>NW_026988413.1:50425000-51785000 GCF_030222135.1 Aotus nancymaae
TAAGACTTTTTTTTTAAAAGAGTTTTAAGTTTGTAGCAAAATTAAGGTGAAGGTAGAGAGATTTTCCATATGCCCCCCACCCCCATGCACACACAGCCTCTCCCATTATCAACATCCCCCACCAGAGTGGTATATGTTTTACAACTGGTGAATCTACGTTGACATTATTATCACTCTAAGTTTACATTAGGCTTCTGGGAGTTGTACATTCTATGGGTTTGGACAAATGTATAATGAGGTCAGATGTGGTGGCTCGGGCCTGCAATCCCAGCAATTTGGGAGGCCAAGGCAGGTGGATCACCTAAGGTCAGAAGTTCAAAACCAGCCTGGCCAACATGGTGAAATCCTGTCTCTACTAAAAATACAAAAAATTAGTTGGGCATAGTGGCATATACCTGTAATCCCAGCTACTCAGGAAGCTGAGGCAGGAGAATCACTTGAACCTGGGAAGTGGAGGTTGCAGTGAGCCAAGATCACGCCACTGTACTCCAGCCTGGGAAACAAGAGCAAAACTTTGTCTCAACAACAACAAAAAAGAGTACAAAAATTAGCTGGATGTGGTGGTACATGCCTGTGGTCCCAGCTATTCAGGAGGCTGAGGTGGGAGGATTGCTCGAGCCCCGGAGGTCGAGGTTGCAGTGAGCCAATATCATGCTACTGCACTCTAACCTGGGTGATAGAGTAAGACCTGTCTTTAAAAAAATGTATAATGACATGTATCCATCATGGTAGTATCATATAAATTATTTTCATTGCCCTACAAATGCTCTGTGCTTTGCCTATTCATCCCACTGCTTCTTCTAGCCCATGAATATAATTCTTCCCTAAAATTCTTCTAGTCATATTCTTAAGTTGACAGTTGTTTGAGTTCGTATTATGGATATTCAAATAAATAAAAAACTTTATTATATAATGAAGGTGAAGAAGCTAGACCAGTAAGTAAATAATTTAAACCCTGTTAGATTTAGCCTAAAACAAAGTAAGCTGTAGATGAGTAGAAATGTTTATTAAATGGAAGAAAATATCCTACAGCATTCTTTAGTAATTCTTTAAGTTAATCTGTTTATAAGGTACTAAAAGTATTATGGCTTAGGGTATAACTCAGTCTTGAAATTATATATTTAACCACCTATTTAACAACGCCAATGAAATATGCCCAAAACATCTCAATATGACCACAAAATATTTACAGTGATACACAGTAGATTCACCTACTTAGCTGGGTTTCATTATTGTGGCAAAACTCTTTCATAATTAATACATGTATGCCTTTGTCCCATGTCTTTACTAAATGAGTTGATAAATGAGTTATAGCCCATGTCTTTGCTGAATTAGTTCATTCTGAAGACACAGGTACTCTCAGCACTGTGAGTGGGATTGACTATGATCACAGAAAAGCCTTAGAGCAAATCCCATAAAACAGATTTCAAATAAAATCACACAAAAGCACATTAAGCATTCCTCTTCCATTTAGTCTTACTTTTGGGAACCACAGCTGCCCTAAGATGTTTGGGTAATCTGCTTTTTTACAAAGTGGGTCTGGTGATGAGTGACCCCAAAAGTGGTCTTTGTGGCCCCTGGGGTCTTAGACTGCTGCCTGTTTACTGCCTGGTCCTCAATGGAAATCTGAACTGTCTTTTTCCTGTTGCTCTGTCTTGTAAAAGGATGTAAAGGATGATTCAGCGTGAGTGTTTGAGGCCCGTGGTAAATGGGTGGAATAATTGAATCATGGAATATTATAGGTGGTAGGAGCCTTTATAGGTTGTTTAATTTGCTCTATTTCTTTTACAATTGAGGAAATCGAGGCTCAGACACATAAAATGACTTGCTTATGAGGTCTTATAGCCAGCGTATTACAGAGTCAGTTAAAGAATTTACCCTAGTTTGGGCACAGTGGTTCATGCCTGTAATCCTAGCACATTGGGAGGCTCTGGCAGGCAGATCACTTGAAGTCAGGAATTTGAGACCAGCCTGGCCAACATGGTGAAACCCTGTCTCTACTACAAACACAAAAGAAATTAGCCAGGCATGGTAGTGCATGCCTGTAATCCTAGCTACTAGGAAGGCTGAGGTGGGAGAATTGCTTGAACCCAGGAGGTGGAGGTTGCAGTGAGCCAAGATTGCATCACTGCACACTCCAGCCTGGATGACAAAGTGAGACTCTATCTCAAAAAAAAAGAACTTGCCCTATCATTTCAAATGAGCATATTGGTAGCATTGCTACCTTGAATTGGGGAATCAGCATAAGGAAAATTTACAATGGCAAATATACCATATCTCAGGAAAGCTCTGTATTTCACCTGAAACTCCATGTGTCACCATCCCGCTAAGTAACTTGAAGGCATTTTCTAAATGACAGGAGTCTCTTTAATACCATATTTGACTTTAACATTGAGAGTTAAGACTTTTGGAGAGATTTAGAAGACATGTCAACATGGGCCTCGCACTGTGATACTGGGAGGAAAAGAGGAGGCTGGTAGTTGGTTGTGGTTGGCATGAGCTATGCAGGGGTGTAGTCAACCAAGGAAACTCCCCATGCCCTTCTGTTGAATTCATCATGTGCCTGGCATCATGTGTCGCTCTGACCTCTCTCCCAAGCTCCCAGCTCAGATCCTTCATCGCCTGTTGGATGTTTCTATATAAACATATTTAAAAAACAAAGGCTGAGCAATTCTCAAAGTATATCTACCATCATTCCTTCAAAATATATTTAACTTCAAAACATATGTACTTAACAACTCCAACAAAGTGTCCCCAAAATGTCTCAAATATAACTTACACACCCTCATCTTTACCTTGGTCCTCTGTCTCCTCCTGCATATCTTAATTATCTCAGAAAATGGCAATACCCTCCAAGATTGCTTGAGCCCAACGCCGAGAAGACATTCTCGATCCCTCATTTCCCCTCTACTTTCAGTCCTTCAGAAAGCACTGGTAAATCTAGCTCCAACTGTATTTCAAATCCACCCACTTCTCCCCTTTGCCAGCCCCACCTCAAACCATACAACCTCACCTCTTACCAGTTGTACTGTAAGAGCTTCCTAAATGCTCTCTCTGCTTTTGTTCCATTCTGTGCCCCTCTCCAATTCATTCACAAACCAGCACCAAGCATGACTTTCTTCAAACACAAATTAGAGCAGGTTATTTCTCTGCATCAAAATCCTTCCCTGGCTTCTCACTATGCTTAGAATAAAGTCAATGTCAAACTATTTACTATGATCCTGAATTCTGTTACCATCAACTCCCCAAACTTAATTCAAGCCTGTCTATTTTTCACTTCCCAACTCTTCACTTTCTCAGTGTGCCAAGCTCATTCCAGTCCAGGACATTTGCACAGGCTGAGGCCTCTGCTCGGAACTATTTTTCCCTGCCACTCTTCCAATGGCCGGCTCCTTCTCATCTTCAGTGTTGACTTAAATGACACTTTCTCTGGGAGACTTTCCTGACTACCCTTTCTAAAGTATAATGACCCATTACATCCTATCTCAGCAACTTGCTTCCTTTGTAGTCTCTGCGACCATTTGTAATTATTTTATTTACAGGTTTCTTATTTTCTCTTTGTCTTGCTCACTAAATTATAAGCCCAAGAAGTTGAGGACCTTGACTTTTTAATCTTTTTATCTTTAACTCCTAGCGTGGGGCCTGGCATTTAGAAAACACTCACTAAATATGTGTTGAATGGATGAATGAAGGAATACCTGCTTACTTCTCTGCACCCCACACCCCACCCCCACCTCAGGAGACTGCAAACTCTGTGTGGGTGGCGAATCTATCTTGCGATCAACACTTCTAACCCCAGAACCTAGCACTGTCCCTGGCACACAGCGAATGTTCCACAGATATTGCTGAATTAAAATAAAATATAGGAGACCAGTTATGAGACTACGGCAAGAATCTAGACTGAAGGTAATGGAGACTGAATTAGAAAGATGGAGGGGAGGGCAGCGAGGGAAGGGCAGAAAGAGGAGAGCACCGCCACCACTTATGTCTGGGAAGACACTTGCATTGGTTTTATCTATCCTAGGCACTATTCGGTGCTACGTTATAAGCACTCTGGGAAGACACCTGCTAATCTGATGGCCACCAAAGCATGCTACTAAATGAAAACAGCAAGGTGAAGAAGTGTAGATTTTGCTCCTATTCCTATAACTTAAAAGTTGTATTTATATATATATGCATAGAAAATTTCAGTATACTCATGACCTGGTAATGATTTTTTCTCAGAAAAGAAGATGGAGAGTGGAAGGGAAAGCTACGTTTGAATAAATATTCTCTCATGTTATTTAACTTTTTTTGCCATAAGCTATGTATGAGTTATATTTTTTAAAAAACCTGTTAATTTATTAAATTAATAAATGGCCCTTAATGTATCCCCTTATGGATATAGAATTCAATTCTTAGGAAGTTAGAGTAATTAACAGAAGTGTTATTCCCTCATGATGAATTAAAATAATAATTAACATTAATGTAGTACCTTTTCGTTTCCAAGGCACTTCCACATACATTATCTCATTACAACCTAGTGATGAATATATTAGTAGTAGTAATAGTAACCACATTTTATTTTATTTTATTTTATTTATTCATTTTTATTTTTATTTTTTTTGAGGCAGAGTTTCCCTCTTGTTGCCCAGGCTGGAGTGCAATGGCGTGATCTCCACTCACTGCAACCTCCCCCTCCCCGGTTCAAGTGATTCTCCTGCCTCAGCCTCCTGAGTAGTTGGGATTACAGGAGCCCACATGTACTTAGTATGAACTAAGTACATATATTTTGAAGTTGAATATATTTTGTAGTTAAATATATTTTGAAAAGATGATGGTAGATACACTTGGAGAATTCCTCAGCCTTTGTTTTTTTAATGTGTTTATTCACCATGTTGGTCAGGCTGGTCTCGAACTCAGATGATCCACCCGCCTCAGTCTTTCAAAGTGCTGGGATTACAGGCATAAGACACTGTGCCTGGCCGAGTAACCACACTTTATAAAGGTAGAAACACCTTCAAGGTAAACTGTAAATTATGGATTCAGGGCTTAGGTGAGGTCTATGAACATCAAATGCTGGTCTTTCCTCTAAACCCAACTGCTCTCCTGTTCACCAAATCATTTCCAAAATGACAGTTTTCTACCTCAACTTCAGATTGTATGCATATGTTATGTGTATTATATAGACTATTGGAGTATATGGTAATTATTGCATACATGTTATTGGAGTGTTGGCTAGCCCTTTAAAACTCTGTTATTTAATTTCAGGTTTCTTGCATCCATTGAACATCTTCAATAAAGATTATTCTATTTTTGATTTATGCTATTTTTGGTTTTATTAGAGAAAATATGAGTAATTTAAGATGTTTTCCCTCTCTAGTATGTATTGATCTGTTTTCAACTTTTGATTTTGTTGGCAGGAACTGTGAGCTGAGGTGCAGGATCCTGATACTGATCCCAGACAATTGCTACTTCTGGTGAGTTTTACCACAGCCCTGCTAGTATCAGAGCAGCAAGAATGAACACTGGACAGATTGAATTTCAATCCTAATGATGTAAAATAGAGGTAAGGGGTTCCAGGGTTCTCCTCTCTCATGTTAGTCTAAGCAATCCGATGCAGCTTTTTGATTAACTGGATAGACACACCCCTGCCACAACAAATAAGAAAGAGCCGTCTTCCTTCCCTCCTTACCAAGGGCTCTCAATCCTGTATGCACATTAAAATCACCTAGAGAGGTTTCTAAAAAAATACTGATGCCTGGGACCAACCTGCAGAGATTTTTGAGTCAAATTGTCTGAGCTGGTACTTGGATATTGATATTTTTTCAGACTCTGCAACATTAACAAGTTCAAACTGTCTGGGGCTGTATAAGGCAACCAACTTCCTTTGGGTCTATGGGACACAGTTTTTCCCTGAAGCAAACATTACCTCCCACCTTATCAAAGTACCTTCCTGGCCCTCAGTGGTCTTGGCCAGCACCATCTCTCCCACGCTCAGTGATGCTGAACTCTGGGCCTCCAGCTGAGAACTTGCTCAGACATTTGAGCCAATTCCAGAGATCTTCTTTATAAAACACAAGCCCTGCCTCAGGCTTCCTGTTGTGCCCTCTGCATGATGTGAGAAGACTCCAGATCTAAGCAAGAATTCAGGTCTCTCTTTTTCACAACAAGGTAAAAACTTTACCCACTGGCATGCCTGGAATTTAAACCAGATGAGTCTATTTTCAATTAATAACAGAATTTCTACATTTCAGGGCCTGCTAAGGAATGCAGCCTGGAACTGTCTGCTCTTCAGTGCCAGATAAAGTGTGATTGAAATCGTAATCGAATTTCAAGGTCCATGAGAATCATCCTCTTGGCTCGATTCCATATGCTCCATCCCTCTGCATGGAACTAGCCTGAGAGTGCCACACCTGTGCTAGTACTTCAGATTTCTATTTTTATGTCACCACAATGGCAACCTTTAGTATTATGGCTTTGGAATTTTTACGGTGAGTTAGTAAAAGGAGTAGTCACAGAAATACCAGCCCTCCAATTTTAAGTAAAACTATATTTGAAATCAATAGCTTGTATTTTGCTCAATGGACAGTAGCAACCATTTTGCTCATTTTATTCAATCAGCAATCATTTACTAAACACCTCCTTTGGACAGATAGGTACTGGCCATACATAGATAAATCAGATACGTACCTATATGTCCAAGAATTCACAGACTACAGTAGAAAACTGATAGAAACAAATAGTCACAACACAATGAGCCAGGTGCAATAAAAGGGCTTAGCACAAAGTGCACAGATCAGTGCCAGCTTGGGGCAGGCAGTTGGAGAAGGCGGCTGGAAAAAGTAAAAGGGGTTAGACAGGAGGACATGGCTTCTCTATGCAGAAGGTTCACATTGACATTTTAGAAAGGTAATTCTGGAAGCAGTAAAAAGGTAGATTTATTGAACAAACGCATGGATAGCACTCACCGTGACCCAAGCTCTGTTCTAAGTGCTTACACAGAGTAAATCATTTGATCCCAAACAACTCTTTCAGGTAGGAACTATTATCATCCCCAATTTACACATGAGGAAACAGGAACACTGAGATTGTGCAACTTGATTGAGGTTGTACAGTAGTTAAGGAGAAAAGCCAAGATTTAGACGCAGGTGGTTTGACTCCAGGGTTCATGCACTTTGTCATTATGTTATACTGCCTCAGGGAGAGCAGCAGAGAGAGGCAGAGAGGAGAGGCAGGTGGATCAGTTGTAAAACTTACGTAATAGTCCAGGAGAGATGGATATGCTATATTTAGAAAGTGAAAAGAATGAGAAAATTGACTGAAACTCACTTCTGACTTGTAGCTTGGAGAGGAAGGTAAATTACTAAGCCTTTAACTGAGTTTACGAGTGCTTAGAGATAGATGTTTCAGGCATATGGACCAAAAGGAAAAGAGAAATAACATTTATAAAGCAACATTTATGTTCTAGGCCTTCTACGTAGTTATCTTGTTAAATTCTTACAACTCTAAGAGGTAGATATTGCATATGAGGAAATTGAGGTTCAGCGGTTATGTAAGGTCACACAATACCCTGGACATTTGTTGGTTTGGGCTGCGCAGCATCCTGAGCGCATCCTGCTTTTCTCTGGGGGAATCCCATCCCTCCCATGCAGTCTTGGTGGGAGCATAATTCCAGGTCCCTGCTGCCAGCAAGCATTGAGGAGCTGTGCCATTCCTCTTTATGGCTTTTATTATAGCCAAGGGGTGGCAAGGCTGACCAGAATCACTTTGGGTTGCTTGCAGTTAAGAAGTCCCAACTGAAGTACACAAGCAGCAAAGCCAAAACCCAAACCCCAGCCCATGTAAAGCCCAGCTCATACTCTTCTGTTCCACCATGCTGCTCCCGGGGTTTCTGCACTCAGAATATGTGTACATGGAGATTATTCACAAAGGGCCAATATGAGAGCCTTTCTACGAACCACTTGATGCTTATTCCAGGGTAAGTGAAAAATCTGTCAGACAATTAAATAAAATGTAGTTTGTTGAGGTCTAACTTGCATACACACAATTTATCCTCTCTAGCCAACCAATTCTATGATTTTTAACATGAAACTGCCATCAAAAACAAAATATAGAAGGGTTCCTTCATCCAAAAAAGTTCCCTTGTGTCCCTTCATAGTCAGCCCCTAATATATCAAGCCCCAATTTCTGGTAACCACCGATCTATTTTTAATCCCGATGGTTTTGTCTTTTCCAGAATGCAATGTAGGTGGAATTTTATACTATGTAGTTAAGAGTCATATATGTGGTTCCCTGACGATTAGTTCATTTATCAGGTAAATTTTACTGAATGTTAAATTTGTTAAGTTGTCAGACAGTCAATAAATATGTATTAGGCTGGGTATTGCTCCAGGTATAAGGGGACAGGAGTGGGAACAGCAGGGACTGCAAGGAACTGAGTGCCTGCCTTCAATGAGCTCACATTCTCATATTGGCTAGGTTGTAGGTGGGGAGCAAACAAGCAAAAAACACATAAACAGGGCTTTTAAAATAATTTGATTTCAAGCCCTGCTAAGTGCCAGAAGCACTTCTAATAGGATAATGAGAGAGTGGTAGAGGCAGGCAGAGAATGCTGATTTATCTAGAGTGGTTTGTTGAGAACTCTCTAAGGAGGAGATGTGATTGAGACTCAGATAATGAGAGGGGGCAGCCGTGCAAAGATCTAGGTAAGGGGCAAGCAGCAGAAGGAAGAACACGTGCAAAGGCCCAGAGCAGGGCTGAGCATGGTGCGCTTGTTCAAAAGACAGAGCCAAAGGTACCGGAGTGCTGAGGACTGGGGGGCAAGATGTGGGTCACTTGGGAGAGCCAGGTAGGAGGCTGATCAGGTGGGTTTGGTAGGCCAAGGCTGGAGGGTAAGTTTTGTTCTAGTTTTAAGAGGAAGCCTTGGAGAGTTGTAAACCAGAGAGTGTTGTAACCTGACTTATACTTGGTAAAGACACCTCTGCCTGCTGCATGTTGGGTGGACTGTGCTTGGCAGGGAGGAGGGTAGGATAAGACTGGAGGCAGGAAGATGGCCTGGAGGCTTCCTCACCATTGCAGGGGGAGCTGACGTGACTGGAACCAGGACTATGGCACCGCAAATGGTGAGAAGTGTTGGAACTCACAACTTCCGCGGTATGGTGGAAAAAGAAAGAGAAAAAGAATCCCCAAACCAGTTACATTTTAGTATTTATTTTAAAAGCTGACTTTAAAAATCTCATGAATGCTAATCTGGAGAAATACACAGAAGTTTAAAACTATCATACAAAGTAGGTTGGTGACTAATTTGCACAATGCAGGTAAGCTAATCTTGATACTCGAGATCAAAAAGCCTAAACTTGGGGGATTCATTTAGTTTTGCTGCATACACTGATGGAAATAAGCCAGTAGCCCCCCCCCGCCGCCCGCCCCTGGCCAGCCTCCACTCCACTTTGTGTTATGAGAACAGCAGGCAATGAGCACACATGCATTGACTCACATGACACCCACCTTCAGAGCTTTAATGTGTTGGCTGGATTCCAAAGTAAAAAAATAGACACTCATTGCCATGGTTGTACCTGGTCAAGGTCACACCCCAGCCACACTTCTGAGCCTTTTGGCTTAGAAATGGGAAACATCATAAAGTTGAGTCAGGAACATGGCAAACCTCCAACCAGAGTAAACTATAAAAACTTCACATTTTCCTGTGGCCTTCAGGTTTTTCTCCTTGACATCCTCTGTTCTGTCAAGACATTAAGGCCCATGGCCCATGCTAAAGACACTTGGTGCTGTGTTCTGAGATTATCATTTTGATCTACCTCTGACTACCATTTTTCCAGCCAAGACCAGCCTCCCTTGCAAATAAAGATCTGTTCAGAGGATATGAAAGAATACATATTCAAGGAGTGCTCTACTCCTTTAGCTGTTCAAAGGATTTGAGGGCCTCGTTTGTTTGGAAACAATAACCGGCCTTCTCTAACCTCAACCTCACAGGACAGCCAGCAGGAAGTTAGAAACGAAGAATAGCCGATGCCCTGGGTGCATTCTCTGGGCGCAACCTGCTGTTGTCCTGTCCCCACCCTTGTCCTGTTTTTCATTTGTCTTGTTGTTGGTGGGTTTTTTTGTTGTTTTGAGATGGAGTTTTGCTCTTGTTGTCCAGGGGTGCAATGGCACAGTCTCGGCTCACCGCAACCTCTGCCTTCCA
Source organism: Aotus nancymaae (assembly GCF_030222135.1). Classification (NCBI taxonomy): domain Eukaryota; kingdom Metazoa; phylum Chordata; class Mammalia; order Primates; family Aotidae; genus Aotus; species Aotus nancymaae. Next base: position 50,435,184 of record NW_026988413.1, read on the forward strand.
GTTCAAGCGATTCTCCTCCCTCAGCCCCCCAAGTAGCTGGGATGACAGGTACTCGCCACCACACCCAGCTGATTTTTTGTAGTTTTAGTAGAGATGGGCTTTCTCCATGTTGGTCAGGCTGGTCTCAAACTCTCAGGTGATCCACCCACCTGGGCGTCCCAAAGTGCTGGGATTACAGGCTTGAGCCACCGCGCCCAGCCTTGTTGTTTTTAAGATAAATTTTTGTCTGCTCTGAGGAGCTTCTGCTCACCTCAGTTTTTCTTTCAGGTAATACATATAACAGGTGCTGGACAGAGTTGAAGCAGATTAAGGGTCTGCAGCCGTTCACAGACGGCATGCCAATCTGTGCTCACTGAGGCAGAAGGCAGAAACATGCAGGGTGGGAATGGAAAATAAACAGGAGTGGCCATGGACTCCTAATCTCTTCTCTCCATGAGCTCTTCTCACCATGAGTCTGCTCTGGGGAAGGTGGTTGGCCAAGGCCTGAGAAGCATCTCTGTGACGCCTAGGAAGACTCCAGAAGAGGACTTTGTTGAGAAGAGAGCAGACGAGAAGTCAGGAGCGGGGTAAGAGCAGCTTCTCCCTCTCCTTCACGCTCGTACATAGGCATTCTCCCTCTATCCCCAGCTCCTGTGCCCAAGCCGTAAAAACAAGTAGGGCATACAATAAAGACTTCATTCCTTCTGAAAACTTTTCACACTGTAAGAAGCTTCTTTTGAAAGGCAAGCACAGTCACTAGCAACTAACACGGTAGCCACTGCTATTCATCTTTCTAGGTATTAAATAACATCTAGCTGAGGGCAAGCGTGGAGCACAAGAGACACGTCTAGAATAAGAAAAGGGAATGAAAAGGGAATTACTTGGTGAAGTGGGATGTACCAATTTTTCCTTAGGGTTGCCTGACCCATGGTATTCAGAAATATCCTGTGAGCAACTTTCAGTGTACATTTATTTGTTTATCAAATAAGCATTTTTTTTTTTGCACCTGACAAATAAGATAAAGTAGCCCTTGGCACATAATAGGTGCTCAATAAAATGTATTGTTATTACTGGTACTAGTACTGTTGCTGAAATACTGCATGCCATGTTAACATACCGTTCTGGGTTCTAGGGATAGAGAGGGGCAAAACCAAGTCTGTTTCCTCAAGAACTTACAGTCTAGAAGGGGGACAGGTGAGTTAGTGGCAGGTCCTGACACAGTGTTAATAAATGCTGTGATTAATGTCAGCATTAATAATGTGACTAATGCTATTAATGTCAGCATAAATGCTGAGCCAGAGTGGACCGGACTTTTATGGGAGTCTAGAGGAGAAACTCTGGCTAGGACTGGAGCAGGGATGAGCACTGTTTCCTGAGAAAATGATCACTGGGAGGCATCTCAAAATACAAATAGAAACTGGCCAGGTATATCAGAGCCCTTTTTTTTAGATACAGGGTCTTGTTCTGCAGCCTCAGGCTCCTGGGCTCAAGTGATCCTCCTGCCTCAGCCTCCCTAGTAGCTGGGACTACAGGCATACGCCATCATGCCCAGATGTTTTTTGGTAGAGACGGGGTCTGCTATGTTGCCCAGGCTGATCTGGATTTTCTGGTCTCAAGTGATCCTCCCACTTTGGCCTCCCAAGGTTCTGGGATTACAGGCATAAGCCACTGTGCCCAGCCAGTCAGAGCCTTCATTGCATATGACAGAAACAGACTGGGCATTTTAAGCAGAGAATGTATAGAGAGGCTATCAGATGATCACACAATTTCTGGAAAAGTTGGAGAACAAGATTTGGGGAAGTGGTGCCAGTGAAGTGAGGATGCCATTGGTGGTGTGGCATCACAGACTGGCTGCTGGAACCACATGCTGCTGCCTGCGACTCCCGTGAACCACCACGGCCAAAGGGAGTCTTCCTTGCCCTGCTTGTTTGTATCATTACTTCCAGATTCAATATTGCTAACATGTGCAGTTGCTGGGCCAAGCCAAGGCTACCCGCCCACATCTTAGCTGCCAAGATAGCTGGCAGATTGAGTACTGGGCCTTTTCAACTTCTGTAAAGAAAGACAAGCACTATCTCCCAACAAGGCTCACAAGTGAGCAATATCCTCACACATCCAAGGAAGATTCAGAGGCCATGAGTCAACATGTGCCAATGACTCTCCACCAGGTGAAGCAGGGAGGAAAGGACCTACTGGAGAGGGAACATGACCTGGGGGTACTGGGGTTAAGACACAGCATAATTCATTTGCAGGATGAGGACAATAACTCACTTCGACTGGAGCATGGAGTTTAGGAGAGAGATAACCAAAGAGGAAGCTGGAAAGGTAAAGAGTCTAGACCAAAGGGAAGCCTTGTATATTCTGTGCTTCACGAGGAGTTTGGTCTTTATTTTGTGAATGAAGATATAAGGATTTACGTTTAGGGGTTTGGAGGGGAATGAGGTGGGATAGGGTTTGGCAAGGAAGATTAGAGTTTTGAAATTTGAGATATGCGCTCACAAGTCTTCTCAGAGAATATCTTCTCTGCAGTGCTAGGTCAAGGACATTCATTTAGCTTTTGTCATCATGATGCCAAGCATGGCTTTCCATTCTGCCTTTTTGTGTCGTAAGTTAGTTTCACCTTCCTCAGATTGCATCTATCACACAGGCTGTTTTTGGGCTGTACATTGTTCTGATATTTGAGTGATATGTAGACACAAGTGGAAACTGGCCAGGATTGCAAGAACTGTATTTGTTTAGAGCCAACGCAGTTAAACGCTCAGCTACAGCTGTATTTTCACAATGGTATGAACACTGCACTAAGCCACAGAGACCAATTGTGAAAAACAGATCTCCCTTTGTGATTCTAATTCATAGGGGAAAAGTACAATATAGAGATGTCTGCAGGTGTCACAGAGTAAAGTGGAGGCGTAACAACAATCCGGTTAGTTGGAGGCTGTGGTTCTGATGGAATCTGTAGGCTAGCATGGAAATTTAGTAGAAAACTAGTTTCCCAGCACCCGGAGAGTCAAAGGTGTCTGGCTTTCAGGCCAAGAGAAAACACGAGGATGAATAACATCTGGGGAAGCAATGCTCTTGGTGAGGCATTGGGAGGTGGTGCAATCACAGGAATTGCTGTCTGCAGCACTTGTGTGAAAAGGCAAAGAGGAAACCCATTTCCATCTTCATAGGGAGAAAACGAAAGAAATGAATTCGGACTCAGTTTGACATGTCCTTCCAATTCACCATCTCTCCCCTACCTGCCCCATCACACCTGCCCACAGAAGGAATCATTACAGCAATCTCTGTAAAATCATCCCCAGCCCTCTGGTTCAGGGAGAGGTGCTGTTTGGGGGTACATGGTTGATGAGTGCAAGGCTGGGAGCACCCCTACAACCCTATGACATCGTTTCAGTGAGCCCCACTCCAGGTGCCTCTACTTCCAAGGTCCTTCACTGCATTTGTTAATTTCTGGAATTCCTTGGTAGGAACAGGCAGCATCACAATAAGTGAGGGTGACTCTTTGCACAGCAAAGGATGACAGACATTTAGTGATTTGGAGTCTAGAAAACTCTATAATTTGTTTGTGAGGTCTCACAAAAGTTTACAGTGAAAATGCTTTGGATAGCTATATCTGTACGTTGTTTCTATGCAGATTTAGAACTTATGAATTTTAAAGGATTATTTTAAAATTTAAACTAGGATTTAAAAATAGTGAGTAGAATTTTCCCTGCATTAATAGCTTCAGCTCTGACAGAATTACCTTGTTAGCCAATGAATCTAGCAGAGATTTCAAAAAGTATTTTTAGGCTGGGCGCAGTGGCTCATGGCTGTAATCTCCGCACTTTGGGAGGCTGAGGCAGGTGGATGACTTGAGCTCAGGAGTTTGAGACAAGCCTGAGCAACAGGGAGAAACCCTGTCTGTACAAAAAACACAAAAACTAGCCAGGCGTGATGGTGTGCATCTGTAGTCCCAGCTACTCGGGAGGCTAAGATGGAAGGATTGCTTGAGACTGGGAGCGGGACGTTGCAGTGAGCCGGTACCCACCACTATACTCCAGCCTAGGTAATAGAGTAAGACTCTGTCTCAAAAGAAACAAAAGGTATTTTTGGGGATCCAGGGAGTAAATCAGTTGGTTTCTTATGTAAACCACATTATTCATTAGATAAATATCAGATGTGGACTTAAATGTACTTCTTGAGGAGTGCCTTGGAAAACCACCCCTATGTGAATGGTGAAATGGGCATCTCTGCTCCTCATTATCCTGGAGGTAGGGTAGAGTGGGGCTTATGAAAATTTCAGCCTCACTGTCAAAACACAGCACAATGACCTTGGGGAAAACATGGTCAATGGCATATTTACTCATCTCAGTCACAGTTTTGTAGACACAAGCACAGTCACATGAATAGAACTTTTCTGTTGTTGTTGTTCCCTTAGAGTAAGAGCCATCCTCTTACCCTCTTACTATGGCTGGAATATTCTGGCTGAACTTGAGTGATATGCTCTGGGTCAGTTTAGAGAGCAAGACATTCCTAGCACTTCTCCACAATAGGCAATTTTTAAAATGTTTATTTTTAAATTATGTGCTTTGCGTAGAACATTTCAAGAAAGAAAATGATTACTGCAATCTCTAGACTTAATGAATATTTCTTATAATTATACCCAGTCAATATATAGAAATGTATAAAGATACTAAGTCAACTAACAAAATAAGTCAAATACCTGTGTAAACTATAAATCTTAGTGATGGGGAGCATACACTCAAGTCACTTATTTATTTTAGTAGAGACAGGGTCTCAATATGTTGTCCAGACTGGTCCTGACCTCAAGCAATCTTTCTGCCTCAACCTTCCAAAGTGCTGGGATTATAGGTGTGAGCCACCGTTCCCCGCCCCACTTTGTTTTTTTAAAACATGAGTCACCTGTGTTTCAATTCCATCTACATCCATTGCAAAAGTTAAATGAGACTACTGATTCTAACGATGTAAACCTGAGCCCCAACACTAATGTTCATAGCAGCATTATTCACAAAACCAAAATGTAGGAACAACCCAGACATCCATTCATGGATAAATGAAATGTGGAATAAACATACAATGGAATATTATTCAGCCTTGAAAAGGAATCCAATTCTGACACATGCTACATGATTGAACCTTGAAAACATTATGCTGATTAAAATGAGCAAGACGCAAAAAGACAAATTCGTATGATTCCATCTACCTTGAGCAGTCAAATTCACAGAGACAGAAAGTAGAATAGTGGTTGCCAGGAGCTGGGAAGAGGGAAGACTGCGGAGTTACCATTTAATGGGTGGTTTTTGTTTAGGATAATGAAGAAGTTCTGGAGACAGATAGTGGTTCACAATGACGTGAATGTATTTAATGCCACTGAAAGTGTATAATTAATATATACTTAAAAATGATTAAAATGGTAAATATTTTTGTTGCTGTTGTTGTTTTGTTTTGTTTGAGACAGTCTTGCTCTGTCACCCAGGCTGGAGTGCAGTGACATGATCTGGGCTCACTGTAACCTCTGCCTCCCAGGTTCAAGCAATTCTTGTGCCTCAGCCTTCTGAGTAGCTGAGATTACAGGCACCCACCACCACACCTGGCTAATTTTTTGTTTTCTGGTATTTTTAGTAGAGATAGGGTTTCACTATGTTGGCCAGGCTGGTCTCAAACTCCCGACCTCAGGTGGTCTGCCGGCCTCAGCCACACAAAGTGCTGGGAGTACAGGCATGAGCCACCGCACCCACCCTAAAATGGTAAATCTTATGTATATTTTACCTCAATTTAAAAACAAAACAAAATAGAATCTCAGGTGTAAAGGTCTCCAGTCCACTGGCCCTTTCCTGTTGCTGAAGATAACCTAGCTTTCTCTTAGTCCAGGGCCTTTGCTTGCTCTTCTCTCTTCCTGGAATACTCTTTACCAGCACTTTGCATAATTGGCTCCTTCTTAACAGGCAGATGTCAGCTTGAGTTTCTCTTTTTCCAGTCTGAATCACTTTATTCTGTTCATAACACATTTATGCCTCATTGGCTCCCCTCACTAGAACATAAACTTGCAAGAAAGTTTCATCTGTTTCATTTCCTAGTGTGTACAACAGTCTGACCCTAAGTCAGTGTCCAATAAATGGTTGTTGAATGACGGAGATGACTGAGTGACTGGCACCTAAAGCATCAGCGCATGTTTTCCATAAACTGACCTAACTGACGTCCAGTGCAAAAACTCAGGACTATGCCTCTGTTTTCGTGAGTATAAAGATGCATCCTTATACTCTCTCTCCTTCATCCTCCCCTCTCAATTTTCCCAGCCCTAATTCCAGTTTAACATTATTTAAGTGAGTAATACTAAGCATGTGAGCACAGACCTCACCCATGTTAAAGTTCATTTGGTCCACACCCGCTATACTGCCCTACCCATACTGGAGAGGTTGGAGTTTTAGAGGGAGGATGTGATTTGAAAGGTGACATCAAACATCCCAGTCCATGGGGCCTCATGGAAAGATTCCAGAGTGGAATGATGAAATGGCAAGTTTTCCTGCATAGTTACATTTTATTATAGTCATCAGCTGGAGTAAGGCTCACTTCTAGATGTGATAGGCCCAGGAAGGGAAAACACAAGTAGGAAAAACCAGGAGACATCTCAACTGGTCTCCATTCCAGCTTCTGCTGTCACAGCAATGATGCCCTTGACGCTGACATGCTCACATCCCCCAGAGCAGTACATTTCCAAGCATGGGTCTCCACTGCCCACAGATGTACCCAAGATCTGGGGGCTGGCTGTGGAAGACCTGGGTGGTCCAAAAACTGGAAATGTGTTACTGGGAAATGTTTGTGTCAAGTGAGCCACATCTGGCCCTTCAGATGTTAATGGAAGAAAGTTGCATTTAACTACTGCCAGCAGCTATTAATCCAACAATCACAATCCCCAAGCACCCTATTAAATCCCAAGACAGATCTGATCTGCCCTGGGTGATAAATGGTGGGCAACAGGAGTGCAAAATAACCTATATTTATTACAGTATACCTTTTTCTGACATGGGGGCTTTACTTGACCTCATTTAATTTACCTGTAATCTTCACGCCATTCTTTAGCTGTAGACTACAAATCCCCTTTGGCCAGCCATGATACAAATACAGGTTGTTTGGCACATGGAGTACTGGGAAAGATACAAATGCATCACTCTTGGAAAAACTATTCAAGGTGCGGATTAGAGAAAGGAGTTGACAATAACACCTTTATTTATTTAGCATAGTAAAGAATGGGTACACAAGGAAAAGAATATATGTTTTGGATGATTTTGTCCTAAGAAGTGGGATTCTCAATGCTCTTATTCACATGTGCCGCTTCCCATAACCACCACTTCACTTCCCTTAATCATTTTTTTTCCCCGTGAATCAGGTTGCTGTGACTATCAAAAGAAATGGGAACTTCTTTGAAGTTTTGATAAAGTAGCTGAAGAGAGAAAAGCAGTCTAATATTCAAAAATAAAAGTAGGCCAGGTACGGTGGCTTTCACCTGTGATCCCAGCACTTTCGGAGGCCAAGGTGAGCAGATCCCTTGAGTCTAGTAGTTCAAGGCCAGCCTAGGCAACATGGTGAAACCCCGTTCTCTACAGAAAATTTAAAAATTAGCTGGGCATAGTGATGTGTGCCTGTAGTCTCAACTACTGGGGAGGCTGAGGTGGAAGGATAGCTTGAGCCCAGGAAGTCAAGGCTGCAGTGAACTGAGATTACACCACTGCACTCCAGCCTGGGTGACAGAACAAGACCCTGTCTCAAAAAATAATAAAATTAAGTTAAATTAAAAAGTGTTGTTTATGCCTCCTCGACAACTCCAACTGAGCCTTCTCCAGTTCTATCAGCTGGAGGATCATGCTCTCCAGCTGCAATTAACCAAGACTCCTCAAGTTCAACACCATGGGAACAGCCCACTCTTATGAGACTTTTGAAAATTAGCACCAGTATGTGCACAGTGAAAGTTGTGTGCAGAAATTGTACATGTGAGTAAGTTTGTGAGTGTGCATGTGTTTGTTTGTTTTTGTTTGAGATGGGGTCTCACTGTGGTTGCCCAGGCTGAAGTGTAGTGGCATGATCTCAGCTCACTGCAGCCTTGACCTCCCAGGTTCAAGCCATCCTCCCACCTCAGACCCTACCCCCACCCCCCAAGTAGCTGGAACTACAGGTGCACACCACCATGCCTGGCTAAATTTTGTAATTTTTGTAGAAATGTGGTCTTGCCACGTTGCCCAGGCTGGTCTTGAACTCCAAAACAACAAATTTTTGAGCTTAGTATAGTTTGATTTGAGTGGTCAGTTTGTCTTTTAAGCATAATTTAAAGAGGCTATGTAAGTGTTTCAATGATTGGGTTATTTAAATGGGAAACATAATAAAATCATGCTTAATTAAAATTTCTCTAGTAAGAGTTGTTGAGTTAAAAAAATGTCAGTTATTTATGGATACTTGGGTATCATTCTCATTTTTGGATTAATACATAGGTATAGATAATGTATCCGTGTGTGTGTGTGTGTGTATGTGTGTGTGTGTGTATATATATATATGTATAGCCATACATTGCAAAGGGACTTTCAGATGTGATTAGGGTTAAGGACCTTGAGATGAGGAGATAATCTTGGATTACCTAGGCTAGCCCAATTTAATCACATGAGTTCTTAAAAGTAGAAAACAAAAGTAGGTCAGAGAGAGGCAATGTGAGAAGGACCTGATCTGCCATGGTTGACTTTGAAGATGAAGGAAAAGACCACAAATCAAGAAACGTGAGCAGCATCTAGATGCTGGAGAGGGCAAGGAAACAGATGCTTCCCTAAAGCCTTCAGAGAGGAACACAGCCCAGTCAGCAACCTTGATTTTAGCCTAGTGAGAACTATGTCAAACTTCTGACATGCAAAACTGTAAGATAATAAATCTGGGTTGTTTTAAACCACTAAGTTTGTGATAATTCACACTTTAGAAAGAAATTTGTATTAATTTTCTTTAGCAATTTCAGTAATGACATTCCAAATATCTTCAGCTGTCAAATTGGAGGAACAAGTGGAAAATATAAAAGATTTTAATGGTCCAAAAGAAGAAATCCTCTGCATCCTTGTCCTCTAAATCAGCCACTTTCATATTCCCTTCTCCCTATAGCTATAGATTTTTGGAAAAGGCAAAAACTCAAAGGACAGAAAAAAGATCTGTGGTTGCCACAAGCTAGGGGTGAAGGAGAGAGTTTGCAACTACAAAATGGAATTTTTCCAGGTGATAGAACCATTCTGTATCTTGATTATGGTGGTAACTACACCACTGTGTATGATTGCCAAAACTCATAGAATTACTTGGGGGTGTCATATCTGCAAAAGGAAAAAAGTCCTCATCATAACAGCTCTTGCTTTTACCATGCACTGTACTAAGCACTACAAATCTTGTCACATTTAATCCTCACATTAACTTCCATGAAGTAACTGAGCCTTTAAAAGTAAAGAAAATTACCCAACATGACTAGTAGACATGGGCAGAACCAAGATTGGGATCCAAGTTCCTATGACTCCAAAGCCTATACAGTTAACAATGACCATAACATTGGTTCATCCAGTTTACCCCAGAGCTTTGTGAATTTCCTCTAGCCCTACCATTGCCATAAAGGTAACAGGACAAGTGGCTCTAGACCTGTTCTGTGGGACAAGCATATACCTTTGATTTTCCAGAATCGTCTTGCTAATTTAAAATAGTCTCTTTGTTTTCAAAAAGTCACCAAAATGTCCCAGAAATTCAAATGTTTCCTCAACATGGTAAGTGAATAAACGTTGTAATAAAATATACAGAGTCCCTCAAAATCACTTGTCAAATCATATTTCCATATTTGTGATTCAGATAATATGACCCAGATACCACTATATCATTTAGTCCCTTAGACATGTCATAACGATTTGATGTCTATTGTATTCATTAAATTCCACCCTGCCTAGGGAGGCTAGTTTGTGTAGCAAAAAGTGAAGTGTAGGTTGGGTCATAATCCAGTTCATGTAATCAGTAGGTCACCTCAAACTTGATGGCAACTTCAGATACACGGTTTAGGAGCTTGTTCCCCAGCACAGGAGGTTTCAGTGCACAGGCATTCAAGATGTATCTTTAAAGCCACACAATTGTCACCCTAGAGGCTCTCAAACAGCATAGCTGAGTCCTCAAGCTGCCAAGATCTGCTCTCCAATTACAGGTATTTATGCAAGGCCTGGGCCACAAAACTCCAGTCTCCTGGGCTGTGCTACTCATTTGTCTTAGTCTGACCCTGAACCCTGTGGCTGGAGCAGCCTGAGGTACCACCTGCCACGCTTGCACCCCACACCTATTGCAAACCAAGCCAGGACGTGGGGATGGCTTGAGGCAGAAGCAGGGGACCTTTGGCTGGTACCATCTGCTTTCAGTTTGAGATCCCGTTTTAATTTCTTCTACTGTTACTCACACAATATGTTGCATTCTCTACCCATCTCCAGACAGCATAGAATCCAATCCAGAGTGAATGGTGCGTTGGATTCTATGCTGTCTGGAGATGGGTACTGAATGTAACATATTGTGTGAATAACAGTAGAAGAAATTAAAATGAGATCACAAACTGAAAGCAGATGGTATGAGCCGAAGGTCCCCTGCTTCTGGCAATTCAGAAGTGAATGTTCCAGGCCAGGAGCAGTGGTTCACGCCTGTAATCCCAGCACTTTGGGAAGCTGAAGCAGGCAGATCACTTGAGGTCAGGAGTTCAAAACGAGCCTGGCCAACATGGTAAAACCTCATCTCTACTAAAAATACAAAAATTAGTCCAGGGTGGTGGCACATGCCTGTAATCCCAGCTACTTGGGAGGCTGAGGTAGGAGAATCGTTTGAACGAGGGAGGCGGAGGTTGCAGTGAGCCGAGATTGCAGCACTGCACTCCAGCATGGGCAACAGAGTGAGACTCCATCTCAAAAAAAGAAAAAAAAGAGAGAGAGAGAAGTGAATGTTGCAAATTTAATAAATAAGAGGTACAGGAGGCCGGGTGCCGTGGCTCACGCCTGTAATCCCAGCACTTTGTGAGGCCGAAACTGGTGTGTCACAAGGTCAGGGGTTCAAGACCAGCCTGCTCAAGATGGTGAAATCCCGTCTCTACTAAAAATACAAAAATTAGGCAAGCATGGTGGCGGGCACCTGTAAGCCCGACTACTTGGGAGACTGAGGCAGGGAATTGCTTAAACCTAAGAGGCACAGGCTGGGAGGCACAGGTTGCAGTGAGCCAAGGTGGAGGCACTGCACTCCAGCCTGGGTGACAAAGCAAGACTCCATCTCAAAAAAAAAAAAAAAAAAAAAAAAAAGGTATGGGAAAGAAAGGAAATCTTAATTACCTTTAAAACAAGCCAAACAAAAAATATTTGTGCTAACTGGATTTGTTCCAGTGCTAATTGAACTTTATACATTAATGGTGGGAATGCAAACTGATACAGCCATTTTGGAAAACAGCTGGGCACTTTTTTATAAAGTTAAATATATGTTACCATATGACCCAGCAATCCACTCCTAAATATTTGGCCTAGAAAAACAAAAATGTATGCCCACATACAATGGAAATACTGATAGTGACTTTATTCATCATTGCCAAAAAACAAAACCTCATGCTCTTCAACTGGAGACTGACACAAACTATGGTACATCCACACACTGAAATACTATTCAGCAAATAAAAAGGCGCAAACTACTGATACACACAAAGGTATGGATAAATCTCTAAGTGAAAGAAGTTAGACTCAAAAAGCATTTTGTAATATATGATTTCTTTTTTTGTTTTTTGAGATGGAGTCTCGCTCTATCGCCAGGCTGGAGTGCAGTGGTGCAATCCTAGCTCACTACAACTTCCGGTTTCAAGCAATTCTCCTGCCTCAGCCTCCCGAGTAGCTGGGTCTACAGGCACGTACCACCACACCCGGCTAATTTTTTTGTATTTTTAGTAAAGATGGTGTTTCACCATGTTGACCAGGATGGTCTCTATCTCTTGACCTCCTGATCCGCCTACCTCAGCCTCCCAAAGTGCTGGGATTACAGGCGTGAGCCACCGCACCCCGCCTATGATTTCATTTATGTGAGATTCTTGGAAAAGGCAAAAGCACTAGGGATAGAAAATCAATGATTGCCAGAAGTTGGGAGCAGAGGACAGAGTTCGTGACTACAAAATGGAATTTTTCTGGGTGATGCCAACACTCTGTATCTTGATTGTGGTGGTAACTACACCACTGCATATGACTGTCAAAAGTCAGAACTGTGCGATAAAATATGTGAATTTTGTTGTGTGCAAATTACATCCCCAAGTAATCTGCGATCATAAGTATCTTAACGATCTTCATAAGATAAAGACAACCCCACTGTTAGCTCCTGTAAAATCATTTTGGATACGTGTGATCCACATGACTAAAGGAACATTGTCGCTTTTGGTATTTTCATGCAACAGTTGATTGGAGGTCAGTGACGTCATTCCGCGCTCTTCTCACCGGAATCCGCTGAGGTGGCCTCGCTCAATCACCGCTGCGCTTCCCACCACCGCCCATCTGCGCATGCGCTCCCCCGCCGGGGTCGGCTGCTCTTTCTGGCTCCAGGCTTGGGTGGTGTCCTTGTTGCTGCGGGTCTCTGCTGAAATCACCTTCTGAAAGAAGTGCTACCTCATTTTCCAAAGCTAGATTGCGTGCCCACTGTTATTCTATATCACCATGCCCCGTTTGTGTGCTTCCCTGATCATGGTGTTCAGCTTTTTCTTGTGTGTTCATTGATAGACTTGTTTATTGCCTATATTTTCCTGGAGATGGAAGCCCGTAAAAGCAAGCACCATTTTTGCCTTGTCTGTGGTTGTATCCCTAACACTTAGCACAGTTTCTAGACAGAGTGGGTGTTCAGTAATGTTTGTTAAACCAAGGAGACTGGAGGCCTCATTTTAGAGCAAGAAGACCAAATCTGGAAAAGCCAAAGTTGACCAAGCTTGAGGTTATCTTTGAAACCTGCAGTCGCTATCCCCTACTCATAGAGGCACAGTGGTGTCTGCACCTTGTTGAGCTGCACTGAAACCCAAGATGTATAAAATGATATTGACAAGTGCATTTCTTCTCCAAGTTGGAAGACTTCTGGGGTGAGTTCCACAGGGTTTGGATGCGACCAAATCATGTCCATCATGCACTGAGACATAATCGTGATCCGTGTATGTTCACAATGCCTTTGTCCAATGTAATACTGCAGGATGAATGCAAACACCTCTATAATACGAAAGAATTGGTTTGATCAATACATTACACAACACCTCAGTCAGTAAATTATTAATTAATAAGTTAAAGCTTTTCCTAATGAAAATGTGATTTAAAAAGATAATTTCCTATTTACATCATAGTCCAAGACTCAAATATTGATTTCTTCTCTGGCAATTATAGACCAAATGTTTAAATTGTAGTCTTATCTGTTAACTGAGTATTTTTGTCTCTCTCTTCATCAAAAATTATATCCATAGAAACTACCAAACTGAATATTTCTTACTCAGGATTCTCTTAAACATATGTCATTAATTTTTTTGGAGTGAAGTCTTTGTATCTCCTGTTCTCTCTGCCTGGAACACTCTTCCCCGACTCCTTGAGGCTCACTCCTTCACTTCTCACCAGACTTGGCTCAAAGGTCACCATATTAAAGGCCCATCACTGATGACCCAATATAAAATCACATCCATCATTCTCCCTTCCCCATACTCTGCATTCCTGTTTGCTGCTTCACTTGTATCCATAGCTCTTATCTCCATCTGCCATTTGTAAATGTAACTTACTTGTTCTGTTTACTGCATGTCTTCTTTCACTGGACTATCAACTCAAGGAAATCAGAGATTTTTTTTTAACCGTTTTATTTACTATTATATCTCCAGGACTTAGAACAGTGCCTGGCATACAGTAGGAGATCACTAAATATGTGCTGGATGAATATGTAACAGATTGATGCAATTTACTATATCAATCACTTAATACACAATTAATGGCAATCATAATATACTGTCTCCGATCCTGCCTGGACAGCATTCATTTGTTTCTCAGTTAGCTGTTGTTGGCAGGTGGCCATTCAGAGCTCAGGAGCTGCAAGGGTTTCAGGAGGAACTAACATTTCTGGGGTGCTCTCGAGCTATGGACAATCACTAGATATTTCTCTGAAATTCTCAGCACAAACCAAGCAAGTATCAGGTGGAGGCAACATAGTGGAAACACCACTGTCCTGGGCTTCAGGACTCTATATCTCTGTGGTGTCGGGCCAGTCACTTAAATCTCTGGGCTTCAATTGCCTCCACTGTAAAATAGGGCAGTACTTTTCCTGCCTCCCTTATCAGGCTGAAGTGTGGGTGAAATGGGGAGTCTCTTCCCACTTCCCTATTACACATTGCTTACTCTACCCTCTCGATCTTACTCTATTGCAGAAGTCTGATCAACTCACCAGAGCTAATGGGTATTAATGGGTTAATGTACATGGGTTTTTAGAAAATTAATGGAGATTTTAGGTAGCCCTTGGACTTATGCTGAAAGAACAATTTCATAAACGATGAAGGTAAGAATTTCAGCCAGGGGTATGGGGGTGGTAGTTCTTTGTTTAGCGGGTGATGTTCCTTTTGGCATAAACTAAATAGAACTTCAGAATAATCCAGGGAAAAATAGGTACAGGCTCTGGAGAATTATTGATTGGATTTTGCAATTCAGGAAATGTCCTGAGCACCTGCTATGTGCCTGGTACTTGGTGAACTGGCAGCTCCAGCCAGTTACCTTATGTCAGCTTTTTGTGCATGTTCTCTGACGGGCCACTTCCAAGGATTGCCAATCCATCATTGTCTTGCTACAAAGTAGCAAAACACAAAGCACCTGGGAGAGGGACCCTTCCCCCTCCTCAACAAACCCTCAGTGTTGTCTCTAGATTGGGGGTGTCCAATCTTTTGGCTTCCCTGGGCCACATTAGAAGAGGAATGGTCTTGGGCCACACATAAAATACGCTAACACTAATTTTAGCCAATGAGCTAAAAAACAATGGCAAAAAAAAATTCATAATGTTTTAAGAAAGTTTAAGAATTCGTTCTGGGCTGCATTCAAAGTCATCATGGGTTGTATGTAGCCCACACAAGCTTGTTCTAGATTGATAGACATCCTGTCTCCCACTCCAAGGAACACTGCTACTGTCCTTACACATCTGAAGATACTTTGATTAAAATTTACCTACTGGCTTCTATGTTTCTGTACTTTGTGTCATATCAAATTGCCCTTTCTTTTTGGTTATTTTTCTCCTTTCCTTATGTTTATATCTAGGTTGGCATTTGATTTATACTGGGAGGAGTATCGTGTGGTGGTAAGGGGCACAGTTAAACTCATTATACATTATCAAACTGCATGTCTGTTAAAATCTCATAGAATCACTTAGGCACAGTGGCACATACCTATAGTCCCAGTTACTTGGGAGGCTGAGGCAGGAGGATCGTTTGAGCCCAGGAGTTCCAGGCTGGAGTGTGCTGTGATGGAGCCTGTGAATAGCCACTGCACTCTAGCCTGGGCAACATAGCAAGACCCTGCCTCTTAAAAAAAAACACTCATAGACTATGCGTGGTGTTTGGGTTTGGGGCTGGGCTTATTGCATTAGCCAGTTCAGTCTGTGCTTCATAAGGAACATATCTGATGCGGGTCTGTGATATGCATCTTTGTCCTTTATTAATCTTTCACAGAATAGTTAGGGCCAAAGTCTTCTAAGACTTCCCCTGAGAGAAAGGTTTAGGAGGAAACATGTATTATCTCCTCTCTGGGCCTCTAAGACTTTGCTTATGGGAGAAATTTTATTTTTTTTTAATTTTGAACCTCATCCTCCACCCAGACTTTCTGATTGGTACCAACAAAATGTAATCCCGATATATAGTCTCAAAACCCAAGTTCTTTCACTCTTTCAGTGAAAATTAATGGAAATCTTCCTGTGTATCTGCACATAAAAGAGTGACTAAGACAGACATGGTACCTGCCCTTTGGGAACTTTCACGCAGGAGTCTGGCAATAAAGAAAACAAACAAACAAACCTAAATTATATTCAGTGCTGAGAAGGGAGAAAGCATGGGGCAGTGAAAAAGAAATGCAGGAGAAGCTCATTTAAAGTTGGAGAGGGGAGACAAGAGAAGGCCTCAGGGGAAGAGTAGGTGGAGTCAGCCAGGTGACGGGAGCAGGTGCTGAACTTCAGACTTAGAGTCTTGTTATAAAGGCTCTAGGATGGGAGTGGAGGCCAGTGAGACTGAAGCCCCAGGAGTGGGGCAAAGGGGTATAGTCCCGGCTGGACAGACAGAGGTGGGACCAGGCAAGGATGTAAGCAGGCTCCGCAAAGTTCCGCTCACGCCGACTGCCTTCCCCCTAGCACCGTTAGGGGATGGAGAGTATGGCGGGACACTGAGCTGTGCCCTACCCTGTTTTTTCGGGGCAACATCAATCTTTTCCTGTAAATGAAGTTCTCATGTTGACTTATGAATTTGGTGAGGATGAAGAAGGAGTACAGAATGACGGGAAATGTGCAAGAGGCATTTTTGATGTATGAAGTTGAAGTATCATTTCAATGCCAGTTAAAACCAATTTAAACCTGTTTAGACAAAACAAAACAAAAAACCTGCTGGCTCTAGGGAACTAGTGGCCTGCCCTGTTGCCACCACCTATCACTTGAACTTCTCCCTTTCTGCACCCCAGGCTCCTTCCACACTCCCAACAAATACCCCCGCAACTGACTATACCTTATCTCTAAATCCCGTGTCATGTGAAAGTTGGTGTGCCCTGCGGAGGTCAAGCCCTAAATACATGAAAATCCTTATTCGCCTTCTAGGTGACCTTGCTGAGGGGTATCACCAGGTGAGAAGCAGAGACCAAATTTAAGAAAAAGGAGATGCTTCCCTAGCTAAATCTTTCACAGACCATCTGGGCGGCAGAAATGTAGGAGCGACGGCATAACAGCTCCACCGTCGCCCACACCCTAGTTGGAGCTTGGCAAGGATTAACAACCCTTCTCCCTGAAGTTTCTCTCCAGAAAATGTTTGTCAGGTTGCCTCACATCTCTTAGGCTCCTCAGGCTTCCACATAGTTTGTGGAAGAAGCAGATACTTAATAATAAAATTTATCAGTAGTTCCAAGCCAATGAACATGTGACCTTGACGGCAGTTCATGAAAGATAACCTAGCACACAGTAAACACTTAAAAAGATAGCCGTATCCTGAGAACGTCAACATGATCAACACATTGCCAGTTTATGACTAACTCAGTATCTCCTGCACATTGGGAAAGAGTTCATCTGTTGCCAAGGGGCAAAAGATTTTCTCTACAGTCCGCCTGGTATTTGGGCTTCCCCCTGAGCTATTCGTTTTTTGACTGCTTATCATGAGGCAGAGCCTGGGCTAATCCTTTATTGAGCTGACTCATCTCTGTAGTCTCCACAGCAGGGGAAGAGGTGGGTACTAGACATGGGGAAAATCTGTGTCTTAGAGATGGGGGAAAATAGGCAAGAAGAAGGGGTGAAATTTGGACAATTTATACCCCTAATAAGTTGTAGAGGTGGAAATCCAGCTCAGGTAGTTTGACTCCAGATACCCCTTCAAACTATTTCGTGTTGCCTATATATGCTGGCAGCACAGGGGATCTGTCAAGTACTATGGTTTCTTACAGTCCTGTGAGCAGGCAAAATTATAGCCAAACTGGGGAAATAAGTTCTAGTGTTCTTTGGCACTGTAGAGTGACTATCATTAATAATCTATTCTATATTTTCCAATAGACAGGAGAGACTGTTTGGTATGTTCCCAGTACAAAGAAATAATAAAGGTGGGAGGCGATGGATATGCTGATTACCCTGATTTGATCATTACATGTTATATACATATATGGAACTATTGCACTGTACCCCATAAGTATGTACAATTATTACGTGTCAATCACATTTTTTTGGAAAAGAAAGTAAAGGGAAGCCACTGGAGACTAGATGTGATCTGGTGGCCAGGCGAAGAGGAGAGAGTGGTCTCTGTGCTCCCCCCTTTGTGGGAGCAAAATCGCCATGCACAGTTCTCCATACTCATTCACGGATGTGTCTCTTTAGGATTTATTATACCTGTCCAGGTTTTGGATGGAAAGATTGTGCTAAATATAGAAACAATGACTTAAAAAAATTATACAGCTTGGTTTCACATAGCTAATGAATTGTGTGAAAAGGAAGTGTGTGTGTGCGCCTGTGTGCACATGCACACAGTGTAAGGGTGTATATGTCCATTAGTAAGAAAAGGGTCACAAATATCTACTTCACCCTTTTACTCCACATTCTGCTCTCAAATCACACATAAAGGGATAAACATTTCAGTGATTTTCCAGTTACTGAGTTTTACCAGTATTGATTTTAATTCCTGTATTCATAGATTTCTCATCTGTGTTATTGTTTTATTCAACATTCCATGCAAATGTTTTTTTACTGTCCAAAAAGTCTTGAGCTTTTGAAGCTGCTGCAAAGTTAACTATGAACTTATCAGACCATTTGTAATTACTCTTTAGATGGTTTGGAAAAAAGTAACCTATTATATAACCCTTCTCCCACTTGTGCACTGTTTGGCCCAGAGCTAAGTGAGACCAGGACATAAATGGGGGTCCAAATAGCCAGGCCCAAGTGGGCTCAGATGTGCCTGATGAGGAAAGAAGAGTTAAAGAACAGTCATTCTTCTACCATCAGCTCCATCTGGGGCATGTGAGAAATTGAGAAAAGGAAAGAGGATTTACAGTTTATGGGCACCTTCCATAAACCAGGCACTGTGCTAGGAGCTTTCACAAATATTTTGCAATCTAGTTGTTACAATTGTATAGTTGATAGCTAACATTATCAAGCACAATATGATATGTGATTTACAATTATTAATTCATTTAAGAGTCACAACTGCATAAAACAGATTCTATTTATTATCCCCTCTTTAATACATGAAGAAACTGAGTCATAGAGAGGTTAAGAATAACTTGCCCAAGGTCATGCAGCTGGTATGTGGCAGAATCAGGATTTAAACCCAGTTCCAGAAACACTGACTTTCACCACTGCACCATAGTACCTCTCAGGAGGAGGGAAATGAAACTCAGAGAGGATATCTGGTCCAAGGTCACACAACTAGAGTGGGCAGAGCCAGGGCTCAGAGCCTTATTTTGTCTGACATGAGCCTTGCTCTGTCTGACATCAAAATTCTTGCTTTCAACTAGGCGCAGTAGCTCACACCTATAATCTCAGCACATTGAGAGACCAAGGGAAGACGATTACTTGAGCCCAGGAGTTTGAGGCCAGCCTGGGCAACACAGGGAGATACTATCTCTACAAAAAAAATTGTTTTAAATTAGCTGGGAGTTGTAGTGCACACCTGTGGTCGCACCTACTCAGGAGGCTGAGGCGGGAGGATTGCTTGAGCTGGGGAGGTCAAGACTACAGTGAGCTGTGATCGTGCCACTGCACTCCAACCTGGGCAACAGGTAGATCCTGTCTAAAAAAATGTCTTGCTTCCTACTGCATTTCACTACTGCCTGCCTCTTGCAGTGGCCAGACTATTTCATCCTACCCTTTAGGAACAAATTCAGATAAATCTTTTCCTTTTCTGATTCTGTTTTCTCCTCTCTCCTTAATTCTCCCCTTCATTCTTTCCTGTCTCCATTTCTCTTCCTTTTCTCCTATCTTCTTTCTTTTCCTTGTTTCACTTCCTTATTTTTCCCTCCCTTGCTCATGTCTCAAGTCTGCCAGTGACACCCAGAATGGGCAATGAGGGCTGAAAAGGTTAATGAGTTCTGGCACTCATTAATTTAAGCAGACTTAGGTAGCTTCAGAGTAATTGCCAATCTTACCGGAAGTCTGTTAATAACTGAAACAGTGAATGCTTATCTTAACAAACACTGACATGATGAATTGGTCCAATTGTTGTGACAAAGGAGCATTTCGATTTTCATTATGGTCAGCCTATTGACCAATCAGATCAGATTATTAAGTGCTCACCAGGTTAATTGTTTAATAAGTTGATCAAGGGTTTGGTTATTGACGTGAATGTTCAGGTTCATCAAATTACATAACCTTATCCTTAGCTGGATATTAGAGAGGCCAGCAGGCACAAAAGTATAGGCTGTCAACAAACTTCCCAGTTTATTGGCCTGGGGACAATGTGGGTTTATAAAAGACCCCACATTTTTTCAAATAAAGGGATTAAAAGTCACTGGGCATGGTGGCTCATGCCTGAAATTCCAGTGCTTTGGGAGGTCCAGATGAGAGGATTGCTTGAGGCCATGAGTTTGAGACCAGCCTTGGCAAAACAGCGAGAGACCGTCTCTACAAAATACAAAATAAAAAACTTTAAAATTAGCTGGGCATGGTGGTGCACGCCTGTGGTCCCAGGTACTCTGAAGGCCAAGGTGGGAAGATCACTTGAGCCCAGGAGTTTGAGGCTGCAGTGAGCCATGATCACATCACTTCACTCCAGCCTGGGTGACAGACCAAGACCATGTCTCCAAAAAAAACAACAACAACAAAAAGTCATCAATGCCTCAACAACTCTTGAACATTCATTCATTTGTACAATTCTTTTGGTACATTATACTGTCTGCACATTTTCTATTCAAGTTCTAGTGCTGTCCCAGGCTCTGACCCAGATCTTTTTCCTTTACGTATCTGCCTACTCATTCCCTTTTATGCCTTCAAGTCTCATCTCTTGCTGATGACTAGACTCAACTGATGTTTCTAACATCTTTCTGAAGCCTCCACTTGGCTATCCCTCAGCCATCTTAAATTCAACCAGAATTCCTCAACCTTTCCCCATACAATTCTGTTAATGGTATTTCTAAGCCCCATAAGCTAAAATCTTTGATTTGTCCTGGTTCTCCCTCTCCTACACCCTGTATTCAGTAGGTCTCCAAGTTCTGTTAGTTTATACCATGGAGATGACTTCCAAATACCTTCATTTCCCTATACCTACTATGACTGCCTTAGTCCCTCATCTCTTAAAAGATTATTGCTGCAGCCTTATAACAAGTATCTGGGATAGAGTATGTATTTGTTTCCTTTTTTGTTTTCCTTCGCAGTCTCTAAGCTACTTAAAGGCAAGAATTATGTCTTATTCATCTTTAGATCCAATTCCTAGCAGAACTGAGATGCGCTCACCTCACTTTAGTCCACTATTTATATTGCTGCAGAGCTTCACTTTCCACAAATCGCTCATCTCTTTATTTCCATCAGTTTCCTATTACTCAGAATAAAGGTTAAGCACATTGCCATGGCAAACAAGGCTCTTCACAGTGTGGTCACAACTTAATTCTCTGCCTCCTTATTTCCCACCATTCTTCTCTGATATAGTTTGGATCCATGTCTCCACCCAAATTTCATGTTGAATTGTAAACCCGAGTGTTGGAGGTGGGGCCCGGTGGGAGGTAATTGGACCGTGTGGGTAGATCCTTCATAAACTGCTTAGCACCATCCTCTTGGTTCTGTTCTTGTGACAGAGTTCTTGTGAGATCTGGTTGTTTAAAAGTGTGTTGCACTTCCCCTATCGCTCTCTCTCGCTCCTGCTCCTGCCATGTCAGATGCCTTTTCCCCTATATCTTCTGCCATGATTGTAAGTTTCCTGAGGCCTCCGCAGAAGCCAAGCAGATGCCAGCATCATGCTTCCTGTTCAGCCTGTGGAACTGTGCACCAATTTAATCTCTGCTGTCGTCGTCGTCTTCTTTTTTTAAAATAAACTACCCAGTCTCAGGTATTGCGCTATAGCAATGCGAGAACAGCCTAATACATTCTCCATCTTCCTGACTCTGCAGCTGAACCCAGATGTTCCGTTTGTCTGAAGAGGCCATGCTCTATATGTCTCTGTGACTTTACATATGTTGCAGCTCCTGCCAGGAATCACCTCTTTATGCACTGACCCCAACGCTGCCTGGAAAATGGTGGCTTACCTTTTAAAGTCTGGTTCAGTGTCCCTGCCTTTGTGGCACCTCCCAGACCTACTTCAGACAGTTCCTTCCTCTG
Source organism: Aotus nancymaae (assembly GCF_030222135.1). Taxonomy (NCBI): domain Eukaryota; kingdom Metazoa; phylum Chordata; class Mammalia; order Primates; family Aotidae; genus Aotus; species Aotus nancymaae. The sequence goes on from NW_026988413.1 coordinate 50,457,189, forward strand.
AAACCATCCATCACCTTGATTCATATATCCATATTTAATGTTGTTCTGCAAGGATTTATTTACTTGCATCACTGTCTGCATTCATTGCCTATGGCTGCTGTAATAAATTACTGGAGTCTGGATGGCTTAAAACAACAGGAACACATTCTCTTGCAATCCTGGAGGCTAGAAGTCTGAAATCAACACGAGTGTGTTAAAATCAAGGTGTCAACAGGACCGTGCTCCCTTCAGAGATTCTAGGGTAGAAGCAGTTCCTTGTCTCTTTCAGCTTTTGGTGGCTGCTGGCATTCCTTGACTTGTTGCTGCATCAGTCTAATCTCTGACTCCATCTTGACATGACCTTCTCTCTCTCTCTCTCTCTCTCTCGCGTGCGCGTGCGCACGTGTGTGTGTGTGTAAAATCTCCTTCCACCTTCTTATAAGGATTGGCATTTAGGGTCCACCTGGATAATCAGGGATAAGCTCTCCATCTCAAGATTTGCAATCATATCTGCAAAGACCCATTTTCCAAATAAGGTAACATTTACAGATTCTAAGGAAGATTAGGGTCGGATATTTTGGCCACCATTCAGTCCACTACACTGTCCTAATAAACTGGGACTTCCTAAAAGGCAGGGACGGGTTTTGCTCATATTTTTATTCCCAGCATTTAGGACTAATAGCCATTCAACAAATGTTTAGTGAATAGTTGGAGAATAAATGAACTAAATACTCTTATTTTGCAGGTATTAACTATGTATTTGCTAAACAATCATTTACTGATCATTTTTATGTACCAGATACTGCCCTAGGCATAGAACATACGGTAGCAACACAAAACAAACATGGCTCTGCCTTCAGGGAGCTTACATTCTAGTGAGGAAACCAGACATTTAAAAGCAGCACACACAAACCAATATATAATTACATGGTATAATAAGGGTTAGGAAATAAAAGTGCAAGGATCAGTGAGAGAGAATAAAGGTGTGGAAGTCAGCAAAAGCCTCTTCGTGCAAGTAACTTTGTGAGCCAAGAGGTAAAGCATGCATTATTGCTATGAGAAGAGTGAAGAGAGGTACATATTCCAGGCAGAGTAATAATCTCTGCCTGGAATATGTATCTCTTATTATAACTCTAGGCTTTAATGCAATAACGAGCTTGGCGAGTCCAAGAAACAGAAAGAAGTATGGAGAGGCTGGAGTACAATTTTTCTAGACAAGACATGAGGAGGTACTGTCAGGGCAAATCATGCAGGCTTTGGGATCATTACAGATTTTGAATTTTATTCTTGAAACAGTCAGGATTTAAGACCAGCGAGTGACACGACATTATGAGATTTTAATTTTAGATTGCGTCTCTGACTGCTCATTTGAGTACTGATTGGAATGGTAGAGGAAAGGGAAGACCAATTGGAAGGCCAATGCAGAAGTCCAGATGAGAGTTGATAGAGACTTGGACTGGAGTGGTAGTAGTTAATATGGAGAAAAGTGAACACATGATATATATTTGGGAAGTAGAATGGATAGATTCCACATGCTAAATCAGAAATGCCTTTTAAAAAAAAAAAGATTAAGTTCACATGTCCATCTGGTCTGGTTTGGGTAGAGAAAGTGCAAAAATCAATGGAGAATATATATGTGGTTATTTTATTTTTTTATAAGAGTATCAAGACCATCCAGTGGGGAAAGAATAGTCTTTTCAACAAATGGTCCTGGGACTACTAGATATCCACAGGTAAGAGAATGAAGTTGGACCCCTACCTTCCACTGTATACAAAAATTTACTGAAAATGTATCAAGTATCTGAAATTGAAGAGCTAAAACTGTAAAACTCTTGGGTGAAAACATACGGGTGAATCTTTATAACCTTGAAGTTGGCAATGAATTCTTTAAAAAGAAGGCATAAACAGCAAAAAAAAAGATAAGTTGGACTTCATCAAAATTAAAAACTTTTGTGTATCAAAGGATACTATTAATTAAGTTAAAAGAGAACCCACACGATGGGAGAAAGCTTATCTGTGAAGGGCTTAGTATACAACATATATAAATAACACTTATAATTCAATAACAAAAGGCAGCTCATTAAAAAATGGTTAAATGACTTGAATAGATATTTCTCCAAAGAGGATATACAAATGACCAAAAAGCATATGAAAAGAAAAGATGACTAACATCATTTGACATCAGGAAAAGGTAAATCAAAACCACAGTGATTTATCACTTCATACCCAGTAGGATGGCTGTAATTTTAAAAATGGAAAATAACAGAATGATTTATAATCCTTTGGGTATATATCTAGTAAGGGTATTGCTGGGTCAAATGGAATTTCTATTTCTGGACCCTTGAGGAATTGCCACACTGTCTCCCACAATAGTTGAACCAATTTACACTCCCAACAGTGTAAAAGTGTTCCTATTTTTCCACATCCTCTCCAGCATCTGTTGTCTCCAAATTTTTTAATGATTGCCATTCTAACTGGGATGAGATAATATCTCAATGTGGTTTTGATTTGCACTTCTCTAATGACCAGTGATGATGAGCATTTGTTTCATATGTCTGTTGGCTGCATAGATGTCTTCTTTTGAAAAGTGTCTGTTCATATCCTTTGCCCACTTTTTGATGGGTTTGTTTATTTTTTTCTTGTAAATTTGTTTAAGTTCTTTGTAGATTCTGGATATTAGTCCTTTGTCAGATGGGTAGATTGAAAAATTTTTTCCCCATTCTGTTGGTTGCCAGTTCACTCTAATGATTGTTTCTTTTGCTATGCAGAAGCTCTTAAGTTTAATTAGATCCCATTTGTCTATTTTGGCTTTTGTTGCCATTGGTTTTGGTGTTTTAGTCATGAAGTCCTTGCCTACGCCTATGTCCTGAATGGTATTGCCTAGGTTTTCTTCTAGGGTTTTTATGGTGTTAAGTCTTATGTTTAAATCTTTAATCCATCTGGAGTTAATTTTTGTATAAGGTGTAAGGAAGGAGTCCGGTTTCAGCTTTCTGCACATCACTAGCCAGTTTTCTTAACACTATTTATTAAACAGGGAATCCTTTCCCCATTGCTTGTTTTTGTCAAAGATCAGATGATTGTAAATGTGTGGCATTACTTCCAAGGCCTCTGTTCTGTTCCATTGGTCTATATCTCTGTTTTGGTACCAGTACCATGCTTTTTTGATTACTGTAGCCTTGTAGTATAGTTTGAAGTCAGGTATCGTGATGCCTCCAGCTTTGTGGTTTTTTGTTTGTTTGTTTGTTTGTTTGTTTGTTTGCTTAGGATTATGTTGGCTATACAGGCTCTCTTTTGGTTCCATATGAAGTTTAAAGTGGTTTTTTCCAGTTCTATAAAGAAGGTCAATGGTAGCTTCATGGGGATAGCATTCAATCTATAAATTACATTGGGCAGTATGGCCATTTTCATGATACTGATTCTTTCTAACCATGAGCATGGAATGTTTTTCCATCTGTTTTTGTCCTCTCTTATTTCCTTGAGCAGTGGTTTGTAGTTCTCCATGAAGAGGTTCTTCTTGTCCCTTGTTAGTTGTATTCCTAGGTATTTTATTCTCTTTGTAGCAATGGTGAAGGGGAATTCACTCATGAAGACACATGCACACATATGTTCACTGCAGCACTGTTTACAATAGCAAAGATTTGGAACCAATCCAAATGCCCATCAATGATAGACTGGATAAAGAAAATGTGGCACATATACACCATGGAATACTATGCAGTCATAAAGAAGGATGAGTTCATGTTCTTTGCAGGGACTTGGATGAAGCTGGAAGCCATCATTCTCAGCAAACTGACACAAGACCAGAAAACCAAACACTGTGTGTTCTCACTCATAAGTGGGTGTTGAACAATGAGAACACATGGACATGGGGAGGGGAACATCACACACCAGGACTTGTTGGGGGGTTGGGGCACTAGGGGAGGGATAGGAGGAGGTGGGGGGATTGGGGAAGGATAACATTAGTAGAAATACCTAATGTAGGTGACGGGGGGATGGATGCAGCAAACCACCATGGCATGTGTATACTTATGTAATGATCCTGCATGATCTGCACATGTACCCCAGAATTTAAAGTATAATAAAAAACAAAACAAAACAAAATTGAAAATAACAAGTGCTGATCGGGATATGGAGAAATTAGAATTCTTGTGCATTGTAAAATTGTCCACCTACTATACAATGTAAAATGGTCCAGTTATTATACAAAATAGCTTGGCAGTTCCGAAAAAATTAAACATAGAATTACCATATAACTCAGTATGTCCACTCCTAGGTATAAACCCCAAAGAACTGAAAACAGATGTTCAAATACTGGTGCAGAAATATTTATAGCAGCTCTATTTACAATAGCCAAAATGATGGACATTTGGGAAACACCCAAATGTCCATCAACAGAAGAATGGATAAATCTTGAAAACATTTTTCTAACTGAAAGAAGCCAGACAAAAAAAGTAATATATTGTATGATTCCAATTCTATGAAATATCCGGAATAAGTAAATCCAGAAACAAAAAGCACATTCTGAAATCTTATTTTGCATAGTTTATGAAACCTGGCAGGCACTGGTAGGAAGCGAAACGGTGATAAAGTGGTTTAACAAGTCATTGAGTAACATTTTCTCACAATGCAAGCTTAGTTCAACTTAATCCCAAGCATAAATTGCTAATTCAGGAACAATACATATAGAATCATCAGCAAGTATTTTCACATCACAAGTGTTATACCCAGTGTGTATGTAACTCAGATTGATAGACGTGATAAAATATATGTGTTAATAACATAATAAATAACATGTATGGAACACTGACCAAGAACCAAGAACTCTGCTAAGTAATCTATATACATTTATATTATCCTCACCACAAATCTATAAGGTGGATACTCATCTGAGTAATCCAGCCCCTTGTCACAGTGATTGGTACAAAGAGTTGGCACAGATCCTAAATTGGTTCAACCAGAGTGAAAGCTGTTACTTCTATTTGGTATTTTGGGAGAAAGCTCTCTCCTTTGTAGGCTTTGTTGAGTGAATTTGTTACTTAAAATTACCGTAGCCAATTTTGCCACTACATTGTTTAGGGAGTATTAGCAGTTCTCAAATTTTCTGGTCTGAGAATCACTTTATACCCTTAAAAATTATTGGGGACCAAAGCCGGGTGCAGTGGCTCATGCCTGTAATCCCAGCACTTTGGGAGGCCAAGGCAGGTGGATCACTTGAGGTCAGTAGTTCAAGACTAGCCTGGCCAACATGGCGAGACCACGCCTCTACTAAAAATAACAAAATTTAGGCGGGCCTGGTCTTGTGTGCCTGTAGTCCCAGTTACTGGGGAGGCTAAGTTGGGAGAATTTCTTGAACCTGGGAAGCAGAAGTTGCAGTGAGCCAAGATTGTGCCGCTGTATTCCAGCCAAGGCAACAGAATGAGACTCTGTCTCAAAAAGAAAAAAATTATTGAGGACCACAAATAACTTTTATTTGTGTATGTCATAGTTATAAATATCTACTGTATTTAAATTAACACTGAGAACTTTACAACTATTACTTCAGTTAATACAATTTTAGGCCAAGCATGGTGGCTTCTGCCTATAATTCCAGCAATTTGGGGAGGACAAGGTGGGAGGATCCCATGAGGCCAGGAGTCTGAGACCAGCCTGGACAGCCCAGTGAGAACCCATCTCTACAAAAAAATATACATTTATTAGTTGGATGTGGTGGTACATACCTGTAGTCCTAGACACCTGGGAGGCTAAGGCAGGAGGATCACTTGAGTCCAGGAGTTTGAGGCTGCTGCTGTGATTACACCACTACATTCCAGCATGGGCAACAGAGACTCTGTTTCTAAAAAAATAAATAACAATAATAAACTTCTTACAGGTGAATATAAACCACACAGTTTTAAATGAAAAAAATAAAATAAAATTCCCAGTCCCCCCAAAATGTTTTATCCTGCACTGGGGAATTCTAGTCCAGGGCCACTGGACCAGTCCCCAGGTATTTTGCTGGTGTCTGCAGCTGAATGGTCTTCTCTCCCCGACACATTAGTGAGAAGAGTGGCATTGTTTCCTATTTTTGCAAATCCCTTTAATAACTAGTGTTATAGAAAACAGCTAGATTCTAATATCTGATGCACTCATTATGCTGTTAGAATATATCATGTAGCCCTTGGAATATTCTCCTTTATGCTTGGGAGAAAATAAGAGAGAAAAAGACAAATAGCATTCAAATATCTGCATTCGTTTCCTATTGTTGCTGTATGGTGGCTTAAAACAATATAAATTTATTATCTTATGCTTCTGAGGTCCGAAGTCCACAATCAGTCTCACTGAGCTAACATCAAGGGGTCAGCATGAAGGGTTCCTTCAGGGGGATCTAGGGGAGAATCCATTCCCTTGTCTTTGCCAGCTTCTAGAAGCTGCCCACATTCCTTAACTTTTGGCCTCATCCTCCATGTTCAAAGTCAGCAATGTGATGTCATCACAGCTTCTTCTTTGACTCTGTGCTTCTGCATCGCTCTTACAAAGACCCTGTGATTACACCGGGCCCACCCAGATAATCCAAGGATATCTCCTCATCTCAAGATCTTTAACTTAAAAACATTTGCGAAGTTCCTTTTGATATATAAAGTAATATATCCATCCCCTGGTTCCCTGAATTAGAACATGGACATCTTTGCAGGGGAGCATTATTCAGCCTATCACAGTATTATTGTAAAAATAGTATTGACCTCAGGGAACACTAAAAGAGGCTCAGAGACCCCCAGGGTCCAGGTTGGTTACTCTACAGAGACCCAAAATAATTATGGTTTAAACAAAATGAGTATTTCTTTCACGCATTACAGTTAAGGCATAAATTGTAGAATGGCTGTCATGGCAATTCTACAGTGTCAGGGCCTCAGGATCCTTTCCTCTTGCTCTGCCTTAATCTGTAGAATCTGGAAGACTTTTGCCTTCAAAGTTATCATCTTCAACTGTATGATTCAAGGTGACGCATCACCCATGTTAAATTCTATCCAATTAGAAGGAAGAAAATGGTGGAAAGAGGGCACTTTCTTTTTCTTTAAGGAAAGACTCAGAAACTACATACTTGATTTCTGCACATATCCTGAAGCCAGACCTGGGCATGTGTTCATACCCAACTGCAGCGGGGCTTGGAAAGGTAGCCTTTAACTGGGCAATCATGGATCTAGTTAAAAATTCTATTGGAAGCAATAGAAGTCCCTACTTTCGTTTTCATGAGGAAAATCTAACCTGGTGAAATATCTCAAATAAATGAAGCAGAATCTTCTTGGAAGCCTACCTCTGAACTTTTCAGTTGTCTGAGACGTAACACTTTCTTTATTTTAAAACCTATTTAATTTGCAGTTTGAGTTATTTGTAACTGAAGCTATCTGCTTCAGTAACTGTATAGTATTTTTCCAATCAAAACATCTTACAGGGTCTTACAAGTTTATATGCAGTACAGGGACAATAGCATAAATTATTTAAAGTTGAAACCACACAGAACATTTGGGGAGAACAAATGGTCACTATGTAGTTTTAATGTTAACTCACACTCCTTGTTAGCTAAAAATTCAACCACAATTTTTTTGAGAAGTCTTGAACACCATGGATTAATGAATCTAACTTCTTTATTGTACAAGTTGCAAGACTACAATAGAAGGTAGCGCTATTCAACACAAAACTACGAATATCTTATTGGGGCTAATATGGAGCCTTCATGACTCATGGACTCTTGCTCCTTCCATCTTGTTCTATATCCCCTTAGATTGGTTACATGTGTGTATGTGATCTAAAATAGCTCACCACCACATCTGAGGTCTTGTCAGCAGGAAAAGAGGAAGGAAGGTCATTCCAAGGCCCTCTGAGGGGTATGTATACATTTTTATTGAGAGAAATAATCTATCAATAATCATTTAGATTTTACCAAAAAAGAACATAAATAAGGCTTATCAGATACATACAAGAGGCCAACAAACATATGAAAAAATGCTCATCATCACTGGTCATTAGAGAAATGCAAATCAAAACTACATTGAGATACCATCTCACGCCAGTTAGAATGGCGATCATTAAAAAATCTGGAGAAAATAGATGCTGGAGAGGATGTGGAGAAATAGGAACACTTTTACACTGTTGGTGGGAGTGTAAATTAGTTCAACCACTGTGGAAAACAGTGTGGCGATTCCTCAAGGACCTAGAAATAGAAATTCCATTTGACCCAGCAATCCCATTACTGGGCATATATCCAAAGGATTATAAATCGTTCTACTATAAGGACACATGCACACGAATGTTCATTGCAGCACAGTTTACAATAGCAAAGACCTGGAACCAACCCAAATGCCCATCGATGATAGACTGGACAGGAAAAATGTGGCACATATACACCATGGAATATTATGCAGCCATTAAAAATGAGGAGTTCACGTCCTTTGTAGGGACATGGATGAACCTGGAAACCATCATTCTCAGCAAACTGACACAAGAACACAAAACCAAACACCACATGTTCTCACTCATAGGAGGGTGTTGAACAAGGAGAACACATGGACACAGGGAGGGGAGCACGATACACGGGGGTCTGTTGCGGGGGAGTGGGGGGGACAGCGGGGGGGGAGTTGGGGAGGGATAGCATGGGGAGAAATGCCAGATATGGGTGAGGGGGAGGGAGGCAGCAAATCACACTGCCATGAATGCACCTATGCAACAACTTTGCATGTTTTTCACATGTACCCCAAAACCTAAAATGCAATTAAAAAAAAAAAAAACAAAACTCATTGAATTGCACAGTTGAAAAAAAAAAAAAAAAAAGGCTTATCATTTACATAATTTATTTTGAATTTTAAAGCAATGTTTTATTCCCAAAGCTATAAAATAAAACAAAACACCAAATTATCATAGGATTTAAGAAAATGTTGAGGTAAAGGCACACTTTAGATCATCAATCCATGTTGAATGAATAGATGATAAAAGACCAATCCTAGCAAACTTCCTAAGAAAATTACATCAAAAGAGATGCTTATTTCTATTATATAAACTAGAGATTCTGAGTTGGTACCCCCAAACTCACAGTAGATATGAAAATGTTCAATTCATATTTTCTGCAGTCAAAAATTTCCTCTTACAGACTCAGAGAAAAAGTGTCTAAAAACAAATGTAAGGAAATGGGTTTTTTCAAACCAACAGGAAAGGCGAAAAGCGACATTTGCCATCAGGAAAGGGTTATCGGTGTGGTCTTAGCCTTCACGGCCTTCACTTAACACCTTAATAGTATGCTCTGGAAGACACACTACATAGTCAGACCTTTGGATGTGGCAACGTAGTGTTGGAAAATAAAAGGACAAGCCAGTACGACTGAACCCATTTTGAAGACTTTTAAGGGCTCTATAAATATGTAAAGAGGTGGAACATGAAATTTGGAGTTAGTAACTAATTCAAGTTAAATGTATAAAAGAATGAATTTTTGAGCTTACAGTTCTGTGTCTAGAAAACAGTATAGAATTCACAATGGCCTGACCTCTGATTTTGGCTGCCTTTCCTTGCTGGATTAGATTGGATCAGCAGGGTGTCAAGTGAAATATTTTTAATGTTACAGAACAAAAGAGAAAAGACATTGGGAATGCTTTCTGTTTTTTAAAACAGGAAAATGTAGTACTGACTGCAAGTACTTAAAAGTCAATTATTAATTAGTATGAATTAATAAGGTCAAGAAAAACTCCTCTCCTTTCAATAAAGGGAGTCATTTTTCCTTTCTTCGTACCCTACTGCCCATAATGTATGTGTTCCTCCCTCTCTGTTTTTTTTTTTTCAGATGGAGTCTTGCTCTGTCACCCAGGCCAGAGTGCAGTGGCGTGATCTTGACTCACTGTAGCCTCTGCCTCCCGGGTTCAAACAATTCTCCTGCCTTAGCCTCCTGAGTAGCTGGGACTACAGGTGAGTGCCACCAGGCTCAGCTAATTTTTTATTTTTAGTGGAGATGGGGTTTCACCATATTGGCCAGGCTGGTCTGGAACTCCTGACCTCGTGATCCACCTGCCTCGGCCTCCCAAAGTGCTGGGATTACAGCGTGAGCCACCGTGCCCAACCTCCCTCTGTTTTAAAATTTTGATTACATGACAAAGAGTACATTAAAGTTGGCAATATTTGCATACTCAATCTCTTCATAATGAATGCAACAGACATTCGATGATTATAAATAGTAATTCTAGGACAAGGAGTCCTTAAACTTACAATGGGTTGCATTAGTCAAAGAGGCATAATAAATTAAAAGATTGTGATTTTCTCATAGGAACAATGCTGCAATAACAGGGTTATGTTTGTAACCAAATGTCTGATTCCATGCATTTCTTTAATGACCACAGTATCACATTTAATCAATTCTAAATTATATGCCCCACAGTAATACACTTTTAAATGTGTATATAAATCAACGACCAATTCAGTTCCATAACCAAGTGTAAGAATTGTATTTATTTAAGGGAGCCTATGGAGAATTTTGGTAGCAGGAGCAGTGCTGATCTGAAAGAACAGTTGATCATCCCAAGAAATACTGTATCTGGGCCTCAGGAGGCAGAGCAGTTACTAGGAAATGGTCTATGTACTGAAGAAAGAGGGACCCTGAAGGTTCAGAGTCAAAGGAGGCAAGGTAAGCCCCAGTTCATTGTTACACACTTCAATTGGGGGAACCGGAGGGTGGTCCATGAGCAGAGAGGAGGTGGTCGTGAGCATGAGGACTTAAATATTTAATACCTGGCAGGGCCAGGGAGTATTTCCTTTTACCCAAACTTTGGTTGGCTTGGGAGTCTCCTATACAAAGCTTATCTGTTTTGCTCATTTTAGATGTTTTTGTTTCTAGCTCCTCTGTTCAGCAATAGGAATAGCAGTATTTACTCTGTCCTATGAGCACATCCAGAGAATGGCATTTTTGCCTCACATTTACCAAAACCTTAAAAAAAATCAGTGCTATTGAAACACTATTAAAGTCTAAAAAAATAAAAAGAAAAAAATTTTGTTCAAGAATTTGCATTGCAGCAATATTTTGTAGTTTTAAGCAATAACAGTGGCAAAAACACCACCGTAAACGATCCTACTAAATACAGCCAAAATACCAGTACAGAGTTGGTTAAGTATAAATAGTACAGAATTGGTTAAGGAAAAGTGAGTACAGTGAAAAACTATGCAGCCTTTAAAAAGAATGAGGCATATCTGGAAAGCTCTGGCTTAAAAATATACTATTAATGGTAGTGAAATAAGAGTTGGTAGTGTATCCAAAAGGCGAACTATTACAGTTTCTCTTCTCATCTAAGCCTACTAACACTACCAAAATTTCTGTCTTAAATAACTCTTGGTTAGCTTTTTTGTTAACAAGTCTAATTGGCATGATGGAAGGAAACTTTCCATTTTACCCTGAAGAAAACACATTTTTTTTACAATGACCATATGCAACTTTTGCACCAAAAGAAGTTTTCTATTTTGAAAATGAACATGGGAAAGACTATAGAGAAATGGAGTGACTTGAATCAAATTAAGGAAAAGTGGAAAAGAAAAGAAAATAGATACGGTAAAGCTGATTGATGCAATGATCTTGGGTATTGAGTAGAGCCGTTGAGGCTACTCCTGCTAACTGGTTACATTCTACTCAAATTAGAGCAAGGAGAGTTTACAAAAGAGTCTCAAGGATGGGAGTGAAGGGTTTGACTGTGGAGAAACTTGTCCCAGGCGTAGCCCCTAACTCTGCTAGTCCAGATCCATGGTAAAAGCAACAGCAATTTCTTCCTTCAGAAGAAATTCTCCAAGAGCCTCACCAGCTCACCAGCTGCCATGATGCCAATCTTGTCAATCTGTGATTCCAGAGTAGGGTCATAGCACAAAAGGGAGTTAACAAAGGAATTCAAAGATGAAAACAGTATTTCAGAGAATTAACTTGATAGCAGCATGTAGCATGAATTTGATATAGTAGCAATAGGAAAAAGCCCTAGAGAGAAAGTAGAAAATAGTATTTATTGAGCATACACTCTATGCCAGAAATTTGATTTTCTTACATAATTTAATCCTAAAATAACCTCTCTTCACTATGTAGAAGTTATTATTCCCATTTTACATATGAGCAAATTAAAGGGTGATTAAGCGGCTTATCCATGCTCTCACTGCAAACAAATTCAGAATCAGGGCAGAGGTAGCCTTCATGGAGAGGGAAAGCTGAAGCTAAGAGACACTGTGGAGGAGGAAAGGGATTTGGTGACTTCACAAGAAAGTCAAAAACGAAAGCAGAATCAAGGCTATTTCAAACTCCTAGGCCATGGTGTTAGAACAGTAATGCAAATGAAATTGGGGAAACCAGGAGATAAATTTGTAGGAAAGAAGGAGGTGGTTTTTTTAAATGTTAACAATAAAACTGGAAGTATTTTTTAAAATTCAGCAATACATTATGATATACATTGAAAAGTAAAAATCTTCTTCCTTTTCCCATTCCCACTCTCAAATCTTTGTGACTATTAACTGCTTCTTGTGTATTCTTTCTTAAAATTTTCTTTGACACAAATAATGATCATACACTACCAACTCTTATTTACATTGCCATTAATAGTATATTTTTAAGCCAGAACTTTCCAGATATGCCTCATTCTTTTTAAAGGTTGCACAGTTTTTCACTGTACTCACTTTTACTTAACCAATTCTGTACTCATTTATACTTAACCAACTCTGTATTGATAAATATTTTGGCTGTAGTTAGTAGGATTGTTTATGGTGTTGTTTTGCCACTATTATTGCTTACAACTACAAAATATTGCTGCAATGCAAATCCTTGAATGAAAAATTTTTTCCTTTTTTTAATTTTAATTTTTGAGATGGCCTCTCCTTATGTTGCCAGGTTGGAGTGCAGTGACTATTCAGGCATAATTATAGTGCACTACAGTCTCAAACTCCTGGGTTCAAGCAATCCTCCCTTCTCAGCTTCCTGAGTAGCTGGGACTACATGTGTGTGCTGCTGTGCCCAACTTCATTTTTAACTGACATATAACAATTTGACATATTGATGGGTTACATAATAATAATGTAAAGTGATCAGATCAGGGTAACTAACATATCTATCACCTCGAACACATTATTTCTTTGCTTTGGGAACATTCAACATCCTCCTTCTAGTTGTTTGAAATTACATATTGTTAATAACAGTCATTCTACAGTGGCATAGAACACTACAATTTGTTTATTCTATCTAGCTGTAATTTTGTATACTTTAGCAGCTCTCTCCCTACACTCCTCTTCCTTCTACCTTTCACATCCTCTAGTATCTCCTGTTCTATTTTTTACTTCTATGAGATCAACTTATTTTAATTTCCACATATGAGTGAGAACGTGCAGTATTTACCTTTCTGTTCCTGCCTTATTTCACTTAACATAATGACCTCCAGTTTTATCCATGTTGCTGCAAATGACAGGATTTCTTTTTACGGCTGAATAATATTCAACTGGGTATGTAAACACTTTCTTTATGGCTCTTTATGGTTTATTCATCTGTTTTGGGTTACCTATGTTGATTTCATATCTTGGCTGTTGTGAATAGTGCAGCAATAAACTTGGGGGTGCAGATGGCTCTTTGATATACTGGGTTCATTTCCTTTAAATAAATGCCCAGTAGTGGGATTGCTGGATCATTAGGTAGCTCTCTCTGCAGTTTTTTTTTCAGAACTTCCATACTGTTCTCCATAGTGGCTGTACTAACTTACATTCCCACCAACAGTGTATGTGTTCTCATTTCTCTGCAACCTCACCAGGATTTATTTTTTGTCTTTTTGATAATGGCCAACTTAAATGGAAAGAGATGATACCTCACTGTAGTTTTGATTTGCATTTCCCTGATGATTAGTGATGTTGAGCATTTTTTCATATATCTGTTGGACATTTATATGTCTTCTTTTGAGAAATGCCCATTCCCATTATTTGACCATTTTAAAATCAGATTGTTCTGGTTTTTTGCTATTGAGATGTTTGAGCCCCTTATATACACAGGATATTAATCCCATGTTTGATGACTAGTTTGCAAATACTTTGTCTCCTTGTGTAGGATGTCTTTTTACTCAGTTGTTTCCTTTGTTATGCAGAAGCTTTTTAGTTTTATGTAATCCCATTTGTTTATTTCTGCATTCGTTGCCTGTGCTTTGAGGTCTTATTCATAAAATTGTTTCCCAAACCAATATCCTCAAGCATCTCCCCTGTATTTTTTCATAGTATTTTTATAGCTTTGGGTTTTACATTTAGGTATTTGATTCATTTTTAATTGATTTTTATATACGATGAGAGATGAGGGCCTAGTTTCATTCTTCTGCATATGAATATCCAATTTTCCCAGCACTATTTATTGAAGAGACTGTCCCTTCCTCAAAGGAGTGTTCTTGGTGCCTTTGTCAATAATTATTTGGCTATATGGATTAACTTATAGGTTCTCTATGCTGTTCCATTGGACTGTGTGTCTGTTTTATGCCAGCACCGTACTGTTTTGGTTAGCACCAGTTTGTAGTATATTTTGAAGTCTAGTAGTGTGATGCCTTCAGCTTTGAGTTCTTTTTTTGCTCAGGATATCTTTGGGATCTTTTGAGGTTTCATACAAATTTTAAGACTTTTTTTCTATTTCTGTGAAGAATGTCGTTGGTATTTTGATCAGAATTGCACTGAATCCATGAATTTATTTGGATAGTATTGTATGCAATTTTAAAACATATTTATAAACATGTATTTCTAAGATAAATTCTTCAAAATGGAAGAGTTAGATAAAATAATTTTTTTAAATTTTAACAAATGTCTTTTAAATGTTGATAAATATTACCAAAGAAACATACTGATAAACAGCCTTATCCACATAACGCAGGAGGCCTGATTCACCACACTTTCATTAAAATTTGTTTTTTGTGTTTTTTTTTTGAGATGGAGTCTCACTCTGTCATCCAGGCTGGAGTGCAGTGTTGCAATCTTGGCTCACTGCAACCTCTGCCTTCTGGGTTCAAGTGATTCTACTGTCTCAGCCTCCTGAGTAGCTGGGATTACAGGCGCCCACCACCACACTTGGCTAATTTTTCTATTTTTAGTAGGGACAGAGTTTCGCCATGTTGGCCAGGCTGGTCTTGAACTCCTGACCTCAGGTGATCTGCCTGCCTGGGCCTCTCAAAGTGCTAGGATTACAGGTGTGAGCCACCGTGTCTGGCCAGAACGTATATTTCAAACTAATTCATCTTGCCAAACTGACACATGAAAAATGTTACTATATGGTTTTAAGTTGCTGCCTGAAATGCTTTCCACGTTTGAGGAGCTGTAAAGTCACTAACAAAGAGCATTCTTGTAGGTAGCTAGAAGTATAGGATCTACATTTGAGTGAACAAGGAGTAGTATAGAGTTGATTTTGGAATCATGCCCGTGAAAAACTGAAGTTTTCTAAAAGAGTAAGTGTACAGTTAGAAGAGCAGAGGAACAAAACTAAGCTCTGGGGATAAGAAGTGATGACAGAAAGAGGAAGATGAATCAGCTACAAGGAAACTAATAAGAACTAGAAAAATTGGGGGAAATCTAAGATTACAGAAGGCAAAAAAGGAGAGTCCCAGGAGTGAAAAGTGTTAAATGTTGCATCAAGAACTAGGAAAATAACTGAAAAAGAAGTTATTTGCTTTGTCAGATAAATGAAAACAGATTTATTCAGTTTTATTATCCATATGTTGGAACTCATGTGGACCACATCTATGATGGAAACTTTTACTATTTATTAGAAAATTCCACCATAACATGAGTGATGAGAAACCCAGCTGGCTCTTTAAATTTTTCCAGTGATGAAGTTGGCCCATTTCCAGAATGTTAAATAATGCTGGCAATAATGCTGGAGGGTAGTTTTGAAATGACCATTCTCACCATCCCATCCCAATGTACCCTCCACACCCATTGTTTTACTAGCAGTTGTACCTCTAAAATGAAGACTCTAGCAATGGGAGGGAGGCCTGAAATGTTGAGGATAAAAGGTAATCATGTTATATTTAAACATATAAAATTTAATCTTCATTCCGATATTGCTCCACGAAGTCTACTCATACTGCTACACATAATAAAATGAACTGAAATAAGAAGCCATAAAGAAATCATGACTTATTCTTGGAAGAAGAATCATGAACCCTAGGTGACTAGGGTCAAGACTGTGCAAAGTGTACTTCCTGCCAATGTCTCAGCATCACCTCCCACTCACTTCCTCAACCACCCGCACTCTCCATATATATCTGAAGATGAGACTTCAACTCCACTGTGTCACTCGAATCCAAGTTCTTCCAGTGGAAGAAGAATGCTTTGTAACTGCATTCTACAGGATTATCTCTTGTCTTCCTTGTGTACCCTCAAGTTTGACCAAGATAAAAGACACCAGAAAATATAATTTGTTTCTGACTGGTGATTGCTTGCTGATTTTACTTTTTACTCTCTATTCTGAAATATGAGTTTTCGTCTGATGTCTCTGAACTCATCGTTGTGGTGGTAGTGTTGCTGCTGCTGCTGTTGTTTTAGATTTTTAAGAGATAGGTTCTCACCATGATGCTCAGGCTGGAGTGTAGTGGTTATTCAAAGGTGCAATTACAGCATACTACATCCTCAAACTCTCCGTGCTCTAGTGATCCTCCCACCTCACATTTCCAAACAGTTGGGGCTACAGGCGCACACCACAGTGGCTGGCTCTGGACTCATCTTCACACTTAGAGGGATTCGTAGAAATTCATATTAAACTTAGGATTATTTATTTGCTGGGTTAGACTCCTTTTGGGGTCAATCTTTATGAAGTACATAAGAATAACTGTCTCATCTCTAAACTTCTCAAGGAAACAGAAAGAGATGCTCTGGTTGGACATACTGGGCCCTTGAAAATGCAGCCTGGAGTCTATTTTAAAAATCAGTATGATTTGAAGTCAAGGCATAATAGTAGGTCTAGGGGAGGTAAAGTTTTGTTCCCTCCATGACCAAGAGATTTGCCTCCCGGTGTAATTTCTGCTCATTTTGTCAATGATGTTTGGGGATGCACCTGCAGTCAAACACTGAGTGGTCAACTTAGGAGAAAAATCGAGTTTGTTATTTAAATGAGTCCACTAATTGTTATATACAAATTGTCATAATTGACCAATCTAGCCACAATATTAAATCTCTTAACTTTGCTCTATTACTTTTCCTATTTCTTCATGTGTGCAAATCTGATGAAAACTACGGAAACTGTCCCCTGAAAATTCCACATTTGCATACCCACCCCAGCCTCTGACACACAAACATGTATACACGTGTCTTTTGCAGAGCTGTAATAGATTCCCTGAATTCTAACCACACTCTCTGGGAGTACCCAGATAGGCACTTCTGTTACCTTTAAATGAGTTTGGGTCAGGAAAATCTTATCCAGAGATTCTTCTAGTAGAATTTAGCACAGCCAAGAGGCCATGCCTCTCAGGCTATAGAGTAGGGTGATAACACACTACTAAATATAAAAATACCCCTCTCAAAAGTGATATGAGTAATGTGCTATCACATCTGGAAAAACCCTGTGGGTAGAAAACTTGATGGCTTCGGACAACATGGGTGGACCTCCAAAATTCCCTTTTTTAAACAAGTGCTAATTTTCTTCTTAAATTAAGTACACATCTAGGCCAGGCACAGTAGTTCATGCCTGTAATCCCAGCATTTTGGGAGGCCCAGATGGGCAGATAACGTAAGGTCAGGAGTTCAATACCAGCCTGGTCAACATGGCAATGCCCCCTCTCTACTAAAAATACACAAATTAGGCCAGGAGCAGTGGCTCATACCTGTAATCCCAGTACTTTGGGAGGCCAAGGCAGGAGGATCATCTGAAGTCAGGATTTTGAAACCAGCCTGGCCAACATGGTGAAACCCTGTCTCTACTGAAAATACAAAAAATTAGCCAGGCATGGTGGCACATGCCTGTAATACCAGCTACTTGGGAGGCTGAGGCAGGAGAATTGCTTGAACCTGGGAGGTGGAGGCTGCAGTGAGCCAAGATCATGCCACTGCACTCCAGCCTGAGTGATGGAGCAAGACTCAGTCTAAAAAAAAGAAAAAAAATGAGTATACTTCCTTCCACCACAAATGAAGCACAGAATAAAACAGGATTTTTTTATCTCAATACAAAATTGTAAATGGGGTCACATTAAGATTTCAGTATAAATTTAAAATTGTGTTTTTTCTTTTAAAAGGAAGATTGGTAATTCTAGTCTATTATATTTATGCTTTAAATTAATATGCTTGCTTATTTGTCTATTGACTCAACAACCTTACTGAGTACCGGTTATGTGCCCAGCACTGTGCTAGGCACTTGGGAAAGAAAGATAAATAAACACAGTCCATCTTCAGGAAGTGAGAGAATGGTGAGAAACCAAGAGCAGTATTTAATGCAAAGCATAATGTCAATTACAGGGGTAAAATGTGGCAAGCTAGAAAAAGAACTGTTTTCTAGAACATACCAGTAAGTCAATAAATTTGTTTTGTTAAGCCTTAAATATTAAATTATTAAGTGTGCTTCTAAGTCATAATTATACAATGGCTTTAAATAGTTTGGTAACATATACTACCAAAGCTTTAACTCCATGAAACTTGGGCTAAACTTTTAAAGGATATTCCTTATTTTGGTGTTTGAGGAAAAGTTTTTTGCCTTTTTTTTTTTTAAAGAAGTAAAATGAACACTCATCATAATGGCTAAAACTGAAAAG
Organism: Aotus nancymaae; assembly: GCF_030222135.1. Classification (NCBI taxonomy): domain Eukaryota; kingdom Metazoa; phylum Chordata; class Mammalia; order Primates; family Aotidae; genus Aotus; species Aotus nancymaae. The sequence continues at coordinate 50,475,893 of NW_026988413.1, forward strand.
ACTGATAGCACTAAATGTTGGCAAGGATAGGAGCAACTGGAAATCTCTCATGTTGAGTGTAGAAATTTAAATCGGTAAAACCACTTATCAAAAATTATTTGGCAGTTTTATATAAAGTTAAACATATTTCTATTCCATGACTCAGCAATCCTCCCAGGACCAAATAGAATAAAAACATGTTCACAGAAGACTTTCATAAGAAAGTTTATAATAGCCCCAAATTGGAAACAATCCAAACATTCATTAACTAGAGATTGTATAAACAGAGTTTGTCATATTCTTACTAATGGAATACTATTCAACAATAAAAAGAATGGGCAACTAATACACATAACAATATAGATGAACTCCCAAAATATTGTGCTGTGGAATAGCAGCCAGGCACAAAAGAGAACGTACTGTATGTTCCATTTGTACAAAGTTCTAGAATAGGCCAAATTAATAAAAGATGATAGAAATCAAAACAGAAGTTGCCCCTGGGAGTTGGCTGCGATGAACTGAGAAGAAGCATGAAGGAATTTTCAGAGAGGGGAACATTCTCCACTTTTGAGGTGAGTGTTAAATGATGTGGTAGGCAGAATAATGGCCCCCACAGATGACCACATCCTAATACTCCAAACCTGGGAATATGCTACCTTGTCTGGTAAAAAGGACTTTGCAGACATGATAAAGTTAAGGACTTGGAGATGGGGAGATTATCTGGGTGGGTCCAATCCAACCATATGAGCCCTTAAAAGTAGAGACCTCGTCCCTGGCTGTGGGCGGAAAGAGAAAATGGTATCAGAAAAGAAGGGTAGAAAGATATATTGCTAGTGTTGAAGATGAAGGAAGGGGTCATGAGCCAAGGAATGTGGGTGGTCTCCAGAAATTAGAAAAGACAAGGAAATACATTCTCCTTCAGACCCCCCAGAAAGGAACAAAGCCCTGTCAACACCTTGATTTTAGTCCAGTGAGATCCATGTCAAGCTTCTGACCTACAGAAGTGTAAGATAATAAATCTGTGTTGTTTTAAGTTATTGCATTTTTGATAATTTGTTACAGAATCAAGAGAACTAACACACACAGGTATACGCATTTGTCAAAACTCATCAAAAGGTACATTCAAGATCTATATATCACTGCATGTAAATTATACCTTGTTATAGATTGAATTGTGTTCCCCCAAAAAATACGATGAAGTCCTAATCCCCAGTACCTCAGAAGCCTTTTTGGAAATAGGGTAATTGCAGATATAATTAGTAAAGATGAGGTTATACTAGAGAGTGGGATGGGCCCTTAACCCAAAAGTGGATCTCATGGAGAAAGTAGAATGATGGCTACTCAGAGGCTGGGAAAAGTAGCAGGGATGGGGGATGGAGAGTTGTTTGTTAATGGGTACAAACATACAGTTAGATAGAAGGAATAAGTTCTGGTGTTTGATAACATGGTAGGGTGGCTATAGTTAACAGTAAATTATTGTATAGTTCAGAATGGCTACAAGAGAAGATTTGGAATGTTCTCAACGCAGAAAAATGATAAATGTTTGAGGTAATAGATATCATTATTACCCTGATTTGATCATTACACATTGTATGCATATATCAAAATATTATATATATCCCACAAATATGTACAACTATTATGCATCAATTTAAAAAATTGTCTTGACTTTTCTTGGCCCTTTGTGTTTCCATAAAAGTTTTAGGACAAGTTTGTCCAGTTCTATGGAAAAAAAAAAGAATAACTTTTAGATTTTAATTGCAATGGCATTAACTAATAGATTAATTTGAAGAAAACATCTATATGACATTGAATTTTTACATTTATGAAGATTTATGGCTTTATCTTTTTCTTAGGTTTTATTTTTGTCCTTTAATAATATTTTGTAATTCTCTCTATAAAGTTCATCATTATGTATCTTTAGATAAGATTTATTCCAGCCAGGCACAGTGGCTTATGCCTGTAATCCCAACACTTTGGAGGTCAAGGCAGGAGGATCACAAGGTCAGGAGTTTGAGACCAGCCTGAACCAACATAGTGAAACCCCGTTTCTACTGAAAATACAAAAATTAGCTGGGCGTGGTGGTGCACACCTGTTATCTCAGCTACTCAGGAGGCTGAGGCAGGAGAATCGCATGAACCCAGGAGGCAGAGGTTGCAGTGAGGCAAGATCATGCCACTGCATTCCAGCCTAACCGAAAGAGTGAGACTCTGTCTCAAAATAAACAAATCAATTAAAATAAAAACTAACCAGGTGTGGTGGCGCATACCTGTAGTCCAAGCTACTTGGGAGGCTGAGACAGGAGGATCACTTGAGCCCAGGAGTTCAAGGCTTCAGGAAGCTATGATTGCACCATTATGCTCCAGCCTCAGTGACAGAGCAAGACCTTATCTTTTAAAAATTAAAAAAAAAAGGATTTATTTCTACTAATCTTTGTAGCTTTTGTTGCTATTATCAATATCTTCTTTTTATTACATTTACTACATGGTTATTATTAGTATACAGGATGGTTATAGACTATGCAATATATAAAGTGTAATATTTTGCCTTTGTTCAGTTTGTATCCATTAATCTTGCAAAAGTGTCTTATTTCTTCTAAAACAAATCATTTTTATGCTGATCAATAATTCTGAGCCTCTACTTTTAAGTGCAATATTTTCCAGTTCTTTTATCAACCAAACCTAAATACAAAATTTAATCAATGCATAGTGGTTCTGAGTAAATGTGCTGTACATATGCTAAAACAATAAAAAGCAGTAATATATAATAGTTAAAGACATGACAAAGTTAGGCTTTCTGGATTCTAACTGGCTTCAATAAAAACCAATAAAAATTAAAAGTTGAGATTTTACCACAAATGAAATCTCAGTATATTCATTTGTAAAATAGGAATAAAAATACTAAGCTATATATGGTTGTTATAAGGATTAAATGGGATAAACTCAATAAAATACATTGCCAAGTTCCTAGTTCATAGAAAACACTAATTAAAGTCAGCTAATATTGATAAAAGCATGATAAGTGACACCACAGCTCATTCAATTACACAGTAAGCACAGGTGTGAGCCAGATTTAAAAACACAGGTTCGGTTAATTTCTAACAAGCGCCAGTGACCTGTCCACGTTCTTTTGGAACTGTCTTATATCAAACATAATTCACTGATTGAACTGTCATCGAACCACTATTTATTGAGTCATTGTTCTGTGGTAGATTCATTCTAGGTATTGGGCATACAGTAGTGAATTCACCAAAATCCCTGCCTGCATGAGGCTTTCATTCTAATGAGGGAGCCAAACATTAGCTAAGTAAATAATTGTGTATTTTAAAATTATGATGCTGTGTTTTAAAAAGTACATGCAAATTAACCAAGAAACTGAAAAAAATACCATGAGAGAATGCCACAAGAGCGGCTAATTGAGACTGAGCAGTCAAAGGGGTTCTCGTTGAGAAAGTGATGTTGAAGCTAAGTAATAGCCAAACGGAGAGGGAGGGAGAAGTGCATTTAAGCAGAAGAAATGATGCCTGCAAAGAGCTGGCAAATTCAGGGACTACAAGAAGCCACTATGGAAGGAGTGGAGAAAACAAAAGTAAGAGCAGGGCCAGATGAAGTCGGAGAGTTGCGCAGGGGGAGATCACGCAAAGGTTTTGGAGGCCTGTTATCCTCCGTGTAATCATCAGCCCCACAAACAGGACTAGTGTGAAAAGATCATTCTGATTAATGAGTGGTAAAGAGACTGGGAAGGCTGTGAGAGGAAGCAAGAAGTGCAGCAAGATATAAGAGTGAAGATGAAGAAAAGCGATGGCTTTGGGATGTATTTTGGAAGCATGCTCAATAGGACTTAGGGATGGATTGGCTGCGGGTGGGGAAAGGTCTGCAAGAGGAAGTGTCAGAGGTGGTTCCCAGCTCTCTGACATGAGTAAAGAGGATTATTCTTTACTGAAATGGGGAAGACTAGAGATGGAGCAGATTCGGGAGGAAAGACCAAGAGGTTTTAATCTCAGGATGTGTCGTGTTTGAGATGCCTACGAGGCATCCGAGCAAAGATGTGGAGTAGGCAGTTAAACATGTGGACCCTAGAGGGCTGGGGTTAGAAATCTGAATATTGCTGGGAGCCATGGAATTCTTATATAGGGTGAGAGGGTAGCAAGAGAGAAGCAAGTTCATAACAGAATCTTAGAAAATGCCAAAGAAAGAGTTAGAGGAGAAATTGGCAAAAGGATGAGGTGAAAAACAAGTGTGTCAAAAAATTGTTTCAGCATTTTAAGAAGAGAAGATTTTAGCCCGGCATGATGGCTGAGGCCTGTGATCCCGGCTATTCAGGAGGTTAAAGCAGGAGAATTACTTCAGGCCAGGAGTTTGAGATTAGCCTGGGACCACAGCAATACCTCATCTCTAAAATTAATTGATTAGTTAATTAATTTTTAAAATAAGAAGAGGAGTTCATGAAAGAGTAGTCAGCAGGACCAAATGCTTTTAAGTAAGATGAGAGTTGAAAGTATTCATTGTGTTTAGCAACATAAGGTTTATTGCTCTTAGGAAGAGCTGTGGTGGGGGCAGCATTGGAATGCATATATGGCCTGTGGCCAGGAGTTGGGTGAGTGTCCTTATAAAGGCCTTTATCATACCAGGAGTTAACCTATACACCACTCTTTTGCAGCCCATGAGACATTCCATGGAGTCATCCAGCTAAAAACACCACCACTAAACTCTCATCTAAACTGGTTGGTAAAATGTCAGGAAGATAACCCTTAAGAAGATCTTTAAGTCCACGTGCACATCTTCTGTGCAAATCTCTGCAAACCAATGAAATTCAGATACGCACAAGTGCAATGGGTAGGTTAATCTCACAAGGAACTTGAGGAAGCAATTTTCATCATCACTTCTGCTGATCAAAGTCTCAAAGGTCAAGACCACATTGCAGTCTTTTCATTGTTGTAAAAGTTAATGAAAGTTAATTATTAAAGCTGACAGAAAGGTAATTTGCCCACTGTCTTACATATCCTATATATAGACATCCCTATGCATATGGATGCATGCAGAGCCTGTAGACCTGAGTGGATGAACACTGCCTCTTAGAACCAGAACTTAGAGCTTTATCTTGAAAATGTACCACTGTTGCTGAAATTCCTCACTGAGCATGTGTCAGGTAGGAACCAAATTTATTATTGTTATATTCAAACTGTTTTCTGTTCCTTGAAAATGGTATTTTTTCTAATCAAAGTCAATTTAGAAGTTATTATTATGTTCTTGAGTTTTTTCCCTGAGTGTGAATATTTTGAATGAATTCACTAATAAGTGATGCACATATGTCTGGAGCACTAGCAATATGGATTAAATATTTAAGTAGCCTTTAATTTAACAAGTAAATGGTTGTAGGCATCATTAAGTCTTAAACAGCCTTTTCAAAGATGTTAGTGTTCTTGCTTTAATTATTCAGATAATTCCCTTAATTCTCCACCCAAATCTGACTTTATAGATAGATCATCTTCTCTGAGGGCTGGCAAAAAAAAAAAAAGCAAGCTTTAAGTAAAGGGTCTCTCCAGGAGACAGAATCACCTAGTAGAACAGATTCAGAAAGGCCATCTGGTCCTAGCCAGGCATAGGGGCATGTACCTATAGTCCTAGCTACTCAAGAGACTAAGGCGGGAAGATAGCTTAGGTCAAGAGTTTGAGGTCAGCCTAAGCAACATGGCAAGACCTTGTCTTTTAAAGAAAAAGACGGTGGGGGGCATCTGGTCTAGAAGTGAGAGATTTATCTGCCAGATGCCCTGGAAAGTCCAGGACTTCCTAGGACTTGGACTTGGACTAAGGGAAAGGGAAGAGGAGAAAAGGCAATGGGAGTAAGAAGGATAGAGAATGGAAAGAAAAGAGATGGGGAAAAAGTGGTCACTGGAAAGTAGCAGAGTGCCCTATGCCAGAAGTAGGAAAATATAAGATGAAAAACATAATATGATACAATATACTTAGTAATGTATGGGTACTTATTCCATACATTACTAACTCTACCAAGATAAAAATCTATTTTATTCTGTAAAATGTCAGGAAAAGATTATACAACTTTATATATGCAAGTGAGGAACAATTTATTAAATCATTGGACTAAACAATTCTCTTTTCTGAAGTAAGTTGGTCATTTCGAAAAACAGTGTCATGAAATTGGCTGCATAAAGATCATTCTTTTTTTCTGGGGTGGATTCTCGCTCTGTCACCCAGGCAGGAGCTCAGTGGCAGGTTCTCGGCTCACTGTAACCTCTGCCTCCCAGGTTCAAGCTATTCTCCTGCCTCAGCCTCCCAAGTAGCTGATACTACAGGCACGCTCCACTGTGCCTGGCTAATTTTGTTTATATTTGTGTTTGTTTGCTTGTTTGTTTTGTTTTTGAGATAGAGTCTCTCTCTGTCAACCAGGCTGGAGTGCAATGGCACAATCTCAGCTCACTGCAACCTCTGCCTCCCAGGTTCAAGCAATTCTCTTGCCTCAGCCTCCCAAGTAGCTGGGATTACAGGTGCCCGCCACTAACACCTAGCTAATTTTTGTATTTTTAGTAGACACGAGGTGTCACCATGTTGGTCAGGCTGGTCTTGAACTCCCAACCTCAGGTGATCCACCTGCCTCAGCCTCTCAAAGTGCTGGGATTACAGGCATAAGCCACTGCACCTTGTCTGTCTGTATTTTTAGTAGAGATGGGGTTTCACCATGTTGGCCAGGCTGGTCTCAAACTCCTGACTTCAGGTGATCCACCCGCCTCGGCCTCCCAAAATGTTAGAATTACAGGCGTGAGCCACCACGTCCGGCCAAAGATCATTCCTAATGAAAAATTAGGAAGCAACTAATTTGATTTCAGAAACAAGTAAAATGGGTTAACATAACATATACTTTGTTTTCTCCCGCTGGATAAGGGAATAAGTAAGCATATAAATAAATGAACAAATGTATGAAAAGCTCCTAAATAGCTCATATTTGACTAAGAAACAAAATCATTCAGAAAATGAGAATGAATATTTTTCAATGACAGGAATAAATATATAATAATACATTGTAGCTCTCCTCTCCAGTAAAGGTCTTTGATTCTCCAAAGAGAAAAGAAGAGCCTCCTCTAGCCTCTGTGTCACTTTGTTGAGAAGCAAGGGGGAGAAAAGCCAAGTCACCCCAAGGAGATTGGGCCCCAGGCCACCAGGCTTATGTTTTGTGTTTGTGGATATTGAGTGTAGGAGTGTGGGGCTTTTGTGCTCAAAAGCAAGGACCTTGAGGGTGCCTCACCTGGAGCTTTGTTCTCTTGCCTTGTCTTTCTTGGGGATAGGGGCTAACAAGCCCCCCGACATTCAACATGTAGCAGAGAACATGTAGTGGAGAGAGTCTGTTATTCACAAGATGTAGCTTCTCATCCTGGCTCTGGAAAGTTGGGAAAATCATTTATCTTCTCTCATCTCCAATTCTTCATCTGTAAAGTGGCGATAATACAGCCTATCTTCTCTGCCTCCATCACACAGTAACACTCAAGGAAGAAAAGTGAAAGTGCTCAGAAAATCTCACAGATATACAGAAATGGCCAGGGATTCTCTTTCACCTTCTGTGAGCCTACTGGGTGCGAAGCCCCTTGCTATGGTGCATCCCAGCATTTCTCTAATGGTTTAGCCTATGAGCCAACAAAACCTTCTCTTTCAGTGTTTGGATCTCTCAGTGTCTTCTGACATGATTTGCTTATTCCCCACTGCTTTGTCATCACTCCTGCCAAACCTATTCTTTAAAGTCTAACCCAAGAGTCACAGTTCCTTCACAAAACCTTCCTAACTTTAACCCACATTCACATCCCTTCTTCCAATTTATTATCTGCACCAATTATTTTGGGCACTTCTCCTGTGTATGTAAACTTTAGAGTTAGGTCTGTATCATTTATATATCTTTTGCTCACAGTTCAGTTTATTTCAACAAACTTTCTTTAATACTTACTATGTCATAGGACCTATGGAAAAGGGGAAAAAATGGTTAAGATTTGGGCCTTGCCCTTGGGAAACTTAGTCTTAAAGGGGAGAGAAACATAAATAATGGCCATACTGTATGACATGGAATAGACATATATACAAGGTACTTACAAGAAGGAAATGCTTAGCTCTATCTAGGGATACCATGAAGCCTTTCCATATTTTCTTATCTTCTGCAACTGTCTTAGACACTGAATTCCTTACAAACAATAGGTTGATACATGTTTGTTGAAGGAATGAAGAAATGAATTAATGGTCAGCTGAGTTGTTTTTTAGAGACAGGGTCTCTTTATGTTGGCCAGGCTGGTCTTGAACTCCTGGCCTCAAACAATCCTCCCACCTCAGCCTCCCAACGTGCCAGGATTACAGGCATGAGCCACTGTGCCCAGCTGTGCTGAGTATTTTTAAGAATGAATTGGAATCTACCAGGTGTTGGAGGAGAAGAACACAGACAAAGGAAATCATGTGTACAAAGACACAGAGCTGTTAAATATCACAGTGTGTTTGTTAGGAACCTGCTGCAATTGTGAGGGAGGAATGAAGAAGCTTGCGAGATAGACCAGAGCCAAAACAGGAAGGGCCTTGTATGCCATTCTAGGAAGCTCAGACAGATAGATTATTTTAAAACTAGGTTAAAACAAATGGGGATAAGAATGGAAAACTGCTACTTCTAAAGATAAGCTCAGGGTAAACATAAAGTCATAGAAAAGTTGGCAGCACTAACATTTTCCAACACGTTCCAGCTGACTTTTGTCATGTGGACCAGTTGTAAATTCAGTCTAGTCAATATTAAGCTCACTCCTGCGACTGTTACCTATGAACTTAAGGCTAAGAAGTCTCCCTTTGTATACTCTACTTTCAGTTTTGAGAACAGCCCTAGAAGGAAAATAATGGCCTCCACCTTTTGCCATTAGAAAATTGAAGGCTTGGGCTGGGTGCCTATAATCCCAGCATTTTGAGAGGCCGAGGCAGGTGGATCACTTGAGGCCAGGAGTTCGAGGCCAGCCTGGCCAACATGGGAAAACCATGTCTCTACTAAAAATACAAAAAATTAGCCAGGTGTGATGATGGGTGCCTGTAGTCCCAGCTACTAGGAGGCTAAAGCAGGAGAATCACTTGAACCTGGGAGGTGGTGGGTGCCGTGAGCCAAGATTGCACCACTGCACTCCAGCATCCAGCCTGGGTGACAGAGCAAGACTCCATCTCAAAAAAAGAAGAAGAAGAAGAAAAGGGAAAAAAAGAAAAGAAAATTGAAGGAAGACTTGCATCATAGCAAACATAGTTAAAGTATGGTGAGGCAAGGATTTGAAACCTGGTCTTCTTAGTTGCCAAAGTCTCATTCTTTTCTTTCTTTCTTTTTTTTTTTTTTGAGATGGAGTTTTACTCTGTCACTCAGGCTGGAGTGCAATGGTGTGATCTCGGTTCACTGCAACCTCCACCTCACGAGTTTAAGTGATTCTCCTGCCTTAGCCTCCTGAGTAGCTGGGATTACAGGTGGCTAATTTTTATATTTTTAGTAGAGACGGGGTTTCACCACGTTGGTCAGGCTGATCTTGAACTCCTGACCTCGTGATCTGCCCGCCTCGGCCTCCCAGAGTGCTGGGATTACAGGCATGAGCTACTGCGCCTGGCCAAGTCTCACTCTTTTCTGTTGTACCTCCCAATTAAATTAGATTTAACTTCCTTTTTCAGCGTCTTGGACAATGTGGTAATAGAAGTGATGGAAAATAATAGTAACAATTATTTCCCACCCCAGCCTCTGACCCCTTCTGAGCTCTCTTTGCCAACCTCAGTGCTGAGACCCCTCCCCTCCAAACACCAGTCCGGCCCCCTCTCATTCTGATGCCATCATTTCCCTGCTTCCAACCAGCCTCGCACTAACCAGAATGTGGAGCTTCTTGTGTGCTTGATTTCTGATTCCTCTCTGGCTGCTGATGGAGATCCCTCTCAAGGTGCTCACTGGAGCAATTATTTTGTTTGTTCTTCCATCTCTCACCCACTCCCCCAAGTACAGTTACCAGGACACTGCTGTATTTCCCATTGTCCAATGACTAATTCATGAAATAGGGCTGGTTTACCTGTGGTTTTCCACTGACTGGCTCAGGGATATTTTGAGATTCGTGAGGTGAGTCGTGTTTTCAGCAGATTTCAGGCACAGTATGGCATTTTCAGTGATGTCTCTATGAAAGCCTTCCTCAGCTTGAACAGCCATGGAGGGATCATGCTACTGAGAGCTGCCTTGAGTGAAGGCATCTAATGTGACTGTAGAGGGGCTGGGAAGTGTTCTGCACCCTTGCTCGTCTGCTGGCTTCAAGTGACCACTAACTGAAGACAAATCCTAGCATTGCTTATCAGCAACTTGGTTCAAATTAGTTGTTTCCCAGCAAAAAGGGCAGACCTCTGAAAGACTCAAACAGAATAGATAAACACTGAGTGGAAAGGTCAGGGTCATAAGACACTTGTCAGCAGAGTGGGGCAGGCAGAGTGGAGGTTCCCATAATTGGAGGCCAGCCTGCAGGTTGAAAATGGGTAGAATTTGGAGGGGTGGGGAGGTATGTACATGACAATCCCTAGAAATATCAAAAAGTTGTTAATTAAAGGGAATAGTTAAATTGAGAAACTGAACTTCAGAAATTAATCCCGGGGTTAAATTTCTGCTCAAAAAATAAAAAGCAGAGAACAACAATATGTCTGACTAAGCCACAGCACCAGGGTATGTAGGTATATGAATGTCTATGTGTGTGTCTGTGTATGTAATATATATATATCTCACAAAGGTCAAAAAAATCATAAAAAGCACATTAAAGGGAAGCAAATAAAAGTGGAAATATATACAAATAAGGCTTGAAGTTCTAAAATTAGTAAGAGAAAGGGACCCTGAGAATGAATTTCAATCCCGGCAAATCCACTGACACCCTAAGAAACCCAGAGATCCATGAAAAATAGAACATGAAAAGACTTACATCAATATGGGTGTAATATTTGAAATGGGAATTGTAATTCCAGGAACCAGAGAAAAGTGTTTTCCAAGAATTTCTGGTGAAAACATAACTTGTTCAGGTGAAAAAAAAGTTAAGAAAATCTCTTTTGAATTCCTAATTAAAGTAGGTTATGCTCAAGAATCTCAGAAATAATGACATGGAGAATGGCATTAATTTATGACTATCTGGAACATCTCTTCAGCAAAGGCTCCATTGGGGTAGTTGGTTCAGAGGCCAGCACTGTATGTTATATGTCCTATAGCTTTTGGAAGTGGGGATGGGTACGGGAAAAAAGAAAGGCTGGAATGCGGACCTCAAGTCCGGAAATATTTCTTTCTTTTCTTGTTTTTTTTTTTTTTTGAGATGGAATCTTGCTCTGTCACCTAGGCTGGAGTGCGTGGCACAATCTCAGCTCACTGCAACCTCCTCCTCCCAGGTTCAAGCAATTCTCCTGTCTCAGCCTCCTGAGTAGCTGGGAATATAGGTGCCCGCTACCATGCCTGGCTAATTTTTTTATTTTTAGTAGAGATGGGGTTTCACTATGTTGGTCAGGCTGGTCTCCAACTCCTGACCTCAAGTGATCCGCCCGCCTTGGCCTCCCAAAGTGCTGAGATTACAGGCTTGAGCCACCACACCTGTCCAGAAAGATTTCTTAAGCTTCCCTGATTCCTTCCCTGAGCAGTCACCTTGCAGGCAGTGCTGGAGGGTGAGGAGGAGGCTTTTAATGGCAGGACAGGCAGAGTTCAGGCTCCTGATCCAGCTGGAGGTATAAGAAAGCCCATTAAAGAGCCAGCCATAGCCATCCTCAGAGAAGAAGCTGATCAGAAATGAAGTTATATTACCCCATCACTGTCATCAGCAAAAAAACAAACAAACAAAAAAACCTGTAAGTTAGCAAAGAGAAAACATACAACAACCAGAAGAATATAAGTACCTTCAAGATCTTTTTTAGTGAAGATGACTAATAACTTTCTGTGAACTCCTTGAGGAAAGCATGAGGAAAGCAAGTAAAGAGTAGAATCTTTCTTTTTTTCCCCCGTTCAAAGTACCATCTGACAGAATTACAAAAACACAGTGCTGAAGTCTTCTTCATCCTAAGGTCGGCTAGGTTGGATCCTTGACAGGGTTAAAGTCGCTCTTATAAGATACTGCAGATACCTTTGTGAGAAATCCAAGATGTCATAAATGTTACACCATAGATTAGATCTTAATTATTAATGCTCCAATCATGTTGCTGGTAATCAGCAAAAAAAGACAAAAATCTATGCTATGTACCACAATGCACAAGTCACCTCCACTTTGTGAGCAAGTTATTCTGACAATGGGAAGTTCTATTTAGTTAGTGGGATTTGACCTCTGAAATGTGGGTGGAGAGATGGAAGAGGGGATAGAAACTAAAGAGAAAACAAGCACTTGGGAGTGGCAGGGGAGGAGAGGCCCAGAAAGCATAGTGAAGGAGGATCTAAATGTCATAACCAAAGCCCTGGTGGTGCACCAATCAGCTACTTGGGAGGCTGAGGCAGAAGAATTGCTTAAGCCCAGGAGTTTGAGGCCAGCCTGGGCAACATATGGAAGATCCCCATCTCTACTAAAATATTTTAAAAATTAGCCAGGCATGGTGGCTCACGCCTGTAGTCCCAGCTACTCAGAAGACAGGAGGACCGCTTGAGCCTAGGAGTTAACAGGCCATAGTGAGCTATGATTGCACCACTACACTCTACCCCAAGTGACAGTGAAATCCTGTCTCTAATAATAATAATAATAATAATAATAATAAAGGAGTCATAACTGAGCTCAAAGAAACTCAAATTCTGAAGGTCAAGCCAGAGATTTGGGGTGCAGTACATTGTGGTCAGAAGTCAGCACAGAGGACTTTAGAAGAGGCTAGGAAATAGGGTGGGAAAGAAAAATCAGTGATGAAAGAGAAGTCAAGTGGGGCCAGCAGTAGAGTCCAGCATCTGATTCCTGGTTCTAACTTGAGCAGTGCAAACATGCCTAAAATCCCATAAGGTATATGAGGCCATGGTGTAACAAGACACAATTTAGTGTGAGATAATTCTATTAATCACTGTGATTGAAGTTGAGGAACTACCAAGACCAGCTCAGTTGTGGAGACCCCCACCCAGGCAGCGCTGAAGGAATTAAGAAACAAAGAACAGCAAAGTGAAACATCAGGGGGCTAACAGCCTTCCGAGCTGAGCATCGCAGGGGCTGACAGCCATCCCAGCTTAGAGCCTCAGGGGGCTAACAGCCTTCAGAGCTCAGCTTCTCAAGCGGACTCTGACCCACGTATTTATTCTCTCTGAACAGGTGATTATTATTAACAGCCAGATATTCTGGGCTTTCTCATAGAATAAAAATAAACTAGGCAGGCACCTGGTGCCTGCTTACCACTGATCAAAGACGAACTAGAAAGCATTTTCCACTAGGGAGCCACTGGGGGCAGGGTCACATATCCTGTGCTTAAAGAACTAGTTTAGCTGGTGTATGATATATACTGTTTACTACTTTAGAACACCCTGAGCGGTTTTCCACTTGGGGGGCCAGCTCGGTTTTCCTTGCTGTCACTCTCAGCAAACAATATAGTCAATCATACACTCAGCAAGGAACAAACTTGGGCATTATGAGTACTAATACAGAACCAAGATTAGAGGGAAAAGTGCTAGAAGTTACTTGGAATGTTCTTCAATGTTTATATTGAATAATAGAGAAGCTGCGTGACATAGAAATGATAGCAAAGAAGTCTGAAAATGCAGATACTATTTTTACTATTTTACAAGCGGTATGTCCCAAGAAAAAGTATTTCTATTTTAGTGTGGGTTCAGGGTGTGTGTAATTATCTTCTCAGTTGTAAGAAGAAAATAATAATAATAAAAAAATAATAAAGAGTAACTGCCTCAAAAAATTGTGAAGGCTAACTTGGTGATGTGCATTTAAAATTTTTGTAAAATTGATTTTTAAGTATAATAGAAACAGGATTGATATAAAAATAAAAAACTTAAGCATCTTGTGTAGAAAATGCTAATAATTAAAATAATAACTACCCTTTAATGAATGCCTATAGTGTGTTAGATGTATGCTAGATGCTTTGGAAACCTTATTTAATCTTCACAGTCACCAGAAACTTGAATATCGTTATCCCCATTATGCAGGCAAGGCTCAGAGAGGTTAAGTAACTTGCCCAGGATCATTCCTTTAAAAAGACCTTATCACTCATGAATTAAGTAACCAAATAATATTTAGTTTGTTCCATAGTTTCCTTAACTATAAATTGTAAAACTCTAACTCCCAGAAACAATAAGGAAATAACTGAAATAGATAATACCTTTGAATTTCACAAATTTTCAATTTTACAAGGTAAAAAAATCAAATTTTAAAATTCTGATGGGTAAATTGGAACAGCCTGGACTGGAGTTAGGGGCAATAAATAGATTTTAAATCTAATCTGTCTGAATACTCCAATACCTTAACTTTGGAAACATTTCTGGGAAAAAAAAGATGAGAGGATCTCGCTTTGCAAGTAAAAAAATTGACTCAGTGATTCATAAATTCAGTCAATTTTGTTACTTTTTGGCAGATTAAAAAATAAAATAAAAGCTCTTGTTTACCTACCTAAAAAAGCCATGTCCAGTTCACTGGAATAAAATATCGCTGTCACAAAACACAATCTAGGTCCCTTAATCCTGCCTTTTTTGATCTTAAAAGGTGGTAACATTCAGTTCAGAGCTCACTCATCTGTAAATTGCATCACATTATCTCTGAGTTATTTAAGAAGCAAGCTCTGTTTGGTTTCAGGCATTTTAAACTGCTAAAGGCAAGAAGAAGTGTTCACCACATATTTCCAAAGGTCTTCAACTTGCCACAGCCAACAGAAAAATCAAAATGATTGAACCCTTTGGGAATCAGTATATTGTGGCCAGACCAGTGTATTCTACAAATGCTTTTGAGGAAGATCATAAAAAGAGAGACAGACATCATAAGACATTTCTGGATCATCTCAAAGTGTGTTGTAGGTAAGATATTTTTTAAGATATTGGCATTAGGAATATATTTTTGAAGCACTTTCACCTAAATTTTCGAACTTTCCAACTCTCCTTTCTGGCTCTAGTCCACAGCCTACGGTCCTTTCCTCTGGTTTCCAAACCTCCTACTCCCTCCCAGAGTTGGAAAGGTAGTGTTGAAAATGAACCCCACCTCAGCTTATCAACACAGTCTTTCCGATTAGACAACTAACAGATGGGGACAGAGGCAAATTCTTATTTGAAATATTGCATGATTCAAGCTGAGGATGACAAATAAGCTCTATTATGGTTAAAGAAAAGCAGGCATTTTTAAAAATCCTTTGTTGGTGACCAGAGGGCAGCTGACTATGGGTAAAGAATATTACTGAGAGTGAAATTACTAGTTTAATCTTTAGCATATTACTATCTTTACCAATTTCCCACCTACAGTTAGGTACTGAATTTAAAATTTGATATTAATTGACTGACCTATGGCTTTCCGTGTTTTCAGCTGTTCTACACAAAGGGCCAAGAGAATCGTCCTCTCTTTGCTCCCCATAGCGTCTTGGTTGCCAGCATACCGGTTTAAGGAATGGTTACTCAGTGACATCGTTTCTGGTATCAGCACAGGGATGGTGGCCGTACTACAAGGTAACTTTTTTTTCAATATAATTCATCTACCATAAAATTTATCCTTTGAATGTGTACAGCTCAGGGGCTTTCCATATATTCACTAGGTTGTGCATCTGTCACCACTAATTCCAGAACATTTTCACCACCACCACCCCCTAAAACTCCCTTACCCATTCACTTCACATCCCCATCTCTACCCTTTCTCTATGGATTTGCCTATTCTGGATATTTCATATGAATGAAACCATGCAACACATGGCACTTTGTATCTGGTTCCTTTCACTCACTGTAATGTTTTCAAGGTTGATCCATATTGTAGCATGTATTGGTACTTCATTCCATTTTATGGACAAATAAGTATTCTATTGTATGGACACGTCACATTTCTTTTTAATCCACTCATCAGCTGATGAACATTTGAGTTGTTTCCACTTGGGGGCTATTACGAGTTATGAGTAATGCTAGTTTGAACATTTGTGTACAAATTTTTGTGTGAACGTGCTTCAGTTTTCTTGGGTATATCACTAGGAATGTAATTGCTGGATCATATGGTAACTCTATATTTAATCATTTGTGGAACTGCTAACTTATTTTCTAAAGTAGCTACACCATTTTACATTTCCACTAGCAGTATATGAGGGTTCAAATTTCTCCACATCATCAACACTTGCTATTGTCCATCTTTTTTCTTTTAGCTATCCCAGTGAGTGTGAAGTGGTATCTCATTGTGGTTTTCACTTGTATTTCTCTAATGACTGACAATATTGAGTATTTTTTTCATGTGCTTATTGGCCATTTGTATATCTTTTGAAAAATGTCTATTCAAATTTTTTACCCATTTTTAAATTGCATTATTTATCTTTTTGTTGTGGACTTGCAAGGGCTGTTTATATATTCTGGATGCCAGACCCTTGTCAGATATACGATTTGCAAATAACTTTTTCATTCTTTGAATTATTGGTTAACTTTCTTGATAGTATCCTTTGAAGTACACATTTTTTAACTGTAAAAGTCCATTGTATCTGTTTTTTCATTGGTTGCTTATGCCAGGGGTCTTCGATCCCCAGGCCATGGACCAGTACAGGTCCGTGGCCTGTTAGGAACTGGGCCATACAGCAGGAAGTGAGTGGCAGGTGAGCAAGTGAAGCTTCATCTATATTTACAGCCACTCCCCATTGCTCTCGTTACCACCTGAGCTCCACCTCCTGTCAGATCAGGGGCAACATTCGATTCTCAAAGGAGTGCAAACCCTATCGTGAACTGTGCATGCAAGGGATCTAGGTTGCGTGCTCCTTATGAGAATCTAATGCCTGATGATTTGTCACTGTCTCCCAGCACCTCCAGTTGGGACCATCTAGTTGCAGGAAAACATGCTCAGGGCTCCCACTGATTCTACATTATGGTGAGTTGTATAATTATCTCATGATATATTCCAATGTAATAATAATAGAAATAAAGTACACAAAAAAATGTAATACATTTGAATCATTCCCAAAACATCTCCCCTTCCCTGGTCAGTGGAAAAATTATCTTCCACAAAACCAGTCTCTGGTGACAAAAAGGTTAGGGACCACTGGTTTATGCCACAGGTGTCATTTCTAAGAAACCACTGACAAATCCAAGGTCACAAAGATTTATACCTATGCTTTCTTCTAAGAGTTTTATAGTTTTACTTCTTACATTTACATCTTTAATACATTTTGAATTAACGAGGTAACTTATTTTTAGGGTCCAATCCTAAATACCTTAAGAACAAAATGAGAATGTCTTTGATTCCTCTTGCACAAAATAAGGACCCTGCTGCTTGTGTGTTTACAGGTTTAGCATTTGCTCTGCTAGTCAACGTCCCCCCAGGCTATGGGTTGTATGCAGCCTTTTTCCCAGCCATAGTCTACCTTTTCTTCGGCACTTCCAAACACATATCTGTGGGTAAGTCAGTTACTGAGCTGATTAATGCTCACGTTGTTTTTCTTTATGAATTTTATTGGCCATACATTGTATCAATTCCAAATTGCACGTAATCCAGGAGAAGAGTCATGGTCTCCTGTGAGAATTAGGACCAGGTTTGAGAAGGAAGGCAGGGTCACAGATGGCAGTCATTTTATATGCTCTTATTCTGTGGTTGAAAGACAATATGCTTTAGGGAGACGTATACTGACCATGATTCACCCACTGTTAATTAGGTCCGTTTCCAATTCTGAGTATGATGGTGGGAGTAGTAGTTTCAACAATGGTCCCAGATACCAGTATAACTACTCCGGATAACAGCTCAGTGACTGATGATACATTACTGAACAACAGGAAGGTGGTGGTGGCGGCAACAGTCTCACTGTTTTCTGGAATCATCCAGGTGAGCACCTTCTCAAGTAACTTGCCCACCTCAATCTGTTTGCCTTGACCGGTACACATCTCTCTGTTTTTTCTCCCCCATGCCACCTTTCCCTGTCTTCCCTTTGGTTTGTGTTTCTCCCTCATGGCCCAGAGGAAACAATATAAGAAGGGTCACTCACCACAGCCAGAGGGAGAGGAGTGGGTCAGTGGGACAAAAATGAATGAATGTGGGTCTAGACAGAAGGAGGAAGGGGAATGGAGAGGCGCAGTGACAAGTGAAATGCTTCGACATGTATCTGGGAATTGATAGAGTCAAGAAACATAACTGTATGCAAGAAATCGTCATACTGGTGGCTTTGGAATTTTTTCTTTAGCTCTTCAGCAACTATAATCTAGTTGGAAGGGACAGGGGCTTGGAACTGTTCATGTCAATTTTGGGGAAAACTGAAGAGGATTATGATGGGGCCGAAAGCCTTGCTCCCAAGCCGTATGCTGACACCCCTGCTGAATAAGGAAAATGTCATGGACTTTTTGAGATGTTGCCTAAGTTTATAGATAATGATATTATTGGTTAAGACCATTTCTTAAAGAAAGAAAAAGCCAGTTTCTACAAGGACATAAGCATGTGTCTTATTGACAATTTGATTAGGTTTTTCTAATACATTTCTGAATCTAGTATAGAAATGGAACCCACTGGGCTTTGTGCAGCCACAGCTCTGGCTGCATTCTGGAAACATGAGCAGAAAGACAGGTCAAGTATCCAAGGGAAGGAGAATCCACCCAATTCACTTTATTACAAAACAGTGATGCTTTAAGGGGGAATTAACCATCCTTTTCCGCAGCTAGAATGAAGCACTTCTGATGTCCAATACGCAATTACGTATTTCTTAAGCAAGTTGAGCAACTTTGAGAAAATATGAATAGACGCTCACTCATGCATGCTCCAGCAGCTAGAAAGTGTAACTTAAAATTACATCAGCAAATTTATGAGGGCTGATGCTAGGTCATATTCTGCTAGAAAAGGCCTGTCAAAGACACCACACTTAAATTTAAGGGTGGGTGAATAAGCGTGTTACTTCTTCGGGGCAAACTAGACATATCCTATGTGAATACCATGTAACGTTCCGCCTGGTGGGTGGTGTGGAAGGGAAGGAGAAGGAGGAGCCCTGGATGGGAGGTATCCCAGGAGGCAGGGACATTTGCTTCTTCAAGACATATACATACAGGTTCAGCCTTTACATTTTGTATAATATTATTTCAGTTGTGGATCTTTGCGTTTGCTGAGGCGTACTCCTAACCTATGCTTACAAAGGCTTTTGTTCTCTTTCCAGTTGGCCCTGGGGATTCTGCGGATCGGATTTGTAGTGATATACTTATCTGAGTCCCTCATCAGTGGCTTCACTACTGCTGCCGCTGTTCATGTTTTGGTTTCCCAGCTCAAATTCATCTTTCAGCTGCAAGTCCCATCACACACTGATCCATTTTCAATTTTCAAAGTAAGTATTTCTTGCACTTAAAAAATACTGAAATATGTGAAACTCACTACTGTGTTCTTGGAGAGCTTTCCTTTAATGCCTTTGCCATGGGGTTTACCTACAGGTTGTAAAATTTATTCGTATTTTTAAAAAAGTAAAACCAGGCATAATGACTCATACCTGTAATCCCAGCACTTTGGGAGCCTGAGGCAAGAGGATCACTTGAGCCCAGGAGTTCAAGACCAGCCTGTGTAATAAAGTGAAACCTCACCTTTACAAAAAATAAAATAATTAGCCGGGCATGGTGGGGCATGTCTGTAGTCCCAGCTTCTTGGGAGGCTGAGGCAGAGGATCGCTTGAGCCGATAGTTAGAGGCACAGTGAGCTCTGATTGTGCCACTGCACTCTAGCCTGGGCAACAGAGAGAGACTCAGTCTCACAAAAATAGAAAAGAAAAGAAAAAGCAAGAGAACAATACTGAAAACCAACCACATCTACCATCCAGCTAATGTTAACAACAAATTAAGTAATACTTCTCTTAGATTTGACTCAAGTATTTTCGGCCCCCGCCAAAAATCTATGTTTTAAAAGCTTTATCATTTTGTCCCAAGTTTAAAAATGTTTCCTGAAATCTTACTTTGAAAAGAACTTTGCTAATTGAGTTATGACGTCTTCCTATTTCTGAGTAAACAGGTCTCATTCTTTATAATTGAAGTTCTTGGGTCTTTTTTGCATCCTGTTTAGAAAACAAAAGAAAATTGACTGATATGTAGATAGGGCAGCAGTTCTCCTCTCCTCCGCAGGATGCAAAGAACAGATAGTGTTCTTAGTTTTAAAATTTGGGACAAAATGGTAAAGCTTTTAATAACAGATTTTTTGGGGGGAAATACTTGGGTCAAATATAAGAGAAGTGTTGCTTAATTTTTGTTGTTGACATTAGCTGGATGGTAGATGTGTTTGATTTTTTACAACTCCCAAGAGTCTTTGAGAGTTGAGACAGAGCTCGCTCCACATTGGAACCAACACTCTCTTAGCTCCATCCAGAGGTATTCCAGAAGTGGAGTGTTCCAGAAGCAATCTGGGATCCAGTTTTGGCCTGCTTGAGCTTTTCTGGGTACGTGAATATGGAACCCAATTCGCTTCAAGAAGTAAGACCATGCATAGTGCACAGTTAGCCAGAAAACTATGTCCCAAAAGTGACATAGAGAGTCAGCTAAGAAATGTGAGGGGGTCTAAACCCAAAAGTAAAAGGCCAGGAATTGAGCATGCTAAGCAAAACCATCAAAGATCAGAAGTTACTCCCTGGACAGAGTACTGATGGCTGTGAAATAAAAAATGATGACCAAAGAGACCTAAGGGCAGGAGACCAGTTGTAAAAATGTGAAAAATATCCAACAAAATTTGACACTAGCCAAAGACAGTCTCAGTAAAAATGGCAAAAGCATCCCTAAACTAGTGTGCTGCCTACACTATGCTAACTTACTCTTCTCATATCTCCATTGCTACTTTCTACAATTTCACATTCACAGTTAAACATGAGCAGAACAGGAAATCACTATCAGTCTCTGTCAGTCTGATAGTGTCTTTTGCTTCTATGTTTATTTTTATTTGCTTGGAGATGTGTTGTATCCAAATTTTGCATTAATATAGGGCTTTGGTGGTTTTTCTTTTTATATTTGTAGGTACTAGAGTCCGTATTCACACAAATAGAGAAGACTAATATTGCAGACCTGGTGACAGCTCTGATTATCCTCTTGATTGTATCCATTGTTAAAGAAATAAATCAGCGCTTCAAAGACAAACTTCCAGTGCCTATTCCGATCGAATTCATCATGGTAACGGATCATTTTCAGACTCTGTCATAGTTACTCCACTGTTTTTGTGTCGCGAGTCCCTCACCATCTGTAGCTCAGGAGGTTTCAGTGGGACAGAGGGCATCTCTGCAGTTTCTGGGCATGATATTTAGCATGACTTCCTTTTCATTCAGAATTTAATAACTTCCTCTTATGATTTTGAGTTAATTTTTTCCACATGAGACAAGGCGAGTGCAGAGAGCAAGACCTTTGACAAAATGTGGTGGTAGAGCCATCTGAGTTAAAGCTGTGGTTCTCAATCCTGGCGGCATGTTAGATAAAATTGCCTCCAAATTTCTTAAAAAGTAACAAAGCCTGGGCTGGAGTTCTTACTTAACAGGTGCAGAAGTGGGTTTTGGCAATATATTTTTTTCAAAGCAAGACTCTTAACTTGCATCTCACATTTCTAACTTGGGTCATTTGCAACTTTGCAGACGGTGATCGCAACAGGTGTATCCTATGGCTTTGACTTTCAAACCAGGTTTAACGTGTCTGTGGTTGGGACCATGGAAAGTGGGTAAGTAAGTGTGTCTTTGATGATGGCATCACCATGCACTAAGCAGAGCGTTAGCAGTAGTGACCGGAGAGGTACAATCCGAACTGCAGGTCACCCTGCGGTAACCCTCATCAGAATCCTCCCTGTCCCCTGCATCCCTGAGGAAGGCTCACTGCCTTCCTTCTAGGAAGAAGCTACAAAGAAAGGCAAGGTCTGCAGTTCTTTTTTTGTTCTTTTTTTTTTTTTTTTTTTTCAGCTTCCCCACAATGAATGCAGTTCTTAATATCAGAAAGTTTCTCCTTGAGGAAGAACTCACAAACCAGACATGCAGGGACTCAGACCAGGAGAAACTCACATGAAAGTAAAAGTTAGCAAAGTAGTGAAAGTATAAAAATAGGCAAAATAAGCCCGGTGTAGTGGCCTGTGCCTGAAATCCCAGCACTTTGGGAGGCTGAGGTGGGAGGATTGTTTGAGCCCAGGAGTTCAAGACCAGTCTGGGCAACACAGCAAGTCCCCCATCTCTTGTTTTTTTCAAAAAATATAAATAATAAAATAAAGAAAAATAGGCAAAGTAAACCGCTTCTCCTCACAAAGAAACACGAAGTGAAACCAGATTTCCTTGTCCATAAATTACTATAAACAATATGTAATGCTTTGTTTGAAGTTCCTGGAGGCAAGTTCTGAAAGTTCAAAAGACACACTGAAGGAACACAGGCATGCCACGTGAGCGGCCCCGATAGCACACTCTGTCCTTTCTCGCAATCAGATTCAAAACAAGGGCAGAGCAAGTTTTCCCACCGCAAAAGGATGAGAAGTCCGGTTTGTACAGGAACTTTCATTACATTCAGTGGATTGAGAAGGAAGATCATTTTGTGCTGTTTCTTCTAACTACAGTCTCAGTTTCTTCCAACTTACCAAGGAAAGATTGTTTTCCTGTTTTGTTTTGTTTTTAAAAAAGACTTCTCTCCCTCTCCATGCTTAACAAGTATTTGAGAATTCCAGAAATCAACATTCATATGTATTTTTTTTTTACTTTAAAACAGCCAAATTCATACAAAAAATTAGCTGGGCATGGTGGCGCGTGCCTGTAATCCCAGCTACTCAGGAGGCTGAGGCAGGAGAATTGCCTGAAACCAGGAGGCGGAGGTTGCAGTGAGCCAAGATCGCGCCATTGTACTCCAGCCTGGTAACAAGAGCGAAACTCCGTCTCAAAAAAAAAAAAAAGCCAAATTCTTTTAAAGGCAAGTATATGTTTTATTTTTTTAACGAAAAAAATTTTTTTATCACCAGATCTTCATGTGTTACACTTAATGAATTTCAAGCATCGCTTTTAATTTTAAAAGTTTTAAAGTGAAAATTAGGCTGAAACTGAAAGACTATTTCTAGGGTTTCCTACCATTCTGCCACTTTCAAGCGATTTCACTTTACTTGAATCTCTTGGGAGACATAAACCAAATAGAAAAATAAATAAATAAATGAACACATGCAAAATCAAACAGGATCTTGTCAGGAGGGTTTGGAAAGTAAAAGATGAACTTAAGATCACTGAGTCACACCTTAAACACCAGTCTTACTTAGTAAGTATATTTTCAATGTCAGTGCACCTCTCTCCACAAAGTGTGTGGGGTGTGGTAGCAGGTAGTCACATTTTTAACTATTACTTTCAGCAGAGAAGCAGTGTAACCTAGTAGGTAAGCTCAAGTTTTCTAGAGACAGAGTGCCTGAGATTTGATTCTGACTCACATTTTAAGCTTGAGCACATTACCAAAAGCTCTGTGCCTCAATGTCCTTGGCTGCAAAAATGAGGCTAAAAATAATAGCTATCAAGGAGGATTCTTTTAAGGGTTAAGTGAGTTAATACATGTAACATGCTTAAGTGCCTGACTTATAAAAAATGTTCAAATTACACTACTATTGTTACTAGTTTAACACCTAAATTAGGTAGCAAGCACTTGAGCTTTTTACACTCCGTATTTGTTTCTGGGTGATGACTGAGTAGGTACTTTAAGTTGCTGTTGATTGCAAATAGACTATAACTGGAAGGTAGTGATTGTTAATCATTGCTAACCTGCTGTTCATGAGTATGCCACCTTAGAAATTATCTTGCAAAGCCTCATACACTACACACAAATAATTTGGCTGAAGAAAAGTGCTCATTGAAACAGTAAAGGAAACACAAGGGGTATATTCAGATTCCAGAGGGATCCTATAATAATAGCTAATGGGCACTTTGTATTTTACAATATGTGGATAGTATTTGCATTTATTATTTGACCCTCCCACAAAACTGTGAAGAAAAGATAGTAAGGCCAGGTGCCATGGCTCACGCCTGTAATCCTAACATTTGGGAGGCTAAGGTGGGTGGATCACTTGAAGTCAGGATTTACCAGCCTGGCCAACATGGTGAAACCCTGTCTCTGCTAAAAATACAAAAATTAGCCGGGCGTGGTGGCAAGCACCTGTAGTCCCAGTTACTGGGGAGGCTGAGGTTAGGGGATCTCTTGAGCCTGGAACCCAGAGCTTGCAGTGAGCTGTGCACTCCAGCCTGGGAAAGAGAAAGAGACCCCATTAAAAAAAAAAAAAAAAAACAGAGAATAAGTGTTATTATCCTTACTTTACAAATGAGGAAATGGTGGCTTGGAGAGGGCAAGGGGCAGAGCCAGGAAATGAACCCAAATCTTTAGACTGTAAATCTTCACCACACCATTCTGTCTGTGGTGTTCAGAGACCAGAATAAAAGAATAATAAGGTCCTGTTTATTAAAAAAAAAAAAAAAGCAACATTCTAAGCTAACTTTTGGATTTATAATGGCATCAGAATATGGCATAATAGTACTTCTTCAAAATTAGAATTAAAATGTATTACCATAGATATTCACAAAATGTGAAACAGCAATTCAGAAAGAGTTGATTGGATCTAATTAACCTTCTAATAAGTTTGATGTCAGAAATACACGCTTATAGGAGTGGAACAATTTAGTAAATTGATTTTGAGTTTGAGATACATGCACCTTTTATAATACAATTGGTAAATATAATTGAACTGGTCTGCATTCGTGAGGCATAAGCACAGAAGTATCCCCTGTGAGTTGAAGATTTCTCTGGCACTAGATCACTTTAAAGTGAAACCCACTCTCCATTAGGGTCATGACTGGTTCTAGCATTGCTGTGAAGTGCACACAGAGTCCAAGGCCCATTTGTTTGCCAGGAGTTTTCCATGAAAGGTTATTATTATCAATGGAAAGAAGACTTTTTTTTTTTTTTGCTTTCCTTGTCTCACAACTGTGTTTTCTCAAAGAGCCTTCATCTATGGATAACTATTGGGAGCATTTTGGGTGATGCTTTGCAACCAGTGTAACAATACAAGTGGAACAGAAGACATTTTGCAGGAAGCTTATGGGAATACATATGCACATTATAATGTGGTTTTACTGGCAAAATCATATCTGACTTACCACTATCCTTGGATTGAATTTGCAATCTTTTACCAGATTCAGTCAGTGTTGCTTTTCAGCATTAAGAAAGCAGATTCCAAAGTTGTCAGTGGAGCTAAATTCTCGTTAATCATACTCCACAGTGAGACACAACTCAGCCTAGATTGCATTCATTCATTGTTTTGCCCAATGATTATATCAGTTTATCAGTTGGTTGCTGACATTCAGACTTGCTTAATTTCCATTTTAGATTTATGCCGCCTGTTACACCTGACGTGCAGATTATCCAAAACACCATAGGAGATTGCTTCGGCATCGCAATCGTTGCATTTGCAGTGGCCTTTTCAGTTGCCAGCGTCTATTCCCTCAAATACGATTACCCACTGGATGGCAATCAGGTAAGTATAAAACCTACACTGGGTCTCCCTGGGCAACTTTAAATAATATTTTGCACACATAGTATCAATGGTGCCACTTCTGAAAAAGGTTCCTCTTTGTTTTCCTGTCAGGAGTTAATAGCCTTGGGATTGGGTAACATAGTCTCTGGAGCATTCAGAGGATTTGCTGGGAGTACTGCCCTTTCCAGATCAGCAGTTCAGGAGAGCACAGGAGGCAAAACACAGGTATGTCAAGAGCTTTGCTGAAAGCACCATCCTAGCATCAGTCACTAGAAAACCCAAGCCAGGGGAAAAGTTGAGTTGGTGATGCTATTTTTTTTATCCTCACAGATTGCTGGGCTTATTTCTGCCATCATCGTGCTGATTGTCATTGTAGCCATTGGATTTCTCCTGGAGCCTCTACAAAAGGTAACACTCTCTTTGGATAGCATCTCTTCCTTTTGGTGGTAAATCAAGGACCCTGGTTCTCAAATTCTGAAAGCACAAACTAAACTAGGGAAAACGAGGTAATGACAAACTCTCAAGTACTCTTCTTATCCAATACTCTGTGTGAGCCAAAAATATTTATTTTCCCCTGGCAACGTGTTCTGAATGCTGGGAATACAGATGCCCAACCTGCTTTATCTCCTCTACACTCCGCATGTGCGTAGCTTCAAACAGAATTAATCTTGAAATAGGAGGGCACCCTGGCACCACACCTTCCACACGCATGGACTGAGTAGAGGTTTTCTTAAAGTTTAAGGTAATCAGGCCCTCTATCTAATTCAGAGAATGACACTACCAGCCACACAACTCACTCTTAGGAACACACCCTGAAGCTCCTAGAACTTTGGTTTAACTCCAAGACCAACACTGTCGGATTGTGAGATGGGAGTGAACAGCCAGCACAGACCTCCCAGCCCTACTCTCATGCTCCTCCATCTGTAAGTTTGAGGGTTTAGTTTAATGCACTATAAACTTCTGCGGCACTCAGATGTAAAACATACCATTGAACCCTGGAAAGCAAAGGCTGTCTAGGAAATAAGATGATGGTAAATACATTGTTCCTTGTGGTTTTAAGATAATTTTGAGGTGGTACATGGAGCCCTGTTAACCTCCTTCTAATCCTGGCTCTGCCATTTATTATCTGTGTGATTTTGGGTAAATTACTTAACCTTGCTGAACCTCAAGCACCACATGTGTAAAAGAGGAAGGGAAATAATACCCAGTACCCAGAGTGACTATAAAAATAAATAAGATCAGCTGGGCATGGTGGCTCACGCCTGTAATCCCAGCTCTTTGGGAGGCTGAGGTGGGCGGATCACCTGAGGTCGGGAGTTTGAGACCAGCCTGACCAACATGGAGAAACCCCACCTCTTCTAAAAATACAAAATTAGCCAGGCATGGTGGCCCATGCCTGTAATCCCAGCTACTCGGGAGGGTGAGGCAGGAGAATCGCTTGAACCCAGGAGGTGGAGGTTGCGGTGAGGCAAGATCGCACCATTGCACCCCAGCCTGGGCAACAAGAGCAAAATTCCATCTCAAAACAATAAATAAGATCATGTATGTGAACTACTTAGCCCAAGGTTTGGCATATGATAAATACTTGATAAATGATAGTCATTATTATTAATAATACTATGATTATTCGTCACTGTATTACACTTCTGGTTACAAAGGACGGAGAGATATGATACAGCCCACCAACATCTATTGGCTGTTATCTAGGCCTGTTTCCCTTGTTGGTTGGTAGCGAAAAGGTACTTTGATCCCAGGTTTCTGGACTCCCAGTATGGTCATCCCAAAGAGCTCACTGGCCAAATCCATCTTCAAGCAGGGCAGAGAACAATTTGCCAAAAATATGCATTCTCCACATGGAATACTTCTGATTTCAAAATAAGAAGAATGTGTATCTCAATAAAAATAAATGCACATGCACTCACGCTACATAGAGAATTCCACCCTCTCACACTTCTCCCCGGGAGTTAACTTGGGTTTTACCTAGCCCACATCAATTTGAAGACACTAAAGAAATAACTACCATCTAAAATCCTGTCTGTCTCCTGAACAAACTAGTCAAGGACATTGTCCAAGATATAAATCAAAGACCCTTTTATAAAGGATCCTGTGATATGTTCTTTTTAGACCATTGTAGTCAGGAATGTCTTTGTTTCACCTGAATAGCTATTTTGCTTCTTTTTACCATATGAAGGCAAAATAACTCATTAAAAAAAGCTCATAATAAATATTTGTTGAGTGCTCAGCAGAGCCCTAAGCATTTTATCTGTATTTATGTATTTAATCCTTTATATCAAATGCAGTAGGGATGCCAGTTTCCTGTGGAAATTATCCCCCTTTCTTTTCTATGTAATCTTTACTTTTAAAGTACTCTATTGTATATTTATGTCATTGTAAATTACTTCAAATTGTTTTCCTGTGGAATACTGACTAGGTGGGAAATAATGCCCAATGGAAAAAAAAAACTGTCTCTTCTCACAGGTGTCTCTTGATATATTTTATACTTACAGAATTAAAAGTCCTGCAAAATGGAGAGGCCTGTTGTACAGTCCTCTGAATTCTCCACAGTGGTGATCTCTTACATAGCTGTAGTACAATATCATACTGTATGTTAGTATAGTATGTTAAGTAAATGATAGACTTTATTCAATTTTCACCATTTTTTAACTGGCATTCACTTGTGTGCCAAATTTTTTAAAAGTCACTTAAGGCCACATTTCTTCTAAATTGTGACCTCTATTCTCACAGTTAGCAAAGTTAATTGCTTAGATATGACATTATGAGGGTTACCTGAGAAAATTAGAAATAGGCAGATCAGTCCAGCTGTTCTCAAAACATAAAAATAAAAACTATGTTTGGCTTTTCTTTGTACACTGTGTTTTCATGGTGTAGCAGTATACAAATTCCATATTCCATTCAGAATCAAACAGCTGAAATTGGCAGCAGGGACAGGAGGGTGAAGGGCATGTTCCTACAATTATGTTAAAATCCAAAGAATGAAGAGAATATACTTAGCTATTCAGCATTTTTCACCGTAACTATCACAATTCCAGCAAGACAAAAGATCACATTCTGGCAGTGGAAGAATTGGAAGCCTGAAGTGCGGCTGTGGCACATTAGTACTGGCCTGGGAGATACTCGTTCATTAGCTCATGCACTCATTCACTGACTAATTTTAAAACCCCTCCTATATGCATTTACCATAGTAAGTTTTGGGGATGTCATAGGAACTAGATAGATATGTTTCATGCTGTCCCAGAAAGCCCACCTCAACTCATCTCATTCCAGGACCTCAAGCTCCCCAAGCTGTTTCGTTTTTTTTTTAACAAAGAGCTACCCCCATCTCCTCAGCTTCAATAAACACACATTAGACTGTCTCTGCTTGGGATAAATTTATTCCAAGTGTTTATCTGTCATAGGTCTAAGATCTGCCTTTCTCTGTCCCAAGGTGCAGGCTACTAAATGCCATCAGATCATCTATCTCATAATCACAAGAGCAGTCTAGCCCTTGTCACTGTGGTGGGGACAATCATGGGGACAGGTCAGAGTCCCAGTTCTGGTGTGTCTTGTACAGCATCAGACACTGGAAAAGGGTGTATGCTTTGATATGCTTTGAGGCCCTTTAAAGCACTCACTTATCTATAGCCTTCACCTTTGCTTCTATGTGGTTTATTTCATTAACTTAAAGTACATCTGGTGTTTATGTTTCTTACAGTCTGTCCTGGCAGCTTTAGCACTGGGAAACTTAAAGGGAATGCTGATGCAGTTTGCTGAAATAGGCAGATTGTGGCGAAAGGATAAATATGATTGTGTAAGTAGACTATTTGAAAGAGAGATAAATCACAATTGCATTTTAATGCTAATATGAAATGCATGTTTATATTGTAAACTAAGTGAAATTTTATTTCTATGTATCCATTCAAAATAACCTTAGTTTGTTTTATTTGCTATTATTAAATTGCATACTGTAATGATCATTTTCTGGGACTTTAATTTCTTAAAATGGGCTACTTTTAATTTAAAAGAATGGGCTCCATGAAACACTAGTGTAGAACTTCCTTAGACCTGTTCTAAAAGTTCTCGCAGTAATCCCAAATACCACAGAAAGTCTCTGAATTTTAGGGTGTGCATGGCTTCTGTTCTTCATTACATAATGTGTTTGTTTCCATGAATCTGTGAAGAACTTAATTTCTGAGCATTCCTTTTCGAAATACTCTCGTTTGGAAAGGCTCCCCCTTGCTCTCACATGCTTTGCTATTTTAACAGGGCCAAAGTCTGTTGTGTAAAAATGCTTGTTAACATACCCATAGGTATTTAAAGATCATAACTAGTAATTTACACTTGGTTTACTTTTGTGGGGCATTTTAACACCCTTTTGGTGTGCTAAAATTCTTATAAAGATAGCAACCATTAATTACATCTGCAGACCAAGAATAAGATATTCTTTTTTTTTTTTTTTTGAGACAGAGTCTTGCCCTGTCACCCAGCCTGGAGTGCAATGGTGTGATCTCAGGTCACTGCAACCTCTGCCTTCTGGGTGCAAGCAATTCGCCTGCTTCAACCTCCCGAGTAGCTGGAATTACAGGCACATGCCACCATACCCAGCTAATTTTCTATATCGTTTGTAAAGACAGGGTTTCACCATGTTGGCCAGTCTGGTCTTGAATGTGATCCACCCGCCTCAGTCTCCCAAAGTGATGGGATTACAGGCATGAGACACCGTGCCCAGCCTCTTTTTTTTTTTTTTTTTTAGAGATAGGATCTCCATCTGTCACCCAGGCTGGAGTGCAGTGGTACCATCCTCGCTCACTGTAAGCTCAAACTCCTGGACTCAAGCGATCCCCCTACCCCAGCCTCCTGAGTAGCTATGACTACAGCCACACTCTACCATCCTCAGCTAATTTTTTTTTAGTTTGCAGAAACAGAGTCTCACTATGTTGCCTAGGCTGGTCTTGAACTCCTGGCCTTGAGTGATCCTCCCACCTCAGCTTCCCAAAGTGCTGGCATTACAGGTGGGAGCCTTCATGCTCAGCCTAATTTGCTGATTTTAATGTACAGCAACTGCTTCTATTAGGTTGGTGCAAAAGTAATTGCGGTTTTTGCAGTTATAATTATCACTGTGACAGACAATCCCATTTCCTAAATGGGCTAGAGATGGGATTAGAAATGAATATACTTTCTTTGAATCCTCTTATATTTGCTTTTCTTTTTGTGGCCCAGAACCTGAGCCAGCAGAAATGACCTCTTGACACAAGTGTCTTCTGTGCACTTTGCTCCTTAGCCCAAAATGGCAACTTCCAGTTTCCAGTACGCCTAGCAAATTTTTTAGTTTTTTTTGTAGAGACAAAGTCTTTCTGTCGCTACAAAAAAAAAAGAAAGAAAAAAAGTTTTTTTAAAGATCCGTCTCAACATTGTACTTGAATCAAAGTCAATCGTAAGTGTGTGTGTTGCTTTCTTTTCACAGGTAATTTGGATCATGACCTTCATCTTCACCATTGTCCTGGGACTCGGGTTAGGCCTGGCAGCTAGCGTGGCATTTCAACTGCTAACCATCGTGTTCAGGACCCAATTGTGAGTGCTCAACTTGCCTTGCATCCTGGCAGGCTTGGACCTGCCCTAATCAGAAGAGAAAAAAAAATGTCACTGGCTAAGAGAACAGTAGTTGGTTGATAGGTGTGCATTTCTGTCAAGTTGGGTAGTTTATCCTCCCTCCAACTGCTCACCTCAAGGCCTGGAGGACAATAGCATGGCCCAGGTTTAGAGCATCAGCCCAGGGAGGAGACCTGCTGTTGGTCTGCTCCTGGCTTTGACTCCAGTTCAAATAAATCATATAAATCTCTGAGTCTGTTTGCCCAGCTATAAACCAGAAGTGATTCTATTCCAAGCAAGTTTATTGTCTTTGCCTTGAACTTGTTAAACATGGAAATGTGTTACTGAAATTGTGAGAGTCTTCACATCTAGTGGATGGATTTCCTCTTCATAGATTGTTAGATTGCACTTGTACCTTTAAAATATGGAGCTAGATTAGAGAATTTCTCAAAGGCCTCTCTTGCCTTAAAATTCCACAAAAGCCATTTGGAATTATTGATTTTTAATAATCATTCAGTCCAAGCATCTTTTTAATCTTAATTTTATTATTATTATTATTATTTGAGACAGAGTTTCACTCTTGTTGCCCAGGCTGGAGTACAATGGTGCAATCTCAGCCCACTGCAACCTCCTCCTCCTGGGCTCAAGTGATTCTCCTGCCTCAGCCTCCCAAGTAGCTGGGACTACAGGTGCCCACCACCACACCTGGCTAATTTTTGTATTTTTAGTAGATACGGGGTTTCACCATGTTGGCCGGGCTGGCTCTTGAACTTCTGACCTCGGGTAATTTGCCTGCCTCAGTCTGCCAAAGTGCTAGGATTACAGTCATGAGCCATGGTGTCCAGCCTTGATTTTTTAAAATCTCTGCCATGTAACATCATTACCATGTGGTTGCTCAGCCTATTTTGAATTACATAGTGTGACAGAAAAAGAAGCCTCCTTGAGAACTAAGGAGGCTTAGAGAACAGAAATTGTTATCAAAAAGTCAATCCCTGACTGAAGAAATACACCGATATTGAAATACTCCCATACTCTTTCATTTATTTAAATTTCGTTCCATTCTTTACTGGGAACCCATCAAACATAGAGGCAAACTGAATGATCATAAGCAAGTCATTTTACTTTTCCATGTCGTCATCCATACAACTGGGTATTCATATCTGCCTTACCTTATGGAATAACTGTGATATTCAGAATCAAAATGGCAAAAGCATATGGAGTGCTTTGTAAACTGTAACATGACAAATGGGAGGCATTTTTTAGGTGCTGTGAGAGGACACAAAGATAAGTAAAATAGGGTGTTCCCTTCCAGGGTCTCCGATGGTATGATGATTTCCCCAACCTTTTACATTCTGAAAAGTGAGCCTGTTTGGGTATGCTGGAAAAAATCAGTGTTAGCTTTATAGGCCTAACAAATGTGCACAGATGATTTACTTAGTGTTTTTCTCCCTACAGTCCAAAATGCAGCACGCTGGCTAATATTGGAAGAAGCAACATCTATAAGAATAAAAAAGATTATTTAGATGTAAGGGAGATTCATTTTTTTTCTTTGACTTGCTAAATGATATTAAGTATGGATCTAATGGGCACCATCTAATAATACTTCTTTGCCTTATAGATGTATGAGCCAGAAGGAGTGAAAATTTTCAGATGTCCATCTCCTATCTACTTTGCAAACATTCGTTTCTTTAGGCAGAAACTTATCAATGCTGTAAGGTTTGGGGCTATTTAATTGTTTTTTCTTGTAATCTTACTGAATATCTGGGAATGTGTCTCTTCTGTAAGGTCACTGTTGAGGCTGGGTTGTGTCACATATGTTGAGGTGGGGTTGCGTCAGTGTTTTTTGTCCCATGTCCCAGAGCAGGTGAAACTACCTTATGGGTGTTTGTTAATATGTTGAGAAATAAGCCTCTTCAGATGACATCTAATATAGAAAAATCCTTTTCTCAAACTCTGCTGTAGAGTAAAAAAAAATTTCCATGTTTTGGGCTGCTGGCTTTTAGTAGGTGTCATCCTACAGATTTTCTTTGGGCATCAACTTTAGAAACAATGAGGGAGCATTTAATATTTGATCACATCATCAAAGAGATTCAGTATGGCAGCTGTAAATGAATAGTTAATACTAAATAACAATAAATACTGAGTGTCCCTGGCAAACTGGAGAGATGATGACAAGGAAGCAGTCTTGACAGTAAAGACAAAGAGCTCAGGCCTCACTCTTGAAACATGCCTTTTGGTCTACTCTGTAGCTTGCATAGAGCTTCTGCCTTAAACCTTAATTATTATTATTAGTTTGATATGCATCGGATATTTTTCTACCCAGTTTCTTTGTTGTTGTTTGAAAAATGAGATTATATTGTATATTTGGTTTTCTATACTGCCCCTTTTGATTAGTAAACTTCCATCTAACTATATTTTTTGTCAAGGATTTTTTTTTTTTTTTTTGAGACAGAGTCTCACTCCATCACCAGGTGCCAGGCTAGAGTGCAGTGGCACGATCTCGGCTCACTGCAACCTCCGCTTCCCAGGTTCAAGCAATTCTCCTGCCTCAGCCTCTCCAGTAGCTGGGACTACAGGTGCGCGACACCATGCCCAGCTAATTTTTTTGTATTTTTAATAGAGACGGGGTTTCACCATGTTGGCCTGGATGGTCTCGATCTCTTGACCTCATGATCCGCCCGCCTCGGCCTCCCAAAGTGCTGGGATTACAGGTGTGAGCCACTGCAAGGATTTTTTTTTTTTTTTTTTTGAGACAAGGTCTCGCTCTGTCACCTAGGCTGGCATGATCACAGCTCACTGCAACCTCAAACTCCTGGGTTCCAGTGATCCCCCTGCCTCAGTCCCCCAAGTAGATGGAACTACAGGCATGTGCCATGACACCACACTAAATTTTTAAATTTTTGTAAAGACAAGGTCCTGCTTTGTTGCCCAGGCTTGCCTTGAACTCCTGGCCTCACGCAATCCTCCCACCTTGGCCTCCCAAAGTGCTAGGATTAGAGGCGTTAGCCACCACACCTGGCCAAGGATTTTTTATTACATAATTTGATCCTCCTCTCTTATTTACCTGGAACTAAATATTACAGCAGTAAGAACTCATTAGGTTGAAAAGGGGAAATAAAGATTAGCCTCAAACATAATACTAAAATTATAAAATAATAACATACAATTACATAAATTTTAATAAAATAAAAATTACATAGAAGCAGAATACTTGCATAGGTGCCACCCATACTCAATAAATAGAAAAATAAATAAAATAAAATCCCCTAAGAGTTGTGTAGGTTCCAATCACAAACAGATTCAAATAGAGTTTATGTCTACTCATGGGTAATTTATGAATGAATCCTGGACTGTGTCAGACAAAAGCTTTTGACTGTTGGTAACTGGATATAGGTGGAGCAGACCATGGGTCTGACACAATGTTGTTGCTGATGTTGTTTAAACCACTTTTAAATTTTGTCACAGATATTTTTATTACCTGTCCCAATCCCTCAAATCACTCCAGTGAAAGTTGTTAGAATTATGCTATATAAGTAACAGAATATTCAGTACTCTTATAACACAGCAATGGGTTTCTCAGGTTGGCTTTAATCCACTTCGAATTCTACGCAAGCGCAACAAAGCTTTGAGGAAAATCCGAAAACTGCAGAAGCAAGGCCTGCTACAAGTGACACCAGTAAGTTTCTTGAACGCATATCTATGCATTAAAGCTAAAAGCTCAGTAAAGGATGATTCAAGGTGTTAGTTCCATTCCTTTAAATGAAATGCCAGACAAACAAGGGATTTCATGTGTCAGTGAATGTTCTATTTTAAAATGACATGTTTCTGAGGGTCTCCCTAAAATTTTGACTCTCCTGGGAAAAGTACCAAACACAAGTGTCTACAATCTTGTTGTTGTTTTGAGACATTGTCTCGCTCTGTGGCCTAGGCTGGAGTGCAGTGGTGCGATCACAGCTCATTGCAGCCTTGACCTCCCAGACTCAAGGGACCCTCCCACCTCAGCCTCCCAAGTAGCTGAAACTGCAAGCACATATGCCATCACACCTGGCTAATTTTTTTTATTTTTTTCAAAGACAGGGTCTCGCCATGTTGCCCTGGCTGATCTCAAACTCCTGGGCTCAAGTGACCCTCCCACCTCAGTTTCCTAAAATGCTGGGATTACAGGCATGAGCCACCAAACCCAGTCCAATCCCGTTGTTTGGCTCAACTCTGAATCAGTGCTTCTGAAACTCACTGGCTATCCCTGACATACACAATGTTTTTCCTGGTCACAGTTATCCTGCTTGTTATCCTCTCCTGCAGAAAGGATTTATATGCACTGTTGACGCCGTAAAAGATTCTGATGAAGAGCTGGACAACAATCAGGTGGAAGTACTGGACCAGCCGATCAATACCACAGACCTGCCCTTCCAGATTGACTGGAATGATCTTCCTCTCAACATTGAGGTCCCCCAAATCAGCCTCCACAGCCTCATTCTCGACTTTTCAGCAGTGTCCTTTCTTGATGTTTCTTCAATGAGGGGCCTTAAATCGGTAATTTCTTTGTTCTTAATGGAAAAAACCAATCAATGGCTAAAGGTTAAAAAATTGTATTTGTGGGTCAGGGGCAGTGGCTCACACCTGTAATCCCAGCACTTTGGAAGGCCAAGGTGGGTGGGTCACCTGAGGTCAGGAGTTCAAGACCAGCCTGGCCAACATGGCAAAACCCCATCTCTACTAAAACTACAAACATCAGCTGGGCATGGTGGCACACACCTGTAACCCCAGCTACTTGGGAGGCTGAGGCAGGAGAATTGCAATGGAAGGTGGAGGTTGTAGTGAGCCAAAATCGCACCACCACACTCCAGCGTGGGGGACAGAGTGAGACTCCTTTTCAAAAAATTAAAAAAAAAAAAAAAAACCATAAATTGTATTTGTGGAAGGATGCTCCTTTAGGTAACGCACATTTAATTAGAAGCAACTTATAATCTTAGAGTTCCATGGAGGGAAAGGTGGTGTTCAGTGGACTCTTGAAAAGGGCATTTTCCATGAGGCTGAGTGCTAGATTGAAGGGAATCAAAGCTACAATTCTAATGTATGCTGAATCTGTTGGTGGACAGCTATGCCCACATTCCTTTTAAATTTCAATTCTGTGGTATTTTCAAATATTTGTGAGTGCTGTATCTAATTATTCTGAAATCAGAGAAGATCTGGAAAGGTCCTGGGAAAAAATGTAAGAGTGGATCCTTTTTTTTTTATCCTCATCCGTTATAAGCTGATGAAATTTCACTTGGCTATTTTTAAATATGTCTCAAAAAAAAAAACCCAAATAGATATATGATAAAATAAATGTCACATATGATTTCAAAACATGACTGAAACAATCAGATTGCAGTCTGTTTTCTTTCCACAGATTTAGTGCATTTCTAAAATAAATTAGTTTCTAACAGAAATGCAGAAACATATAAAAAGAAAATTTAAGAAACTACATCTTTCTCTCTTTTCTTGGGTTTTCACAAAATCTGCCTAAGTGAGAGCTAACCTAAGATAAGACCTATTAAGCATGAGTGAACTGGATACAAAATTAGAAAATGGAAGATTTTCTTTTTAATGTCAGCATCATATAACTCTCAAATCTGCTTGTGTTTTCTTTTTTTGCTTTTGGGTTTTGTTTATTTTAGGTTTTGTTTACTTTAGCTTATGTTTCTGCATTTTAACACACACACACACACACACACACACACACACACACATTTATTTTTTGGTCCTAGCAGTATAACACAAAGAACAGGGCCTCTAATCCTTAGTTAAGTGCCTAGAAGAGGTTCTGAAAGTGTTTATCAATAACAGTAATGATATTAGTGATCATCTAATCTTATCAACAATATAATATAAGCTACTTTACTTTACATGATCTCACTCATATCACTGCTGGTATTTGTTCTTAGCCTAGAGACCAGAAAAAATGGATAAAGATTCATTGGTGTTAGTTACATCCATTCATCCATTATTCTTGTGGACAAGAATAATTAGCAACTTGCAGTTCATAGGTTCTTTTTTAAAATTTTTATGTAGCAAGAAAGCTCTAGCTGAGGTCATCCCAAAGAAGACACTATTTTAAAATTAAATCAGAGGTGTTCTTATGAGTTTGAGACAGAATGTTTTCCCATAATACTTCCCTCAAGAATGATCATTTTTAACTTCTTACTGAGGAGAAGGCCTCCTTTATTTGGGTTTATTTCTGGCATACAGACTTGTTTTTAACTTTCTTATATCTTCACATATTACCTCTTTTCAAAATGTTAAAGGTTCTAAAAGCAGTATATCACCCGTAAGGTATAATTCTGATTGTTTTCTTTACATTTTTGACAAGTGAAACTGTTCCCTAAGGAAGATAATACTTTCTTTTTAATAGATTTTGCAAGCATTTATCAGGATCAAGGTAGATGTGTATATTGTTGGAACTGATGGTAAGTTGCTTTATTTTTGTTTTATGTTCTGACAATCACTTCACTGTCAACTGTCAATCTAGACAGCCTCTCCAAAGAATGAGTATTTTATATGATCAAGATGAAAATCTGATTTGCAGCCAACCCAATAAAAATCCCTATGGAAATGGCATCTTTATATTTTAGTTATGTTGATATGTAATTAAATGAATTCTGCAGTTTGGATCCTGATTTCATAGGCAACAAAGGAGGAATATGTTAGCCATTTTTTACTCTAAACTTCCTGAAAAAGTAGCCTTGTTTTCTGTCTCTCTTCCTCCCTTCTCTTGCACGCTGCAGCCCATAACAGTCTGGGTTACTTCACCTGCTGATGAGACCATCCTTGCCAAGGTTATCAGTGCCGTCCAGATCATCAGGATTAACTGCTTTTGTCTGGGATCCCTCTGCAACAGCTTATTTAAGCATCTGCATCTCTCCCTAGCATTTTCTTTAGCTCTCTCCCTCCCTGACCCTGGCAGGACAGTTCTGATTCACCTTCTACCTCTCAAACGGCTCCTCAGGGTCTGACTTTTGTTCTTTTCCCACTCTGCCAGTCTTCCCCAGATTTCAACCTCAAACGCTATTCCATAGTTCTAATTCCACAGACTCTTTCTAGTCAATTTCCTACGTTTATGATTTCATGTATATCTACTTGTTAATGAATCCCCAAACTATACCTTCAGCCCAGACCTTTCTTCTGAGCTGCAGACCAATGGATTCAACTGTCTGGATGCCCCCAGGCACTTCAGATACACATTTTAAAAACTACCTTTAGGATTCACCCTCCCCAAAATGCTTCTTTCCTATCACAATCACTGCATCACTGCTTACCTAGTTTTCCAGATAGAAACCCTTAAACCATCACCAATTTCTCCTCTCCTTCCCTCTAGTGAGTGAGTCACTAGCCTCAAAGGTCCTATGAATACTTCCTCTTAAATCAGTCTCTTTGTCTCCATTTCCAGACCTTAATCTAGACCCTTATCATTTCTCAACTAGGCCTTCTAGAAGGACTTTCTAACTAGTATCCTCTCCGTCCCTATAATGCTCTCCCATCTCATTTTCGGAAAGAAGGCTTCTGCAGGAATTTTTCCGACAATAACTGAAAACATTCTTGCTTCCCCAGGCAGAGCACTGGGTCTTCAGACTGTTTGCATCTACAGAATACACACATATAGCATAATTTTGCAGTTCTGTTTGCGTCCCGACTAGACTGTATCTCTTCCAGGGTAGGTATTGTTCTTGCTTTCCTTCTTATTCCCTGTCTCTTCCCTAGATCCTAGGACATGATATGGGCATTCAGTAAAGACTTACTGAATAACTACCATTTGTCAGGCACTGTTCCAGTGCTGGGAATACAGCAGTGAATCTGACAAGCCCCTGTCCTCATGTAGCTAATAGTCTCATAAGAAAGTCATATAATAAACAAATAAAAGCATATTTCAGGCAGTGATAAGTGCTAAGAAAAAAGCAGGGTTAAGAAAGAGAGGCTGAGAGCCGTGGCTCATGCCTGTAATGCTAGCACTCTGGAAAGCTGAGGCAGGCAGATCACTTAAGACCCGGAATTTGAGACTAGCCCGGGCAACGTGGTGAAACGCCGTCTCTAAACAATAAATAAATAAATACAAATAATAAATACAAAAATTAGTTTGGTGTAGTGGCATGTGCCTGTAGTCCCAGCTACTCAGGAGGTTGAGGTGGAAGGATTGCTTGAGCCTGGGAGGTCAAGGCTGTGGTGAGCTGTGATCATGCCAATGCACTCCAGCCTGGGTGACAGAGCAAGACCCTGTCTCAATAAATAAATAAATAAAAGAGAGAGAGGAAGAGAGAAAGAAAGGAAGGAAGGAAAAGGAAGGAAAGGAAAGAAAAAAGGAAAGAGAAAGAAGGAAGGGAGGGAGGGAAAGGAAAGAAAGGAAAGGAAGGAAGGAAGGAAAGAGAGAGAGAAAGAAAGAAAGAATGACTGGTGATCAGGGATGTCCAGCAATACGACATTTTGAGTAGAGACTAGAATGAAGTGAGGGAGTCAACCTTGACGGTACTTAGGGGGAGCATTTTAGGGAGAGGAGACAAGTGGCACACAGGTCCTTAGAAAGGTATGAAATTGGCATCCTTCCTCTCTCCCTTTCTACTGGATCCTGTCCCTAAAATATACAGACATATTCTAGTTTCAAGACTTTTTTTTTTAACTTTTAAGTTCAGGGATGTTACGTAGGTAAACTCATGTCATGGGGGTTTATTATACAATTATACATTCCTGAACTTACGTAACATCCCTGTTTACCTACGTAACAAACCTGTATTTATCATGCAGGTTTGTTATATAGGTAAACTCAGGTCATGGGGGTTTATTATACAATTATTTCATCACCAGTTATTGTATTTCATACAATATACCTGGTGAGAAATAATTTCATACCTGGTGATGAAATAATTGTATAATAAACCCCCATGACATGAGTTTACCTACATAACATCCCTGAAGTTATGTAACATCCCTGTTTACCTACGTAACAAACCTGTATCCATCATGCACGTTTGTTACGTAGGTAAACTCATGTCATGGGGGTTTATTATACAGATTATTTCATCACCACGTATTAGGTCTAGTATCCATGAGTTATTTTTCCTGATCCTCTCCCTCCTCCCACCCTTCACCCTCTGAAAGGCCCCAGTGTGGGTTGTTCCCCTCTATGTGTCCATGTGTTCTCATCATTTAGCTCCCACTTATAAGTGAGAATATGCGGTATTTGGTTTTCTGTTCCTGCATTAGTTTACTAAGGATAATGGCCTCCAATTCCATGTACCTGCAAAGGATATTATCTTGTTCTTTTTATGGCTATATAGTATTCCATAGTATGTATGTACCACATTTTCTTTATCCAGTCTACCACTGATGGGCATTTAGGTTGATTCCATGTCTTTGCTATTGTGAATAGTGCAGCAATTAGCATACGCATGCGTGCATCTTTATAACAGAATGACTTATATTCCTTTGAGTGTATACCCAGTAATGGAATTGCTGGGTCAAATGGTATTTGTCTTAGCTCTCTAAGGAATCAGCACACTGTGCTTATACACTGTTGGTGAGAGTGAAAATTAGTTCAACCATTGTCAAGTCTTCCTTATAATTAAAAATATCCCCTTGATACCAGGAACCTTTAATTCACTAAACAATTTTACCCTTTTCCCAACATCCCAGCTGTTTTGGAAAGTATCTGTTACTGTTGTCTCTGCTGCCTAGCATTCTTTCCAGTCTTTATCAAAGATTATCACCTTCCTTCCCATTGCATGCCACCCACTCCATCCCAGGTCCTGGCAGCCACAGTGCCCTCCATGCTCCCTCTCCCTCTGTCATTGAAAGCTTGCCTGTGAACAGAAGAATCCATCTCCATGATGGTGTACCTTCTCTTCCTCCACTTTTCTCCAAATCCTAGGCACTTTTAGATGTTATCTGTTCAAGTTTTCCCAGATACCCACCAAGAGGAAACTTTCTCAGAATTTTTATAGTACATGATCTATATGTCTCTCGTATATTCAACAAAAAATATGAAGACACACTATGTGCTGGAAATTATTTTAAAACTAAGAATACAATAAAGGAGAAAAACTAGATTGCTCCTTGCCCTCATTATTATACAACACTTTTCCTGTCAGTACTACACATACACGCTCTATCTTCCTTGAGGGCAAGATTCAGGTCTTAATTTATCTTTTGATCCTTCTTATTACTCAGCCAGAGTTTTGCACATGGTAGACATAAGGTAATAGTTGGTTGAGTAATCTATGCAAACAAATGCTGTTTAGTGTCTACAAAAGTGGGATTTCTCAAAGAAGATTAGAGAGGTAAGTAGTAAGGATGATGTTTTCTCATAAAACCCATCAGCTTTGGGAACATGGGCTACAATCAAGAACCACAGCATATCACCATCCATAAACATATGTTCTATTTTGGCAGAATCCCAAACTTTAAATCCCAAACTTCAATAATAAGCCACACTTGATACTCTAATCATTAAGCAGGGAGATAAACTCACTAGTCTCCTGCCTAAATGAATTAATTTTCTTCTAGGAACTACTTTTTTGCATTTGCTCCTTTGCCTTCCTCCTTTTTACATTGGGGCATGAAATATTTTTTGTATTAGAAAGGTATTTGTTAGTCCTAAAAGACATTGCACTAATGATAGACCAGTATTGTACCACTGCAACGCACACTTAACCAAATGTCAAGGAAACGCACATTTGCAAATGGAAGGTGAAATTACTAACCTCGAGGTGAAACCTGTGGCCAAACAGTTGTTTCTTCCTAAGAGTTGTTGTTTTTTTCTCTCCAGATGACTTCATTGAGAAGCTTACCAGGTGTGAATTTTTTGATGATGAAGTCAACAACTCAATATTTTTCTTAACAATCCATGATGCCGTTTTGCATATTTTGATGAAGAAAGATTACAGTACTTCAAAGTTTAATTCCAGTCAGGTACCAGCTCTTTGATGACTTTCATAATTGCATAAGTAACCATCTGCTCTCCTTAAATTTCTCTTAATTTTTCAACATTAAAAACAAATCAGTCCCTGGTTCATACATATTTCCATTCTCGTTTTCTCAGGAAAAAGACGGAAAAATGGATTTTACCATAAATACAAATGGAGGATTACGTAATCGGGAATATCAGGTAAGATTCTTCAACAGGTTTATCTTCATCTAGACATCACAGCAAAAAAAACCTTCAAAGTAGCGAGACCACTTCCTGCATGTGGAGGAAAGTCGAGCACTTGCTTGAGCCTCTGTGCCTCATCCCTAGAAAACTGAAGCAATGCTAACCAATCTCACAGGGTGTTTTCAGGAAAAGAAACTCAGACCCGTATAGAAAAAGGATGAAAAAATAGTGATAATAGATCTCTCTTAATGCAATATTGAGCATATAATTTATTTTTATTTTTCAAAGCACTTACAACAATGCTCTTACTCTGGCCCTGTAATAATCCACGTGGCAGGGAAGGTATTGCTATTCCCATTTACAGGTGAATTAGCAACGAAGCTGATAAGCTAATACACGCCTCCTAATAGCCAGGTGCATGAGAAGTCCCTAGCGCAGAGCCCAAACAATGAAACTTAAGTTTCTATCCTTCCTTCCTTACTAGAGTGAGTTGCCAATTCAGGGTTTAACTGGAGAGTCCTATTTCATTGTAGATGTTCATTTCTAGAACATTCAGTCCTTTAAAGCAATGTTTCTAGTTTGGGGAAAGTACAATCACAAATTAAAATGGGTTTCTGCTGTAGACCAGGTAGGTGGCAGGTGTATTACATTCATTATCTCAATCCTTATAACCATATACAAAGAAGATATCTTCATTTTCCAAACAAGAAAAGTAAGAAGCCCAGACAGCTTAACTGATTTGTTTGAGGTCACACAAGTGACTCCAACAAGATCTTTCTGATGACAAGACCTGTCCTCTGTTCACTATAGTACACTATCTCTATCCTCTGGTGAAAGACTAACAGATCAGGGGACCAAAGAAAGAATTTAATGATTGTCTTCAAGCATGGCAGGTGGCTGGTGGTATTTCTCTTAGTTGAAATGTCTCAAAAAAGAAATTTCTATTTGAAATGAAAAAGAAATGTACAGCATAAGATAAACCTGGGACTTATTAAGAGTGGTATCAAGTAGCAAAGGTCAGATGAAAAGGCCATTCCAGAAAATTGGATAGACCTGAGGTAAGAGGCGAGCATAGATAAGCACCATGATTCTGTCTCCCGGGACTAGATTCCAGAGAAACCGAATAAAACTGGCACCTTGCTTGAGTTTCTTAGAAGAAAAGCCTCGCACCAGAAATCCTCTCCTCAGTGATTGGATTTAGAATTGTCACCAAGTATTGGAGGATAAAGCGTAGGAACAGCATTTAAACCTCATGTCAGACCCAAATGCTAGAGCCCATTGTCTAACAGAATATAGCTAGCACAGTGGTGGACCTTGGCTTCCCCATATTAAAAAAAGAAACATTTAACACCATCTCTCTGTCTGGCTTCAAGGAAGGTAAATCACCAGCTGTGGATACGCCACCAGTGGTGACTGGGGTAAAAGCCCTTTGGATCAAATGTGAAGAAGGATATTGCTGCAACACATTGTACCATCACTTTAAGTTAAATTAGGCATTTTAATTACAATGTGGTATCACGTGGATCTATGTTAAATAAGTAGTGATGGAAGGTAACTGATCATTAAAATTCAAAACAAGAAAAACCCTGATGATAACTCTGATAAATTCTAGCTCCTAAGATTCTGATTATCGTAACAGAACTTCACAAATATTTTAAAATGAGAATTTTCTGTCTTCTTCCAGGTGCCA
Source organism: Aotus nancymaae (assembly GCF_030222135.1). Taxonomy (NCBI): domain Eukaryota; kingdom Metazoa; phylum Chordata; class Mammalia; order Primates; family Aotidae; genus Aotus; species Aotus nancymaae. The sequence continues at coordinate 50,519,850 of NW_026988413.1, forward strand.
GTTGAAACAAGATTCTAATCAACATATAATTCAGAGGGATCTTCATCTGACTATGACATAAAGAACTTTATACCCAGAAAGTTATTGATAAGTTCATACATTGTATGAAGAGCATTTTTGACAATTCATGTTTCAAACTTTGGAACGAGATTGTTCTAACACGGCATATTTTTCACATATCTAGTATGAAATTATATAAATATTCTTAATTTTATATCTTGTAGATTTATCAAAGGACAAAAATTATTTTGTTTATATGTATTTTTGTAGCACTGACAGATTTCCATCCTAGTGACTACCTTCATTCCTATGTGTAGCAGTATATTGACACCACTGTTTTGAATCTCATAATTTATACAGGTCATACTAATATATTTCCATTAAAAAAATCAGTTGTACAGTGGATGTGTCTTGTTTTGTTAAATTTGTTAGCTTTCTGAAACATGCTTGTTGTGGGTCCCATTATATAGTGGTCTGGCTGGAAACCTGCTTCATGAGAATCTTCTAACAGAACCCCTGTAATGAGGCTTCTTTGCTCAGATTTTATTACTACTCCAGTTTCTTAAAGCATACCACCTCCTATCCAAATTTTAAACACAATCCTTCTAATGTGATATCTGAAACTATAGAGATGTAGTATGAAAAGTTTACAAGCTAAAAAAAGGAGAATGCAAGGAAGGTGAAAAGAAAAGATGGGCAGCCAGTTCTTCCTGGTCTCAGTGGGAAGAAGTAAAAGAGATGGTAGGAAGAAGTATTACCCTTTTCTTTTTTCACTGCTCGTTATTATTTGTAACGGATGGGGCAGAATAACAGCTGTAGAGCTCAGTTTATCTGGAGGAGGAGACTCAGCACACTTGCTTCTTATTTTCCACTGGCATAGCTCCTGGTGCAAATTTGTATTTATTTATGTAACAGGTAGAAATTAAACATCAGCACCAACAGAAAAATATTCAATGCCCTCTGTTAAACATCAAACCAGCTTGTCAATGGGAAAAGCTGTCCCAATTGTTTTAGCTCTTACCTCTGAACATTGTTGTCAAAGTACCTTTCCACTCTGTTAGTGTCATTGAGAGGGCTTGTCTATTGGACTTAAAACTACATACACAAAGATAAAATAAACATTATTTACATAGCCAATCTTAAAAGCAGAATATCAGCACTCTTTTATTTTCCAATTTTTTGTAAAGACAGGATCTATGTTGCCCAGTCTGTCTCAAACTCCTGGCCTCAAGCAATCCTCCTGCCTCAGACTCCCAAAGTGTTGGCATTACAGGTGTGGGCCACTGTACCCGGCCACAGCACTCTTTATAACTGTGTTTCTTAAACGTTTTGAGTCATGGAGACCTAATAGAGTCTCATACACCCTACGGACTTTGGGGGGAAAAAAAACACGCACACACACACACACACAAACACAATTTACATATAAAATGCCCGCAGATCGTGGGTTAAGAACTTTTCCTCTAAAGAGGGCAGGAAGTAGAAATTGTAAACAGGAGCCTATTTACTTGATCATTTGCCTTGAAGATGAGGCAAATGCTTCATACAGGATTGTCACTGAGGTCTCCATCTTCCCAAAGATGACCTTTACACTGTTCTTGCCAAGAACACACACACAAAAAAAACCCCAAGCACAAGCACTCCAATTATTGTGCCCACATCACAGTACATTCAACCTTAACACCTTAGAGGTTCACTTATCCTTAACCTTAAATGTTTTTTTCTTGTAGGCCACTAAGGTTGGGTATACTTTGAGTAATGGGAATACGTGGGGCTGAGCTACTTGCCTGCCTCAGAGCAAATAATGGAAATTGACTAGTACCAAAATCTGCTCCCTAATTTAGGAAAAGGTCAAGAGACCATGTTACAAGATAAAAATAAGCTTATAAAAACCAGAGCAAGATTGAAGGAAAGGATGCAACTAGGAGACAGAACAACTTGGGAAGAGACAAATATATTTCGGAAATTAAGAAAGGGTGAAAGTAATACATGTTGAGCAGTTTATCTTTAAAATCATTTTATACATTACTTAAGCATTTGATACAGAATTTTGTCTAAACACAGGAACTTACTACTTAGAAATGTAAATGAAATATTTTAAATGGCTGACCCTACACTGCATGAACTACAATATAAGAGGGATATTTAATTCATGTTTCTAAAATCTTCATCTGGATTTCAACATGTCAAGGCTGATCTACTAATCTTCTCCCCCAATCTGCTCTACCAGCATCTTTTCTATCTCAATTAATGACAACTCCATTTTTCTTAAGCTGATCAAGCCAAAAAATCCACCAGGAAATCCTATTGACTCTCCTTTTAAAATATACAGTCACTTAACTCTCAAAACAGCCCTAATAATGTAGGTATTATGATTAGCCCTACTTTTTAAAAAAGCAAAGTAAATGAAGACTCAAAGAGAGCAAGTAACTAGTCTAAATTACATAGTTACAGGTGGTAAAGCCAGAAATCTGTCTGGATAGTCTAACCCTATATAACCCAGGCTTTTAATTATTAGAAAACATTACCTCTCAAAAGGAATTAAGAACTAAAAAAACTGATCTAACCAAAAACTGATCTATTACAACGTAGGACTAAACTCAGGAATAATTAGAGGTGCATTCCACAGATTTGTTCCAACGTCACTAATTTAGCATTGTACAATTATATCCAGAAAAGCTGCTAGGAATTATTAATGTTCAGAATTAAATACATTTCTCTCTCATGGTTTTGTATGTATTTTGTATTTTTAAACATTATGATTTATTTCCTGGCCACTATACTTTGAATATAAGGACAATGTTTGAAGGAAATTTAAAGACTGTCAAGAATTCCTAGGTAAGTTAGAATGTAAACTTCTCAAGGGCGGAGACCATATCTACTTTGTTCATTATCATATACCCACATCTAACATATTTAATAGGTGTTTAATTTTATAAATCAATACTTCATATATATGTGTATGTATATCCTTCCACAAGTCACCCACTTCCCACTTCTTGATACCTGGTAATGTTACCACCATCATCTTGTGTGTAAATTATTAAAACACCCTTCTGACTACTCCCTCTGCTTCCATTTTAGCCTCCTTGGTCTTTTCTTATCCTACAGCCAGAATAATTCTTTTACCAAAAAAAAGGTTTTAACATTTTTTGAATAGATTTTTTTTAAAGAGGTCCTACCCAATTGTGAGAACGAAACTCATGACTTCTTACTCGTTTCAATCCCATGATTCTACAGTGCCAAAAATTTCAAAATTTTTAAAGATGGAGATGTGGGAAAACTAAGCACTAAAGTGTTCAGAATTCTGCCTTAAAACTTTTTCCCTCAATGATGGAAAACTGAAGGGTCATGAATCAAAACAAGATGTTTAAAATTCCGAATTAGGTTTTATTAGCATCACTACCAAGTATTTTACCTACTTCCCGTTAAGCCTAGTATATCTGATATTGCTTTATTAGATTTGCATATACTGTATTAAGTAGACTGATTGGTTTCTAGGCCATAACTTAGCAAATTACAAACCAGTGAAGAAGAGTAAGACCACTTCAATCAGAATATAATGTTTATATTAGTATGTTTAACACCAACATACTAATTTGACAGATAATCTAATGAAGAAATATCTTTGAGCACTCATGCACTTTTTTCACATACTCATAATATGGGGCATTTTTTTACGAAAGATGGAACTGTAGAGTTTTCCTAAAAAGATTACAACGATACTCTTCTAATATATTAGTCAGAAGAAAGCCTTACGGCAGTTCTGTATACTTACTTCATGAAGCCAATAGCCTCTTGTGAGTTTAAAAGATATGTGCAAATAGCTTTTCCATTTACATTTCAGTGGTATCAAATTAGTATTTACACAATGATTTTGAGCAAGTAGTTTTTACAAGGCAAGATGAGTACAGTTTCTCATAGTCTTTGCGACAGATCTTTCCCCAAATACTCTATTACACCCTGAATAAACGTGCCACTGAAGAAATATAACATTCAACTTGCTGGTTTTAATCTTTTAGAAGAGAACGTAATTTTACTGTAGAAAGTTGTTTCAACATAAACATGGAAAATTCTGCATTCTCCCAAATGTGCCAATACATAAAAATTCATCTAGGCAAAATAGTATTTATGCTTCCATTTTATTGTTTTTAAGAATTAAACTGCCAACTCAGTAGTCTTAAGAGCAATATAATGAAACATACATACATCTAATTTAGACTTATGTCCATCATAGCTTCAAAGGCTTCCCTGAAATAAGGCTGGGATTCACATCTTTTTCCTTAAGAAACACTAACAGTAATTTTGTTAACCTTCTACCCACCCACCCTCATTCAATTGATGAATTCAAGTCTAACACGATTTAAAACTTCTGCTACAAGACATTCATCTGATATTCCTCCCTGTATAACATAGATTTCTTAAACCTAATTGAAAATAAATCACTTTTTAAAAACCCTACAAGAATTCTTAATTTGAAATTTTATGATACTGATTTTCTCATCCAATACATAGGCTAAGTGGCTTCTTACCACATTCAACTCTAGCGAATTTCAGTAAAAGCAGGAGATCTCTTTATAAATAGTTGAGAAGCTCTAAAGTGAATTTGGCTATTTTCTTATTACATGGAACAAAAATGGTTTAAATTTTTAAGTTATATTTTAATATCTCCTAAACAGGGGCATGAAAAGGAATCAAGTTTGCACCAGTCCAAGTACCTACAGTAATATGAAAGAAGCACTCACCACCAACATTTCATACTATTTCACTCCCATGCTTTTAATAACAAGCATTTCTCACTAGAAATATTGCATTAACACTGGACTTTCAAACTGCTAGGTGTAGAAAATCACTTGCTTGACTTAAAAAAGCCTATTAGTTATTTTTGGCCAGTCAAGATTGAAACAGTCATTTTATTATTTCTAACTTCTGCTCTAGGGTTCAGAAATAATTTTGCATCTGATCATTCAAGATGAGAATTTGTTTCACCTGTACCTGACAGAATAAAATGGTAAATTAGCAATCAGTTCACCCTTTGTCAAAAGAAATATGTTCTAAATGTATACACTACAAACTATCTAATAAATGATATCTGCATACTACACATTTCACGTTTTATTATGCACCATTTTAGTGGGGAGGAAAAATTTCACAGGGATTTATTCAAAGGATATAAATAATATCCTAAGAATGTTGGTTTATACATATGAGTTCTGTATAAACTGTTAAGTGGTCATCTTAGCTGAACTATAACAAGCCCCTATAATGTAAAAGCTGACCCTAAAGGCACCATATAAAGCACTGAAATCCACAATTTAGCTGTTACTTTCCTCTTCGACACAAAATTATCTGGTAGTCTTCCCTGTTGACTCCATGCTAAAATGTTACAAATTCAGACTGCTTTACCAACAAAAGGAATAGGAAATAAAAGTTTTTAAATTTCAAGTTAGAGGAAAAACCCTATCACACAGCAATGAAAACCTGAGCAAATGCAAATTCGTGATTACAAGAATATGTCCTTCACTAATACATTATTCAAACTCCTCCATGGCATTCAAACTGTAGTTGAAAATCCTATAAACCCACTTAACACAGGATCAAATTCTAACATGAAATGAGGAATTACATAAAGCCTATTCAGCCCTATTCAGTTTAAGACAATGAACAAAACAGAACACATTTCATCTAAAGAACACCATTTAGACAGTTTTATAAAACAATGTTACTTAAGATCAATATGTGTGATGCATATGTGATTTCAACCATTCAATAAAAAAGCATTAATGAGCAACAGTATTCCCCCACCAACTTGAAGCCTGTAGAGCAAGGTTACTTTGGCCTTATCTTTCCAAATAATTAGTAATGCCTTTTAACATTACAAATATGTCTTAGTAGAATTCCAATGTATTTTGGTGCTCCTGAGGCTGCCTAAAAATGAAAAGGCATCCAAGTGAAGTGCATTGTATACTTACTATACCTCGAAACCTCAAAATTTCAGTGCCTAAAATGTGAAATAATTCTCTATCATTTAACAGTCTGCCTTATGCAAATTCTAGTAGAGTTTTACTTTTAGGGTTTTATTGTAACTTTGGGAAATTAGTGGTAAAACATATGATTTAAAAAACAGTACGTGGCTGCACTTAAATTCACATAAAAATAGCATTTTTACAACCATATTGAAATTTAATCCTTTTACACAGGTTAACAAAATGTATCACAAGAAAAATTAAACATTGGGTTTAACAAAACAATACTTTTGAAGTAAAACAACAAAAAATTTTTTCAAATTTTTTACAAATGGTCACCTCTAGGTCAATTTACTAAACTAGGGGAACAAAGATGTTAAAATATAGCTGTGCTCAACTGAGCCACTTATCTGTACTACAGTATGGTACTTGAAATCAATCCTAAGGTCAAGATTCAAAATCATTTTAAGAAACAAGACCCTATGTGTTTTATACTACCTCCGTAAGAGGTGCTTTTCCTTCCCCAAACAGTCAAAGCTTAATTAAAAGATTGACTATACGTAAGTTGTTTTTACTCCTCATATCTTCAGTTCAAAATACTATCATCATTGGTAATACGGTCTATATCTCGTCTGATCTGGATGATGTGGTCCAGGAAGTGGGGTTTGAGAAGGCGGGCCCTGCAATCGTGGAGGAGGAGGTGGCCCTCTTGGTGCAGGCCATATACCAGGACTCATTCCCCCTGGTTGTGTAAATGGAGGGCTCAGAGTTCCTTGATCTTCAGTGAACTGGGGTAATGAGTTAGGATTATAATGGTGAGGAGGGGGTGCAGTTACAGGTGGACCACCATGTTGAGGTGGGGGAGGTCCTGGAGGAGGATGATTCATATAAGGTGGCATCTGGGCAATAATATGTCCAGGGGGAGGGGTTATTGGTGGTGGAGCAGAGGTCATTGGTGGAGGTGGAGCTTGGCTATATACCAAGTGAGGAGTACCTGCAGCCTGGGGAGGATGTGGCATTGGATGGCTTATTGGTGGTGGAGGAGGTGGGGGTGGTGCATAATGTTGCTGTGGAGGCATAATATGATGAGGGTGAGATACCACTGGTTGACCCTGATATTCAGGATGATGGTGAGCAGGTGCTGGGGCAGGAGGTGGTGGTTCTCTAGCACCTGAATTTGAGTCATCCTGAATAGGGACGGTTATTAAATTGCTGTGTTTTCTTGTTGAAATACGAAAGGTTTCCTGACTGACCGATCGAGGTGGAGGTGGAGCCATGGACAATTCTGCTGGAGGAGCACGAATATCCTCATGTGGCTGATTATAGTGCTCATGTGGCACATGTTGCAAAGGAGGTGGTGGCATCATGATGTGCTGCTTTGGCGGAATATGGCTCATATGGTGCTTGTCTGGTGGCATTATAAAACGATCGGGGATTTCAGTTGGTGGTGGGGCAATAGGAGGATGAACATTTTCAAGTGAAGCACGGGTAACAGGTTTTCCAGCTCTCATATGGCGATGGTTGATATGAGCCTGTAAGTCTCTCTGAGACAAATACGTTCTCTTGCACCCTTGAACAATGCTACACATGAAGAGAGAACCTCGTGTACACTGCTCAATTCGCTGCACAGGATCACTACAGCTAAATTAGAAGGGAAAAAAATGTGATTTACTAAAAGAGAATATAAAAATTACGTAATTTTCAAAAACACGCCTGTTTCCAAAATTTGACTGTTACACAAAACATAGCAAAAGTCCACAATTAGAAGTCATAGTTATTCTACATGAACCTTTAATCTTCCCTACTTTATTGTCTATTAGCTATTAAGCATAGGCATTGCTGTCAACTTCAGAACTCCTAATTTTAAACAGTATGTTTCAAGAAGAGACCTCACTCTTCCCAAGGCCTAGAATTTATCGAATTTTCTCAAACAATTTTATGTTTTGCATCTATTTGCAAAAAAAACCCAGGAAGAAAAAAAAAACCAAAGGATTGATTACTTACAATCGTGAAATTCAAACTTGTATAGTATTATTGAGTGTGATAAGTGTTTGTTGAGCAAATAACACTAAGTGGAAAACAGTAAGTAGAAGATACTGCAAAGGACTACAAGTAACTTCAGCCTCATCATTAGGGTTCTTAACACTAAACATAAACAATTCCAGTCCAAGCCTTGACTATTTAAAGTCCCTTAAAGAAAGAGTTTTTCTGAATTGTCAGACAAATTTACACTTTCCTACCTTTCTGATTTGTGAGCACTAAATTTAACTTAACATTTTCTTAAAAACTCAGGGTCAAAATTATAACTATTTTTCATTTATCATACTTAATCCATACTTGCTGTTACAGCTTTCTTGACACAGTGGGGAAAGAGGACTGAAATAGGAATCTGAAGACCTCGTTCAGTAATTTGAGGTTACTGAACCATTTTTGAGTTTGTTTCATGTGTACAATGAGGTTAAAATATCTACTCTACTTCACAATGTTTTTATATCTATTTCATATTACTTAAAAGAATATTCTTTTTTTTTTTTTTTTGAGACGGAGTTTCGCTCTTGATACCCAGGCTGGAGCGCAATGGCGCGATCTCGGCTCACCGCAATCTCCGCCTCCTGGGTTCAGGCAATTCTCCTGCCTCAGCCTCCTGAGTAGCTGGGATTACAGGCACGCGCCACCGTGCCCAGCTAATTTTTTGTATTAGTAGAGACGGGGTTTCACCATGTTGACCAGGATGGTCTCGATCTCTTGACCTCGTGATCCACCCGCCTCGGCCTCCCAAAGTGAAGAATATTCTTAATATCAAATTAAAGTGACAGTATTTAATCCCCAGTTAAGTACTATAAGCAACTACCATTGATTATGTGTGTCAGGTCATTTGACACTATACTAAATGGCTCTATACTCTTGATTTTGAGTTGTGTCTGTTTTTCCATCCTTACTATAAGGCTGGCACTCCTTATTGATGTTATTATGCTTCCCTTTAGCGGCCACCTGGCACACCTGTTTTGTGCTTCTAGTTCAGTGTAAACTCAGAACTATCTCCACCTTAACAAGAGGTGAGGCACTTTCTCTTGGGTGGTGTTTAAAAACAGTAATATATACTGTTTAACTCTGATTGCCATTTCTTCACTTCCTGATCTGAGTCTGTTAATCCAGATAGGCTTCTGTACTAAGGACCTTCTGTCCTAATAGGACCACATAAGTGAGGTGTGACATTTAGTACCTTGTTACATTTAGTCCATTAGTAAGGTTAGTATATTAGTATATTCAGTACATTAGTTACATTTAGTACCTTGAGAACTAATTTCCTTTTAAACAATAGGTATCTTTCAATTTTCTTTCAATATTTATACAAAAGAGGAAACCTTTAAAAGTCCTCTATATAATGTTTTACCACATCTGAAATCCTTTATCCCAAAGAAGCAATCAAATTTACTATGTAACTTAAAATGAATGTATACCATGTTGAAAACTAGGCATTAGAGAAAACATCCAAAAAACAAGTGATATATACTTCTAATGTCTTAACTGTTCTGAATTATAATTCTATAAACAAAATTTTAAAAAACTCATAGTACAAATTTTATAATGTTACTGTAAAAAGCTAGAAACACACCAAAAGAATTAGTTGTTACAGAGCTGCCTAAATCACCCCTTTCTCTCCTGGTGATGTCCATTTTTCTATATCATAAAAGGGAATCATTGATGACAAGTGTCCACAGCTTTGCTATCAATCAATGCCACAAATCATGGGGTAGCTTTAAGGACAGGTTATAAGGAATCTAGGAAGTCTGTGGCTATTCCAAGCAAGTATCACTCATTCTTTTTCTTGTTTTTGTTTTTTCTTTTTTTTGTTTGTTTTTCTCTATTTCTCTCATTCTTTCTTAAGCCTTCCTTATTAAGGGTTCTGAATTGATCTAAAAATTCTTATTCTGGTTTCTTCAAGACCATCCCAAAGTGGATCTAGCTTTTTATAATTTGAGACTATGTAACGATGGTGTTCTAAGATATACTCAAGATATAATAATCAGATTTGAAAGTAGTAAGAGCTTAGATAGTGCTTACTATATGCCAGTTACTATATATATATGTATGTGTGCACATATGGTATATATATATATAAAACCTCATTTAATCCTAAAAATACCTTGAGGAGGCAGGTATTATTATCAGCCTCATTTTATCAATAAAGAACAGCCTCTGACAGTAACACAGCTAATAAATAGCAGAACAGGGATTCAAACCCAGGAATTCTAATTCTGGAGTCTGTTCTCAATATACCTTACTACTTCTTTAATGTCTCATCAAAAAAAGTAACTTTATGGTTTATAATAATACTTCTATAATGGCAAACAGCTTTCATTTTGACCAACTTGAGTTGACTGACAGTGGCTACCTTGAAAGAGAAACCTGAAGCAAACTGAGCTCACAGAAAAAGATTAGCCACGTCTATATGTCTGATCTCCTGCTTGATTTCTATCAGCCCCAAACCTCAATAATACAACTTACAAATCATTGTACTAAAACTTTATTCTTTAAAAAAGGTAATGATAATCTTATCTTACCCTGGACACATCTTATCTCCCTTTTTTTCATGTAAAATAGCACAGTCATAGCAAAAAACATGCTTGCATGGAATCTGTAAACAAAGACATATTACAGTTAAGCATATTAGAACTTAAAATATGTATTTAAAAAAAAAGTATAGTGCCCTATCATTAGAAGGCTTAGAAGACACTTGAGAATATCTGTTAAAATGAACATTTATTAAGTACTAATTTTAACAATCTTTTTCAATCACAAAGCCTTTGAGAATGTGACAGAAACTATGGCCCTTTTCCCAATAAATGTACACATACACATTTGCTTACACTTTCTGGAGGTATAAACCCTATGAATTTCACCCATGGTCCCCATATGCTTTTTCTTTCTTTTTTTTTTTTTTTTTTTTTAATTCTTTTAAGAGACAGATCTTGCTCTGTTGCCCAGGCTAGAATGCAGTAGTGTGATCACAGCTCACTGTAACCTCGAACTCCTGGACAATGTTCCCACCTCAGCCTCCAGAATAGCTAGGAATACAGGAGTGTGCCACCACACCAGGCTATTTTATTTTATTTTATTGTAGAGATGGTGTCTCACTAAGTTGTCCAGGTTGGTCCCAAACTCCTAGACTCAAGCAATCCTCCAACCTCAGCCTCCCAAAGCACTGGGATTATAGGTGTGAGCCACCACTCCGAGGCCCCTGCAGGTCAAAAGCTCCTGAAGAACGCTTTAATTATTATTATTATTTTTTTTTTTTTTTTTTTTTTTAAGACGGGGGTTTCACCACGTTGGTCAGGCTGGTCTTGAACTCCCAACCTCAGGTGATCTGCCCGCCTTGGCCTCCAAAGTGCTGGGATTACAGGTGTGAGCCACCACGCCTGGCCTTATTATTTTTTTTTATCTTGTTTCTCCTGAAACGATTCCAATGCAGTAAAAAAGCAAGTATGTCCTATATTTAATATAAGCAGCATTTTCCTCTGGTAATTTTAAGTTAATTAATAAAAATCTAAACATCAATCAGAAGGATATAGTAAAATGTTAGAACCATATTTTTCTAATTCATAGTCCATTACTACTTCTTTACTATGATGTGCAGCAAAGTAACAGGGTATAAATCCATGCCCTCTACCATCACAGGCATGTTACTGAATTCAATTTTTTTCCAAATGCAAACACAAAACTATCTTTTTTTGAGGGAAGAAATGTGAAAATTACTATAAAATTAGTAAGAATTGTAAAATCTTTTTAATGATTAGAATTCAATTTTTGGAAATTATTATTTTTAAGCCTCTCTGAGACTCAGGAAAAAAAGAGAAATTAAATTAACGCAGTTTTATGTTAAAAAAAAATGTGGCCTTCAAAAATAAGTAGTTTGGCTCTATTTATTAAGAAAAAAAAATTTTCCTTAATAAACTAAAATAACTGTAAACTAACTGGTATCAAACAGTCCAAAGAAATTAGTTTTCAGAAGTTATTCTAATTTTCAGTTTATTTAATAAAGTAGTATTTTACAAGAATTCAACAATTTGTCAAGATAATCATATTAAATTCGCAGTATTCCAATACTTCCCTTAGTTATTTCATACTTACTTAAAATTTCACAAAGTAAACAATGATAACCCTATCTAAATTTCAGAACCCCACCTCTATGCAAATGCTTATTTATAAAAACATATTTTATTTAATTATACTTACCATTCGCCCATAGATTTTAATAGGCAATCCACATTTGTCACAGAAATGAACTGGTGTATCATCCTTTTCACCTAAGATGTTTATCTGTTGAAATGATATAATTAAAATTAATCTTCTTACACAATTCTAAAGATTGTATCTACACAATGAATTGGTTAGTGTTTTACAAAAGTTGTGAAAAAGATTAGAAATAAAGGCTTCCTGATGTAATCTCCATATATTCCCCACCATTAGCTGTATTTCCATTCGTTTTTCTTCTTAGTGTTAATGGGTACTGATTTTACTAAAATTACTTCAAATTATTCTTGAAATAGGGTATTAATAAATGATTTACATATACTGAAAATCATAGGTATAGCAAGTTCATGACAGACATTCTTTATGTATTGTGCATTAAACCAATAAAACATTTTAAGTACTTAATACCTAAAATATTTTATTGTTCTAATAAAATTTTTCATTTTTAATTATACCTGAAAGTCCCAAAAAAGGTGTCCAGGAAATCTCCGCTGATTTCCAAACAGCTCTCCCCCTTTACAGTCATACCGTTCTTCTTCATTATAATCAAATCCTTCTGAGAAAAAAAAAAAGTGTTGTTGGTTAACGCGCCAAATCTTGAATTTCATTTTGGAAGTACATATACATATACATATATACATATTCATGGCAAAATAGACCTATTCACTAAAAATCCCATCTGATGCCTTTCAAAGCTTTTCTAAAAATAAAACAATCAAGTTTAGTTTAAAACATCAGCTAGAGGTAATCTTGGTGACCTAGCCCAACTCTTTTACTACATTATTGAGACTATTACTATATGAAGACTCATAATAACTCAACACATAGAAGATAAGTGGCAAAGCCAGGAACAGACCTCAGATCTCGACTCTATTGAAATGCTCTTATCAATTCATGAGACGATTTCTAATATAAAACTTTACTGATTACTGATTATCATGCTTGTTGCACAAATTTTTAAGATACTGATTACCATTTATTCTAGTCTAGCTACAAAAATGGTATGCTTTGAGACTGATTTTATTGCCTAGAGTATAATAAAAACATAAAGCATTTTATAGATTTTATTAGCAAATGAGTTATCCCCTTCTGTAGCCCTAAAATGAGAGATGTAGACACTTCAACATATTCATATTTCATCCTGTCGATTAAACCTACTCCCTGATTACCCAAACAGAGCCGTATCATATATTATATATCCTGTCCCACAATGCATTTATCAGTATCAATAAACTTAAGATATATGAAGATCAAATGGGCTCAATTTCTCTGGCCTAATTAAAAACTTGATGGCAATCTTCTCATCTCCTACAAAGGAACAGAAAACCAATGAACAGTCTGATGGGAATTCTAGGTAGAATCCAATTACCTAAAGTAAAGCTGAGAAGACAAATATATCCCTCCAAGGTGCCAGGCTTCTCACGACTCTTTTGGCCCTGGAACCGGTAAACAGAGTAGCCAAGCACACAAGTTTTAACTTTACCCACATGACTAAATGACAGCACCTATACACAGACATAGACACACACACACAGATACATTCACACACACATAGTGATGCAAGAATTTTTTGAAGCTGATAGACACTTCATTGTACTGCTATTTAATTACTGCCAATACAAATGTATACTCCAAAGTCAGGGTGCTCTTATAAGTTACACCTGAGTGTTCCTAGGCTCCTGTATCACCCATTTACACCTTAAAAAAGCTGGTGTGATCTGAATTCAAAATAAGGAAACTCAATTTTTCAAACCCAGAAAATTAAACCCATATTGAGGTAACAGCCAAGGAAATTAGGAGCACATTATCATTTTTCAGACTAGTTCCACCTGTACTCCCATCATTAAACTATATATATTTGTATAGATACCACACTGGCACCCAAACCTCCACATTTTGATTGATGCTTAGAAAAAAAACAATCAAAAAAATTTTTTTTTACTCCAAAATCTGAGAGGGAAAATGGCGAAGAGGATTTTGGCTTTTTTGCATCGTTTGAACTATTACAAGAACGTATTTGTACATTACCATGTTGTTTTAAAAAATTATTTTTTTAAAAAAAGCCAAAGCAGGAGTGACCCTAAATTAGAGACAGTGCAGCAGCAGCTCTAGGTTATTACTAACATGATTTATAACATTTTGACTTCAACTAGACTTGTTTAGATGGGAGAGAAACCCTACAATAAAGGAAATCATAAGTTGTAACTGAAGCAGTTTGATTCTACAAAAGAAATAGACAAATTGCTGGAATAGAAAAGAAAATCTAGAAATACAAACAAACACTTTTAGACCTTTAATACAGGGGTGCCCAACTCCCAGGCCTCAGACCAGTACCCTGGCCTGCTAGGAACTCTGCCACACAGCAGGAGGTGAGTGGAGGGCTAGTGAGCATTACCACTTGACCTCTGCCTCCGCCTCCTGTCAGATCAGCAACAGTATTAGATTCTCATAGGAATGCAAACCTTATTGTGAACTGTGAAAGAGAGAGATTTAGGCTGGTGCTCCTTACGAGAATCTAATTAATGCAACTGTTGCATCCAGAAACCACTCCCCACACATTGCCATCACCCTCCATCTGTGGAAAAACTGTCTTCCGCGAAACCAGTCCCGGTGCCAAAAAGACTGGGGACCACTGCTTTAATGTATCTATGATGATAGTAAAATTCCTAATCAGCAAGTAAAAGAGTTGGGACAATATTTTGGGGGGAAAAAAAAAGCCCAACTCCACCTTCTTTCCCCTTAATAACTAAAAACACATCCATAAATGTTCCAAAGCAGTGTCAGCAAACTTTTTCTGTGAAAGGCTAAATAGTAAATATTTAGCTTTGTTGACCCTATGGTCTCAATCACAATTACTCAACTCTACCATTAGAGTGTGAAAGCCCCCATAGAGAATACTTAAATGAAAGAGCATAGCTGTGTTCCAATAAAATTATTTGTAAAAACAGGACTACATTTGGCCCACAGACATAGTTTGCTAACCTGTAATGAAGGGTAAGATGGAAAAACTGTTTTATACTGGTGAAATAGGGAAAGGCCTTTCAAAGAATGTCATAAAACCCAGCAGTCACAAAAGCAAAGAGTGGATATCTGACGACATAGGATCTTCAAGATTCTCTGCAATAAATATTTTGTATACAAAATTCAAAAGATAAATGGAGAATATATACAATATAGGCCAGGCACTGGGCCTGTGGCTGGCCAGTGGCTCACGCCTATAATCCCAGCACCTTGGGAGGTGAAGGCAAGAGGACTGTTGAACCCAGGAGTTCAAAACAGCCCGGGCAACAAAGCAAGACCCCATCACTACAGAAAATAAACATAACAACTTAGCCAGGCAGATGGGATGCACCTGTAGTCCCAGCTACTCAAGAGACTGAGGTGGAAAGATCACTTGAGCCTGGAGTATCGAGCCATGATCCTACCACTGGACTCCAGTCCGGGAAACAGAGTAAGACCCAGTCTCAAAAAAAAAAAAAAAAAAAAGGAGAAAATAATATGTACGCTATATAACAAAAATTCTATTAATTTACAAAGAACTCAGATGAAAGGATCTAAACAAGAATGACCAATACTATGAAAAAATATACACTCTTTCATAATTAAAAGAAATTTACACCAATTTAAAAATTTTAAAAGGTTTCTAGTATTCAGTATTGGCGTGTAGGAGTATAAACATACCTTCTTTGAAGAACAGTTTGACAGTACTTGTCAAACTAAAATGCACAGTAGCTATCAAGTTTTAAAATATCCAAATTTGTAGTTTGTAAAGGCTTTGGAGTTAAAAAAAAAAAAAAAAAAAAGGCCAAATCTGTGCAAAGTACAAATTCTACAAAGTATACATTCTAAACTATATGTCCAAGAGTATTTGGTGCAACATTTTTGGTAACAGCAAAAAAATGGAAAAACTGTTAAATAAATTATGGTATGTCTATAAATACTCGAATCTATTTTTTTAATAAGGTAGATCTATACTAATAAGAAAAAAAATCTCAAATGCATATTACATGAAAAAATGGCAACTACACATAAAAAAATTAATACTTTTGTATAAAAAAGTCAACAGGGACTATCTTTGGATAGAAGGATTTTACTTTTAATGTTGTTTTCTGCAATACTGTTTAGATTACTGAACAATGAGCTGTATTGCCTTCAACAACAAAAGGAACCAAATCAAAAATATTTATAAAGGGAAATGAAAATACAATGTGCTAAAACAAGAAGGTTGAAGAATGAATAGAATATGTAAGATAAAAAAGAGGTAGCCAATAAGTAAGATTACACAGACTATCTGGAGCAATCACATAAAACAGAAAGAGTGTTGGACCTATTAGTTAAAAACATTACCTTCATCACCAGGTGGAGCCTTTGCAGGCATCCTGTTTATAGTCCTTTGAGTTCGAGGTGCAGGTTTCGCTTTGTTTGCTTGCTTGGAGATGAGTTTTATAGGAATTCGTCTGCGAACATCAAGACCACCCAAGGATCCAGAACTATTAGTGCCTTGTAACTCATTGTCTATGTTAGGAAAAAAAAGTTGTAATTTCTTTTAGTTTTTCTTTTTGAAGCTTATTCTGCCATAGGCATTAAAACAGCATACCTAACGTTATCAAGGTTAGAGATCTGGGTTCTGACTTTCAAAATTACATTGTTTATTAATTTTATTTGTGTTGGATTAGCACTAAAGACAATGCTTTTTAACTCTTTTTGAGATATGGAATCCTTTAAGAAATTGATAATAGTCATACAACCTTTCCCTAGAGAAGTGAATATAATTTTTCATATAATTCGAGAGTTTACAGAAACATGAAACCATTCATCAACCTAAGAATCACTGTCTTGAACTATAAGAGATGTTTTTTAAAAGAAAAGGAGTAAGGAGAAAAAGGAAACCATCCCTATTTCCATGTTTGATCATCAAGCTTGCAAAGCAGACAATAAATTTGGTAAACTGAACTTTCTAAAACTGATGAAGGCAAAATTAAATAATCCATTTGAAAGTGAAGTTTTAAGAAATGTGATTATTCTTTAAGTGTAAAATAGTTATTCTAAAAATCATTGAGAAATATAGTAAAAATCATTATAGCATTTAGTAGTAAAAACATGCAGTAATGTATTTGTGCTATAACATGTGACTTGAGTTCTTAGTCGGCACTGTAATGGAAAATTATAATTTAAGAGGATGCAAAGTTCCTGTAATACAACTAGGTCTAAACAACTGTCACTTTCTAGTCCCTGGAGTCTTTGCTTGTTATTGTCTATAAAATAAATTAATTCTTGTCCCATGAGTAACAGGAGTATTATTTCATAGAACTGACTCCATCTAAAGCTTAAGAGTTATCTTTGTTCAAGTAGACAAAAAGATAAATATTTAACTTGACCTACTAAAGACAAAAAGGAAAATGCTTAAAACAGGAAATACAAATGACATTTTTAAATTTGTAGTGCTTTAAACATGACAAGTTATTGAACAAGGTTGTGTAACTGCCGCTGCAGGAAATATTACAGTCAAGATTGATAGCCAAACTATCCACATTAAATTCAGCAAAGCCAAATTTGGAAGTAGTGAGCTAGTATTAATGGCCACCAAGGCTACTATGATTATAGACACACACTAAGTTCACATTCATTTGCATTTTTTCTGAACAATATCTCAAACAAAATGAAAAATGGGTCCTTAATGATTATTTTAATTATCTTTCAGTATACTTACTCCTCTTACAACAGCTAATCTTAAAAAAAAAAGTGGGGAAGGGGAATTACATGGTTAGCTAGAATCCTGAGTTAGGATAAACCCAACTTGATCAGTTTTCAACACTTCACTAAATATACTCACAAGGTGATTAACGCATTTCATCTGCTTTCATTGTAGTTGCTTATGTACGTAAAAGTACTTATAAGCAATGCATTGGTCAAAAGAAATATGAATGGCTTTTCTTGCCCAAAAAGTGTTCCTGACATTACAATGAACTAAAAAGCAAGTAGTTGTAGACATAGAATCAGTTCAACGCTGTCCCTCCAATATTAAATATTCAAATATCAAAATGGTTTAATGGTTTTACCTTTGTGAATGAACATGCCAACACTTCATTACTACAAGTTCTTTTCACACCATCCTGAACACTTGAGGTCTTTACTGTTGCTTGCATAGCCTACAACTTTCAAAAGCTGGCTGGCCTTTCCCACTTTGTTTCACAGATTCAAGTTCATGAGGTACAGCATCTAATAGTGATAACATTCTGGGTTTCTTTGGGGGCTGTTTTGCTTTCTGTTGTTTTTAAATTAAGAATCAGAACATAAAGCACAATTTCCTTCTGAATACAGTAACAAATTATAAAGTCCTTAACAATAAAAATTTCTTAGATATTACACAGAATGTAACTAAGGACTACTATCATTTAAGTTATATTCACTTTTATTCACTTTAAAAAGGCACACTTCCATATTATATAGTTTTAAAAAGATTTAGGATTTTTATCTTGAATAAAAGTAACCAACCAATTTTTTACAAAATCTGGGATAGTTACCAAAGTGCTAATTCTTAGAATGACCAAAGAATAAATCGAGCTGGGAGCCTCTTGGAGTAATTTTTCTGGAAAGATTCTATTAGAACACCTTCATTTTACATTTAAATGTTTCAGAATGATCATAAAATGGGTCATTATTGCATAATGTTCAAGGGTTTCATCAATTTCCCCAAGAACCTCTTAATCCTTCAATATTAAAATTATTCTTTTGAGAAGCCTATCCTGTCATGATTCTTCAATTATCTAGCTAACTGGCATTTCCTCATTTGCCAAAGGCTTTGTGATTTAAACAGTTATCAAATTCATGTTTATGAATTTCATGAAAACCAGAATCTTCTGTAAGGTTTATAATTTTATTTCATAATCAATGCACAGTATTTGATACTGTCTTCAGATACTAAACATGAAAGAGACTGAGTCATTAAAAAAAACATGTAAGAAGCTAGTGTTAAGCAGAAGGGACATCTGAGTGGGAACTAATTTTTTAAGTGGTTAGCTCATTGGTGAATATTTTCATGTTAGGATGAGTTTTACTTCCTTATGCAATTTTTTACTTCAAGAATTAAGAGAATACTCTTTACACCCACCTCTATTATGATTTCCTAACATAATAGCCTCTCAACCATGGCAGGAACTTGACTTACAATTCCAGTAATGGGCTCAAATAAGAATTATTTTCCTAAAGTTGAATGTTTGCTATTCTAACATCAAAATTCCAGAATTTCAACTCTATATAAATTCCCAAACACCAAAATTCTTTACAGCCTGGTTCTAGGCCGGCTTCTCCCCTGAACTGAGCACACCCTTCTTACATGGTCTCATCTGTCCTCATGCTTTAAAATACCAGCTATAAATTAAAGTACTAACTTTCAAATACGTATTTTCAGTGCGGTTCTTACCCCTCATCTCCACTTGACATCTCCTCTCCTGTGTCTCAACAGCTGTCTCACACTAAGTAGTCCAAGACTAAACACTTATTCCCAAATTTTCCTGTCTCACTTCTACAAAAAAAGGACTGTTTTCCCCTCAAAGTTATCCTCAACTCAATAGTGGACACTACCTAGCTGCTCAAACCAAAAACGTTGGCATTTCTCCTTTCTCTCACATTCCTCCAAACACTACTCAAGTATTTACTGAAGCTGCCCATTCTCCTTCATTTCCACCAAACCAACCTTCCCTTCTGGTCTACTGCAATCACCTATTTTCCAACATTCTTACCTCCCTCTCTTACGCTATTCTCCATAGAACAGCCTATTACATTGTTTAGAGACTGTATTCTTCCTCTACTTCTGTTCAATGCCTTCATATTCACTTAAAATAAAATTCAAACGTTTACCATGGCTTTCAATGACCTGAATGTGACAGCTGCCCTCCTTTCCAATCTCACTTCAGGACTCTTAACTCTCTGGCTATTACTAGGCTGCAGCTAACTTAGCTACATCTTCCTACTCAGCACCTATGCACTTGATGGAAATGCTCTTCCTCCTGTTTTTTACCCAGGACTGGATTCTTCTCATCCATCGGATCTTAGCTTATATGTTACCCTTTCACGAAGACCTTTCCTAACAACCCTCTCTGAAATTTCCTCCTATGAATCTCTCCACAACACCCGTTTATTTTCTTCAAAACACTTATAATCTGCAAGCAAACAATAAAAAAGAACTTATTCTCTGTGTTCTTCCATAAAATAGAAGGTCTATCAGGGACTTGGTCCGTCTTGTTTACCGTTCCATCCTCCATCTCCCGACCTATAGATATCTGTATGTATCTGGCATAAACAAACATACACACCTAATTATATAATAGATATATGATGAGTGAGGACAACTCAATACTTAGGAAAAATACTTTTTCTCTATTTGTGATACGGTCGCTATAACTGTATGGGGCACTTGTTAATTCCAAGAGCAACATTCACCATCCAAGAACCAGAAAGAAGCAAAAGCCAGAGAAAAACATAACAAAGGATGGAGCTACTCTTACTTGTCTTTATTTTAAGCTCCTCTTTGTAAATACCCTCAATTGATGAGTAAGGACCACAGCGGAAGCGAGGGGCATACTTTTGGTTTAGGCAGAAAAGCTCCTCCAAGTTTGATTCCAAAAACTATATCCAACTCCCTTCTTTCACCTCTCTAGTCCATGAAGGACAGGAGAGACGACAGGAGGTTACAACTGCAGCACCTGCCCAAAGCTGACTGAGACAGCAGGAAGTCTCCAACCCACTCTCGCCCGTCCACTCCCTGCGGATTCCGCGACTCCGAGACCGCAGTCTACCCGCGAGTCCCCATAATGCAGGGCAGAGCAGCTGGGCTGAATAAAACAGAGCCGGCGCTCTCCCTTCCCAAAGGCCTACGCCGCCCACCGGTCCGGGCTCGGAGCTCGGCAGGAGCAGAGGAGCGGCTGTTGCCGGCACCAAGGAGGTAGGTACTGCACCAGAGGGTAGGCCGGGAAGCAGCAGGCCCCTCCCGGGCACTGGAAGGCAACTGTGAGATTTTTTCTCACTGCCACACTCTAGTGTTGTGGGGCGAGCGTAATCCCTTTTGCCTGCTGGGCGACCAGTCCCAGGCCGGCCAAGGGGGCATGGAACCGGGACCCCCACTGCCTCCGCCTCCTTACCAGTGTGATCCATGATTCGGCTCGCAGAGCACAGTGGGAGCGGAAGTCAACCGCGCCGGAGTCGCAGCGCGCGCCTGCGCACTGCCTTCCGGAGGCCGGGAGGCGGAAGTCCGAGCGGATTGTCCCAGCTTTGGTCTACAAAGACTTCCTTCTCTCGCCTCCACTACCCAATTCCTGTAAGGGCCTCAGGCATAGTTCGTGCAGAGGCAGAAAAAGCGAGCGCCCGAAGAAGTTCGGTAGCGAGGTTGCTAAGGCTTCTCATGTGCTTCAAGGGAAAGTAGTCTTTAACTGTGGAAAGGACACCAGCGGGGACCAGGGATGGGGAGAGCAGTGGTAGAAATGAGCCCGAGGCAGGTAAGGCGGCTGCCCGTCCCCCGCGGAGAGCTGCCTTCTGGGACTTGTAGTGCGTGGGGGCCGCGAAGCCGGCCTGGCCGGCTGCGCAGGCTCGACCGTTGTGCTGGCCCCACCCCGGCGGGCGGAGTAACGGTTTGGAATCCCCCGTGGTCCTGGAGCGCTTGTTTCCTCCACCGGGTGTAGGAAAAGTGTAAACACGCGCGATCCGGAAGGCGTCCTCCAGTGGGAGGTTGCTCAGGGGATGGCTGAGCTGTGAAGCTCGCAGCTAGAAGGAAATTCGCAACGCTTATTGTCTTAAGTTTTGCTACCTAGACCCACGCAGAGCCGTCTTGGTATATGCCCCTGTTCCCATCTCTTAAGTCTCTTTACAGTTGAAACACATTCAGAATGCTTGACTGCCACTTTCTAGGGAGAGCGTTTGTGGCGCTACTAACCCCTCGAACACCTGAGGAGTGGGCGCCCGTGCCGGATGGAGGGTGGAGAGCCAGTGCGGCGCAGCTGCCTCCTCTTAAGGGGACACCTAGCAGGAATGTGCAGAGTGGAGCTAAGGGGAGCGGATGGAAACCGAGGAAAGGGAAGAGAGCGCCAAGGCTTGGCCGGAAGGAGAGGTTAAAAAGGAAAGGCCTAAAATGAGGAAGAGAGTTACCACAACAGGCAGTACCTAGTTCCAGTTCTTGGTCCCAGGGGTTTGTGGTTGCTGCTGCTTTCATCTTCCTCAGCCAAAACAAGGAAAGTGCCAAAGGGCGATTCCTAGGACCTTCAGTGCAGTCTCCACCTCGCGGACTTGGCTTATTTGTATTCAGTGCTTTCTCCAGCCTTTTACACTTGATGCTCGTGGATGAATAGAAAGGAGCACAATTAATGGAAAACACAAGCTTGGGAGTCAAGGGATTTGGGTTCTATTCTTGTCGTCCCTTGGTGACGACATCACCTTGGGTTATTCACGCTTTCAGTGCCAGAGTTCCTAGATTAATAAAATATTATTACGTTGACCTCTTAGAGAAATGTTTTAATGGTACTGAATTGCGAATAAAGTATGAGTAGCAATGTGTTATATCTTTGTATTTGCACGGTATTAGCTGTAAGTCATACTATTATGATCAGTGCGCTATAAGTGCACCATATTATTTAGTGGTTATTTTCCTGAGATCTTGTAAAAGACTTTTACACTGCATATTGGCAGCTTTTTAAACAAGTTTTTAGGTACATTTACAACGAAGGACATTTGTGAACCAAAATTATCCCTGCTTTTGTTAAAATGTAAAGTTCTATATTGCTAAGTGGTTTTCTTTTTTTTTTTTTTTTTTTTTTTTTTTTTTTCTGAGACGGAGTTTCGCTCTTGTTACCCAGGCTGGAGTGCAATGGCGCTATCTCGGCTCACCGCAACCTCCGCCTCCTGGGTTCAGGCAATTCTCCTGCCTCAGCCTCCTGAGTAGCTGGGATTACAGGCACGCGCCACCGTGCCCAGCTAATTTTTTGTATTTTTTAGTAGAGACGGGGTTTCACCATGTTGACCAGGATGGTCTCGATCTCTTGACCTCGTGATCCACCCGCCTCGGCCTCCCAAAGTGCTGGGATTACAGGCTTGAGCCACCGCGCCCGGCCGCTAAGTGGTTTTCAACGTGCTTTCAGTTTCTTAAATTATTGTTTTGGACATTGGGGTTTGCCTAACCTTTTTCCTATACCTCCCTAATTTCTAAATACAGTGCTGATATAGTCAGGCATTTTCCACCAATTTGGGGTTTAAAAAAAGTTTTCCTCTAGAAAGTACCTCTTTTGCATATATTGAGAAAATTTTCTTTTAGAGATGAGGTGGCAGAAACTGGAGTACAGTGGCACAATCATAGTTCACTGCATCCTTGAACTCCTGGGCTCAAGGGATCCTTATGCCTCAGCCTCCGGAGTAGCTGGAACTACAGATGCTCATCACCACCACTGGCTTTGATTTTTTTTGTTCTGTCATACTTAGCCTTTCAGCTAAACTTCTGATTCATGCAAATCCATGTTAAGAATAATATTAGTGTCTGCTGACGCTAATATTTAAATAATTTGAATTAAAAAGAGCTTTCAAAATGTATTTTATATAATTTTTAAGTCAAGTTTTGTGGGCATTTTATGATGCATCAAGTTATGAAAATTTACTGAAAGAAGATTTACTTATTTTAGATCTGATAAAATGTTAAACATTTGTTTGATTTGATTTGACATCTCTTACTTTCATTCATGGCTTTAGCATCTGTGGTCTGTATTCATTTCTCGCTTAATTGTGGTTGCCTTTAATTACCAATGCAGTAGCAGTGTGATAAATTAATCTCTTTACTTACATTTTATTAGTAGTTTCAGCGACCAGTGTGCTGTAACTAGTCACAACTTCTTTATGAAGAGTCATCATTAATATTTATTTATATAGCATGGTACGACCTAAGGTTTATAAAAGTGAAAACTTACTGTAATGAATAGTCTGAACCACTGAGGTGCACCTTTGTAGCTACTACCTATGAATTATAAGGTAGTGGGCTCCAAAATGTTTTGATAGGCTTCCATTTACATAGTTACTGTATATGCTATGAGAAAGGTAAGAGGGATATCAGAGAGCTTGTTTTCCCCAATACCCTGTTACAGACTCCTCAGTACCAAATAAGGACAAAAACACCTGGTCTATTTGGTTTGTAAATAGACCCCTGTTGCTGTTAAATAAATGTTTCTCACTGTCAGACATAGATTTTACATCATAGCCCAATACTCACAACATCTAAGCATATATTTAAGTGTCATGAAACTATACTTACCCTTTTTATATGCAGTGCTCTCTGCTGTTTTTATTCTATCCCTTTAAAAAAAAAAATTGGTTATAATACACTAGAATAATGTCGAAGTACACTCATGGGTTGTAATTTAAGTGTGAAAACCACTGCTTTATATTTCCCATGGTGTTTTGAAGAGCGTCTTGTATTAGGGTTCTATAGAGGGACAGAACTAATAGGATGCATAGATAGATAGATAAAGGGGAGTTTAAATATTAACTCACAGCTGGTCACGGTAGCTCACAGCTGGTCACGGTAGCTCACACCTGTAATCCCAGCACTTTGGGAGGCCGAGGTAGGCAGATCACAAGATAAGGAGTTTGAGACCAGCCTGGCCAACATGGTGAAACCCTGTCTCTACTAAAAATACAAAAATTAGCTGGGCATGCTGGTGGGCATCTAATAATCCCAACTACTTGGGAGGCTGAGGCAAGAGAATTGTTTGAACCTGGAAGGTGGAGGTTGCAGTGAGCCGAGATCGTGCCATTGCTCCAGCGTGGGCAATAGGGTGAGACTCCATCTCAAAAAAAAAAAAATTAACTCACACAATCGCAAGGTCTCACAATAGGCCATCTGCAAGCTGAGAAGGAAGGAGAACCAGTCCAAGTCCCAAAACTAAAGAACTTGGGAGTCCGGTGTTTAAGGGCAGTAAGCATCCAGTATGGAGAAAGATGTAGGCCGGGAGCCTAGGCTAGTCTTTTCACATTTTTCTGCCTGCTTGTATTTTAGCTGCGCTGGCAGCTGATCAGGCGGTGCCCACCCAGATAAAGGGTGGGTCTGCCTTTCCCAGCCCACTGACTCAAATGTTAATCTCCTTTGGCAACACTCTTACAGACACACCAGGATCAATACTTTGCATCCTTCAGTCCAATCGGTACCCTCACAGAGACACCCAGGATTAATATTTTGCATCCTTCAATCAAGTTAACACTCAGTATTAACCATCACAAGCATACAGGCAAAAGACCAATTTTCAAACATGAAGGAACTCAAGCAACACAACATGCCTGAGTTTTTCTTGGGATGGGATGGGAGGAGAAACATCTGTGTATATGTTTATTTATATACTTACATGCAACAATCAAATCCAATTAGAGAAAATTTTAAACTCAGGAAGTAAAAATTTGGGAAAATAATTTATTGAACAAGTGTTTATTAATGCCTACCATGTGCCAAACATTCTTCTGCGTGCTTCAGATACATCAGTGAACAAAGCAAATTAACTCATCCTACCTGCATGAAACTTACATTTTAGTAAAGAATAACTGGTTTAAATATGTAACTTTACTAATACTAAACAACCTTGGAAATTATGATTACAGAATAAAAGGCAAATGTTACAAACCTGGATAAAATAAATATCATGTAACTGAAAAATTGTTGAGAAGAGAGAGGAGACAAAGCTAGTAGGTACTAATTTTTCAAAAAGTGTCTACTTTTACTATTTAAAATGGAAAAGCAGTTTAAAATACAGTTGTACCGTATAATGGTGTTTTGGTCAATTGCATATGCAAAGGTAGCCCCATAAGATTATAATGTAGTTGAAAAAGTCTTAGCACCTAGTGACATCATAGCCATCCTAACATTGTAGTGCAATGCATTACTCACATGTTTGTGGTGATGCTGGCATAAACAAACTGGCGCTACCAGTCATATAAAAGTGTAGCACATAAAATTATATGCAATACATAATACTTGATGATGATTTATGTATTACTAGTTTATGTATTACTAGTTTTTATCATTACTTTCGAGTATACTATTACTTGTTTTTTTAAAAATGTTAGCTGTAAGACAGCCTCGGGCAGGTCCTTCAGGAGGCATCCACAAAAAGATATTGTTATCATAGGAGATGACAGCTCCATGCATGTTATTATCCCTGAAGACCTTCCAGAGGGATGAGATATGGAGCTGGGAGACAGTGACACTGATGATCCTGAGCCTGAGTAGGCCTGTACTAACATTTGAGGCACTTCCTCATGTAACTTAATTGTGCCTTCAAGACCTGCTCAAGCCCTATCATGTATATACCACTTCCATTTGATGATGGAATGCTGCTGTGCACAACCCACTTTATGGCTAGATGGGTCAGAAAGCACTGAGTTCATGATAGGCAGTTCAGGTCGCATGGTGACTAGATGACCCATAGTCAAATGTTCAGTTTCCACCAAAGCACAGTAACAGGCCAAGAGCTGTCTCTCAAAAGGAGAGTAGTTTGCAGAAGATAGCAGAGCGTTGCTCAAAAATCCTAGAGGCCTCTGCTGTGATTTGTCTATGGGGGCCTGCCAAAGGCTCCAAACAGCATCCCTATCTGCCGCTGACATCTCAAGCACACTGACATTCTGTACAGGTTTGTAGCTTAGGAGCAATAGGCCATACCATATAACCTAGATGTGCAGTAGGCTGTACCATCTAGGTTTTTATAAGTTCACTGTATGAAGTTTGCACAATGATGAAATCACCTAACACATTTCTCAGAACATATCTCCATCATTAAGTGATGCATGGCTATTAAGAATAAAAAATTCAGCTTCTTGGAGGTTTTCATGATTTCTTAATCTAGAAAGAGCCTTTGGAAAAGAATAATCCCATGTTAAAGAAAAAAAAAAATTTTTTTTGAGACGGAGTCTTGTTCCATTGCCCAGGCTAAAGTGCAGTGGCACGGTCTTGGTTCACTACAATCTCCATCTCCCAGGTTCAAGCGATTTTCCTACCCCA
Organism: Aotus nancymaae; assembly: GCF_030222135.1. NCBI lineage: Eukaryota > Metazoa > Chordata > Mammalia > Primates > Aotidae > Aotus > Aotus nancymaae. The sequence goes on from NW_026988413.1 coordinate 50,547,087, forward strand.
GCCTCCCGAGTAGCTGGGACTATAGGCATGCACCACCACGCCCGGCTAATTTTTTTGTAGTTTTAGTAGAGACAGGGTTTCGCCACGTTGGCCAGGCTGGTCTCAAACTCTTGACCTCAAGTGATCTGCCCACCTCAGCCTCCCAAAGTGCTTGGGATTACAGGCATGAGCCGCCATGCCTAGCCTGAAATTTTTTTTTTTTTAACTTCATGTCCTTTTGTTGTATCAAATTTAAATAAAATTAATAAAAATTAGAACATTTAAATTAAAGAGCAGCTCTTATAGAGCAGTCAGGGTCTAACTAGAAACTGCTTCAAGTGTTTTAAATGAGGGAATTTAATACATGGAATTAGTTATTCAGGTAATGGAAGAGCTAAATCAAACATGATAGTAGCAGATGTGGTAGCACTCGCCTGTAATCCCTGCTACCTGGGAGGCTGAGATGGAAGGATCACTTTGAGATCAGCCTGGGCAACACAGCAAGAGCCTGTCTAAAACCAAACAAAAAAACGCAAAACATGATAGTAAGTTAACATGGTGATTAGTAATAGCCAGAAGCCACTCTTTTATTAGACTGAAGGGACAAAGTGAGAAAGCAGTGTTCACCTGAACCACAGGGGGCCAAAGGAAGCACAGCTCATATGAAGACTATACCCCGGCTTCTCCCTTTTCTCACACCCTCCAGTTTCCACGAGCCTCTCATTGACTGATTCCAGACAGATTTCAGCTGGCACAGGAGCCTGGGAAACACAGCCTGCAGTGATGAAACCCTTGCAGTATTGGGAGAGTAGAGCCAGAGCAAGGAATGGGCACATAGGCCTTGCGTTGAATATACAATACCATAGTACTTTAGAAGTTTGGTTACCTATCTACACATATAAATATACGGAGAGATAGCTGGGTATGCTTTTCACCTGTCAATGATAATGATAGTCGTCTTAGTCCATTCAGGCTGCTATAACAAAATATCATAGACTGGGTGGCTTATAACGACAAAAATGCCTTTCCCACAATTCTCAAGACTGAGCAGTCTAAGATCAACATGTTGCAAGATTCAGTTTCTGGTGAGGGCCTTTTTCGTGGCTCATAGATGGTCTTCTAGTTGTGTATTTACGTGGTGGAAGGGGGAAGGTGGCTCTCTGGAGCCTCTTTTTAAGGTCACTAATCCCATTGATGAGGGTGCTGACCTCAAGACCTAGTCACCTTTCCTTTTTTTTTTTGCCCTACGATCTAGCATGTGACCTAGTCACCTCTCAACAGTGCCACCTCCTAAGACCATCACATTGGAGGTCAGGTTTCAACTCATGAATTTTAGGGAGATGCAAGCATTTGGACCATAGCGAAGGTTATTTCTGAGTAGAATGACTTAGAATGAATCTGATAATTTTATTCTTGTATTATTTGAGGATTTTTTTTGTTGGATTTTTAAAATTTTTCACTCACGTGTTTTGATGAGCTAAACCACTAATGAACTTAAGTTTAAAACTATGCTAAATTTAGGTAGAGTTCTAGAATCATAAACATACAGTGTTTTCCACTGTTATCGCCATGTAAAAGTCAGTCCGGTATGTTTACTTGTGCAGTTGATAAGCTTTCTGATTCCACTTAGGTAGGAAGTTTAAATTCAATCTGAGGCAAATTAATTATGCACTGTATTTTTGTAACAGCTTTTTCCCCATTTCATTGGTAAATATTTCAGTATGAATCTCTAAAATATAACATAGTGAAAAATGCCATTAACACAACTTAGTCTCTTCAAAAAGTCAATGTCATCACAGGAGGAAAGGATGGGAGGACTTTTTTAGATTCATAAAACTAAAGAGATTTAGTCATTATCATTATTTTAGAGTATACTACCACTTGTTTTTTAGAAAATGTTAGCTGTAAGACAGCCTCAGGCAGGTCCTTCAGGAGGTATTCCAAAAAAAGGTATTGTTCTCATAGAAGATGACAGCACTTTTTCAAATGCAGTGAAATTGATTGGATGCAAATTTGGGGGAAAACAGCTATAAAAAATTGGAGAAATTTTAATATAGATGGGCTAGAAGATAATATAGGAGAATTATTTTCTTGAGTGTAATAATGGTATTTTGTTTAGGAGATGAATGCTGACTCGATAAGAGGTAGAATATCATGATGTGCAAGTTACTTTCAAAATATATATACGTAGATTTAGGCATATAGATAAGGCAAGGATGGCAAAATGTTAACAGCTGGTGAATCTTGGTGGGGGGTGTACTATTGTATCCTTTCAACATTTCTGATGTTTAAAATACTGCATAATTAAAAGTTGGCGAAAAACTCCAAATAGATTCATTAGTAACAAAAATAAATGTAAACAAAAGAAATTAAAATAAAGGCTATCTGGTGCTGTAAATTGAATATTTGAATCCTCCCCAAATCTACATGTTTACGCCCTAACCCCCAGTGTTTATGGTGTTTGGAGATGGAGCTTTGGAAGATAATTAGGATTCCATGGTCATGAGTGTGGGGCTTCACGGTGGGTTCAGTGCCCTTATCAGAAGAGATGCTGAAGAGCTTTCCTCTCTCTCTGTCTCTCTCCACACACATGTGCTTAGGAAAGACCATATAAACACAGTGAGAAGGTAGCTGTCTGCAAGATACCAAGAGAAGTCTCGCCAGAACCCAGCCAAGCTGGCACCCTCATCTCAGACTTCCAGCCTTCAGAACTGTGAGAAAATAAGTTTCTTTGTTTACATCACCCAGTCTATGGTGTTTTGTTACGGCAGCGACTAATATGGATTTTGGTACCAAGAAATGGGTGCTGTGTAACAAATACCTAAATATGTGGAAGCAGATTTGAAACTGGATAATGAGGAGAGACTGGGAGCGTTTTGAGATGAATACTAGACATATGAACATAAACGGTAATTCTGGTGAGGTCTCGGACAAAAATGAGGACCGTGTCATTGGAAGAATATATTAATTGGAGGAAAGGTGATCCTTGTTATAAAGCAGCAAAGGATTTACCTGGACTGTGTTCTAGTATATTTGTGGAAGGTAAAACTTGTGAGGCTGAATTGGATATTTAATTAAGCAAAGTGTCAGAGGAACGACTTCGTTCCTCCTGACTGCTTATATTAAAATGTGAAATGAAAGAGGTGAATTGAAGAAGGAATTAAGCAAAAGGGAACTAGAGCTTGAAGATTTGAGAAAATTACCAGCCTATCTGTATTGCAAAAAATGAGAAATCTTGTCCTGAAAGGAATACTAAGGGTGTAGCTGAACATCATTTGATTAAAAGATCATGAGTGCAGTTTCTGGACACCATCAGCCATTTCAACAGAAAGTAGGCATAGAGAAGGGTTTACATCAGCAGAGACACCACCTGTTTGAACTAAAGGGGACAAAGAAAGAGGGGGCCTGGTGTGGCGGCTCACACCTGTAATCCTAGCACTTTACAGGTGCAAAAGGATGAGGCAAGTGGATCACTTGAGCTCAGGGGTTAGAGACCAGCATGGGCAACATGGTGAAACCCTGTCTCTACAAAAAATAATAATAATAAAGATTGCCAGGCATGTTGGCATGCACCTGTAGTCCCAGCTACTTGGGGAAGCTGAGGCAGGAGGATTGCTTGAGCCCAGGAGGTTGAGGCTGCAGTGAGCCATGATCCTGTTGAGAAGAAAAGGGAAGGGGAGGGGAGGGGAGAGGAGAGGAGGAGAGGGGAAGAGAGGTGAGGGAAGGGGAGGGAGTCTGATTGACACTGTAGATTTTATAGGACAGGCCCATAGAGCTATTTAGCTGTGAAAGTGAGCTACTCTTCAAGGAAAGGAAAAAAGGATCCCAAAGGCAATTGAGAGATCATCAGGACTGCCACTCCTACCACAGGCTAAGAGTGCATGGGCCCCGAAGGAAGGTGTAGGGCAAGACTGCCTCCACCTTGGTTTCAAAGGTCTCTGCCCAGCAAAGCTGCATGTTTGTGGCCACACGTTAGTAGTGGGGGTGATGCTACTACCTCAGTGAGTCTGGAGGGCCGAGCACTGAGCCAAAGAGGAATTTCCTCGAGCCTTCAGATCTAATGGAATTTGGCTCGCTAAGTTTTGGGCGTGCTTGGGACCCATCACTCCCTCCTTCTTTGCTATTTCTCCATTTTCAAATGGGAATGTCTATTCTATGCCCCTCTCACCATTTTATTTTGGAAACACGTAACTTGTCTGGTTTCACAAGTTTGTAGCTGGAGAGGAACTTTGCCTTAGGATGAATCATACCTTGAATCTTGTCTGTACCTGGTTTAGATATTTAAATGAGACTTTTGACTTAGATTTCACAGTTGATCCTGGAATGAGTTACGACTTTTGGGGATTGTTGGGATGAAATAAATGTATTTTGCATGCAACAAGGAGATCGGGGGCAGAATATTATGGAGTGGATGTTTATATCCTTCCCCAGATTCATATGGATACTCTAATCCTCAGTGTGATGGTATTTAGATATGGGACCTTTGAGAGATAATTAGCATTAGATGAGGCCCATGAAGGTTGGGCCCTCATGATGGGAGTAGCTTCCTTGTAGGAAGAAACACCAAGAGAGCTTGCATGTACATGCCCGGAGGAAAGGCCTTGTGAGCCACAACGCAAGAAGGCTGCTGTCTGCAAGCCATGGTGGGAGCTTTCACCAAAACCCAGTCATGCCAGCACCCTGATCTGACTTCCACCCTCCAGAACTATGAGAAAAGAAATTTCTGTTGTTTACCCCACCGAGTCTATGGCATTTTGTTATGGCAGCCCAAGCTGACAGATATATCTGGGATGACTTAATTTCCCTGAGTTGCACAGAAAATCCTTTATAGTACCATGAAGGTAAATATACTAGAAAGAGAAAACATTGATACTCAATTGCAGTGAACCTCTCATTGATAGGCTAGAGAATGATACACTCTTTCTTTGTCAGGAATAAACACTCCAGATTGTTGGAATAGAGTGTGTGCTTTCTAATTTGCTATAGGGGGAGGAGAGTGTCTGTCTTCACCTAACTTTAGCTATTCTATTTATCGTTACTGTTTGCTTATCTCCTGCAATAAGAGGCAATACAAATAATAGACTAGTTCTCCTTAACCTTTACCGAGGGCACCAGAGGAATTCAGAATGAAGCTTGTCTGCCCAGTGTGCAGTTCAGGACATTTCTTTGGCCCTTTCTTAATGCCCAGGAAACAACCTAGCTGCTTCCTTGGAACCTGTTAGCATTTAAATCTTTTTGAGCTATCTCCAGGGTGTTAAACCACACCATCAACATTCACTTACCAAAAGAAACTGTACTGATTCCTTTCATTGTAGAATTGACTCAGTGTTTTAGAATAGTAGTTAAAGGGTTTGGGCTCTGGAATTTTAGCTTAGCTGTTTACTTCCTGGATGGCCTTCCTTTCGCAATTCACTTAACCTTTCTTTGTCTCAATTTCCATTATCTGTAAAATAGGGATACTTGTTCCCACCTGTAGTGTTTTTTAATTAAATTAGCCAATGAGGCCAGGTGTGGTGGCTCACACCTGTAATCTCAGCGCTTTGTGATGCTGTGGTGGGGCGTTTGCTGGAGCCCAGGGGTTTGAGGCTGCGGTGAACTGTGATTGACCACTGCACTCTTGCCTGGGCCGCAGAGCAAAATCCTGTCTCTAAAAAATAAGAAGAAGAAGTACGTAAATAAAAAATAAATTAGCCAGTGAATTTAAATAACTAGCATCACAACTTACACAATGCCTACCAAATAATAAGCACTTCATGACTGTAGCCACCTTCATCTTTGTCTTCATCATCCTTATATTTGCCAGGTAGATAAAAATCCGAGTCAGAAATCGTTCCAGGAGATGGTGTCCACTAGGTGGCACCAGCTACAGGTAAATAAAATCTCCCACATCCGTTTCACCAAAAGTTTGGAAGTCATGAAGAGATGTAATAGCAATAATGCAACATATAGAGAGAGAGAGATAAATACACTGTGGCCCCAAAACTAGATGTTTCCTCTGAAATAATTACCCAATGGATGTCTTATAAGCAAACGTATTCTGGTTTGTGATTCTCAGACCCCAGGAGATTCCGATGCAGGGGTCAGCAGACAAACTGAGAAACTCTCCTATTCTGTATCTGGGTGTGATGGTGTGATACTAAACCTCACTACCTCAGGAGCATAAGGGCCAAGTATGGCTAACAACTGGGGTTTTTATTTTGCAGAAATATGTTCCTCTTACTTATGTTGTAGCAGGGTGTGATTGGGAGAAGAACCCTATTGAAAGTCAGAGATTTTGTACCTGACATTCTGTGGGAGGAAACTGTGGGCAGCAGGGAGGGGAGTAGAGAGCTAACTTGATCGGAAGAGCAAGAGTTCAAATAAGGTTTTTAGGAAGTTTTTCTACGTGACAAGTAAATATCAGCGATGCTTTTGTAATTGGATGTTTTTCTGATGTCTGAGAAACTCGTAGTAAAGCAAGAACAAAATGGACTGGACATTTGAGTTATAACACTTTTTTACTTTTCTGTCTTGACTCCTCTCTGTTATCCCTAAGCCTTCAAGCAAAATCTCATTAAACATATCCTAGTAATGTTTAAGGGAAATAAGGCTGTGTCCATCTTTGAGGTGTATTATTATACCAGTTGAAAGTGAGTTATAGAATCAAGGTGATAAACTTTGAAAAGTGTGAATGAACTCATTAATAGAGAAATTGAAGAAAAGCCTGGAATTCCCACATAGGGTGGACTGTTTTGTCATTTGGGTATCAAAGGGCAAGGTGATCCCAGAAGACTGGCCATGATAATCCTCTAAATCTGTGAAGACCTAGGGGCTAGACAGGGAGAAGTTGACAGAAAAAAAAAAGCATAAAAGAGTAAAAGTGAAGAAGAGATGCAAACAAATGTGGAACATAATTAAATTGGGTAAGAGAAGAAGTTGAAAAGAGCGTTTTGGGAAGTCAATCTGTCCTGATCTTTCTGTTTTACAAAGAAAGAGAGGAGAGGCCTATGGTGGAACCATTCCTTCAACTTCCTGACCCCCGACTCCCACCCCATCCTTACTTACTTTCATCCCAGAGAAAGGGAGTATTTGTCCTGTATAAGTTAGGTCTCCTCTTGTCTCTTCACACGTCATCAGTTATCTGTTCCCTCTTGTACATTTTCTATTCTTCTTTCATTACCAGTTCTACTCTTTAAGTATGTATGTATGTATGTAGGAGGATCACTTGAGCACCAGGAGTTTGAGACCAGCCTGGGCAATATAGCAAGACCCTGCCCCTACAAACCAAAAAATAAAAAAATTAGCCTGGGTTAGTGTTGCAAGTCTGTGGTTCCAGCTGCTCAGGAAGCTGAGTGGTAGGATCTCTTGAGCCCAGGATGTCATGGCTGCAGTGAGCTGTGATTGTGCTACTGCATCCAGCCTGGCAACCGAGGGAGATCCTACCTCAAAAAAGAAAGTAGTATTAGTGGTCCCCAGTATTTTTTAGTTCTCCTTCCCTTCTTAGACATTTGGAAATATTGTATTTGCCCACTTCTTTTACTTTGGCCACCGAAATGTGAGTGAAAGCTACATGTTGCTTCTAGATGGAAATATTTGAAGCAGGTTCACAATTCCTGCTTTCCTTATCGTTTTGTTTTGTTCATCTTTGCCTTTAAGCAAGGTGATCCTGTCCTGAGATAATAGATGTCTAAGATCAAAGCAGCCTGGAATGCTACGTCATCACATGGAAAAAAAATTGCCTTGACCCACAGCAAACATTCTGCAAGAAAAAAACCACCCCAAACTTTTCTAAGTTGCTGAAGTTTTTGCTTTTTTTAGTTCAGAGGTGTGTATGTGTTAGGTTACTGTAATATAGTTAAACCTATCCTGACTAATATAAATGCTATGCAAACACATCTTTTAAATGAATCACTTTTAGCCTCTACTTCCAACTAGCTGGCCACCCATAAGCCTCCCTAAACAGAAATTACGGAGTTGCCAATGCTTGTGAACCATCCCTCTTCAATTCTCCCATATTTAATAATTATCATCACCATCCACTTAGTTGCTAAATCCAGAATTCAAAAACAGGGATTATCTTAATTCTTCCCACTTCCTGCCCCGACTGTCTGGTTGCTAAGTTTTCCTAAGTGTGTCTCAGATAGATCCTGAACATCTGCAATGGCCTACTTCATGTTCCTACCTCCAGTCTTCAGATATTATATATATACGTATATAAATATATTTATAAACATATATATATATAAAATACCTTCTTGTGGTACAAAATCAGAAGTTAGTAAAGCGTCCACGGTAAAAATTCTGCCTCGCACCCCTGTCCCCAACCACCCAGTTCCTTCCTGTAAGCAACCAAAATGACCAGTTTCTTTTGTATCCTTTGAGATATTCTCTGCACATAGAAACAAACAAGTCTACATTTCTCTCAGAATAATCTTTTTTTTTTTTTTTTTTGAGACTGAGTCTCGCTCTGTCACCCAGGCTGGAGTGCAGTTGCACAATCTCAGCTCCCTGCAACCTTTGCCTCCCAGGTTCAAGCAATTCTCCTGCCTCAGCCTCCTGAGTATCTGGGATTACAGGCACGTGCCACCAGGCCCGTCTAACTTTTCAATTTTAGTAGAGACAGGATCTCACCTATTAGCCAGGCTGGTCTCGAACTCCTGGCCTCAGGTGATCCGCCTGCCTCAGCCTCCCAAAGTGCTGGGATTACAGGTGTGAGCCACTGTGCCTGGCCAGGATAGTCTTTTAAAAATGCAAATCTGACCATAGTTTCCCCAGTTTGAAACCTTTAAGTGCTTTCCATTACAAACTTTTGATTGTTTAGCATCCTGCTTTGGTGACCTCCTTGCCTTTCCTCTCTCTTTCCACCCTCCAGTCCTGCTAATCTTTCACTTCAGAGACAACCGCCCTCCCCACTGAGTTCTTTCCTGACTCCGGTTGTGTTTACCTATGCTGTTCCCTCTGCCTGAAAACTTTCCCCCTGAAAACATGCCAGTTCCTTCCTTTAATATTATCTCTTTAGAGAATGTGCTATTCTTGTCATTCTCTATTGTTGCCCTCCCTTTGTCACCTTCAGTCTCTACCTCCTTACAATGGCTATGGCTACGTAAGTAGTCATTATGTATTTATTGGTATGTTTGTCTCTTTATTGATCATGTCCCACGTTACACTATAAGTTCCATGAGAATAGAAATGGACTTTTTTTTAACCATTCCCTGGATTCCTAGCCCCTAGTTCTGTGTCTGTTACAAAGTAGGTACATATTATACATTTGATGAATGCATGAATGAGGAACTGATGGAAAATCCTATACCCTGGTGTGGAAGTGCGGGTGGACAGAGGAAGATGAAACTAAAAAGAGAAACTAGCCTTAACTATTTAAGCAGGCAAATTTGGCCTCCATATCATTTCTCCCCTGGGTGTGGGTTTTTATCCCAGGCCTCCTTACACCATGTGGCTGACTCTGTCTCTGGTTAGGCCAGCCACTTATTATGCAGAAGAAAGGCTGGGAAAAAAAGAGCAGAGAATCACTCCCATACTCTCAAGCCCTTTAATTCTTTGGGAGAAGGTGGCAGTAAGCATACAGTGCTCATTTGCCACAGCCTGTATTTTGTTGTAAACATTTGATAACTGGTTTAAGCAGAAATATTGAGCAATCACTCCTTGCTTTGTTTTAGGGACCAAAATTTTCTTTATTACAAGCAAGAAAAACTAGAAGAAACAGTGACTCCCACATAGAAACAGTAACATGTCTGTAAGGAAATGGTAACTCCACAATCTCAAATCAATATCTACTTCTACCTTATGTGTTTTTAAATAGCACATATTTCTTTTTCTACTCATAAAAGTAGTGCTTCATATAATTATAAATAATAGAATACCAAAATTATCTTTAAAGAATAAATTATGAAAATAAAAATCACATCCATGGAACAAGCCTTTTATTTCTAAATCACAAAAGCTAGTATGTCTGCTTTCATCTCTTACTGTCTCTGGAAACTAAAAAACAAAAGCCTCATTCATCTCCACTTTAATTTCACCTTCTGAATTTATTTCTAGATACCTAGATCACCTGAATGGATTAGCAAGGTAATGTAACCCAGCCATTTGTCTTTATCTCTTACCACACTGGAGGATAAAACCCAAGCTCCTTATGTAGCATATAGGACTTCTCATTAGCTGGCCCCAGGCCACCTTCCAGCCTCATTTCTTACCACTTTCTTCCCTTACACACTTAACTGGGAACTTACTGGAGAAAGGTCATGGGCTCATGTGTGTGTTCTAAAGGTCTAGACCTCTCTTACTCAATCAGATACTCCTGGGTCAGGGAATAGGAAGATGTCCAGACCTCCTTCTTTTGTATATGCCATAGGCTTGAGGGAATGGGTAAATGACCCTGCTGTGCTGGTTCACTACACACTGATAAACTAGGAAGTGAATTCAGCTGGAGGAGCAGGCTTGACTACTTTGGTCAACATGTGGGAATAAGAACTGTCTCAAGTGTTGGGCAGTGCCACTAGTTTACAAATACTTTGACGAGAACATACCTGGTCTTCCTTCTGAAGAGTCTCTCCCAACTTGCGGCACTGGCTGGCCAAGGACTTGTAAAATTCTTTCACATCTAAAAGGTGACCTTTACATGCTCCCTAGTACTGCCTAGAGCTCCTCCATGACTGAGGTGGCTGTGGGCAAAAATGAAATTGCAGAAGAATATGTCCTCATTGGAGGCTCACCAGAAGTCATTGCAAATGAATTCTACAACAGAATATGCAGTGTTCAACTTATCCTGACTATAGGAAGTCTAATATCAGAGCTACTCCTCCAATTCAGAATGTCCTTGTTCACCCATAAGACTGGGAATGGTGTCAGGAGGAGAGGTATATCTGCACTTGGAGTACATTTTTAAAAGGGTCCCCAGAAAGAGTCTTGTGCTGATGGCATAGTTTAGCTTCTAGATTGTGGTGGTGATTACACAAAGCTATATGTGGGATAAAATTGCATAGAGCCCCCCAACAGACACACACACATGCATGCGTGCACACGTGAGTCCATGTATAACTGGTGAAATGTGAATAAGGTCTGTGGTTTATACCAATGCCAACTTCCTGTTGTTGGTTTTTTTAAATTGCTCTGTAGCTATGCAAGATGTTAACATTGTGGGAGGCTGGGTGAGGGGTGCGTGGGAATCTTGCCATATATTTCTTTGCAAATTCCTGTGAATCTATAATTCAAAATAAAAAGTTTTAAAGGAGGTGGGAGGGGACTTAGAGTATTAGAGCACTTGATCTAAAACAAGGCTTTGGGAATGGCCTTGAAACTAGAAGACCTTATGCAAAAACGGTACCTCAATGTTCAGGCCGAAAAATGTTCCTGAAGAAAAGGATGAAGTGGGGTGACTAGGTCGGCATATTCAAAATGGGTATAGATGTTAAGAGGGCCTTTAATGCCCTGATGCTCTGTTAACATACAAGTGAATTCCCAGCCCCTTTTCTGGAGACTAGTAGGTAAGGCAGACAGGCAAGCAGGTGAGCTGTCACAGTAAGTCTTTGGAATAGGCCTGAAAGCTCGGGAAACTGACTGTCTTATGTACTTAATGACTGCCATTCTCAAATTATGTTAACCTTGCTCAGCATCACTGACTTTAGCTGAATGCATTCATCCAACAATATTTATTGCACCCCTACTGTGTGTCTGACAATCTTTACTCTTCTGAATACTTGGGATATGTCCAGGAACAAAACAAACAACCCTGCCTTGGTGGAGCTTATGTTCTAGTATAAGGGAAGAGGCAGGAAGAGAAATGTAATAAGTGAATTACAGAGCACACTAGAAGCTGATATTAATAAAAAGCGTTGGGTGAGGGGGATAAAGAATTCAGGAGATGGTGTGGCATGTGGGGAGGGGAGTGTTGCTCAATTCTCTTGAGCTCTTAGAGGATATGATTATACTGAAATCAATCCTATATTTGAATTTTCTTTTCCCACTATGAAATTCTCTACCCCACCATTCCTTTCTACTTCTTCTTGGTCTCTCTCTTCCCTCCACCTTTTATTTGACCTTTCTCTTCATCTTTCTTCCTTTAATTTTCCCTTTCTTATTTCTCTTCCTTCCCTGTCATTCTTTTTCTCTGTGGTTCTCTTACCTTTATTTCTCTCTTACTTCCCCTGCTAACCTCCTTTCCTTCTCCCCTCATTATTTCTATTTTTTCTCTCTCCCATTCTTTTCCTAGCTGTTTGTCATTACGTGGCTGTATTATCTAACTCAGCTTCATGTGGTTTAATTAAAGTTCATGTGGCTTTTGTTACCCTGTTAAATTGTTTGCATGATAAGTGCTATTCTAACTGAAACCAAACTGTCTTTAAACTTTCTTATCTAACCTGATGCAAATGGAAAATAACTCTAATTTCACTAATTGTCACCTCATAGATCTAAGCCCCAGATAGAGGAACCCCCACCCCAAACATTTCTGGAACAGGCAAGGATGCCTCACAAGAATGTTCATAGCTGTCCTATTCATGAAAGCCAAAAACTGGAAACAGCACAAATATCCATGAACAGTAGGATGAATAAATAAGTGCTGGTAAATTCTACAATGGAATGAATACTACATAGCAGGGAGAATGAATGAATGATATTGCTGTATGCAATAACATGGATGAATCTCGTGATTTTAATGTTGAGTGAAAGAGGACAGACACAAAGAAAAGGGAAAAAAGAAATAATCTTTGATTCTATTTCTATGCAGTTCAAAAAAACAGATTTTAGAAGTCAGGACAGTAATTGCCCTTTGGGGCAACCAGCTAAAATGGAGCATGAGAGAGCTTATGTGGTTCCGGTTGCATTCTGCTTGTTGATCTGGGCACAGGCCACCCTGGCATGCTTATTTTGTGAAATTTCTTCAAGCAGTACACTGTGATTTGTATCCTTTTTTTATGTATGCTGTGCCAGAATGAAAAGTTTGCTTAAAATAATAAAAAAACATTGCACAAAATAAGCTGGAAATATTTGGATAAGAATGACAAAGTTTAACTGTGATATTTGTGAGTCATATTGTTTATTGCATTGATAAATCTACAAAAAGAAATTAGAGATAAACAGAATTGGAGCCATAAATATCTTATAATGATGACTGATAAGAGCAATGACAAACTTAGAATGAAGTCTTTTTATTTATTTACTTATTTTTAGAGACAGGGTCTTGCTGTGTTGCCCAGACTGAGCCTCTAACTCCTGGGCTCAGGGGATCCTTGCGCCTCAGCCTTCCAAGTAGCTGAGACTACAAGTGCAGACACCACTGCTCCTGGCACATTCCCTATTATATTTAACAGTTTCGTTCAGAAAGGACACATCTGGGTAGTTTAAAAGACAACTTTACGTTTATTTTCAAATGTGTGCAAATATTTTCAAATGTACATGATTTTATTTTTTAATTTATTAAAACTCATATACGATACTTCAATCTTATCCTTTAGGTTAAAAATATGACGAAAGACAGCTTTAATTTCAAATGAAATTGCCATTGACAATACAAAGCTAAAAGTATGCTTACTATACACAAAATACATAGAAGAGACGGTATTCCTACAATGTGCTTGGAAAACAAGTCACACTGTGATCTTATATCATCACAAATTAGCCCAGAATTTACAAACTCTAACTCTGTTGTAAAACATAACTTTGGTATTTCCTTCAAAAAAGTGAGCAGTGCATATTTCCTTTATTGAACAAAGGTATTCATTCATTTTCTGCAAGACTATTACATTCACTCTTTAGAGATGATTTGTTGCCATTTTAAGCAGGTAGTGCTATGAAAATGAGACAACATTATAATCCTAGTTATGCTGTAACCAGATTTATAACCAGAACTCAGTATCAACCAATTTGTATGATCATTAATCATATTCTTTCTGAAATAAACACATTGTTTCTGGTTGTATTTCAGAAGGAAAACAGAGAAGCCATGCTACCGTTGGGCAGGGGTGACTACGGGACTTAGTGTGTCTGAATTTTGGTAAATGCAGGGGTACTGGAACCCATCCCTGGAGTATACCAAAGGATGATGTAGTCTTCAGTCAAGCAAGACATTCTCAATTGGGGACCTGGGTATTATTTTTCTTTAGAAATGAAATACAACTTCATTCACTCCAGTGTGAAATATATGGGAGAAGTCCCCAAAACTAAAGCCTGTGCTATATATAATACCTAGAAAATTCATTGTCACTCAGAAAAAAAATAAATAAAAATAAAAGATATAAAAAATTGGACTTAAAATATGGATTTTTTTTAAAAACCTATATATTTTTAGTATGTACATTCCAAATGAATGTTTTTATATTGAGTTCATTTAGAATGCTTTGTCTTTAAAAATTCACTTTAAACATAGACTATTATAGGCAGTTCAATTATTAATCTTTTAAAAAAAAGTGGTCAGAGTTTAAAGATTACGTACTTTACCTACTGCTAAAATTTTTGAGAAAAAATATAAATTCATTTTAATCACCATGGTTATATAAGCACATCAAAAAATTTTTTTATTCAAAATAGCACTGTTTTTATGTCAGATTTTAAATAGACCATACCATCCATGCAGTGGTCATTTCTATAGACTAAGATAATTAAAACTGCATTTTTAAACAAAATAATCTGTCATTTTTTTATCTCAGTTGTGATCCATGATTATTATCATATCAAAAAAATGATTTTTGTAAACCATGAACATTTCTTTATTATTTCATTCATTTGTATCAATGGTTCTAAAATGTATTGGCCTGGTTCTGTAGCTTTTAAGTAAACCATTTCCAGAATCAAAGAGATCCTCAATTCTGGTTATATGTAATAACACTTCATTATTAGGTACCAAGTAAATTTGCATTTTTAAAACTCTGACTTACTATCCCAAGTAATTTTCAAAGACTTTTATTGATAAATACATTAATAATTTTATTTCAGCATTTACTAAATGTGAACTCACATGGTGATCAGTGCAACTCATGAATATCCAAGTCAGTCAAAAACTGATCTTTCTTTATGATTAATTACTCCTGACTCACCTGACCACAGAGGCTGTTGGGTCAGCACTCACTCTAACTGAACAGAGATATGCCAGTACCCACGTGAACATTATTAGCAATACTGTGATGCTGATCAGCAGCGTATTATAACACAAGCTTATCCTGAACGCTGCCAAATCATCTGGGTAATTCTCACCATTTTGTACATGTTAGGGGTAAGGTGTTTATTTTACAAATAGAGCTTAGAAACAGTCTTAGTGCTTCTCTTTCAATGGCTAAGGGGTTAAAACAAATGAAAGATTTATAAAAATGTAATAGAAAAAAGAATGAGTGTTTCAAGTCTGAAGAAATAGTCAATGCAGAAAATGTTTGCCTAGAAGGACATTAGTGGGTACGTTTTGTCTTGCAGTCCTTGCTCATAGAGACCTCCTGAGCCCGCTTTCAGGTTGCAAGTGTACGCATAGCCTGTGGAAGCAAGGGGAAAACAAAGTGTTGATACGAACGAATTCTCCTTAAGTCTGCATTGTCTTTTTTACAAATGTTTTTATAGCATTGGTTGCTTACTGTTATTCATCTTAGGTGTATGTCATCACAATAGAACTAGGGTAAAAACTTAATTTTTTTTTTAATTTGAGATGGAATCTCACTCACTGTTGCCCAGGCTGAAGTGCTGTGGCACGATCTCAGCTCATTGCAACCTCCACCTCTCTGGTTGAAGCAGTTCTCGAGCCTCAGTCTCCTCAGTAGCTGGGATTACAAGCACCTGCCACCATGCCCAGCTAATTTTTTTTTTTTTTTGTATTTTTAGTACAGATGGGGTTTTATCATGTTGGTCAGGCCTGTCTTAAACTCCTGACCTCAAGTGATCCACCCCCTTGGCCTCCCAAAGTGCTGGGATTACAGGCTTGCACCACCGAGCCTGGCCTGTATTCATCATACTTTTGGATTTATTTAAGAGCAATGATTACTATTTATTAAGCACTTACTATGAACAAGGCACTGTTCTTGTTACTTTACATGCATCCTTTAATTTTCACAACTCTGTGGTATTACTACTACTTTACATAAAGATGCTAAAATGAAGACAGGGTAAGTAATTTGCCCTGGGCTGCACAACCAGTAAGTAGCAGAATTAGGACTAGCACCAGGTCTGTCTGGCTCTAAAGTCCATGCCCTTGCGACCACTGTCCTATATTGTTTCACTATTTATAGAAACCCTCCCTGAATGATTCTTTTATGTGGCAATCAATAAATATCCTATAATATAGCAGTCTCAAGTTCTAATTTTGACATATGAGTTTTTACTGAAACTAAGGCTGCCCTATATCCATAGAGTCTTAGAGCTAAAAGGACTTCTCAGGTCAATAATGACTTTCCTGTGCTCATTAAGCTGGTGGGCCAAGATGCAGGTACTGTGAGTTTCACTCAAGCAATGTATTTCCTCCACAAAAATCTCTGCCTGTCATCCTTACTGCCTGGTTTCACTACAGGGGGTTGAATGTTTTTCTATGCAACAACATTTTTTCAAGACCTAGAAAAAGGCAGAGAAGGCAGGCTAATCAGATTTGATTATGACACCAAGTTGGGGTCAGGAGGGTAGACAATATCCTGAATGATAGAATACCGTCTATAAGAGAAGGAATACCGTCTCTTCTATGTATTTTGTGTATAGTAAGCATATTTTTAGCTTTGTATTGTCAACGGCAATTTCATTTGAAATTAAAGCTGTCTTTCGTCATATTTTTAACCTAAAGGATAAGACTGAAGTATCGTATATGAGTTTTAATAAATTAAAAAACTGGCCAGTGCGGTGACTCACGCTTGTAATCCCAGCACTCTGGGAGGCAGAGACGGGCGGATTACTTGAGGTCAGGAGTTTGAGACCAGCCTAGCCAACATGGCAAAACCCCGTCTCTACTAAAAATAAAAAAAATTTAAAAATTAGCTGGGCGTGGTGGTGAGCGCCTGTAATCCCAGCTACTTGGGAAGCTGAGGCATGGGTAAGAATCTCTTGAACCCAGGAGGCAGAGGTTGCAGTGAACCGAGATTGTGCCACTGCACTCCAGTCTGGGTGACAGAGTAAGACTCAGTCTCAAAAAAATAGCAATAATAATACAAAACTATGTCAGTAAACAAGAAACAACAAGATGCAATCTAGCAGAAATAGGTGCAGTTCTACATTAGTGTCAGAACTCAATTAAACAAATATAAGTAGGGAACTCTTCTAGGCCATAGTTTGTATGAAAATGCCTGAGTCTTTAGTTGGCTCCTGCTCAATAA
This sequence comes from Aotus nancymaae, assembly GCF_030222135.1. Taxonomy (NCBI): domain Eukaryota; kingdom Metazoa; phylum Chordata; class Mammalia; order Primates; family Aotidae; genus Aotus; species Aotus nancymaae. Next base: position 50,564,333 of record NW_026988413.1, read on the forward strand.
AAGCCAAACTTCTGATGTTGCCATTATGAAAGGAAACACATTTGGTTTTTTTTTTGAGACGGAGTTTCTCTCTTGTTACCCAGGCTGGAGTGCAATGGCGTGATCTCGGCTCACTGCAACCTCCGCCTCCTGGGTTCAAGCAGTTCTCCTGCCTCAGCCTCCCGAGTAGCTGGGACTACAGGAATGCGCCACCATGCCCAGCTAATTTTTTGTATTTTTAGTAGAGACGGGATTTTGCCATGTTGGCCAGGCTGGTCTCGATCTCTTGACCTTGTGATCCACCCGCCTCGGCCTCCCAAAGTGCTGGGATTACAAGCGTGAGCCACTGCGCCTGGCTGGCGGAAACATATTTTTAAGTTGCAGTAATAGGAATATCTTGATGAGATCAAGGTAGGTCACCATTGAATAATCTCCATGCTGCCCTGACCACATTTAGGGTTTTGTGTTCCCATCATGATGAGAGGAGCATTGGCTACATGTTTGTGAGGAATAGAAGGAATTAGGGGAGTCTCAACTGGAAGAGAGTCTGCTGAAGACATGAGAACTATTCTCAAATATTTGAAGGGCTGTCCAGTGGGAAGGTTTGCGTTGCTAAGGAAAGCAGATCTCAATTCACTAGGTGGTTACTACAGAAGGGCCAAATTCAGTTTTGTAAGCACAACTAACATTTAGAGATCTCCAACCAGGTAACAAACTCCCTTGAGAAGCCACTAGTGACCAATGTCTGGAAATGTTCATATAAAAGCTGAATGAACATTCACCAAGGATGGTGCAGGAAGGATTTCTGCGTGGGCTAGAATGTTAGACTGCTTGATTCTTTCAACTTTTTACAAGAAAGATTTTTTCTTTTTTTCTTTTTTGCTTTTTTCAAGAAAAATCTTTCAACTTTTTACAATTTTAGGATCTTCCTTCAGTGTTCACCTCTTACCCAGTGGCGAAGCTGCAAAATTGACTCAGATGCTACAAGTTCAGGCAAGTTTCCTAGGAACAGTCTGATGCCACAAGAGCATCTGAAATACACAGAATCAGTCTAGGGTAGGGGAGTGTGTTTTTAAAGCCGTTATCAGTCATATGAAGGAAGGTCCTAAGGGTTTCTGTTTCTCACATGCTATTCCTGAGGCTTATGAAGTTCCTGCCTCAGAAATTTCCTCTATTCGTCTTTTCCCTACCGGATGGCCATACGTCTCTGGAAGAGCAGTATGAGGAGGTGTAGGTATCAAATCAGGAGCAGCGTGCTGGCCCTTGCCAGTCACTGATTATCCCCAAATGCCTGGGACAAAAGGTCCCCAAGTACTTAATGTCTTCAAGGGAGAACTCTTATTTTCTATTTTTCCCTTCTACGAAGTCATCTTTTTTACATTTGGGGGAATTATTTTCCCTGACAGTTCTTAATCAGATATAGTCACTATTTGTATTACGTTAATTATTCAAAATGTAATCAAAATTATTTTCTTCAGAAGAAAATGATCATACCTCATCCTGAACATCAAGCTCTTCTTCAGTCAGCTCTGCTTCTATTAATTCAAGGGGATCTTTACAGTCTTGAATGAGAGTGATCTTGAAAAAGAGAACACAGGGTGGAAACAGAATAGCATCAACCCACCTGATGCTCCACTGAAAATGATTTGAAGCTTTCCTGGTGCTTCTCATCTATGCTTTATACCCTTCAGAATTCTCTTCAGCTGTCTTGCTCTTTTATATTTCCCAACTAAAACTTTCCATATATCTTTTTTTTTACACATTCAAAGGTGAACTTGTATAGTTCTCCATTGTTTAAACTCCTTTTCAGCTGTCTTCCCCAGCCTCTTGCGTGTATGCCTCTTACCAAGTCACCCCCTCTGCCTAAATGATTTAGCAGTCAATAGTGCATGTCTCAATGGCTAAGAGCACTTAGCACAGCGTTGAGTGTGCAGTGAATGCACAGTGAAGAGCTTGTGACTGAAGACAGTAAACAGTCCCAAATTGAATTGATGGAAATTAATTGTATTGGAGATGGAAACCAATGTGGACGGACCAAGCTGGTTATTCAGAAAAGTTCTACCTTTTAGAGGTAGTATGTAATTTAATCTTCTACACAGAGGAAACCAACGACAATTTTGGCTTTGTGTTTTGCATGGAAAAGGACAGTTTCAAAGCAACTCCAAATACATATCCAGGCTACGATGACATTTTGAAATACTACTTAGTTACTTTTCAACTCACAAGTAGTCCTATTCTCTTTGCTAGTATAAGAATGAATTAGAGGGTTAAGTCCCTGTGCAAATGGTATGACATCATGGGAAAGGTAGAGGCTAAGTCTAACTACAAGTTGGGCATGTCCTGAGATAGTCCTGTGATGGTTAAATAAAGGGACAGGAAGAGGGTTGTGCCATTGCAGTCACAGTATCTGTGATACAGAGGGGCTCTTCTTGAAGGAAAGTGCCGCAGGTGAGGTTTATCATCGTTCACCTGCCTACCAAGTATAGAGATTTGTACTAGACCCTGAGAAAACACAGAAATATAAGCCTCTTGATCTCACAGGCCACAAGGAATGTCCAACCCACTTTTGAGTGAACCAGTAAGTATACAATACATTCTGTAATGCTTGTAATACAAGCATTCTGTAATGCTCAGTCTGTTTGTTCAGGGTGAAAAAAATAATCCATCCCAACTACTCACAATGCCTCCCTGATTGCAAACAAGATTGACTCTAACCTAGTAGGTGCACTTTTGATTAGTGGTTTTTATGACATTCATGGCCTGAGATCTTAGATAAGAATGGGTATAAACAAATAAAGTAACTGTTTTCATGTTGAGAAAGAACTGGATATCTTGGTTCCATTTTACTTTTAATGTGGGTCTCTTAAAGATACTCCATATGATCCTGCTTTCTTGTCACCTATGGGTTAGAGAATTTTAAGCTGGATGAAAAAGGTTTATGAATTTTCAACAATAAGAAGTTTTTTTCTTTAGATTTGTAGCTTTACTCCTTTTTTTCCTTTTTAGTTTTAAAGAGCCACAGCTTGGTAGTTAGGACGAGTATTTTGCCAAGGAACATTAAATCGAACAATCTCTCCACTACCAGTGGCTAAAAATAATAATATAATATCATTTCCTAAGTTAGTTTTTCTTTAGTCAACTGCCAATCTACAATAAGGATCTACTTATTCTATTTTTAGAAAAATGGGAAGCAATTTAAAATATCCACTGTCACTGGAATCATTATTGTTATTATATCTTCAGAGGTATTTGCTTCAGTTCCCTAAATTCACCGTGAGAAATGAGGTTCTTGTACCACCAGACGCACCATTAGTCCGAGCCCAATGAACCAGACCAGAATGCTCACCTCTTCTGGGTATTTGACAGGGAAATTAACACAATAACACCCATAGGAAATCAAGGCCTATTCTGGAGTCAGAAACGCTACCGTTGAGCCATGAGGCCTTCCATCAGGGCCTATTCTATTTTGTAGAGAAAAATTAACCCCAGGCTTATTCGTGGTTGATTTTTAAATTTCTTTTTCAAAGATCACTTATGGCCTGATGGATCCTGTTTAAAGACATTTATAATTCAAGGTTTTCCAGATTGCTGGGAATTTAAGTGGCATTTATGTGCACAAATCACAGATCACAAAGATCCAAGATTCAGTATTCTAAAAAGGCATTATAGCTAATGCCCACTTTTATTAATAAACCTACACATTGTAGAACTATTAAGTACTGAGTACTAACAGGTTATTTCCTCAGCAGCTGGGACTACAGGCATGCTAGCCACGCTCTGCTAATTTTTTTTTTTTTTTTTTTTTTTTTCGTAGCGACGGGGTCCCTCCGAATTACCCACGCTGATCTTGAACTTCCCTCAAGCGATCTTCTCACCTTGGCCTCCCAAAGTGCTGTGATTATAGGCGGGAGCCACTCCACTCATAGTGGCTTTTGATATCCTTGGAAAACATAACTAACGTGCGCCTACAGAGATACTCCATTTGTACCACCAGGGTAACATTTTCAGCCGTCCTATTTATCTGGCAAAACATTTTGGGCCCTCAGTGACTTTTTGCTGAATGGGTGACCCACTCCCTGCACAGGGCCTTAAGAATCACTGGAGAGCTGAGGGTCTGGGGAGGCGCAGGGAGGAGGCTGAGAAGGCGGCCTCGCCCCGCTTTCCTAGACCAGGAAAGGGAAAGGAGAGCGCTGCACTCTCCCAGTCCTGGGGAGGACAGAAAAATGCTGCCACCGCGAGACTGACGCCAGCCACACAGGTTTTAAATGCAGCGTGAGTGTTGGGCAGCGTTGAGGCTCGATCTTCCGCCCTGCCCCTTGGAGAAGGGCGGTTATTTCCTATAAACTATCTTATTTAGTCTTCATATCTACCCAGCAAGGTTAATGTTTTTACTTCCGTTTTACTGATGAAAAAAACTGAGGCTCCAAGAAGTTACGTAGATAGCTTAAAATCCAACAGCTGCACTAGATTTGTGTAATGTCTGCCATTTATAGAAATTGTGATAGTTTAGGAAAGATACATCCGTAGAAAAGTTAAATATTTACCGCTTCTAAAATGGAATCTTGACCCCCTTGAGATTTCACCTGGCTCTGTAGATAGAGTATAGCATCGTGGACCGTCAAAAAGAATGTGTCCTTTCTAATGTTGTCATCAAAGAACCCACATTGCTCCAGCTTTTCTATCACATGATCTTGAAAAGAAAGACACAATGTTTCGTTAATTTCTAGGAAAAGAAATTTTTTGTTTGTCTTTGAGACAGAGTGCAGTGGCACAATCGTTGCTCACTGCAACCTCCACCTCCCAAGTTCAAGAGATCCCCCCACCTCGCTCTCCCAAGTAGCTAGGACTACCGGCACACCCCACCATGCCCAGCTAAGAAAATAAATGTTTAAGCATCAACCTATAGTAAGTTTTTGTAGCTCCTCCTTTTATTTATTTATTTTTCTCATATCCAAAATGTGACCCAGCTCTGAATTGACTGAGTTTTTTTTTTTCCCAGTAGCATATAGAATGGTTATCCCATAACTGGTTGTAGTCAACCTTGGTGCACAGTCATGTCCCTTTGGCCAAGCCGTGTTATCCATCCTCCTGCTGCTGTGGGCCTGGCTGCTAATGTTTCACAGCTGGGCCCTTGTCTGGAGACTTTCCCTTGCCCAGTGGGGGCTGTGTCATCTAAAGAGGATGGGGCCTGTAATTCCAGCACTTTGAGAGGCTGAGGAGGGTGGATCACTTTGAACCCAGGAGTTCAAGACCAGTCTGGGCAATATGATGAAACCCCATCTCTACAAAAAAACTACAAAGATTAGCCAGGTGTGGTTGTGTGCACCAGTAGTCTCAGGTACTCAGGAGGCTGAGGTCGGAGGATCACTTGAGCCCCAGGAGTTCAAGGTTGCAGTGAGCCACGATTGTGCCACTGCACTCCAGACTGGGTGACAGTAGAAGTTCCTGTCTCAAATAAATAAAGAGAACTGGGAGGTTCTATCCCCACACATGGCTGGCCTGCAGCCACCGACTGACTGATATGGGGGGAAAAGGCAGCCCCCCTTGCCTCAAGGTGGTGGTGCTCCTCCCGTGGTGGTGCTCCCTGTAAAATCGGGAATCTACGCTGGACTTCAAAAACCATGTCTTTGACCGGCTTCTTCCCCTTCCTCATCCTCCTCTTCTCACTGCTTCATAAATCTCTTCTGGTGTACTCTCAATAAATCACTTGTACAAGAATCCTTATCTTGGGCTCTGCTGCTAGAGAACTCAGCCTAAGCATTAGCATTTTCCTACACACATACATTCACATGGAGACAGACACAGAGACTCACACTCTTGAGAATCCTTTTGTTCTAAGGAATCTAAGTCATCTTCAGCTCTGCTCAGGATCCTCATGACAATATCCCCCCATTGTCAGTATCCCCCCCACCACTGTCAAGACACACATTTCCATACATTACCAGCTCTGTGGCACAAATTGGAAGTAATATCTTTCTGGATTCAAAAATGTTCTCAGAGTTTTTACACTTTTTCATTTAAAAATAATAATAATAATAAAGACAGGATCTCGCCATATTGCTCAGGTTGGTCTCCAACTCCTGACCTCAGGTGATCCTCTGACCTTTGCCTCCCAGAGTGCTGGGATTACAGATGTGAACCACCATGCCCAGCCTATTTATTTATTTAAATCTTAACTCTAGCTTGGCAATTGGAGGTATGTAAAGGCTGTTTCTAAATATGGACTTAGGAAGAAAATCAAAACAAGGCAGAAAGGAACAAGTAGGAAGGAAAGATGTGGGGAAAATTTATAAGTATGAAGAAAAAAGAAAATTGAAAAGAGTAATTTTTTCTTTTGTATAGGAGACAGCTTTATATGGTCATATGATAAGGAGGAAAAACAAGTCAATCTTTGTCCTAAGGTATAATGCCAATTTTCAAAAAGGAAACGTCGGGCAAAATGAAGGTTTAAGCAAGTTGTAGAAAGCTTATAGAAGATAAATATCATGAAAAAATTATGGATCGAGTTGGCTAAAATTAGAAGGGAATTATTTGTAAGTTTTTCTAAAAATTGAGCATTAGTATTAAAGCAAAAATATTAAACTGACGCAAGGTTAAAGTTTGGGCCCATGAGTTGAAACAATAGAGTTTTTTCAGAGCATTGGTTTTCTCTTAGCAGAAAATTGTGAGAGGTTTTTCTTTATCTTCTAGATAACTGGCCTAGAAAACAGATTTCATGTTTCATCAGGGTAACTCTTGTGCTTTGTGCCTTTGAACTCTTTTGTCACTTTGATCCTATTTTTTGACCTGTGATCCTATTTTGATCAAATGTTTTAATCCTTTGGTATTTGACGAACTTCTCAAAAATCAAACTTAAGTCTTTTTGACCTTGAACTAACTGTGGGATGTTCCAGAGGACCTTGGAATTTCTCAAAGAATCTGTGAAAGAGAGATGTTAACCCAACTGGCCTTATCTGATATGTTAAATCATATGGGAAGCATTGTTAAATTAAGAAATGGTGTTTAACATTCTTTGAGCTATATTTATATAGATACCTTATTAATGTGTTCCGAAATTATATAACATTCCTAGAAATGTGATATATCTTGGTATAAATGCTATCAGTCATAATTTTGGTTATTTTAAGTTGTTGTGTGACACAGAAATAACCAAATATCCTGGTCAATTAGATAACTCTCATCAGATCTTTTAAGTATAGCTACTGTAAGTCCTGATGTCCACAGTTAGTTGTTTTGTTCTGATACTTTTTCTGAAAGCTCTGTGTAAGCCATTGTAATTCTAAAGTGCTGTGACTTCAAAGAGTTATATGGGAAGAATGAAAAGAACTCTGACAAATACAGGTTTCTAATAACTTTGAATTTATACCATTGGATGGAATTAAACTGCCAGCCAAGATCAAACAGAGCAAGAATTAATTACATGTACTGATGAAGAAGAATTATGGGTTTTATGACTTTTTTATTTGAAACATTGCTGGTTCTTTTAACATTTGTTTTCCAGATTTACAGAAAAAAAGTTTTTTAAAGCTATCTGTAGTTTACAGCCATTTGGTTAAGCATACTTTTTCTTTCTTTCTTTCTTTCTTTTTTTTTTTTTTTTTGAGACAGGGTCTCTGTCACCCAGGTTGGAGTGCAGTGGTGCCATCTGGGCTCACTGCAACCTCCACTTCCCTGGCTCGGGTGATTTTCTAGCTTCAGCCTCCACGCCCAGTTAATTTTTTGTATTTTTTGTAGTGGGTTTTGCCATGTTGCCAGGCTGGTCTCAAACTCTGAGCTCAAAGCGATCTGCCTGCCTTGGCCTCCCAAAATGCTGAGATTACAGATGTGAGCAAGCACACCCACCCTGGTTAAGCAAACTTTCATAAACAAAAATTGAAACATTTGCTTTTCCTCTCTACCTGATCCTTCCAGAATTTGGAAAGTTTTCATGAGTATTCTTGTTTTTATGGCAATATGATTATTTACATAAAAGTTCAATAAGAATCTATTCTTTTTAATAGAATAAAATTGGAAAACATTGGTTATGTTATCAAGGCTTTGACTAGAATATCATAGTTGAAAGTGTACACAGAATTCCTGGCTTTAAGGACTCCTAACCTTCTAGTGAGTAAATAAAAAGTTGTCCCTTACTGGGAGGCCCAGTAACTTCAAGATATTAATACATCAGGCAAAGTCTAAAGTCTGCCCTGGTTTGACTTCATAGCATCAAGAAGTTGTAAAAAGTCCAATCTGAGATTCCTTGTCAAAATTTCTAGCAAAGCAATTCTTTTTTAGAGACATGGTCTCACTGTGCTGCCCAGGCTATAGTGCAGTGGCTATGCACAGGTACAGTCATAGTGCACTGTGGCCTTGAATTCCCAGGCTCAAGCAATCCTCCCACATTGTCCTCCCAAGTCGCTGGGAATACAGGCATGCATCACCTCACCTGGCTTGGCAAAGCAAATTTAAAAGGAGTCACCCATGTAGTTATTCTTGCTATATTGTGTAAATAATCAATCAGGTCAAGTTTGAGACTAAACTTATTTTGTAAACAAATTGGTCTAACTATGATTGTCTTTGATAGAAATAGAGGTGACTACAGAAAAAAAATACAGGTCAAAAGAAAAGCATAGTGCAACTGTTCTTAGATTGTAGCCCTGTTCAATGTTTATGAGTTTTTACTATCTACCTGTAGAATGAACTGGATTCTTAATTCTTTTAGCTTTCACTACTATCTGGCTACAACACTCCAATGAAGACCAAGAACTACTCAGTTCCTGAAGCTCTACAAGCTGAAGCTGAACAGCTCAGCACACATTTCAAGAGATGAATCTCATGCTTAAAGTGTGGGCCACACAGAGGGTTCATCAGAACGCTGGATGCCATAACTAGAGACAATAAAACTGCAAACCAAAACAAAAAGTTGCCAACTTCATGCTGTAGCGGCTCCAAGACTGTCAGAACAAGACTCCCTATCATAAGATTCTTATTCCTTTTAATTTTCCCTTACTTGTGCCTACCTCTTTCACTTGGCAGGATACTGCTGTAGTTAAAATTTCACAGCCAGTAGCTTCTTTGGGTAACTTACACTTTCTGCTTTAATTTAAACCAGTCGTGGAATGCTAGGTTACCTGCTAACTTAACAAGGAAGAATCTGTGCTGTTGGTGACATTTCTTGTTGCCCATATATAAATACATCAGGTACTATAAAGACTTGTTGGTTAAAACAGGTAGACTCCTTGTCTGGCTATTCAATTTTATTTGGTTTGGTTCATGGGAACCCTGGCTAAGAAGCATACTATAAACCCTTGGTGTTATCTTCCTGATGGTCATAATAGCAGGCTTCCTGTACATTATACCCTCGCAAAGTTTTAAATGTTTCTGTTATAGCCATCTGTCAGGCATCAAATGGTCTCTCTCTGAAACAACAAAAACTCAGAGAAATGCATGATAATGAGGAGGACACCGTAACTACACATGACTTCCTGAGACCAGAAACCCAAAATGATGGTAACAGAGTAGCGCCGATCTCCTACATTTCGCTCTCTCTCACCTAGGTGAGAGCCTGATCAAAAGGGGTGAAATCATCCATTAAAAATGGGAAAGGCCATTGTTTTACTCCGCTTAAGCTTTGCCCACCCAGAGCTCTGTGGCTCCTAGCAGCCGGAACAAAGAAGTAAAGCAACCTTCGGTGGCTTGGGGACCAAGCAGCTGTGCCCATCCTGGGGTCATGCAAAAAGCACAGGCACATAGTAAAATAAAAAATAAAAATAAAAGGCCATTGTTTTAGACTAAGCTCCTGCACTAGGCCCCAACCGGCAAGACTAAAAATCAAAATGGAGTCATTCATGCTAAAGTTTCAAGTCATCAAAGCTAAACTAAGTTGTTATCTGACATTTGAAGAAATCAGGAAAGAGGGGTAACAGCAAATTTCCCAAAACAGGCCAGTTTAAATTTCCAGTTGGCATAATAATGAAGCATCCTCTGCAATAATCCTTATACAAAAAAGTATCCTGACATGACCTCATGTTAACTAATCCATTATTTTCCTATTGTTCTGTCTCGCTGTCCCTTACCTACAAGAAAAGTAACTTTGAAAGGACTAATATACTCCTGGTTGTTTTGCTTTTGCTTCTTTTAGCCTTTTCTGTCTATAAAATCGACCTCTTCCACTTAGTTCATTAAAACACTTATTCTATTTTATGGAATGAAGCATTGCCAGATTCTAGAATTGCAAATAATGACAACGGAGATCTTTAAAAAAAATAAAAATAAAGGCCTTCAGACATAATGTGCCCACAGTTCCAGGTAGGAGAAAGAGCTTAGGGGAAAGTCTTACAGGCAGATATATAGATATATGTATTTACCTTGAAGTGATGCAAAGTACACATTCACATCAATTCTTTGGAATTCTTTGACAATCTAAAAATAAAAAATGAGAGTTTGTAACAATGAATAACTTTACCCATAATTCAGTAGCATTCAGTTACTTGCTCAGGACAAACATCATTACTTTCATGGTTAATCAGGACTTTAAGGAAAGGTTATTATTGCAAAACCATGGAGGTTTTCAACCTACAGTAATGGTACAAATAGGATTATATCTCAAGAGATGGCAACATCCAGTGCTCAATAGCACAGCATTTGATAGCATGGAGGTGCTAAATGAACATTTGTAGAAAGAAGAGAGTTCAAGAGGCTTCTTAATATAGCCCCTATTAGGCCAGGTGTGGTGGCGCATGCCTGTAATCCCAGTACTCAGGAGTCCGAGGCAGGCGGATCACCTGCAGTCAGGAATTCGAGATCAGCCTGACCAACATGGAGAAACCTCGTCTCTACTAAAAATACAAAATTAGCCAGGTGTGTGGTGCATGCCTGTAGTTGCAGCTACTAGGGAGGCTGAGGCAGGAGAATTGCTTGAACCTGGGAGGTGGAGGTTACAGTGAGCTGAGATCACACCATTGCACTCCATCCTGGGTGACAAGGGCAAAACTCCATCTCAAAAAAAAAAAAACAAAATAGCCCCTACTGATTGGAGAAGAGATACAGGTGTGGCTATGTTCATCTGATTCAAAATATTACAACTGACCTAAAAGTCAAGGCCTCTGTTTTGAATGTCAGTGTCCGGACTGTGATTTTATACTACAGTTTTACAAGATGTTACTCATTGGGAGAAACTGGGTAAGGGGTACATAGGATCTAAATAATATTACTTACAACTACATGTGAATTTACAATTATGTCAAAATAAAATTTTAATTTTAAAAAGTCAAGACATGGTCAATAATAAAAGAGAATTTGAAAATTGTGGAGGAAAACAAATTAAGACCTCTGTTCAAGTATAAAGTTTGGAGTCTTCTTTAGCTTTCATAACTGTCATTGTAATATTTGAAAGTAAATATTTGTTGTTTGGGAAATATTCTGGCATTAAATATGTTAAGACCCTCCCCAGAAGTAATTCAGTAAACCCTCTGGCCAATACAATCTACAATGGATCTCAGCCAGTGCTTAGAGTGAAATGTACAACAAAGAACAAGAGTGTTTTCAAATAAGCTAATAACAAAATCTGCTAAAAGAATCAGAACAGAACCTGTCAGCATATTCTCATACTCTTTTGCCAAGCATAATCACTTCTCTACCTTACCTGCCTATTACCCACATCCTGGAATCATTTCCTGTGCTTACAGAGGTAGTGAAGAAGCCCTAGCTAAGCTGAGCCTCAGTTAGGAGTCAGGTTTATATTATTACATCTGATTGTTGGTGGTTTGAACCTGCTTACTTTTCTGCCTGACCCTCTTGATACCTACGTGAAACTTCACCTAAACTTGGTGCTTCAGGTGATGTCCTATTCATCTTCTTTGGAGCATTTATTACAGTTTTTATTTGTAAGATGACTTAATATTTGCCTTCTCCTCCAGACTGCTAAGTCCCATGTAGGTAGAAACCGTGTTCACTTCATCACTAATCTCTTGTGCCTGGCAGAGTGCTTAGCACTTATTAGGCATTTCACATCTATTTGTTGAAAGAATTAATGAAGTTCAGCTTGCACAACTGGTTTCTGATATTACTAACGTTTCTATCCTGTATACGTCTCAACTCTTGCTTTGACCTTCCAGATGCCTGACCTGCTTCCTACTCTAACCTCTCAATAATGCCTGGCTTTTCCAGTCCTGCCATGTACCTGGTATTCCTTATCCTGTGGCTGTTAACATAACAAATAGAAATGTAATACTTAACAGACTTTTGCCCATTTTCTTTCTTCTTTTTATATTCCGTGTGCTCAGAAAGATAAAACATAATAAATGTGAAGTTGCTGAGGAGTATCTATGAACCATATACTCTTCTTCTATTGATTGATTGATTGATTGATTGATTGAGACAGTCTTGCTCTGTTGCCCAGGCTGGAGTGCAGTGGTGCGATCTCAGCTTACTGCAACCTCCACCTCCCAGGTTCACAAGATTCTTCTGCCTCCCAATAAGCTGGGACTACAGGCATGTACCACCACACCCAGCTAATTTTGTATTTTTAGTAGAGACGGGGTTTCACCATATCGGCCAAGCTGGTCTTGAACTCCTGACCTCATGATCCACCCGCCTCAGCCTCCCAAAGTGCTGAGATTACAGGAGTGAGCCGCCGTGCCCGGCCTGAACCAGATACTCTTCTAAAGGCCTTATATTAGTTTATTTAATCCTTGTAACAACCTATGAAGGTAGATACCACCATTACCTCCATATTACAGTTGAAGAAACCAAGATATAGACAGATTAAGCAACTTGCCCAGGGTCATACTCCTAGTAAGTGGTGAAGCTAGTGCAGTAGCCTGGCTCCAGAGCCTATGCTTTAAAATATTACTTTTTTTTTTACAAAGGCATTCACCTAGAAAAATTACAAAGCGCATTTGCCCTGTTGCAAAACTGGACAACCCATATCATTTTACTGTAGCCAAAGCTCCAAATATATAATTCAGAAACCAGAACCTTACCACCCGCAGTGACTTCACTCCAACAATGTCCAGGAAAGATATAGCTCCACAATCAAGCACGAGGCTATGGATTGGCACTTTGGGAACGTTCACTTTGACTGGAAGCTCAGAGTTCCAATCCACTTGAATCTCTATTTCCTTGGTTGGGATATCAGGTTCCTCCGGATCTTCAATATCTTCATCAGGCTCAAAAGCATTATTCGTTGAACCAGCATCACTTACAATGCCATTCTAAACAAAGAAAACACTGTTAACTTCATTGTCAAAGATTTGAACTGTCTTTCAGCCATTCGTATCGAATTATTCAAAAGTCCTACACACGGTTCCTTGGTAAGCAAAACATCAAGGAGATGAATTCTTAAGGATGAGTTTCACCTCAGCCCAAACTTTGACATTGTATAGGAAGAAAAATGAGAGAACAGAGGAGCCAGGAAACTTTTGATTTCTGGAAGATTATGGAACTTTGCCATTGGCCAGAGAGTCTGAGTACAAATTAATAGCTTCAAAACTTTATGGACTTTCTGCCTTCTATGGCGAGTAGTTTTCTGGCATTGAATTTGCACGCACTTTGTTCCCTTCAGTAAAAATAAAGCATAAAAATAATGCAGATGTTGTCCATGGTGGGGAAAAAAATCACATCCCATGTTTCCAGGCAGTGCTGCTGATTTTATTCATTCCCTTCCATTCCCTCTTGCCTACAAGAACAGCTCAGTTTTTCTTTGATACATACATATCATTTGTCATACACATCCGGGTACTAAAGGGGATACATTTAATTTTAGACCTGCTCTCATCAGGGAAAGAAAAGAATTTAAGGGGGAAAAGAAAGATGTTGTCTCACCTTTGTTGCTCTTAATTGTCCATTTTTTATGAGTTTCTGTATTTTCCTCAGTGCTTTCAGCCTCTTATTATATACTCTAATGGCATCAAATCCAACCTTTGGAAATAAATGTCAAGTTACTTAAAATGCCTGGCATCTAAAGCTTAGTAATGGCAACTGTTATCTGGAAAGACTATTTCTCAAAGGGTATAATTCCTTGAGATAGCCTGCCGAAAAAGAAATCATAAGGTCCAATGGAGGAGATCTCCCTCTGCTACCAGGCTACCCTACTCCTACCCAGAAGCTCAGGGAAGACAGTAAAAGTCAAAACAGAAAAAAACAAAAAACAAAAAACCTCTTTTGTTTTAAGTCTGTGTTTTCCAAATTCCCTTGGTATCACAGAGCCCTTTTGTTATATATTCTGTGAACATTCCTTTGTGAACATTCCTCTGAATCAGTTTGCCCTGGAACTCACTTAGAAAAACACTGATTTAGAGGCAAACTCCAAGTTCAAAGCATAGCATGACATTCAGTACCAGAATTTTCTACTTATTTATTTCACTAGTATTTTTTACTCTTTGCTGCAACTGGCAACCCTACCTCCAATGCATATTTCCACTGTCTCTCAGCTCATACAGTTTTCAAGCACTTGACATGATTTCTTTCCTTCCGCTAACTGCCACACAAAGTCCGTTAGTCCAACTAACTGGATCTCTTCCTTCTATGAACTCTCAACTGTCTATACTCCTTACTTGGAACTTACTCAAATTCTGCCTGGAAACATCTCTAATTTTTTGTCTGGCATAGTTATTGCTACCTGGATTTCAACATATGTGTTTTTTTAAATCCCCAAATAGACTGTAAATTATTTGAAGGCAAGGATATTATATTTTAATTCTCATTGCCCTACACAAAGAGAAGAAGGTCTAAGGCCTATTCCTGGTTGGAGCCCAATAAATACCTGTAGAATGAATGAAGTCTCAAAAGAGGTTAGAAAACAAATTTCTAGGGATAAAATACTTACTGTGGACTTGATACATTTTTTAAAACCATCGACATTGCCATAGAAAATAGGACTAGAAAATCTAAGAATCTTCACTCCTTGAGGTTCTTCAATCTGGCATTAAAAGAAATTGTCTGAGGTTAAATAATTTCAGGCCTCAGGTATTTAATTACATTTCTAGCTATTTAGCAAGAAGCCAGGTCACAGTTGCTCAGAGGAGCTGGGTTGCAGCACCCAACCTACCTTCTTTTCTTTCTTTCTTTCCTTCCTTCCTTCCTTTTTCTTTCTTTCTTTTCTTTCTCTCTCTCCTTCCTTCCTTCCTTCCCTCCTTTCCTTCTTTTCTTTTTTTTTTTTTTTTGATGGGGTTTTGTTCTGTTGCCGAGGCTGGGGTACAGTGCCACAATCCTGGCTTACTGCAACCTCCAGCTCCTGGGTTCAAGCGATTCTCCTGCCTCAGCCTCCCAAGTAGCTGCGATTACAGGTGCCACCACCATGCCTGGCTAATTTTTGCATTTTTAGTAGAGATAGTTACACCACACTGGCCAGGCTAGTCTTGAACTTCTGACCTCAAGTGATTCACCTTCCTCAGCCTCCAAAGTGCTGGGATTACAAGGCATGAGCCACTGTGCCCAGCCTCTTCAACTTTTCTTGAATAGGGGCTTCATCTCAGCTAGGAGGTAATAGGTTACAAAAACTCTTTGACCTCTGTAGTCTCACAGAAGGTCAAAGTTAGAAAGGGCCTTAGAAAGCAATTAATTCAATTATCTGATTTTCAGATAAAGAAACTGAAGCTTAGAACAGTGCCATGATTTGCCTCAAGTTCATACCACTAACCCCCCTGATTTTGCTAACATTCTTTAAAAGTAGCAAAGAAAAACAGCAAAACCAAGGGGATTTGCAGAACTGAGGCCTATGACATCATCTGCTGTTCTCACCCTGATATACCATGGCCACATCCAAAATAGAACCCATGAATCATAGTATCATAGCCTTTTCTAGTCTTCAGGAAATAGCAGTTTTAGTCTAGCTCCTTCAGATGAGAAAACTGAGGTCCACAAAGGCTGAATGATTTGGGCAAAGTCTCACAAAGATGGAGCCTAGAAGTCAGAATTCCCTAACTCAGCTTAGAGTTCCCTGCCCCAAAGCCAAAGAAATCTCTAAATCATTTTAGCTCTTAATGGCACTTGGCTCGACATAACAGAAAGATCACAGAAATAAATTAAGTAGCAGGTACTGAAATTCCAGGTTCAGTGTCCAACATTTTTTTAATGTTAAGGTAAAATTAGACTACAACTTCCTAGGGTTCACATTATTATTATTATTATTATTGCTATCTTTGTATTTCCTTCATTTACTTTCTCTGCTTTTTTATCTTTGTTTTCCCTGGTTATCACTAAGCAATTTTATTTGCAGGTGACACAAGCCCATCAATGGGAAGTTTAATTTCTTTGTTTTTCACTTCCTGTATCATATATTATTTCTCCTAATTCCAAGGATAAAGCAAAGTGTCAAATAGTAAGGTCTTAGTCATAGAGAACTTGATCATCTCTTGTTAGAACTCAGTAAAAAAAATCTCACGGAGGATAAGAATTATATAACAGCTAAATAAAATTTTGGTTGAACATCTAGAAATAACCTAATTGCCTATTATTTTTAAATTCCTCTTACAACGGTTTAATATCAAAATGACATTCAGCTGGCCAGGTGCGGTGGCTCACGCCTGTAATCCCAACACTTTGGGAGGCCAATATGGGCAAATCACTTGGGCTCGGGAGTTTGAGACCAGCTTGTGCAACATGGTGAAACCCCATCTCTACTAAAAATACAAAAGTTAGCCAGGCCTGGTGGCACCTGCCTGTAATCCCAGCTACTCGGGAGGCTGAGGCAAGAAAGACACTTGAACCCAGGAGGCGGAGGTTGCAGTGAGCTGAGATCGTACCACTGCACTCCAGCCTGGCTGACAGAGTGAGACTCCACCTAAAAAAAAGACATTCAGCTAGTGTGGACAAAATTCATATAAACCATGGATGTCAGAAGGCACTTTGGATCAAAAGTTTTTGTGACACTCCCTGTGGGCGAACAGACTTTCCCAACAGGCACTTCTCCCCTTGGCTACCTTGTAGCTAACATGGAGCTGCTGAAACTTCAGGCTAGTAAACCCAAGTCCAGCAAATGTCTCACAAAGGCACTTACGTTTTTGTAATTCTTGGTACTTTTGTAGATATCTGTGCTAGGGATGCTTCCAAGACCATTCCAAGAAGGACTAGAAGAAAAAAAATCAAGGTCAAGATTTTTTGGAACAGCCACATTTTGGAATAAAAAGTTAAAAACAACAGCTACTAAAGAGCGCATCATTCTGGTGTTTTGGACTCTGTCTTTATTGCAGATGACATTTTCCTGTAGCTAACTCTGAAATGAACAGCTGGTGTTTGTGTGGAATCGGCAGGGGAGGGGAGAAACTGTGCCTCTCTTCTGATGGCTGAGAGAAATAATGAGCATCATACTTGCACGTGCCACACGTTATAGGATAAGCAAAGAGATTTCACACATGTGAAATCTTATTTAAGCCCTGCCATAACCCTGAAAGGTCATCAGCATTATGCTGATTTGTATTGTTAAGTAAACGGTGGTTAAGAGAAATAAGAAAAGGACTGGAGGTAAAGGGCAGCACAGCCTCTGTGTTAACCCCTGGGTCTTCCAGTGCCTGGCTCTTCTTTGTGACTTCGTCCCTTTTTATAGAAATAGGAGACTGGGAGGACCAGAAATAAGTCTTTCCTGTCAGTCAACCAGACTGTGATTTCCTGTTCCTGATGCAATCAGATAAATTCCGTGATTCTTCATGTGTGACTACAGACATGCTAAATACAATTCCTGAAGAAAGAGTATCTGCTTAGTGTACTTTCAGCATTGTGCTCTCTGGATCAGCATGATAATTTCTGGAAATTAAGTACTGTGGAGGATACTGCTTTTCGTTGGCTAAAAGCCTAGATATCAAACTAGCAGCTAAAATGTGCCACTAGTTTTTCCCTGGCTTGCAGGGTTGTGCTGATTTTTAACTTAAAAGTTCATAAGCTAATCTGTCTCTGTAAAACCCTTCTTTCCCAACCGCACCCACACAAGAAAAAATAGACACGGAGGCATATACAACATAAGAGACAGCATCTTCTAAGGGTGCTTTCGGAGATGTTTCCTAGCAGCAAATTGGGTACTTTGGGAGCTTGCAAAGTTTTTCAGGCCCTTGGCCCATCATTTTTAGGGTGCTGAGGTAGAAAACACAAGCCTTTTGGGCAGGCATCAATAAGCCAAGGTAGGGAAGGAGGGCAAGAAGAGCTGGCTGGTGAAACAGGAGAGGTGAGCTGACGCTAAGCTGACGACGTGCATCTTGATGTTTTTCCACGTATCTTCTTCCTTCATGGCCCAAGCACAGGCAGAGCAGGGGCCAGAAGTCTGGAAAGACGACGGACACTTTGAGGAGGGAGACACTGTTCCCCTCCAGGCTCAGGAGGGCACTTAACTAATGCCTCTCTAGAGTCAAAACAAAATCAACCAAAAACCACCTTAGGCCACTCCCCTTCCCTCACAGGCTGTTTTTTATTATTTAAATCATGTCTTTGCTGCCTTCACTCTGCACATGAGCTAATTGTTTCCTTCACATAATTGTGTTATATGCCTTATTGGTTATATCACAGATTTGAATGAATTTTGGCTGTCATCAGCTATTTTAAGGTCCTCCTTTCTGGGTTATGTAACTTTTGGTTACTAGCATTAAAAAAAGAAAATGAACTATAATATATAGCAGCTGTCTTGTTCCAAGCCTGGGGCCCAGCGCCTCACATTCTTCATCTCATTTAAAGAAGAAACTACAAAACAACCTCAGCCTTTGGCTAAACCATGTACCTTTTAGTCTTACCGTGACTGAAAGGAGAGCACAGCAGTGGAGCACATGACTAGATGCATAGTTCAAATCTTAGCTCTGCCATGTACTAGCTATGGGATCTTAGAGATGCTTCTTACCCTTTCTGAATTTCTCTTTTCTCACCTGTAGAATGAGACTAATAAAACTGATTCATAGGCTTTTGAAGATTAAGTATGTCTGTAAAACACTGCATGCTTAATTCATAGAAGCACTCAATATACAGTAACCATAATGAAAGAAAGTGATTTCACTATATTAATCAAAATGGCATAAGAAAGATCAGGATGTGTTGTTCTGTTTATAGGAAATCTGGGTTTTACATTACTCACAACTGAACTCTCAGGACCACAGTCAATAGTCCAAATATAAGGCCAGCTAGTAAACCAAGATCCAGCCCCAGAATGATGGACACTATACATGTAAACACCCAGATAACCTAGAGAAAAAATAGAAATGAAAAGAATTATATTAATGTATCAGGTACCATAATGTGATAACTAAATGTACAAATAAGATCAATTATCCACAAACAAATTACAGCTTTTTTTTTTCTTTTGAGACAGGGTCACATTCTCAGTTGCCCAGGCTGGAGTGCAGTGGCACCATCATAGCTCACTGCAGCCTCCATCTTCTGGGCTCAAGTGATCCTCCTGCCTCAGTCTCCTGAGTTGCTGGGATTACCCACAGGGACATACCACCACGCCTGGCTAATTTTTTATTTTTTATTTGTAGTAGAGACAAGGTCTCACTGTGTTACCCAGGCTGGTCTCAAATTCCTTTGCTCAAGTGATCCTCCTGCCTCCCAAAGTGCTGGGATTACAGGCCTGAGCCACTGTGCCTGGCCAAATGACAGCTTTTAAAAAATATTGTGACTTCATTCATTTCATATTTAAGTGGCTGTAGAAACTGGACTTCCCAATTAAGACCAACTGTCCCATTTTATTCATTTCTAAATTTTTGAACAGCTAATATATTTGCATGGCTCAGGAGCAAATTATCATTAAAAAGGGAAAAACTCTTGCTCACAACCCTCCCCTTCTCCACCCATTCCCAACCTCCCTCCCTCCGTGTATCCGCTTTTATTTCTGCCTGTGTCTGTGCTTTTCCCTAGCATTTCTATTCTGGTCTCTTTTTCACTTAACGATTTGTCTCGGAAAATTTTCCATATCAATATGTAGGAAGTCTTCTCATTCTTTTTATGGTTTAAATTAGAGAGGAACTCTGAAGGATTTAGCTTCTGATTTTTAGTTTCTCAGAATAGTTGTGAAGGTTATGTTAGTCAGAGTTAAAGTCAGCATGGGCTTTTACATTTTGTATTTTATTTTTGCATTGTTTTGTATGTGTTTGTCCTTCTAAACTAGGGTGTTTAAACTTTTTTGTTTGTTTGGTTGGTTGGTTTTTTGCATTTAGAAGGCCAAAGGTGTATGAATGAGCCTCATATGGGATTCTTGCTGAAAATTGACCTTCCTAGAGATACAGGAACAAAATGCAGTTCACATGGAAGACTTCATGGCTTTGATTTATCCACACAATTCTAATTTCTCCTCTGGGGTTCCCAAAGTGCAAGTAAGACTTAGGGGATGGGGGAATATAGGGTTATGGCAGGAAGCATATAAGAACCAAATCTTATTTCAGATAAAAATGGCTGGTAGGCAACTTACAGCATCAATCTTATTCTGCCTCCACAGACGAGGAACGTCACACACCTGCATAAACATCCCTTTCAGGTTGGCAATTACAACAGCTGCCAAGACCGACTGCCAAGAGAGACAGAGAAGGCTGTGTTATTCAGGGAATGGTTTTCCATGTGATGATTTTTAAATCTCCTGTTATTTCTCTGGTAGCAGAGAAGTGACGGGAAATTATGCAATCGGTATGCAGAGAAGCAGGGTTATACCTTCTGCAAGGGTTCCAGAAGCTTCCCCAGGGCAACAATGGCGATCATCACAATCCCAGCAGAGATGATGCCAGCAACCTGGAAAACACACACCTCCCATGAAAAGAATTCATCCTTCTCCCTAGTGTCGTCCAGCTCACTGGATGTGTGTATGAGACAGCTTGTTCACAGGCACACTTCATACTTCCCTGCCTCCCCCTTCTGCTCAATACTGTTGAGAAAAATGAGAATCATTTGCTCAAATTACAAAGCTGAACGAAAATGGCATCTATATATACTATGGCAGAGAAGCTAAAGAAAATATGGAGACTGATCCTATGAAAGTAAAGCCAGTTCGACACGGATGTTGTTTGGAGATATTACACAGCTGCAGTTTCAGTGTCCACTCAGGAGGCCAACCTTCTAGTTATTTGCCATGGCAGGAAACATGGACTACCCACCACTTTCCCAACAACAGAGATCATTGTCATATCCTTGGGAAATATATTTTTATGGCACATAGCTGATTCTTCTGCATTATTGAAGGTGCAGTTATAATAGCAATTCTGATAACACTTCGTACTTGTAGCACATGGTCGCATTAAAGTCTCAGATAAAACAAATTTACTCATCCTATTGCAAATTCAAAATGCCACATTGGCACATGGAGAGGTGGGATTGTGTCTCCTGCTTCCTCCAACAGTTCCATGGAGGCAGGCTCAGAGCTTTGCCCCAAGGCAGCCTGAAACAGTGGCTATGGAGTGACGGGGCAATAGCAGGGGTAAAAGGAAGCTTCAGAAACTTTACCTTCACTGGCAAAAATAGCTCTCCTATGATCCGTAAATAGGAAAGAGGCTGAGGGGGTGGGGACTATTCTCTGGTTTGATTAGTTGACCAATGAATTCTCTGTTGAGACAGCTGGGGCAGAGCCGCGGTGAAGATTAGAAGGTCTGAAACAAAGAAGAAAAGGAGACAGGGAACTAAAAGCAAAGCAATCAGAGAGGAAGCAACAGGGAAGTACTGCCTAGTGCAAGAAGTCTGAGTCAAGGGAGACAGACAGACACAGAAAATAGAAACAGAAAATTAGAAAACTTAATTAGAAAGCACTGACTCCACCTGGCAAATTGATCATTTATATTTAGATTATAGCTGGGCAGCCTGAGGCAATATGATGTGTAGGAGGTACTAAAAGACAAGCTTTGTGTGTCTGGCTCCCTTTTCTATGCTCTTCCTATTCCCACCCTAGATTCCCAGTACCGTGGTGCTCTTTCCCCTCTTCTAAGTGGAGAAGCTGATATCCTCCTTCCCTCCCTTCTCTTCGCTTCCCTTCATATCCCTTCCCTTCCTCTCCCTTCTCCTTCTTTCCATTGTCTTCTTTCCTTCCTTCCTTCCTTGCATGCAATTACACAACCAGTATTTATGGAGCCACTTGCATCTATCTCACTGTGGATACAGGGCTCTGTAAACTGGAGAAAGACACGGAGATTTGGGAACAAGGACCAAGTCAGCTGCCAAACTCATGCCAGGAGAGGGGCCACCTACTTGCCAAGTATATGTCATAATTAGCTTCCAATTATAGGGGGCCAAGGCTAATTTTGACCACTATATTAAAATCGGTGAGTGATCAATTATTTGTACTTACTTGATAAGGCTTGTTTGTGAGAAACTCTGTAGACTTTGTATCTACAAGCAGATTTAGTTACTAAAAAGCTGTTCTGTCAAGGGAGGGGATAATCAGAGCTAAAGAGTGGTTTGTAATCAGAATTACTTTTCCATGAGTCAGTAGGAGTCAGATGGGGGTGAGAGAAAGAAAAGGTTGCAATGTTTAATTCTTCTACAATCTGTAGACGTGCTAAAAAAAAACAGTTTATGTCCACCAATACTCATTCTTCCATTCACTCATTCACCAGATATATGCCAGGTGCTTCTTATGTGCCAGCCACAATATACGTATCATAGATGCTATTCTTACCTAGAGGAGTGAAACAGTGAGCATTTACAAGTATGTGCTAAGACTTTACATTTTCTTATTTAGTCCTCACACTATCCCTATGAGAGAGATGCAGTTATCATTCCCATTTTATAGTTGCTGAAACTGAAGTTCCAACATAAGAGAAAACAGGAGAAGCCACACAAGAGAAGACCTGCCAGTTTATTTGTCCATGAGTCCCTGGATTGCAGTTCAGGCACTTAGACTTTTAACCCCAGAATTTAGTATAGATTTCAGCAATTAAATATCAAGCCATTTCTTCACTTGTTTCATTCTTTAATGCTGAAATCCTGGCATCCTTCATTCCTAAATATAATACAAGCCAGTGTGTGGCAGGGGATATTAGGTTACCAGAACACTATTATCCCCCAAGCCCTCTGCCAAGGAGGTCACTTTACATGGGCATTCTTACTGGAACAGCCAACCTATGCCTCATTTGAGCCTGGAGGTAACATCAGGAGAATGGACATCAGCAGTCTGAGATTTGCGTGCACCAAGTGAAGACCATGTGCTCTGGAGAGCCTGTCAATGCTCCATCTCAAATGAAAGTGGCAGAAACTCCTACTGCTGACAGCTACAGCCTGAAATGCACCCAGCTTTGGAAATTGGCTCTGACCTCTTCCCCTCGACCACAGATCTCTGGGTATGCCTCCGAATATGAGCTGTATTCTTTTACCTGCTCCCTCAGAGCTGGAAACATTTGCAAAAAAAAAATTAAGAAAAATTCTTAAAATAAAATTTTTTGTTGAAAAGCAGCCAAAAAACGGGAAGAAGTCAATTTTTCCAAGTCTGTCACAAGATCCATTATAAATAGGAAAGGAGCATCACATGTATATTGGGACAATTAAAGCTCTCCCTGGGCAAGTCACTGTTGGAGTCATTAGTTTTTTCAGTTATTCTCTTTTGTGTGTGTGTGTGTGTGTGTGTGTTTCTTTTTTTTTTGAGACAGAGTCTTGCTCTTGTCACCCAGGCTGGAGTGCAATGGCACAATCTTGGTTCACTGCAACCTCCACCTCCTAGGTTCAAGCAATTCTCCTGCCTCAGCCTCCCAAGTAGCTGGGATTACAGGCATCCACCACCATGCCTGGCTAATTTTTATATTTTTAGTAGAGAAGGGGTTTTACCATGTTGGCCAGGTTGGTCTCGAACTCCTGACCTCAAGTGATCTGCCCACCTCAGCCTCCCAAAGTGCTGGGATTACAGGCATGAGCCACTGTGCCCAACTTATATTTTTTAAGTGTCTCTGCCTTAATAAAATCCATCTGAAGACTCTGTGTGTGTGTGTGTGTGTGTGTGTGCATTGCACTGTGTAGTTTGGGTTTGTTGTTCTTTGTCGTCTCAATGCACCTCTTACTCCTAAATAATAGTTTTTTCCTGAGTGTGAGGAAGATAAGACCCTCAAGGTGTAAGAGACAGAAGCACAATTTCTGAGTCAGTCCTTTGTGCCCATCTGTTTGGTGTGGACTCTTTGACAGCATCCTGCTGGAAACAGTCGCCTTTGAGCATGGCCCCTGAGCTTTCTGAACGCTCAAGGAGGGATTATCCAGAGATTAACTGGGATGCTGGCTCTTTGGTCACCTTGTAAAGGCAACAACTACAAACCACATTTAAAAGATAAGATTAAACCCACATTCAGAACTTGAAGAACATAAATCTTACTCAGGAAGAAATGCCAAAAATGTTACAACAAAAATATTCTTGGCTAGCAAACTGTTGTTCTATGGGACCAAAGGCCCCTGGAGGCAGTTCCTGATCCTTGTAAAGGAAATGTAAATAAAGGTTTTTACTTTCCTGAAAACAGAATAACTCCCAAAGCCATGAAGCACTTTTACTAGGCCCTCTCTCCCCCCGGCAACAAATTAACAAAAATCAGCATCCTTTATTACTGTTTCCTTGACAGTTGTTATTGACCATGGAGAAGCAGGTAAGTGTAGCTACATTCCAGGCGAGCACTGACACAAAGAGATTTGAGAATCGCTGTATCAGAATACCATAAATGTTGTTTTTAAAGAGATTTTAGGTGAGGGAGTGGAATGAGAGGAACTGGCCTGAGGTGAATCAGATTAGGAAGCACAAGTCGCAAAGACGAATTGTCCTGCTCAGTTCTGTGTAAGCCTTCCCAGGGCGCCATTCCTCAGGCTTGTTCTCTGAGATGGATATCACAAGGCTGTTGTTCCTACCTGTGTCTTTCCTCCAGTGCTCTCCTGGACTGCCGTGCGAGACAGAGCAGTGGTGGCCACAAAACAAGAGAAGAATCCTGAGAAGATGTTGCTGATCCCAAAGGCAATGAATTCCTAAGGAAGACACTGGATGACAGTGATGCTACGAATTGAATCTTTGCAAGACCTTCGCTGAGTATTTCAGGAAGTACATTAAGAATGAAAACTCCCGTGCCCACCCTGCCTGGTGGTCCAGTTTAATTTTTACCATGACAGGTACTTGGGGTCCTTGTACGACATCAGGGGTTTGGACTCCATACCACCCAAGAGAGGTCTTACTGCTCTCGATTACTTTTAAAGTTGACGAGAAATAGCACCTGACCGTTTGCTAAGTTTTTTCACTGCCTCATGAATGAAATGTCTACAGCTCTCACATAAAGTGTTTTTCTGTAGTTGAAGCATATCATGACTAGCAATGTCAATATTCTGAAGCATATCATGACTAGCGATGCTGCTATTCTGCTTGATTACTTACGATTTAACTGTTGTCATCGCTATACTGTATTTTCAGGAGCATATAGGTACAGAACTTGCAAATTTGCAAGCCGTGTGAAATCAGCTTACCTGGCAATGTATCACATGCCTAGAAAAACTGCCTGTATATATTAATTGCACGGTGAACCACCTCAACCTAAAGCGGTCACAACTATTATTAATAATGTTTGTTGCACTGTTTGGTCACATTATAACTGCCATTAAAAATAATTACCAAGAGGTACTGGGTTACATGAAGAATTCTGTTTCTGACCTAATATGTTCACTTTGAATGTTATTTATGACCTGATTGAATTAGCTTTTCTAAAATTAGTGTTCTTTCAGCTTATTTCTTAAAGAAGCAAAGTGATCCAGCATGCCTACTCCAAAATAATTTCTAATTAGCAAGCACAAGAGGAAAACCAACCCAATAAGATCTGGGGAAAGAATTCAACCCCTTCTTTAGCTGACACCAAAATCTTTTCCATTTATGGTTTTTTCTTGTTTTCAGCCCTATAAAATCAGTTCACAAAAGGGCACCCATACCTGGTTCCCATCGATGGCGTAATCATACTTGGTGGCATATACTTTTCCTACTGACACTGCAATGGCATAAGCCACCACGGCAATGGAAAACGATGCAGCCAGCATCTCCGAGAACAAGCTCACAGGTGGAAGTGCAGGAGGCAAAAACCTAGTGAGTTTTTAAATGAAAAACGCTGTGAAGATTTGACCACCGTTCTTTTTCCCCATCTCATCAAATGCTATATCCACTAAGTCACATATTAGACATGAAAGTACTTGTGCCACGAGAACAAATAGCACATGAAATACATAAATGGTGGTAGCAGCTTTTAAACTGTTTAATCAGAAGTCGGTGTTATCTCACTGGCTTTCTTTGTCCTCTATTTTAGAGCCTACCAATGCTGCCTCTTCTATCTCTCTCACAGGAATAAATCTGCTGTTACTGATTCTTTAATACAGCCCCATCCATGCCATTTCACATGTTAGTGTTTCTCTTTCCACAATTCCATCTTAAAGGTCTTTGAATTTAAAAGAGATTCTAGCCATCATATGAGATTTACTCTATATGAAGAGATATCGGGTCTGTTAGAGAGACAAAGAATGTATGATGCTAACAGAGCTTTCCTTAAGGAAAATCCTTTTCTTAAGGGCCATGACATTTAAAATCTTCTTAAAGCAAAAAAGATTAAATTAATGTAATTATCATAATGCTCCATAGTGACTAAAATATCTCAATGATTGTGGGGTCCGATGACTATTGTTTGACAAAATCAGAGCTACCCTACAAACCATATAAGAAAATTAACCTACACGTTTACATCATGAGGTTGACCCAAATATGAAAATTTGGGAGACGGCCTTCATGTACCTATATCTTGATGACTATCCATGTGGTGTAATTCCAGAGGCCCCCAGCCATAAAGTGTCTGCCCCACCTACCTCACTTATGTCTAAAGTTTGTTTAATAAGGAAACTACATTTTCCCCTATAATTAGAGAACAGCGGTAAAAATAAAATAGAAATGAGGTTTTTAGAGAAAACCATAGAGAAAGTTAAACCTAGCGAGCATCCTAGGTATTGCTGAATCCACCTCTCTCATTTTGTTGATAAAGGAACTTAGACCCAAAATGTGAAGTTATTTGCTTGAGGTCAGTTACTGGGTCCAGGTTGAAATGTTAAATATCAAATGATTTCTTACCTAATAAGATCTGTTTGGTTCTCTGCCCTTGTAGCCTTACTCCCTACAAATGAGGTTAATTTTCAGACTCCTTTTCTCCTTATATCCCATCCTACCCCACAGGGAGACTCTGGAATGAACCCCATCTGTAGACAGACAGGATATTGGAAACCCTGATCCAATAGGTGGGCGACTCAACATCCTATCACCTGCTGGTTTGGATGTGACTTGGGACCACACTTCTCAAAGCAGGCTCCTGACTTGCTCCTGAGAGCCAGTCAACCCTACTTCAGGCCACTAGGGCTTGACAGGGTAGCTTTCCAGTTCCACATACAGTTTAGTTTTGATAGCAGCCTAATGCACATTGCCTGCCTGGATGCCTAGTTCTCCAAATATGACCTGATCCTTGATTATCCACGGTTGCAAAGTGTAAAGGGCAAAGACTTAAGTCAAAGGACCAGAATCACTCTCAAATGACTTTGGGCATGTTATTAAAACCTACCACGTCCCAGTTTTCTCAGCTGTCAAATGGGGACTATATAATTTTCTCATAGGATTCAAGAAGGAATCACTTGTATAAGTAATTAGTGTCTACACACATCGTAGGTTCTTGGTATATATTGGGGGAACCTAAGTCTGCCATATTCCTGCCACTCATGTCTTCTGTCTTGCTGAACCCTAAGTGTTTGCCCTAAACCAGCTGAAGTCCTGCTGGATATCTTCTAATGACATGTAAGTAAGTCTTTTTTCTTGCCCTGCCCTCCTTCTGTGGACATAACTCTCCAAATGTTTTGCTCAGTGGGCCTCTTTGGCCCCAGCCAACCATATCAGGCCTGATCACGAGACAACACTACCAAGGGCCCCAGGGGAGTGAGCGTGCGAACACACACTTATCTGAAAAGATGAGGACAGGGAGAGATGGACCCTGAAGGGCCAAAAATTCCACAAATGACAGTTAGCGTGATAAACAGATGCCAAGGGCATATTTGTACTTCAGATGGGGTCTGAACACTTGGCAACCACACCACCACTCCAGCTAGAGAAGAGCAGCCCTCAGAAGGCAGCCAGGAAAAAACGTCTGTGGTTTCGTTGGCTTTGCCCCTGTGCCACACTTACAAGAACAACTGCAAAGCACACCCTTTAAAAACATTAGGCCTGAGTTTCCCAAACCAACGAAGGGAACCCAGATTAATGGGACAGGGCATGTTCTGTGGACCACCTACAACTTGATACATCCTAGGAAGCCTGACAAAAGGGCTCTATAACAGGGCCTCTAATCCCAGCACTTTGGGAAGCTGAGGCAGGAGGATCACCTGAGGTCAGGAGTTTGAGACCAGCCTGCCCAACATGGTGAAACCCCATCTCTACTAAAAATACAAAAATTAGCTGGGCGTGGTGGCAGGCGCCTGTAATCCCGGCTACCCAGGAGGCTGAGGCAGAAGAATCCCTTGAACCCGGGAGGTGGAGGTTGCGGTGAGCCGAGATCGCACCACTGCACTCCAGCCTGGGTGACAGAGTGACTCTGTTTCAGAAAAGAAAGAAAGAAAAAATAATAATAACAGTAACAAACATGACAACAAGAGGACCTCTGGAACTGGAGAGGACAGGAGGTAAGAGAGTGAATAGAGATTAAAATTTAGAGAATAAGCCGTCAATATTGTTATGAGTTTAAACACAAACACACATACACACACACACCCCCCACTATAACAGAAGAGGTAAAAGAGAAGCCTGGGACAGGATGAGTGAGGAACTGGACAGATTTCGAGTCGCAGATAAGGACCAGTTGCATGAGAAGAAAGGCGCGTGACTGCCCCTCATAGTGTCTGCTGGTTAAGAAAATGCCCGGGGCGAGAGAACGAGTAAATCCTAGTGGGACACTCAGATGCCGACCGGACAAGGAAAAGTCTTATGTGTCTACCAGGAAAGGGGATGGAGGGAAGGGCATGGAGCCACTGTTTTCGACTATCCAATGTGGCGTTGTCATTGGGGACTGAGTGATTCCAACATATGGTCCTGACCCTCAGCAGAATAAAGGGGACTACCAGCAGTAGCCTTAATGGAGGATTGAAGCAGGGAGGAGATCAAAAGGGGGCATATCACAATCTCTCTGCCCCCCTTCCTTTCACTGTGCTCACCTCAGTCACTTTAATACTCTACTTGCTCCTTTCCAATCTCTCCACTCCATCCTTTCTTCTTCAGGTTTGTTAATATCATCAGAATTGCTTCTGTGCTACCAAGCGAGATTGGATAACCAAGGCCTTTGCTGTGGCTTGTTTATAATGACATAGGCTTGGGTACTTTATCCCTTCAACAAGGGTTTTCTGAGAGCCTACAGTGAGGTGAGCTCTGTGCTTGGGGACAGAGCTGAACAACACAAATGAGGTCACTGCCCTTGTGGAGGAGTTTAAAGTCCCTGGGGCCAGGCAGGTTAAATTAGCTGACCAAGCTACCAGGTGGTCTGTCAAAGGATTCAGCTTCATTAAACTCAAGGGTGAGAGGCTAGAGATCCATTCTCAGGAGGAGAGCACAGGAAAGCTCTGCAGAGGACCTGGAAGGATAATTTAGGGCGGAAAAAATGAGTTCCCAAGCCAACTAATGAAACACAGATGGATGGGATAGGGTCTGCTCTGTGGACCACCTATAACTTAATACAGCCTAGGAAGTCTAACAAAGGGCTCTATAAAGTATCTTTTTCTTTGTTTCTAACTCCTGAAATCATCTAATTGTTCAATTAGATTTGTTGATCCTCTCTTAAAGAGTTTCTCCAATTTCCCTGAGGGCAAGATCACCTGAGGCACTTTTGAAAAATATGTATTCCTGAGCCCCTCCTCTGGAAAGCCTGATTCAATAGGTTTGGGGTGGGAACCAGGAATCTGTGTGAAAAAGAATCCCATGTGATTCTTACAAAAGGGTAAGTTTGAGAAACAGCATAATAGATAGCATGTAAATTAAGTTCCATGTAGCCGGTTGTCCTTTTTCAAATATTTTGGAACAGGTATTAGAAGAATCAAATGGGAATACAACAGTTCCCTGTGGAATAAGCTCTGGGAATAAGCTTGCCTGAGGAAGTTTCCATGAAGAGCATGGGAAACAAACACTGGTACCACATCCCTCTGCTAATCTTAAGGAAGGGAAAACTGGTACTTCTTAATTAACGGCAAGTCCAGTCTTAAATGTTATAAGTGATTGTTACAAACATAATAAACATCTGGGCTTCCTTTGTAAACCCATATAAGAAAATTACAGAGCAGGGTACTTTGTCTGTTCTTTGTTTCATAAGAGATCTCACTGGGGTTTCACAACAAGCTTGAGTTGAGGCTTCAGCTGTTTTCATTATCCTTGTCTTATATAGGAGAATCTCCTTAGGTCACAAAACTGGATGGTGACAGAGATGAGTGAAGGATCTTGGTCTTTTACTCTGCTAATTCACCAAACTACCAAGCATTTCTAAAACTTCCCTTGAAGATAATGCATTTTATTTATAGGTATGAAGGATATAATTATTACCTAAGATTGATTAAACTAGATGGTAGAGAATTTAGGCCAGATGTCCCTGATTCCTAAAGCAGATTGTTCACAGTGCCATAGATGTTACCAAGAAATGATTCTATTTATATTGTATTATAATTTTATGTATAAGTTTAAATCAGGAGTCTGGTGTTAACTGTACATGTTCTGCCATACTTTAAGAAAATGAAGATAAAACAGCATATAGGGGCTGCTTTAAACAAACGGCTTGACATTTATCTACACACATACTGCTTGTCTTATGGTTGTTTCTTCAAGATCACACACAAATAGCAGCGTCACTGAAATGAAGCTTGTAATAAATGTTTCATTAAGTAAAAAGGACTGTATTAGTACTCTCTAAGAGCAACACCATACTCACCCCCTTGGGATGGATTTAACAATGCCAGCATTGTAATTTTTTTCCAGGTTGGCTGCATATGAAATGGCAGTAGCAATTATCGTCTGAAATAAAACAAAAGATGTTAAAAAAAAAAAAAAAAAACTCCATTGGTTTTAATAATTCCTTGCTTGTCAACCAAATAATGCTGAATTTTCTAACTACATGTTCTACTTACCACAATGACTTCTATAGGAATAGGGACTGGTATTTTGTGCCTAAATCGATCATTTAATTCCTTAACCGCCATACAGATGACAATGGTGAGTAATCCAGCAATGAAATCAGCAAGATTGGTATCACCAATATTTTGAAAAATCTCAACCAGCGTCTATAAAAAGAAAATAATTTTATATACTTCCTGCTGCTACACACACATGCACACACACACATACACAATTAATTCTCATACAAATCTTCCCACACAAAGAACCTTGATATCAGCATCAAACAACACTTGAAAGTTTCAGGAAAGTGATAAAAACGTGTTGGTTGATACAGAGACCATTAGATACATACGATTGCTGCAATATATATACCAAGTTTTTTATGATCGTTTACTTGGAAAGGAAAAACTGGGTGATTTCTACATTCTTATTTTTGCTTCTCTGTATTTTTTATAATAATAAAAATGTCTTAAAAGAAAAAATGTCATTATAAACATACTGCCTTTTACTTGAAGAAAAGCTTTACAAGTTTGTATCTTAAAATGGGTTTATAGGTATTATTAAGTAGCCTGATTTTTACTATGGTGATATTATTGAGACTAAAGGCTGATAAATCTGAAACTTTCAGTTGATCAGTGGTTGGGGGCGGTGTGTTTGTGTGTGTGGGTGGGTGCGTGGGTGGGTGTTTTCTTTCTATCTTTTTTTTAATCACAATTAGCCAGTATTTTAGGTAAATCTCTTTCCTAAACCTGAATGATACAGATAACAACAACAACAAAAATCCCAAAATACTCCATATGTGGATACGGGTAGACTGATTCATTCTTTATGGCAAAGAAAAGCTACTGAATTGACATATAGGCCAAGCATAAATTTTTGGAAATAAATTTGGTACTTAATTTTATTTAACAAACTTGAACTAAGATAACATTAAAAAAAAAAAAACAACACTTTTTTTTTGAGACAAGATCTTGCTCTGTTGCCTATGCTGGGTGCAGTGGCCTCAAACTCCTCAGCTCAAGCAATCATTACACCTTACCCTCCAGAGTAGCTGGGACTATAGGCAGGCATCTATATTTATTTTATTTATTGTAGAGACTACAATAAATAGGCTATTTTTTTTTTGTAGCAATGGGGGGTGGGTCTCACTTTGTTGCCCAGACTGGTCTTGAACTGTTCGCCTCAAGAAATCCTCCTGCCCAGACTCCCAAAGTGTTGGGGTAACAGGCATGAGTCACCACACCTGGCCAAAAAAAATCTTTAGGTAGACAGATGAATCAATTCAAGAAAAACTAGTTTTGTTTTGTAAATAGAAGACTTCTGGGAATCAAGGGTGTTTTCAAGGAAATTAGCGAAGAAGAATCCCAGGGAAGAACACTAATGTCTTTGTTATATTACCTTCAGTCCTGTAGAAGGCATGATTTAAGAAGGTATCTTTGAGACAGTTCTTTGAGACAATCTCTCAGTAAAGATAACTTTTCTTTAAATGAGACTTTTATAGACATATTTTCATAGGAAGATAAAAGAATGAAGCATCTTATAGTTTATAACACGTATTTTACTCATTTTACAGATAAACTACTTTTAAAATAATTATAGTGGTAATCTGGTGACAATTATGTATGAACTAAATGAACTTTAAGTACTTAATGAACCTTAAGTAATCTGGGAGTCGCTTTGCCAGCAACTTCAACTCTCTGGAACACTCTCAAGAGTGAGGGAATCGGGGAAAAGTTATGCAAGCAAAATACCTCCCACCAAGCACTTGGACTAGAGTTCAGGCATTTAACTTATAGGAAGACTCTTGAACTTTCACTCAGTGGGTACTTTTGCTGTTAATTTAAACCCAGTACTATTTCACTTTGTCTGCTTTTCAGAGTCACTGAAAATTGCTAAAGGCAGATACATTGACAGAAACAAGATGAAGCCAGGGGGATAGCAGAGTGAAAAAAGAAAATGGGATAACTACCACCAGAAGATACAATAACAAGAACTCAGGGCATTTAACACAGGAGCAAACAGCCCTACCTACCCCAGAGGCTTGAAGTTATTGTTGCTGTTTGGTCCTTTACATAACTAATTTTCTGATGGATGACCCTGATTAATTCATGAGCTAGGCATAATATTTTGATGAATTGTCTATTCATTAAAGGTTTACTTTTCAACTCAAGATGCAAAAATTGAAACTTGAAAAACAAAACATTTGGAATAATTATCCCTATTGCAAAAACATTTTCACCTTACAAAAATAATCACTACAGGATTTCAGTTTAATCGAAACTGAAATCTCTAAGTGATGAGAATCACTTAGACTTTTGAATAAAAAGTATTTGTGGATTAAAAATGTAATATGAGGTTCAAAAACCAAAATCAGTTCGTATTACACAATTGCATCATGCGAGGCATCTGAGTATATAAATGAGTTGCCTACATCCTGAATAATTTCAGAATCTTTTAAGAAGAGCTCTATGATAGAAAGTTTAATTTGTGTAGAAATAAAACTCAGCATGTAAACTGAAATAGTCAGATTATATTTAAAGATATAGAAATTAGACTCTACAAAAGCACTGAACAGTGCTTGTAATTTACTGTTAAAATACTACAAAATGTTTATAATATGGACACACATATGATTCTGTATTTCAGCTTAGTATTCTAAATAATTCAAATCATGATAATGAAATTTTTGGTAATAGATAATGTTTTACTATAATTCCCGCTGTGTTTGGACAATTTTAGGACAATTTCATTTAGATAATGTCTTTGTTCTTGCCCAGAATTACCTGGGTTGATGAAGCCATAAGAAAAAATTATGCCCAATAATGTGTATGAGAAAATTTATCAGTTTACTCTTGGAGCTAAATTTTTTTTAGTTTATTTTACCTCCACAAATATCACAAACCCTTCTCAACCACCTTTTGCTATCAGGCATTTCCTGCTACCATATCTTTTGTGTATACAAGTATAGATCAATCCTCAAAGTGTTACTTTAGTATAATGGCGTAAATTTTACACACTGAAATAGGTGCAAAGCAACAAATCTACTCAAGCTTCGTGGTGACTTTCAAAGCTCTCACCCTTGTCTACTGAGACAAACCACTCAAATTGAATGGTGGGAAATCAATCCTAAGTGGACTGTGGGACTTACTTAGCTAAAAGTAGCTACATGGTAGCATCAAGGGTATTAACTAATTCTAAATTGCTGCCAGTACCCTGTCCTTCTCCCTTCTGCTTCCGACGTCCAGTCTCTCTGGCATTTGTGAATTAACTGATTTCTTTTTCTCCTGTATTTCTTTGCATTCAATATTTCCGGTTGTCAGTCCCTCTTTGGGGGAGAGGGCAAGACAAACCAAAGTACAACCTTAGAACAAAGATAAGTTAACATTCCAGGAAAAGGATTTCACAACAATCTTACACTTTTTCCTGGGAGAATCCTCTCCTACTCTGCATGTATTGAAAGATTCTTTCATGTATAATTGCAATGGTAATGTCATAAGCAAAATTCTCTGTTCAAGGACTAAGTGGCTCATTCAACCCTATGCAATCATTTTCAGACCTGCTGATTCTTTTTTGTTGTTGTTTCAGAAGAGCAAACACATATTCACCACCACATATAAAGATGATTGAAATACATTCTCCAACTTGGCTGGCCTGTGAAGAATTTCTTGCAAAATTCTATGCTATATGCTAAACTGAGAAGTCAAGAAAAATATTCAACAGGAAATAAGTTACATCATGACTGCATTTGGTTTAAAAACTATTTTTGACCTTGATCCAGTGTTTCCTGGTCACTTTTGTCCCTGTCAAAGTGAAATCATTTGCAGAAAGTTTCTTCTTAAACATAATCCTAGGAGACCAGAAGAACTATCTCCCCTGTTCTGCGGGGGTCCTGCAATGGCCTGGGACCCAGGTCAACAATTAATTTGGGCCTCCTGTGATCTGTGTAGATGAAGGCCGAGCCATGTTTGCACAATGAGGTGAGTATACTCAGTAAGGGATGTCTTGGTAAGTTAAGGATTCAGTGGACTTGTATAGGGAGTGAACAGTGCCTGGTACATGGTAGATATTCAATATATGTTTACTGAATAGATAAATTGAATGAATGAGAATGAAGGAATAAATGAGTGAACATTCGATGAATAAAATGTGAAAGTAAGTAAAAGCAAGATGTGCCAGGGGCTGCAAAAGTTACAGAGCCTGTCAAAATAAGGCAGTCAGAGATCTCAAAAAGAACTAAGGATTGGCCAGGTGCAGTGGCTCACACCTATAATCCCAACACAGGAGGAGGCTGCAGTAAGAGGATTGCTTGAGGTTAGGAGTTCAAGACCAGCCTAGGCAACATGGCAAAACCCCTGTCTCTACCCAAAAAAAAATCTTAAAATTTTTTATTTTAATGTTTAAATATGGGCTGGGCATGGTGGCTCACTCCTGTAATCCCAGCACTTTGAGAGGCCAAGGTGAGAGAATCGCTTGAGCTCAGGAGTTCAAGACCAACCTGGGCAACATAGTGAGACATCACCCCTACTAAGATTCAACAAAGAAAAAGAAAATTAGCCAGGTGTGGTGGTACACACCTGTAGTCCCAGCTACTCAGCAGGCTGAGGCGGAAGCATCACTTGACACAGGAAGTTGGAGGTTGCAGTGAGCCATGACTGAGCTATTGCAGTTCAGCCCGGGCAATGGGGCAAGCTCCTGTCTCAAAAAAAAAAAAAAAAGATGGAAAACTGAGGACTTGACAGGAGAAATATATCAAGAATTACCAATATAATGCTGAATCAAAACGTTCACTAATGTCTTCTAATAGGCTGGATCCTGAGGAAGTGAACGGTGAGCTTCATAAGGTCTATTCATATGTGATAATAATAATAAAAAACTTAGTTCTTACTATGTGCCAGATATTAAGCTAAGTGTCTTACACATATTTTCCTTTTAAATCCTTACAGCTGTAAGAGGTAGCTACTATCACTACTCCTATTTTACAATTGCAGACACTAAGGCTTAGGGAATTTGAGTATAAACATCATGGGTAGTGGCTGGTAGAACCAAGACTCCAACTCAAGTCTGTTGAAGTTCAAAGTCCATTATCGTTTTGTTTGTTTTTATTGTTGTTGCTTTTATTGTTGTTTGAGATGGGGTCTCACTCCCATCACCCAAGCTGGAATGCAGTGCCATGATCTTGGCTCACTGCCGCCTCAACTTCGTGAACTCAGGTGATCCTCTCACCTCAGCGTCCCAAGTCGATGGGACTACAAGTGCGTGTCACCATGCATGGGTAATTTTTTGTATTTTTAGTAGAGACAAGATTTTGCCATGTTGTCCAAGCTGGTCTCAAACTCATGGGCTCAAGTGATCCACCCATGTCAGCCTCCCAAACTGCTGGGATTATAGGCATGAGCCACCACACTTGACCTCATGATCTTAATCACTATGTTTTTCTGCCTCCTCTATCTATTCTCACTGCTTAGCGTAGTGCCCGGCCTGTAGTAAGCACTTGGCAATATTTGTTGAACGGATGGAGTACAATAGTAAGGGATTATGGCACTGTTACAAAATTGAGCAATTCCTGACAACCTCACCAATTCTCAGATATTTGTACATGGCCTTACATTGTTTTAGAAGCTAACAGTTG
This sequence comes from Aotus nancymaae, assembly GCF_030222135.1. NCBI lineage: Eukaryota > Metazoa > Chordata > Mammalia > Primates > Aotidae > Aotus > Aotus nancymaae. The sequence continues at coordinate 50,600,980 of NW_026988413.1, forward strand.
GGTCTTTAAAGACTCAAACTCCATTCTTAATGTGGTACATTATTTTTGTATGGCATCATTCCCTCCAAGCTAGGATGACATCATGTTACTATTATCACCATTTTTCAAGCATCAATAACATGCTTTATATAGAACACATATTTAGATCCAAGACCTTTTTCAAATCTAATTAGTGTGATCTACATCCTGCTTTTGCATTTCTTTTGCATGGTGAATCATCTCTGAATCTAATGTTCCTTTTCATCTATAATTGTTGAGACATTTACATTATGCATTTTACGGACTCTCACGGTTAGAAAAAGCTTATAGAGATACATCTCCAATCATTTCATTTCACCAATAAGAAAAGATGCCTTGAAATAAGAATTTCAAAATAACTCCTTTTTTTAGAGTACTTGTTATGTATCAGCCCCTGGGCCAAGTGCTTATCTATTCTTATTTAACAACCCAATGTGGTATATGCTATCACTAACACAATTTTGCAGAGAAGGAAACTGAGGCATGGTGATTTGCTCACATGGCTAGTAGACAGTAGAGCCAGAATTGAACTCAGGTCCACCCAGTTCTAAACCTGAGCTTTCAGTTAGTATCCTACATGATGTATTCAGGGTCACTTACCTGTTAGAGGCAAAGCTGAGGCTAGAAATCAAGTCTGTTACATTCCAGAGCAGTCTTTACTGCGTTATACCAGTTTGTCTTCATTCATGTTTTTAAGTACAATAGTATTTCTGAGAGAAGCAACCAAATCTTTTCAATGGCTCCCAAAGTATGCATAGAGAAATGTGGGTTCTCCAGACTCAAGTTTTGTTTTATTTTGTTTTAGTTTTGTTTTTGTTTGAGACAAGGATGGAGTGCAGTAGGGCGATCACAGCTCACTGCAGCCTCAACCTCCAGGGCTCAGGAGATCTTCCCACCTCAGCCTACCAAGTAGCTGAGACTACAAGTGTGCACCATCACACCTGGCAAATTTTTGGATTTTTGGATTTTTTTTTCTTTTATATATGAGATCTCACCATATTGCCCAGGCTGGTCTCAAACTCCTGGGCTCAAGCAATCTGCCCACCATGGCCTTCCAAAGTGCTGGGATTACAGATATGAGCCACCGTGCCCAGCCCAGACTCAAAGAGAGAATGAATACAATTGTTTCTGGAATGAACAGTGACCCATCCCTGGAGTAAGAAGCAACACTTACATAGATAATAGAGAGAACGCCATTATAGTTTTTGGTTGAAACATTGAGGACAATCTTTAGCTGTGAGACCAGCACTTGGAAGGCAGCAGCTGTTGTGAAGCCCCCAACCAAAGGATCTGCCAAGTACCTCACTATGAATCCAATCTGCAAACCTCCAAATATCAGCTAGGATAAAAAAAAAAGGAAACAAAAATTAAATGTTTGCCTGAGATTAGGAACCAACTCTCTGGAAATATTAAATTAAGCTTAATACCAATTAAAACACTGGTAGCCTACCTAGGGCACAAAAATATTTGTAGGAAAAAAACACGAGTTTCTTAATGCCCTAATCACTCCCCTCCCTCCTCCGCTCTAAAATTTGAAAACCGTGAATAATAAAAACCTTGAAATATTTTTATACATGTACTCAGAAAAGCAAAAATCTGTAGCTTATTCCTGTGGCTTTCAGGCCCGTGTCTCCGCTCACCAGAACACTTTTTTCTCCTTTATGGATTCCCGTATACTTCCCTTCTCTCATCCTCAATTGAATCACACATGTTCTTCTGTGCTTTTTTTCTGTCTCTGACTTTGATGATAAGTGAGCCTTAATAAGTGGGGTCTTGCTGACTATTTTAGCATCTGACCTAAAACAACGTAATTTAGAAAATAATTCAAGCCTGTAATCCCAGCACTTTGGGAGGCCGAGGCGGGTGGATCACGAGGTCAAGAGATCGAGACCATCCTGGTCGACATGGTGAAACCCCGTCTCTACTAATACAAAAAAATTAGCTGGGCACGGTGGCGCGTGCCTGTAATCCCAGCTACTCAGGAGGCTGAGGCAGGAGAATTGCCTGAACCCAGGAGGCGGAGGTTGCGGTGAGCCGAGATCGCGCCATTGCACTCCAGCCTGGGTATCAAGAGCGAAACTCCGTCTCAAAAAAAAAAAAAAAAAAAAGAAAATAATTTTGGGTTCCAGGAAATTATTTTGTTTTGTTTTTAGAAGAATCTTTAAGTATATATGCTTTAAAGTTAATCTCAAATAAAAATTACACCAATCCATATTTTATCTGTAAGCTCATTACCTGTATGATTCCAACCAGTAGAGTCAGGGTGCTGGCAATCAGCACTCTTGCTGTATCTCTAGCTGCAATGTCTATCACGGTAGTATTTAATACAGTTCCATTGCTGCTGGATATGAGAAAGTGTTCGTCTGGGGCCATGCTCAGAACAACAGATCCCACCATTAAACTGACCACTGGAAAAGGTCCTGGGGAAAAAAAAGTCTCTAACAATTAATCAGTTATTAATCACCAATGTTCAGTGTGTCTACATAGGATTTAAAAGATGTGTAAAAGATTTAGCTGTGACTAGTGTGTAAAAGATTTAGCTGTGACTAGGAAAATCTTGTTTGTTCACAAAAGAAGCTAAGCCGGATACAGTGGCTCACGTCTGTAATCCCAGCATTTTGGGAGGCTGAGGTAGGAAGACCGCTTGAGCCCAGGAGTTTTAGACCAGCCTAAGCAACATAGTGAAACCCCATCTTTTCCAAAATAAGACAAAAATTAGCTGGGTGTGGTGGTGCATGCCTATGATCCTAGCTATTTGGGAGGCTGAGGTGGGAGGATTGCTCGAGTAGGGGAGGTGGAGGCTGCAGTGAGCAGAGATGACACCATCACACTCCAGCCTAAGTGACAGAGCTAGATCCTGTGTCAACAACAACAACAACAACAACAACAACAAAAAGAAGCTTAAAAAGCAGATGTCTCAAGGCATTCATGACCCAGAAATTGGCAAGAGAGACATGTAGGTAATTATTACAATACAACATTCAGGACGCTTCGTGAGTATATCAGAAGGTCATCTAACCTGTCTGTGTGTGATCCTCACGTGTATGGGTAGTGGGGATGAGGATGAGAGTTGTCAGGAAAGGTTTCCTGGCAAAGGTAGCACATACATTGAGTTTTTACTTATGCCACTCAACTTTCATTTCATATAATCTCATTAATTTCCTAGAGTGTCCAATGTCCTGACCTCTGTGGATCTGAGTACCTTGATCAATATCACAGGGTCCAAGTTAGGATAAAAAAAACAGCAAAGGGAGTATGAAGTTTCTTTCTCCTTTTGTACGACACATTTTTTCATATCAAATGTCAATCTGTAAGATTTTATGTTTTAAAAAATATTATTTTTTTCCAGCAACTGCTCCATTCACTACTGTTATTTTTTATCCATGATGATGATAATGATTTCTACCCTTTGATCATGGAAGCCTTTATGGTTCTGAGGTCTCAAAACCCAACCCCAGTCACCTGGAACGTCTCAATGTATAGAATACCCAAGAGAAAATCAGCTTCCATGTTTCTCGTCTAGTCAAGCATTCAATACTAATTGATTATCTAAGGTGAGGATGCTCTTTCAATCAATAATGACTTTCTGCTCTCCTCCTAAGGAAACACAACTAAGGACAAAAACATGGGTTGAGGATAAAATAGATGGTTGCATTTATTTCAAGAGGATCACTGAGGTAGACATGTCTAGCCAGCAGATGGATGTAGGAGCAAAATTTTCGCTAGTATAAATGTCAAAGTCACAAAATAGCATGAAAACACTCATTTACTAGGACATTCTAACAAAAGAGAATTCAAATTTTAGGAAAAGCCGGAAAATTCATTACAAGCCATAGCAAGAAAAAAATGCCAAGCTTAGCTTCTAAATTGTTTTGGTAAGATCTTACCAGTCTTCTAATATTAGTGACTTTAAATAAGTATGCCCGTTAATCAAATCATAAACATGTATTTGATGAACATACTTAGTCATTTATAAGCTAATCCGGTAAAATGGTAGGTTCAAAGACTTTGTGTCATTTTTTTCCTGCCATTTCATATTTTGGAAGAGAATACTTTCTAAATTTGGAGTCAAATTTATCATGTTTTTAAAAACCAAAACATGCTACATGCTAAAATGTTAAGGCAGGCTGTAATTTTGTTTTTCAATATATCCTCTTCATTATAAAAAGTTACCTAACATCACTGAACAGGAAAAGTAGACAAAACACTGAAACTCTATTTCCCTGAAAAGATTAACAAAGATAAATTAGGTTGGTGCAAAAGTAATTGCGGCTTGAGCAATTAAAAGTATAATTGCAAAAACTGCAATCATTTTTGCACCAATATAATAGAGGTATAATGCACTTAATATAGCCAAAACACTTTAAACATGAGCAAATATAATTGTAAAATATAATTACCAACTGAGATATGCCTTGATGTTCCAAAGATAAAGTATGTCAGGATAGGGAAAAAAGCTGAGTAGAGACCATATCCAACAGGAACTGCAGCTAGTAGGGCATACGCCATCCCTGAAAGCACATCCAAAGTGATTAAATTCACAAACGGAAGTTACGGTATGCAGAAAGTCCTCAACTTAAAATGGTTCTACTTATGACTTTGACTTTATAATGGTGCGAAAGCAATATGCATTCAGTAGAAACCATACTTTCACCATACAACCATTCTGTTTTTCACTTTCAGTACATTATTCAATAAATTACATGATATATTCAATACTTTATTATAAAATAGGCTTGTGTTAGATTATTTGCCCAACTGTGGGCTATTGTAAGTGTTCTAAGCACTTACAATTTCAGGTAGGCTAGGCTAAGATATGATGTTCCACAGGTTAGGTGTATTAAGCGCATTTTTGACTTAAAATATTTTCAACTTGCAATGGGTTTATTGGGATGTAATCTCATGGTAAGTAGAGGAGCATCTGTCTTTCTACTGTACAAAGAAGGGCCTTTACACAGATACTCTCAATTTACAGTTTCAACAGACCAGCCTGTCCTGAGTTGGTCTCCTTAGGATGCAGAACAGGATCCAAATCAGCTGAAACAATGATTGCATCTACAAACATCACCTGCTCTAATGAATTGACTCAATTGATCAGTAATTCAGTCAACCCCTGATCAGATCAGTGGGAAAAAAACAATCAAGTCAACTGTCAATTAAAAGCTTAGGCCCACACCTATAATCCCAGTGCTTTGGGAGGTCACAGGCAGGAGTATCAGTTGAGCCCAGAAATTTGAGACCAGCCTGGAAAACATAGCAAGACTCCTTCTCTACAGTAAAATGAATGAGCCCAGCATATTGGTTCATGCCTATAGTCCTAGCTATTAAGGAGGCTGAGGCAGGAGGATTGCTTGAGCCCAGGAATTTGAGGTTACAGCAAGCTATGATTATGCCTCTGCACTCCAGCCTGGGCAACAGAGCAAGATCTTGTGTCTAAAAAAAAAAAAAAGACTTGGTCAATTCAGTCCAAAGGCTCAGACCAGTTTTGCACAGAGGCAGTTGTGTCTGAGCTCAGTGTTTCTCTGTGTTCTGAGGCACACAGTCATTGTTGCACTGCCCTTTTTCCTTTCTTGGTGGGGAAGTAAAGTTAGATCCAAAGAAAAAGTATGGCAATTACACACAGCAGCAAACAAGACAACTCTACCCTGATGAAGTCGACCAACTCCTCCACTACGCAATGCCAGCAGCCCCCAGGCCTGTGAATATCTGGCTATAGAAAAATCAACATTCTAGTTTACACATGGGTTAGAAGAAGATAATGACATTCTTTTCCCTGGTTAAATACTTAGGTAGTCAGCATCTCTTACTTCATTCTCTTCCTTACCCTTCACTCACTCATAATGAGAGAAAATCAATCCTTTTGACCCTTGAGTCATTAATAAGGAATTACATTTATAGTAGTTAATAAAAATAGCAACAACCTGAATATGCTGGTCCCCATGCACTCAATATTATTTCTCAGATGAATGTCCCCAAGTGGGGAAGTGGTTAACTAAGTTATGCTTCATACTTCGCAATTCTATGAAATGCAATTGATGTGATGCACAGAAGTACATTTACTGACGTGGAGAGATGTGAAGTAAAAGGAAATAAAGTGAGTAAAATTAAGATTCAAAACTGATAAGTATGTATGCTCCTACTTTTGTAAAAGCACACATCTATGTTGTATGCATTAAAAAATCTGGTGGTATTTTGAATATAATATGAAGTAATTCAGATATACAAGAAAGACAATGAATAATATAAAAAACTTTCATATATCCATCATCTAACTTAAGAAATAAATTATTGCCATTGCAGTGGAAACTCTCAGTGTACTCTTCCTCAATCACATCCTCTTTCCTCCCTCCAACCTCAGAAGCAACAACTACCCTTAATTTCGTGCTTATTATTTCCAGACATTTCATTATACTTTTATATAGATACATATTTATGTGTCTAGTAAGATATTTACTAAAATATTAATGGGTTATCTGTATGGTAGGATCAGAGGAGACTTCTAGTTTGTGGTGGAGGTATTTTTCATGTTCCTTATATGTATTTTTTAGTTTTCTACAATAAGCATTCATTCATTCAACAAGTATTGATTATGCACCTACCATGTGTCAGGCACTGTTAAAACAAAGTCTCTGCCCTGGTGGAGTTTGTATTCTAGAAAAATACATCTATTAGTGCAACTGTTTTAATATATAAATTACAAAAAGGAATTGCAATAGTCAGTAGTCCCAAGCGCATGGAATAGAATAGGAAGCTGACTCCACAGAAGGAAGACGAGAAAAGAAGGAGCAGGAAGTGAAAACACAGCTTGTCTATTTCATATGGACATTTTTTAAGTCCTTCGCAAACTTCATTGCCCTAAACTGGGCTCTGCAGTTCCTTTTTTTATTATTATTTTTTTTTTGATGGAGTTTCACTCTTATCACCCAGGCTGGAGTGTATTGGTGCGAACTCAGCTCACCGCAACCTCTGCCTCCTGGGTTCAAGCGATTCTCCTGCCTCAGCCTCCTGAGTAGCTGGGATTACAGGCATGCACCACCACACCTGGCTAATTTTGTATATTTAGTAGAGACGGGGTTTCTCCATGTTGGGCACACTGGTCTCGAACTGCCAACCTCAGGTGATTCCCCCCACCTCAGCCTCCCAAAGTGCTGGGATTACAGGCGTGAGCCACCACACCCAGCCTGCAGTTCTTAATATGCCTGGAAAAGGGGAACTTTTCAGTTTTCATATAGAATGTCCCATTTAGGGACCACTACTACTCAAATATACTGTAATCATCTTTATTATAAAGAAAACTTGGTACAACAGCTTTAAAATTATACAATTTGTGAACAAATCTGGAGCCAGGCATGATGGTTCATGCCTGTAAACCTAGCATTTTGGGAGGCCGAGGTGGGTGGATCAGTTGAGGCCAGGAGTTCGAGACCACCCCCACCAACATGGTAAAATGCCATCCCTACTAAAAATACAAAAATTAGCCGGGGGTGGTGGTACACGCCTGTAATTTCAGCTATGCAGGAAGTTGAGGCACGAGGATTGCTTGTACCCGGGAGGTGGTGGTTCCCGTAAGCCAAGATCACACCACTATACTCCAGCCTGTGTGACAGAGACTCTGTCTCAAAAAAAAAAAATTAATTAATTAATTAAAAGAAATCTGAGCCATTGATTTAAATGATGGAACCTCTGTGCTGGTAGTTATGATGTATAGGATGGTGACATGTACTGATAAAGCAGGTGCTAATAAACAGTTGAAATTTATATTAAATTTAAATTTCATCTAAAGGTAAAGCCTTCCACCATGTAAGATGCAGCAAGGAGATGAGCCCTCACCAGAAACAGAATCTGTAGGCACCTTAATGTTACAGAAATAAATTTGTGTTCCTTAAAAAAACAAATAAATAAAAGTCCAAAGTAGAAAGCAGACAGCAGACTCTGTAACGCTGTGAATAAAGATAGTACTACAAAGGTTGCATTGATCTGCTGTCTGATGGGAATTTTTTTAATAACAAAAATCAGAAAGATCCCATCATCTGTAGCAATTTCCTGGCTTCCCAGTAACCTGAGCTGGTCTTCTCTGATGAGTTTTTCTACTATTCTTCAGCTACTCAGCCAGTGGTTACATCACGGACATTGTCATCAATGGAAACTGCAACACCACCTCTGAAATCTGAATTGTGAGCCTCTCTCCAGCTGTAGCCTCCAAGCCTTTCAGCTCATCTACCCCAGAATCCTTATTGCTTCATTTCTTTGTCCTCATGAGGCTTCTAATCAATTAACAGATTCACTTTCTCCCTAGTCTCCGCACCTTCTGGTCTTCACTTCCACACTTGCCCAGCACAGATTCCATGGAATTTTTCAAATATTCTTAACTCCCTTGCTTTATTCTCTCCCTCTTTCCTTTTCTTGTCTGGCAAAACCCCAATTTGGCTGACTTCAAACATTCACCTTTTCCATGACAGCCTTCGAGCAGCAAGATAAACCGGACTGAAGGCATCTACAAATGGGCTAACCAATTTCATGAAAACTGTGTGATCACAAGTCCCAGATGTGCACTCAACACTGCCTGGGGACCCAATTACATTTCCTCAGGGGGAGAGCTTTTCCTCTCCCTGAGACAACGATTCAAACCTCCCTTACTTACCTCAATCTGCCCAAACCCTTCTCCACCGGACTCAAAGTTAAGAGACATATTCTGCATTTAATCAAGAACACAGAATCCATGAAATACTCCCAAGTTCCTTTTCACCAAAATTTCAAACCTGTCTGCATCTGCACCATTTGGGCTATCTTCCTTTGAAAATGAAGAAATATCCCTCCTGCCTTTAAGGAGTAATTCTCCCAATTCTGTTCTCAAACCCATCCACACTTGCCCCTTTTTACTACTGTGCTTCTAGCTATTTCTCCTGTGCTTCTTGCACCACAGCTCTCTTTCTTTCCACTAGGTTATTCCTATCAGTTCACAAATATGTTCTAGTGTCTCGCATATTAAGAAAAACAAATTCTCCTTTCACTCTACCTTTGTCTCATCTCCCTTCAATTCGTGGCAAAACTTCTTAAAAGCAGTCTGTAATCCTTCATCGTACCCCACCGCTCAGGCGTATTCAACACTGTCGGCCCCTCTATGCTTTGTTTTTTTGTTTTTTTGTTTTTTTTTAAACCTTCTCTCTTGGCTTCTGATCCCACATTCCTTTGGTTGTTCTTTGTCTTCAACTTCCTGGGTCCAGCTTTCTCAGGTTCTTGGCTGGCTCCCTCTTCGCCTTCCTAACCTCTAAGTACTCTGGCTCTCTTCTCTTCCACACCTGCCCTTTCTTCCTAGGTAATCACAGGCATTCCCACTCTTGTAAATATCACCTCTTCAGCGATACTTTCCTGATTTTTACGTCTAGCCTAGACCTCCCCTCTGACCTTCACACTTGCAGTAGCTCCCACTTGTCTATTTGGCGTCTCCACTTAGATGTCTCACCTGCATCTTAAACTTAGCAGATCCAAAAGGAAACTTGATTTCCTGTCCGAAACCTGCTCCTCAGCCTGTCTTTGCCATTTAGATAACTGATATAACATCTACCTGGTTGCTCAAGCCAACAACCCTGGAGGCATCTGTGATTTTCATCGACACTTATCAGTATGCGTCAGTGATTCTTACTGCACAATTAGTCCAGATCTTGAAGCTCTCTTCATAGCCTGCCTCTTCTGGTTCAAGCTGACACACCTGTTCTTCCTTTAATTCACAGCAATATCCCCACAGGGCTAGGAATAGGGTGAGGCAAGTGAGGTGCCTATGGCACAGTAAAGAGGCATCCTGAGAGTCAGTGCCTCACTTACCTCACCCTTATCCCAGTCCTGGCTCAATTTATTTCCTGATTTACCCACCCTCCCCCACTGCACTCACCCATACTACAATTCTTCCTTTTCCTCCCTGGAAAACACTAAGTATTCTGGTATCAGGGCCTTTGCACCTTTACCTGGTACATCTTTTTTCTGAATATCACATGGCTGTCTCCTTCTCATCCTCTGGTCTTTGACTAAATTTCACCTTCTCAGTAAAGTCTTTCTTGACCACTGTGTTTAAAATAGACCTCTCTTCAGCCGGGCGCGGTGGCTCACGCCTGTAATCCCAGCACTTTGGGAGGTCGAGGCGGGTGGATCACGAGGTCAAGAGATCGAGACCATCCTGGTCAACATGGTGAAACCCCGTCTCTACTAAAAATACAAAAAAATTAGCTGGGCATGGTGGCGCGTGCCTGTAATCCCAGCTACTCAGGAGGCTGAGGCAGGAGAATTGCCTGAACCCAGGAGGTGGAGGTTGCGGTGAGCCGAGATTGTGCCATTGCACTCCAGCCTGGGTAACAAGAGCGAAACTCTGTCTCCCAAAAAAAAAAAAAAAAAAAAAAATAGACCTCCCTTCCTGGCTGGGTGCGGTGGCTCACACCTGTAATCTCAGAACTTTGGGAGGCAGAACAGGTAAGTCACTTGAGTCTAGGAGTTCCAGATCAGCCTGGGCAACACGGTGAAACCCTATCTCTATAAAAATACAAAAATTAGCCAAGCATGGTGGCACATGCCTGTAGTTCCAGCTACTGAGGAGGCTGGGATGGGAGGTTCACCTGGGCCCAGGAGGCCAAGAATGCAGTGAGCTGTGATCTCACCACTGCACTCCAGCCTGGGCAACAGAGTGAGACCCTGTCTCAAATAAATACAAAACTAAAAATAAAGACCTGCCTTTCAAATTAATCTGCATTACAGCATATTTAATCCACCACAATAGATATTGCAATCTATAATTATTTTTCTATGTATCTTGTTATTTAATTCCCATCCCTACCCTTTAAAATAATTTTTAGAAGCTCCATGAAGTGCCTGTTAATGAACCACTGAATCCACATGGCTAGATACCTGGCCTACAGATTTAGTTTATAAATATGTATTAAGTGAATGAATGATAAATGAATGTAGAAGTGAGCCAGATTAATCTCCCAGAAATTCACCTTACACAGATAACTTTATAGAGATAATGTTCCTAGAAACACACATTACCCATAAAGTAAGGAACTACACAATAGACACTGGATTAAAATCACAACTGTACCACTTACCAGCTACATGACCTTGGACAAGATTTAATAGACTTCTCCCCTGTTGAAAATGAAATAATAATAGACTCACCTAGCAGGATTGTTATGAGGATTAAATGAGATAACTGGCAACATTCTTACTTAGCACAGTGTCTGATGATACTTATAAACAAAATGAATTCTTATAAGATACTTGTCTATGAAAACTGGGGAGACATGGAGCCATTTTTATACATAAAGAGGATTCATTATCAGGAATGCAATTCAATCATTTTCACTAAATATACCATCTATTATGTGCTAGTCTGTGTGCTAGCCACCTGCTGAACAAACATTCCCCCAGGAGTCACAGGGTATTGCCATGTCACATCCCTTAGAGCACAGTGTGAATACTTGGCACTGTTAACTTATGAACCTCACAGCCCATCCTACTCTCTCTCTTGTCCACCTTTGTTACTAAGAACATGCTTGATCAGGCTGAGACTCCACCCTAAGTTCACAGGACATCCTCCTTCTCTGTGGTCAGCTACCTGGCTTGATCTGAGCAATCTTGAGAGCCCCACAGCCAAATTTTAGCTCACAATATTGCTCTACATTCATTACTAGCTTCTGAAATAGTCTATTTTCAAGCCATCCCCACCTCACCCTGCTTCCCATCACTTGACAAACTCAGACTTAGCCAACAGGGAAACTCAGTTTTGACATTCAACTTCCAAGAAGCCATTCCCGATCCCCTAAGACTGGTTTGAGTGCACCTCATTTGCATTCCCTTAGCAAGCAACATTACCCCTGCCACAGCCCTTATAACATTGAATTGTTGTCTCTTTCTCCATTGGACTATGAGTTCCTTGGAAGCAGATGATGCATCTTATGCCAGCATACCTAGTGCCTAGAACGCTATAGGCGTTTCACAAAATTATAATAAATAAGAATATTTCTGTTTTCATGATTCAGTCTTTGAGAAATTGGTCAGGGTGTTGGGAGTGGGGCAGAAATGAGATGGTGGGGATGGGGGACAGAGGAGAATGCCATAATGCTATGCACCTACTATACAACAGATTTCTAAGATGTTTATGGGAATATTATACTATGAACTCAGTTTATAAGACAATAAATAACCACCTATGTTGGTACATTTTCCCAGAAGATTAAAATAAGAGGATAATTTTTTTTTTTTTTTAAAGGGACGAGGGGCAGACAAAACACTCATGTGGAGTCCAGGCTAAGAAGCTTCCTTCACTTTTCTGTAAACCAGTTTCAAACTGCATCTCAAGATCCATGTGAGGGAGGCTGAGTGTGGTGGCTCATGCCTGTAAGCCCAGGACTTTGGGATGCCAAGGCAGGCGGCTCACTTGAGGTTAGGAGTTCCAGATCACCCTGGCCAACATGAAGAAACCCCATCGCTACTAAAAATACAAAAATTAGCTTGACATGGTGGAACATGCCTGTAGTCCTAGCTATTCAGAAGGCTGAGGCACAAGAATCTCTTGAACCCAAGAGGCAGAGGTTGCAATGAGCCAAGATCGTGCCACTGCACGCCAGCCTGGGTGACAGAGCAAGACTCTGTCTCTAAAAAGAAAAACAAAACAGAACAAACAAAAAAGATCCATGTGTGGATATAAAATAATTTAATGTGCTGCAATCGTCATTTTAAAAACCTAAGTATAATAGAATAGAACAAAGTGAAAATTAGCATATTGTAATGATAAATACTTCACAGGAAATTTAGATACATACGCACAGATCATGATGTAACACATATTTCTTTAAAAAAAAAATTTGAGAAGCCACTGTTTAGTATATGCCTCTGAATTGGAGTCCTGCAGCTAGTGGGGCAGCAATTTCCCATGAAGAGAACTCTAAGGAAGAGGAGAAAAGAGGTGACTCTTTCCACTTAGGGGCTCTACAGAAAAGATAAAGGCCTTGAAGGGTAAGTTAACATCTGTCACAGACCTATGGTAGCTGGGGAGAAGTGTTAAACTCCTGCTGGAGACCAGAACTCTCAATCACTCAAGAGCCAATCCACCAACATCTTACCTTGCAGTGTGCCCACTAGCCCAGTACTAACTCCCGAAATGATGTCACTTAGCAGCCATTCCTTGACTCGGTATTTGGGGAGCCACTCCAAGATGGGCAGAAGAGTCTTTAGCACACCAAAGGCTCTCTTTCTTGAACAACTGTTAAAAAGCAAGAAAACTGGGTTTTCAATCCAATCTCAGTCACAACCAATTTGCAAATCACAAAGTTATGAACCGAATTCTGCTGTTTATAATTATTAAGAAAACAATAAGAATTTCATGGAAAATAATAACCCTGAAGTGCTTACCATACTTTTGCCAAGAACTGCATCTATCCTTTTAAATGCGCTGTTCTAGAAAACACAGGATTAAGTGTCCCACCCCTCGCTTACCTTTTTAATCCTCTGAGAAAATATTCCTACACAAAAACCTATTTTCTGGTCCAGCCAGAGACTGATGGATGTGGAGTCTCTAAATGAGATTAATTTTCAGACTCCTAACCCAGGCGCCTTATTATTATTATTTTCTTTAAAGAAAATAAACACACTAAGTATATTTTGGCAATAGAAATCTGGAGCTAGTTTTTATAAAAATCTTAGCATGGTGAACGAATACCTTGTATCTTGCTGCATAGTAATTTTTAAATTCAATAACCTATAGATTAAAGAAAAATATCCAAAGTAGGTGACTATTATATAACTCCTGATTTGAATAAATTTTTTAAATATGGCATTTATGGGATGATTGGACATTTTAACAATGACTCAATTTTTAATATTAAGGAGTTATTTTAGATATCAAGGTGTGATAATGAAATGTGGTTATATTTTTAAGAGTCTTTAGAGATACACAATAAATGAGATTTTCTTAAAAATAATACTGGAGGGGGCAAGTAGGTGTTCATATAAGAAACAAGATAAACTTTGAGTTGATCACTGTTGAGGCTGTGATGGGTAAAAACGGAGAGGGGAGTTCATTACTTGTCTGCTTGTGCATGTATTTGAAATGTTCTGTAATGAAAAGTTTTAGAAACTAATTTATGTATGTTTGTGATATCTAGTTACGGCACATTCGAGTTTAGAGACTGAGGGTGGCTCTCCCTAGGGGTCCCAGCACCCGCTGGTGAAGTACTCAGCACACCTGGCGCTCCGCTGGGCTCTAGCCTGCATTGCGGCCTCTAACTGAATGGTAGCCCGCCTACTTAGCTTGAGGGTTTCAAGGACTCCTGGTCAAGAGCTGGGTTTCCCTATTCATTTCATTTAAACGATCTCCTTTCATTCCCTTTTCCTCAGGCTTGCCCTCCCATGAAGTCAGCAGGGACCCACTGTACCCCAAGGGGCGCTCCAGGTTTCCTTCAGAGAGGAAAAGGAGAGATGGGGGCCCCAGATTCCACAGTCGCCAAAGGCGAGTTTCCCAAATAAGTTCATTTCGGGCCCGAGCCTGATGGAGCCACTCTCCGACCAGAAGGGCGGCGTGGAGGACCAGAGACCCAAAGTCGGGCCTCTAGGAGAAGCGGCTGGCGCCCAGGGACTCCGCAGCCCGCAGCCCGCAGCCCACGCTCTCCGGCAGGGCACGCCCTCCCCGCCCCAAGCCGCGGACGCCCCGCTCAGCTTCTCCCCCCGCGGGCCCGCGCGGCCGCTACCTGCAGCACTTGGCCAGGCTCTCCCGCAGCGTCTTGCGCTCCTGCAGGCGCCGCTCGTGCTGTTGCTGGAAAGCGAGCTCGCTGTAGACCGGACGCGACACCACGTAGCTGCAGCGGTACTCGGGGAGCTGCGGAGGCTCCAACCTGCCGCCCGGCGCTGCCATGACCTGAGAGCCGGAGGACGGCGAGGAGGGAGGAGATGCGGTGAGGGAGGATCATCGGAGGTGAAGGGCGAGGAACAGAAGGAAGGGGGTCACCTGTTAGCTGCCGCCTCATCCCCCTCCAGCTGCAGTTCAACACCCTGAGTCTGATCCGCGCCCTGCAGCCCTCGGCGCCCTCGACAAGCGCCCCACGGCGCTTCCACGGCGCGCACGGCCAGCCTGCAGGGGGGCACCTGAGGACCTTCGGGTCCCGCGGCCTGCAACCGCTGCCCGGGGCTCCCCAAACTTGAAGACAGTGAGCCCTGCTTTGGGGGCTTCCCGAGCTCCACCCAGTCCCCTCTGGCCTGCAGCCCAGGCGCTGTCCGCGTCCTGAAATCTCCCCCAAACCAAGGGGCTGGGGCAGGGCCCAAGGGCGCGTGCAAAGCTGGAAGGGAACACTAAGCGTCCCTCCCTCCCCACACCTGAGCCGGGACGCAGCTCCAGGCGCGCACTGGGAGAGAGGAGCAGGCCCCCGGGCCAGGCGTGGAACCCTCAGGGCGCGCTCCCCGGGTCCCCAGGTCGCGGGCGCTACAGGTACATTCAAGCTGCGGTCGCAGCCCTCCCGGGGGCAGAACTTTCAGCGTGTTGAGCAAGTCTCTCCCCACGTTCTGTTTTCCGATCCGCCTCCTCGCTCTCGGCGTCTCAGAAAGAAGGCTGTACTGCCCCCTGCCCGCCTGCTTCGAGTCCCCTCACGAGTCCCATCAGCAACCCTCAAGGCCTTCCAGGGAGTGGAGCCCGGGCCGGGTGTGGGCATCTTCAGGGTGAACTCACCTGTCTCTGCTCACGCCCCTCCCGGAATGCCCCGGGGACGCCCGTTCCGCTGCCTTTATAGCGCTCTCAGACGGCAGCGAGACGTTTTATTTACGGAGCAACAGAGACACCTTGGTCGAAGGGAAAGACACACAGGCTGCGGTCTTTCTCAACTGATCCTATCAGGAAAGAAATCCTACCCCTCCTTCATTCCTTCCCTTTCCCGAACCAGGAAGGCTGAGAATCTTACTGGCTGCCACGTAGGGGCCACCCGGATCCTCATTCATCCCCAGTTACTAACCTCGCGGGCTGCGAGGTCAGGGGCGGGCCAGGCCCTGTGGGACTCCTTAAGGGAGAGCAGAGCCCCACGTAGAGGAAGAGGTCCGCGGTCTCTGGGAGTGCTGACCTTGACTCCTAGGTTGTGTGATTCAGAGAACTCCACAGTCTGCCACAGGTGCTCTTATCCAGATGGGGAGAAGAGGCACAGTGTCCAGGTTTCTATATCAATAAACCCTTGAATTTCTAGAAAGTTTTTTTAGGTGTATTTAATAGGTGGAGTATTTAATTAGGAGTATTTAATCGGTGGAGTATTTAATTAGGAGTATTTAATAGGTGGAGGATATAGAGAGTTCACGATTTACTCAGATTTTAGCCCCATATTCTATGGGTGCATGTGTGTGTGTTTTATTTCACAATCCAAATCCAGCGTCCGGGTGACCCTTTCTTACCCACTAGACTGTTTTTTGGTTTTGTCTCATTCTCCTGGACAATCAGGAGTCTAGGTTTACATGGAAATCAAGACTGGAAGAGAGGGAGGAGGAGCCAGAGCTAGCCTACCTCATCAGTGTTTTGTCTTCTGTCGGGATAAATTTTGCTAAAACTAATGCCAAAAACCTTCCATAGCAAAAAGGAAGGGTTTGATAAACCAGAACATTCTCACCTGATTATCAGTGTTCTGACGTAAATACAGAAGAGGCTCCGAAATACAGACCTATGTACGTCAACCTTCCGTTACCTTGAATATACAGACCATGACAATTCTACGAGCTCCTGGAAACAGAACTGGTCACCAGAGAACCCTGATGCAAATCCCCTGGTATTGTAGAAAGCATGTTCATTTCCTGGAAGTGAATGAGTCAACAGCTTTCAACAGATCTTCAAAGGCTTACTTGACCCAATGAAGTTAAGAACCACTGAAGAAGAAACCTAAAAGGAAAATCCAGGTCATGAACTTTGTAATTTTTATTCACATTTAGAGAAGAGGGGAGGAATCTCTTGTATATGTTTTACTTATGCATACCAGTGGTTCTTAATAAAGGGCTTTCTTGCCCCCAGGGGTCAATGCCTGGAGGTGTTTTTGGTTGTCACACCGAGGAGTATGCTATTGGAATCTAGTGAGTAGAGGCCAGGGATGCTGCTAAACATCCCACAATGAAGTTTGCTATCACTCTAAGGTTTTGCAAGCAATTTAAACTCTACACTTATTAATAAATTGCTGCATGTACTAAAATATGTGTCTCTCCATATGTGTATATATATGTGTATTTTTTCATTATTGTTGGATGTATAGCTCAACTCCACTAAACAGAGGAAAGTATTTGTTTTAAAGTAGATTCTGAATATACTCACTCTATATATCCTCATCCACACCTTCAAGATCTGGTGAAAACACTATGTCTTCCATGAACAGTCTTCGATGCTCTAGGTCAGAATTAATCCAGTCCCTTTTCTAAATTCTCTTAATACCTTATCTGATCCTCTCCTAAGTTACCTCTCACTAGCTACCTTAGTATCCCAATTTTGTTTGCATACAAGTCCTATCTCTGTCACTAGACAATCACTTCTTGAGGGCAAGCACCGTCTCCTTTCAACCATGATTATCTTCTGTTTTTTGAACAGATTTCTCTACAGCCCAAACATACCTTTAAAAAAACTAAAAATTAAATATTGGATCTACAACTTTTTTTTCTCAATTAAGACCATGCTATGGATATTTTTGCAAATGAGCACATAAGAATTTTTTCTTAAGTTTGGAGATGGCTATCTAGGATTCCAGAATATAAACTTGCATTCATAGCTCCATGGTAACTCACCTACATAACTCACAACTCTTTGCTGAATTAAGTTAGAAGGCATTCTGTACAAATATGAATATATTCCATATCCCACTCTAATATGGATTTCTGCTCCCTGTTACTTGCTATTTGAACACTTTCAGTCTGGTCCAGTCAGGTCTGTGAGCCACTTTGCATCAGAACTTGGCAACGGTTTGCTGGTTCAGAGAGTGGGGTAAGGCTGGTGAAGGACACAGGAGAAAAGACTCGCATAGCAACAGGAGGCAAAAGAGTAACTTCCCTTGGCTAATAGAATTCTTCTTTGAAATGCGTCTCTCTGTATAAGAGTTTGGTTCAATAATCACACTATAATAAGTCCTGCATGTGTCTGGATGAAGATAATTGCTTTTTTCTGTTGAATCCTTATTCTATAGCAGAAATACCTGGGGTAAAACAGAACGGTATCTCTGTTAAGGATTCTATAAGGGTATAGAAAGATGTCTTGTGGAATTATTGATGGAGTAACACACAGCATGGGGAGGGGGAGGACTGCTTTAGAGCAAGTGTTCAGGGAGGGCCTTTCTCTTTCAGAGGAAATGACATTTGAAGAGAGACTGAAAGATGAGAAAGAGCCTTTCCGGAAGAGGAAACAGCAAATGAAAAACTTTGAGTTAAGAAATAACTTAATGCACTTGAGAAACAAAAAGAAGGCCAGCATGACTGAAATCCATATAAGTCAGAGCTGGGGACAGCAAACTGGAAGCCCTCAGTAAGTATGTGGCAATTGAAACCAGGCATTTAGAATGAGAAGAGAGGCAGATAAAAGGCCAGCACACAGCCCTCAGACAGTCCAACAGTTAGAGGTCCTTTACAGGAGGAGATGAGGGACCTCTTCGGTAAAATGCTGAGAATCCTTGAACTCAGGTGGCGAGAAAAAAAACACCTCTAAAATATTTTGAACTTCTTGGAGATATTTCTCTCAATAAAATTTCTTTGGGTATGTTTAAAACCTGTATCTTTTAATGACACTTGTAAAGGGAAAAAAGAATCTGAACATTTGAAACTCGTCCCTCCTTTTTTTTTTTTCTGAGACAAAATGGCACAGCTGGAGTACGGTGGTACAATCTTGGCTCACTGCAATGTCGGCCTCCTGGGTTCAAGTGATTCTCCTGCCTCAGCCTCCCGAGTAGCTGGGATTACAGGCGTCAGCCACCATGCCTGGCTAATTTTTGTATTTTTAGAAGAGAGGGGGTTTCTCCATGTTGGTCAGACTGGTCTCGAACTGCTGGCCTCCAGTGATCTACCTGCCTTGTCTTCCCAAAGTGCTGGATGAACCACCGTGCCTGGCCATGTCCTTCATTATTGCATGTGTAATTAATCACTTTTCTTTTTTGATAATGGTGGCACCTTATACTCAGTAAGTCTTCCTCAATAGTCAAGGACTCCTTGACTACTGGAGCAGAAGCTGATCTAGGCAATCAGGCTAACGACTTTTGATAGAAAACAGCAGCGTATCATCCAAGGCAGTTCATCTTTCCTTTGGGGTGGGGGAGGTTGGAGTGTAGCTGACAGCTATTTTGCTTTATAAAGAACATTTTTTAAATGTATTCATACCCCTTGTATTAAACTATACATTAGTAACAACACAATCCTAGAATTTACTGTTTTGGTTTTTTTTGTTTGTTGAGACAGGGTCTCCCTTCGTTACCCAGGATGGCGTGTGGTGGTGGGTTCATAGCTCATTGCAGCCTCAATCTCCCAGGCTAAAGTGATCCTCCCACCTCAGCCTCCTAGTAGCTGAGACTTCCAGCTTGTATCACCATAACTGGCTATTTTTTTTAAACATTTTTGTAGAGACAAGGTCCCACTATGTTGCCCCAGCTGATCTCAAACCCCTGAGCTCAAGTGATCCTCCTGCCCCGGCTTCCCAAAATGCTGAGATTACACGTGTGAGCCACTGCACCAAGCCAGAATATACCATCTAATTATTCATTTAAAATGAGTCTTAAATATCAACAGAGAGAAAGCCTGTTAAGGGACATATAAAGTGACAGAGAGGTGCAATGAGCAGCAGAAGAATGAGAGAAGGACAAAGCTGAGGAAGACTTAAGAGAAAGAACCAGAGACCAGGAGGGAGGCTCATGGCAGTATTTGTGCCACGTGGCCTGATGCAGTCTAACTTGAAAGTCGACCTGAAAACTAAACTGCTTTTGAGCATAAGTATTACCTTGAGGTGGGTACTGTTATCCCCATTTTACAAATGAGGAATCGTACACAGTAAAGCTAAATTATTTGTCCAAGGTCATACAGCTTAGCTAAGCTGAAATGTGAACTCAAGCAGTTTGAGGCCAAAGCTTACTCTCTTAACTACTACTGCAAAACTACACAGGGTTCCATTATATCATAGAACCTCCAGCCCTTTCATATTATCCCATCCCATGGTCCCTTGGCTACATTTTAGCTTTTAAATCTCATCTTTAGATATAACATTAAAAGTATGACACATGGCCGGGTGAGGCGGCTCACGCCTGTAATTCTAGCACTTTGGGAGGCCGAGGTGGGCAGATTACCTGAAGTCAGTGTAAGGTCTGTTTTCGCCGAAGACGAAACGGAGAAACTGAGGCCAGCACGAAAATAATCCAATGCAAAGGAATTTATTCAGGCTCCCGGACGAGGTTCTGCGGTCCGGACGGGAAGGGCCGGAGAAGTCGCCCGGACTCCGCGCAGGCACGGTGTTTTATAGGGAGTGGAGGCATCCGATTGGCTGTGGCCAAGGTGGGTGGGACAAAATGGAGGGGAGTGGGACCCGGATGGAAGGGAGTGGGGCCTGGATGGTATCAGGTAAGTCCTGATGGGGCTTTTTCCCCCGGGCTCCCGGCGGGGGGAGGAGGCGTGTCTGAGCTCCCGGCAAGGGAAGGAGGCGTGTCCGAGCTCCCGGCGAGGGGAGGAGGCGTGTCCGAACTCTCCACGACGCAGCCAACCTTACAGTCAGGAGTTTGAGACCATCCTGGCCAACACAGTAAAACCCTGTCTCTACTAAAAATACAAAAATTAACTGGGCGTGGTGGCACATGCCTGTAGCCCCAGCTACTCGGGAGGCTGAGGCAGGAGAATCGCTTGAACTGGAGAGGTGGAGGTTGGAGCGAGCTGAAATCACGCCACTCTGCTCCAGTCTGTGTGACAGAGTGTCACTTCATCTCAAAAAAAAAAAAGTATGGTTTACACAGACAATGGGGTACTATGGGATATTCATAAGGTAGATTATTATATATGGACATGGAAAGGAACCCAACTGTCTTGAGATGAGAAAAAGGCAAGGTGCAAAAAGTGTATAGTATGTTTATTTTTCAATAAATGAAAGGAATATATATTTTGGCTGGACGCAGTGGCTGACACCTGTAACCCCAGCACTTTGGAGGCCGAAGTGGATGGATTCCTTGAGCTCAGAAATTCAGGACCAGCCTGGGCAACATGGTGAAATCCTATCTCTACAAAATATCAAAAATTAGCCAGGCGTGGTGACACACTCCTGTAGTCCCAGCAGCTACTTGGGAGGCTGAGATGGGAGGATCGCTTGCGCCTAGAAGGCTGAGGCTTCAGTGAGCCGTGATCACACCACTGTGCTTCAGCCTGGGTGACAGAGTGAGACTCTGACTCAAACATTATTTGTATATTTGCTCAGACTCTGAGTCATCTAATATAAAAATAAATATGTAGATAGATATGTTTGTATATTAGATGACTCAGAGTCTGAGCAAGAAAAAGATGTCATGCTCGGATGGAGTTAATAAAGGAACCACCTACAAATGTGTGGGCAGGGTCAAGGAAAACCAAAAAGGCATGTTGGGGAGCTTCAGGGCTGGCTGAAGGGAGCTGTCATCAGAGAAAGAAGTTGTCAGCAATTCTAGCCAGAGGGGACAGAAGGAAGGAGCTGTTACCAAAACACATGGTGTTGTTGGAGAGGGCTGCCCAGCAGGAGCTGTGGCCTCCAGTGGAGGAACAGAACCACTGAGAATTCCACACTCAACAAGTAAGATGCTGGGGAAAAAAATTCCCAACTTCTTCCCTCCGTATCGCTGATTTGAGGCTTGCACTTCCCCATCCCTCCATTTCTCTATTGCCCAAATCCTACTGGAAGAAGTGAGAGAGCTAAGGAGGCTGTTGACATTGACCATAAGGTCAGCCTCCTGGGCACAGAGCAGAGCAAAGTGGAGAGAGGATAGGGAGAGGAGAAAAAAGAATATCCCTTATAAGCATGAGGTATTTCTGGGAAGATTCACAAGAAGCCAGTTTCTGATGAAAATAAGACTTATAAATATATATTCTTTATTTTTTGGAACAGTTCTAGATTTATAGAAAACTTCAGAAGATAGTACAGAGAGTTCTCATATATTCCATACATAGTTTACCCTATTAACATCTTTTATTGTTTTTGTTTTTTGTTTTTTTGTTTTGAGACAGTCTCACTCTGTGACATGGGCTGGAGTACAGCTGCGCGGTCTCGGCTCACTGCAACCTCTGCCTCCCGGGTTCAATCAACTCCTGTGCCTCATCCTCACGAGTAGCTGGGACTACAGACGTGCACCACACCCAGCTAATTTTTGTATTTTTAGTTGAGACAGCATTTCACTGTATTGGCGAGGCTGGTCTGAAACTCCTGGCCTCAAGCGATCCACCCGCCTTGGCCTCCCAAAGTACTGGGACTACAAGCATGAGCCACCACACCCAGCCACCCTTACTTAACATCTTAAATTTATATGGTACATTTGTCACAATTAAAAAACCAGCATTACTATATTATTATTAAAGTCCATTGTTTGTTCAGACTTCACCTAATGTCATATTTTTGTTCCAAGATCTCATCCAGGTTGTCACCACATTATATTTTGTTATCCCATTTCCTTAGGCTCCGCTTGGCTGTGACAGTTTCTCAGGCTTCTCTTGTTTTTCATTAACGTGACAGTTTGAGAAGTACTGGCCAAGTATTTTATAGGATGTTCCTCTTTTGGAATTTGTCTGGTATTTCTCATTATTAGACTAGTGTTGTGGTTTTATGGGAGAAAAAGCAAAGGGCCATTTTCATCACATAGTATCAAGGGTACATAGTCATCATGACTTATTGTTGATATTAACCTTGATCACCTGAAAGGTAGTGTTTATTAGGTTTCTCCACTGTAATGTGTAAACCTAGTGTTTATTAGGTTTCTCCATGACTTATTGTTGATATTAACCGTGATCACCTGAAAGTTAGGGTTTATTAGGTTTCTCCCCTTTTCCATTCTATAATCTCTCTTATTCTTTTTCGTTCTTTCTTTTTTTTTTTGAGACACGATCTCATTCTGTTGCCCAGGGTGAGTGCAGTGGCACCGTCATGGCTCATTTCAGCCTCCATCTCCCAGGTTCAAGCGATCCTCCCACCTCAGCCTCCTGAGTAGCTGGGATTACAGGTGCACACCACCAATCCCAGGTGATTTTTAAATTTTTTGTAGAGATGGGGTCTCACTATGTTGCCCAGCCTGGTCTCAAATTCCTGGGCTCAAGCAATCCTCCAGCCTCTGCCTCCCAAAGTGCTGGGATTACAGGCGTGAGCCACCTTGCCCAGCCCATTCTGCAATCTTCGGAAAGAAGTCACTATACGCAGCCAACGCTTGAGGAGCAGGGAGTTGAATTCCACATCCTTGAGAGTGGAATACCTAAATAAATTATTTGGAATTTTTCTGCAAGAGAGATTTGTCTCTTCTCCTCTATTTATTCATTTATTCAATCATTTCTTTATGTCATCATAAAATCATGAATATTTATTTTATATGTTGCATCGTAAACCAACCGTACTTTTTAAAAAATCAAACTGTTCCAGGCTTGGCCATCAGGACCTCTTGCAGTTGGCTCCTGTGCCCTTTGACATAGCCCCACCAATGTAGGTTGGTTTTGCTTTTTGGTTTTGGAGCAACTTTCTTACTTCCCAGCACTATAAGATGCTACAGGCTGATCTTGTATATTTCCTGTCCTAAAATCAGTCAGTTTTTAAAGGAAGGCTGGTTCCTTTTATCGGTGAATGATATCAGCAACCAAGATCTGGGTGATAGAGTGCTCCTTGCTGCAGGGGAAATGTTGCTCTAGGCCCTTTCAGCTGGCAGAGCAAAAAAATATGTGTGTATATTAACCAAGGCATACACACATATCTATAATATTTCTATATCTAATCATCTATATCTCTACTGAATTAAACATACATTCATACTAATTAAGAGATATTTTTATTTTATAGTATTTTGTACTATTTGAGTTTATTTTTTAATAGGTCAATTTGTTAGTTTGTCATTTCAAAAGAAATCATATTATGTTTGAAATGCCCTAGTGATAAGATATACGTATGTATGTCTTGATAGCTGTGGATTACTAGATGTCCCCCAAAAAATGGTCTATTGATTTTGTTTGTTTATTTGTTTGTTTTAGGGACAGGGTCACACTCTGTCACCCAGATTGAAGCGCAGTGGTGTGATGATAACTCACTGAAGACTTGATCTCCTGGGCTCAAGAGATCCTTCCACCTCAGCCTCCCCAGTAGCTGGGATTACAGGCGTATACCGCCATACCTGGCTAGTTTTTAAATTTTTTGTAGAGATGGGGTCTCACTATGTTTCGTAGGCTGGTCTTGAATTTCTGGTCTCAAGTGACCCTCCTATTTTGGCCTCCCAAAGTGCTGGGGTTTACAGGCGTGAGCTACTGCTACTGGCCCCTGTATAAAAATTTTGTGGGGGCCGGGTGTGGTGGCTCACGCCTGTAATCCCAGCACTTTGGGAAGCCGAGGTGGGTGGATCACGAGGTCAAGAGGTTGAGACCATCCTGGTCAACATGGTGAAACCCCGTCTCTACTAAAAATACAAAACAAATTAGCTGGGCATGGTGGCGCGTGCCTGTAATCCCAGCTGCTCAGGAGGCTGAGGCAGGAGAATTGCCTGAACCCAGGAGGCGGAGGTTGCGGTGAGCCGAGATCGTGCCATTGCACTCCAGTCTGGGTAACAAGAGCGAAACTCTGTCTCAAAAAAAAAAAAAAAAAAAAAAAAAAATTTGTGACTCAAACTGTTTTAAGTATGTCAAGAGAATTAGATGATGAAGATAACTCATACGAGTTATCCTTTTATTAAATAAATGAGGTCAGGCCCAGTGACTCGTGCCTATAATCCCAGCATTTGGGGAGGCTCAGACATGAGGATTACTTGAGCCCAGGAGTTCAAGACCAGCCTGGGCAACATAGTGAGGCCTCATCTCTAAATATATAAATAAGCCAGACATGGTGGTGTGCATCTGTAGTCCCAGCTACTTGAGAAGCTAAGGTGGGAGGATCACTTGGGCTTTGGAGTTCAAGTCTACAGTGAGCTGTGATTGCACCACTGCACTCCAGCCTGGGTGACAGAGTAAGACCCTGTCTCAAAAAAAAAAAAAAGAATGATCACCATATGCTTTCATATGTTGCATGACACCTCAATATGGCAAAAAATGAATTAGTTGCCTTCTTCTAACCCCATTTTGAACCTACTCCTCTTCCTGGCTTTCCCATCTTGGTGAATGGCATTCCATTCATCCCATGCCCAAGCCAGAAATGTAGCAGCCACTTTAATTCCTTCTTCTCTGTTATTTTTCACGTCATCTGTGGTCAAGTTCACTTTTTGAAAAGCTCTCCAGTTCTGTCTGCTTCTCTCCCTCTCCACCGCTACTGCCTAGGGGATCCGTTTCTGATTATGCGAAGGCAATAGCCTCCTAACAGATATCCTTGCCTTTCCTCTTGTTCTACTCATGAATTATTCTCCAAAGCAGGCTCCAAAAGTCTAAGAAATGCCCATCAGGTCAGGTTCCTACTTAGTTTAAAATCTTTCAGAGACTCTCCATGGCCATTAGCCCTGTCTTTCCATGCACCCATGGCACTGAGCTCTCCTTTATCTCTGGACCTGGTGACTTGCTTCTTCCTCTGCCTGGAACTCTTTCCCCCTTTCTCCATCCCTGACTTCTCAGATTAGCTGTCCCTTTGATAGTTACTTGCCTAATAGCCAAAGGCAAGGTTAGATGACCTTCCTACATATATCCTTAGCCCTCTTAACTATCTGTGTACTTAGCACACTGAAGGGTACTTGTCTGAATCCAGTATTAGGCTATAAACTTCCTGAAGGTAAGGAGTTTGTTTGTTTCTTTGTTTTTACAGAGACAAGGTCTTGCTCTGTTGCCCAGGCTGGAGTGCAGCAGCATGATCATAGCTCACTGCAGCCTTGCCCTCCTGTGCTCAAGCGATGCTTCTGCCTCAGCCTCCTGAGTAGCTGGGACTACAGGCACAAACATGCCACTGTGCCTGGCTAATTTTTAAATTTTTGTTAGAGATGAGGTCTCGCTATGTTGCCCAAGCTAGTCTTGAACTCCTAGAATCAAGCAATCCTCCCACCTCAGCCTCCCAAAGCCATAAGGCACCACCCTCAGCTGGTAATAACTTTTAAGACTATAGTGGAGATATATTTTCTCAGTTTTAGTCCTAGCTCTGCCATTTTCTACTGAGTGACTTTGAGCAAGTTATTTAGCTTCCCTTGACTCAATTTTATCATCTTTAAAATAAGATTATGTGCGAATAGTACCTATCTCATAATGTTGGTGTAAAAAAGTAGTTGCAATGCCTGGCACATAGTAAGTACTTGATAAATGTTAACTATTATAATTGAGGTCTGGAGCCCTGGGAGCGGTTTAAGTTAGATCTTGGTATATTTTGAGCTTCATTCCGAAAAAAAGGTACATGAGTATATGTATATGCTATTTGCTGTTGCCAGGAATAGCTAATTTTATCTGTTAAAGATTTCTTCCTAGCACACTCTTTTGAGTCACGGATTTTGGCTTTTAAGTAAGCTAAAGGTTGTTAATTGGGAGAATGGCCAGAAAAACTTATCCACAGCTTTCAAATCACATGTTGAACAAATCTGGCATCACAAGCGTCAAGCTGCCTTCTGTTTCTAATCATTTTTCTTTCTAATTTAGTTTCTCCCACCCAAAGAAATTATAATTTATTTTCATTGCAGAGTCCATGAAAGATGTCACAAGATGTAGAAGCAATTATTTTCAAGAAGATGAAGCTCATATTTGCTGAACATCGCAGTTGGCTTCATCCCAAATGCTAAGCAGTAGCAATACTTCCCTGGAT
The DNA here is from genome assembly GCF_030222135.1 of Aotus nancymaae. Lineage (NCBI taxonomy): Eukaryota > Metazoa > Chordata > Mammalia > Primates > Aotidae > Aotus > Aotus nancymaae. The sequence continues at coordinate 50,627,912 of NW_026988413.1, forward strand.
TGAGACAACGTGTTACTGATCTGAGAAGGCTGGCAAAAGCCTTGGCTGAGAAAACCTTTCTTCTCTTCTATATCTCTAAAATTCTTTTAAAATACGCATGCACAGACACGCGCGTGTGCACACACACACAGAGTGCATCTTAGTTATGGAAAGTTCCCTAAGACCACACAGGTCAGTGGCCCAGGCCATGAAAGTTTTGAACCTAAGCCATGTTTCAAAATAGACTTCCTTACAGGAGTTTCACTTTTCTTCCTTACGTTTCACTTTTCTTTTCTAAACTTTTCTTTCTTATCATTTCTTCTTTTTCCAACATCTACTTCTTGCCCCCTTATTCTAACTTTGAGAGAACAACCTCCTTCTTCTTGACTTCCCCTAATTTGGTCTTTCCCTTATATATCTTCCCATATATATATATATATATATATATATATATCCCTTATGTATCTTAAAGTTTTCTAAGTTTAGGCATCTGTCCTTGCTTAGAAGTTCCTATAAAATGATGTAAATCTGGAAATGACCTTTTGTCAACCCTAAAGCCTGTATCTTGTAAAACAATAAAATGTTTACAAAACGAAAAATACAAGTGTAGAAAAGAACAAAAATCAGGAACAATCCTGTTTATTCCTCCTCTCTGTTTATCCAGATCTATCCATCAAGCCTTAGATCACTAACTCCTTTTTCTCCAGGAAGTCTCGCCACCATCTCTCTTGGACTGAACACCCTTTCTTCAGAGATTTTACTATATTTTTATTTCTACTACAGATTTGACATTATCTTGTAGCTTTGCCAGTTCCTTCTGAGTTTATGTAAATTCCCAGCAGAAATAAGTTTCTTGAGGGCTAATGCTTATCTGTGACCTTGGGTAAGTTTTCTAACCTTTCTTACAAGTATTCGGAGGTAATTGTCATTCATTACATTGTCATAATGACAAAACACAATGATAGAACTTTCCGGGCCATAGTAATGTGCTCAATAAAGTTAAATCCTTTCCCCTTTCCCTTCGTTTTGTGGTCTCATTGTGCTCATTGCCATCCAGTGGGAGGCGATATAGAGCACTGATTCAGAATATGGGCTGCAGTTTGATTCCCAGCTTAACCACTCCCTAAGGAATTTAGAAAGCATTCTCAGTCTCTTGTCAGCCTCAAATAATCAAAAGGGTTAGAATCTAGTTTTAAAAGAGTTTATTTTAATTATTTATTTATTTAGAGACAGAGTCTTGCTCTGTTGCCCAGGATGGAGTGCAGTGGCCCGATCTTGTCTCACTGTAGACTCTACCTCCCGGTTCAAGTGATTCCTGCCTCAGCCTCCAAAGTAGCTGGGATTACAGGTGTACACCACCATGCCCGGCTAATTTATATATATACATATATATATATATTTTTTAATAGAAACGGGGCTTCTCCATGTTGGTCAGGCTGGTCTCGAACTCCCGACCTCAGGTGATCTGCCCAACTCGGCCTCCCAAAGTGCTGGGATTGCAGGCGTGAGCCACCGTGCCCAGCCTATTTTATTTATTATTTTTTTTTTTTTTGAGATGGAGTCTTGCCCTGTCACCCAGGCTGGAGTGCAATGGCACGATCTCGGCTGACTGCAACCTCCGCCTCCTAGGTTCAAGCAATTCTCCTGCCTCAGCCTCCCAAGTAGCTAGGACTACAGGCGTCTGCCACCACACCTGGCTAATTTTTTGTGTCTTTAGTAGAGAGGGAGCTTTTACCATGTTGGCCAGGCTGGTCTCGAACTCCTGACCTACGTGATTCGCCCACCTTAGCCTCCCAAAGTGCTGGGATTACAGGCGTGAGCTACTGCACACAGCCTAATTTTTATATTAGTAGAGATGGAGTTTCACCACATTGGCCAGGCGGGTCCCAAACTCCTAACCTCAGGTGATCTGCCCACCTCGGCCTCCCAAAGTGCTGGGATTACAGGAGTGAGCCACCGCACCCAGCCAAAGAGAGTTTATTCAAGCACAAAGTTAAGGATGGCCGCTTGGGAAGCGCAGATTCCAAAAAATGAAAGTCAGTGTTCAAAAATGTAGAAGTTTAGGCTCATTTACATAGACAAGTTTGGGGAGCTTAACAGAATTTCAACCCTTTCTACATAAGGCTTTATGTATAGTTATGGTAATCCCATTAGTTAAGGCACTCTTTTTCTTTTCAGGAAAGGTAATTTTTTTTTTTTAATTGCATTTTAGGTTTTGGGGTACATGTGAAAAACATGCAAGATTTTTGCATAGGTGCACACGTGGCAGTGTGATTTGCTGCCTTCCTCCCCTTCACCTATATCTGGCATTTCTCCCCATGCTATGGCTCCCCAACTCCCCACCCCTCTGCTGTGCCCCCTGCTCCCCCCAACAGACCCCAGTGTATAGTGCTCCCCTCCGTGTGTCCATGTGTTCCCATTGTTCAATACCCGTCTATGAGTGAGAACATGCGATGTTTGATTTTGTGTTCCTGTGTCAGTTTGCTGAGAATGATGTCTTCCAGGTTCATCCATGTCCCTACAAAGGACGCGAACTCATCTTTTTTGATGGCTGCATAAGATTAGAGAAAACAGGAAAGGTAATTTTACGTTTTACACTGAAGAAGTAACAGTCACAGGGTCTTTTGTACCATCGGCCTGAATTAGGTACGGACAATAAAAGAGGCGGGTAATCCATAACAAAGATTAGTGATTGGAAGGAGAGAGGGTCTGGCCTCTGGTCTCTCCTAGTCATTTACAGAACAAGCACAATGAGGAAGAAAGTTCATCCATAGTCTAAAAAGGAGATCGATGGGAGAGGCCTGCTATAGAAGGTACTATGATGGGAACAAGAGCTGCTGATTAAGCCTGATTAAGATAACAACCTCCCGAAAACACTGATGCTTCACAGGAGAGCCCATGGGGGAAGCCAGTGGGGAGCCTGGCTGGTATTCGTGAAGTGCTGGGCAAGAAGCTGGAGGAAAGGGGCTTTGACAAGGCCTGTGTTGTCCTTGGCCAGTTTCTGGTGCTGAAGAAAGAGGAAGACCTTGCCCAGGTATGGCTGAAGGACACATGTAGCACCAAAGCCAGGCAGCCCCAGGACTGCTTTGGACACCTGCAAAAGTAGTGTAATGCCTTCTTGTGATGCTCTCTGGGGACTCCTCAATGCCCAGCGCCAGCATTGCGTCTCCAGAGCTTGCAGCTGAGTAGGGGACTCCTTCTCTCTGTCCTCTACAAAGGAAATGATTGCTGTGGTTGTGCATACATGTTTGGGGAGTTTTCTCCCCTAACCATTTCAACTTTTTTGCAATTCTAACTCTTGCGTGCATCTCCCGTCCTTTTCCTCTGCTAGTTTCCTGGTGACAGTTACCAACATTCCTGGTGGATTTCTGGCCCCATCCCTCACCCCCACCATCACTTCTAGTGTTTCATGCCATTTGGTTCCTTTTTTTCACAGAACAGTCATTGTCCTCGTGAAGATTTTTAGATCAATAAAGTCAGTGGCTATAAAAAATAAAAATAAGAAGTTACAACTGCAACATCTGGAAATTGAGAACTCAGATATCAAAACTATATGTGAAAAGTAAATTGAGCTCTCAGTGCATCCCTAAGGCATGACTCTCCATTGTACTATCTGTTCTCCCAAGTGAAGGCAAAGAGAAATTGACTGTCTTTATCCACAGGAATAGTAAAACATGCACTACATAAATCTATTGCAGTAAAAAACTCACCTTCAGCAGGGATGGTAGTCAACAACGTATGGCGGTTTGACACCAGCAGATGGCAAGGAGTAACTATGTTGTTAATTGCTCTCAGATCCTGTACAAGCCTCCATCCTCTGTCACTTGGTTTTCTTACAGAAAGGGTTGGAGTGTTACATAGGCTTCTACAGGAAATAATCAGACCTCTTTTTATTTAGTCTAGAGCTATAGGTTGTGTTTCTTCTAAAGCCTTTGGCTTTGAAGTGTACTGTTTAAAGTTTAGAAGAGGTTTTGATGGGTTTATTTAAATTTCGATCAGGGAAGTCAACTTAATTTTTCCAGTATCAATGAACGACTTTGCCCACAACTGATCTGGTATTGCCTTTAACAATTTTTGTTATTGTTTATCAATCAATAATTTGGTGTCATATATGGCAAGATAAATTGTAGTTTGTGAATTTAAAAGAATCAGATTCTGAAAAATTCATGGTGTCTGGTAATTCAACTTTGTCTTCTAATTCTAAAAGCATTTAGCCCTTTTGGGAAAAAGAAATACAGGTACTATATATTTCTAAGAAGTCTCTTCCTATCAAATGGATAGGGGCTGAGAGAACAAAGAGAAAACACGAGTCTATTGTAAAGGACCTACTGGAAAAGCTATAGGCTACGATTTATGTACCAGTGCAGACGTATTAGTGTCAGCCACCATTTAAACTGTTTATTTTAAGGAATGGGACCTTGTAATAAGGTGAGATTTACTACAGATAATGTAACTCTGTGTCATATAAGAGCTTATGTTTGCTCTCCATTTGAGATACTTTCTATTTATCCCAGAACATTAACAAGGAGGAAAGGCAAGATCTCTTTAAGTTCCTTGGAGCAACCCCTATTGTTTCTTTTCTTCCTTTGCCTGTTGTTTTCAGCAGTCTTTCTTAAAGTGACCAGGGTGTTTTTGCAATAATAACAAAGCCGAGGGTTAAATTCCTTCTGAGGTTTTTGAGGTATGTTTTGGAGGTCCAGACTGGGTAGATAGTTGTTTTAGTTACAAATTCATGATCTTATTAGCCTTATTCTTTTGTTTGGCTTCTTTTTCTCTTTAGTTAAGGCATGAGAAAAACTGATCAGCAAAATTGCCCAAATCATGAGTGTGAGCAGTTGTCCAACTACAGTGTTGTCCTTTTACTGTTAGTCCGAATTCTTCATCTAAGTAACCCATTTATGAAATTGAAATGAGGAAAGTATCATTTTGATGATTAGCCTAACTCTATTTGGATAATCCTTAGTATTGTTGGACATCCCTGATCACCAGTCTTTCTTTCTTTTTTTTCTTCCTTCCTTCTTTCCTTCTTTTCTTTCCTTTTTTTCCTTCCTTCCTTCTTTCCTTCTTTTCTTTCCTTTTTTCTTCCTTCCTTTCTTCTCTTTCTCTTTCTTTCTTTCTTCCTTCTGTCTTTCTTTTTTCTCTCTCTCTCTCTCTTTCTCTTGCTTGCTTGCTTTCTTCTCACTCTGTTGCCTAGGCTGGAGCACAGCGGTGTGATCTTGGCTTACTGCAACCCCCTTTTCCCAAGTTCAAGTGATTCTCCTGCCTCAGCCTCTTGAGTGACTGGCATTACAGGCACGTATCACCACACCCAGCTAATATTTTATATTTTTGGTAGAGACAGGGTTTCACTATGTTGACCACGCTGGTCGTGAACTCCTGGCCTCAAGCGATCCGCCTGCCTCGGCCTCCCAAAGTGCTGAGATTACAGGCATGAGTCACCACATTCTGCCATCCTCATAGAAAGCTTTTCTTTTTGGTCACTCAAAACCAAAACAAAACAATTTTAGGTATGTCAAATGAACCACGCTTCAGAGTTTAGCCAGGTGGTTTTTTTTCAATGCAAATTTTGCATAGGTCACATTGACTTCCTCTTTTCAGAGAAAATTTCTTTCCCTGACTAAAATTCAAGTGAAAGAAAAAGCTGTACAAACATTAATGAGCAGTTACAAACAACACTTAACCTTAGAGAAAAGTGAAAATCGCAAATCTGTGAACAGAAGAATATCTAGAGAACAATAACCAAGACTCTTACCTTAAAGCAGAGCTTCAATTCCAGCTCCATCAAGTGTAGAATTGGGTCACTTGAATAAAGATTCTCAACCCAAACCAGGGAGATTCAAAACCTAACAGGGTTTTCATCAGAGACCCTCTGCCGGCTCCGGTGAGGTCAGGTGAATGAAAACTGTTCATGCTGGGACCAAGATCCTAATTGTGGACAATGCAGTGCGGAATCAATAGAGGCTCGCTTTAGGTTCTTTCACAGTTGCCAAAATGTCAATTTGAAATAACCGTCAGAATCTAGTTTGATTTGAAGAGAGTTTATTTGGAATTTTGAAGAGTTTTTTTCAAGTATAAAGTGTGCGACCCCGGTTGTGGGACCCCGACCCACGGAGGCAGGCAGGCGCTCGACCGACACGAGGCAGGAAGCGTGGTGACCAGTACCGACTTTATTGGGATCTCCGGGCGACTCCGGCGGGCAGGGAGGAATCGCGCGCGCTTTCTTTGTTCAATCTGTTTTATAGGGGCAGAGGGCCTGGGGCGGCGGGAGAGCTGATCTGGCAGGTAGTGATAGGCTAGGGGGAGTTGACCTAGCGGGTAGTGATTGGCCAGGTTGGTTGCTAGGCAGGAAACCTGCCGGGCGGGAGCTTGTGGGAGGGGAGGTTACGGGAGAGCTGATGGGGTGGATGGTGATTGGTTCAGTGACCGGCTGGGCGGGAAGGTTGCTGGTCTCCGGCCTGGCCTGGATGGAATGAGATAAGGGCCCCTCCCTGCAGGGGAGGAAGGGCTACCTTTGTCTGGAATTAGGCCCTTTCCACATGGCCGGGGAACGGGGCCAAAAGTCCCCTACCAGACATAAAGTTTGAGGATGTCCTCCTGGGAGACATAGATTCCAAAGAATGGAAGTCAGCATTTTGAAGTATAGAAGTTTGGGGTCATTTGCATAGATAAAGGTTTAGAAAGCTTAACAGAATGTCAATATTTTTCTGTATATAGCTTAATGTATAGTTACAGTAATCCAATTACACAAGGTGGTCTTTTTCTTTTCTGGAAAGGTCTATTTAACATTCCACACTGAAGATATGAAAGTCAGGAGGTAATCAGTGCTTTCTTCACTGAGTTAGGTACTGACATGTTTTGGCTCTGTGTGCCCACCCAAATCTCATCTTGAATTATAATCCCCGTAATCCCCACTTAACAAGGGAGGGACCTGGTGGGAAGTGATCGGATCGTGGGGGCAGTTTCCCTAATGATGTTCTTGTGATAGTAAGTTCTCATGAGATCTGATGGTTTTATAAGGGGCTCTTTCCCCTTCACACACACACTCTGTCTCTCTTTCTCTCTTGCCTGCCACCATGTAAATTGTGCCTACTTCCCTTCTACCATGATTATAAGTTTGCAGAGGCCTCCCCAGCCATGTGGAACTGTGAGTCAATTAAACACCTTTTCTTTATAAATTACCCAGTCTCAGGCAGTTCTTTCTAGTGGGTGAAAACAGATTAATACTAAAGGAGGTAGTTAATCTATCACAAAGATCAATGATTAGGAGGAAAAAAGATCTGATCTCTTGTCTCTCCTCATCATTTACAGAAGAAGAACTTTGAAGAAGAGAGTTAATCTATAATCTAAGGAGCAGAAGTTACAACTACATGCTCCATGACTGAGATCACAATCACACGTCTCAAGACTTAACATGTTTTCTGGGGTTCCAAGAGCTTTTAAATTTTATTTATTTTCACATTTTCTATGCCTCGTTTTTCTTATCTGAAAATTTGGGGTAATACTAGTACCTGCTTCAGGGGCTTGCTACATTAATTAAATGACAGAGTAGATAAAGCAATTACACCATAGCACTTGGTGAGTGCTCAAGGAACACTGGCGGTTCCTGTCATAAGGCTCAGTGTATAGTCAGCATCTAAAAATATGTAAAACAAATTTGAAAAACGTTTACAGCACAGAAGTAGATAAAACAATCAGAACCTAGCACATGCTGAGTGCTTATTAAAAAGTGCAAGTCCCTTTAATTATTTTTATATGTTTGTATTTTCGAGATGGGGTCTTGCTATATTGCCCAGGCTAATCTCCTGAATTCAAGTGATCCTCCTGCCTCAGCCTCTTGCGTAGGTGGGATTACAGGCATGTGGAACCATGCGCAGCAGTATGAGTTGTTTTAATAAAGGGGTTGACTGAAGTAAACTTGGTCACTGTTTTCTACCCAATGATTGTTTCTTTTCTATTTAGTTTACTATTTAGTTTTCTATCTGACACCTGGACCTTGTAAATGATTTGCTGGACCAGTTCAAAATGTTTTTAAGTCATAAAAAGGAAAAGTTTGGGAGACCAATGTCAGAAAGAATTAGCAAGTGGAATTACAATCAAACAAGAAAGGTGTTTAACAAGAGTGAATGAGAGATTCCCAGCGGCATACATCTTATTTAAAATCTTAATTAGAGTTCTGGAAAAGGCAAAGTCATATGCTAAATTAATGTTAATGTAATTACATTAGGAATAGATGGAAATGTGAATATGGATTGATGACCTATACAAAGAAGCCTGTGGGCCAGGCGTGGTGGCTTACGCCTATAATCCTAGCACTTTGGGAGGCAGAGGAGGGAGGGTCACTTGAGGTCAGGATTTCGGGACCAGCCTGGCCAACATGGTGAAACCCTGTCTCTACTTAAAATACAAAAATTAGCTGGGTATGGTGGCATGTGCTGGTAATTCCAGCTACAAGGGAGGCTGAGGCAGGAGATTTGCTTGAATCCGGGAGCCAGAGGTTGCAGTGAGCTGAGATTATACTACTGCACTCCAGCCTGGGTGACAGCAAGACTCCATCTCAAAAAAATGAATAAAGAAAGAAAGAAAGAGAGAAAGAAAGAAAAAGAAAGAAAGAAAAAAGAAAGCCTGTGCAAACCAATTGCAATAGGGCAAAATAAATAAATAAATAAATAAATAAATAAAAAGAAAGAAGTCAAAATAAGGGTTTTTTTTTTTTTGGCCTCCAAATAGCTCATAATGTATTATAAACATCTCATTAATCTGTCCAGTGTTTCTGGAAAAGTAAGATAAGGTACTTAATTGAGTCATACTGCTTAATTTTTAAAAAATTCATCAGTCTTGTATTTTAAGAAATCATCTAGTTCTGTAAAGGCTGAATAAGAGAACACACAGTCCTCAGCCACTTCTCCCAATTTTCTTTTCCCAAAGGCACCCACTCTCAAATGCTTTAGCTGATTCTTTGACAGGTCTATCTATATCTGTAAACAGTACTCCTGCATTTCTGTTTATTTTTTCTTACTTTATTTGATAAGGATTTAGCTTTCTTTCTTTTTTTTTTTTTCTTTTCTCCTTGTGCTACACAAATTAAAGGATTTAACTTTCTTTTGTGCTCACCGCTACAAAACCTCCGCACACTCCCCATTTCTCCATTCTCCTAATACAGGGTGATAATTTTGGTTAGATCAAATTATGGTATTAATGGTATTTGCATTATTGTAATTATATTTTCTATTCACAATGGAGGAGCTGGGTGTGGTGGCTCATGCCTGTAATTACAGCACAATGGGAGGCTGAGGCAGGAAGATCACTTGAGCTTAGGAGTTCAAGACCAGCCCTGGAAACACAGTGAGACCTTAACTCTATTGCTTAAAAAAAACTAAATAAAATAATTTTTTTTTTTAAAAAAAGAATGAAGGTATGTGGTAAACGACTATTAATTTTTATTTGTTAGACATTTTTGGGGGTGGTAGGGTGTTTTCTTGAGTTTTAATTATCTTGTTTTTTGTTTTTTCATCTTATTTGCTTTCTTTTCTGAGACCAGTAATATCTATCACTATTCAACCCCAGTTCTCCTGCTTATCCCTATGTCTTTCAGTGTCTGATCAACTTCACTTTCTGGAAAAAAAAAACCCACCCAAGGTTTTCTGAGCTGCTTCACAGCTAACTATCTTCCTTTACTAACATCTTGGAGACCTCTGCCTCTCCCTGTGTAGATCTCCTTTCTCAAATATTGTCCCATCCTTTTGGTGGAGTCCATCCTCTATCCACTAGCTTCCCAAGAAAGGGTATGTGGGAGGTAAAGCTTTTGAGAACTTGCAAGCCTGAAGAATGATTCTTCACTCATACTTGATTTGCAACTTGACTGACCCATAGAATACTACTAGGTTGGAAATAATTTTGAAAGCATTATGTATTAGTCTGTTCTCACGTTGCTCATAAAGACATATCCAAGACTGGGTAGTTTATAAAGAAAAAGAGGATTAATGGCCTCACAATTCCACGTGGCTGGGGAGGCCTCACAATCATGGTGGAAGGTGAAAGGCATGTCTTACATGACAGCAGGCAAGAGAGAATGAGAGCCACGTGAAAGAGGAAACCCCTTATAAAACTACCAGATATCAGAGACTTACTCACTACCATGAGAACAGTATGGGGGGGACCACCCCCATGATTCAATTATCTCCCATCAGGTCCCTCCCACAACACGTGGGAATTATGGGAGCTACAACTAAAGAGGAGATTTGGGTGGGACACAGCCAAACCATATCACATTGTTTGATTGTCTTCCATCTTCCAGAGTTCCTTTTGGGAAATCTAAACTTATTCAGATGCCTTAATCTTTGTGTGTTGTGTTTTCTGGAAATGTGTAGAATTTTCTCTTTGAGCCTTATTCATCGGTATGAATTTATGCCATGGTTTGAATGTGTCCCTGCCAACATTCAGGTGTTGAAATGTCATGGCTGAAGTGATGGTGTTAAGAGATGGGGCCCTTAAGAGATGCTTAGATGATGAGGGCTCCTCTCCTTGTGAATGGGGTTAGGTACACTGAAAAAGGGACTTGATGGAGGAAGTCTGTCCTTTTCTGCCCTTCTGCTTTCTGCCTTGTGAGGACACAGCACTCCTCCCTTCTGAAGAATGCAATGTTCAAGGTAGCATCTTGCAAGCAGAAAGCAGCCCTCACCAGATACCAAACCTGCCAGTGCCTTGATCTCAGATGCCTCAGCCTCCAGTACTAAGATAAAATAAATTTTTGTTCTTTATAAATTACCCAGTCTCAGGAATGTTGTTATAGCAGCACAAACAAAATAAGACAGTTTATTTTTGGGCATTGGACTGAGGATTTAGTGGGACCTTCTTTTTTTTTCTGAGGGCTCTCCTTAGTTTCTGAAATTTTTTTTTTTTTTTTCATTTTTGTTATGAGACAAAGTCTTGCTCTGTTTCCTAGGATGGAGTACAGTGGTGTGATCTTGGCTCACTGTGGCCTTGACCTCTTGAACTCAAGTGATCCTTCTGCCTTAGCCTCCTGGGTAGCTGGGACCACAGGCATGTGCCACTACATCTGACTAATTTTAACTTTTTTTTTTTTTGTAGAGATGAAGGTCTCACTCTTTTACCCAGTCTGGTCTTGAACTCCTGGACTCAGGTGATCCTCCTGCCTCGGTCTCCCAAAACGCTGGGATTATAGGTGTGAGCAACTGTGCCTGGCCTGAACATTTTTTATACTTTCCAATTCTGATTTCATGAGTGCATTGTAATAAAAAGTCATGACCTTTCTGAAGACATTGAAAGTTTTGTTGTTCTTCCTGCACACTTTGTATTTTCACTATATATATATTTTTTCCTGTTAGGGAGTTTCTCGAATCTCTCATGCTTGATTACCTGCTCATATTTAAAAATAGAGACCTCAAGAGCTGCCTGGAAGCTCTGAGTAAGTGGGTGAGGCTTGATCATGGTGAGATTTCCCGCAGGGTGAGCTGCCTGGGCCTTTTGTTGGGGAAGCCCTGATGTCAAAATCCATGTAAGTGTATTTGAATCTTTCTTCTTGGGTCTGATAGATTCCCACCTATGAAAGATTTATCTGGTGTTCTTCTTGGAAGTAAACAACTGCTGACATCATTCTGAGATGAAGAGGAAGTATTACATTGAGTAGGCATATATCATTTACTTAACCCTCTTGTTTTTTGCTTATTAAAACACGCCCTCTGTTTTTCCCTCTTCAAAGAGGAAGACTGTCTTCTGCTGGGTGAGGGAAGGAAATCACCCAGCATTTGGAGGAAGAGAGGGCATCTAGGGATATAAGTGCTTCTCAAACAGCTTTCAACCAGTCTTTCTTCCATCACAGCCCTGCCCCTCTCTTCTAGGTATAGCTGTGCCTTCAATGTCTGAGCCTTGATTATTTGGTGGTTTAAATTGACTTGGTTCTTGGATTTCCCTAAGAGGAAAGAGAGTTCAATTTTTCAACAGTTTTACCAAGTCCATACCACTTGTTATCTGTTTTGCAGCTTTCAAAAAGTTGGTGCTATTTCTTCTCATGTTCACTGTATGCTTACAGGTTTATGCTTTAAAAAAAATCCCTTTACCATACCATAGTTTCAGTGCAGTTTAGAAGACTGTGTAAATGTGTATTCAATTAGCCATCTTTTTGCAAGTCTGCTTTTGTTATGGGCTATTTTGTAGTGTTTAGAGATTTTTTTTGCAGCTGCCTACTTTTGGAAAAACCAAAAGCAGCAGACTCTGGGCTTGCTGAACTGGAGCTACTTGGTCTATTTCAATTCTTAAATTTAGAACTATGCCTCTGCTTCCCTCACAGACTGTCCAATTAAAAATAAAAATTCTCCAAATCAAGAATCAAGAAAGAGTTATGGGAATCTGATTGCAGAAAGCATTTTCAAAAGCCTTTAGCATTCAAATAACTTACCCACTGAGGTAGACAGAACAATGGTCTCCCAAGGATGTCCACATTCTAATCTCCAGGACCTGAATGCCAAATTACATGGCAAAGGGGAATTAAAGTAGCAGATGGAATTAAGGTAGCTAATCAGCTGACTTTAAAATAGGGAGATGATCCTGGGTCATCTGCTTCGGCCTAATGTAGTTCCAAGGATCCTTAATAGTGGAAGAAGGAGACAGAAGAGTTATTGTCAAAGTTATACGATGTTAGAAAGACTTGAGCATCCCTTCCTGGCTTTGACGATGGAAGGGGGACATGAGCCAAGGAATGCGGGTGGCCACTAGATGCTGGACCGGGAAAGGACAGAGATTCTCCCCTAGAAGCTCCAGAAGGAAACAGCTCTGCTTACAATTTGTTTTGTTTTGTTTTTGGTGAGGGAGAGGGTGATCACTTTTTTTTTTTTTTTTTTTGAGAAGAAGCAACCTCTGCCTCCAGATTCAAGCGACTCTCCTGCCTCAGCCTCCCAAGTAGCTGGGACTACAGGTGGGTGCCACCACGCCCAGTTAATTTTTGTATTTTTAGTAGAGACAGGGTTTCACCATATTGGCCAAGCTGGTCTCAAACTCCTGACCTTGTGATCCACCCACCTTGGCCTCCCAAAGTGCTGGGATTACAGGCATGAGCCACTGTACCCTGCCAAGTGGGGGATCGATTTTTATTTGGGCTTCTCACAGTGGTTAGAGCCACTCTTCAGAACAATCTCAGCACAGGAAATGCATCACCTTGACTGCCTAGAAAAGTCTGACCAGTGGAATCTTACCGCTTAAAGTACACATATTCACAATAACTGACAAACGGTAATGTGGCTCACTCAGGAATGTGTTCATATTTGCAAATCTCTCAACTGGCTGTAGCACAAAATCCTCCACCAACCCCTTCCATCTCATTCACTTGGAAAACCAGTCTCAATCACATCTCTCTGGCCCCCTAACTATTCCTTCAATTCCTTATTAAATCTCTCCCTGAGTGGAGTAGCCTCCCGTAGTGGGGGCCAGACAGCGACTTGGGAATCAAGCCCAGCTTTGCAGGTTGCATTTCCATCTTCTTGTGCCTTTAGGGTAGGACACTGTCTGAAATTCCACCTTCCTCTGTCCCAGGTGTTTGTGGACACCCCCAGGGCTGATACTGAGGACCAGGCACAGCCAAGGGAGGCAGACAGGCTCAAAGCACATTTCCATTTTCAGGGAACAGAACACAGACCACAGAGCAACGTGCAAATCTGGCAAACCCAGGAGCCTGCAGTCAGTCAACAGTGCTTTGGAATACACCCAAGCACGTAGTCAGACATTTGCCTCGTAAACAGTAAATGCGTGACATCAGTTACCTAGAGAGGGTCGTCTGTGCTCCAGACATGTGGTTTGCATAAGGAGAATGGATACCACTCAAAGTATCTTCACAGGAAAACAGGGTTCAGGCTCACACGCAAAGGACAGGCCCGCAAGGCTGACCCAAAAAGTCACGGTGTATGGACTTCACTTTGTTTAACATGGATTTTGGTTTTGTGGATTCCAAATGCACTCATTTACCTCACAGTCTTGGATTTGTCTGCTTGGGAACATGTATTTTATATATATATATATATATATATATATATATATATATATATATTTCTTTTCTTAGCATAACGTCAATGCTTTGTCTGAATATCACCATTGTTCAAGAGTGGGGGAGAAAACCAGACTCTTCATATGACCAGTGCTGGGCAAGGAATGTTCCTTTCAGCTGTTTGCTGCCTCCATTCACATTATTCCTGAAGCCAAGCAACAGGCACAAGATCCCTCAGGTCTTCCAGACGGCTGCATTCACCTCCTACCTGAGAGACCTTTACACAGAAAAATGAGCCACCCCACTTAAAAAGAGTCAGGGCAGGGGCAGGGGCAGGGACAGGACATGAAAACCACAGACAACCAAGGTGCTTCTTCCAAGTGGTCAGTTTAAAACAGACAACCACCCACCCATGCACCCCAAAACAACCAAAAAAACGAACCAAAAAAAAATATTTATTCAGAATCAAAGACAAAATACTATGTGAGAGCTGGGCTGTCAGGGCCCTTTCTCAGGGTCCATCACTTCCTCAGTCTGCTGACAATAAATTTTGTGTTGTTTTGAGTCACTAAGTTCATGGTACTGTGGGAAAGCACAAATACAGAACAAATACACTCACTATAAATTCAAACACTAAAGTGTGATTCATTTCACCTTAAAATCTGAGAACCCAGGAAAAAATCCACACACCTACAGTGAACTCATTTTCCACAAAGATGCCAAGAACATACGTTGGAGAACAGGCAGTCTCGTCAATAAACAGTGCTGGGAGAACTGGGTACCATATGCAGAAGAATGAAACTAGGTCCTTATCTCTTGACATATATAAAAATCAAATAAAAATGGATTAAAGACTTAAATCTAAGGCTTCAAACTATGTAACTACTACAAAAAAAAATTGGAGGGCTATAATCCCAGCACTTCAGGAGGCCGAGGTGGGCGGATCACAAGGTCAAGAGATCGAGACCATCCTGGCCAACATGGTGAAACCCTGTCTCTACTAAAAAATACAAAAATTAGCTGGGCATAGTGGTGCCTGCCTATGTAGTCTCAGCTACTCGGGAGGCTAAGGAAGGAGAATTGCTTGAACCCAGGAGGCGGAGGTTGCGGTGAGCCAAGATGGTGCCATTGCACTCCAGCCTGGCACCTGGCAACAGAGTGAGACTATGTTTCAAAAAAAAAAAGGAGAAACTCTCCACAAGCATAGGCTACCAAAGCAAAAACGGACAAATGAGATCACACCAATTTAAAAAGCTTCTGCGCAGCAAAAGAAACAATCAGCAAAGGAAGAGACAACCCCACAGAATGGGAGAAAATATTGGCAAACTATCCATCTGACAAACGATTAATAGCTAGAATATATAAGGAGCTCAAACGACTCTATAGAAAAAACATCTAATAATCCAATTATAAAATGGGAAAAAGACTTGAATTCATATTTCTCAAAAGAAGACACACAAATGGCAAACAGGCATATGAAAATGTGCTCAACATCATTGATCATCAGAGAATTGCAAATCTAAGCTACCATAAGATATCATCTCACTGCAGTTAAAATGGCTTACATCCAAAAGACATGCATGCAATGACGAATGCTGGAGAGGATGTAGAGAAAGCAAACCGTGTACACTGTTGGTGGAAATGCAAATTAGTACAACCACTATGAACACTTTAGAGGTTCCTCAAAAAACAAAAAACAGAGCTACCATGTGATGCAGCAATCATACTGCTGGGTATGAACTCTCCCAAAAGGGAAATCAGTATATCAAAGAGATATCGACACTCCCATGTTTGTTGCAGCACCATTCATAATAGCTAAGATTTGGAAGCAACTTAAGTGTTCATTGACAGATGAATGGATAAAGAAAATGTGGTACATATACACAATGGAGTACTATTCAACCATAAAAAAGAATGAGATTCTGTCATTTGCAACAACACAGATGAAACTGGAGGTCATTATGTTAAGTGAAAATAAGCCAGGCACAGAAAGACAAACGTTACATGTTTTCAATTATTTGTGAGATGTGAAAACCAAAACATGCACATAGGGATGGGGAGTAGAAGAATGGATACTAGAGGCTGGGAAGGTAGAGGGGAGGTGGAGATGGTTAATGAGTGCCAAAAAAAAAATTAGAAATAATGAATGGAACCTAGTATTTGATAGGACAACAAGGTGACTATAATAAAAATAATTTATACATTTAAAAATAACTAAAAGAATATAATTGATTGTAACACAAAGGATAGATGCTTGAGGGAATGGAAATCCCATTTTACATGGTATGATTATTACACATTGCATGCCTATTTCAAACCATTACATGTATCCCCATAAGTATCTACACCTACTATGTACCCACGAAAAATTAAAAACTAAAAAAAAAAAAAAAGAACTCCACAAAAATTTTTGAGGTTTTCAACAGGTTGATTACATTAACTTTGCCCTCCCATTCCTTATCTAGAGGAAGATTTATATGGAAGTAATGATAATGAAGCTTCAGGGCGTTTTGTACACAGGTATCAAGAATACTGGAGTTATAGCATGTCCTAGGGAGAAAGGAGAAGCGAGGTTGCAGCTGAGAAGCATTCCTGGTGAATTGTCCCAAGATATCTTAGAAGAAAGGTATCTGAATGTCCAAAGCTCTAGTTATTTGTTGGGATTTTTGTTCCTGTTCTGAATAAATTCCTACCTAATTTTGTTTTGGTAGTTTTGTATTGTTTTTCTTAAAGAGAACTCCCCAAGTTGTATCTGCTCTAGGCCCCAAATACTGAGATTCACTCTGCTCTTGCCTTTTTCTTTTTTATTATTTGTTTTATTTTTTTATTGAGATAGGGTCTCACCCCTTTACCCAGGATGGAGTGCGGTAGTGCCGTCATGGCTCACTGTAGCCTCCTCCTCCCAGGCTCAAGTGATCCTCCCACCTCAGCCTCCCGAAGAGCTGGGACTACAGTTATGCACCACCATGTCTGGCTAATCTTTTGCATTTTTGGTGGAGATGGGGTTTCACCATTTTGCCCAGGCTGGTTTTGAACTCCTGAGCTCAAGTGATCCACTTGCCTTGCCTCCCACAGTGTTGGGATTACAGGCATGAACCATCACTCCCGGCTGCATTTTTCTTTTTAAAATAGATGTAGGCCAGACCTGGTGGCTCACATTTGTAACTCTAGTACTTTGTGAGGCTGAGGCGGGAGGATCACTTGAGCCCAGGAGTTTGAGGCCAGCCTGGGCAACAAAGTGAGACCACCCCCGATCTCTACAAAAAATGAAAAATGTTAAAGAGGCTTGGTGGCGCATGCCTGTAGTCTCAGCTACTCAGGAGGCTGATGCAGGAGGATTGCTTGAGTCTAGGAAGCTGAGGCTGCAGTGAGCTGTGATCGTGCCACTGCACTCCAATTTGGGCAACAGAACAAAACCCCGTTTCCAAAAAAAAAAAAAAAGAAGTAAAAACATCATAATATAATATATATGTATATATACACATATATATGCAATTATTTTGATCATGAGAAAGGAAAAAAAAGTTGCAGTTAAGACTCAAGTGACTAACAAACACCCTAGACCCAGGCCCTTTCATAATATCAAATCTACCAATGGGATTTGAAGTGAAATAATCTGGAATGTCTGGCGTAGGGATCGATTCCTATTTTAAGAAGGTTGGTCCAAACTGTTTCTGATCCTATCATAATCTTAAGACAACAGGACACACTCTAAAGACAGGGAATGGGAAGAGTCATCTGAGAAGAATCTGACACACTAGAATTGAACTGAATTCAATCCAGATAAGCAGACATTAGTTGCATACCTGAGCAAATGAGGCTCTGTGCTTTGTCTGAGGTGGGACAAGACAGCTGCCAGGGGAATGGCTGACCACAGTTGTTAAGAATAGGCATCCTCAGGCCGGGCGTGGTGGCTGATGCCTGCAATCCCAGCACTTTGGGAGGCCGAGGCAGGTGGATCACCTGAGGTCAGGAGTTTGAGACCAGCCTGGCCAACATGGTGGAACCCTGTCTCTACTAAAAACACAAAAATTAGCTGCGCGTGGTGGCGAGTGCCTGTAATCCCAGCTACTTGGGAGGCTGAGGCAGAAGAATCACTTGAACCTAGGAGGCAGAGGTTGTGTTGAGCCAAGATTGAGCCATTGCACTCCAGCGTGGGCAACAAGAGCAAAACTCTGTCTTCAAAAAAAAAAAAAAAGACTAGGCATCCTTAAATGTCTACCAGTTTCAACACTGTGCATTTTTATTCCAGAGAACTAGGAGGTCCATCTTTTGTTTCCCCATGTTTTTAATGATGGCAAAATGCACTTAAAATGGTTAATAGGGTTAATGCTACAATATAAATGTAGTTAATACCACCTAGCTGTTCACTAAAAAGTGGTTAATACAAGTGGTTAATATAAAAGAGGTTGTACTAACCACTTTTAAATGTATGGTTCGGTGGTACTAACTACATTCGTATTGTTGTGTAACCATCACGACCATCCATCTCCACTACACTTTTTACTTTTAAGACATTTTAAAATTCCATCAGATTATTATTTTCAAATAGGGCAATTTACAACTCGGCACCAGTCTTTGTATAATGTTCAGAGTAGCTTACCATGAGAAGCTGTTAAAAGTTCTTCACGTGTAACAAGTCACTTAATCCCGTCAGCAAGAATTCAAGGTAGAGTCTAAATCACCTTAAAGATGAAGAAACTGTGGCTCACACCTATAATCTCAGCACTTTGGGAGGCTGAGGCGGGTGGACCAAGAGGTCAGGAGTTCAAGACCAGCCTGATCAACATGGTGAAACCCCCACCTCTGCTAAAAATACAAAAATAGCCTGGGCGTGGTGGCGAGTGCCTGTAATCCCAGCTACTCAGGAGGCTGAGGCAAGAGAATGGCTTGGACTTGGGAGGCAGAAGTTGCAGTGAGCCAAAATCGCACCACTGCACTTTAGGCTGGGTGGCAGAGTAAGACTCCATCTCAAAAAAAAAAAAGATGAAGAAACTGAGATGCAGAATGGGTAATAAATAAAGCAGATGGAATTTGAACACAGGTAATCTACCCATGTAACCACTATGTTCTATTGATTCCAGAGCATTTTCTGCCAATAAAAATTCTCATGAAATGTCACCAACATGGGATAAGGTATATACGTTATCCATAGGACCATGGGTCTCAACCACCTTTTCTGCTCTCACATACTGGATGGTTATGGCAGTCTCGCTACTAACACTTGTTGCCTGGGGCAGGAATTCTCACTTATGGGAGTGGTAAATAGGGCGTATGAGTTCATGAGCTTTGAAGAAACCCAGACCCTCCCAGGTGATGTGTATATGACCTATGAGAAGTTGGTTGTAGAATTCTGTTGCAGAAGAATATTTACTGATGCGGGGGAAAGAAAGCAGGTCACAGAACAGTATGCATAAAAATGAGTGTGATCTTATTTTTGTAAATATTTGTGTGTGTATATGTAAGAAAATTAGACAAACTGATAGCTACTTTTTCTTTAATTTCTACATTTACTATGTATCAATTTTGTTTCAAGAGGAAAAAAAAATCAACAAACTTAAAAAAAAAAGTTTCAGCAAGTAAACCTCTATGGAGTGTTATTCCAGGAAGCCCTTGGTTGAGAAGTGGTGCTCTAGGTGTCTTGTGCGTCAGGAAATTGACAGCCATTGGGAGAGACCAAAATTCTTTACCTGAGTGGTGCTTCAGGGAGAATAACGATTTCTGAAGGAGGAACAGACTTTCGGAGAAGCCTGGCTAACCAGGAAGACACCTGGTTTAGCAGACAAAGCCAATGCTTCAAACATATTCTTTGCTCAAATTTAGGAAAAGAGCTGATCACCAAGGAAAAGCTGGCAACTTTTTCCTAACTTGTTTACACATCAAGCTCTTATGTGCTATCTTTGTATATGTAACATGCCTGAATATTCTTGTGGTGTTTCCTTTTGTTGCAGTGTACACCATACTAAAGACAAAGAGGGAGATTTGTAAACTTTTATAATGTGAAATGTACAGCTATTGTGGGGGTGCAATGCATGATGCTAATTAATAATGGTTAAGTCAAATATAAAAAGTTGAGCATGCAGAGACTTAGAGGATATAATTTTTAATTAAGATCCCAACATAAAAGGCAAAGATACAAAGGTTTTGTACTTTTAAGCCATATTGGTGGTTTTTTATTCATGTCTCGGGAGTTGAGACAATGCATTGCAGTTATCTGGTGTCATTCACAGCAATTCAGGACAGGTGTAGTGCTGTATGGTGTCAGGGACACAGCCTCCTTCTCGTTGCTCCATTTTGCATGGCCTCAACCTCATGACCTAAGACAGCGCAGCATCTATGTTTCAAGTAGCAGGATAGAGGAAGAAAACAAAGAAACTAGCCCCACATGACAATCCTACCTATTTCCACTTACATACAAGGAGATGGAAAATGTTTTTCTGCTTGGCAGCTGTTTATAAAAAAAAAAAAAAACAGGAGCATGTATTATCACAGGAGAATGAAAGAATGGATATTGGGGGACAACCAGTACCCTCTGCCACAAGCATCTATTGCAGGATGTCTCCACCTTGGCAACACTGACATTCTGGGTGAGATCATTCTTTGTTTCAGTCCCGTACATTAAGAATGTGTTGTTGCGTGTTGTCTTGTGCATTGTGGAATGAGTTTAACAGCATCCTGGCTTATATCCACTAGGAGCATTCTCTTGGTTATGACAACCAGAATGTCTCTAGGTATTACTAAATGTTCCTTCAGGATGACTTCTCCACTTCCTGTTGAGAACCACTGATTTACTGTTTGCAGGAACTGTGTTAATCACTGAGGAGACAAACCATAAATGAGATCATTTCAGACGGTAATAAGTACTATGATGAAAATAAAATAGGGTAAGAAGGCAGATAGGCCTGGGATGCAACATTTACTACACATGCAAATGCCCTGAGAGGGGAAAGAGTTTCGCTTCTTCCAAGAAAAATCAGAATGCAGGTATGTCAGGATCTACATCATAGGGAAAGAACAACAAAAAGAATAGAGGTGTGACTGTCAGTGCAGGTGGACTGAGTTGAGGTTGGAGTAGAGGGGAGCCTGGTGAGATCTTACTGGTTTAATCTTAACTGCAGTGGGAAAGAATTGGAAGACAAGCAGGGAATGAGATGATCTATGTTTTTTTGTTTTGTTTTGTTTTTGTTTTAAACCAGGCAACTGCTGAGAGCATGTATATGAGAGAGACATCAGAGAAGATACAGGGAGATGAGGTTGTCATAGTCCATATGAGAGATGATGATGGCTTGGAGTTAGGCAGTAACAATGGCAATGGAGAAATACAATTGAAGGAGACAAATAACTAAGACAAGAGATGGCTAAGGCTGTCTTTGGCTTATCCAAATGACAAATGGGGAAGATGGAGTGGTGTTAAAGGGTAATTGTTTTCCACACACCTTGAAATTCAGTCCAGGCCATTACAGAGCTGTCTTGAATGCTCCTGTATTAGTTTACTATGGCAGCAGTAACAAATAATCACAAACTCCATGGCTTGAAACAATAAGTTTATTCCCATAGTTCTGAGGGCCAGGAAGTCCAATATCAGTTTTATGGGAGTCTGCAGAGCCATGCTCCTGCTGGAAGAGGCCCTGGGGAAAAATTTGTTCCTTGCCTCCTCCAGCTTCTGGTGGCTGTCAGCATTCCTTTGCTGTGACTCCATCACTGTAACCTCTGCCTCTGTGGTTGCTTTCTCCTCTGCTGTGTGGTAACATCTCCCTTTGCTTCTACATAAGTGTAGATGAAGGTGCATTTAGGGCACACCCAGATTACCCAGGATAATCTCTCCATCTCAAGACTTTAACTTAATCACATCTTTAGCTATAGAACATTCCCGGGTTCCACGGATCAGTATAAGGCTATCTTTTGGGAGGTCATAATTCAGCCTACCACAGTTTCTATAGTGTTTGAAATGATTTCTGGTGGAACTAATAAAGTCATGTTTGTGTAGAGATGAAAGTGTAAAGAAACACTGTGAAAGTAATTTTTAAGATGCCGTTCAGTAAATAATGTTAAAAAAAGAAAAAGAATTTCGTAAGTGGATTTTCAAGATTACTAAGAAAGAAATGAAAAAATACAGGAGGGTTCCATGGACTCTAGACAGATCATTCTGGACATTAAAATCGATGCTTAAAAGCACAGTTACATTCACTCATTGTATAGTGGGCACTCAAATGCACAATGTGTCTTGTCATGTTAGTAGGGCTGGGCATAAGCTGATGGAGGCACACAGATGGAAGAGCGAGAAGGCAGTGGACACTGGAATGGGACTGCAGAACCGAATCAACCCACAGAGGGAAGGTAAGACAACAGGCTCAGGTACATCCAAGTAGCTGTGGCTAGCAGTCCAATGAGGAAGCAGGAGTGACACTGCAGGAAAGTAGAAATCACTAACAACTCCAAGAATGGGTAATATTTAGAGATCCAGGCAGGCTGCTGGCATCAGGATAGTATCTCAGAAAGTAGTAAAACTTTAGGCTCTTGACTGGGATTCCAGGGTAGGACTTGGTCACGGAAAGGGAATCCTAGTTCTCAGGATACTACGATAAATAGCCAAGAGAGGAACTTAGGCCCTAAAGAACAAGGCATGAATCTAACTAGCCACACTGGGGTCCAAGATAGAGCTGGACAAACAACAAGGATAACTCATGCCAAATTCTGGAGTGCTTAGCCAGAACCTGCTAAGTGCTACTTCCTAAAGACCAGAACCTCCAGTCGATTTGCAAGTAGGAGGAAAGTCTCATAAAACTTTATGTAATTCTGATGGAAAAAGGCAAGAATAACATTCCTGTATTTGAATTTATAATACAGTCTAAGACATAAAGAAGTCATTACTGACAATGGGAAGGAAAATAATTTAATATGCAATATAACTAAATCCATGAAATAAATATTTACTTATATAATACAATTTGCTAAACACCATCATTAAGGAGAGTACTAGGAAGAACTAACAAACACAGCATATGAAACAGTTGGGTATGGTAGTAGAGGGCACAGACTCTGGAGCCACAAGTGGCTAATATATTGCAATATTTTCTCTTTAGCAAATTATACCTGGTCTGTGCATAAACATAAGAGCAATATGTACGGGACCAGGATATCTAAATTCTAGACTTACATCCTGGCCCTGAAACTAACTAACCATGTTACCTTGGAAAAACTGCTCAAACTTTTGAGGCCTAAAGATTCAGACTTGTAAACTTGAGAGGGTTGAGGACCGAGGTCCTCTAAATGTAAACTTTAAAATGCTTTTTTGGGAATCTTTCAAATTTTCATGGTCTTCAAAGTACACCAGACTTTCTCCTTACTATACAGTCTTAACAACTTGGAGAATCACTGTATTATCTTAGTTTATATAGTAATGCTGATTTAAATTTTATTATTCCCATTTTTGAGACGAGGAAATAGAGGCCTAGGCTAGCACAGCTAAATAAGCGGTAAAGCTGGGGTTAGATTTTACTCTGCCCATTTTAAAGCTGTGCATTTTCTATTTTTCTGCAGGTTATTCTGACATTGGACTTAATTTTCACATAGTAGGCTAGGATTCCAAACACTCAATATCTATATATTTACCCAGATAGCTCTTACTTTGATATTTCTAAGTCTATACTTTGAACTACCATTTGTTCAGTTCTCTCCTATTTCAGCACTCCCTTTTCTTGTTATTTATGGTGTTGTCAGCCCATATGGTCTAACTCCCATTTCTTACTCCTGTTGAATGTCTCCTACATGTCTGTTTTTCAGCAGTAACTCCTGACTTTTATCTGAAATAAAATTTTTATGTACTTGCTCACTTCATCCACTTTACGATGAAAAAAATTAGCTAGATATGAAGTTGGTGCTAAAATTATAATAAACAGAGGATGAAACAAAGACAAGAGAAATAAAAACTCCAGTAATTTTTTCCTTTTTTTTTTTAATATTTAGGTTTTTATGAGACAAGGAAGATGATTTCATGTCTAAACACAGGAACAACTTAAATCATATTAATATTACAATCGCTGCCATCTTCTAAAGGAAATTCTAAATGAATATTTGAATGGAAAAATAGTACTGAATATTAGCTTTCAGAACATAGAAACATCTTAGAAAAACTGTGTGATACCAGTGTATGTATTTTTGAGGTAATATTTGTATAATTACGTACTCTCACAACCAATGGAAAGAAATACTGCTTTTTGGATATGTTCTATGTTAACTTTTAAATAATTCTACATTGTTGTAAAATAAATTCAGTGCAGTGGTATGGCAGTTATGCAAATATATGTAAACTCTATGACTAGATTAACTTGAAACAGTAGCGTGGTTACTAATTACGTGTTATTAATACAAATGTCAGCAAAAAACAGTCCAACATGTGCAGGGGCACAGTAACAAAAATATAATTAACAATATCTTATTAGAGTAAACCATAGCATCATCAGGCTTAAAAAAAACTAAGGTCATTGTTTTTTGAACTCTTCCTTGTAAATACGGTGGATAACTCTGATAGTTACCCTTATTTACATTCCCTGTATACAAATTTGCTGATACTGAACACTGTTTTCAAACACATCATCATCGGATTACATAGATTATTATTACTGAAAACTCATCAAAGCTTTGAAGGCTATTAATGGTTTCATGCAACTTAAAACTTCTAATTTTATTTTATTTTATTTATTATTATTATTATTATTATTTTTTAAAGACGGGGTTTCACCGTGTTGGTCAGGCTGGTCTTGAACTCCCAACCTCAGGTGATCCGCCCGCCTTGGCCTCCAAAGTGCTTGGATTACAGGCGTGAGCCACCACGCCCGGCCTAAAACTTCTAATTTTGAAAGTAACCAGCTAATGAATTTTTTCCTTTCATTGGTAACAGCCACCATATACCAATGTCATTATCAATATGTAAATATGGTATTTAACATGCATATATATTTCTTAAGAGGTGGAATACAGACTTTACAATATATCTGAAACATCATCAAATATTTTGATAATGCCTTTACAATACAACCTACGTGTGGCATTTAAAAAATTACTGACAGGTCACAGTACATTTTTCTGAACTTAATTTTAAATTTGCTTTCTTTTTTTTTTGTAAGATGGGGTTTCACCATGATGGTCAGGCTGGTCTTGAACTCCTAACCTCAGGTGATCCACCTACCTCGGCCTCCCAAAGTGCTAGGATTACAGGTGTGAGTCACTGCGCCCGGCCCAATTTTAAATTTTCTAGAGGCTAACATAAGAAATTTATCATTTTGACATGGTATATCGTAAGCATCTTTCATAAAGTTCAGAGTCTTTTCTTGTTGCCTCTTCCTAAACGATCCTGTAAGAAAAAATATGATTTATGTAGTACAGCAAAGAGGAACAGATTCATAGACATGACAATGACTTTTAAAAAACATTCTTCTACGTATAATTATGAGAATAATCAAATGCGAAACAAAAGGATTGAGAAAGTCTAAAATTTTAAAAACTATAAATTTGTGTTTTTTTCTTGGAGGGGAAAAAGAACACTCTTGGTAAGTTCATTTTTTCCCTTCCCTTCATCTATCTTGCTTTGGTTTCACAAGTAACCAGGAAAACATGATTTTGAAAATTCTCCTACTGTGAACCTAATTAAGGTTTTTGGCAAATGAAAGAATGAAGGGACAAAAAAACCCAGCTGGGGGTGGCTTTGGTTTGGTCCTTTGGATATTTGCCAACTGAATTGACTTCTCAAATTATACTTGGCTGATCGATCATGTTATAAAGATGACTAACATATCATTTAAAACTGAAGGAAAATGGAATAGAAATTAATCTTAAGAGATCACATGTGCAAAGAAAGTAAATGTCTACATCAAGTAAAAGATCACATAAAATGAAGTTGCAGAGAGTTATTGCTTGTACAAAGAAGTTTGTCAAGCACTTGTTCAGGCTGAACGTTAATGCTTCCATAGCAACTTTAATAACATTAACTTTTGCAATCAAATAAGAAGACAAGAGTAGAGGAGGTAAACACACTACTTTCACATGTTTACATATGTGGCCCCTTTTGCTAAAAATCAAAGCTTTAATGATGCTATTATGGACAAGGCCCTTAAGTGATGGCTGATTTTCCAAAATGAAATGTAAAAACTGGCAGGTGCTGATGGGTTTTTGTAGCCAATAATCTCTAGTTAGTTCTGCTTTTTCTTTTCTTTTCTTTTTTTTTTTAGAAGAGAGTCAGGGCAAATAAGGAAAGGCAAAGACTACACCTTTTGAAGGGACTGTTTTCTAATATTTACTTAGTGCCTATAACAGGGAGGAGACCAGATGGGGAAATCCCAAAGGATTTAAAAGATGCAAATTGGGATCTGTTTACTGTAAAGAAACAAGCATTTCCCTCTTTAACCTTTGTTTCCTTAATATTTTAATAATCCTTTGTTTTATGATTGCTCCACTGAAAGTATGTCAACTATGTAAAATTCAGAAAGCTAGTTCCAAATAACCTTAGGATATAATTCAGTATCTAAGATTAGTTTGACAAGAGAAGTACATTTCATGAGGACAATTACTGTAATTCTAGCCCTTTGGGGGGCCCAGGTGGGCAGACTGCTTGAGGTCAGAAGTTTGAGACCAGCCTGGCCAACATGGCAAAACCTTGTCTCTACTAAAAATACCAAATTTAGTCAGGTGTGGTGGCATGTGCTTGTAGTCCCAGCTACTCGGTAGGCTGAGGCATGAGAATCACTTGAACTGGGGAGGTGGAGGTTGCAGTGAGCTGAGATTGTGTCACTGCACTCCATCCTGGGTAACAGAGTGAAACACTGTCTCCAAAAAAAAAAAAAAAGGGCTCTCACTTAATGATATCTAAATCTGAGAATCTTATACAGGGTCTCATACTAGACAATGGGTGAGGGTTGGGTAGCTGAATGGGAAAAAATGTAACCAATCAGGACATAATAGCATTTTATTACTGTGTAGAGCTATTCTTGATTAGAAATATATAAAGTGCTTTCTTATACAGGATCTGGTTTAATGCTCATGATGTATTATAACTCTCATTAAGTAGTAAAGTAGCTGAGGAGCATAGATGTCAAATGAGTCACCAGTAGGTTACAGAAGTGGTAAACTATGGAGCTGAGATTTTGTTTTCCTTCAGAGATATTATGGGAAACTGGTTTTACAGGCAATGAAAAAGTACACACACCAAACAGTATGGTAAGGCACCTCTGGGATTATCAATAGCAGAAAAGCTACCACCACTCCTTGGGCTGGAGGGATGAGGGTTATGGAGCCCAGGTGCGGGCCAGTAAGTAGAAGCTGCCCAGTGGGACCTGAAACCATGGAGGGAAGGAACTGGAGCCATAAAGGAGAAGGCATCCACAGCAGAAAGAGTGGAAGAAATCCCTGGCTTTCCCCTTCCTCCTGCTTTCAGTCTGCTAGTGCCTGCCATTGGTTAAAACTGCCCAGAAGTCAGACAGCAAGGGAGTCTTAGAAATGGACC
Source organism: Aotus nancymaae (assembly GCF_030222135.1). Taxonomy (NCBI): domain Eukaryota; kingdom Metazoa; phylum Chordata; class Mammalia; order Primates; family Aotidae; genus Aotus; species Aotus nancymaae. The sequence continues at coordinate 50,655,382 of NW_026988413.1, forward strand.
TCCCAGAGATACAGAGTAAAGCGGTGGTGACAGAACAGATCCAAGAACACACAATCCAATGACCAGCAAAAGGCCAAAGAACATAGTGGTTAATGATAGAGGTTCTGAAGAAAGATTCTCTGACTTTAAATGCTATCACTTTCTAGTTGCTTTGGGTAAATTATGTAACATCTCTGGGTCTCAGTTTCATCATTCACAAAATAGGGATATTAAAATAGTGTCAATTATTGGGCTGTCATGGAGAATAAACAAAACAACATATATCAAGCCCTTTGCCAAGTGCTTAGTCCAGAGCATACTCTCAACAAATGTCAACTATTAAATATTTCAAAAACTGGATACAGGCAGAAATTAGATCAAGTCCTAAATGTGCTATCAAACAAGCCCCTATTCTTGGCATGGTGTTTGGTATAATCTGGGATGGGGTCTTTTCCACATAAGCAGGTATAACAACCATTTTCTTGGGAAGAGATCACCCTTAAAAGATTTCTACATCCTTTACCAAGAATGCAGAAGCTTCAAGCTGACTGTGGCTTTTTTTTGTGGGGAGGAAATGGGTTGAGGGAATCCCCCTGTTATATACATCCTTCAGAATTAACAGAACCAATGGCTGTTACCACAGTGGAGACTATCAACGATGGACACTGGCAATAAGAAATTGAGGGCATACTTCTGGTTTTCCTTTCTCCATTCAAGGATATAAACATATCTGACATCATGGCAAGGTCCACTATTGTCGATACTCATCCTGGTTGAGTAAACCCTAACCTCACAAATAGAAGGAAGATGTTGTATTTCTAGGCAAGAGGTCTGTGAAGTGACTTTTTCACTTTCCAGTGTGGATCTTGAAAGATGCCATGGAATAATTATTAAGTCCTGATGAGATAAGCAATTTTAGGATCTCTGTTTTTGAGATGGGGAAGGGGTGGTCTTGCTGACAATCTACCTATCTGCTCCAGATCATGTGAATTGAGCCCTCAGTGTCAGGATTGGAGCATACAGAGTATTCACCCTTCTCCGGCTACCTTGTCTTTTTCTTGCTATTGTCAAAGTAGACTAGTTAAACCAAACATGCAAACCAACTGGGACTATCAGATTACAAACATGTGCTTTGATTACTTCATGACTGGCTCTAAACCAAGGCTAAAGTGGCTGGTTGAGAATAAGTCATTCTTTGGGCAAAATTCCTACAGAGGAAGTAATAAAGATGATGATGATAATAGCTATCATTTATTGAATGTTTACTATCAGCTAGGCATACTGCTAAGAAACCTAAACATTTTATTTAGTTCTCTTAACAATCCAGTGAGCCAGGCATCTTTATTGTTCCAGTCTTATACATGAAAGAAGTGAGTCCCAAAGGGATGCTATAACCAGCCTACAATAAAAAACCTTAGCATGCGGCCTGATATGGGTAGGTACTCCAGGTATGTCCAACTCCAAAGTCTATGAGTATAGTGTCTGCTTGCCTTGGGCCAGGAATGGTGCTGGGACTTGGCGCTATAATGACCATTAAGATGCTGAAAAATGTGTACAGTGAAAAAAAGGTGTAATTTGTAAAAAGCCCTAAATGAAAGCCACAAAGGCTGCTAAATTTTGAAGACAAGCCCAACCAGTCTGTCAAGGGAAGGCCAGGGCTGCCTCTAGAATGGTCTCTCCCTGACTTGATCAAAGTGTGGCTGGGAAATCAACTCAGGTTACTGGCTGGCAGCAGAAGGGAGGGAGGAAAGACAAGCCTAACAGGGATGAATGTTTCTTTTCTTGGATTAGAGAGGAAGAGAAAACCTATGGCCCAGATCTGACTTTGTGGCTTTAACAATGAAACATTTTTTTCTGTTTCCATCTTTCGAATCAACATTTGGAGGTCAATAATATATTTGAATGCTTTGTCCTAATATGTCTGAAATACTGAGAGGAGAGTAGTGTGATGTGGAACTTGAAATTCTGGCCTCATTCTGGCATGAATATGGCAAACATCCCAAATATCAAAACGCAACTCTTCCAGAACCAGTCTGTTTTCCAATGCTGCCATTTTTGTGGCTTAGTTCTTTTGCTTAAAGATTCACCAAAACTGGAATGCTGTAAGTATGTATGTAAGCAATTCCTTATAATTATCTTGTATTTTCCTACAATGTCCTCATCTTCACCCTCTAGGTAAAAATGTGGCTTCTTTAAGTCATTTAACAAAGCCAGGATTTAGGACATTGTCTGGATTAGTTAAGAACAAATAACCCAAATAATTTACTTAGGTAATTACTATTTCAAAACATTTAGGTGCATAAAGTGCATGTCACACCCACCTGAAGTTCACAGTGTTCTTTCAGGAGTTGATCATATTCTTTTGAAAGTCTCTCCGATTGCATCTTCATTGCCATCACATCATTTTGTGCCTTAGAAAGGGCTAGAAAATATTGAATAGAGTTTTATTTTTATTTCAAAATAATTTCAAATTTACAGAAAAGTTGCAAGACTTAAATAGAGAACTCTGTGTAGTCTTTAATCTACTATTAACATTGTGCTACATTTGTTATCATATTCTCTCACTTCACATACACTATTATTTCCTTGACTCATTTGGGAAAAAGGTACAGGGATCATATTCCTCCACCCTTTACTACGTTACTATGAATGTACTTCACAGAAACAAAATATTATCTAACATAGACATAGTATAGTCACCAAATTTAGGAAACTTAATATGAATATAATACTTTAAATCTAACTTACCATCCATATGCCAGTTTTTGGAACTATCACAATCATATCCTTTTAGTACTTTTTTCCACTGCTAGTCCAGGATACAGTACTAGATTACATACTACATTTAGTTATCATGTCTTTTTAATTTCTTTTAATCTAGAATAATTCCCCACCATTTTCACAGCCCTCCTTCTCCCCATCTTTCATGACATTAACATTTTAAAGAATACAGGCCACTTTTTAGATAGAATGTTCTTCATTTTTTTTTTGTCTGATGTTTCCTCATGATTAAATTCAGGTCATGCATCCATTTACACATGAATATAAGTGATATCAAATGCTTCAAGTTACTTTTCTGGCACAATGAAATAAAATTATAGGTTCTATTTATAAACAATCTTTTCTCTTGAGAAGTCATCATATAGGCATTTTTATATAAACATAGCCACTACCAACTAAAGTGCTTTTCGTATCAGTACTTTCTAGACAGTATTGTCAAATGTTCTACATAGTTCTACATCTGTGTTGTCAATATGGTAGCCACTACTTAAATGTGGCTAGTTTAAGTGAGGACCTATATTTTCAATTTAAGTTAAATTAAATAGCCACATGTAGCTAGTGGCTAGCCACATTGGACAGCACAGCTCTATAACTTCCTCCATGTTTCTTCTATAGCTGCATAATTCTAAATAAGGTATTTAAAGATTGATTTTGACAAATTTAATGTGATGTCATTTGCTAAAGGTATGGGTCAGGTATGGAAGATGCTATTGGTGATGGTTACATTTCATTAGAACCACCTTCACAACATAAAGAGTTAAATATTAGTTTTCAATTTGGGTTCTACAAGGCATTTCCTAGAGGCCACTTGAAAATATGATACAGTTTTCAAGTATGTGTTATCTTCAGAATTCAGCAAAAAAGTTTAGGACCCTAGATTTCTGGTACATAAAATACACAGTAGATTCTACAACTTAATAATGGCTGACTAGCCTGCAATGGTGTTTTTTATTTTTTTCAAGACAAGGTCTTGCTTCATCCAATTTTTCAAGACAAGGTCTTGCTCCAGCCAATTTTTAAATTTTTTGTAGAGATGATGTCTCACTATGTTGCCCAGGCAGGTCTTGAGCTCCTGGCCTCAAGTAATTCTCTCACCTCAGTCTTACAAAGTACTGGGATTACAGGTGTGAACCACTGCACCTGGCCTACAATGGTAGTTTTAAGAATGTTGTTGTTATGGACTGAATGCTTGTCTCTCCACAAAATTCACATATTGAAACCTAATCACCGATGTGATGGTAATGGGAGGCATGGCTGGGGAGTGATTAGGTCATGAGGGTGGGGCCCTCATTAATAAGAGATCCCAGAGAGCTGCCTTTCCCTTTCCATTACGTGAGGACAGCAAGATGGTACCATCTATGAACCAGGAAACAGGCCCTTGCCAGACGCCTGATTTATTGGTGCCTTGATCTCAGACTTCTCAGCCTCCAGAACTGTAAGAAATAAATTTATGTTGTTTATAAGTTACTAAGTCTATGGTACTTTCTATTAAGACAGTTGATCAGGAGCTTGTAATGAACAGGAGTTGGTCTTAATGTTAAAAATAATTTATACTTGAATTTCCAACATGAATAAATTATTTAATACATTTAATATATCTCAGATATCAACCCAGGAGTTCCTTTTTTTTTTTTTTTTTTTTTTTTGAGACGGAGTTTCGCTCTTGATACCCAGGCTGGAGCGCAATGGTGCGATCTCGGCTCACCGCAATCTCCGCCTCCTGGGTTCAGGCAATTCTCCTGCCTCAGCCTCCTGAGTAGCTGGGATTACAGGCACGCGCCACCGTGCCCAGCTAATTTTTTGTATTAGTAGAGACGGGGTTTCACCATGTTGACCAGGATGGTCTCGATCTCTTGACCTCGTGATCCACCCGCCTCGGCCTCCCAAAGTGCTGGGATTACAGGCTTGAGCCACCGCGCCCGGCCAGGAGTTCCTTTTTTAAAAGAAGCTAGAAAACCACTTGTACAGTGTGTCCAGGAGTTTCTTCTGGTTATTAGTGGTATAAAGCTATTAATGAAACAAATGCAGACAAATACTGTTTTTCTGCCACTTGTTAAGCCAAGGTATCAACTGTGTTTCTTATTTCATTTTGTATTTCAGTAGATACTAATAAATCTAATGATTACTATTGTTCCAATTAGGAGAGGCTATTATTGTCTAGACACATCTTGGACTCTTTCCCAGTCCTTTATCTCATTTCATAAAAATTACAATATTGCATTTCTGGATGCCTTCCACCTCCTTTTGCAACTGCATCTGTAACTAAGGGATTATATAAACTTGTTATCTGACGTGAATATGCTTGTTTTATTTTGAGCCATATTATTTTGGAAACAGCATATATAAGAAAAATATTATTGGACAAGGAGGCTTTAGATGATAAATCTAAGTTGCTATTTCAATTTTCTTATCTGCAAAAGTGGGCTGCTATCAGTTGCCAGTGGCTTTATTGAAATACTGAGATATTTCATAAGAATACTGGCTAGATTCAATGAGAGACTGTTATGTCCTGGATATGGTCCATTAGATACTTTTAAAGGCACATGTATCACTTATTAATATAGAAAATAACTTCAACCAATGTTAATTATGCATAGTAAGCAAAAATATTTGTTGTCTTTCCAAGTGTCAAATGTACACTTATGGAGCTATTTGTACAGTGACAGGAGCTGGTGAGACTAATATACCGTGTAAATGTATTGTATCACTATGATTTCTACCAGAGGTAACAAACACTGCCAGTTAAGCTCTGCCAGGAAATGGAAATTTTTAGAGGCATTTGCATGACAGCTAAAGTTGGGCTGTTGTACAATAGCTGTAAGGATTGAGCCAGAGGAAAACATTTTATCTGAAAAATTTCCATAAGTCTTGTGTTGGTTTCTTTTCAATTTATTTGGTTCTCTTTTTGAGAATTTAAGAGTGTGATACACTGGAGCTATTCAGTATTTAATCCTCACATGTACTATTCCTTTGCCAATGATCACTTATTGGACTGTTAATCTATAGTAATGCTTCCAAGATACTTGGAAAGTAGACACACAAACTTCTGTTCTGTAAGGACATAAATTGTGGTTTAATTATATTATCATTTTTTAGTACATGCCTATATTGTCAGGTATGTGTAGGTAAAGGTTTACGTTTTATTCATTACTCCAATCAACACCTCATCTCTTTTAACCTCACATCCACCTGTTGATAAAGTTTGCTAATTTACTTCCTTTGCAGCCCTCCAATCCATCCATTCCACTTCAGCTCTGAGACCACTGTTCTCATTTCTAGATTAGATTATTAAGTGGATTTCTCACATAGTTGCCCAGCTACTTTAATTCATTGTCTATACTACTGTCAAAGTGATTGCTCTCATGCCTAAAAACCCTCTAAGAGCGCCCTGAAATGTTAACATACAAACATGGCACATGAGGCCCTTCAGGATGGCTTCTAGGCCTACTGCTCAACTCTCTCCACTGGTTTCATCTTATTTTATGCTCCAGTTGCCGTGAGCTCCTTGTAGTACCTCAAAAGTGCCATACTCCTCTAGTTACATGCTGCTCTTTCTTGTTATAACATCTTGTTCATCTCCTCCCATTTCATCTGGCTAATTAATGTTATATTTTAAAATGTCAAGAAAGTGTCCTTGAGCTCCAGTGTTGGCTTCTACTACAACTCAAGCTTCACCACAGCTTGTATTGAACTCAAGGGCAACTATGCCCTTACTAGATTGTGGACTACTCAAGAAACAGAGCTGTGTCTTATCTGTCTGTCTGAGTACCCAGCATATTGCCTAGTATTGGTAAGTGCCTAAAATATGCTCCTTGAAGGAATGAAAGAACAAATAAATGAAAAGTGTAAGCTTTAAGCATTTAAAAAATTCACTTGTTTGTCAACAGTTCACTTGGAAATGATAAACGTCAGATGAACAATACAAAGTGTTACTTTAGTCACCTGATGGGAATCTTGGTTGAAACAAGATAAAAACACCTTCAATCAAAAACCAAAATACTCAGGATAGCTGAAACAAAGCAAACAGACCATTCCTGAAATATTTTGATGAAAATATACTCATGTTACCAATATCTCACACTATTCCAGAATCAAAAACAAAATATAAATAGAAAGTACCACAGAATCCAGCTCAATTAAAAAAAACAAAAAACCCTAAACACTGATTCTAAGAATGGGGCAGGAAATGTGCAAGACAAGCCTGGAGTATCTTGTAACACCAACAAGAAAGTGCTCCAAAAATGAAAAAAACAAAAAAAAAAAACAAAAATGGAAATGTGTCAAAGGGACACAGGAGCCTAATGAAAGAGCTCCCAATGGCAAAACCTAGACAGCCTGAACAATAAACTAAAGTAGTATTAAATTATAACCCAAATTATAAAACAAATACCCATGAGTCCATACTGACATAAACAAATGGTACAGAATAGATAAATCTGTACAGAAGAATTCCAAATAATTTACAAAGATACTCTACTTTCAAGGAGGTTGAGCATAACTTTCCATCTTTTTTTTTTCTTTTTTTAGTATATTTTTCTGCACACTGATCCCCATTCAAAGTATGGGCTGTGAATAGTGACTTCCTTCCAAAGATTACAGTATGGAAAAAAAAAGAAAAGAGTAACTTTACAGTTCAGAAACTAGACAAGCACTATTTTAGCCAGGTGATCAACGTCAACATCAAAAGTGATAAGTCATGTTAATAATATGTACTCGATATAATGTGATGAAAATTGGCACATAGCCTTTGTGACTTTCAAAACCTATATAAAAGTAGAAAACATGGAATCCAGGAAAGAAGGTATTAATACAGGAAAGAGGCAAAGGGAATCCTCATAATGATGATGAGTATATAGCTATAATAATATGACATAGTAAAAGTTATAATATATTTAAGTTGAAAGGATATATTTAAATATATTTAATAACATTTAAATAATATATTTAAATTAAATTAAATGGAAAGGATGGCGGGGGATGGGAAGTATGAGGAGCTGGGAGGGAAACTGGGTGAGATAAGAGATCTAAGTTCTTGTCTTCCCTATAACAAAGTCAAAGATAATATCCCATACTGAAAGATCAAAAAAAAAAAAACGCTACCTAAACACTGCATTTAGAAACCTGGAGGCACATATCAGAGGACATTTCTTTTTCTTTTTTGAGACAGGGTCTTACTCTGTCGCCCAGACTGGAATGCAGTGGCATGATCTCGGCTAACCACAACTTCTGCCTCCCAGGCTCAAGCGATTCTTCTGCCTCAGCTTCCTGAGTAGCAGTGATTACAGGCGCGCACCACTGCCACCCAGCTAATTTTTATATTTTTAATATAGACGGGGTTTTACCACATTGGCCAGGCTGGTCTCGAACTCCTGACCTCAAATGATCTAGCTGCCTCGGCCTCCCGAAGTCTTTGGATTACAGGCTTGAATCATCCCGCCCGGTCTCAGAGGACATTTCTAAAGCAGTTGAATGTAGTTGCTTCTGGGGAGAGAGCCTCAGGAGACTGCTCTTTTTCATTATAAGCCTTGTGTTACTATTTTACTTTAAAAAGTATGTATATGTAAAACTTTGATAAAATGTAAAAAAAAGTAAAAGTGCTCCAGATAAACAGTCCCTTTTATAACAAAGGCTCTCAGAGCTGGGAAGACCTCTAGAGAGCTAGTCCCATTTTTTATTATAAAGAAAAGAACATGCAAATTTCTTTACTTAAATTTCTCTTCTGCAAAGTTTTATTATTCCATATCAATGGTTCTACCAAATGTTCTAAACAAACAGCCACACTCTAACACTAATGAGAATTGGTTCTGTTTACTGGCATACCCTCTCTTCTCCCAAAGCTCTATATAAGGGAGTTAAATATTTAAGACTAGTGGCCCCATTTCACATAACACACTTGTGTTATGAGCTAACATGCATAAAACCTGCCAGGTCCTGTCCTAAAAATACTAAGATTGCATGAAACATTCTTCAAGATGTGAAGAATATGGTTTAATTAATCACCTAGAGAAGTTACTGTGAAAAGTTTTTTTCTCATGAAAAGTAAGTATAAGGGTCAACAAGCCAACAATGAAAATAGTTCTTAATGGTTATTTTTGCTTAATTACATTATTTGGAGCTATATAATAGATGTTAAAGGTTAACTAGTTCCGTCCCTCATTTTACAAAAGAGAAAACTATGGCCTAAAAGTCAATGACTTCACCAAGATTACCCAGTGTATCCTCAGATTTTGCAATGTAATTCATATGACTTAGCATAAGTTATATGAACAGCTTCTAATATTTAGGGTCTACCCACAAAGTAAAGTTGGATTAGAGCCAATTAACTAGGTAATTCAAGCCAAAAAGCTACTGCCCCAGATTACCTGGGTATTTGAAAGAAGTTTTTTTAAAAAACATTTTTAAATTTTTTTTACAATAAAAAGCTATCTTTTTCATTAAGAAAAAGAAATTCATTGTAGAAAATAATTTAAATTCCAGGGAAAAGTCAGTTGTTGTACATGCTAAAGGAAACCACTATTAATAGTTTGGTGCATTATTTTTTTCCTAATTGAAAGTGTTTTAAGACTACAGTTATCCGGTTTAATTTTTGTACCTCACGTGGCAATAAACATGAACCTGCTATAAGCTGATATTATTAGAAAAGTATTTACCATGAAGGATTTTAGTAAACATGCATATCTAGGTATGGAATAAGACAGCAGAAAAGAACACCACCAAGTTATTCAAAGTAATCATCTCCTTCGATCTCTTAGGGGCTCCATCCATTGACTCCTCAGCCATATAGCATAATCATTCACTGCACCTATCTTCTACCATTGATCTTCTGCACAGATCTTCTAACATTGATCTGTTAGAAGAACTGATCAACTTCTAACAGGCCAGACTACTTTTTGCTTTCCTCTTCTCACTCACAACATTAGTACCATTTTATTCATTTTTCTGCCATAAATGTCCATAAACACATTTAGAAAATTGTGCTTGATTACATCTTTATCACCTGGAACATTCCTTTATTCAATATGCATTTAGCACTCTTCACTCATGTTTTTGGTAGACTAGCCCATGTTTCACACTGAGGAGGAAATGAATCGCTTTATGTACATATGTTTGGTTCACCATCTGGACTATAAGCTCTTCTGAGAAGAAACTGTTTTCTCTTGATTTAATGTCCCTCTGTAGAGATTATAAAAGCTTTCCCTCAGGGTAGACATCATTATATTTGCTAGTACTGTGAATAATATATAAAGTATCTTTGAATTTCTGTCTTAATATCTTCCCTATAACTATTCCCCCTGGTCACTGAAAGACACATAGTTTATTTTATGAGTATAGGCCTTGATAACAGGTAAGAAGCTCACAGGAAAAGGAAACATCACAACTAAATGGGAATGTAATGGAACCAAACAGGATGAAATACCACCATTACATATTAGTCCAAAAAAATAGTTTGTACCAAGCAAAGCCTTTTTTTCTGTTTTAACAATAACATCAACATGTGAAGATAACACAGAGATGAACTAATAAATCCTTTATTTACCTAACTAAAAGGACAGGTCATGGATTTTACTTGCTTTAAATAGTTAAAATACTATTAATTACATATTGCCTATTGGTACATCCATCAAACAAACTATACTATTCTTTCTTAGTATGGAGGGGTTTTTTTCAGTTGATACAAGAAGGAACAAAGACATCAAAGAAGCAAAACTTCCAGATATGTAAGCAGATAAGCACAAATATTTTTTTCTTATTTAAATTACAAAAGCTCATTAAAAGGCAATAAAGCAAAAAAAAAAATCTATGATCAAAAATAGCAAACCGTTTTTAAGCATTAACAATGTTAAAATAATTTGATATAACTGTAGGTAAAAGATAACTGAGTTCACGTCCATGAAAACTCACAACTGTAAAACATGCTTAGGGTGAACTTTGAGAATTTATTTTTAGATGAACACACGGTTCATTTGTAAGAAACTAGAAACCCTATAGTTTCAAATTTATATACAAAGTTTATGTCTTATTCTTAACATTCAAGAGGCAGGCATTTAGGGTTCTGGGTATATAGAATAGCAATTCCCCTATAATTTTTTATTTTGTCTTAATCTCCAATTTCTCTTGAAAAGCACTTCAGCTATTTTCCACTCTCTGGTCTCTATGTTAACTGGCAATAAAAGGTGAAAAAAACTGAACATCTGCAAGGATATTGAAGTTGGTATGTAAAAGGTAATTTTAGTTTTGTTCAAGGTAAGTCAAGGTGATATAAAAGCATTTATCCGTGAAGAGTACTCAATTACCAATATTTTAAGGGGGGACTAGAAGGTTCTGTTTCCTGGTAAAAATCTAGTACCTCTATTGTAGGCTGCTAATACTTAGGTACCCACAATAGGTCTTTACACTCAGTTTCTGATTTGTTAGTATATGCTTTAAGAAATTTATTTTAAGTTTGCTTTATCCTCAAGAGGTATACTTTTTAAGGAAAGTGTTAATTATGCTCCACATTAAATGACTTTACAATGAATGAATTACTTGAAAAGTTCTTTTAAAAATTACTGAGGCTCAGGCACAGCAGTTCATGCCTGTAATCCCAGCATTTTTGGAGGGCTGAGGAGGAAGGGGTTGAAACCAGAAGTTCGAGACCAGACTAAGTAGCAAAGCAAGACCTCGTCTCTACAAAAAATAAAAAAAATTAGCTGGGCATGGTGATGTACTTGTGTAGTCCCAGCTACTCAGAAGTGTGAGGCAGGAGGATCACTTGAATCCAGGAGTTCAAGGTTGCAGTAAGCCATGACTGCACCACTCCATTCCAACCTGGGCGACAGTGAGACTGTCTCAAAAAAAAAAAAAAAAAAAATTGCTGATGAAACAAACAAGGAACAAAGGAAAGCCGGAAACAGAGAGAAGAAAGGCATGGTCAGGAAATTTCCCCCAGTTATTGTTTTTTCTTTTCTTTTTGTAGGAGATATACGCTACTATTCAACCTTTACTGTAAGATTGGCAGCCCTAAGAATTCCTTTTAATATATGGCATGTTTTTAATATCTATATGTATTCCTGCTCCTAAAAGAATGAAGAACAGACATTTCCACATGCAGCTCAATCACTTTTTAAACCATATTTACTTTTATCATTGCTTGGATGTATGCAGTGACTGAATGGTACATATTTCTAGTTATAAGAATAAAGGAAGGTAGGCTGGGCGTGAGGCTTATGCCTGTAATCCCAGTACTTTGGGAAGCCAAGGCAGGCAGATAACCCAGGGTTGAGAGTTCGAGATCAGCCTGCCCAACATGGAGAAACCCTGTCTCTACTAAAAATACAACATTAGCTGGACATGGGGGCTCATGCCTGTAATCCCAGCTACTTGGGAGGCTGAGGCAGGAGAATCGCTTGAACCTGGGAGGTAGAGGTTGCAGTGAGCCGAGATCGCAGCATTGCACTCCAACCTGGGCAAAAAGAGTGAAACTCCATCTCAAAAAATAAAAATAAAAAAATAAAGAAAGGTATTAATTTATGAAAATAAGTAGTTTCCCTGGAAGAGACCTTTAAAGTCAATCTCCTTGGAGATCAGAAGGTTTCTCAACGAAATATTTCTTTTATGAGAGCTTACGAGCTTTGTAAATTCTTCAAAGCTTAGATACTCATTTTTCATGGCAGTGCCCTTTTCCAATTACTCCATACATTGAGACATCAGAGTTACTGTTAAATGGATCATTAAAATGACAGATCACGTCCTTATACCTGACTTAAATACTGAGTGTAAATTAGGTGCTTTGGGATATGCACACTCTCTTTTGAATTGCTAAGGTGATACTACTGCACTGAAGCACCAGTAATAGTTTACAAACTCTAGTCAAAATAGGAGTTGGAGGTTAAAAACTGAAGGTGTTTGTCAGTATTGACAGAGTGTTCTTAGTAGCCACCTTCAGAATGCCACATTTCTAATTTGAGGCTAACTAGCTTAAATAAATGTTGGTATTTATGTTTTGTTTCCACTAATACACTTGGGAGAAAATGTTTCACTTAAATTTAAGTAACGCCAAGGATAAGAAAATTCACATGGAAAACACCCTATTTTCCTCTAAAAAAAAAAACCCACATTGCTTTTTACTCTATTTTCAAATATAAGAGATCCTTCTAAATCTTTCTTAAGTACTGTCACCTAACACCCTCAAAATTTAGAAATCAATGAATATTTTTGAGTGGTACTGTACACAAAGCATTGTACTACTCTATTCATCCAAATCATGTGCTATTAATTGATATAATTTCTTAGTTCTTATCTTAATGAATTTGACTGGTTTAGGTCAACAGAACATGACCAAGGAAATACCTTCTTTAGAAATGCAACTTTGATCTTCTCAAGGTCATTATAAATGTTATTTTTTAAAAAAATCTTTGGGTAAATAAAATGTGTTCATAAAATATCATACATCTTGCAGGAACCAAATAGGACACACTCAAACAGGTAAAATCTGCCTTTACCTCAACACGAATTCACTTTGAAATTAGCTCTGCAGTCTACACTTCAAACACAGAAGCTGGTTTCACTTGTTATCAGATTATAAACACAATGCTTATATTGTCAAAGAATTCATTTTCTCTAAAATCTGATTTTGTCTTTTAAAGAAATGCTCATGTACTGAGTTTAGTTTTATGCCAGATTTAAAGAGTTAAAGCTCAAAATATCTCAGAGCTGGAAGTTTTGAAAGGCGAAAGGTGAAACTAAATTGAGCAGGGTTAAGAGAAGTGTACCACACACCCACTCTTGTCTATATTTTATTTTGTGCACCCTGCTTATAACATAAGAAAAGAGATTCTTGGTGGATACAGAAAAAAGAAAGCAGGATTTTGAAACAGTATTTTTGTATTTTGGAAACAGATCATTTCATTCTTCAAAAGAATCAGCAGCAATATTTTATGGTCTTAATAATATTAAGACCACCAGTTTCTCTTTTGAAATGTCTGTTGTAAATGGTAGGTAACTACCAAATTCATTTTCACACAAACACTAAAATTTTTTGATCATGTTCTAAATCTTTTGGAATTACAGAAAAGGTAACTACCAACTAGAAGATTCTTGAATTTTGGGCTATACTATGCCAACTATATAATATACTACTTTGTCTAGAAGGGTAATTTATTTTTTAACTTACTGCTTCTGAACTATCTTCTTTTTTTCACTTGAAATGATAAGTAGGAAAGTGACTAAAGAGTCTTGTATCAGATAAATATTCTCCTGTGGATTTTTGTTCTGTTAGCTTTTATCTTTATGCTTCCCATCTCAAATTCAAATATATCCTGATTGAAGTAAACCCTATCCAAACAACATACATATTCAACAATAGCAAGTTCTATTACAGGGAAACTTCTTTTATACTGAGACCTAAACTTGAAGAAGATTTAAACTTATACGTGATATGAAGTAGGTCCTTGATACACAGAATAGTCTCCAATTTACCTCCAATTTAAAGTAGTGAGAGAGATTTGAAACTGGAGAACGTCTCAGCATTGATCATTACCTTAACACTGACTGGCAGTGAGGTTTCTCAGTGTCTGGCCAACATAAACAAATAATCTGTTGTATGCAGAAATGCTGCAAAGTGTCGAGCCACAAACTTAAACACTGAGTTTTTTTGAATGACACTGAATTGGGGTATCTACTTTTCTGTGCTATGGAGCTGCAACAATAATTTGTTCTTTGATTAGCAAAACCTTTTTTTTTTTTTAATGTAGAAGAAATCGCTCCCTTCAGGGAAATGGAGTTGGGATGCTCCACTACAAGCCAACACTGCAACGTTATGTTGGAATGAGGCACTGAAATTCTTCGCTGATATCCCAGATACCATTGCCTACTCTGTGCCTACCTGTCTCTTTTGAGGAACGCTTTCCTTATGTCTAACAGGTAGAATACATTAGTGCAAACAATATATTTTCTTGTAGGAAAACTGTTCCCCTGCAATTGCTTCTCTGAAAGGAGGAATATACGATGATGGAAAAATGTGATTCATTTTATAAAAACACATTTATAAACAACTTTTTAGGAACACAGCTCTTTTGCTAAGGTAAGAACATCTGTATTTACAACACAGATCTGAAACACCTACATGTTTTTCTGTATAACAGAGCATGTTTCTCTTGGCCGACACAATGTTTTATCTTCATATTTGAACAAGAATTTATAAATAGGTCATTCTTTGTATCTTAGAAGAACATTTAGGCATTAGTTTTGTTTTAGGAAAAACAGTGAAGTGTACAGCATAAAATATCATGCTAGTCTTTTCACTTTTTCACATGTACACAAAGTTACCATCTGAAGTCTTCCTTAATTCAATTTTCAGTTTCTCCTGGTCTTCTACTAGTTTTTTATTTTCTGCTTCCAAAACACGTTCTTCATTATTACCATGGCTTTTCAAAATCTATTGCAAAAGAGAGATATAGGAAGAAATAAGCTTAGATTGCAATAGCCATTCTTACAGAAAATGAGCTGAGTGACCTATCTAAAATTACTGGCCTGTAATTTATTCTTTGTCCTTTTCAGAATTTTATAGTTTTCTACAATGTACTTTTGCTAATAGAAACTTAGTATCTGACAAACACACAAAAAAGATTTCTTTTTATTATGGCTAAAATCTCTAAAATGAAAATAAAAAGAAATTCTAGTTGCTATGACTAAAATTATGTTTTCAAAAGTATTTAGATAAATAATGTCTTTCTTCATCAATTAACTGAGAAATGTAAATCTAAGGGAAAAAAACAATTCTAAGGATGACATTAATTAGAAAACCATTATGTTCTGATTGTAGAGCTGTCTACTCAGCCCGTTTTTATACAGACATATTTGTAAGAGAAGAGTATGTCAGAGTGGAGATGAGTAAGTGGGAAATGACAAGGCCATTTCTATAGCTGGAAAATTATAATTTTCATTGAACACTTTCCAAATTACTTTTATTCCGTGAATCCTTTGTAATACTCTTTATATTTTAAAATTGCTTCTGGCTTTAAAAATGTTAATGTCTATACCTTATCTTTTCTAGGCAAGAAAAGTAAAGATCCAAATAGTAAAACAACTGATGAAAATAAAAATATCATGGAGTAAAAATTTCCTAATCTGTATTGTGAACAGAAACTATAATTACCATCAGAACTAAGAAGCTGACTTAAAGAAGTGATAAAGAATTTAAACTACCCAGGCTGGAGTACAGTGGTGCAACCCATAGCCACTTTAGCCTTGACCCCCTGGCATTAAGTGATCCTCCCATCTCAGCCTCCTGAGTAGGTGAGACTACAGGCATGTGTCACCACATCAGAATAATTAAAATGTGTGTGTGTGTGTGTGTGTGTGTGTGTGTGTGTGTGTGTGAGTATGCATGTATGTAGGGATCTTGCTATATTACCCAGGCTGGTCTTGAATTCCTGGTCTCAAGCAATCCTCCCGCCTCAGCCTCCAAAAGTGCTGAGATTACAGGCACGAGCCTTGCACCTGGCCAGTGGCAAAAACTTGATAATGACAGGTTTTATAATCAGGTAAAAAAGGAACTCAGGAGAATTTTAAACAGACTGACATAAGAGAGGCATTTCTACTGCAGGGTGATTTATTTTCTAATGTAAGCCAATATAGTCAACAAAACTCACAAAGTTCTACTGAGCAATGACTACATGCAAATATTTTACAATGCAAGGTGCTATAAGAGATAAAAAAATGCGAGAGAAACATGATCTTTACTTTCGAGTAACTTCAATGTAGTAGAATACAGTACTACTGTGCTATATAAAGAGAGATTAGGCAGCTCAGAAGGAGGAATTAAAGCTCTAATGCATATATTATATAATCCCAAGGACTATTTTTTGGAGATAGGAAGATTGAAGTACATTCTGAAACTAAAGGAGTTCTATATCTTCTCAAATTAAAAAAAAAGGTTTTGCTTTTTTCTAAAGAGCAGAAGAAAAAAAATTCTCTAAATCTCTTTTAATTTGTTGCCTACTTCAAGTTGAAAACAACTCCAGCTATCACTTCACTGAATTCAGTTCATAAAATCTCCAGTGATTACCCAAATTAAAAGAGAATCATTGAGTTGCAGGAATGTTTTCACTGACTGCTTGAATTTTCATGCCATTGACTTGGAAAAGTTGGATTTGTGTTAGTCTTGTAAATAAGCTTTCAGTACTGCACCTGTAAACTTGCCTGAATTTATGACGTATAACTTGATGCTGGAGAAAAACCAAGAAGGCTGAAATCTGAAATTTAATGACTACCAGCTACAACAATGCAAGTGTTCATTGTCTTATCTTATCCCACCTTGGTAAGTTACGTGGCTGGAAGAAAAAACCAAGGAAAAGTAAAGCTCTATTACTTGAAGTAGTAAAATTAAAAGTTAATTGGTCTTTCATAATTATTTCATTACTTTACATAACAGAACTTTATAAAGGGGTCATAGGTATCACGTGGAAATTGTTTTATTAGATAGCATAGGAGTTGAGGGCACGAAATAATGGAATTATGAATGTGGATTCTAGAGTCAGGCTGTGTGGGTTCAAATTTTAGTTCTGTCATGTATTAGCTGAATGATTTTGTGCAAGTCACTTAATCTTTCTGTGCTTCTGTTTCCTCATCTATAAAATGCAGACAGGGCCGGGCGCGGTGGCTCACGTCTGTAATCCCAGCACTTTGGGAGGCTGAGGCGGGTGGGTCACGAGGTCAAGAGATCGAGACCATCCTGGTCAACATGGTGAAACCCTGTCTCTACTAAAAATACAAAAAATTAGCTGGGCATAGTGGCGCGTGCCTGTAATCCCAGCTACTCAGGAGGCTGAGGCAGGAGAATTGCCTGAACCCAGGAGGCGGAGGTTGTGGTGAGCCGAGATCGCGCCATTGCACTCCAGCCTGGGTAACAAGAGCGAAACTCCGTCTCAAAAAATAAAATAAAATAAAATAAAATAAAATAAAATAAAATAAAATAAAATGCAGATAATCACAATACCAAACTCATGGGGCTGTTGTGAAAATTAACAGTTAAAAACCTTACTGTGAAGCATCTGAAGCAATACCTGGCACAGTGATAACTATTATTTATAGCTAAGGAACTTTGAGGCCCATAATATAGGTGATTTGTGCTAGGTCACACATTGGAACTAGTACCTAAGTCTCTTGAATCTCAGGGTAATCCCAGTTTCCACTGGATAATACGTTTCTGATAGAGAATGAAGAGGTATGGCTGGGTGTGGTGACACATGCCTATAATCCCAGCACTTTTGGAGGCCAAAGCGGGAAGACTGCTTGAGGCCAAAAGTTTGAGATCAGTGTGGGGAGGGAGGGAGGGAAGGAAGGAGAGGAAAGGAAAGAAAGGAAGGAAAACAAAGAAAGGAAGGAAAGGAAAACAAAGGAGGTGTTTTCACAAGCTTATCTTTCCTTAGCTAATTTTTCAAAACCAATATGAGTTCCTTGAAACAGAAGTTATATTGTGTATTCTCACTTGTGGCCTTTATTGGTCACTTTATTGGTCAATTAGTTATACTTTGGGCACTGACAGCTGCTTTGATGTCCAGCTCACAAACTTTCTCCCCACTGTATACTGGCTTTAACGCAGCATACCTGTACCTCCTCTGATAATCTAGAACCACTGATTGGGTCACAGCTATGCAGGAAGCAGCAAATCTGAACAGCATAGAACCAAAGGAGACGAAAATAAACCACAAAAAAGAATAAATCTTGCAGGGTCAAGGAACTGGTAATCATGACATAAGTTTCCTTGCATGGGTAACTGGCTCTGAAAACAATTCCAAGAGAAAAGTTGCAAAAGTATTTTAAGGAAGGAGCTTTCTTTTTTTTTTTTTAAAGGGCAAGACTAATTTAACTGTATTAACTGAGAAAAATAATACTTCCCATTTTTTTAGTGCTAAAGAATAAGAGGAAAACAACTGAAGTGGAAAAAAAGCAGTGTTCTGATGGTTACAAATCATTACTCCAAAATGATGTGTATAATTTTAAATTAAGATATGTACATGATCAGTTGTTCTATAAATACGAGGCTGTGTGCTTTTGAGTTCAGCTACCACATATCAAAGCTTTGATGACTGTGTTTTTGTTTTTACCACCGTGAAATGAGATCAAAGGACAAAAAATAGAGGAATAACATTAAAGATGTTAAATATTATATGCAATTATCAATCTAGTAAATGACATTTCTCTGCTTTATATAAACCAATCATTTAAAAGAAAAAAAAATCTAAGCTTAAAAATTACTTTAACTGAAAAAGAAATGGAAACAGAGTTATAAAGACTTGCTTTAGATTATAAAGTAAACTAAGGGTAATGAAGGAATTAAAATTCATATTCCTAGAATACTATTTTCTCTATAAATCATAGAAAATAGGTCCAATGGTGTTAATCCACTATGGAGAAAAAGAAAATCTAAATAACAGTAAAAATATTAGTGGGAACAAGCAAGTCTAAAGAATAGTAAGGCCGGGCGTGGTGGCTCACGCCTGTAATCCCAGCACTTTGGGAGGCCGAGGCGGGTGGATCACGAGGTCAAGAGATCGAGACCATCCTGGTCAACATGGTGAAACCCCGTTTCTACTAAAAATACATAAAATTAGCTGGGCACGGTGGTGTGTGCCTGTAATCCCAGCTACTCAGGAGGCTGAGGCAGGAGAATTGCCTGAACCCAGGAGGCGGAGGTTGTGGTGAGCCGAGATCGCGCCATTGCACTCCAGCCTGGGTAATGAGCGAAACTCCGTCTCAAAAAAAAAAAAAAAAAAGAATAGTAAAACTATTCTTGAAACAATTATTACATAAAATATTGTTCATTATGGTCATTTTCTGCTTATAAATTATAAAAATACTCTTTTTGATGCTGAAAAAAAATATATTACTCCTTGGGAACACCAACAACATTTAATTTTTACAAAGAAAACTAAATACCTGTTTTAGTTTTTCATTTTCTTCCAAAAATTTTTTGGCAGCCTTGTTAGTATTTTCTGCTTGAGGTTTAAGTACACCTTTGTTTGACAGTTCTTTTGCCAGTTGAGTAATAAGCGTAACCAGACGTCTCAACACTCTAAGAAGAAAAAAAAACCAGAATAATGTATTACTAGACCAATCATCAGAAACTTATTTTAAAACAGTCATTGCTAAATGACTCCCCGTTAGGTATAGGTCTGGTAGATGTAGATGGTGGTTAGGCAGAACACATTTTTTTTTTTTTTTAATTCAACTCTCTTAGTAAAAGCAGGCCCATGTTTCATTCCTTTGGAATCTTTGTTAGAAAACCAGCATTTGGAATACAGGTTCAGTGGTACTTAATTGTTTTCCTGTAGAAGGCTTTAGCTTAGAGGAGCAGAAACAGGAAAATTTCAGACAGTGTGGCAGAGCCAGTAAGAGAATTCTTTTTTTGGCCCAGTTCAAATTCTGCTATTTAAGGAACAGTGTGTAAGGTCAACCAAGCTAAAGAACTGCTCATTCACATCTGCTTATGGGTAACTGCCATTGTTAGAAGTAGTGACTACGATCTTCAATTATGCACCCAGCAGACATTTAATTACTGAAGAACTGCTAAGTGTCAAGACACTCTGCTAGGCACCGCAGACACAGCGGAAAACAGCAGAGTCCATGTCCTCAGGGGTTTAGCTCCTATTTGGGGAAGCAAAAGTTAAAACAGTATTTAATTACAACCATGAATGACAATAGAAAATGAAGTATATATATATATATATATTCTTTGAGCACCTATAAGAGAAGACCTACCTACTTTGAGGGTAGTGATGGCCACAGAAGGTTCCTTTGAGAAAGAGGCTAATGGATGAGTAACAGCCAGGAAATGAGGGAAGAAAAGTGTTCTGGCAAAAGGAATAGCTTGTGTAAAGACCATAAAATAGGAAAGAGTTAGATACACTATAGAACTCAATCAATATTTGTTGCAAGATTGAATGAATGAATAAATGGTGAAGGTCAGTAAGGGTGGAATGCATTGTACACATCAGAGACACATATGAGACAAGGCTCCACAGAGACGGGGGCCTGATCATTCAAGGCCTTATGGACTTGGTAAACCTACAAGCTGTTAACTACTGTTTGTTATTTGGGTATTTTATCTGAGTTCTTTTACAAAGATGTTATTTAAAAATCTACAGTAGGCTGGGTACAGTTACTTGTGCCTGTAATCTCAGTACTTTGGGATGCTGAGGTGGGAGGACCACTTGAGGCCAAGAGTTGGAGACCAGTTTGGGCAACAAAGTGAGACCCCATCTCTACAAAAAATTTAAAAATTAGCCCTACATGGTGGTGTGCACCTGTAGTCCTAGAAACTTGAGAGGCTGAAGAGGGAGGATCGCTTGAACCCAGGAGTTTAAAGTTACAGTGAGCTATGATGGCACCACTGCACTGCAGCCTCGGCAACAGAGCAAAAGGTTGCCTCTCTTTAAAAAAAAATCTATAGTAAAGGTGGACAAAATGAGAAAGTGAAGCAAAATCATGTTTTTAAATTGTGCTCCTACTTTTTTTTTTTTTTTTTTTTTTACTTACAGCCAAAAAAATAGGGAAAATCCAGAAATGTAAAGATTTCTTTGAGACCTAAAAAGTTTCATCTGTGTGTGTTCATATGCATCAGGTCTGCTGGTGGAACTCTTCTCAATGGTATGAACTGAGGAATATTTCCTTACTTCTCGCACAGCATCTATTACAGAAGAAAAGCAAACATTACTTTTGGCTTTTAAGAATGTAAACTTGTTAAAAATGGAAAGCAGTTTTAGAATAACTGACCAAACTTTTAAATAATGGACTTTAGGTAGAGGTGACGTTTTGCATTCCCTCTATAGTACCTGGGAAGTTTTCAAGCTCAAAGTGAGTGCTCTATAAATGGACGCTAGTAGCATATTTTGAATTACTATAGCATTTTAAAAATTATTCATCTAGTACTTGCCATCATTTTATTGTTTCTCATCTCTAACTATACTGCAAACTATCACCCTTTACATTTTCTGTCTCTAAGATGATTAAAATTCAGTCCCATTATAAGCAATTCCAAGAGACTATCCCATTTCTTACTATACTCGCATTTTATTACATATTATTACTTTAAATGATTGAGATTTTCAAAATATTTGGTTACACTGAAATTTCCACTGGCATAGGTTTGTTAAAATGGGATTCGATCTATGGCGGCATACACTCCCCCGACTGAAATGTAGTGGATGGCAGCAGCCAGTGGAAATGTTCAGATAGTTCTTTCTTTGATGCTTTCAGTTCTAGGAAGTCTCAGATGCAGGGGAACCACTTCTTTCCAGGGGAAAATAGATATCAGCTTATTATTATCTATATTTAGTGTATTCTTAGTCACTGGATTCTTACATGTACTAGGGAAGGCATCTGCCTTAGAAGTCTAAAAATCCACTGGAGGTATGAACAAGTTAGAATGCTCCCCTTTCATGCGACCAACTGAAGTCCTGGGTAAGAGCTATTGCCACACAAGGAGACTCCAGTTAGAAAACTGAGGCCATTTTGACTATTTTATATTTAGCAGCTTCATTGAGATATAATTCACATACTATAAAGATTTACCTTTTTAAAATGTATAATTCAGTAGTTTTTAGTCTATTTGCAAAGTCGTGCAACCATTACCATTATCTAATTTCAGAACATTTTCATCACCCCACAAAGAAAATCTATATACATCGGTCACTTCCTCCAGTTCCTGGTGACCATCAATCTGCTTTCTGCCTCTATAGAACTACCTGTTCTAGACATTTCATATAAATTGAATCATATACTATCTGGTCTTTTGTGTCTGGTTTCCTTCACTTAGTAATGTTTTCGAGGTTTGTCTGCACTGTAGTATGTGTCACTACTTCATTGCTTTTATGTCTGAATAATATTCCATTGTATGAATATGGTAACATTTGGTTTACCCATTCATTGGTTGATGGGCACTAAGCTGTTTCCACTTTCCGGCTATTATGAATAATGCTGCTGTGAACATTCATGTGCAAGTTTTTCACCAGCATATGTTTTCATTTCTCTTGGTATATACCTAAGAGATGAACTGCTGGGCCATATGGTAACTCTATGTTTAACTTCTGAGGAACTGCCAAACTATTCCAAAGAAGCTGTACTAATTTACATTCCCACAAGCAGTGTATGTTGGTTCCAATTTCTCCATATCCTCGGCAACACTTGTTATTATCTTTTTGATTACAGTCATCCAAGTGGGTGTGAAGTGGCATTTCTTTGTGCTTTTGATTTGCATTTCTCTGAAGGCTAATGCTGTGGAACATCTTTTCATGTGCTTGTTGATCATTTGTACATCATATTTGGAGAAATATCTATTCAGATCCCTTACCCATTTTAAAATTGGGTAATTTGATTTATTTGTCTCTTAAGTGTCTTCCATATAATTTTTTTCAAACTGAGAATTTTATAATAGCTATTCATCACACATAGTTATGTTTCTGTAGTCTTTTGACATACAATACTTTTATTAAAAAGGTGCCGGGCCAACTGTTTAATAGAAAGTTCTCATATTCTGGCTGGTGTGTGGTGGGTCATGCCTGTAATGGCAGCACTTTGGGAGGCAGAGGCAGGAGGACTGATTGAGGCCAGGAATTTGAGACCAGCATGGGTAATGTGATGAGGCCCTGTCTTTTTTTAATTTTAAAAAATAAGTAAAAAGAAAGTTCTCACTTTCTGAATTTGTCTGATGGAAGTGTAGTCTAATTTCTTTCTCTAACTCCTATATTTTTAGAAAACTAGAAGTCAGACTTGATTGGTTCTGCCAGGCCTCAGAAAGTAAAAATAAAATAAAACAAATACTTGATTGGATTAGGTTTAACACATTTGGCAAGAATCCCTCATAATTTATGCTGTGCAATGTTAGTTTGTCTCATACTTTTTGATGCTAAATTTGATTACTTAGTTAAAATGGTGTATTAGTAAGAGTTCTCCAGGGAAACAGAACCAATAGAGTATGTGTTTGTGTGTGTGTGTGTGTGTGTGTTTATGTGTATGGGGGAGAGTGGGTCAGAGGGCAGAGAGAGCGAGCCAGAGAGAGTGAGCTTGAGATTTATTTTAACCAACTGGCTCACATGCTTGTAGAGGCTTGTTAAATTTAAAATCCGCAGGGTAGACTGGACGTCTGGAGATCCAGGGAAGAAATATAGTTTGAGTCCAAAGACAATCTGCTGGCAAAATTCCTTTTTGCTCAGAGGAGGTCAGTCTTTGTTCTAGTAAGGCTTTCAACTGATTGGATAAAGCCCACTCACATTTTGGAGGGCATGATTAGCTTTACTCGAAGTCCACTTATGTAAATGTTAATTTTATCCAAAAAACACCTTAATAGCAATGTCCAGGATAATGTTTGACCAAACATCTGGGCACTGTGGCACCACCAAGTTGACACACAAAATTAACCATCACAGATCATGACTACCTGGTTTCTCCATTGTAAAGCTCTGTTTTTACCTTTGCAATTAGCAAGATATCTATTTTTATTTTCTCTTTACTGTTGAAATCTGGTAGTGTCAGTCTCCCAATTTTGTTATTTGTAAAGATTTTTTGGCTGTTATATGAGTTGTTTGCATGTTTGCATAAATTTTAGAAGCAACTGATCCACTGCTACAAAAATGCCTGTTGGGTTTCTGACTGGGACTGTGTTAAGCCTGTAGATCAGTTCTGTAAGAACAGTCTTCCAAATGATGAAAATACCTCCATTATTTTGATCTTCTTTAATTTCTTTCAGCAACGTTTTTGTAGTTTTTTTCGTATAGAGCTGTTGTGCCTCTTTATAATGTTTATTTCTAAGGTTTTTAGGCTTCTTGGTGTATTCAGAAAAGATTTCAAATTTTTAAAAAATTTCATTTGCCTATTGTTTACTGCTTATAGTAAAGAAATACAATTACTGACCGACCTGTATTTTGTGAACCCACAATATTAATTTCTTTGTTACAACAGTTTTTTTGTAGACACTTCAGGATTCTTTCTTTATTTTTATTTTTTTCTGGGACAGGGTCTCGATTCGTCACCCAGGCTGGAGTGCAGTAGTGTTATCATGGCTCACTGCAGCCTCTACCTCTTGGGATCAAGTGACCCTCCCATCTCAGCCTCCTGAGTAGCTGGAACTACAAGCGTGAGACACCACGCCTGGCTAATTTTTGTACTTTCTGGTAGAGACAGGGTTTTGCCATGTTGCCCAAGCTGGTGTCGAACTCCTGAGCTTAAACAATCTGCCTGCCTTAGCCTCACAAAGTGGTGGGATTATAGGTGTGAGCCACTGTGCCAGGCCAGGATTTTCTATATAAATAATCATGCCATCTGCAAATAAGAATGTTATACTTCTTTCTTTGCAATCTTTTTGCCTTCTATTTATTTTCCTGACTTACTATCCTGGCTAGGACATCTATTACTTAAATGAATAAACAGAGTGTGAATATCCTTGCCTTGTTTCCAATCTTAAGGGGGAAGACTTCAATATTTAAGTATGATGCTAGCTTGAGGTTTTTTGTAGATCTTCATCAGAATGAGAAAGTTTCCTTCTAAATCCTAACCTGCTAACCTTTTTTAAAAAAACTGAGTGAATATTATTTTTTTCACTGTCAGTATTCAATGAGTAGATATTAAGGTGGAAACTAAAATCACTGATTTTTAAAACTTCTTTTTAAAAAGTAAGCATTCAAACCTATGAATTTTCCTTTAAGCAGTGCTTTAATGGCATCTTACAAATTTTGATATATTGTATTTTCATTACTGTTCAGTTAAAATATTTTCTAATTTCCTTTGTGAGTTCTTTGATCTAAGGATTACTAACAAGTCTTGTTTAATTTTCAAACACATGTATGGGTTTTCCAGGTATCTGTTACTGATTTCTATTTTACATACTCTGTAGGGGCTGGGCACAGTGGCTCTCATATGTAAGCCCAGCATTTTGGGAAGGGGGAGGATTACTTGAGGCCAAGAATTTGAGACCGGCCTGGGCAGCAAAGCAAACAGTTTGTCTCTCTTAGACAACAAAAACAAAACCCCCATACTCTATATGATTCCAATCCTTGGTAGGATTTCAACCCTTTGCATTTATTGAGATTTGTTTTATGACCCAGAGTATAATTTATCTTGGTGAACAGAGTTTAGTATAATCATGTATCCTTGCAAAGATTATGTACTGTGGGGGTCCTCAACCCCCGGAGTCAAACACCAGTACTGCTCCATGGCCTGTTAGGAACCGGGCTGCACAGCAGGAGGTGGATGACAGGCCAGTGAGCTAAGTTTCATCTATATTTACAGCTACTCCTTATTGCTCACATCTGATAGCCTTAGCTATCAGATCAGTGGTGGTATTAGATTCTGATAAGAGGGCAAGGCCTATTGTGAGCTGCACATGCAAGAGATCTAGGTTGCATGCTCCTTATGATAATCTAATGCCTGATGATCTGCCACTGTCTCCCATCATCCCCAGATGAGAATATCTAGTTGCAGGAAAACAATCTCAGGGCTCCCACTGATTCTACATTACAATGAGTTGCATAATTACTTCATTATATATTACAAAGTAATAATAATAGAAATAAAGTACACAATAAATGTAATATGCTTGAATCATCCTGAAACCATTCCCTAGCTCCTGCTTGTGGAAAAATTGTCTTCCATGAAACTGGCCCCTGGTGCCAAAAATGCTGGGGGCTGCTGATGTACAGTTTATAGCTGTTTAGAGAGGCTTGATTTTTATAGATTTTTAGGGTTAAGTCTGTTTTTTGGTTTAGGTCTTAGTTACAGTAAATTCCTAATTCCTGGTATATAGTCTCTATTCCTAAGGAGTAGTCTTTCTGTGATTTTAGTGGCAAGGTTCAAGGTCTTTACCAAGCCTCTCTAACTTGATGAGGCTCATACTCCAAACTGTCTCTCCTTGGCGGCCAGCAGCCAAAATTTCTTCTCAGCCTTGCGGCTTTCAGCTGGCTGTTACTTCTCCGTTGAGCTCCCTGGAATCTTTCCTACACATCGATGGTTCCAGAGTCAACCAAGAATTTGAGGCAAGTTTACATGTAGATTTTGGGGTTCCCTTTCTGGGTTCTCTCCTTTCTTAGATATCCTTCTTATTTTCTAATCTCTCTGACCTCTGACCCCTTAAGTCAGTCAGAGTGGCTTTTTGCTTTGAGTTCTATATAGCTGCCTATGCCACATGACTAGAAAGTGGTTGGAAGAAAGGCTATATAAATGTGATCTCACCCAGTGTGATTTCCTTCTTTTAAGGGTTGACTTCCCTGTAGTTTCTGCCTGCTTTTGGTTGCTCTACCAGGGCTTCAAACATTTTTTTTTCATATTTTATCGAGGGTTCATAATTGTTAACACAGGAGGAATAGTCTAATACAACCTGTTTTGTAATGACCAAAGGCATACTCCAATGTCTTTGGAAAAAAATAGGTTTTAATTTATTGAGGCAAAATTCATCTAACATAAAACAACTTTAAAGTGGACAATTCAGTCATGCTTAGTATATTCAGAATGCTATGCAACTACCACCTCTATCTAGTTCCACATTTCCATAATCTAAAATAAAACCCATATAAATCACTTCAAAATTTAGAAATTCTTAATTTTTGACTTTATATCTGTATGCCATATCTATTCCTGAAAGTCTTAGTTTCTAATACTATGAACATACTCATTTGCTTGATGCTGCAATTTATATATAAAACAGCTTTTATGAAGCTCCTGGAAGAGGCTTTAACTCGGACGTGCCCTCCTCCAGGAACCAGTGGGCTGAGGGGGTCAGACTGCTTTGAGCTCAGCAGTTCGGGACCAGCCTGGGCAACATGACAAAATTCTGTCTCTACAAAAAATAAAAAAATTAGCCAGGAGTTGGTGGCTCTTTCCTGTAGTCTCAGCTACTTGGGAGGCTGAGGCTGGAGAATTACTTGAGCCCAGGAAGCAGAGGTTGCAGTGAGCTGAGACAGAGCCACTGCATTCCAGCCTAGGTGACAGAGTGAAACTCCATCTCAAAAAAAAAGAAAAAAAAAGAATAAATACATATAAAAAGAAAATGTATAAAAAAAGTTACCTTATTTAGATATATAACTAAGAAAAAGGAAATACATTTCAAAGTAAAATATAAATTAAGCATGAGTAATCCACTGGTTTTGCATTATTTATGTCATTGTTGTGACTGGAACATCAGACTATGCACTTTACATATGTTACTGCATTTAAATCTTAAAACACCAAAGTAGGTGTCATTACTCCATTTTGGATGGAGACCTAGAGGATAAGTAGGTATCTGCTGGCCTTAACTATCCATGATGTCCTTGTTCCCTGTTTGCCCAAAGATGCAGGCTTCAGCCAGCAGTCATGATTCAGCCTTGTGACTCTCCTGGTTATAGGAGATGAGGAGTGAATACCTGATGCCAGCTGTCCAATTTTTTTCTTTGATTTGGAATTGGGATTCAGAGATGGTGAATTAATCCTTGCATATGTCCGGAATGGTAACACCTGGCAGCTGTGTGGTACTTATTTTCTGCCTTGGAGATAGAGTATCAGAGTTCATAATAAAGGAACAATGAGATCTATATATAGGGAAAATGTATGGACAAGACAAGGACACTTCAGTTCCAAGTACTAAGCCCTCCCTAGAATTTGGCTTCCCTGGGCTACTCTGCAGCAACCCCGTATTTTATTGAAAATTTCCCTTTTTAGGTCAAGTGAGTTCAAGTTGGTTTCTTTTTTTTTTTTTTTGAGATGAAGTTCGCTCTTGTCGCCCAGGCTGGAGTGCAATGACACCCTGATCTCGGCTCACTGCAACCTCTGCCTCTTGGGTTCAAACAATTTTCCTGCCTCAGTTTCCCGAGTAGCTGGGATTACAGGCACGTGCCCCCACACCCAGCTAATTTTTGTATTTTTAGTAGAGATGGGGTTTCACCACGTTGGCCAGGCTGGTCTTGAATTCTTGACCTCAGGTGATTCACCCACCTCGGCCTCCCAAAGTGCTGGGATTACAGATGTGAGCCACCACACCCGGCCAAGTTGATTTCTAATGTAACCAAAAGAACCTATACTACAGCTCCCCTCCCTAACATGATAAGTGAAAGTTTTATGTGGACATTTTTGTGATAATTTTAGAGTTAGAAGATCACAATACTCTAGTAGAAGCTGCCGAGAGTATTTCCATCTCTCCCTTCATTTCACAAGATAAATAAATCAAACCCAGAGAAATAAAAGCCATTTTCAAAGGCCATTTCGTTAGCTGGTGGCAAAACTGGAACCAGTTTTCCTTATCGTTCTTTACTGATTTATTGCGACTAATTATACAGCCAGAGATTCAATCCATAACATTAATAATGCACCATGAAACAAATACTTACATTTTGAAAAGAGGCACAAACCATTCACACCCAGATACAATTAGCTTTCTGTTTTTGACAACACCATCCCTTCTCATACTAAATGTTCTTAGTTTTATAAAGAGGATTCTACTTGAGAGGTTGGTGGTTTGGAACATAGAAGACATTTTCTCACAAAACAGTATCAAAGGTGGTGATTAGGTTCCCAAGCTCGCCTCTCTAAATCCTATTTTACCCACAACACAACAACTCTGAGGGAATTTTGAGGGAAAACACACTCTGTGCAAGAAGGGGCATTTCAAGAAGTAGCTGGGTAATCTTAGACAAGTCACTTAATCTCTCTGAGCTCAGTAACAACAACTAGAAAAACATGGTGATTATTTAGACTCATGGAACTTATGGTTTGACAAGAACCTAAAGGTATACTTTTAATTTCTAAAATATTGTTATGAAAATTTAAAACATGCTGAAAAATGAGTAAAACAAACATTTATAATCCCAACACCTAGATTCAGCAACTGTTAACAATTTGCCATATTTGCTTTATTTGTCTTTTTAAAAACCATGTGAAAGTTATGTTGAAAACTCCTGACACTTGACTGTCTAAATATTTCAGCATGCATGTCCTAAGACTAAGGGCATATTCTTACATAAAAAGTGTTAGTAAACTTTTTCAGTAAAGAGGCAGATATTAAAAGTTTCAGTCCATACAGCTGCAACTACTCAACTATGTATTTGTGGATGGAAACAGGCATAGATATTATGTAAACAAATGAGCACGGTCATTTTCCAATACAACTTTATTTACAAAAATAGACATTTGGCCCTCAGGGTATACAGGTTGCTGACCCCTGCTATGTAACAATACTGTTATCACAACTAAAGCTAACAAAAATTCCCTAATATTATACAATTACTCCATATTCAAATTTTTGTAGCAGTCCCCAAATCTACGTTGTAGTTTTTTTTTTGTTTGTTTTAAGAAAGGGTCTTACTCTGTTGCTTAGGCCGGAGTGCCAATAGCTCACTGCAACCTTGAACTTCTGGGCTCAAACAATCCTCCAGTCTCTCAGTCTCCAGAGTAGCTGGGACTACAGGTGCAAACCACCACACCTGGCTAATTTTTACACTTTTTGTAAAATAAGGTTTCACTATGTTGCCCAGGCTGGTCTCAAACTCCTGGACTCAAGCAATCCTCCCACCTTGGCCTCCCAAAGTGCTAGGATTATAGGCATGAGCCACTGCACCCAGCTATGTTTTTTTTTAACCCAGTCAAAATTCACACCCTGAATCTAAGACTCCTTTGGAGAGCCTAAGGATTCCATTCTTTTTTCTGTCTTTCTAACAGTTAAGCTCCTGGGTGCTTGGGCCTTAACAATAATAAAGGAGAGACAACACTATGAGAAATAATGTCTGGTAACTCTGAACAGCAGGCTATGTATTAATGTACTGCATTTAAATCTTAAAATAACCTAAATGAGGTTAAAAATGATTGCACCCTGTTGAAACTTAAGCTTGAACATATGGAATGGTAGTATCTATCAATTGTGTATCAATATATCAGTATCCATTCTATGTACTATCGATATACTATATAAAGTCAACTGTGCACCAATAGCAACATCAACTCTATTAATTAAAAAGCAAGAAATTCATTAAAAAAAGAGTTATATTTATTCAAACAAGGGATCTAGTACTTACCTAGAAATAGAACAATCAATAGGATGATAATGGTAAGAAAAGCCTTGTTCCAAAAAGTTGCAATTTTACCCCAGACATTAAATGAAAAAATCTTCTGCCATCTGTAAAGCAATAAAATTACATTAGGTATTAAAAAAGCAAAATAAAGTTTTGAAATACTTTCTAAATATTGAAGTAACATTTTGGTAATTGTGTAGCAAGTGAAAAGAATTACAGAAATTTAATTTTAAAATTTATTAATTCTGACATGACATAGAATACCTCATGAATTAAAAAACAACTCTTTCAAATTTAATAGTAACCTAATATAATATTTAATTATCCTCTGTCTGGTGGCTTAAATATTCTAAAAGTAAACATACATGAACAAAACCTTAAAACAGAATTCTGGCAGTAGTAAAATTTTATATTGTATAGAAGCTATTACTCTGTATCTTTTTCATGGTCAGAGCAATGACTTAGAAATAACGAAGATACATTGTTCTAACAACTAGCAACATTTCAGCAGTGGGGTCTAACTCTGCACATTGATTTTTATATAGCACACTTTTTTTTTTTGAGACCAAGTCTCGCTCTGTCGCCCAGGCTGGAGTGCAGTGGCACGATCTCAGCTCACTGCAACCTCTGCCTCCTGGCTTCAAGCGATTCTCCTGCCTCAGCCTCCTGAGTAGCTGGGACTATAGGCATGTGCCACCACTCCTGGCTAATTTTTGTATTTTTAGTAGATATGGGATTTCAGGCTGGCTTTGAACTCCTGACCTCATGATCCACCCACCTCTGCCTCCCAAAGTGCTGGGATTATAGGCATGAGCCACTGCACCCGGCTTACATAGTACACTTTTAACATATACTCCAAGTAAAAGTTTCTCTACTTTATGAGGGAATTATAAAAATTACCCAGTAATTATATACATAAATTGAAAAAAATCTTAAATATGTAGTTTGATAACATTCACACACATGACAAATATATATAAAACCCTGTAATTACTACAGGTAAAAGATGTAAACATAGAGGATATGAGATGGGGAAATAAACAGCCTAGATAGATTGTACAAGCAAAGACAGTGGTAAGAAAGCATGGGTTATAAATGGCAGAGTGACAATCCATCACACAAAAGGAAACGTAACAGACTTTCTACAAGGACAATTTAAATGAGTAAAACTTTAGTCAAAGGAGACAAAAAAATGTAATAAGCACTTAAATACGATTCACGCACTACAACTTGAAAAAAGTTTCACTTTAAGATTAGGACAAATTATTAACTAATAAACTTTGAAAACAACTTTAAGTAACTACTTGACATTGGTGGGGAGAGGGAGATTCATACAGATGAACTGGTTCCTTTTGTGTCTGCTTCCAATTCCAAGCTTTTTATATAGACAACATATAAATTTAGCAATATAAAACTTTTATATTATTAAGAGAACATAAGTGGTAATATCTTGATCTAGGTCCAAATGTACATTTACCTATTTCTTCAAGGTTTGGTGTAGTGTAAAAGGGCACATAAGAGACCTCCCATAGCGAACAACTAGCAGTTGAGCACCTTATCATAGCTAATATATATTGTGTTCTCACTATATTATGGTTCTAAGTACTTTTGCATGTTTTATCTCATTTAATTACAACAACTACCATATGAAGTAGACACCAGTACTACCTCCATTTTACAGACTGGGAAACAGATCAGAAAAGATCAAGAGCATGCCCAGGGTTAGTAACATGCAGTTATAGGTGACCTGATTTCTGAGCATGTGCTTTCAACCATTGGGTTATGTAAGAGAAGAACAGAGACTAAATGATGAAATATTTTCTTTAAAGATTATGGTGACACACATATAAAAGAAAAAGATATCGATAGACATATAGTAAGGACATATTGTAAATGATCTGTGTGCATACATACCGTATTTTCTTTGTATTTGTACATGAGAGTATATTTATATATCGTGTACATATACATACAGCTATCTAATAGCTATTTTATCAGGATAGGTAAAATTTTTATATGGCAGGAAGAAAAATAAATGATCCATAACTTATAGACCACTCCGATGGAGAAAAGATCAACTAACAATTTTTTCTTCTTTGCAAACCCTTAAGACTTATCTATAAATTAGATGTTTATAAATAAGATCTTTCTTTCTCTTGAATATATAGGATTCTATCATTGCAAATATTACCAAAAGGTAAAACAGGGTTTTATTGAGTTTGAAACAAAACCTACAGGATGAGAGGCAGCATAATGGAGTAGAAAGAATACAAGACTAAGAGCCAGATTTTTGTCCAGAATCTGTCACTTAATAGCTGGGTAACCTTAGGCTACTTGCCTCCTGGGTCTCAGTAAGTGATCTATAGAACATGGATGGGATAGATCAAATATCATAGACCCCAAAAGTTGAAAAGTATGATTCAACTTTTTTCTTCAGTAAGAAAAAAACGTACTGAGCTTAGCTTAGCCGATAGACAAGGACAGAAGAGAGCAGAAATCCAGGCAGGTAAGGAGCAAGTTAGGAGTTGTGAAAGACTATCTGGATCCTGAGCTAAGGTAAAACTTTAAGAAGTTTCTCCCAGTCCTGGGATTTTACTGTACTTTAGTGGGTTATCTCTAGAATCTCATTTATGAAAGATTTTCTTTTATGCCAGGAGTATAAACAAATGTCTTGCAACATTTTTATTACATGTGTATTTCCCCATTCATACTATCAAATTTCTGGGTCTAAAGCCGAATGACTAAAAAGTGGATTATTACAAGGGTAAAATGAGCCAGTGCTCGGCTAGAAATACTATACTTGGTTCTTAAAACCTTAGAAGTTCTTTCACTAAAGAACCAATGCTAATACACGGTTGTGATACTTTACACATTTAGCACTTTTAATATACATTCACTAATTTTATGAGAAATAAAAAGTAGTAAAATTGTCATTAAACAGTAATGAAACTACTTCTTGGTTACATAGGCCAAAACTAAGAATAATTTATTGGCTTTGGTTTCTAAATTGCTGTTCCAGTGCCTCAATTAAACATTTTTACACCCATACAATACTGTAAACATGATTTATCCATTTACATTTATTTAGTTCATGGCTTCACAGCGCAATAAAAGGTAAAACCCGAGACAAGGCAGGACAGGTGTTAAATAACCGCTGCTGTATTATATCTGTAATCAACAGAATCAAAAGTATAGGCCCTTTTCCTTTTAGAAGGGAAGAAAAAGTTACTTCACTTGTACACATAACAGAGTTTTATATAAAATGTTATTTTAATATTGTCATTATATGCTACCTAATTTGTTAGGTGAGTTTATTTTCAAAGGCATTCAAAACTTTTTAATCTTCAGAAAACTTTTTCCATTTTACATTACACAGTCTAAAGGAGTGATCCAATATTATAACTGTTAAGGATTTGAAGGTTTCCTACCTCTGAGGAGGAATAAAAGGTAGGCAGAAGATTAAAATGAGTCCTATTTCGGCATAAAGAAAGGTTGCCACTGCCGTCCATTGGAGTGTCATTTTTTTCTTCACACCTAAATGGGGAAACACTTATTTTAATCTTGTTTCCCGTTCAAACAAAACCGGGTTCAAGGCCCAGAGGCGCAGCGTTTCTGTTGAGGTGGTGGACTGTGTCCGACCTTCCCCGACCTGGGGAGGCCGGCACGGACCCCGGCCGGGAACGGGGAAAGGGTGGCCCGGGAAGCATGTGTCATCAGCTCCCCAGGTGTCCTGTGGAACTGGCGAGGAGACCCGCTGGCCGCTGCCTCTTCCGCCAGCTTCCCGGCAACAGAAGCCCAACGCCTCCCTCCACCAACGCCCTGCTTCGCGGCCCTCCCGCTCCCGGAACGCGCCAAGGCCAGGGCCGGATCAGGCCAGTTCCGCTGGGTTCTCAAGACCAGGCAGCGGCGCTCTTCCTCCGCGGCCTAGCACCCCACGGGTCCCCGGGTCGCTGCCGGCCTTACCCGCCGGCGGCCCGCCTCGCTCCCCGCGCTCCTCCGCGGCCGTCGACACTCGGGACGTCAGACGCCGCGGCCGGGCACGGGCGGGTAAACAGGGCCCCACCCCGCCTCTCGCCCCGCAGGCTCCTGCCCGCGCTCCCGCCCGGGGCCCGTCCCGGCTGAGGTCACAGGCGGCTCTACCACGTTTATTGGCAACAATTGTTTTCTCACTGGCGGCAGAGTCAAAGAATGAGTTAGACTTTTGACCTGATGCTTGGGGGTCCTAGTTCAACTTCTTCAAGACGGCAGGCTTTCCGCTGCTAAGTGCGGCCCGGGTGGGAGGGCGCCTCGCGGGGTCCAGGTCTAAGGAGCGGCGCCGGGCGACGGGGCTGGACTGGCCGGTGCAAATTCAGCGAACGCGCTTTAAGAAGCACTCATTTCCTGTCACGTCCTCCCTCTATGGTGGGAACTGTTTGTGTCCAGAATTAAGCTATATTTAATAAAGGGCCAGGATGCGGTGTCCTGCAGCGTTTTGTTCTGGAGAAGGTAGGAGCAACGGTAGCATCACAACATACTCCGTAGGTGTTCTGTTCCCATCCGCGGGCTAGGAAGAGGCAGTAAACTTCAGGGTGGTGGTTGGGGACTGGCAAGAAAGGTGGGTATGCTGATATTCTTTCAATTACTGTTTTTCAGCTTTTCACATTGTGCGTATACATTTAAATTGTTGAGTTTTTTTCAATATTGACAATGTATCAGGAATGTAAATCAAAGTACTATCCTGGTGACAATTATCTGGGGAATAGTAAACAAATGCTGAAAATATATTATTATAGAATATAATACATTCAAAAACACATTTAAGTTCATGCTTTTCCCTAATTATCACAAATATTCTTGATCACATGTAACAGAAAAAAGTAGAAAAAATAGACTTTGAACATAAATTAACCATAAGGAAGGTACTTTTTTGTTTTTTTTATTTTTTTTTGAGTTGGAGTCTCCCTCTGTCGCCAAGGCTGGATTCTGGTGGCGCAATCTTGGCTCGCTGTAACCTCTGCCTCCCGGGTTCAAGGGATTCTCTCGCCCCAGTCTCCTGAATGACTGGAATTACAGGCGCCTGCCATGACACCTGGATAATTGTTGTATTTTTTAGTAGGGATGGGGTTTCACCATGTTGCTCAGACTGGTCTCGAACTCCTGGACTCCAGTGATCTGCCCGCCTCAGCCTACCAAAGTATTGCGATTACAGGTGTGAGGCACCGCTCCAGGAAGTTCCTTTTCATCAAATGTGTTAGAACTTCTTGCCCATCCACACTGGTTCCTTCCAAACACTGAGCACATTACTCTAGGGATGATGCTGTGCTCACACCAGTAGGGTAATTCAATTCAGAGTTCTGACCATACCTATTTTGTACAGTATTCATAGAAAATGAAAAAGCCAGTTATCTTAAAAAAAAAAAAAGCATTAACTGAAAAGTGAAAAGAGTGTACCAAGGAAAAAAGATGGCACCACAGTGCTTATGTTAAAATGGATTCATTCAATATTCCCAAACATGAATTAAAGTTTTACATAATTGTTTCCTTATAACAGTTTTCATGTTGGCAATATAAAATAATACTTTAATTATGAACTGTTTTATTTCAGTCTAAGATACTTAATTCTTGCAATGCATGCCCACTGATAACAAAATCTGTTAATAACACTCCCAAACCATGACTTTAAAGTCAATTGCTGGGAGGCATAAAATAACATCATCAAACACAGAATATGTAAATTAGGTTTTAAAATTAAAAACAAAACCTAGTTACTATTCTCTAGGAAATATTTCAAGTATATAATCATCTCCAGTTTGGCTATCAAATTTCTTATACTTAAGATATGGTGGATTGCAGTTAATTTTATCTTTTTAGGTAGCAGTTATATTTATCAAGCTTTCACTCTTCGGAGGATCTAGAAGTTTTGAAATGTACCAAATGTAATGTCATCAACCAATTGGAATTTTTAGTAAGTTCTGAGTGCAATTCTACTCAGAATTTTTGGTTCTTTT
This sequence comes from Aotus nancymaae, assembly GCF_030222135.1. NCBI lineage: Eukaryota > Metazoa > Chordata > Mammalia > Primates > Aotidae > Aotus > Aotus nancymaae. Next base: position 50,692,139 of record NW_026988413.1, read on the forward strand.
TCATTTTGGATGGATGTTGATATTTGTTCCACCACTTTTTTGCACCTGCATACTTCTTGTTAACTTACAGATACTATGAGCCATACTTAGTATTAAAATAAATTTTATTTAAAAATGTTAACATGAGAAAACATGACTCCTTTAGGAGAAAATTCCCACTCCACCCATCCCCAAATATCTACATAACAGGATTCAGAACAATATTTGTCAGTGTTTGCCTAGGATGATCAGGATGTTTTAACCACTGGGAGTTTTCTTTAAACTGTAAATTTCTGGGTTTACTCCAGATCTACCGAATCAGTATCTATGAGGGTGGGGTGTAGGACTGATTTTAAAAAAATGCTCCCAGGGATTGTTTTTATACTAACATTTGAGAGCTACTAGTTTAAGGTACAAAATATGATGTTCTGTTGTTTCACTGTAGGTCTAAAAGTATATATTAAAATTATTTGGGAAGTCTAGTCAAACGCCATAATGGTCTGTAAGGTAATCTATGATTGCTGATGTGCTTGACAGAGCATTAAATATTCTTTTTTCCTGCCTTGAAGTTATCTTTTCCATCATATACATTAAATGTTGGTGGAAACACATGTAAGGAGTCCCGAGTTCAAGAGCAATGTCAACCCAGTCCCAGATGCATTTCAGTGGGGTTTCCTCATATCCAGCAAACATGGCCGGGTTTGCTAAAAGTCCTCTTGCAACCATCACACCTACAAATTAAAACACACCATATTTGTCCATACATTAAGAACCCATGGTTATTAGTTCAAGCTCAATGAAGCAAACAGAATATTATTTTAAAAGTATTATTACAAGGTTTTAAAATGACTTTATTACACTAGTATGTTTAATTCAATTACAAAAGAATTAATTTTGGTACCTTTTGTAAACCAGAAAAGCTTAAATGTACTTACTTATAGAAATCTTTATTTTTTAAAGATTTCTTCCTTAAACAATGGGTCTTTAGTTTTTCTTTAGGGTAAATCTAGATTGTCATAAATTGGGCTGCTTAAAGTTCAGTTTATCTATATTCTCCCTCTTAGCAATCATAGGGCTTGGCATGCCAATAATTTAAGGGAATAGTGAAACTGCATAGCAGTTCTGGGATTCATTTGGCTCTTAGCATTCTTGAGTTCACTTACTCCCATTTCTAGGTGCTTTATTTTACTAGTAGGCTATCTGGAAAATTCTTCACTGGTCACTAGATATGATGGTGTCAGAAAAGTAACTGAATTAATCTACCCCAGTAAAGATAATCCGTATTTTTCTAGGTAGAAAAGTTAACATTATTTCAATAAATCACTTAGCTTAAATCAGTTCATTGGGAAAATATGGCTTAATGTTAAAGAAAATGAATAAAAATTGAATTAACATTACTTCCCCACTCTGGTTTCTTCCCCTCAATTAAAAGACAAAAATCCAAGTATTTATTTCTTACCATCTGTCCCAGTAATCTGCCACACATTTTCTGCTTCCTTTAAGCTTCTGATATCTCCATTAGCAATTACAGGTATAGACATACTTTCTTTAATTATTTTAATGGAATCATAGTGCACTGGCTGATGTCTTTCTTCAACAGTTCTTCCATGGACTGTAATCCATGAAACTCCTGTTGCTTCAGCCTTTCGACAAAGATCTACAGTTCTTTTAAGGTCATCATGGATCCTACAATTTCAAAATTACATTTATCTGTTCACAGCACACAAATCTTAATGCTAACATTAACTGACTAAACTCATATTTTATCTGTTAGTTAGCTTTGCTATATTATAATATTACTCCATCATTATCAGCAAGGTTTTCTTCAGGGATCAGTTCCTGCCAAAGTCCTCAAATTTAGTTGTCTCACTATTGACAACATAGGACAACAAACAAGTTTTATCTTAGACCTAGTTCTTCTATGTTTTGGCTTTGATAAACGAAAGCACCATCAAAGTACTGTCATAGATGAATTGAAACCTTAATATTTGCTGTGCATTCCCCCATCCCCAAAGGGAAGAACATAACATTTCATCTTGAAATATATTTTCAGGCTGGACATGGTGGCTCACTCCTGTAATCCCAGCACTTTGAGAGGCTGAGGCAGGTGGATCACTTGAGGCCAGAAGTTCAAGACTGGCCTGGCCAACATGGTGGAACATCCTCTCTACCTAAAAATACAAAAATCAGTCAGGTGTGGTGATGCACACCTGTAATCCCAGCTACTTGAGAGGCTGAGGCATGAGAATCACCTGAACCTGGCAGGCAGAGGTTGCAGTGAGCCAAGATCATGCCACTGTACTCTAGCCTGGGCAACAGAGTCAGACTCTGTCTCAGAAAAAGAAATATGTTTTCAATTTGTCACAGAAAAATGGATTCCAAGTTTATTTCTTTTTATTGTGAAATTTTAGTGCAAATGTTTTTCCTATTTTCTAAACGTGGCACCAGGAATGTTTCTTAACATTAATTAAATACTACATGGAAAAAGTTGAAAGTCTGGTGAAACTTATAATAAAGAGATGCTCTAATTTTTGTTAAAAGTACAAAGACAAAGTTTTTTTAGGACTATAAATGAAAATTATAGTATATATTATTTTACTAAATGTCTTATTTCAACATTTCCATACACCAGCAACAAATTTATTTAGGATAGACACTCGCAACAACATCAGACAAAAGGAATAATCTTTTATTTCCTAAGTAACAAATCATCTTATCAATAGATTGAAATATTATCTTTACCTTATTTTAATAGAAACTGAAAATCCAGGGTTTTCCACTTGATTTCTTACTTGTGTCACCATGTCTCGAACAAGCTCTGGCTTGTTTATTAAGCAAGCCCCATAACCTTCTGCCATTGCCCACCTTTATAAAGCAAACACAAGAACAAGTGAATTACAAATAAATGGAAGAGAAGACAAAATTCTGAAAGCACTGAAATGGAAGTGCATCCATTTCTCTAGTGATCTGGAATAGAAGCAGATTTTAAAAATTCATAGACCCAACATTCTAAGTGGATCAATGTAAAAGTAGGAAAACATGTTGCCAGATCAAAAAGTACTTAAGAGAAATGGTTTTCAAGGATAAGTGAGAATATTAAGTTAAAAGTCATTCAAGCAAAACAGGTTTAAGTATTTGAAATAATTAATTGCAATTACTTCAGATTTTAAAAATTCCAAATTTGACGTTTATTGCGCATAACAAGAGGTTTTATTAGTCTCAATAGTAGAAAGATATTTTTGGCTTACAGCATTCCAATACCACTAAACAGCTTATTTAACTCTCCTAATGAGTATACAAGTATGTCCAATCTGGTTTGGATTACACTATACTTAACAATTTTGCTTTTATTCTTTGGACACATTTTGAATTACTGATAGATAATCTACTATAGTGCCAGTACAGTAGAAATATTATTGTCAAATTAAGTACATCCTATCAACACCTAGTTACCTAAACCCAAGCAAATAACTGTAGTATAGAAAGAAAAGGTGATTTAAATAAGGTATTTTTATAAGAGGAATTAGGAGAAAATGTGCTGATTTCCTAGGTCAAACAATCTGTTTTCAGAGCAAGTATATCTGACAAGACAGTAAAAATACATTTTAGGGACTGCTGAAAACATTAGATTCTCATATAACTACTATGGATGAGATTCAAGGCGCAGCCACATAAAAATTCTAGTGGTGAGGGGAGACAAAACACCCTTCAAAGGTCTATACGTGGTTTCAGTCATCAGAAAAGAGCTTTGAATTCATATTCCTAAATTATATTTCCCTGTATTTTCTTCTTTCTTGTTTTGAGCCCTGGTGCTGTAACTCTATTTTCTTTTTAATTTTTGGAAAACTAGAAAGATATTTTACCATGTTCACATAGTTTTTTTTCTAATCTTTTGGAAAATTCTTCCAACTTCTTTGAGCTTTACCTCTGAGGGCAACCACAGTTAATGTCTATTCCATTCGCATAAGGACTGACTATACGAGCAGCATCAGATAAAAGTCTTGCATCGTTAGCAGCAAACTGAACAATCAATGGGCAATCACCTGATAAAATGAATAGCTCAATATTAAAATTCACAGGAAAAAAACATACACACACACCTCAAACTTTAATATTCGTATAGGATAAAATAACAGTAGCAATTTTTAGCCTAAGAAGCATCTGTCCAAATAAAAGAACCTTAAACAATTTAAAATATTTTAAATTAAAAGCAATTTATACTCAGTAAAAAATTTAAACAGTACAAAATTTGATAAACGAAAACAATTCTAACATTTTTGACAAAAGAGACCCTCTTCTCAAAGGTGAGAATTAGTTTGTTGCCTTCCAGAACAAGTTTTGTATACCTGTAAAATCTAAACAAGTGTGAACTTTCTATAAATACCACTATGCCTACTGTTCCATTCTTTCCTGATACATCTGGGAGACATACTCAGACCTATTTTTTTCTTTATAGTGGGATATTCCACTGTGTAGATGGACCATACAGTGTATTTTTATACTGTTTCACATTCTCTGAGTAAATTCATAGGAGAATTGTTAATAGGCATTTAACATATAACATTGTGATAGATTTCACAGAATTATCTTCCAAGGTTTACTAATATAGACATATACCAATATGGATAACAGTTCTTGTTTCCTCACAACTTATCCTACAGTGTATATCCAACATTTGTATATTTTAATTTGTGAGCTCTCTTCATATTCTTTGAATTTTTCTATATAAAATTTTTCCATTAGTTCCTCCTTCTGTTATAAAACAAAGAAATTAGTATTGCTACCAATCATGTGTTACAAATATTCTTGGCAGTTTTTTGTCTTTGAGTATATTTGTGCTTTTACATATAAAGGTTTAAATTTTTTTTTTTTTGACAGTCTCACTCTGTCCCCCAGACTGGAGTGCAGTGGCAGTCTCAGCTCACTGCAACCTCTGCGTTCCAGGTTCAAGTGATTCTTCTGCCTCAGCCTCCGAAGTAGCTAGGATTATAGGTGCCTGCCACCACACACAAACTTTTTGTATTTTTAATAGAGACAGGGTTTTGCCATGTTGCCCAGGCTAGTCTTAAACTCCTAACCTCAGGTGATTCACCTGCCTCGGCCTCCCAAAGCACTGGGATTATAGGTGTGAGCCACTGCGTCTGGCTTAAAGGTTTCAATTTTAATATAGCCAAATGTATTAAAGCTTCCTAGGTTTTAAAGAATATATTTTTCTTATCCTTGGGTCAGTATTATAAACTCTGTTAGATGTATTTCAACATTTCTTTTGAGGAGTACTTGCATGAGATTCACTGGGTGTTTATAAAAATGCAGATTTCTGGGCATCATCCTAGTTACACTGATTCAAGATTTCTATAGCAATCCACTGATTCACAGGATTATGATGGTTTAGGAGAATCTGCTTTATTCTTTATGGAGATGTAAGGTGCTTTTCCTTTTGTGACTCAAGAGAGTTACAGAATTTCAATTTAACAACCATTTATTGGTTGAATATATTTCCAACACAGTACTAGATTCTGAGGATACAAATCAAGCTATTTCTATAGCTACAGCCCTCAAGGAGGCCAGAATCTAGTGGGAGAAGCAGGCACATAGAGAGGAAATCATAATGCAACAGGATTAAGTGCATCATAAGAGCCTGTGCTTAGGAGGGAGGACGTGAGTAGAGGATGATTAAAAAAAAAAGATTCATGGCTACAAACATTGAGAGCTGCATTAAAAAACATAAACTATAGTTTGCCACAGAGAGAGGGGTCTGGTGTGAGAAGACAGGGTATGTTCAAGGACTTAAAATAATTTAAGAATTTTGAAGGATAAAGTCAGTGGGTTGTGGGGAGAAACTGAAGGAAGGTAAGGTTGCAGAAGATGTATTCAGAGGTCGGATTCTGAAAATCTGTGTATTATCCTCAGGTGCTGAAATTTTAGTCTTGAAGCCAGTAGTTCTCAATCTTTAACAAGCTCAGAATTACCTGGAGGGGTTTTCAAAACACAGATTGCTGGACCACATAGCCAGAATTTCTGATTTAGTACACCTCTAAATCTCCATTTCTAACAAGTTTCCAGATACTGATGCTGCTGGTCTGGGGATCACACTTTGAGAACAATGAGAGAAAACTTTACATTTTCAATAGGTCACTTTGGTCTCTTTGGAGGATAGTTTGGAATGGTACCAGATTACGGGCAGTGTGACAGGAATCCATTCTAATAGCCCCAGTGAGAGGAGAGGGTTTCAAAGTGACCTTACGCTTTGATATATACACTGATAGTTTACAAGGCATTCAGTAATAACATTTAAAAAAAAATACTTATTAAAAACACGAAAGAACTAAAGTTTTTAATATAAAATCTCTAAATTGTGTTGTCTCTGATTAGACAAGATAGTTGAGTTTGTAATAAATTTAAAAAGTTTTACAAAGTCAATACACTATGGGTTTCACATACCTTGGTTTGTGGTAAATTCACTGTCTCTGGCCTTTATAGATTTGACAAAATCAGCAGCAACTATCATTGGTGTGTAACACAGATCACAACTGTATTTTCTTACTAGTGTCCTAAAAGCCAACCTGTGAGCATATAAAACTTTAATTATGCATTTAGAAATACCACAATCATATTTTTAATTCATTGTTAAATATCAGAAAAAGTTCTACCTATGGGGAGATGGAGTAGATATACCTTTCCCTATTCTTTTTGCTAAGAATTACTAAAAACCCTGGATATTATATATAAAACAAACACAAGAAAATTTTGAAAGGTGAAGAAAAGATGGCCAGACAGGCTGAGGACCTGAGGAATGACAGGGTGTTGAGTTCTCTGGGTTTTATTCTTGTCTCAAATATCCTAGACTTGAAGAAGCTGGCTACCTGGAAACAACAATGGATGCAGACAAAACCAGATCCAACAAAAGCCTTCTCTAACCAAAGGACCAGGAAAATGTTCTGTCTGACCTAGTAAGATAGAAAACTTTTAGACAGTTCTACTCCAGCCAAATACTGTAGAAAAAGCTATGGCTTTATCTCCATTAGCAAAGCCCAAGTGGGACTCCTAGACTTCTACTTTCCCAAGGCTGTAACAAGGTGCTCCAACATTCTACTGAGATGATGTGTGAGAAGGCCAGGTAAGGATCTGAAACTTTCATCTCTGGTGACAAGCGAGGTCACGCCCAGCCCAGTGATATTAGTGGAGGCCACAAGAGGAGTGTGGAGTTCCATGCCTGCCAGCAGTGATGAAGCACTCTTCTTCCTCCCTGCTTGGGGTGGTATCAGAGGAAGCCTAGTGGAGAGCCAGGACTTTCATTATTGCCCAGCATACATGAGGCTACCCTAATCATGGGGAACTGGAATTCTCACCCCCTACCAAGCAGTAATGAGGAGCTCCTCACCCACGAGATGTCAAAGGAGGCCAAATGGAGAACCTGGACTTCTATCAGATAGTAATGAGGTGGCACCACTCCCCTACATCATTCCCTGCTGGAGTGTTGTCAGAAAAAAGCCAGTTAAAACAGAAGATTCAATATTTAAAATCAGTTCATGTAATTCATCATATTAACAGGCTAAGTAATAAAAATTACATGATCATATAGGTGCAAAAAAAAGCATTTGACAAAATATACTCATTCATAGTAATAATAAAAAGAAACAACCCTAACTCTTAGAAAACAAGAAACAGAGGGAACCTTTCTCAGTTTAATAAAGTACATCCACAAAAAATCCTACAGAACACTTTTGCCCTAGACAGGAACCAGGCAAGCAAGTCTGCTATTATCACCCTTATTCAACACAGTGCTGAAACTTCTAGTCAGTGCAATAAGGCGTGAATAAAGAAGCAAAAGGCACATGATGGAAAGGAAGAAATCCAACTGTCTTTATTTGCAGATGACATGGTTGTTTATATAGACTCTCAAGGAATTTACAAAAAAACTAAACCAACAAGTGAGTTTAGCAAGTTTGCAGGCTATCAGATCAACAAAAATCTATTTCTATGTGCTAGCAATAAACACATGAACACCAAAAATTAAATATTCTATTTACAATTGCTCAAAACAACCGGGTGTCTTACAAAACATGTATAGGACTTGTATGCTGAAAACTACACAATACTGATGACAAAAATAAAACAAAATTTCAATCAATGGAGAGATACATTGTGTTCATGGATAGGGAGATTCAACATAGTAAGGAAGTCAATTCTTCCCAAATTGATGTATAAGTTTCACACAATTCCAGCCAGATTTTTTGCAGACATAGACAAGGTCATTCTAAAATTTGTTTGTAAAGCAAGCGAATAGCTTTACATATTGTTTTAGAATAGCTAACACAATTCTGAAAAAATAAATTTGGAAGAATCAGTCTACCTGATTTTAAAACATATTATAGAGATATACCGTAAGACTGTGTGGTATGGGTGGGGGAAAAGACACAAGATCAATAGAACAAAACAAAAATGCTGATTTCTCACAAAGAATTAAATGGAGAAATAGTATTTATCTATTTATTTATTTATTTGAGATGGAGTTTGTTTTTGTCACCCAGGCCGGAGTGTGGTGGCACGATCTCAGCTCACTGCAACCTCCGCCTCCTGGGTTCAAGAGATTTTCCTGCCTCAGTCTCTCAATAGCTGCGACTACAGGTGTGCGCCACCATGCTTGGCTAATTTTTGTATTTTTAGCCGAGACAGGGTTTTACCATGTTGGCCAGGCTGGTCTTGAACTCCTAACCTCAAGTGATCTGCCCACCTTGGCCTCCCAAAGTGCTGAGATTGGGATTTGGTGGTGTGAGCCACCACACCAGGCCGATAGCCTTTCAAAAATGGTGCTGGAGTAATTGGACATCCATAGGTATAAGAAAAAAAAAAAAAACACCCAATCTAAGCCTCACACCTATATAAAAATTTATGCGCAACTGATCATGGACTTAAATGCAAGACATAAAACTATAAAACGTTTAGGGAAAAAAACTTAGGAGAAAATATTCAGCATCTGGAGCTACATAAAGTTTTCTTATACTTGACATCAAAAGCACAATTTACAAAAGGAAAACATTGATAAATTATAGACTTCATTAAAATGAAACTTTTGTTCTACAAAAGATCCTGTTAAGAGGATGAAAAGACAAGCTACATCCAGGGAAAAAATATATATGCAAATCACGTATCTGACAAAGCAGTAGAATATGTATCTACAGTATATAAATAACTCTCAGTACTCAATAGAAAACAAGAAAACAAAGTGACAAAAACGTTTGAATAGATATTTCTACAAAGACGACATACAAATGGCCAATAAACACACAAAAAGATGTTCAGCATCATTAATCATTAGGGAAATGTAAATTAAAACTGCAGTGAGATACCACTTCATACCCATTAGGATGACTATAATTTAAAAAACTCCCAGAACATAACAAGTGTTAATGAGGATGTAGAGAAATTAAAACTCTTGTGCACTGCTGGTGGTAAGGTAACATGATGCAGCTGCTATGGAAAACAGTATAGCAGTTGCTCAAAAAATTAAACATAGAATCACCATATGTTCCAGCAATTCTACTTCTGGGCACATAGCCAAAAAGAATTCAAAGTAGGGTCTCAGAGACCTGTTGTGAACCATGAGTATTTCTATATGAGTATTTGTATACCCATGGTTCATGACAGTATTATTTGCAATAGCCAAAAGGCAGAAATTATCTTATGTTCTATAAACAGATGAATGGTTATCAACAGATGAATGGATAAACAAAATATATATATAATGGAGTATTATTCAGCCTTAAAAAAGGAAGGAGAGTCTGATATATGCTACAACATAAATGAACCTTGAGGATATTATGCTGCATAAAGTATTAGCAAAATAAATCTAGTTTCGAACAAATACTGTATGATGAGACTTATTTGAGGTACCTAGAGTAGTAAAATTCATAGAGGGAGAAAGTAGAATAATGGTTGCCAGGAGCTGCTGGGGGGAACAGTGGAATGGGGAATTATAGTTTATTGTGTATAGAATTTCCATCTTCTTTTTTTTTTTTTTTAGTAATTCTTTTTTTTTTTCCTTTTTTTTAATTGCATTTTAGGTTTTGGGGTACATATGAAGAACATACAAGACTGTTGCATAGGTGCACACGTGGCAGTGTGATTTGCTGCCTTCCTCCCCTTCACCTATATGTGGCATTTCTCCCCATGCTATCCCTCCCCAACCTCCCACCCCCCGCTGTCCCTCCCCTATTTCCCCCCAACAGACCCCAGTGTGTAGTGCTCCCCTCCCTGTGTCCATGTGTTCCCACTGTTCAACACCCGCCTATGAGTGAGAATAGAATTTCCATTTTCTAAGATGAGAAGAGTTTTAGAGATCAGATGCACAACAATGTGAATGTACTTAACACAATTGAACTGTACTCTTAAAAATGATTGTGAGATAAATTCTATGTTATGTATATAACAAAACTTTTTTTAAAAAACAACACAATAGTAAAATAGCAAACAATCCAATCAGAAGATGAGCAAAAGATAAAAAGAAACATTTCTTCAAAAACTGAACACACAACTACTATGGGACCTAGCAACTGTACTCCTATTTGTCCCAAGACTTAAGTTCACATAAAAATCTATACATCAATGTTTATATCTATTTAATATCCACTATATACTTACAGGTAGGAGTTACAACCACCGCCATTTTTATAAGTACAAAAAGTGCAGCTCAGAGAAGTTAATAGTTACTCAGGGTCACATATATACTAGGCAAGTAGTAGCATCATGACTAAATTCTAAATCATAATTCCAATGCTAGGAGTTTGAAGATCCCATTTGGTGGGTGGTCTTACAATACTTTAAAAAAGTTAGAGGATAAAAGGGAAATTTCATCTTTGTTCATTAACCATTTAGCAATACTTACTTTGAATATCGAACCATCGGAGCACAGACTTTTACCAGCTGTCCAGAATGAAACATTTCTATGGGATCTTTTTTCTTTCTTGACATATTGTAGTTTGTATGCAGTCACTCTTCATTAATACAGATTTGTTTCAAATCTGAAAAAGACAGTAAGCTTGTATAGAGAAAATATGCTTTCACTATGTTAATTCCATTCTAACAATTTCCACTACCAACAACATGTATTTTTCATCAGGCTTGTGAGGTCAGAAATTTTTTTATTAATAGCTTCTTTTCACAGTAGCCAATACGATGCTATAGAATGCTGCCTCTATTTATAAGATAAATAAATGTGGAAAACTACACAAGATAGTGGTGAAAAAAACAAGACGTAGAAAACAAGATTTTTTTCCTAGTTTACCATGTTGTAAGTTTTCATGTTATTTAAAAATTTTTCACATTACTTTGTTGGGATTGGTAAACCAAGAAATTTGGTTTGAATTATTTTCTATATAATACTCTATATGACTGGCATTTTGAAATATCTTGTTTTATTCAGGAAAGTTAAATGGCATTTATAGAGCAACTCTAACTAGTCAGTGTTTCAAAAGATATCCTGATGTTTTTATTCTAATTCTTGAATCCTGTTCTATCTGTGAATCAGAAGATAAGCATTTATTTTTAAAAATTTTAATGTGGTATTATCAAGTGAAAATTTCAACTATAATCCTATAATTGCATTGTAAATCATTTTTATACCCCAAGAGGTACAGGTACAAGTGATGAAATTACAGAGTTTATAAATGTTTTATATTTGCTATACTTAAAATCCTACCATATCACAGTGTTGGCTACTTTTCATATTCCAGTTTTTGGCCTTAGTAACTTAGTAAAAAGAAACAGGTATGTCTGAAGGAAAAATGAAGCAGAAAAAAAAAAATAAGAAGAATCAGATATGGGGCAACTTTAGAATGGTCTAATTGCTCAAACTTTCGAGTCTTTAACCTTTGGGCAAGGAGTTGAAACTAAAAACAGCCAAGGTACTTAAAAATGTCAGCTCTTGCAAGAAACTGCTGGAAGCACCAATATTTAAGTAACAGAGGAAAAGGGGAGAGCAAAAGAGACTAAAGATGAACTTTGGAGCAGGGAGGAATAAACCTAAAGAGTGATACTCAGAAACCAAGAGAGAGAGGCTGCAGTGAGCCATGATCGTGCCACTGCACTCTAGCCTGGGTGACAGAGCTAGACCCCATCTCAACAAAACAAAACCAACAGTAGCTTTCAACCTTAGTTGTACATTATAATAACCTGAGCAGCTTTTAAGAATCAAGATGCCCAAAGCCATACCCTAGACCAATTAAATCCAAATCCCTTGGCTCAGGTGCAGGCATCAGTGTTTTGTTTAAAGCTCTTCAGGTGATTTCAATGAGCAGCTAAGCTTGGAACTACAGGAATAGGTAAATCCAAAGATTCCATAGCACCTGGTACAATTGTTTGTTTAAATGGGTTTCTAACTTACTTATTGGCTCCTTTTACAGTATGGATTGAGCCTTGTATTTGTAAACTCGTGAGTATGCGGAGTGGGAGGGGGAGTGTCAAAACTTTCGCTGTATCAATTATCACTCTTCTAAATCTTCCACTGTGGGGAATAAAAAAGCCAAGGGAGGAAAAACAATCCCTATTTCACAGATAATCAATGAATCACTCCTATTCCCATCATGACTGAGATTTAACATACTAGGGAAAATCCTGAGACAAAGTCAAGAGAGCATAATGCAGTGTAGCATAACACTTGCTTACCTGCGGTGTTATGAGTATGAAATGCATTTAGATTTATAAAATACTTAGAACAGCGTTAAGCACAGGATAAATAATACGACCTTTTTGAAACAGAATGTAGAAAACCACGTAGCTCTGGAATTGGACAAAATTGGATTCCTGGATACATACCTATTGTACAAATGGAAAAGTCATATGACAGCTTCTTTTTGCTTAGAAGCTTAAGACTTTATTGCATAGTTGTGGTTGACTGATCCTGTTAAATTATCAGTATTTATCTTAGAAGAAAGAAATCTAAGTCGAAAATGCGGATGTATTAGCAGAGAAGATATAATGGGAACCAACCTGATGCTCTCACAGCGTCAATACTGTTAAGTGAGATATGGGCAACCCACCAGTTTGCAATTAAGAAAAAGTCTGGCACGTGGCTCAAACTGCGAGGAAGAGGTAGAAAAGACAAAAGGTCAAACGTCTGGTGGGAAGGAAGGAGGGTAGAGACAGTGGTTTTATTTGTCCTTTTATGGTTCAGTCTTCCTTCTTCGTCGACTCTCCCTAATTCTCTTCACAGTTCATCCCCAGAAACTTTTCTTCCTAAGCATTTCCTGCGGGCTTTTATTACCCCAGGAGTGCCAATCAAGGCGTGGGACAGATAAAGCTATCTAGCAACTAACTCCTGACTCCTGTGAGTGTGGAGGGCAAACGAAGCTCCCTGAAAGCCCTGGTCTGCTCTCCTGCCTTACACCGCGCGGACCCTGTTCTGAGGTTTAATACTTGCTTCACAGATAAGCGCTGCGGCCACGTTCCGGCGCCCACCTTCTCCTTGGCCGGGGCACTAGCTGCTGCGGAGAGCGCCGGCCCAACAGCCTTAGCTCCCTCGGTGCGCTGGGCGCAGAGCACTGGGACCCTGGGAGCCCACTGCTCGAGTACCCACGCGGCTCCGAGCCAGGATTGGCCCAGTCGCAGCCTCAAAGTCAGTTCGCCGGGCCGGCATAGTACCACGGGTTGGCTAGGCGGGTGGCGCCGATATTCTGCGTCACCACCTGGGCGGGGCCGTTCTGCTGCTGACGACATCAACCCGGCACCTGCCAACATGGAAGGTGGCGACGGCAGCGTCGCTGTTGCTGGCCTCGGGGCTCGAGGCTCTGGAGCGGCTGCAGCGACAGTCCGGGAACTTCTGCAGGACGGTAAGGAGACGGGGTCCCACCAGGTGGTGGGGCTGCGAGGCTGCTCTGCTCCGCACCTGGGCAGCAAGGTGGACCCAACCCGTTGCTTTGCAGAAAGTTTTCCAGTCTGGACGTGACCACTCCCCTCCGCCCGGCCTCCAGTTGTGGGTACTGTTCTAGCCAACCTGTTTCCTCTGGGACTTGCTCCCTGTTTTCCAGTGTCTTGGGGACACCTGATTTTTGTTTGCTTCGCATTTGAACTCGACCCCGCCATGCCTCCAGCTTCCCTGAAGTTTCGGGAACCTAAACCCTGTGACCCGCGTTGGCAGCCACCAGCTGCTACAGCAGTTCTTGACGAAGGGGTGTAGCGTTCCAGCTCTTCAAAAGTATCTAGAACAGACGAAAGACGCATAATGAAATAGGGGCTTGTTTTAAAGTAGAACTGGAAATGCCCACTCTTTTAACAAATGAACTATACAGGTGACCCCTCTTGCAGGCTTTCCCCGCCCCCTCGTTCTCTTTATGAGGCAGTTATCCACAATGAGACATGAGGGAGGTTTCAGGGCATTCAGATTGGGATTAACAATTTATACAGAATCTAGCAGTCAGATTTATTGCTAGTCAGTTTGGAGAGAAGTTGCCCAAAATAAGAAAAGTTAAATATACTTGAAAAGCATATTCAGTTGTCAGTCCAGTTACTGTGTCCCGAATCTCTTTATCCTTCAAAATAAAGTTCAAATTTATAAGCATAAACATAAAATCCTTCTCACCTGTTCTTAATTTTTTCTCTAGTGGCCATCGCATTCTACCTTGTACTGAAATCATTTGTATACTTGTCTTAATCTTTTCTGTATTGTGAAATTTTTTTTATATATCCCACAATGTGAATAGCAGTATCTTGCGTACAGTAGGTGCAGAATGTTTTTTAAATTGAACGTTGCAGTTAGAAGCACATGCACACATTTGAAGACCCAAGTGGATAATAAATGCTGTAAAGTTCTAAATTACTGTTTATTTTCTCTGACTGTTGAATATTTTATTGTCGTCCTGAATTGCATGTCTTCTCATGATAACTTATGTACTTTAATCAAAACTAATGATGTTGTTTTCTGAACTATTTTGTGTTAGAAACTCTAGGTCAGGGTCTCTGTCTGATCCATCCTTGTATCTTAATTTAAATTCAGTTTAACCAAAAACTTGATTAAACGTTTTTAACGTTGACAAAGGGGTGTGATGTTCAAGTTTAACTAAAAACTGAATTTAAATTAAGATACAAGGCAGAGACCCTAATAAATTTGCAGCTGCTCCTGATACATGTGCAATTCTTGCCCTCAAGTAGTTTACCATCTAGTAGAGGAAATAAGTAGAACTGTAAAGGTAGGTGCTGTAATATAGTGATGTAAGATAGCAGTAGGATTGTGTATAAAGTAGAGCATTAATACAGAGGAGAATGATCACTGGGGGTTGGGAACAGGTTAGGAAATGTCAGAAAGGCTTTCTAGGTGGAGTTGTTTTAAAGTGTAGATAGGACTTCCCCAGGTGAACAGTGGAAGGG
Organism: Aotus nancymaae; assembly: GCF_030222135.1. Lineage (NCBI taxonomy): Eukaryota > Metazoa > Chordata > Mammalia > Primates > Aotidae > Aotus > Aotus nancymaae. The sequence goes on from NW_026988413.1 coordinate 50,707,478, forward strand.
ATAATACAGGCCAAACACTGGATATATGTTTCAGTAGGATGCATTTCAGGAATTGTAATCAGTTCTTGGAGGGTACGTAGTCTTCAATTCTGCCTTGTGCATTTTTCTTCTTGGTCCTCTGCTGTTCTCCACAGTAATATTTAAATATTCCTTACCCTTTTCACACCTCTCCCTCAAGCTCAACAAATGACTTTCTGCTTCCCTGGGGTTAAAAAAAGGATCCATCAGATGTGAACTTTCTCCATTTGTTGCCCATCAAACCTATAATTTTAACGTCAACCTAAAACTATCCCTTGCTCCTTCTTTCCCTTGCCTTTTCAATTACAAGAGACATGGAGTATGGAGTCTCTGCTCCTTTCTAAGGAGAGTCCCTCCTACTTTGCTCTGGATTTTTTTCTTCCGGTTTCCTAGGGACTCAGTCACCCTCAATCTATGTCATTGAAATAACTTTGCAAGGTTTCCAGTGACTTTCTTGCAGTTACGACAAATGGACACTTTTTTTGGTCCTTACCTTTAACTTGTAATAGCATTTGCTTCCTTTCTTGAAATACTTTCCTCATGTGGTTTATGGGTGCCGTGCGTTTTAAAAATTCTTAATTCTCTTAAGTGCTCTTTGCCAGTTTCCTGTAGATACTTGTCAGTTCAGTTTGTCCTGAATTAAGTGGTCTCTGTTGCCCTTCCCACCCCTAACTTTCCTGAGGAATTAAGTATTTCCAACAGAAACTGTGATTTACTATATCAGGGATTTGGCCAGTGACAGAGTATCCAGTTGATAGGCTTGGTGAGCACAGGTGCATGGTATGAAAATTGGTGAGGTGTTTCTGGTGTGCCTCCTATGGGAATGGGGATACTATGTTATATATTTCATCTCTTTAAGGGCTGTCAGTCCCCAAATGCCACATCCCATGGCCAGTATTCAACTTTCATTGTGTTTGATCTTTGGAAGCTCTATGACGCTACTACTACTTACTTTCTTTAAGCTATCCCTTCTTTTGGCTTTTGCCATTCCTTTTTGTTTCTCTTTATCCCTGAGCACTCTTTAGTTTCTTTGATAGCTTTCATTTTCTCTGTTCACCTCCAACTTTCCTGTCTTTCTCATTTTCCTTTTTGTGCATTCTAAAACTTTTTTGTCCTAAATTATCTGGTCTTTTCTGTGGTTTCAGTATGATCCTTACCTGTCTTCTGAACTATAAAACTATATTTTTAACTGCCTACTGGACATTTCTATCTTAATAGTTTTTATGATATGCTGTTCCATAACCTGTATGGACATTCCTATTTTGACAGTAAACAAGCATTGCTAGTTCTATAATACACATGAAAACCTACATATGAACAAATAGTACAAGTTCTAGATATGAAAAAATGAATTCTTTTTTTCTATCTTCTCTCATAATCTTTTCCTATGGTATTCTGTTATCTGTGTTTACTATGTTGCTAGATAAATGTGTGTTTCTTCCCCTTGTAAATTATGAATTCCTTGGAGGCAGAGGTTTGTTCATGTTCATCTTTGTATATTCAGTGCCTAGTGGTCTAACTTAATATAAAACTAAATTTCCTATATCAGTTACCTAAAGAAATTTGGGAATCATCCTTATTTGTTCTACCTAATCACCCATTTTCAGCTAAGCCCTACATCCTGTGCAATGTGAATATTTGTCAAATTTGTCACTTTGACATTCTTAGTGCCACTGTCTTATTCAGGCTTTCATTATGTCACTTAGGCTGTTATAGTACTTTACTGGCCTCTGTGGTTCCATTTCTTGGGTATACTGGTAAATTGGCTTTGTGGGAAAATAGAAAACGCCCTGATTTTGTAGTGTGTGCTGATTACTATGGTGTAAATACTCTGTCATGGATTTTAAGATATCTATGTGAAAGGTCAACTGGCTCACAGAATTGCTGAAAATGTAATAGTCGGCGCTCCAGAGCCACTAAGAGGCAACTTGAGCAAATTGCTGTGTGACTAATCCCTTTTCCATCTTCTATGCTGCTGCCAGGATTATTGTTCTGGAACACAAAGCCGATAGTGCAGTTTCTTGAGTTAAATGAGATATGGTTAAACATTTTGAATATCTTATAAACCACTTTTCAAACTGCCCTCCAACCTTTGGAACCACATCTGTCCTTCTTTACCATTTCTGCCCAGTATACATGTGCTATGATCTAGACACACTGAAATCAGTATTCCCCTTATTTCTCAAAATATGCCATGGCATTTGCTACTGCTAATCCTTCCTTTTGCCTGTAATGGCTTTCTTCATTTGTCTGGCTGACAGGGTCCTTAATTATGAGAAGCACTTGGAAATTAGAAGGAAATGTGGTTCTCAGAATTAAAAGTAGCCAAAGTAGCAGTTTCCTTTTTTCATTCCGCTACATTTTGAGAGTAATCAAGAGTATGAGCTTTTACTTTTTTTTTGTTATTGTTGTTACGAGAATGATACTATCAGCTGATGTATAGATTAGTTAATTCATGGAACCTGCCACTGGAGATAAGGTAGTAAACAAAACAAAGACCTTTTCCCCCCTCAGGGAGCATAATTATAGAGGATATAGACAATTTAGGTTTACTTATAAGTACTCTATTTTGCTTGTTTCATAATATCTCTCAGGGCAGTCTTACTTGTATCTACTGTGTCATTAGGAGATTTGGTAGGTGGTTACCTTGAGCTTATTACTTCTGGGTATCTATTATTTTTTCTTTTATTTCTTTCTTTGTTTCTAGGTATCTATTTTTATCTTTTAATTCTTTTAATTTATCTTTCATCCACAGATATGTGGATTTCTATGTTGAGGGATATCTTTTTAACATCTAGCATTACTTCTGTTTCCCATTTTTTAGGGGCCTATTTTAAACAGCTTTTCTTTCCATTAACATATTTTACCCATAAATCCTAAATTTTAGTTACACCTATAAATCTGTGCTTCCTGTTGTTATTAAAATTCCAGATTCAGTTTGCTGTAACAGTATTTATGCGTTGATCTAGAGCTATCTGAGGCCATAAATATTATATATATAGCCAATTTTCCTGTTGTCTTTTCATTGACAATGATCTTGTTTTCTTCGATTAGTAGTTATAGCTTGTACTTATGTTTTTAATCTCTTTCTCAATATTGTACTTCCTTTTGAGTCATGATAAACATTAAGCATTAAGCAGTATAGCGGAGTGGTTCAGAGTATGGGATTAAAATATGTTAATTATAATTTTTCTGTTGTTTAATAATTGGTTTAGTATAGGGTATTTACGGACTTTTCCTTATTTTTCCTCCAATCCAGAGTGTTATAGTGACTTTTTAAATGAAGACTTTGATGTAAAGACTTATACTTCTCAATCTATTCATCAAGCTGTAATTGCTGAACAACTAGCAAAGCTTGCCCAAGGAATCAGTCAGTTGGACAAAGAACTGCATTTACAGGTAATTCTGATCTTCAGGGTCCCTATGGATTATTCAGCCTAAAGTCATAATTTAGCATTTTTGTAATCTTATTAAATATAAATGCATATTGACATGAACAAGTGCATCCTTACCAGTGTGACTTATTTTTCAAAGTAAATATTTGAAGTTTTCTGTAAACCCTTTTTGTTAGTTGAAAAACTAATATACCACTTCATCAAAGCCTTTCATTTATACTTCCTGTTCCCCAACTTAACTGATGTGCAACGAATATAGTGGGCAAAAAATTGGATGTGTTTGATAAACATAATGGAAAATGGAATTTTGGAATTAATATGAATAAGAAAAATTGGGATGTTATATTGGCAAGTCATACTTTATAAGCACGAAGTGTAGCATTTGCTGAAATTACAGAAAGTTGATAAGTGTTACTGTGAGTAGGATGCACTATGAGATGTTAGGAGATGGGTCCTAATTTCAGCTGTGCTGTTAACTGACTTTAATATCACTTAGTGTCTTTGAGTCTTGCTTTTTTGTTTGTTTTTTCATCTATCAGATGGGTTGAAATAAGCAAGAGGGAGAGGAGATTGTAGTAGATAACTTTGAAGATTCCTTCCTCTCCTAAAATTCTGTAATTTTTATAGGGTGATTTTATGTATAATTTCTAGTGTTGCCTTTGATTGAGTAGGTATTGAATACGTAGTTCAATGAATGAACAATGTATGAAACAGATCGTTTACCAGGAAACATAGATTTGGTATAACCTGAGACATATCCACTTGATCTTTTTTGTGTTTTAGTTTCTTTGAGTGGATTAGATAGGACTGGGATGACTTCTAAGGTCATTTTAATTTTAAACTTCTGATTATATATAATTTGATTTCAATCTTTATTGACAGATGTTTAGAAAACACATTTAATTGTCAAGCTTTCGGTTGGACTGTGAGGATAGCCAAATAAATAGAATACGTTTCTTGGCTCTCCAAGGACCCACAAACCAGTGGCAGACATAGACAGAAATAATGGCAGACAAATGAGGCCTGTTTTAAATAGATTAGTGTAAGTTGTTTATGGGAGCGTGGGAGAATGTACTCAGTTCTGCCTAGAGTTCTGAGGGGATGGCTTTTTGCAAGAGCCAACTGAAATTCTTTCAGTCCTTTTATGCTTGGTATTTCCCTTATTCCTTGTATGCAGTATCTTCTCTGCAAAAATCAATAAGAACTTACAATGTATTTACCATTTCTTAGAGGGAAGAAGTTATAGTAGCCTAGGATGTGAGATAGAGGAAGTCTCTAAGTCCCAGTAGTCTATATCAGTGAAATGACTAAATTGTAAAAGATTTTCTGTTAGGGTTTAGCACAGGAACTAGAAATCACTTTAGGTATTTAGAGCAGAAAGACACTTTATACAGGGAGTTTGGATGCTTACAAAATTGTTGGGTGAATAGCTAGTGGACGGAGTTAAAGAAACTACCACAGATGCAATACAGAGGCCTGGAAGTACCTTCTCTTACCACCCATGCCAGTGCTAAAATTCTGCTTCTAGATACCTGATCACTAAATGCTGGTGTGGTCAATGTGGTTCTCTTAACTGTCTCTAAATTCTCAGGTCTCAGGATCTTTATTACAAGCTGAAACAATAAGCTTCCCCCCGCCCCTCCCCCCCCACCCCCCCGCGCCCTTCTCTCTCTCTCTCTCTCATTTTTTGAGACAGAGTGTTACTTTGTCACCCAACCTGGAGCGTAGTGGTGAGATCTCGGCTCACTGCAACCTCTGCCTTCCCAGTCAAGTGATTCTCCTGCCTCAGCATCCTGAGTAGCTGGGACTACAGGCATGCACCACCACATGTGGTTAATTTTTTTGTATTTTTAGTAGAGACAGGGTTTCATCATGTTGGCCAGGCTGGTCTTGAATGCCTGACCTCAAATGATCCACCCGCCTTGGCTTCCCAAAATTCTGGAATTACAGGCATGAGCCACCTTGCCTTGTCCAGCTTTCCTCTCTTTTGTCTTCCACAACTCTTGGAAAAATCATTTAATTGGTTGCAAGGGAGTCTATGAAACCATAGTTTTAGGCTTTTTAACCTTACCAAAGTATTACAAGTGATAAAGGAGAATAGAGAATTTAAAAAAATATTAGTCTTGTTAAGATGGACATATTGAAAACCATATTAGTAGACGGGAGAAAATTCAGACATCTTCTGGCAACCTTACAAAAAAAGACCGAGGTGACCAAGAGTAATACTTTAGGTAGATATGATAGAAAGAGACTTGACAGAATGACAGTGATATCTGAAACAGGACAAAGTAGAGGATTTATGGGTTCCAGTGAATTAATCTTTGGTGATTAAGAACTTCAGTCAAAAGACTAGACATGAAACCTCGTATTCATTGGAATAAAAGGCATGAAATAATAAGGATTCCTGCCTTATTCTAAAGATTTGCATGATTTCATGATGTTTCTAGGAATTTCTTGCATGTGCCCTTTAACTTCTAACCTTTTTGGTTTTTTGTTCTGGCCATCTCCAGTGCCCTAATTTTCATAAAAGTATCAAACTTCTATAGGGAAAAGGATTTGCTGTGGGGGTGTGACACTGGGAAACTGGAAGCAGAGAGATGTTCATGTATAGGTAAGCACTGAGTGCTGTGTCTTTCCAGATTAGGATGCGGCCTTGGTGGTGTTGAATCAAATTCAATAACAAAGAGAACCTGATGTTTGAAAATAATCTTTAAAGGGAAAACGTAATAATGGTATGGCAACAGTGAGCTGTTTTTTTACATTTTTTGGCATAACTCCACTTGCACATCTCATTAAGATAGCCAGCGGCTTGTTATGGTCTGAATGTTTGTGTTCCCCTGACATTCGTATGTTGAAACTTAATTTCCAATCTGATAGTATTAAGAGTTGGGGGCTCTGGGAAATGATTAATGCCCTTCTAAGAGAGGCCCTTCTAAGAAAGTTTGTTTGCCCCTTCCACCGTGTGAAGATAGATACATGGTACCATCTATGAGGAATGGGTTCTCACCAGATGCTGAATTTGTTAGTGCCTTGATATTGGACTTCCCAACCCCTGGAACTGTGAGCAATAAATTTCTTTGGTTTGTATATTACCCAGTCTAAGGTATTTTGTGTCTGCAGTCCAAACAGATTAAGGCAGGGCTAAGGAGAGGCTTTATCTCTTCTTGATCTGTGTTGAACTGTAAATGTATGTGTGTTTCTGCTTATAACTCATCTCAAACACACCTTAATAACCTGTTTTTTTCTTTCTTTTGCATTTGTATTTGCCCCATTTCTACACCAAGAGTGACCTTCAATTCTACATTGTGGTTACAAGGAAAGGTACCTAATAGAGCAAGAGCTAATCATTTATTTTTGCTTTTCAGGTTGTTGCAAGACATGAAGATTTACTGGCACAAGCAACTGGGATTGAGTCATTGGAAGGTATATTTCTATTAACTGCTTGAGATTATGTAGAGGTAGACCAGGGATTGGCAAGCTTTGGCAAGCTACTTTGGATGGCAAATATTTTAGACTTTGCCAGCCATACAGTCTCTGTTGCAACTACTAAACTCTGCCATTGTAGAGTGAAAGTAACCAGATAATATGAAAACAAATGTGTGTGGCTACGTTACAGTAAAACTTTAGTAAAACTTTGCTGGCCCCTGAGCTAAATGATTCTGGGTTCAAATCCTTGTTTTACTGCTTACTAGATGTTTGACTTTAGGCAAGTTAGTTAACCCTTCATTGGCTAAGTTTTCCTATCTGTAAAACAGGAATATAATAAGTATTAACATAGCATTTAAATGAGTTAGCAAGATACTTGGAACAATGCCTGCACATATTTAGCGCACCTGTAAGTGTTAATTAAAACAAAAACGTCAGCAATATCAGAGTGGGTAGTAGTGGAAGGAGGCTTGAATTTTTTTTTTATTTTTGCCTTTCTTGGAGCCTTTTTTTGCAATTCTTTTTAGTGAAAGTATAGGTAAGCTATATATAATTGGATTTTTATTTTTACAAATCTGCTTATTTTTGTTGGGCTAAATCTTTTTATGAATTTTTAATTCCCTCTTGATTAAATTAAACTACATCTCATAAGTATGAAATGTTACTATTGTGTTTTACAGTATTACTTGTGATTACTATTATTAATCGTTGTACGTCGAAAGAAACGTGATTTTTTCCCCATGTTGATCAAATTCTTGAGAGAGGATATTGTTTTCTGTGATGCAGTATTCTTTAGTGCTTCCCCAGTATTTCTCATGTACTTAAAGATACTAACTTATTCTCAGCATGTGTAATATTTCTAAGATATCCTGATGAAGAACTTAGTATTTCTGGAATTAGTAGTTTGTTATTTGAAATCTGAGATAGATATCTGACTAGGTTCTTGGGATATTTAAGAAGCTCTAAGTACTGGTTGACTTAGTACTGAAAATAAATTATTGTTACAGTCATTTTAACTTTTATTTTAGATCCAGGGAGTGTATATGTATATTTGTATCTGAGAATATGGCATAACGCTGAGATTTGGGGTACAAATCTGTCACCCAGGTAGTATGCATAGTACCCAACAGTTAAGTACTCTCTCCTCCAGTAGTCCCTGATGTGATGTCTGTTGTTGTCATCTTCAGGTCTATGAGTACCCAGTGTTTAGCTCCCACTTATAAGTGAGACTGTACAGTATCTGATTTTCTCTTCCTGTCTCAATTTGTTTATGGTAATGACCTTCAGTTCTATCCATGTTGCTGAATAGGACATGATTTCATTTCTTTTTTTTGTGGCTGTGTAGTATCCATGGTATATATGTACCATGTTTTTTTTAATCGAATTCACTCTTTACAGGTACCTAGGTTGATTCTGTGTCTTTGCTATTGTGAATAGTGCTGTGATGAATGTATAAATGCATGTGTCATTTTGGTAGAAAAATTTATTTTCTTTTGAATATATATCTAGTAACAAGATTGCTGGGTCTAATGGTAGTTCTGAGTTATTTGAAAAATCACCAAACTGCTTCCCACGGTGGCTGTACTTTCCCACCAAGAGCATTTAAGCATTCCCTTTTCTTAGCAGCCTCACGAGCATCTGTTATTTTTTTGACTTTTTAACAGTAGTCATTCTGAATGGTGTGAGATGGTATCTCATTGTGTTTTTGATTTGCATTTCTCTGATGATTGGTGATGCTGAACATTTTTTTTTCATGTGTGTGTTGCCTGCATGTATGTCTTCTTTTGGGAAGTGTCTCTTCATGTCTTTTGCCCACTTTTTAATGGAGTTGTGTTTTTGCTTGTTGAATTATTTAAGTTTCTGATAAATTCTGGATATTAGACCTTTGTCAGATGCATAGTTCGTGAATATTTCACCCATTCTGTAGGTTGTCTCTTTATTGTTTATAGTTTATTTGGCTGTGCAGAATCTCATTAGTTTTAATTATGTTTTTAAATCTCATAATATTTTTATGCATCTGAGAGCAAGTAATATTTTAATGGTAATTTTTAAAACATGCTACTTTTTTATTTATAACAATTTATAAGGATGGCATGGTAGTACATTGAGTGTGTATACGTCTAGATGAATCACCACAACAGAAATATTTCTCATTTTGGTTTTTAAATATGTGTTTGTTTTATAATATGCTTGCTTTCCCAGAATGATCTTCAAAGATGGAAATATTTGAAATACACTGCTAGACTGAATTGCAGTGATTATCTCTTGTATGATTGTGTAGCATACAAAGGCTGGCTATTCCTATGATCATCTCAGAATATTCACTAAATTATTTAAAAATAAAAGATTGAGGTGTAGGCCAGAGTGCAGTGACTCACGCCTGTAATCCCAGCACTCTGGGAGGCCAAGGTGGGAGATTCACTTGATCCCAGAGTTCAAGACCAGCCTGAACAACATAGTGAGACTCTGTCTCTGTAAAAAATAAAAAAAATTATCTTGGCATGGTGGTGCATGTTTCTAGTCCCAGCTGTTTGGGAGGCTGATGTAGGAGGATCACTTGAGCCCAGGAGGTTGAGGCTGTGGTCAGCTATGATCGTGTCCCTGCCCTCCAGCCTAGGTGACAGAGCAAGACCCTAGACCCTATCTCAAAAAATAACTAAAATTAAAAACATGAAGTATGAATTGGTTAGTATTCATTTTAGCATGATGTATCTGTCTATTACTAGAATATTATTTTGAGATGCTGAAAAATAAGTGTGGTGTATGTATATATTATTACTCTAACTTCTACTTCATCTGCTTTTTTCCCCTAAATATGTAAATTTTTTTTTTTAACCACGTAAGTAGTTTGGAGATATGTTTAAGCCTGTTTTATTTTAAAATGTTCTCTTTTAAAAAAAATCATTCCAAATATTACTTTGAGAATTTGCTAGGTTTCAGAAAGCTATAGCAATAGAGTTTCTGTTCTTATGGAATTTTTGAGGAATATTTATTAAGCTTCTTTTTGTTAAAAAGTGGTAGCCTCATTCATTTATTTGTTCATTCAGGCAATCAAATATTAATTGAGAACTTGTTAAGTACTAGACACATGTGAACGATAGACAAAGTCATTGTCCTTTTGGAACTATGTTCTGGTCCAGGAGGTAGATTAAAAAAAAATACAGATAGAAAATAGGGCTGGGCACAGTGGATCATGCTTGTAATTCATGCCTGTACTCCCAGTTTCTTCTGGATACTGAGTCATGAGAATCGTTTGAACCTGGGAAGTGGAGGTTGTAGTAAGCTGAGATGACACCACTGCACTCCAACCTGGGCAATAGAGTAAGACTATCTCAGAAAACAGAAAAATTTTATTTGTAAATTCTATAGAGAAAATAAAATGGGTGATGGGGATGGATGAAGGGGAGGGAAGGCCTTTTTGAGAAGGTGAGATTTGAGCCAAGATCTAAGTGATAAGAAGGAGCTATCACGTAAAGATTTGAGGAGAAAACTGTTACTAGGTTAGCCTAGGGAACAATAAATGGGAAAGCAGGAATTAACTTGGCATGTTTGAGGGGCAGAAAGTAGCCCAGAATGGCTGATGTTTAGTGAAGGAGGGAGAGAATCATAGATGAAGTTCTTGGGAAGGAATTTGGATTTAATTCTAAATGCAATGGTAAACACATTGGAAGAGTTTAATCAGGTTATTGTATGATGGGATTAATACTCTGAATAGTTTACTCTGTTAGCTCTATAGAAAAAGGCAAGGGTAGAATCAGGGACACTAGTTTGGAAGCTATTTGATGGTGACTTGGATTAGAGTTGTGGCAGATGGAGTAAAAAGTAGGCAGAGCTGATAGGGTTTGTTGATGGGAGATGAAAGAGCTGATGGAAAAAAGTCACCATGAGTGATTCCAAGGATTTTGGTTTCAAAAATTGAATAGATGATGGTATGAGTAATTGAGATGTCAAAGCCTAGAGAGAAGTGTGATTTTTGATGGGTTGTTGGTAGGGTATAAACTATCTTGGGTATCTTAAATTTGATGTAACAGTACAGGGGAAGAGAGAGAAAGAGGACAGAGACAGGGAGGAATTGAGAACATAGGCAGATAGAAAGAAAATCTTTTTACATAGATATATGTCTGTGTGTGTGTGTGTGTGTGTGTGTGTGTGTGTGTGTGTGTGTGTGTATGTATGTGTATAAAATCAGTGTTTTATTGAACAGAACAGATACTATTTAAAACTTTGGGATTGAATGAAATCCCTGAAAGATTGTAGATGGAGAAGAGCACATATCTGAGAATCACGTCTTGGGGTACTCTAGCGTGTAGAGGTCTGATAGAGGAGAAGTGGGAACAACTAATGAGGTAAGAGGAAACCCAGGAAGTGTGATGATTTGGAAGCCTAGACAAAAAATGTTGTAGAAAGGGAGTAGTCAGCTGCTGTGAATTTCTGAGAGCTTGAACAAGGTTAAGACAGAACCAGGAATAAAATTTGGCAACTTGTAGATTTCTGGTAACCTTGATAAAATCTCTTTTGGTGGAGCATTGGTGAAAACCTATTGAAACTGAGTTGTGGAGAGAATATGATGTAAGAAAATGGTTATAAGTAATGGCAGTTTATTCTTGGCAGTTTATGGTGAATACACCACAGGACAGCAGAAAAGTAGAAATCTTGGATTCAGAGAGGATTCTGTTGTACTGAACTGTATTATTGTATACTTTCATGCTGATAGGAATGATTATTAGTTCTTATATTCATTTAAAATACGACAATGTGTCTATACTTAAATTTAATTACTAATACTGTGCTTTCAAAACATCTATGCCAATTGGATATAGAAACTGAATTTTAAAGAATGGCATTCTAAATAATTAAATGTCTGCACTAACAGAAAGCCTAAATAATAAAATTTAAGCTTGATCTTCCTGAAAATATTTTTCCAATTTTATGAAAATTTCCTCATGTTGTAAGCCTAGAGAGTTATAGAATAAGCTGTAGACTATGTTTTAATATGGGAGTGATGGGACAAAGAGGATATCATGGAGGATCACTCATAGTTTTTTGGTAGTGTATTAAAATATACAAACAAAATTTATTGTTCTTTAACATGTTAAAACATAAAATTCAGTGGCATTAAGTACATTTACAATGTTGTACAACCATCCTCAGTATTTAGTTCCAGAACTTTTCCATTACCCCAAATGGAAACCCCATATCCATTAAGCAGTCAGTTCATAACCAGTCATAACCTGTCAGGCTTCTTTTGTGAGGCAAAGATTGGAGCAGGAGACTAGTTACAGGCTTTTACAGCAGTGTGGGTAAAACATATTGGTTGCTTGAATTAGGATAGTGACAGTAAAAGTTAAAATTATATATGTATATGTTTTCTTTTAATTTAACTTTTTGCCCAGTTGGATGCCTTGTAAATTTGTAAAGCTAATGTAAGCTGTTATGTTTTCCTAGGTGTTCTTCAGATGATGCAGATGAGAATTGGGGCTTTACAGGGAGCTGTTGATAGGTACTGTTCTTAATTGTATAAATAAATGGAATGGGAAGATTTTTATCTGTTGATATTTTGAAAATGATTTTCTTCTCTCTTTTTTTCCTTTAGGATAAAAGCAAAAATTGTTGATCCATACAATAAGATAGTTGCCCGTACTGCACAACTAGCAAGACTTCAGGTAGTTTCTTACTTTTATTTCTTTATACTTTATTATTCATTTTGTTTTCATAAGTGGACAAAATTTAAGAGTATGAGTTTTGAAGAAGTATGGGAATGGAAACAGAAGGTAAGAGAAAAGGGAAAAAATACTAAAAAGACTTAAGATGTCTAGCTCAAAAAATAAAAACCTAAAGTAAATTCTTACCACTGTCATTGCAGTATATAATTGTTTACTAACTTATTTATGTCTTCTTCAGTTTCTTTCATCAATATTTTATAGCTTTCAGTGTATAGATGCTTCACCTTCTTGGTTAAATTTATTTCAAACTTTTTTTTTTTGTAGCTATTGTAAATGGGAAATGGTATTGTTTTCCACATTATTTCTTTGGATAGTTTGTTGTTAGTGTTTAGAAATGCTGCTGATTTTTGTATGTTGATTTTTTTATCTATCCTCTGACTTTATACATTTATTCTAGCACTGTTTTGGCGGACTCTTTAGGGTCCTTTATCTAAAATTTTCTATATAAAGAATCATGCTGTCTGCAAACAGAATTTTACTTCCTTTTAGGTTTGGATGCCTTTTATTTCTCTTGCCTAATGGCTCTGGTCAGGACTTCCAGTGCTATGTTGAACAGTGGTGGTGAGAGTGCACATCGTTGTCTTGTTCCTGATATAAGAGGACAAGCTCTCAACTTTTTACCATTGATTATGATGTTAGTTGTGGGCTTGTCATATATGGCCTTTATTGTGTTGAGGTACATTCCTTCTATAGCAGTTTTTTTGAGTTTTTAACATGATGTGTTGTTGAATTTTATCAAGTGCCTTTTCTGCATCTATCCAAGTGATCGTATGGTTTTTGTTTTTCTTTCTGTTAATGTGGTGTATCATTTATTGATTTGCACATGTTGAACCATCCTTGTTACCCACAGATAAATCTCACTTGATCATGGTGAATGATTCTTCTAATGTGGTATTGAATTTGATTGGCTAGTATTTTGTTGAGGATTTTGTATCTTTGTTGATTAGGATTATTGACCTGTAATTTTCTTTTCAGTGTCTGTCTGGCATTGAGAGAAGTGTAATATTGGCCTAATAAAATGAGTTTAGATGTATTTTTCCATCTTTGATTTTTTTAGGGAGAGTTCTAGAAGGATTGGTATTTTTGTTTAAATGTTTGGTAGAATTCAACAGTAAAGCCATCAAGTTCTGGGCTTTCCTTTGTTGGGAGACCTTTTATTACTGATTTAATCTCTGTACTCATTATCGATCTGTTCAGATTTTGTTTATGATTCAATTTTTATAAGTTGTATATGTCTAGAAATGTATGTTTCTTCTAAGTTATCCAATTTGTTGGCATATAATTGTTCATAGTAATTTCTTATAATTCTTTATATTTTTGTAATACCAGTCAAAATGTTTCCTTTTTCATTTCTGGTTTTATTTATTTGAGACTTCTTTTTCCTTAGTCTAGCTAAAGCTTCATTGATTTTATTTATCTTTTCAAAAAACCAACTCTTATAGCTCGGCATGGGGACATGTCTGTAGTCCCAGATACTTGAGAGGCTGAGGCAGAAGAATTGCTTGAGTCTGGGAGATGGAAGTTGTAGTGAGCTGAGATTGTGCCACTGAACTCCAGCCTGGGCAACAGAGTGGGACCTTGTCTCAGAGAAAACCAAAAACCAAAAAGCAAACCAAAAACACACAACTCTTAGTTTTATTAATCTTTATTGTTTTCCTAGTCTATATTTAATTTATTTCTGCCCTGATCTTTATTATTTTCTTCCTTCTACTAACTTCGGGCTTTGTTGGTTCTTTTTGTAGTTCTTGAGGTTTAATGTTAGGTTATTTATTTGAAATCTTTTTTGATGTAGACATTTATTGCTGTAAACTTTATTCTTTCAACTGCTTTTGCTGTATCCCATAACTTTTGGTATGTTGTATGTCTGTTTTCATTTGTCTCAAGATATTTTAAAATTTCTCTTCTAATTTCTTTTTTGTCCATTGGTTGCTCATGAGCATGGTTTATGTTTTTGAGAATTTTTTGGTGGGTTTTTCGAAATTCATCTTGTTATTGATTTCTAGTTTAATACCATTGTGGTTGGAAAAGATATTTGATATGATCTCAGTCTTCTTAAGTTTATTAAGCTTTATTTTGTGGTCTAACATGTGGTCTATCCTGAAAAAAGTTCCATGTGCATTTGAGAAGAATATGTATTCCGCCACTATTGGGTGAAATGTTCTGTATTTCGGTTTATTTGGTCTATAGTGTAGTTAAAAGTCTGTTGTTTCAGTATTGATTTATTTTCTTTTTTCTTTTTCTTTTTTTTTACAACATGAGGTAATTATTTAATGACACAGGAAAATACCGTGTTATGAAACAAGCTGGTTACAAGCAGAATGTAGATGACTTCATTTTTGATAAAATTAAAAAGCGCAAACATGCATATAAAAATTAGATTATGTACAAAATATCAATAGTATTTACTTCTGCTCAGTAATTAAATATTCTTCCCTTTGTTTTTGTCTTTTAAAAAACATTATTTCTGGGGGGGGGGGGGGAAGGAAAACATGATCCTGGAGAGAGTTATTAAACACCAGGAAATAGGAATCCAAGAAGCCAATCCAGGAGCCCAGCAGTCAAGGTTGGAAGCCTAGGACAGGTCTGACCAGGCTGATGACAGCCAAGCCCAGAAATAGATTGTTTTCTTTTCTTTTCCTACTGGAATGTTCTTTACCAAACAGTTTCCTCTACATTAGATGTTAGCACTTCTTACATTTAATGGGATCCTATGATTAACTGGCACAACAGCCAAATGATGCTAGCAACTTTGGTTTTGAATTGCTACATAATGTACTATTTTGTAGTTATACACTATACAAAACACACTAGAAATCAACTGCTCCTATAACAAAAAACCCATCTGACTAAATCACTGACTTTGCTGTTTGTTTGTTTTTTTTTTCTAACTTTGTTAGTTTTCAATCTTCATAGCAAATGTATTTTTTTGTTTCACGGCCTGGAAGAGGTAATTTTTCTCACACGTTAGTGTGCTGGGCACTGTCTGATAGCTTGGCTGTAAGTCCAAGGAAGTTGCCCTTGTCTTCTAAGTACTCTACAGAGTAAAAAGGCTTACCAAAATCCAAACCACTCTGAATTAAACAAATCTGAATGAGGAGCATCACGATTCTTTGTGCGTTTTTAGTCTTTGCTGTTACCAAATGAAGAAATGCAGTATATTACGCCTCTATTGATGTAAATAAGGCTCAAACATCTCAATTTCACCTTCTTCCTACCCCCTTCCCATCGAATGTTATGACTGCTAGTGACACTTTATTGAAATTACAACCCATAGCTTTTGCTCCAAAAAAAAATGAAATACCCGAGAAAAGCTCATTGCTTTAAAATCAACAATCTATAAAAGCAATGCCACCCTAATCCTAAGGTGCTTCTAAGCTCTTTGTTCTTTTATACTGCAGCATTTTCAGAAGGAGTCATGAGATACTATCAAGGTCCAAGAAATAACTAAAAACAAAAAATAACCTGAGACTCTTTCTCTGCCTAGTACACTAGGTCACCTTTACAATAGTAAGAACAGCAATCCATGCCACAGAAATCTTCACCAAACAAGAAGGAAAGGTACAAAAAGAATTATATTAAAAGAGTAACATACATTTATCTGTTTGAGGGAGGGATATTTAAAATTAAAATATTATATAATCATAAGAAAGACCAGATATTCCTTGCTCTGCCATTGGGCAACCAAGAAAACAAAGCCTGTTTTGTATCTCAAAAATAAAAGAGAGACTTGATAGAATTAACAGTGCTCAGTGCTTGCAACCCAAGTTAATTTATACTCTTGTTAGGAAGTCCAAATTCTAAAGGCTACAAAAATTCTGTTAAATCAAGAGGTAAAAAAGATTCACTTTAGGACAAAGTTATTCAAGATGAAAGAAAGGCATGTCTTCAGTGAGAGAACTGCCTGCTGTCGGATGATTTCTTGCTAATATGTTTAAAGATTTTGGACTTTTCAACTTTTTTGGTTTTCTGGTAGCCAAACCCACCACCGCCTCCTCGCTTTTTCTGCTTGCCTTCATTGCTGTTGACGTTCAGATCAACAAAGGGAGGCACCTTGAAACCAAATGACAGAGCAACTTGAGGCAAATTTAAGTTATTAACATTAAAGATCTGTTTCGGAGAATGGGAATCATAGGCACGTATGTACGACTTATATGCTTCCTGGGCTGACTTATGAAGAAAGTAGTTCTTTTCAATCAATTTCTCAAGCTGGGACTGAATGTTAGAAATTTTAGACCAGGAAAAGTCAAATTCACTTAATGGAACCTTGGATTGTTTCAAATAGCGAAGAAAACCCAATTCTTCTGGACGCAAAATGAGCAAGGCATGCCCTCTCCCATTTAGGCCTCTGGCTGGTCTACCCACACGATGAATATATTCCTTAGGGTCATCAGGGGGGTCATACTGAACAATCCAGTCAACTTCAGGAATGTCCAGTCCTCTTGCTGCCACATCTGTACACAACAGTGTTCCTGAATCTGCATTGCAGAGCTGGAAGAATGTGGTTGTACGCTTATTTTGCTTTTGCTTTCCATGAATGGCCAAGACGGGCAAATCAATGTAATTCAGCAACTCATAGTGGTATTTCACAGACATACAAGATGAAAAGAAGACCATAAGTTTCTTCTTTCGGTGGTTCTTAAGGAATGTAAAAAGCAGAAGGAATCCCTTTTCAGAAGGACAAACAACATATCCCTGTTCAAGACCATCCACTGTTGTATTAGCTTTATCATCATCAACACCAACATACAATGGCTCCTTTTTTAGAGAAATCCTTGCCAGGTCTTCAACTTTTCGAGTTTGGGTGGCAGAAAAGAGCATAGTCTGTCTACGTGTTGGCAAAAGTTTAATAATTTGCTTTAATTCCTCTTCAAATCCAACATCCAAGATACGATCCTCTTCATCAATAACCAGACACTGCAGGTTCTTGTACATAAACCCTGGGGTATTCTGCATATGGTCCAGCAGACGGCCTGGTGTGGCCACAATGATGTTGATCCCATTAGCAAGTTTCTGTGCTTCAGCAGATCTGTTACTGCCACCCATTATCAACCCATAGGTATGCACGTGGTGAGTCATTAGCTCCTTAAGAACACCAAAAGTTTGCATGCTAGTTCTCTAGTAGGTGAGAGAATAAGGACTCCCGTTCCATTCCTGGGCATGAACTTTAACTTAACAATGAGTTCAACTGCAGGGATGAGAAAAGCCAGGGTTTTACCACTGCCTGTTTTTGCAGCTGCTAGAAGATCCCTGCCTTCCAGAAGTGGTCTGTTACTTTTATGCTGAATTTCAGTCATGTTTGTAAAACCCATTTCTTTTATTGCCTTCAGAGTGTTTTCATTGACAAGATTACATAGAGAAGCAAATGAAGTATCCTCAAAAGGTCCTGTCAGTCCCAGGGGCAGGCTGGGCACCTCACTGTCGTCTTCATCATTATCTGGCTTCTCCACATTATTTTCTGTTTCTTTAGGAGTCTCGGCACTTTCTTTTTCAGATTCTCCTTTGTTTCCAGTTTTTGCTTTTTTTTGTATCAGGCCCAGCATCATTCACCATTTTTCTCTTTTTCTTCTTCTTTTTCTTTTTTGATTCTGAATTGGGAGACTGCATTGCTGCTTCTCCATTGGTTAATACGATGGATTTCTGGGGAGATTTTTTAACTTTTGTATTTTCCACTGCTTCTTGAGACACATCTCCATTTTGAGCTTCTGATAAGCCCACATTCATAGAATGTTTTGATTTTTTAACCTTTCTACCTCCCATTGTTTCTTCAGACACATCTCCATTTTCAGTTTCTGACAGGGTCAGATTTGAGGCCCCCTGCAACTTTAGGTTCTGCTGCTGCAACTTTAGGTTCCGCTGCCGCAATTTGAGGTTCCGCTTCTCGATCTTCCTGCGCAGGAGTTTCATCGGCAGGTGAGACATGCTGTCGTGCGTAGACCACCGCGCCACTCAGCACAGCGGCTCAATACCTGATTTGTTTTCTTTCTTTTCTCTTCTCTTTTCTTTTTTTTCTTCTTTTTTGAGATGGAGTCTCACTCTGTCACCCAGGCTAGAGTGCAGTGGCCTGATCTCTGCTCACTGCAACCTCCGCCTCCCAGGTTCAGGCTATTCTCCTGCCTCAGCCTCCTGAGTAGCTGGGATTACAGGCACCTGCCACTATACCTGACTAATTTTTGTTATTTTAGTAGATGGCGATTTGCCATGTTGTCCAGGCTGGTGTTGAACTTCTGACCTCAGTTGATCTGCTCGTCTTGGCATCCCTGAGTGCTGGGATTACAGGTGTGTGCCACTGTAGCCGGCCTGTTTTGTTTCAGTCCTTTGAATAGATCATCCCTGTCTCTCCTGGCTTATAAGATTTATACTGGGAAATCTGTTCATAGCCATCTTGGAATTCCTTTTTATGTGATATGCTTTTCTCTTGCTGCTTTCAAGATCCTTTCTGTTTTTGATTTTTAACAATTTGATATAATATATCTTAGTGTAGTCTCGTTTACCTTGAACCTGATTGGAGATCTTTGAGCTTCCTATACCTGGATATTTTTTATCTTTCCACAGATTTGGGGAGTTTTTGTTACTATTTTTTAAAATAAACTTTCTTCTCTCTCTGCTCCTTCTGGGATACTCACAATATATGAATTGGTTTATTTGATGGTATTACATAATTCTCAAAAGCTTTCTTCACTCTTCTTAATTCTTTTTTCTTTTTGTTCCTCTCACTGGATCATTTCAAGTAACCCTTTTTCAAGCTCACTGATTCTTTTGTTTGTTGAGTCTACTGTTGAAGCTCTCTGGAATTTTTTTAGTTCAGTCATTGTTTTCTTTAGCTCTAGAATTTCAGTTTGGTTCTTTTTTTATGGTTTCTGTTTTTTGTTGAACTTCCCATTTTGTTTATTGTTTTCCTGATTTTGTATACTTGTCTAGTTGTATTTTCTTGTAGTTCATGGAGTTTTAAAAAAATGATTATTTTGAGTTATTGGTCAGGCAACTCATAACCTCAATTTTTTTTAATGTTGGTTCTTTTGGTGGTGATATGTTTCCCTGATAGTGATTCTTGTTGCCTTGTGTTGATGCCTGCACATTTGAAGAAGTAGGAACTTATTCCACTCTTTTCAGACTGGCTCTGGGAAAGTTCTTTACCAGTTAACTTGACCAGAGATTTGGCTCGCTTTCTGGTGTAGTCTGTAGGCAGGCTTACTGCTGGTGTCTTCAGGCAGGCTGTCGTACCTAGGTCAGCAGGTGCACAGGTCTTGTGCCTGGGTCCATGAGGTTTGGTCTGCAGACTGTATTTACTGGGGCAAATGTGAGTCATGAGTTGGCTGGAGCAGACTTAGATCCAGGGTCCACAGTGCCACCTGGCCTCCTGTGGAGTTAGACCCATTGACTAGTAGGGGCCTAGTCCACAAGAGCTGGTCTGAAGCCTGGTTCCTCAGGAGTTGACCTGGCACTGGGACTGGCCTTGCACTTGAATTTGCAGCAGTCAGTTGCTGGAATGGGCCTGGCACCTGGGACCATGGGGATGGGCCTGGAGCCTGAGTCCACAATGCCTGGCTTGGCACTGGGGTGGGCCTGAAGCCTGTGAGTCAGACCTGGGTCCTGGGTTTACCAGGGTTAGCCTGGAATTTGGGTTTGGAAGGGTGGTCCTGGAGCCTTGGTTTGTTCAAGTAAGCCTGGACTCTGGGTCCACTGAAGGCTGGGGTCTGTGGGTGCTTGCTTTGTGTCTAGAGCCATGAGGGTCTGTATGGAGGCTAGGTGAGTGAGTGCTGGCCTGGAGGCTGGGTCTACAAGGGCTTGCCTGGAGGCTGGACCACTGAGGCAGGTATGAGTCATTTGGCCTTGGGGGCTGGCCTGGCACTAGGTTCTGCTGGGATGAGCCTGGATCTTGGGTTTGCCAGAGGAGGCTGGATTCAGCTGGAATGGGTCTAGACCCTGGGTCTGCCAGAGGAGCCTGGACTTTGTGTCTGCTGGAGTGTGGGGCTGCAGGGGCTAACTTGGAATGTAGACTCCTAGGGCAGGCCTATAGCCTGTGTTCGTGGGTGCTGGTCTGGTGTCTGAGGCTACAGGTGCCAACCTGATGCTGGGTCAGGCCTGGTGTTTGGGGCAACGTGGGCTGGTCTGGAGCATGAGGCTTCAGGGGCTGGCCTGGTACTGGAAGTCTGTGTGCTAACTAGGGCTACCCCAAAGTTTGGGGCTATGTGGGGTTGCTTGGTGCTGAGTTGGGCCTAGAGCTGCAGGGGCCAACCTGGAGCCTGAGTTGGGATGAGCCTGAAGCTGACGGTTGGTCTGGGGCCTTGGGTCACTGGAGGCAGCCTGGTAGTGGACTAGGCTGCGAGATGTAGTCTGGAAGTACTGGCCTGCAATTGGGATGCTGGGCAGCCTGCCCAGCATCATTTTATTGGGGCACACCTGGTGTCAGGGACTGAGGCAAAATCCAATGCTCAATTCTTTCTCTTTTCTCTATTCAGTGAGTATCTGTCTCCTTGCTAACTGCCTGGTATTGCGGGGCACAGATAATGTGACATTGTCCTTCCTACTCTCTTCAGTGTGTCTCTTTCTGTTTGTGCTATATTCAGGTGCTATAATGCTATAATTTCTTTCTTCAGTTAAAGAAACCTGGTTTCTTTAACTTATGTGAAGATACTTTCATGTATGGATAGTGGTTCAAATTAATGTGTCTGCAAGCTGGAGTCCTGGAGAGTCTTCCTCTGCCACCTTACTAATGTCACTTATAAACATATCACATTGATTTTTGTAACTAAAAATTGTACTCTCATACCCTGTTTTATTTGAAAGTAGTATTCTTTTTCAGATTCATCCATATGCTTGCTTTTTTGTTTCTGTTTTTGTTTTGAGACAGCGTTTTGCTCTGCCACCTAGGTTGGAGTGCCGTGGAGCGAATTTGGCTCACTGCAGCCTCTACCTCCCAGGTTCAAGGATTCTACTGCCTTAGCCTCATGAGTAGCTAGGATTACAGGTACCCGCCACCACATTTGGCTATTTTTTGTTGTTGTTGTGTTTTTAGTAGAAACAGAGTTCACCATGTTGGCCAGGCTGATCTTGAACTCCTGACCTCAAGTGATCTACCTTCCTCAGCCTCCCAAAGTGCTGGGATTACAGGTTTGAGCCACTGTGCCCAGCCTTGCTTGTTGTTTTGCTTCATTTTTATTGCTGTAGAATATGTCATTATATGAATATTCTGCTTATGGACTTTGGATTGTTTCCAGATTGGGATCATTTTGAATAATACAGCTATGAAAGTTTTTTTTATAAATATGTGTTTTCTCATGCTAATATCCTTTTCTGTAAGTTATATCCTGGGAATGAGATTTCTGGGCTATAGGGTTTCTGATTTTCAACTTTATTAGATAATGCCCAAATTTTTTACCAAATGGTTATACCACATATGCTATCAGTATATGAGAGTTCCTTTTGGTTTGTGTCCTTGCTAACATTTACTGTTGTCAGACTTGTTAGTTTTTGCTAATATTTGAGGTGTATGGTGGTATCTCATTGTCGTTTTGTTTTTTGAAGGACTAATTACTAAGGAGATTGAACCCCTTGTAAGTCATCTATTATGTGTATTTCAGATATCCCTATGCCTACCTTTTTTTTTCTCCTTCTCTCTCACGTGTTATTGGAGAGAAGTTAAATTTATCTAATTTTTCTTTTATGGTTAGTTCTCTTTTATGAAAAATTCTCACAAGAGAACTTTCTCTACCCTGAAGTTATGAAGGTATTGTATATTGCCTTAAAAACCTGTGTTGTTTTGTCTCATATGTTTAGATCTCGTATGTTTAGATAATCTACCTGGAATTGCTTATAAATTTGCTGATCTTTTTTTTTCAAGTGTCTAATCTATTATTAATCCCATTCTGTGTGTTTTAAAATTTTACATAATGTGATTTTCATCTCTAGTATTTACATTTGTGTCTTTTTAAAATCTTCTGTTTCTGTTATGACATTTATATTTCAATTTCATTTATATACATACATATACATACACACACATGTGTATATATATATTTTTTGAGACAGGATCCCACTCTGTCACCCAGGTTGGAGTGCAGTTGTGTGATCTCAACTCACTGCAGTCTCCGCCTCCCAGGCCCAAGCTACCTTCCTACCTCTGCCTCCTGAGTAGCTGAGACTATAGGCATGCACCACCACACCCAGCTAAGTTTTGTATTTTTTGTAGAGAACCAGGTTTTGTCATGTTGCCCAGGCTGGTCTCAAACTCCTGAGGTGAAGCATTCCACCTGTGTCAGCCTCCCAAAGTGCTGGGATTATAAGCATGGGCCACTGTCTGGCCGACATTTATGTTTTCATTTACCTTCTTAAGCATACGCGTTTATAAATTTTTTTTTTTTTGAGATGGAGTCCTGCTCTGTCGCTGAGGCTGGAGTGCAGTGGCACAGTGTCGGCTCACTGCAACGTCTGCCTCCCGAGTTCAGATGATTCTCTTGCTTAAGCCTCCTGAGTAGTTCGGATTACAGGTGTGTGCCACCACACCTAGCTAAAATTTGTATTTTGAGTAGAGATGGGGTTTCACCATGTTGGCCAGGCTAGTCTCCAATTCCTGACCTCAGGTGATTTGCACACCTCAGGCTTCCAAAGTGCTAGGATTACAGGCGTAAGCCACTGTGCCCAGCCTATAAAATATATTTTAACATGTAGTTCTTAATTATTTCTAGGTTTGTTTTTGATGATTAACTTTTCTTGTTATGGTTTTATGTGTTTTGCCTCTTTACATTCCTGGTAATTTCTTTTTTCTTTTTTTTTCTTTTTTTTTTGAGACGGAGTTTCACTCGTTACCCAGGCTGGAGTGCAATGGCGCGATCTCGGCTCACCGCAACCTCCGCCTCCTGGGTTCAGGCAATTCTCCTGCCTCAGCCTCCTGAGTAGCTGGGATTACAGGCACGCGCCACCATGCCCAGTTAATTTTTTGTATTAGTAGAGACGGGGTTTCACCATGTTGACCAGGATGGTCTCGATCTCTTGACCTCGTGATCCACCCGCCTCGGCCTCCCAAAGTGCTGGGATTACAGGCTTGAGCCACCGCGCCCGGCCACATTCCTGGTAATTCCTTATTGGCTATTGGAAATGTGTGCTATATGTTTAGGGTTCCTAGATTATTTAAAATTTCATTTAAGTAGTGTTGGACTTTTTTCTGGTTCACACTTAAGTTACTTGGAATCAGTTTGATCTTTTGAAAAAAATATAATTGAAAAAAAATTTTTTTTGAGACAGGGCCTTGCTCTCTGTCACTTGGGCTGGAGAATAGTGGGGCAGTCTTGGCTCACTGTAACCTCCAACTGCTGGGCTCAAGCAATCCTCCTGTCCCAGCCTCCCAAGTAGCTGGGTCTACAGGTGCACACTACCATGCCTAGCTACTTTTTTTTTTTTTTTTTTTTTGTAGAGATGAGAGTCTCACCATGTTGCCTAGGCTGGTCTCAAACTCCTGGCCTCAAGTGATACTTCTACCCTGGCCTCCCAAAATGCAGGGATTACAGGCGTGAGCCACCATTGATCTTTTTGAGATTGAGTTTTAGTACAGGTCCAAAGCAGCCTTTAGCCTGGGGCTAGTTTAGCCTTGTTTACTATTAGGTCTTTCTACTGTGGTTGGTGGGAACATGTGTGAGCTCTGTGAGTTGTTATCAGTGTTTCTTTTCCTGTGCTTCCTCTCACACATGCACAGATTGGTACTCAGAAGACTTGAAGCTATTTTTCTGCTTATTTCCACAACCTCTTTTTTTGCAGCTTCTTTTTCTCCAATTCTCCGCCCACAAACACTAGCTTTTTTGGCTTTCTTCAAGTGTAATCTCTGCTTCCCAACTTCAGAGAGACTGTCATGCTCTGTTTCCCTTTCTTTCCCTTCCCTTTGCTGTGGCCTGAAAATTGTCTCCCAGTGGTAATCTGAGCCAGCTGTTAAGTTCATTTTCTTGTTTCTCTCTAAGATCACAGTCCTGTGTTTTCTGTTATTCAACTATTGTCCAATTATTCGTTCCCATTGTCCTAAAATTATTTTGTGTATTATGTTCAATTTTCTAGTTGTTTAAAATGGAAAGGTTTAACCCTATTCTATCATTGTTAGAAGTCATACTCATTATTAAAAATTGAGTTATAAGTTATGTATCATAAAATAATCACTTTAACATGTGCAGTTCAGGGGTTTTTACTATATTCACAAGATTGTGTCTTGTGCATATATTCTATCTAATTATACTATAATATCATCTAATGCCAGAATATTTTCATTACCCAAAAAAGAAACTCTGTGACCATTAGCAGTTACTCCCTATATCTATGTATGTACTCGAAGCTCTCAACCACTGATCTGCAGTCTTTCTTTTTGGATTTCCCTATTCAGGACATTTCATATAATGGATCATTTATTATGTGGCATTTGGCTTCTTAATGTAGTGTTTTCAAGGTTCATCCATATTGTAGCATATGTCAGTACAGTAAGTTCTTACTTAGTGTCACTGATGGGTTCTTGGAAACTACAATTTTAAGTAGAAGAACATACAGCAGGTCCTTGAATAACATGTCATTTTGTTGTAACACTGAGGAGGAAAAAAATAGGTGTTATTATATATTGCTTTGTTGTTGTTGTTTTTTGAGACAGGGTTTGCTCTGTTATCTAGGCTGGAGTGCAGCCTCTTGAGTAGCTGGGACTATAGGCATGTACCACCATGGCCAGCTTTTTTTTTTTTTAATTTTAATTTTTTTTTTAGACAGGGTCTCACTATGTTGCCCAGACTGGTTTCAGACTTCTGAACTCAAGTGATCCTTCTGCCTCAGACGCCCAAAGTGCTGAGATTATAGGTGTGAGCCACTTGGTCCATTGTTTTCACTTAAAGTCAGAAGAACCAGTTGATGATGTTTAATGAGGACTTAGGTACTTCATTCCTTTTTATGGTCAAATAATACATCATTATATGAATATGTCACATTTTTGTGTATCCATTCAGTTTATTTATCCTTTTGTCAGTTGATGGATATTTAGGTGGTTTCTACTTTTTAACTATTTCAGATATACTGCTGTGAACAAACTTCGCATAAATAATATTTATGTGGATTTTTTTTTTCAATTCTTTTGGGTATATACCTGATAGCATATTATGCTAGGTCATATGCTAATTCTGTGTTTAACATTTTGAGGAATGCCAAACTATTTCCAAGGCAGGTGAACTGTTTTCCATTGTTACCAACAATGTATGAAGATTCCAATTTCTCTATTTTTTTCTTTTTAATATTGCCATCTTATTGAAGGGGCATCATTGTCTTGGGTACATACCTTAGATTGATTATCTCACAGCTACGGAAAACTAAGACGCAGATGCACAAATAGGTTCAGAGTGGAAGTTTAATAGGCAAAAGAAAGAGAAGAGCTCTCTCTCTGCTGCAGAGAGAGGGGTCCTGGAGAAACGTATTGCTGCTTCTGTGATGAAATGCAGTGGGTTTTATAGACAAGCTTGAGGAGGTGGTGTCTGACTTACATAGCACATGAAAGATTGGTGGGACCAGGTGTGCTGTTTGCATAGCATATGAAAAAGCTGGCTGCCCCACTCTAATCTTCTATTATGAAGATTCTCTACCTGCCTGGTGCCATGTTGTCTCCCTCTTTACTGTACACGTGGTGACAAAAGAGAAGATGGAGCCTCCGTGTTGAACATACCTGGCTTCCAGGTAGCCTTTTTTTGTTGGCACAGCTGCTGGTATTCACCTGTGCAATTTCCAGCTTGCTTATCTATGTCTGCAGCTTGAGTTTTCAGGCTGCTCTTTATTAGAAAAGAAATGATTTTGGAGCTGCTTTTTGTTAAAAGGGAAATTCTGCCAAGGAATCTGTTGTCCTTACTATCTTCCTAAATCATTTCTTTTTATCTCCTGTATCATTATTGGGTATGAAGTAGTATCTGATTGTCATTTTGATTTGCATTTACCTAATGGCTAATGATATTGAGCATCTTCTATAGTGCCTTTTGGCCATTTATATATCTTCTTTGGAGAAATGTCTATTCACATAATCCTTTGCTCTGTTTTTTTCTTTCTTTCTCTTTTATTATACTTTAGGTTCTGGGATACATGTGCAGAACATGCAGGTTTGTTACATAGGTATACATGTGCCGTGGTGGTTTGCTGCACCCAACAATCCATCATCTACCTTAGGTATTTCTCCTAATGCTATCCCTCCCCTAGCTCCCCAACCCCAGACAGGTCCCAGTGTGTGATGTTCCCCTTCCTGTGCCCATATGTTCTCATTGGTCAGCTCCCAACAGCATTTATTAAATAGGGAATCCTTTCCCCATTGTTTGTTTTTGTTAGGTTTGTCAAAGATCTGATGGTTGTAGATGTGTGGTGTTATATCTAAGGCCTCTTTTCTGTTCCATTGATCTATATCTCTGTTTTGGTACCAGTACCATGCTGTTTTGGTATCAGTACCATGCTGTTTTGGTATCAGTACCATGCTGTTTTGGTTACTGTAGCGTTGTAGTATACTTTGATGTAACGTAGCATGATGCTTCCAGCTTTGTTCATTTTGCTTAGAATTGTCTTGGCTATATGGGCTCTTTTTTGGTTTCATATGAAATTTAAAGTAGTTTTTTTTCTAATTTTGTGAAGAAAGTCAATGGTAGCTTGATGGGAATAGCATTGAATCTGTAAATTACTTTGGGCAGTATGGCCATTTTCATGACATTGTTTCTTCCTGTCTATGAGCATGGAATGTTTTTCCTTTGTTTGTGTCCTCTCTTATTTCCTTGAGCAGTGAGTTTGTAGTTATCCCTGAAGAGGTCCTTCACATCTCTTGTAAGTGGTATTCCTAGGTATTTTATTCTCTTTGTAGCAATTGTGAATAGGAGTTTGCTGATGATTTGGCTCTCTGTCTGTTATTGGTATATAGGAATGCTTGTGATTTTTGCACATTGATTTGTATCTTGTAACTTTGCTGAAGTTCCTTATCAGCTTATGAAGTTTTTGGGCTGAGACATGGGGTTTTCTAAATATACAATCATGTCATCTGCAAACAGAGACAACTTGACTTCCCCTCTTTGTATCTGAATATCCTTTATTTCTTTCTCTTCCCTGATTGCCCTGGCCAGAACTTGAAATACTATGTTGAATAGGAGTGATGAGAGAGGGCATCTTTATCTTGTACTGGTTTTCAAAGGGAATGTTTCCAGCTTTTGCCCATTCAGTATGATATTGGCTGGGGGTTTATCATAAATAGCTCTTATTATTTTGAGATATGTTCCATCAGTACCTAGTTTGTTGAGTGTTTTTAGCATGAAGCGATGTTGAATTTTATGGAAGGCTGTTTATGTATCTATTGAGATAATCATGTGGTTTTTGTCATTGGTTCTGTTTATGTGATGGATTGTATTTATTGATACGTGTATATTGAACCAACATTGCATTGCAGGGATGATGCTGACTTGATCGTGTCAGATAAGCTTTCCAATGTGCTGCTGGATACTGTTTGCCAGTATTTGATTTAGGATTTTCGTGTTGGTGTTCATCAGGGATATTGGTCTGAAATTTTCTTTTTCTCTTGTGTCTCTGTTGGGTTTTGGTATCAGATTACCTCATAAAATGAATTGGGAAGGAGTTCCTCTTTTTCTGTTGTTTGGAATAGTATCAGAAGGAATGATACCAGCTCCTCTTTGTACCTTTGGTAGAATTTGGCTGTGAATCTGTCTGATCCTGGGCTTTTTTGGTTGGTAGGCTATTAATTACTGCCTTAACTTCAGCTCTTGTTATTGGTCTATTCAGGGATTTGACTTGTTTCTGGTTTAGTCTTGGGAGGGTGTATGTGTCCAGGAATTTATCCATTTCTTTTAGATTTTCTAGTTTATTTGCATAGAGGTGTTTATAGTATTCTCTGATGGTTGTTTGTATTCTTGTGGGATTGGTGGTGATCTGCCCTTTATCATTTTTTATTGTGTCTATTTGATTCTTCTCTCTTTTCTTCTTTATTAGTCTGGCTAGCACTCTGTTTTGTTAATCATTTCAAAAAACCAGCTCCTGAATTCATTGATTTTTTTTTTTTTGAAGTTTTTTTCCTGTGTCTGTCTCCTTCAGTTTTGCTCTGATCTTACTTGTTTGTTGTCTTCTGCTTGCTTTAGAATTTGTTTGCTCTTGCTTCTCTAGTTCTTTTAATTGTGATGTTAGGTTGTCAATTTTACATTTTTCCTGATTTCTCCTGTGGGCATTTGGTGCTATAAATTTCCCTCTAAATACAGTTTTAGCAGTGTCCCAGAGAGTCTGGTACATTGTGTTTTTGTACTCATTGGTTTCAAATAACTTATTTATTTCTGCCTTAATTTCGTTATTTACCCAGTAGTCATTTAGCAGCAGGTTGTTCAGTTTCCATGTAGTTATGCGGTTTTGAGTGAGTTTTTTAATCCTGAGTTTTAGTTTGATTGCACTGTGGTCTGAGAGACCACAGTTTGTTATGATTTCCGTTCTTTTGCATTTGCTGAGGAGTGTTTTACTTCCAATTATGTGGTTGATTTTAGAGTAAGTGCTGTGTGGTGCTGAGAAGAAAGTATATTCTGTGGATTTGGGGTGGAGAGTTCTATAAATGTCTAAGTCTGCTTGGTCTGGACCTGTGTTCAAGTCCTGAATATCCTTGTTAATTTTCTGTGTTGTTGATCTGTGTAATATTGACAGAGGGGTCTTAAAGTCTCCCACTATTGTCTGGGAGTCTAAGTCTTTTTGTAGATCTGTAAGAACTTATTTTATGAATCTGAGTGCTCCTGTATTAGGTGCATATATATTTAGGATAGTTAGTTTTTCTTGTTGCATTGATCCCTTTACCATTATGTAATACCCTCTTTGTCTTTTTTGATCTTCGTTGGTTTAAAATCTGCTTTATCAGAAACTAGGATTGCAACCCCTGCTTTTTTTTTTCCCTTCACATTTGCTTGGCAAATCTTTCGTTCCTTTATTTTGAGCCTATGTGTGTCTTTGCACATGAGATGGGTCTCCTGAATACAGCACACCAATGGGTCTTGACTCTTTATCCAATTCGTCAGTCTTTGCCTTTTAACTGGGGCATTTAGCCCATTTACATTTGACGTTAATATTGTATGTGAATTTGATCCTATCATTATGATGCTAGCTATTTTGCCCATTAGTTGATGCAGATTCTTCATAGTGTTGATGGTCTTTACAATTTGATATGTTTTTGCAGTGGCTGGTACTGGTTTTTCCTTTTCATATTGAGTGCTTCCTTTGGGAGCTCTCATAAGGCAGTACTGGTGGTGACAAAATCCCTCAGCATTTGCTTGTCAGTAAAGGATTTTATTTCTCCTTCACTTATGAAGCTTTGTTTGGCTGGATATGAAATTCTGGGCTGAAAATTCTTTAAGAATGTTGAATTTTGGCCCTCACTCTCTTCTAGCTTGTAGGGTTTCTGCTAAGAAATGTGCTGTGAGTCTGATGGGCTTCTGTTTGTGAGTAACCCAACCTTTCTCTCTGGCTGCCCTTAACATTTTTTCCTCCATTTCAGTCTTGGTGAATCTGATGATTATATGTCTTGGGGTTGCTCTTCTTGAGGGATATCTTTGTGGTGGTCTCTGTGTTTCCTGAATTTGAATGTTGACCTGTCTTGCTAGCTTAGGGAAGTTCTGGATAATATTCTGAAGTGTGTTTTCCTACTTGGTTCTGTTCTCCCCATCACTTTCAGGTACACCACAAACATAGGTTTGGTCTTTTCAGAAAATCTGGTATTTCTGGGAGGCTTTGTTTGTTCCTTTTCATTCTTTTTTCTCTAGTCTTGTTTTCATGTTTTATTTCATTAGGTTGATCTTTATTCTCTGATATCCTTTCTTCCACTTGATCAATTTAGCTATTGATACTTGTGTATGCTTCATGAAGTTCTTGTGCTGTGTTTTGCAGCTCCATCAGGTCGTTTATGTTCTTCTCTAAACTGTTTTTTCTAGTTAGTAATTCGTCTAATCTTTTTTTCAAGGTTCTTGTTTGCATTAGGTTAGAACATGCTCTTTTAGCTCAGAGGAGTTTGTTATTACCCACCTTCTGAATCCTACTTCTGTCAATTCGTTAAACTCATTCTTCATCCAGTGTTGTTCCTTTCCTCACGAGGAGTTGTGATCCTTTGGAGGAGAAGAGGCATTCTGGTTTTTGGAATTTTCAGCCTTTATGTGCTGGTTGTTCTCAGTTTTTGGATTTATCTACCTTTGGTCTTTGTTGTTGGTGACCTTTGGATAGAGTTTTTGTGTGGTCATCTTCTTTGTTGATGTTGATGCTGTTGCTCTCTGTTTGTTAGTTTTCCTTCTAAGTCAGGCCCCCCTTCTGCAGGTCTGCTGGCGTTTGCTGGGGGTCCACTCCAGACCTTGTTTGCCAAGGTATCACCAACAGAGGCTGCAGAACAGTGAATTTTGCTGCCTGATTTTTTTTCTGGAAGGTTTGTCCCAGAGGGACACCCACCTGATTCCAGCTGGAGCTCTCCTCTGTGAGGTGTCTGTCGACCCCTGCTGGGAGGTGTTTTCTCATCAGGAGGCATGGGGTTCAGGGAGCCACTTGAGGAGGCAGTCTGTGCCTTAGAGCTCAAGTGCTATGCTGGGAGATTGTCTTCAGAGCCAGCAGACAGGAACATTTAGGTCTGTTGTAGTCGCGCCTACAATTGCCGCTTCCCCCAGGTGCTCTGTCTCAGGGAGATGGGAGTTTTATCTATAAGCCCCAACTGGGGCTACTGTCTTTCTTTCAGAGATGTCTTGCTGAGAGAGGAGGAATCTAGTGAGACAGTCTGGCTACAGAGGCTTTCTGGTACTGTGGTGGGCTCTGCCCAGTCTGAACTTCCTGGAGGTTTTCTTTACACTGTGAGGGGAAAACCACCTCTCAAGCCACAGTAATGGTGGACGCTCCTCTCCCCATCAAGCTTGAATGTCCCAGGTGGACTTCAGACTGCTGTGCTGGCAGCGAGAATTTCAAGTCAGTGGATCTTAGCTTGCTGGGCTCCTTGGAGTTGGGTTCTGCTGAGCAAGACCACTTGGCTCCCTGGTTTCAGCCCCCTTTCCAGGGCAGTAAACGGTTCTGACCCACCACGTTCCGGGCACCGTTGGGGTATGAAAAAAAAAAACTGCAGCTAGCTCGGTGTCAGCCCATATGGCCATTCAGCTTTGTGCTTGAAATCCAAGGTATGGGCATCTAAGGGAATCTCCTGGTTTGGGGGTTGCAAAGACCCTGGGAAAAGCATAGTATTTGGGCCAGAGTGCACCGTCCCTCAAGGCATGGTCTGTCATGACTTCCCTTGGCTAGGGTAGGGAGTTCCCGACCCTTTGCACTTCACGGGTGAGGCAACGTCACACCCTCTTGCTCGCCCTCCATGGGCTGCACCCACTGTCTAACTAGTTCCAATGAGATCAACCGGGAACCTCAGTTGGAAATGCAGAAATCACCCCCTTCTGTGTTGGTCTCTCTGGGGACTGCAGACAGGAGATGTTCCTATTTGGCCATGTTGCCCCAGTCATCCTGCTCTTTTTTTTTTTTTTT
Organism: Aotus nancymaae; assembly: GCF_030222135.1. Classification (NCBI taxonomy): domain Eukaryota; kingdom Metazoa; phylum Chordata; class Mammalia; order Primates; family Aotidae; genus Aotus; species Aotus nancymaae. The sequence continues at coordinate 50,739,549 of NW_026988413.1, forward strand.
TTTTTAAAAAGGTGGAATCTCCCTATGTTGCTCAGGCTGGTCTTGAACTCTGAGCTCAAGTAATCTTCCCACCTCAGCCTCCTGAGTAGCTGAGACTACAGGCATGCCCCACTGTGCCCGGTTTTTGCCTATTTTTAAACTGGGTTATTTTTTTCTCTCTTCTTCCCTTCATTCCTTTCTTATAGAATTTTTAGTTACTTTCTGCATTTAGAAGATTCTGTTGTGTTTGGGCTTCTAGATTCATTATTAAGAAGCTGCCATTTTCACCATGATCTTTTGAAGGTTATCTGTTTTCATCTGAGCTTTTTAAAATTCCCTTCAGTTTCAGAATGTGGTTACTTTTTATTCATCTCACTTGCAATTCATTTTTCTTCTTAATTGTGTGAATTGGTCTTTTTCATCATTTCTAAACTGTGGTTTCCTTAAATATGTAGCCTGAAAAAATCATTAAATTCAGTCAACTTTAACTCCTCCTCTCTTTGTCTCAGAGGCTATCAAGATGTAGGTTCTGGTCTTCTAGGATTAGCAAGTACTTTCAGATCACAAGTGCATTTGCTTGTTTTCTTTCTGGGTTCTCCTTTTTTTGGTTCACTTTTGACCTGATATAGATGTCTTTACATTTTATACAACAATTTTAGGTATTTTCATTGGGAAGTTAATAACCTAGTCTGCCATTACTGAAAATAGAAACTCATATGTCTCAACTTCTTTATAAAACAAACATGATACTATTTTATTTTCCTGATAATATGAGAAATATACCATGTAAGAGCAGTTTGGATGTCTTAGTTTTTTTTCAAATGGTGGAGAGAGAGACATTTTCAGGTTATTTTAGGGATAACCAGTTAAGAGTACATGGGGCAGTGAGGGTGCACAGAAGTGTCTTAACAGCTAAACAGATTTTATAGAGCAGTGCAACATGGTTCAGCCTACAACAGCAACTAAACAATAAGCCCTTCCTATGACTTACTCCCTGAATCTTTGCTTCTCTGTTACTTTTCTAGTACTCAGTAGCAGTTTGGGGTAATTCTTGTGCTAAGCAATGCCATTGGCAATGGGCAACAGACTTTGTATATCTTCCTTTCAATGAGAGATGGATGTCTTCCTTTGAACTAAAATTGTTTCCCTGATCTTATCAGTTGTGAGGAAGATTACAAAAGGTTGTATGACCTGAAATGTGGTGAACGAATCCATTAGGACCTACTCAGTCTACGTTCCTGAAGAAGGTTGTGGGTACTGTAAGTGCTCAGAGCGTTGTAACAGTTCTCTCCAGGGAGCTAGTGTTGTTTTTTGTTTTGTTTTGTTTTTTAATTTTTTTCTCCTGAAACAGGGTCTCACTGTGTCACCCATATTGGACTGCAGTCGTGCAATTTGGGCTGACTGCAATAGTGTTTTATGTTTATGTTCAAGTATATAGTGTAGTATTCTTCATGGTTAAATTGGGATTTAAATATTGATGTTTTACTGTTCTTTTTTGGATATCTTTCTCATTTTGCACTGAAAGACATGGCATTCAGTTCAGTGGAATTGTTTTTCTTACTGAAAGAATGGATAAATATGTAAGAATAGCATATTGTTAAATAAAAACAATTATATATTTATAAACTTTCCCAATAAGATGAAATTTTATAAAATATTCTGATATTTTGGACAAAGAATGGAAATCAACTTTGAGTTTAGTAAGCTTTAAAGTATTTTTATTTATAAAGACATAGCAATGTTTTTATTAGCAGAAATGTTCAGGACTGTTATAGTCTTTATGTGCATTATACATTGTTATTTTGATAATAGCTCACTGTTTAAATTTAGGCAACAGATTAAAATTTAATTTGCTAAATTTAAATTTAAATTTCAGTTATTTGCCTCAAACTGCAGATGTTAAACATTCCAGAACCATACATTTCTTTTTTTCTCCTTTGTTCAGTGTTTCGACAGTAATTTCAAAAAATATTAGTTATTTTTTGCCACCTAGTTAGGTATTAATGATAAAAAATTAATGTTTATGCAGGACTTTACAAGATGAAATATTTTCAGTGTTGTATATCATTCCATGTTTATGATAATTATGTTTAAAAGTTTTTTTATGGTGAGTAAACTGAGGTTCTGAAAGTTACTTATTGAAATTTCTGTAGCCAGCATACAGTAGAATTAAGGCTGTGAAATAGGATTTCTTTTTCTAAATTTAGGATTGTTTACTTTTGATAACGTGGAATATGTTAAAATATATATACAAAACTATATATGTATACACACATACACACACACACACACACACACACACACAGAGTTCATATTTTTCAGAGGCTTTCTGTAGGTAAAGAAAGCAAAAACAAAACCAGGTTCATAAAGGACAGATGAAGCATTATATAATCTAAAGAACCCTGGACTAGAAGTTAAGAGGCCTGACTGCTTTTCATCATTACTCTTAACTAGCTATATGATGGTGAACAAACTTAAGTAAACTTTTTACAATGAAACTTTGGACTAGATCTGTGTTCTTTTCCAGCTCTAAAACGTTTTGCTTCTATGAACCTGTGATAGTTTCTTCTATTGAATGTTTAGTATTTTTATGGTGTTACAAGCATAAGAGGTCAGGATTGTTCATGTTTACGATGGACACTTTATTTTCATTGTTATTAAACATTAGACTTCATTTTCCACACTCCTTTATTGTAAAAAAAAAAAAAAAAAATTACACCATAGAGACAGCTTAGTTGAATAAGTTTAACCAAATAATTACAAAGGGAGACAGAAAGGAAAGCGGAGAAAATGTGCGTTGGTACATTTTGGAATCTTTAGTTCTAATATTTAATTTTTCCTTGATTGACTTATAATCATTCTTAGCTTAGAGGTATGTCTTAGAACCTTGTTGCCTTTCAAAATGTTTTAAAGTCTAAGGACTTTTTGGAACTTTATTTATATCTTAACCATCGATACTCTGTTTACTTTGTGTAGCTTTTTTTTTTTTTTTAAACATTGGAGAAACTTTAATCTTTATTATTTGAGTTTTTAATTAATTTAAGTGTGCATGGTGTAAGAAAGCAAAAACTTTTTTCTCAAGTGGAAGCTTCTGGCTTCATTTATGGACATGAATACATCAGTTGAATTTAATTATCAACTTGAAGATCATCTCTATATTAGTTCATTTTGGTAATATTGTTTGCTTATGAACCTCAGTTTTTTCAGAACAATTTCTTGAAAAGCTTATTGTTTTTACGTAGGATATATATATATTTAAACTTTCAAATTATGTAAGAAACTGTGTTTTTTTTTTTTTCTGTTGCCCAGTCTGGAGTGCAGTGTCACGATCTTGAGCTCAGCTCACTGTAACCTCCACCTCACTGGTTCAAGTGATTCTCCTGCCTCAGCCTCCCAAGTAGCTGGGACTACAGGTGCTTTCCACCACGCCCAGCTAACTTCTGTACTATTATTATTTTTTTGAGACAGAATCTCACTCTGTTGCCTAGGCTGGAGTGCAGTGGCATGATCTCAGCTCACTACAACCTCCGCCTCCCAGGTTCAAGTGATTTTCCTGCCTCAGCCTCCCAAGTAGCTGGGATTACAGGCGTGCACCACCAAGCCTGTCTAATTTTTTTATTTTTAGTAGAGACGAGGGTTCACTGTATTAATCAGGCTGCTCTCGAACTCCTGATGTCATGATCCGCCCTCCTCGACCTCCCAAAGTGCTGGGATTACAGGCATGAACCACGGCGCCTGGCCAATTTTTGTATTTTTAATAGAGGCAGAGTTTTATCATGTAGGCCAGGCTGGTCTCGAACTCCTGACCTCAAATGATCCACCCATCTTGGCCTCCCAGAGTGCTGGGATTACAGGCATGAGCCACCATGCCCAGCTGAAAACTTGAGTTTTTAATCTTTTAACTCTCGTAAGTTTTTAACACTTTTTGATCATATAAAAGTTAAAAAATATATACAATAGCTTTATTGATGTTTCATGTACCTATCATATGTTTTACTTTTAGCTTTTTAAACTGTTAACCATTTCAGTGCTTAACTTTTTATTTTTAAATCAGACTTTTTTTTTGACTTTTACACTTTTAATTTAACTTAATGCCAAAGTTGCATAAGTATGGAAGTTTGAGAAAATTTGGAATGAAGGAGGAAATTATCCATAAAGCTTTCTTTTTAAAAAATATATGTATGTCTTATATGTATGTGTTTTTCATCATGGAATATTGTAGGGTTCTTTTTTGTTTTTAGTTGTATATCAAATAATTTAACCTACATTTTTATATGGAATGGAAACTTATTTTACTGCCTTTTTTTCCACTGGACAAGTAGAATGAAAGAGGAAGAAGATGCATGGCAACAGCAAGCATAAAATGTCATTCTCCTCAAACATTGTAAAGACATAAAGAGCATCTAGGATAGCAAAACCAAAAACCAAACAAACCCATGCTGGTGAAAATGATACTGGGCTTGTTTGGGCTCTAGTTTTTAGGGGGGCTCAGGAGCTTTTATTTCTTCTGTGGGAAAGCCAGTGTCCAGCCACCATGCTGTGAGGGAGCTCAACCTAACCTTATGAGGTTGACAAGTAGAGAAGCCCTGAGTCATTAGACATGTAAGTGAAGCTTCTTTTGTATTGTCCAGACCAGCCTAGTTGTTAGCTGAATGCAGCAGTGAGTGATCCCAGGTGGTACCACATGGAGCAGTTGAACCCTTCCTGAATTCCTGACCCACAGAGTGTAAAACAAGTCATTTTTAGCTGCGAAGTTTTGGGTTGGTTACTTATGCTGGAGCAGATGATTGACACACCAGCCAAACTGATTTTCAAATATAGAGACTGCCATCAACATGCAAGAATGCAGGCAATATTGTTCCCATGAACTTTTTCTTAGGATAATAGATAATAGATAATGCACTTCAGATAATCAAAGTGACTAGAAAAAAATCACTATGAGACTAATGTTAAGCATGAAAACTAGGATTAAGTGGGATTATAAAGAATAGTATGTAATAACTATATGTTTTGGCAAAGAAATATAATTCAGCTGTAAAAAAAAGTGGGAAGATCATATGCAAAAAATTTTAAAAACTATTTTTTGCCATCATACTTTGGATTGTAGTGTTGGTTTTGTTGATCAGGTATTTTCTGTGTATTGTGCAGCAAAGCAAATGAATACTTATACATTATTCTAATTTTGTTATCTCCTGTGTCCTTGAGAGCTAGGAGTCTCAATGTGGAAGAAATTATATGCTGTTTGTAGATTTATGTAGATGTAAGAAGGCTAAATCCTCTACTTCTGATTTTTAATTGGAAGTATCAGTAGGAACTTGTGAGATATTTTAATGTTATTTAAAAATAGTATATGCCTTATATTGATGTGTATATATATATATTTGTACATATGTATATATATGTTAATCTAAGAATGCTTTGTGTGTATTGTAGAATAAATCAAATGAATATTTATGTGATATTTTAATGCTGACATTTCCTATCTGTATCTATGGAAAAGTCCCAGAAATGAACAAACCTAGTTCTGTGAATGTGGTCTTGAAATGCTGTTTTCTGGCCAGGTGTGGTGGCCCATGTCTGGAATTCCAGCACTTTGGGAGGCCAAGGTGGGTGGATCACCTGAGGTCAGGAGTTTGAGACCAGTCTGGGCGACATGGTGACACCCCATCTCTACTAAAAATACACAACTTAGCTGGGTGTGGTGGCGGACACCTGTAATCCCAGCTATTCCGGAGGCTGAGGCAGGAGAATCGTTTGAACCCTGGAGGCGGAGGTTGCATTGAGCCAAGGTTGTGCCACTGTACTCCATCCTGGGCTACAAGAGCAAAACTCTGTCTCCAAAAAAAAAAAAAAAATTATATTTTCTACTAAAAGGAACCAAGGCTTCTTTGAGAAATCTTTGATTCCAGGTCTGGGGCATGAAATGTGTAAGGTGATCCTGGAACATTTTTATATCAGATACCAAGGAGGCTCTCAGTGACTAGTAGGTTTATGACAAACTCAGGAACTGACTAGAAGAGGCTCTGGGTGACCAGCTGTTTTAGTTTCACTACTGAAAATACTATATCTTGGGAAACTTCATGGTCTCAGGGAAAGTGGTATAGTTAATCACTCTCAGAGGCTTCTGCTGGCCAAAATGGAACAATTTGAGCATCAGTAAGGATGAGAACCGTGATGGATTGGGCATCCCTTATTATGTTTAAATCCATTTCATAATTTTATATATATAAACAGCTAAACCCCAGAACACCCCCCTGTACCCCTACCAACTAATTGTTCATCATTGATGAATATTAGGAAATGATTCCTTCATTTTGAAAACTGATAAGGAAAAGATTAATTATTTTTAGTTTTCTGTATTAATAATACTCCTAGATAAACAAAAGGTTAAGTTTATTTTTATAGAGAGATTTCATATGCTCGCAAATAAAGATAAAACGACAGAATTGGAGTATTACTATTTTGCGGTCACTTATGTTTCAGTGGATTTTGACATTGAGTATCAGTGGCTGATATCATAGATCTCTTAAAATATACCACCCTCTAATGTTAAATCTTGCCAAAAACGCTAAACCTCAATCTGATGAACCTGCCCACATCCAACTACTAATTTACAGGTAACACGGAAGATAGAAGAACTTGTTAAACTACATCAGGGGAATACAGTCAACAAAACCTAGTCTGTGGTTAACTATAGAACATATGATTCAATATATTCAATAAATTACCATGAGAAAAAGACATTGTGAGTGAACCAACAGATTAAAAATGGGAAAAATTAAACCATAGCACTTAGGTATTTATACTTCAGTAATAAAAATATAAAGTAAGGAAGTGATTAATGTAAAAGAATAGTGGTTTCTCTTGGTTGGCATGAAGGGTAATGGCATTGGGAGGGAGTACATGAGGGCTTATTTGGTGGTTCACATGGTCCTGACTCTTGATCTATGTAGTGCTTCTAAGTTCATTTAACTGTGTATCTCTGAGTGTGGTTTTCTATGTTTGTGTTATATTTAATAGTAAAAGTCTAAAATAAAAAGGAGGGAAAGAAAATTGATTGGAGGGGAGGCAGCTATATTGGGAAATGGTGAGAATTGATGCCTTATAGATCAACTTATAATAGCTTAGACTTATTGACTAAGGATTTTATTAAATGCTATTCTCAGAAGATTCAACATACTCTGTAAGTAGAGAGCCATTAAAATTTACTAAAAAGGGGGTTGGAGTGCTGAAAACTGCATTTTTAAGAAGGTAAATCTGGCTGGGTAGATTTCAGTGAGGAACTTGAAAGCTATCCAAAAAACCACTATTGTTAAGGTAATAGTGATAAAGATTTGGATTAAGGTGATGCTTGTAGGAATAAAGGTAAAATAACAACTCTTAGGCAGTAGGACAAATGGTAAGACTTGGTGACAGATTAAGCATGGTTGCTAAAAATAAAAACAGTGAAAATAAAGATTGCATTTTTGAGAGCATACCCTTTGTTGGGTAGGATGGGGAATTCTGAATGGCAATCATGCTAGAGTAAGAGCTTTATTTCTTCTTACGATGTATTTAGAATCTCAGAGAAATGGTTGCTAGGGATTTTGTGTTCCAGATTATTTATCTAAAAATGCCATTTCTGACAAGGAAGAAACGGATAATGTTTCCAGTGCAAGATATCCAAGTTACTGGTGTCCAATCTGTATGGATTTGCAGCAACTTCCAATTTTGCCTCCTTAGAAGAGAGAATTCGACTGAGGGGCATAAAGCAGAAAAAGAGACAAAAGCACATTTCAGAGCAGGAGTGGAAGTTTATTTAAAAAGGCTTTAGAATGGGAAAGGAAGCATAGAAAGTCTCAAGTGGGCACTGAGGTCAAGTGCAGTGTTTAACCTTAATCTGCAGACTTTGTAGCCTGACTCCTTTCCCATGATTCTTCCCTTAGGGTGGGCTGCCCGCATGTGCAGTGCCCTCCTTAGCCTTAAGAGGTAAGCAAACGCAGTGTGTTTAGGAAGTTGTATGCATGCCCATCTGAGGCTTTCTTCCTTTTTCAGGTGGAGTGCCCCCAGCAGGTTACACTCCACCATTTTGTGTCTTAAAGGAGGTGCCTAGGAAGTTGCTTCTCCCTGGTGTTTGCATTCAGTTAACAGTTTAGTGCACCAGGTGTGGACCATCAAGAAATGGCCTCTCCTTGGCACTGACGGCCAATTTATCACTTTTAGAGAGGCAATGTGATAGTTGCTGAACCATCAGCCTACTACATTCCTAGTTAAGTGGGGCAGTAGCCCTCTCCTGCCCTCACTCATGCCTGTTTAACTACCTGCAACAACAGTGATTGCTTTTGTTAAGTGCATAGTTGGGAGAGAGAGAGGAGGATGACTTTTCAATGTTATTTCTTTTTATCTCTTGAATTTTGAATCGTGTACTTGTATTATCTATTCAGAAAATGAATAACATTTAGTTAAAAGATAAAGATGCCCTAATCTTCAATTTCTAGGGGAAAATTTTCATTTGGCGTTAAAAAAATTATTAAAGTATTTCAGACTAGTTTCTCTGAAAAGCAGTCAGGTAAATATTTTAATACTTAGTTGCTTTTGACTTAACATATGTTTGTAAATGTATGTATGTATGTTTATATTTGAGTATGGTGTATGCATACATATAGTGCATTGCTTGTGAGTGCACGGGTGTGGCTGTGTGTGGCTCTGGTGCATGTATTTATTTCACCCATAAAAGAATGATTGTACCTGGAGACTCAGGGACCCTGGCTTCTCAGAGCTTTTAATTCTTATTGCCACCATGTAGGATTTTTTTCCTTAAGCAGGAAGGTGTCCTTGCTTCTCAGCTAGCCTTGGGGCCATTAGAAAATGGTTGTGACACAGCAGGATGGAATGTCTGTGCTTTGTAATCACTACTGAGGCTGAAGATCACTACATGTTATTCAGTTTGTCACCATCCACCACACTCTTCCCCCATGCAACTGCTGTGAATCCAGCTTCTGTAAAAAAATGTCCTAAAATACATGAACCTTTATTTCTTATCCCAGCATTTTGATAGCTAAAGATCCAGTATTAGATCTGGGAAAGCAAAGGGAGTAGGAAGTATGTGAAATAGTTTGGTTTTGTTGTTTGTGTACTTTCTCTTTTATAATTGATTAGTGATTAAAAACCACCAGGCATGGTGGCTCACACCTGTAATCCTAGCACTTTGGGAATCTGAGGCCAGAGGATCACCTGAGCCCAGTAGTTTGAGAGCAGCCTGGGCAACATGGCAAAACCTCATCTCCACAAAAAATGCATTTAGCCAGGCATGGTGGCATGTACCTGTAGTCCCAGCTACTTGGGAGGCTGAGGTAGAAGGATCTCTTGAGCCCAGAAGGTTGAGTTTGCAGTGAGCTGTGATCATGCCATTGCGCTTCAGTCTGGGCAACAGAACGAGACCCTGTTACCGCCCCCCGCCCCCCCCAAAAAAAAGAAAAAAGAAAAAAATTAGAGAAATAATGAAATTGAGAGGAGTTTTTTTTTTTTTTTAATATTTTATTGCGTTTTAGGTTTTGGGGTACATGTGAAGAACTTGCGAGATTGTGGCGTAGGTACATACATGGCAATGTGGTTTGCTGCCTTCCTCCCCATCACCTATATCTGGCATTTCACCCCATGTTATCCCTCCCCAACTCCCCACCCCCTGCTGTCCCTCCCCTAGTTCTCCTCAACAGACCCCAGTGTGTGATGCTTCCCTCCCTGTGTCCATGTGTTCTCATTGTTCAACACCCACCTATGAGTGAGAACATGCGGTGTTTGATTTTGTGTTCTTGTGTCAGTTTGCTGAGAATGATGGTTTCCAGATTCATCCATGTCCCTACAAAGGACAGGAACTCATCGTTTTTGATGGCTGCATAGTATTCCATGGTGTATATGTGCCACATATTCCCTGTCCAGTCTATCATCGATGGGCATTGGATTGGTTCCAAGTCTTTGCTGTTGTAAACTGTGCTGCAATGAACATTCGTGTGCATGTGTCCTTATAATACAACGATTTATAATCCTTTGGATATATACCCAGTACTGGGATTGCTGGGTCAAATGCAATTTCTATTTCTAGGTCCTTGAGGAATCGCCACACTGTCTTCCACAATGGTTGAACTAATTTACACTCCCACCAACAGTGTAAAAGTGTTCCTGTTTCTCCACATCCTCTTCAGCATCTGTTGTCTCCAGATTTTTTAATGATCGCCATTCTAACTGGCATGAGATGGTATCTCAATGTAGTTTTGATTTGCATTTCTCTAATGACCAGTGGTGATGAGCATTTTTTCATGTTTATTGGCCTCATGTATGTCTTCTTTGGTAAAGTTTCTGTTCATATGCTTCGCCAACTTTTGAATGGGCTTGTTTTTTTCTTGTAAATCTGTTTTAGTTCTTTGTAGATTCTGGATATTAGCCCTTTGTCAGATGGGCAGATTGCAAAATTTTTTTTTCCATTCTGTAGGTTACTGATTCACTCTAATGATTGTTTTGTTTGCTGTGCGGAAGCTGTGGAGTTTAATTAGGACCCATTTGTCTATTTTGGCTTTTGTTGCCAATGCTTTTGGTGTTTAGTCAGGAAGTCCCTGCCTATTCCTATGTCCTGAATGGTTTCACCTAGATGTTCTTCTAGGGTTTTTATGGCGTTAGGTCTTATGTTTAAATTTTTAATCGATCTGGAGTTAATTTTAGTGTAAGGTGTCAGGAATGGGTCCAGTTTCTGCTTTCTGCACATGGCTAGCCAGTTTTCCCAACACCATTTATTAAACAGGGAATCCTTTCCCCATTGCTTGTTTTTGTCAGGTTTGTCAAAGAGTAGATGGTTGTAGATGTGTGGCATTGCCTCCAAGGCCTCTGTTCTGTTCCATTGGTCTATATCTTTGTTTTGGTCCCAGTACCATGCTGTTTTGATTACTGTAGCCTTGTAGTACAGTTTGAAGTCAGGTAGTGTGATGCCGGCAGCTTTGTTCTTTTTGCTTAGAATTGACTTGGCTATGTGGGCTCTCTTTTTGTTCCATATGAAGTTTAAGGTGGTTTTTACTGGTTCTGTGAAGGTCATTGGTAGCATGATGGGGGTAGCATTGAATCTATAAATTACTTTGGGCAGTCTAGCCATTTTCACAATATTAATTCTTCCTAACCATGAGCATGGGATGTTTTTTCCATCTGTTTGTGTCCTCTCTTATTTTGTTGAGCAGTGGTTTGTAGTTCTCCTTGAAGAGGTCCTTTACAGTCTTTGCTAGTTGTATTCCTAGGTATTTTACTCTCTTTGTAGCAGTTGGGAATGACAGTTCGTTCTTCATTTGGCTCTCTTTAAGTCTGTTATTGGTGTATAGGAATGCTTGTGATTTTTGCATGTTGATTTTGTATCCTGAGACTTTGCTGAAGTTGCTTACCAGTTTCTGGAGAGTTTGGCCTGAGACAATGGGGTCTTCTAAATATAAAATCATGTTGTCTGCAAATAGAGACAGTTTGACTTCCTCCTTTTTGAATTGAATACCCTTTATTTCTTTTTCTTGCCTGATTGCTCTGGCTAGAACTTCCAATACTACATTGAATAGGGGTCGTGAGAAAGGGCATCCTTGTCTAGTGCCACATTTCAAAGGGAATGCTTCCAGTTTTTGTCAATTCAGTATGATATTAGCTATGGGTTTGTCATAAATAGCTTTTGTTATTTTGAGATACCTAGTTTATTGAGAGTTTTTAGTATAAAGGGCTGTTGAATTTTGTCAAAGGCCTTCTCTGCATCTATTGAGATAATCATGTGGTTTTTGTCTTTGGTTCTGTTTATCTGGTGGATTGCATTTATAGACTTGTGTATGTTGAACCAGCCTTGCATCCCCGGGATGAAGCCTACTTGATCATGATGGATAAGCTTTTTGCTGTGCTGTTGCAATCGGGTTGCCAGTATTTTATTGAAGATTTTTGCATCTATATTCATCATGGATATTGGCCTGAAGTTTTCTTTTCTTGTTGAGTCTCTGCCAGGTTTTGATATCAGGATGATGCTGGTCTCAAAATGATTTGGGAAGGATTCCCTCTTTTTGGATTTTTTTGGAATAGTTTCAGAAGGAGTGGTACCAGCTCCTCTTTGTATGTCTAGTAGAATTTGGCTGTGAACCCATCTGAACCTGGGCATTTTTTGGTTGTTAGGCTCTTAATTGCTGCCTCAACTTCAGCCCTTGTTATTGGTTTATTCAGGGTTTTGACTTCTTCCTGGTTTAGGCTTGGGAGGATGTGCAAGTGTCCAGGAATTTATCCATTTCTTCCAGGTTTACTGGTTTATGTGTATAGAGTTGTTTGTAGTAATCTCTGATGGTAGTTTATATTTCTATGGAATCGGTGGTGATGTCCCCTTTATCTTTTTTTATTGCGTCTATTTGATTCTTCTATCTTTTCTTTTTTATTAAACTGGCTAGTGGTCCATCTGTTTTGTTGATCTTTTCAAAAAACCAGCTCCTGGTTTTATTGATTTTTTGAGGGGTTTTTTAGGTCTCTGTCTCCTTCAGTTCTGCTCTGATCTTAGTTATTTCTTGTCTTCTGCTAGGTTTTGAGTTTTTTTGATCTTGCTCCTCTAGTTCTTTCAATTTTGATGATAAAGTGTCGATTTTAGATCTTTCCTTGTTTCTCAGTCAGTGTCTTTTGATTGGGGCTTTTAGCCCATTTACATTTAGCGTTAATATTGTTATGTGTGAATTTGAACCTGCCATTTTGATGCTAGCTGGTTGTTTTGCCTGTTAGTTGGTGTAGTTTCTTCATTGTGTCGATGCTCTTTACCATTTGGTACGTTTTTGGAGTGGCTGGTACTGGTTGTTCCTTTCTATGTTTAGTGCTTCTTTCAGGAGCTCTTGTAATGCAGGCCTGTTGGTGATGAAATCTCTGAGTAGTTGCTTGTTTGTAAAGGATTTTATTTCTTCTTTGCTTATGAAACTTAGTTTGGCTGGATATGAAATTCTAAGTTGAAAGTTCTTTTCTTTAAGGATGTTGAATATTGGCCGCCACTCTCTTCTGGCTTGTAGGGTTTCTGCTGAGACATCCGCTGTGAGTCTGATGGGCTTCCCTTTGTGGGTAACCTGACTTTTCTCTCTGGCTGCCCTTTGCATTTTTTCCTCATTTCAGCCCTGGTGAATCTGACAATTATGTACCTTGGGGTTGTTCTTCTTGAGGAATATCTTTGTGGTGTTCTCTGTATTTCCTGGACTTGAATATTGGCCTGCCTTACTAGGTTGGTGAAGTTTTCCTGGATAGTATCCTGAACAGTGCCTTCCAGCTTGGATTCATTCTCTCCGTCACATTCAGTTACACCCATCGAATGTAGATTAGATCTTTTCACATAATCCCATATTTCTTGGAAGCTTTGTTCATTTCTTTTTACTCTTTTTTCTCTAATCTTGCCTTCTTGTTTTATTTCATTGAGTTGATCTTCGACCTCTGATATCCTTTCTTCTGCTTGGTCAATTAGGCTATTGAAACTTGTGTATGCTTCGCAAAGTTCTCGTGTTGTGTTTTTCAGGTCCATCAATTCATTTATATTCCTCTCTAAGCTGTTTATTCTCATTAGCATTTTGTCAAACCTTTCTTCAGGGTTCTTAGTTTGTTTGCATTGGGTTAGAACATGTTCTTTTAGCTCAGAGAAGTTTCTTATTACCTACCTTCTGAAGCCTGTTTCTGTCAATTCATCACACTCATTCTCCATCCAGCCTTGTTCACTTGCTGGTGAGGAGTTGTGATCCCTTGTAGGAGGAGAGGCGTTCTGGTTTTGGGTGTTTTCTTTCTTTTTGTGCTGGTTTCTTCCCATCTTTGTGGATTTATTTACCTGTGGTCTTTGTAGTTAGTGACTTTCAGATGGGGTCTCTGAGTGGACGTCCTATTTTTTGATCATGTAGTTATTTCTTTCTGTTTCTTAGTTTTCCTTCTAAGAGTCGGGCCCTTCTGCTGGAGGACTGCTGGAGGTCCACTCCAGACCCTGCTTTCCTGGGGATCACCTGCAGTGGCTACAGAATAGGAAGGGTTGCTGCCAGTTTCTTCTTCTGCTATCTTTGTCCCAGAAGGATACCTGCCAGATGTCAGTCTGAGTTCTCCTTTTTGAGATGACTCTTTGTATATGTCGGGGTAGGGGAGCTGCTTGAGGAGACAGTCTGTCCTTTATAGGAGCTCAAGTGCTGACCTGTGAGCTCTGTTCTTCCATTTAGACCTGCTGGGCCAGGTACGTTTACCTCTGCTGCTGCAGAACTCATAACTGCCTTTTTTTCACAGGTGCTCTGTCCTGGGAAGGTAGGACTTTATTTATAAGTTTCTGTCGTGCTGCTGCCCGTTTTCACAGATGCCCTGCCCAGTGAGGAGGCAGCTTGGTCACTGTCTGCCAGCAGAGTTGTTGCTGAGCTGCTGTGGGCTCCGCCCAGCTGCCGTGTGAACGTCCCTGCAGTCCTTCCCTGCAGCCCCTCCCCCACAGAGCTGGACCATCCTGGGTTCAGCTGTGCTTGCTGTGAAACTCTTAATCCACAGCATTTCAGATTGCTGGTCTTTGTGGGGGTGGGACCGGACGGTCCTGATCACCTGGCTCCCTGCCTCAGACACCCCCCCCTTTTTTTTTTTTTTCAGTTGAACAGGTGACTCTGTCTCCCAGGTGTTCCAATCATCAGTTGATACAGCACCCAGATTTGTGTGAGATTTTGTGTGGAGACCCACTGCACCGGCTGAAACAGCTGTGCTGGAGACTCATGGAACTTTGTTGTCCAGGAATCTCCTGGCTTGGCTCCCAGTTTCAGTCCCCGTTTTATCAGTTGAATGGGCGACTCTGTCTCCCAGGTGCTCCAGTCGCCAGCTGAAACGGCACCTGGACCCATGTGAGTTTTTTGTGCGGAGACCTGCCATACTGGCCAAAACAGCCGCGCTGGAGACCCGTGACACTCCTTGGCCTGGGAATCTTCTGGTCTGTGGGCAATAAAAATCCATCTGGAAATGCAGCGACCATTCACCCTCTGCGATCTCGCTGGGAGCCGCAGTCCAGAGCTGCTCCTACTCGGTCATCTTGGATCCCTCTGCAAGAGAAGTTTTAAGATCACTCAGGCAGGGTCTAGAAAAGAGAAGCTGGAGTTGGAAATAGCAGGAGGCAGTAGTAGGAAGCTAAGCAGCCTAATATAGTGGTTGTCAATTTTGGCTGCACATTGGCACCACCAGGGAATCTTAAAAACATAACTTATGCTTGGTTCCCATCCCTAGAGATGCTGATTTAACTGGTCAGGGCTATGGCCTGGGCATTAGAACGTTTTGAATCTACCCACTTGAATTTGTAGTCAAGACTGAGAACCAGTGGGCTAGAGAATAAAACTGGTTTAGGACTGAGAGAATCCTTGGCTCTCACAGTGCCTCAGTTCGAAGCTCTCTCCACTTGGGATAAATTGGAGTTTACTGTAAAATGTAAATATAGTACTTCTGTGTGTGTTCTCTAGGAGATTTGATGCTTTTTAAGACTTGTGATTGTTTAGGTTTTTCATTGGTGGGAAACAAAGCATGAGTGAATCTTTAGCATCTGGAAGGAATGGGCAGATTCACATATAAGCAAAGTGTGAACCACTGTGCTTGGTTTTTTTTTAAAAAAAAACTTTTTATTTTAAGTTCCAGGATACATGTGCAGGATGTGCAGGTTTGTTACATAGGTAAACATGTGCCATGGTGATTTGCTGCACCTATCTCAACCCTCTGTGCTTGTTATTGCTATTTAATAATAGTAATAAATTTTCATGGATCAACTAATTTAACATTGTGTTGTTTGCACAGGTTGCCTGTGATTTGCTTCGGAGAATTATTCGTATCTTGAATCTCAGTAAGAGACTCCAAGGACAACTGCAAGGGGGAAGTAGAGAGATAACAAAAGCTGCTCAGAGTCTCAATGAACTTGGTAAGTTTTTTTTTTTTTATTAAAAAGTTAGTAGAGATTTAAAGAGTTTTTAAGTCACATGATTGGTTGACTTGTTATCACCATCAGCAAGTACTGTTAAACAAATTTTTTAAATAATTGGCTGTGTATAATATTGTAACCGCTCTCAGAAGGAGTAAGTACAATTAGTTGATTTCTTTGAAATGCTATTTATTTTAATTATAGTAAAGTTGGCCTTTTTTCGTATACATGTCTGTGAATTTTAACACATATATAGATTCATGTAAGCACCATTACAGTCTTGATACAGAACAATTCCATCACTCCCCCGCATTCCCTCATTATCCCTTCATGATGACGCCTACCTGCTTCCACTAATCCTGGCAACCACTGATCTTTTCTCCATTATTGTGGTTTTGTCTTTTTGAGAATGACACATAAATGGAATTACAAAGTAGGTAACCTTTTGAGGCTGTCTTCTTGTACTCAAAATAATACCTTTGTGATTTATTCAAGTTTTTGGGTGTACTAATAGTTTGTTACTTTGTGTTTGATTGAATACCATTGTATGAGTATCCTGCAGTTTGTTTATTGATTCACTGATTGAAGGACATTTGTATTGTTTCCAGTTTTTGGTGATTATGAATACAGCTGCTATGGACATTAATGTACATATTTATGTGAAGTTAAATTTTTTTTTTTCTAGGAGATATTCTAGAGAAATGATGCTTTTAAGATGACAAATCCCATGTTGATACTATGCCTAGCAAGTTTTAAAAATGTATTTCTTTGTTCATTCTTTCCTCAAACATTTATTACAGGACCTCGATAGTCAAGTATTTAATGTCCATGCTTTTGACTGTTAACCAGCTGCCAGGTCCATAATGCAGCACATCATAATTTTTCAGGCAAAATTTTGAATAGCTAGTGAGTGCACATAGAACTGCCCAACATTGTGTTTTAATGAGGCTTGGTGGTTTTCTTTTCACTGGGTACCCAATAGTTTTTCTGAGTGGATATATGTAGTGGCATTTATACTTTACAGGTTCAGAAGTCTTTGATTATATCCATTTCAGATAGTAAGAGTCTTCAGATAGTAAGGTACTTTTGGGTTGTGCTTTGAAAGCAGTTATGCCAAAATAGTATCCAAGAAATGTGCATTACATGTTCTTTCTGAATTTTCCTGTCTTTGATTTTTCAGTTATATAGTCATGCTTATTCCATATTTTTTAAATTAATCAAGGAAATCTATCCTTCACAAATAAGGCTTTGACAGCATTACAGTTATATACTACTCAAATATAGGTTTTACTTAGGAAAATAATTGGAAATGTCTCTAACTTGTGATTTAGTATGCTTAGAATATGTTATATAAGAAGTTAAACTTTTGAGCTGAATATGGTGGCTGGTTCCTGAAGGCCCAGTTACTTGGGAGGTGAAGGCAGGCAGTATTGCTTGAGGCCAGGAGTTTGAGACCAGCCTGGATGCACAGAACAGATCTCCTCTCATTCTAAAAAAAAAAAATTAATTCAGAAGTAAAGAAAGTTAAAACAAAATAAAAGTTTAGCATTATAGCATGTGCCTGCAGTCCCAGGTACTTGGGAAACTGAAATGGGAGGATCACTTGAGCCCACAAGTTAGAGGCTGCAGTGAGCTGTGATTGCACCAGTGTTCTCCAGCCTGAGTGAGAGAGCAAGATCTTGTCTCATAAAAAAACGTTAACTTTTTAAACAGTGAATGATGCTTGTGTGTTTTCACAGTATGATCTAAGCATAGAAGTGTAAAAATTCAAGTATCAGCTACTGTTTTGCTGTATCACATTTAATATCTGTGTACCAACAATAGTTTGTGGGATTATGGAATCATCAAACCCGGATACATACTACTCCAAGGCTTATTAAGTATGTTTGTCATCACTGACACTCCTTTCAGTATTAAAAATATTGCTAAATTTTGATTGGATTATGATTATCATTTCTTCTGTGATAGATGCTGTAATACAGATGGTGATTCTTTAAAAAAAAAAAAGGCACAATTATTGAACATAACGTTCTGAGTTGGTATAATGCAGAGTGTAAAACCATTATCCTTCCAGTGTGCTGTTGGCTTTACCTAAAGTTTTTATAAAGATTGTTAAAAAGTTTTTGAGAAACTATAGTTTATGGTGGAATGATCTCAAAGTGGATTGAAGTAATCTAATTTTTTAAAGCTTTGCAGTTGATGTGTGATTTAATATTTGCAAAGACATCATGTCTTTTTCTTTCACCACTGTAGTTCAGTCTTGACCAGTCCTGGTATTTATAACTAATAAGGAGAAACCAAGGAAAAATAAATTACTATATATGAAATTAATACGTGAATAAAAATAATAATTTTGCAGTAACCATTATAGTTATATATACTAAATGACACTTCTACAATTGGAAACACCTCTAAAACTGTCAGTGTCTTTATCAATATGATTCTGTTTTTCATTAGAAAGAATAAAATGATGAAGAATAGCAGTGTTTATACCACAGACCCTTGAAATTAACTTAAAAGCAATCTTTCAAACCTGAAAGGTTTTGAGGCTTGATTTGGGATACCCACAAGAAATACATTGTCATCTGGAAATTAAGTATATTCTATGAGACTGGGGTGTGGAGTGACTACTAGTGGATACAGATTTCTTTTTAGGGTGATAAAAATGTTCTAGAATTAGTTAGTGGTGATTGTTGTGCCACTTTGTCAGTGTACTAAAAACCACTGCATTGTATACTTTGAAAGAGAGAGTTTTATGTTATAGAAATTTGAAATTCATCAGTGTTGTTGTGTGTATTAATACCTTTGCATTTTTATTACGGACTAATATTCCATTGGTATATCACAGTTGCTTTATCCATTCACGTGCTGATGAACATTTGGGTTATTCCTAATTCTTTAATACTATAAATTAAGCTGCTATGAACATTTATGTGCAAGTCTTTGCATGAACATATCCTTTCATTTCTCTTGGATAAATACATAGGATTGGAATGTCTAGATCATATGGTAGGTATATGTTTAGCTTTTAAGAAATTGCCAGCGTATTTTTCAAAGTAGTTGTAATGTTTACATTCCTACCAGTAGTATTTGAAAGTTCTACTTCCCCCTACAACCTTGCCAACACTTGTTACAGTCAGTCTTCTTAATTTTAGTCATTCTAATAGGTATATTGTGGTATCTTGTTTTGAGTTTTCAAAGAAAGCTACTATAACTAATAAAAGAGTTGAGGAAGATTTTAGTATACTAGATAAACATATAAAAAATTAATTGTATTTCTGTATACTCTATTAGCAACAAGCAATTGGAAATTGAAATTCAAAAATATTACTTATAACAGCATAAAAATACGACAGACTTAGGGATAAATCTAACAAAAGATGTGTAGAACCTGTAAACTACAAAATACTGTTGAGAACAAAGAAGATCTAAATCAGTCAACCAATTTTGTTCATCAGTTGGAAGACTTAATATTATTTATTAAGATGTACACTCTTCCCAACTTGATCTATGAATTTAACACAATTTCAGTTTAAATTCCAGGAGGCTTTTAGAAATTGACAGGCTGATTAAAAAATTCATATGGAAATTCTGAAGATCTAGAATAGCCAGAATAACTTTCAAGAGAAAACAGAGTTGGAAGAATAATGCTGCCTGATTTGAAGACTTATTATAAAGACTCCTTTTAGTAATCAAGACATAAAGATCAATGGAACAGAGATCCCAGAAATAGACCCACATATATATGAACAACTGATTTTTGACACATTTCGTAGAGAAAAAATAGTCTTTTCAACAGATGGTGTAGGAACAATTGGATCTCAATATGCAAAACAGTGAACTTGTATCCATACTTGACTTCATATAAAAATACTAACTCAGAATGAATTCATGTCCTAAATGTAAAACCTGAAACTACAGAAGTTAAAGGAGGAGACAGAAGATTTTTTTATTTTTATTTTTTTCTTTTCTTTTTAAAAAACTTTTAAATTTTACTTTAAGTTCCAGGATACGTGTACAGAAGGTGTGGGTTTGTTACACAGGTATACATGTGCCATGGTGGTTTGCTGCACTTATCGACCTGTCATCTAGGTTTTCTTCCTTTCTTTTTTTTTTTCTTGAGATGGAGTCTTGTTCTCATTGCCCAGGTTGGAGTGCAATGGCATGATCTCCACTCACTGCGATCTCCACTCACTGCAACCTCTGCCTCCCAGGTTCAAGTGATTCTCCTGCCTTAGCCTCCCAAGTAGCTGGGATTACAGGCATGTGCCACCACGCCCAGCTAGTTTTGTATTTTTAGTAGAGATGATGGGGTTTCTCTTTGTTAGTCAGGCTGGTCTTGAACTGACCTCAGGTGATCTGTCTGTCTCGGCCTCCCAAAGTGCTGGGATTACAGGCCTGAGCCAACACGTCCAGCCTAGGTTTTAAGCCTCACATGTTTTAGGTATTTGTCCTAATGCTTTCCCTCCTTTGGCTCCCCGGCCCCCAGCAGTCCCTGGTGTGTGTTCCCCTCCCTGTGTCCAAGTGTTCTCATTGTTCAACTCCCAGTTATAAGTGAGAACATGCAGTGTTTGGTTTTCTGTTCCTGTGCTAGTTTGCTGAGGATGATGGCTTCCAGCTTCATCCATGATCCCACAAAGGACATGAACTCATTCTTTTTTATGGCTGCATAGTATTCCATGGTCTATATGTACCACATTTTCTTTACTTAATCTGCCATTGCTGGTCATTTGGGTTGGTTCCATGTCTTTGCTATTGTACATACAGCTGCAATAAACATACATGTGCATGTGTCTTTACAGTAGAACGATTTATATTCCTTTGCGTATATCCCCAGTAATGGGACTGTTAGGTCAAATGGTATTTCTGGTTCTAAATACTTGAGGAATCACCACACTTTCTTCCCCAACTGTTGAACTAATTTACATTCCCACCAGCATTGTAAAAGCGTTCTTATTTCTACACAGCCTTGCCAGCATCTATTGTTTCTTGACTTTTTAATAATCATTATTCTGATTGACGTGAGATGGTATCTCATTATGGTTTTGATTAGCATTTCTCTAATGATCAGTGACGTTGATCTCTTTAATGTTTGTGGCTGCATAAATGTCTTCTTTTGAGAAGTGTCTATTCATATCCTTGCCCACTTTTTGATTTTTTGTTTGTTTTCCTTGTAAATTTGTGTAAGTTCCTTGTAGATTCTGGATATTAGAATTTCATCAGATGGGTAGATTGCATAAATTTTCTCCCATCCTGTAGGTTGCCTGTTTACTGTGATGATAGTTTTTTTTGCTATGCAGAAGCGATGTAGTTTAATTCGATCCCATTTTTCAATTTTGGCTTTTGTTGGAATTGCTTTTGGCATTTTCATCATGAAATCTTTGCCCATGCCTATGTCCTGAATGGTATTGCCTAGATTTTCTTCTAGGGTTTTTATGGTTTTGGGTTTTACATTTAAGTCTTTAATCAATCTTGAGTTAATTTTTATATAAGGTGTAAGGAAGGGGTCCAGTTTCAGTTTTGCATATGGCTAGCCAGTTTTTCCAGCACCATTGACTAAGTAGGGAATCCTTTCCCCATTGCTTGTTTTTGTCCGGTTTGTTGAAGATCAGATGGTTGTAGATGTATGGTGTTATTTCTGAGGTATTTGTTCTGTTCCATTGATCTGTATATCTGTTTTGGTACCAGTACCATGCTGTTTTGGTTACTGTAGCCTTGTAGTATAGTTTGAAGTCAGCATGATGCCTCCAACTTCGTTCATTTTGCTTAGGTTTGTCTTGGATATACAGGCTCCTTTTTGGTTCCGTATGAAATTTAAAGTAGTTTTTTCTAATTCTGTGAAGAATGTCAATGGCAGTTTGATAGGAGTAGCATTGAATCTATAAATTACTTTGGACAGTAAGACCATTTTCACAACATTGATTCTTCCTATCCGTGAGGATAGAATGTCTTCCCATTTGTTTGTGTCCTCTTTTGTTTCCTTGAGGAGTGGTTTCTAGTTCTTATTGAAGAGGTCTTTCACTTCACTTATTAGCTGTATTCCTAGGTATGTTATTCTCTTATAGCAATTGTGAATGGGAGTTCATTCATGATTTGGCTCTCTGCTTGTCTGTTATTGGTGTATAGGAATGCTTGTGATTTTTGCACATTGATTTTATATTCTGAGACTTGGCTGAAGTTGCTTATCAGCTTAAAGAGTTTTTGGGCTGAGATGATGGGGTTTTCTAAATATACATGCCATCTGCAGAGGCAGTTTTATTTCCTCTCTTCCTTTTTGCATACGTTTTATTTCTTTCTCGTGTCTTATAGCCCTGGCCAGAACTTCAATACTGTGTTGAATGGGAGTGGTAAGAGAGGGCATTCTTGTCTTGTGCCTGTTTTCAAAGTGAATGCTTCCAGCTTTTGCCCATTCAGTACTATATTGGCTATGGGATTGTCATAAATAGCTCTCATTATTTTGAGATAAGTTCCATCATTACCTAGTTTATTGAGAGTTTTTAACATGAAGGGATACTGAATTTTGTCAGAGACCTTTTGTACATCTACTGTGGTAATCCTGGTTTTTGTCACTGGTTCTGTTTATGTAATGGATTACGTTTATTGATTTGCATATGTTGAACCAGCCTTGCATCCCAGAGATAAAGCCAACTTGATCGTGGTGGATAAGCTTTTTGATGTGTTGATGGATGCAGTTTGTCAGTATTTTATTAAGGATTTTCACATTGATGCTTATCAGGGATATTGGCCTTAAGTTTTCTTTTTTTGATGTGTCTCTGCTAGGTTTTGGTTATCAGGATGATGCTGGCCACATAAAATGAGTTAAGGAGGTATCCTTCCTTTTCAGTTGTTTGGAATAGCTTCAGGAGTGGTACCAGCTCCTCTTTGTACCTGGGTTAGAATTCGGCTGTGAATCCATCTGGATCTGGGCTTTTTTTAGTTGGTAGATTATTAGTTAGTACCTCAATTTCAGGACTTGTTATTGGTCTATTCAGGGATTCAGCTTCTTCCTGGCTTAGTCTTGGGAGGGTGTATGTGTCCAATAATTTACCAATTTCTTCTAGATTTTCTAGTTTATTTGCATAGAGGTGTTTATAGTATTCTCTTGATGGTAGTTTTTATTTCTCTGGTATCAGTGGTGATGTCCCCTTTAACATTTTTTTGTTATGTCTATTTGATTCTTCTCTCTTTTCTCTATTAGTCTAACTAACGGTCTATCTGTTTTGTTAATCTTTTCTAAAAACTAGCCCCTGAATTCATTAATTTTTTGAAGGGCTTTTTGTGTCTCTATCTCCTTCAGTTCTGCTCTCATCTTAGTCATTTCTTGTCTTGTGCTAGCTTTTGGATTTGTTTGCTCTTACTTCTCTAGTTGTTTTAATTGTTAGGGTGTTGATTTGAGATCTTTCCAGCTTTCTTATTTTTGTGTTTAAGGTATATGTGTGTATATATATTATATATATATATAAGGTCATGTTTATATAGAGAATGTATTTTATGTTGGTATTATGGGTTGACTGTTATTGACTTAATATTCTATATTAAAGCTTTATTTCATTATTGAATAATTTTTTAAAAGTATAAATAAGCAATTGGATATGATAGAAAGTATTTCCTCTACTAATTTTTATTGCTTATGGTCTATTTTCTGAGTTTTAGATTTTTATTGCTAAGCTGCAATATATTAACACCATGTGTCATGAGAGAATATTCTTAAAACCAAATTTGTCATAGAAGCATTATAATATATTTATTGTGGGAGAGGTAGTTTAAACTTATTTCATACACTGATTTCTTATTGTAGCTGTGATATTTCTTAATCTGATAAAACAATACTTATAGGAAAACATTTCTGACTTACATATAGATGAGAGAAAGTATGATTTATATATAATAGAGACCAATTAAGTACTGAAGTAATTAATGTTTTTTGAGAGGCTACAAGATGTTGTAGTTGGTAAAGATTTTAGGTTTTCTTTCAAGCCTATTAAAATTGTTCATTGATAGGAAATGTTGAAAATGCACCTTGAGCTTTGAAAGAAGCTGCAGGCTACAGCCTACACTGTGAACCAGGTGAAAAACTGTTTAAGTCCCCAGAGGGTGAGAGAGGAAGAGACCGCCTCCAGGATATACATCCCCACAGGGGAACCTGAGAGTCCAGCCCACAGGGGAAGGCATTTACCTTACCCAACACTGGACCTGATTTAGGGAGTGGTGACGTATATAAAAGCAACAACAGTGGGAGGAGCCTTGTGTCCTTGCCTGCTTTCCCAGTCTACAGCACAGACCAAGGGGAGCCATTCCTTATTCTGCCTCACAGAGTATCTCATGTAAGTCCAGCAGCTAACTCAGGCAGCAGTCCCAGGTTGAAAGAAGCTCCCAACTGAATTTCGTGATAACCTTGAATGAGGAAGAATTCCTTTGGCCAGAACCAAGGGGTTAGTGGCAAGTGTCCTATAGCCACCAGCGCAGGAGCTGGGTGCCCCAGCTGTGTGAGCCAACTGTGAGGGGTGTGGCCTGAACCATGGTTCCTGTTTCTCTGTGGGGAAGGGGGGAAGGCATATGGCTTGGGGCAGTTTTTAGTAGAAGGCCTGGAACTTAGCTGGATGTTGCTATTGGGAAACTGTGGGTGTGAGATCTGCCTTGCCAAGTATGTGGGAGCTGGGTGGAGTTTACTATTACCTGTTACTTCCCACTCCCTACATAAAATTTTCTGTGTAGCAGAGGCAGTTAATGCTCCTTTCTGGAACATTACCCCGGTGACCGGAGAAACCTCCCTCCAGCCTCTGCCCAGGGGCTGCTGCTTGCCCCACTTGCGGAGAGTCAGAGCAGGGACCTGCTTCACCCAGCCCCCACTTGGCTTTGCCCCTCCAGCCACCCTGGGAGTTCAACACAAAGAACAGAAAATTTGGGGAGCTTTATGGCCCTGCCTATCCCTGAGAAACCGGAGCACTGCCCCTGGGTAACATACGGCAAACACAAATTCCAGTGCTACTACTGCAGCTGGTGCTCTTTTGCACGCATCATTTCCTGGTTGGAGGCCAACTGACACAGTCCATTACATCATCACCAGGTAGAATAACACTGCACTCAGGAAGGAGAAAACTTGTGCATGACCTTAGCTATCACCATTGCCTGTACTACCCTGGCTAACCAGGAGGTCCTGAGTCTGTCCACGTAACCTTTTCATTACTACTACAACCATTATTTGAGAAAGCCAACACATTAAGGCTATCCATAACCAAGGAATCTCAGTCTACCTTGCTTTCCTGCCACTCCCTCCTCAGAGCTGGTGCTGGTGTAACCAGTTGCAGGACGGGACAGGACTCAGCTCCCTCCCTGATTGGATGTGCTCGAGGTTCTTGGGCTCCCTTTGCCCTAAGAATGAGGAAGGGGCCCTGGAGGCGTGGTGAACTTACTGTTAAAGTAAATATTGGACCCAAAGAGTTTAGCAGAGAGTGATTTATTTAGGCAGAGAAAGAGAAAGAAATAGAGCCCCCATGCTGCCATGGGAGGGGAATCCAGAAGGGCTATTGGCACAGGTAGAGAGAGAGAGACAGCGCCCACGTTGCTGTGGGAGTGGATCCGGAGAAGGAGTCCACACAGGTAAGGGGCAGTGGGACTTTAATCTTGGGGTTATTACCGCCCCATTCATGTTCTTGTCCAATGAGAGGAGTTCTTTTAAACTTCCTCTGGAGTGATTGATCTTCGACTTTAATGTCGGATTGGCTAAAAGGGGATCCGCAGCAGATCTAGAGCTTTCCATGGGCTTTATAAACAAAGGAGCACACGTGGAATTTTACCTAGCCCGAGGATGGGATAGTCAGACAAAGAACTCTAGGTTCCTGGATGGGGAGGCAGATGGAGGCATGGCACTGGGAAGCTCTTGCCTTTGAAACCACACCCATTTTGGACTCGATTTTCCTTAACAGTCCCTCTCTGGTACCCACTGCTGGGAGTCTTGAGGACAGGTCATATCTCTGGATTCCTTGCAGGCATTCCCAGCACGAGCCTGGAGTATGGCAGCCACATTGGGCAGCTACACCCAGATGAACAACAGCATTCACAGTAGTCTGGCTCTTAGGGAATCTTACTCCTAGGGGAAGGGAGAGTGCATCACATCAAGGGACCACCCTATGGGACAGAAGAACCCTGGTCACAAGCCTTGAGTCCCAGATCTTTCCACTGGTGGGAAGTTCCTTTCAGGAGAGGTACAGTTGCCATGCCCGGCTCAGCAAGGAAAGTCTGCAGCTCTGCCCCAACAGTCTGGTAGCCCTGGTGCTTGTGAAGAGTCATAGAGAAGATAACTTCTTTTTCCCCTCGTTTACCACTGCAGACACAGATGGGGCTTTTTCCCATGGGAGCTTGGCATGGGTGTATCTATAGATAGCCTCTCTGAAACACTTCAGGGTGACTGCATCCCCACAGGAGGAGCACTCTTCAAGTGCAGGACTACATGAGAGACAGATTCACAATCTCTCTCCACTTGGTACATGAGCATTCCTGCAGATGAGTTTTCTACTGGCCTGAGGAGGGAGCTGAGTTGGTTCCAGTCCTTCCCTCTGATAAGACCTCAGTGTGTTTCACTGAGAGCTTCCTGAGCCACCTCTGTCAAGGCTGGGACCTCTGCCCACCATTGGATACTGCATTTGCCCACCTGCTTTAGCCATAGCTGGTTTTTACCTGTGGATACCTCCTGAAGCCTGAAATATTCAACCCAGTAAATAAAATACTGGGGCGGGGGGGAAATATATGTGTGTATATATATATGTGCACATCACAGGGGAATGAGATTAAGCGTCAAGAGACCTATACCCTTTCAACCCTATAGGAGGCAGTGAACTTGTTCACATTACCAACATATTGCTACCACAACCAGCAGCAGAGAAAGCTGTCGTATGAAGACTCTTTATAACCAAGGAACCTAGAGTTTTCATTCCTGAAAGCACCAAGAACTGAATTAGACTACAATAAGCTGTAAACATTAAAATCACATTCTTAAGGGAAAAAAAGAAATTTTAAAAATATAGTCAAAAATAAATTCAAGAACAATCAGAAGAAGTAGTCTACCCAAATGAGAAGGAACCAGAAAAGTAATTCTGGTAATATGATAAAACAAGGGTCTGTGACACCCCTAGAAGATCATACTAGCCCTCCAGCAATGGATCCAAACCAAGATAAACTCTTTGAAATACTGAGTAATGAATTCAAAAGATTATTAAGCTACTCAAAGAGGTACTAGAAAAAAGTAAAAACCAACATAGAGAAGTTTAAAAAAAAACTCAGGATGTAAATGTAAAATTTTCTAAAAAGATGAATATCGGCAATAGTATCAGTTAACAATGAAATTAAGATGAAAATTTAAAAATTCATAATTAATAGTGACATAAGTTGTTAAAACCTCTGGGATATAACTAAAGCAGTGCTATGGGGAAAATTTATGCCACTAAATGCCTACATCAAAAAGTCTGAAAGATCACAAATTGACAACCTAATGTCACACCTGAAGGAACTAAAGAAACAACAACCTGAACTCAAAGCTAACAGAAGAAAAGAAAATACCAAAATCAGAGCAGAACTAAATCAAATTGAAATAACAACAGCCAAAAACCTATCAGAACCTATCAGAACTTCTGGAAATGAAAGACTCACTTAAGGTGTTACAAAATATAGTGGGAAGTTTCAACAATATACTGGAACAAGTAGAAGAAGCAATTTCAGAGCTCAAAAATAAGGCTTTTGAATCAGCCCAATCAGTCAAAAACGAAGTAAGAATTAAAAGAAATGAGCAGAGTCTCCAAGAAATATAGGAATATGTAAAACAGCCAAACATAAAAATAATTGGTATTTCTGAAGGAGAAGAGAAAGCAAAAAGTTTAGAAAACTTACTTGAGGTAAACTTTCCTGGCCTTTCTAGAGATTTAGATATCCAAATATAAGAAGCTCAGAGAACTCCTGGGAAAGTCATTGTAAAAAGGCCATCAGGAAGGCATATAGTCATCAGGCTATCCAAAGTAAACATGAGGGAAAGAATTCTAAGAGCAGTGAGACAAAAGCATCAGGTAACCTGTAATGGAAAACCTATCAGACTAATAGACTTCTTGGCAGAAACCTTACAAGCTAAAAGGGATTAGGGTCCTATCTTCAGCCTCCTTTAACAGAATAACTGTCAGCCAAGAATTTTGTATTTAGCACAACTGAATTTCATAAATGAAGGAGAAATAGTCTTTTCAGACAAGCAAATGTTGAGGGAATTTGTTACTACCAGACCAGTCACACCAGAAATGTTAAAATGAGTTCTAAATCTTGAAACAAAAGATCAATATGCACCAAAATAAAACCTCTTGAAATATAGGTCCTCACAGGGCCTAAAAACAACACAGTGAAAAATATAAAATATCTAGGTAACAATTAACAGGATGAATGGAGCAGTGCCTCATATCTCAATACTAACGTTCAATGTAAATAGCCTAAATGCTCCACTTAAAAGATAGAGATTGTCAGAATAGATAAAAAAAATCACAAACCAAATATCTACTGTCTTCAAGAGACCTGCCTAACATACGGATTCATATAAACTCAAGGCAAAGAAGTAAAAAAATGTTGCTCACAAATGGAAACCAAGAGCGAGCAGGAGGAGCTATTCTTATATCAAGCAGACTTTAAAGCAACAACAGTAAAAAAAAGACAAGGTCATTTTATAATAGTAAAAGGATGGATCCAACAAGAAGATATTGCAATCCTAAGTTTATATGCAGCTAACAGTGGAGCTCCCAGATTCGTGAAAACGATTACTACTTGATCTAAGAAATAAGATAGACAGCAACACAATAATAGTGGGTGACTTTATTACTCCACTGACAGTGCTAGACAGATCGTTGAGACAGAAAGTCAACAAAGAAACAACTTAAACTACACTCTTGAACAAACAGACCTAACAAATATTTACAGAGCATTGTACCCAAGAACTGCGGAATACACATTCTTCTTATCAGCACAAGGAACATTCTGCCTATATGATAGGCCACAAGACAAGTCTCAATAAATCTTAAAAAAATCAAAATCATGTCAGATTTCCTCTCAGATCAAGCTAGAAATCATCTACAAAAGGAACCCCCCCAAACCATAAAAATAAATGGAAGTTAAACAATCTGCTCCTGAAAGATTTTGAGTTAACAATGAAATCAAGATAGAAATTTAAAAATTCATAGTTGGGCCAGGCGTGGTGGCTCACGCCTGTAATCTCAGCACTTGGGGAGGCCGAGGTGGGTGAATCATGAGGTCAAGAGATCGAGACCATCCTGGTCAACATGGTGAAACCCCGTCTCTACTAAAAATACAAAAAATTAGCTGGGCATGGTGGTGCATGCCTGTAATCCCAGCTACTCAGGAGGCTGAGGCAGGAGAATTGCCTGAACCCAGGAGGCGGAGTTTGCAGTGAGCCGAGATCGTGCCATTGCACTCCAGCCTGGGTACCATGAGCGAAACTCCGTCTCAAAAAAAAAAAAAAAAAAAAAAATTCATAGTTAATAGTGACACAAGTTATCAAAACCTTTGGAATACAACCAAAGCAGTGCTATGAGGAAAGTTTATAGCACTAAATGCCTACATCAAAATGTCTGAAAGATGACATCCTGAAGATCTAATGCCACACCTCAAGGAACTAGAGAAGCAAGAACACACTGAACCCAAAGCTAGCACAAGAAAAAGAAATAACAAAGTTGAAATCAGAACTAAATGAGATTGAAACAAACAGAAACCATACAAAAGTGATCTTCAACAAAGTATACAAAAACATAAATTGGGGAAAGGACACTCTGTTAAATAAATGGTTCTGGGAAAACTGGCTAGCCACATGTAGAAGAATGAAACTGGATCCCCTTCACTTTGTACAAAAATCAACTCAAGATGGGTCAAAGACTTAAATCTAAGCCCCCAAACTATACAAATCCTGGAAGAAAAACTAGGAAAAACTCTAGACATTGGCATAGACAAAGAATTCATAACTAAATTCCCAAAAGCACTTGCAACAAATATAAACAAATGGGACCTGGTTAAGTAGCTTCTCTACAGCAAAAGAAATAATCGTCAAAATAAAGAGACAACCCACAGAGTGGGAGAAAATATTTGCAAACTATGCATCTGACAACTAGTATTCAGAATCTACAACGAACTCAAATCAGCAAGAAAAATAAATAATCCCACCAAAACATGGGCAAATGACACGAATAGACATTTCTCAAAAGAAGATACAAAAATGACCAAGAAACATATGAAAAAATGCTCAACATCCCTAGTCATTAGGGAAATGCAAAATAAAACCACAGTGAGATACTAGCTTACTCCTGATAGAATAGCCATTATTAGAATGTCAAAAAAACATAGATGTTGACGTGGATGTGGTAAAAGGGGAATGCCTATACACTGCTGGCGGGAATGTAAATTAATACAACCTCTATGGAAAACAGTGTGGAAATTCCTTAAAGAACGAAAAGTAGATCTACCATTGAATCCAGCAATCCCACTACTGGGTATTTATCCAAAGGAAAAGAAGTCATTATATGAAAAAGGCACATGCACATATATATTTATTGCAGTCCAATTTATAATTGCAAAGATAAGGAACCAACCTAAATGCCACTGACCACTGAGTGAATAAAGACAATATGATATGTATGGATATGTATGTATGTATACATACCTACACCATTGAATACTACTCAGCCATAAAAAGGAATGAAATAATGTGTTTTGCAGCAACATGGATAGAGCTGGAGGCCATTATTCTAAGTGAAGTAACTCAGGAATGGAGCATTGTACCCAAGAACTGCAGAATACACATTCTTCTTATCAGCACAAGGAACATTCTGCCTATATGATAGGCCACAAGACAAGTCTCAATAAATCTTAAAAAAATCAAAATCATGTCAGATTATGTTCTCATAATAAGTGGGAGCTAATCTAAGAGTACAGAAAGACTTACAGCATGATAAAATGGACTTTGGAGATTCAGAAGGGGAGGATATTGAGGGTGTGGGATAAAACAACCGTGTATTAGGTACAACATACACTACTTGGGTGATAAGTGCACTAAAATCTCAAAATTCACCACTATATAATTTATTTATGTAATCAAAAACTACTTGTACCCCAAAAGCTATTGAAATAGGAAAAATAATATCATGGAACAGTTTCTAGTTTTCAATTAGGTTTCCCTTTATGGTAAGTCTGAAGTGACTTGTTTCTTAAATGCTATCTTAAATACTATCTTAAAAACTATCATCCCTTGATGGAACATTGAAATTTTTTTATAACAAATTCTTCATTGGTAATTTAATGTACATTTGTATATCTACAGTATAATGACATGATTATAAACATTTTCATTTTGTACATTTGACTTAAATGGTCTCTAAATTGCTTACATTTGTGACTGGGTTCAGCCACCACCAGATGGGGGTGATGTTGTGCTCAAATCCAAATGTCCAGAAAGGCTTACGCTTAGTTATGGGTTTGTATGTGGTAGAGATAAGTATATAGAAATTATACACACATGCACACACACCTTTTTTAAAACTAATTGAAGTTAATGTTGCTAAAATTTGTATTTAACAGATAATACCCATACCGCATTTATGATTCTATTAGTTCTTATATAGTATAAAAATTCAGGGTAATAACTAGACAAAAAGAAGGAGCTCTTTTACTGTAAACAGTATGTTGTTTTTCATACATTTCAAAGTTGCAAGCATTTTTAGGTGTGTGTTCTGTCGCATATGGTTGCTTAATAATACTCATGGAAGCTCTGTATTTTACCTTACTACCACCCCTTGGTGGAACACTTTGAACAGTTTGAGAACAATTTCTTTAGTGTAAGGTACTTCAGACTATTAGTATCAAAATTTTTCATTTTTTGGTTCTAAGGATTTTCTTTTTCTTTTGGATGCTTACACCAGTAGTTCTCAAGTTCTTTTCTAGTATATATCACTAATAATGTTAATTTGAAAAAAATGTGTCCTAATCTAAACAAAGTGCCTTAGAACCACAGGCTTGTTCTGTTGCTGACTGTTCCTTTAAAATTATGCTAGTTTTCTTCTTAATGAATTACAGCTTTGGGTCTCTAAGTATAATATTGTACAAGAAAGTTAGGTGGGTTTTTCCACTTTTCATTGCCAAGATAATTTATTCCTTTACATATAGAAAAGCCAGTAACAGTGTGAAAGTTTTTATCAGTCTTTGGTAAATATGGTAAATTAAAATCGCTAAAGGCTAAGTTAGAAGGGTTGAATATAAATTTATGATTATAGGTATACCTGTAGAATTTTACATTTTCATACTGTATAAACATCAGGGAAGGGACGTGTGATCTTCTGAGAAACATATTCAGTAAAATAGCTTGCGGTTTTATTCATTTGTTTTAACTTCTGTGTTAGAGACTTGAAATCTCTTTTGACGAATCAGAAACGTGTCCTTCTTTAATATATCCAAAAGGAAGATAATGCTGATGACGTAGTTTTATTATTATAGCTAGGAATATATTCTGTTGCTAGTGGTGATGATCTATATTGTTTTCATATTAATTATGTTAAAACTAAAGTTACTTCACTGTTGAAAAAAATCCTGAAATTATTATATCTGGTAAAACATTCTCTAAAATCCAGTCAATTTATACTATGTAACTCAAAAGTGCCAAGTTAAATATCTAGGGATATATCTTATGGCAAATTTATTTTGGTAGACATATCAAGAAGGCATGATCCTGAGAATGAGGTAGTACATAGAGATTTATGAAGTTGTTTATATAGCAATTACAGAGATTAGTGACATTGGCTTTGAAACAAATCCGTATCTAAATTAAATGGTCTGGGTCTCTGAAAGTTCAGTTGTTCATTTCTCAAGTTTATCCAGAGTTGCTTCTTGAGAATAATGCAGAATTTGTCAGCAAAAGTTCCTGAAGACCCCCTTCATATGTTCTAGGAAACAATTCGATAGAATCATACTTTTCAAAACAGGATGCCAGCTCTTACATCTTAAATTGGTTTCCAAAGCATGTGGGTCTATATTCAGTGTAGCATACGTTACTAATGGACTTCCCAGTTCCTTTCTTTCCATTCTTTCTTTTTGTCAGGGTCTCAGTTTGGTTGAGTGCTCTTCTTCCTAATAATATCTCTGGGCTCAAGGAGGGGACCACGTAATTGCTCCAGTGCTTAAATCGTGATTGGTCATGATGGTTTCATTCCTTTACATAATGGTTTAAACATGTACATGCGACCTCATCTAGGCTTAGGAGGCTTTAGGGGAAATGAGCTGGGGGATATTTTAGAAAGCTTTTCTTCGCAAAAAAAAAAAAAGAAGTAGATGCATAAGAGGAATTAGAACTGGAGATTAGATATCATCCCTACTTCTAAACTTTGAAATTGTGATACGCTGTTCGCCTGTTTGCACTGAATGAACAGACTCCAGATCCCTCTTTAACATTCCATATTGTCATCTCTTTTAAAATATTTCAAGCCAGGCAGCACTTTGGGAGCCCCGAGGCAGGCTGATCACTTGAGGTCAGGAATTTGAGACCAGCGTGGCCAACATTTTGAAACCCTGTCTCTACTGAAAATAAAAAAAAAATTAACCGAGCATGGTGGCACACGCCTGTAATCCCAGCTACTCAGGAGGCTGAGGCAGAAGAATGGCTTGAACCTAGGAAGCAGAGGTTGTAGTGAGCCAAAATCGAGCCACTGTACTCCAGCCTGGACAACAGAGTGAGACTCTATCTTAAAAAAAAAAAAAAAATTACTCCTTTCCCCTTTGTTTTTTAAACTTTTCTGGATATGTTAATAGGAATACTTTATATTAGTGTGATGTTTTTCTTTTTTAAATTTTAGAATGGTAACACTTGAGATCTACCCTCTTAACAGATTTTTAAATGTATAATGTGGTATTGTTATATGTAGATACGGTGTTGAATTTAGATCTCTAGAACTTGTCTTGCTGTACTAAAATTTTATGCCCATCGATTTACAACTCCCCATTTCTTCCTCTCCCCTAACCCCTGGCAGCCACAATTTCATTATTTGCTTCCATGTGTTTGTCTATTTTAGGCACCTTATGTCAGTGGAATCATGCAGTATTTGTTCTTCTGTGACTGGCTTATTTTACTAAGCATAATATCCATAAAGTTCATCCACATTGTTGCATATTGCAGGATTTATTTTTTGTTTAAGTCTGAATAATATTCTATTCTATGTATACATCGCATTTTAAAAATCCAGTCATCAGTTGGTGGACATTTAGTTTATTTCTCCACTTTGGCTGTTGTAAATAGTGCTACTGTGAACATGAGAGCACAGATACCTCTTCAAGATCCTATTTCAGTTATTTTGGATAAATACCCAGAAGTGGGACTGCTGGATCATATAATAATTCTATTTTTAATTTCTTTGAGGAATCACCATACTATTTTTTATAGGGGTTGTACCATTTCGCATTCCCACTAGCAGTGTAAAAGGATCCTAATTTCTCTACAGCCTCACCAGCACTTGTCTGGTTTTTGTTGTTGTAGTAGTTTTTTTTATAATAACCATTCTAACAGGTAAGGTGGTATCTCACTGTGGTTTCAGTTTGCATGATGACTGGTGATATTGACCATCTTTTTATATACTTGTTTGCTATTTCTATGAATTCTTTGGAGAAACATCTATTCAAGTCGTTAGCTCATTTTTAATTGGGTTTTTATTTTTGCTATTGAGTTGTAAAGTCCCTTATATGTTTTGGAAATTAACCCTTTATCAGACACATGGTTTGTGAATATTTTCTTCCATTTCATAGGTTGCATTTTCACTGTCTTATTTCATTTGCTGTGCAGAACCTCTTTAGTTTCATGTAAAACCTCTTTAGTTTCATGTAGTCCCACTTGTCTGTTTTTGCATTTGTTGTCTGTGTTTTTGGTCACATCTTTGAAATCATTGCCAAGACCATTGGCACAGAGTTTTTCCCCACGTGTTCTTCTAGGAGTTTTATAGTTTCAGGTCTAAGGGCTAAGTCTTTAATCCATTCTGAGTTGATTTTTGTGTGTGGTGTAAGATAAGGGTCCAATTTCATTCTCTTGTATTTGTATGTCTGGTTTTCCTCACATTTGTTGAAGAGACTATCCTTATCTCATTGTGTGTTCATGCCACCCTTGTTACAGATTGATTTATCATACATGCATGAATTTACTTCTGGGCTCTCTACTGTGTTCCATCAGTTTGTCTTTCTTTTGCCAATACCATACTATTTAATTATTATAGCATATATATATGTGTATGTATGTATGTATGATGATTCCAGCTATGTTATTGTTTCTCAGGATTGTTGACTGTTCAGGGTCTTCTGTGGTTCTGTATGCATTTTAGATTTCTTTTTCTATGTCTCTAAAAAAATGCCATTGTGATTTAGATAGGGATTGCATTGAATCTGTAGACCACTTTGAGTAGCAGGGGAATTTTAACAGTATTAAGTTGTCTAATCTATGAACATTACAAGTGTTTCTATTTGTTTGTGTCTTCTTTAGTTCTCTCATTTCTTTTATCAATGTTTAGTAGTTTTGAATATACAGGTCTTTCACATTTTTAGTTAAGTCTGTTCCTGGTATTTTATTCTTTGGATGCAATTGTAAATGAGATTGTTTTCTTAATATCCTTTTTATATAGATCGTTGATACATAGGGACGAAACTGATTTTTGTAAGTCAATTTTGTATTCTGTAACTTTACTGAATTTTTTTTTTACGTTAATAGTTTTTTTGGTGAGGTCTTTATACATTTCTATAAATACTAGATCATGTTATCTGCAAACAAGGACATTTTTACTACTTTCCTTTTGATTTGAATGCCTTTTATTTCTTTTTCTTATGTAAATGCTCTGGCTAGGATTTCCAACAATATAGCAGTGTTGGTGGAGCAGGTGCAGGCTAATACTTGTTTTTTTGTTTGTTTTGCAGAGATAAGGCCTTGCCTTGTCACTCAGGCTGGAGTGTAGTGGCAGTGGTACAGTCATATCCCATTGTAACCTCGAACTCCTGGGCTCAAGAGAACCTCTTGGCTCAGCCTGTTGAATGGCTAGGACACAGGTGTATCACCATATCTGGCTAATTTTTTATTTTTGTTTGGTAGAGATGGAGTCTTGCTATGCTGTCCAGACTGGTCTCAAACACCTGGGCTCAAGTGATTTTCCTGCATTTGCCTCTAAAAGTTCTAGGTTTCTAAGCATGAGCTACTGTGTCTGGTCTTGCCTTGCTTTTGATCTCACGGGAAAAGCTTTCAGTCTGACACAATTGAGTATGATGTTAGCTGTGGGTTTTTCATATATCGCCTTTATTGTGTTAAGGAAGTTTTTCTTTTATTTCTAATTTATTTTTCATTATGAAATGGTGTTGAATTTGGTCAAATGCTTTTTCTCCATCAATTGAAATGGTCATATTTTTTTTTTCTTTCATTCTATTAATGTGGTATATTATGTTGATTGATTTTTTTTTTGGAGACAGAGTCTTGCTCTGTCACCCAGGCTGGAATTTAGTGATGCCATCTCAGCTCACTGCAACCTCCACCTGGGTTCAAGAGATTCTCGTGCCTCAGCCTCCCAAGTAGCTGTGATTATAGGCTCATGCCATCATGACTGGCTAATTTTTGTACTTTTAGTAGAGTTGGGGTTTCTCTGTGTTTGCTGTGCTGGTCTCCATCTCCTGACCTCAAGTGATATACTCGCCTCAGCCTCCCAAAGTGCTGAGATTACAGATGTGAGCCACCGTGCCCTGTCTGTTGATTGATTTTTGTATGGTGAGTTACTCTTATATTCCTGAGATAGATCCTAGTTGTTCATGATGTATGATCCTTTTAATACGCAGCTCAATTTGGTTTGCTAGTATGTTGTTGAGGATTATTTTCATCTCCATTTATAAGGGATATTGGCCTTTTGTTTTCTTATAGTGTCTTTGACTTTGGTGTCAGGGTAATGCTGGCCCTCATAGACTGAATTAGAAGGTATTCCCTCCTTTTTACTTTTTGGGAAGAGTTGTAAAAGTATTGATATTTACTCTTTAAGTGTTTGGTCCAGCTGGGTGTGGTGACATGTGACTGTAATCTCAGCTACTCAGGAGACTGAGGTGGGAGGATCAGTTGAGCTCAGGAGTTCAAGACCAGCCTGGGCAAGATAGTGAGACCTTGTCTTTTTTTTTTTTCCTCCGAGGTGAAGTCTCGCTCTATTGCCCAGGCTGGAGTGCGTGGTGCGATCTCCGCTCACTGCAACCTCTGCCTCCCGGGTTCAGGTGATTCTCCTGCCTCAGCCTCCCAAGTAGCTGGGACTACATGCTCATGCCACCACGCCCAGCTAATTTTTTTTGTATTTTTAGTAGAGACGGGGTTTCACTATGTTAGCCAGGATGGTTTCGATCTCCTGACCTTGTGATCCACCCACCTCAGCCTCCCAAAGTGCTGGGGTTATAGGCGTGAGCCACCATGCCCAGCCTTGTCTCTTAAAAAAAAAAAAGAAAGAAATGAATAAAAGAATGAATGAATAATGAAATAAAAGGAAATTCAAAAAAATAGTATTTG
The DNA here is from genome assembly GCF_030222135.1 of Aotus nancymaae. Taxonomy (NCBI): domain Eukaryota; kingdom Metazoa; phylum Chordata; class Mammalia; order Primates; family Aotidae; genus Aotus; species Aotus nancymaae. Next base: position 50,777,009 of record NW_026988413.1, read on the forward strand.
GCCAAACTCACGAGTGAAGTCATCTGGTCTGGGATTTTCTTTGTTAGAATTTTCTGCTCTTTTTTATGTTAATCAAATAACTTTTGTGTTTTCTATTTTGTTTTGTTTGTGTACTTTTTAGCTATATGCTTGTACTGTTTTTCTAAGAATTACACTGGCGATTGCAACATGCATCTTTAATTTAGCACAGTCTACTTAGTGTTGAATTACTTTAGGTGAAATAGTAGCTGCTTTGAAGTCTTTGCTAAATCCTACGTATTAGCCCACTCTGAATCAATTTCTCTTGACTTTTTTTTTCTTTTTATGCATATGGATCATGTTTTATCATTTATTTGCATGTGAAATAAATTTTGGTTGAAAACCAGACACTATGGATAGTACATTTTATTGATTCTAGATTCTGTGAGGATCCCTCATGTTGTTTTTGTTCTAGTCTGCAGAACAAGTTTAACTTGTCAGGTCTTAAACTGTACATTATTTTCCCTGCATTGTGTAGTTGCTGGTTTTGCTCAGTTCTTCCATATTACAGCTGTCACTTTGGGAGTGTAGTACCCTGTGGTTTTCCCTGTACCTGTGTAGTTAGCTATCACCAAGGATTCTGGCAAAGTTGCAACTAAAATTATGGCCCTCACCTCTTTTTCCTGTGTGTGTTTCTTCTCTGTCTTTTCAGTTGCTGTACTAGCCATGAGCTCAGTCCTCTGACACCACAAGTTAGTAAGGACCCAGCTTTCTGCTGTTACAGCTGTGCACTGTTTAGGAAATGCTATCAGTCTGAAAAAGCAGCAGACTCACCCATCTCACAGATCATTTAAGGGTAGATTCCTTTGTGATTTTCGATTGCTTTTTCCTCCAAATCCCCATTGAGTCTTTCTCACACATTTGTATTTTAATCGTAAGGCAGGGATTTGGGTCTTGCTCCTTCTGTGGCTCTCAGGATTTCACCCCCTAACCCCCGCTCCCCAGATTTATATTAAATAACTACTCTGCCTGCCCTGATTCCTGTTTTCTGCCTGCCCTGATTCCTGTTCTCTGCCATCTCCAGACTGTAAGTCTGTATCTATGGGAATTGGAATGGGAGTTTTGGTAGTGAGTGCCATTAGGCAAAAATGACCAGACCCGGAATTCTTACCCATTGCAATTTCTATAGTTAAAAGTAAATCTTTCTTTGGTATATTTCTGCCTTTGGTTATTTCTGGTGCCTTCAAATGCAGTTATTCATCATTTATGATGGGAATGTGTTCTGAGAAACGTGTCTTTAGGCAATTCATCTTTGTGTAAACATCATAGAGTGTGCTTACACAAACCTAGGTGGTGTAGCCTACTACACAACTAGGCTATATGGTATAGGTATTGCTTCCAGGCTGCAAACCTGGACAGCATGTTGCTGTATTGAGTATTGTAGGCAATTGTAACACAGTGGTACTTGTGTACTTAAACATATCTAAACATAGAAAAGGTTACATATTGTGCTAAAGCTACCATGGCTGTGACATCATAGACAATAGAAAATTTTCGACTTCATTATAATCTATGGGACCACTGTTACAAACCAAAGCATCATTATGTGACACGTGACTATGGAGTGTTTTTAAAAATGCTTTATGTAGATTTAGGGCTTATCTGCTGGAAACTATGCCTGACCAGTTCACTCTGCCATTAGTGGAAGCGAGATGAAATTAATTTGTATTTGCCTGTGTCTCATAGGCACTCAAAGACTGTAAAATTGGATATGCATTGTAAATTTAAATCACTTTGATGACACTCTATGTAGGTTGAGAGCTTATGTGTTACTTTTAGTTTTGAAATTAGAGGTAATATTAAATATAAATTAAAATTTCATGTATATAAAGTTTCTGTATTCCCAAAGACCAAATGGATGTAAGAATGTCAAGTATCTTTACTTTGTTTTTTGGGGTCTTTTGCAGCTAAATTACTTTTTTTGAGAAGATGACATGTCTTGTGGAAATTTTTAATGACTACTGAAATTAGTTTCATGTTACTATTTTTCTTGCTATTTAACAATTTATTTTCTAAGGCACATCTTTCCCTTATTTAGAAGAACAGCAGAAAAACTATGCCAACAGAAGTGATTGTTTCTCTTTGCCAAAACTAATTCGAAGTAGCAACACCTTTTCCATAGTCTTTGAATATGTTTAATATGAGGATTCTAAGAGATTTTAGATGTTGCATGTGTTGAACTCATGGGTCTGGTTGCTGGTTTAATAAGTTTGGTCTTATTTCTATGATAAGAACAGTGTTTTGCTTTCTAGAAGATATCATCTAAGCCTGTGTCTTCCAATGTGTCTTTAGCTTGTGGTAACATTATTTAGGGATTAAGATTTGTGGGACACAGAGGCAGTTAAGCAAAGAGAGAGGAGTCTAAATTATAAATAAGCTACATTTTACAATGATAAATTTAAGTTATTTAGCCTTATGTTCACATATTTAGATATTCTTTGATTTCAAGAGAAGTAAGGACTTAGTGATAATAGCTATTCTAATTGATGGATTTACTCATAGTGGTAATATTTAATGATGCAATTGCTCAGCATTTTGAACTCTAATGCTTTTCTCCTAACAACTTTGGAGGCTAAAGGATAGTATCCTACTCTGTTTTGTACTGCTGTAATAGAATACTACAGATTGAGTAATTTATAAAGACACAAATTATTCTCTCACAGTTTTGGAGGCAGAAGAGTCCAAGATCAAGTTGTTGTTATTCGATGTGGCCCTTCCTGCTGCATCCTCACGTGGCAGAAGGTAGAAGGGCAGGAGAGATGAACTCTGTGTTCCTCTGTGGCATAAGAGCAGAAGTGAGAGAACCCACCCTGCAACCCTTTTTATGGCAGCATTGCTATATGTGTACATAAGATGGAGATGGTATGACCTAAACACCTCCCAAAAGGCCCTACCTCCCAACACTGTAACATTGGGGATTAAATTTCCAGCATATGAATTTTAGGGGACACATTCAGACCGTAGCAGATCATGATATGTTCGGTGGTGTCTTTTCTGACTTCAAATCAGTGTAGCTCAACAAGTATGGCACAATAGGCAGAATAATGGTTGCCCAAAGAGTCCATGTTTTAATTTTTGGAACCTATGAATATGTTACTTTACGTTGCAAAAGAGTCTTTGTAGATACAATTAAGATTATAGACTTTGAGATGGGGAGATTATTTTGGATTGGAAGACAGACACAAGAGTAGGTAGGATGATAGAAGAAGAGACAGGGAAGATTTGAAGCATAAGAAGTACTTGATTTACCATTGTTGGCTTTGAAGATGAAAGGAGATCATAAGCCAGGGTAGGTAGATGTCTTCTAGAAGCTGGGAACTGTCCTTAGCTGATAGCCTGCAAGGAAATGGGGTCCTCAGTCCCACAACCATAAGGACCTCAGTTCTGCCAATAACCTAAATGACCAGGGAAACATATTCTCCCTTCAGGGCCTCTGGAAGGGAATACAGCTATGCCAACATCTTGGTTTTAGCCTATTGAGACCTGTTTTGGACTTCACCTTCAGAACTCTAAGATAATAAATATGTGCTTTTTAAGTCTCTAGGTTTGTGGTAATTTGTTATGGTGGCAATAAGAAACTAGTAATACATGCAGCATTTGTACCATGTCAGTTACATGGAAAGAGGACTATTTGTTTTGGAGGAAGAAGAATGACTGATCTTTGAAGTCCTTCTCTAGAAAGACATTAGAGTTAAAATAAAGCAAAATAAACCACACACACACAAAACCTATTGTTTTTTTTTTTCACTATGTCCTGGCTCTCCTGACAGAAAAGTGCCAGAATTATAAGACTTTTTATTTGCAGAAACTAAATTTTTTTAAATATACAGATACAAAATATTAACTGATGATTTAAAAATAAACAGCTGTAATGGGATATTTCTTATAAAATATCTTTTTTTGGCCGGGCGCGGTGGCTCACGCCTGTAATCCCAGCACTTTGGGAGGCTGAGGCGGGTGGATCACGAGGTCAAGAGATCGAGACCATCCTGGTCAACATGGTGAAACCCTGTCTCTACTAAAAATACAAAAAATTAGCTGGGCATGGTGGCGCATGCCTGTAATCCCAGCTACTCAGGAGGCTGAGGCAGAAGAATTGCCAGAACCCAGGAGGCGGAGGTTGTGGTGAGCCGAGATCGCGCCATTGCACTCCAGCCTGGGTAACAAGAGTGAAACTCCGTCTCAAAAAAAAAAAAAAATCTTTTTTTAATGTGCCCATCTGTTTGTGTGCCTGTTTTAGAATTATGCAGATTAATGAAGTTCATTCTTAATCTTTGGGATATTTACAGGATATTATCACAGATCTGGTTACAGGTGTAGGGTGAGTCTAGTTATTAGTCATAGTTATTTAATTTCTAACAGAAGAATATATTTAGTCAAAATTTTAGTACAGTTAGCAGGAAATTCCTCATGGAATTTTGTATTGGGGCTAGTTCTTTAAAATCATGTTTGTTTCACATTGTGTTGTGAGGAATCCTTTGTGATTTGGATGAAAGGAATGTTGAGCTGTTTCACTCTGGTCCCCTAATTTTGCTTCATTGAAGGTAGTTTGCCTTTATCTTGTTTATAAATTTGAGTTTTGTCAACTGTTTTATTTGGAAAAGTAAAAGTTCCTTTGCTAAAAGAACTTTGAAAATGGAAGCCATATTTTTTTCTGGGAGAAATAATAGAACATTGATTGGCAGCTGCAGGGTATGAGCCTTCACTTCGGAAAAGACTTGAGGAAGAATTGCATCTTAGGACAAAATAGAGAGCATGAATGGTTAACATATGTATCAGCAGTGTATGCGGAGTAAGAGAGTGAGTGGGTTATAGTGTTGTTTTATTGAGATGTTCTGTATGGTAACCCACATCCTCCAGCTTGATCCAGTTACTTTTCAGGGATGGAAGAGTACCCAGGATGTTGATCTCTTCTTTGGAAGATAAAGAAGCAAAGTAGTCTCTGCTTGGTGTTTTCCATAAATGCCCAGTTTTGATAATTGCAGGACAGAAGGTAGAGGACAGAGAGAAGGCATTTTATTTGTATGCTGTTGATTTTTTAGTGAAGTTTGAGTATACTGAAGAATAGCCACCTAATCAATTGATTTAGAGACTTTCTACCTAAAACTAAGTATGAAATTGATATTTTAAAGTGAGTTAAATGTTAGCAACAACAATAAAAACTGCAAAGGATTAGTTAGGAAGACTTCTACTGAGGGTAAATGACTTTGAATAAATCTTGTTGAATGGGCACCTGGAGGCTAGTTATTTTAACATAATAATGAGAACAACACTGTATTCATAAACTTGTTTCCATCAAAGTAATACTTTACTAACACTTTAGAGGCTTCATAACATCGTAAAATGATACCATAAACTATTATAATCATTTCTGCAATGTAGTTTGTGATTAAGAGACAAGAAAGAATAGGCTTTGAAACCATTTGGATCTTGGTTTTAATCCCATTTCCCTCCCTGTTTCTAACTGTGGATTACCAGAAGTTAACTTCTCACTCAGGTTTCAGAGGACTGTTAAGTAGATGTAACTAGCCAGAGCAGGTTGCCTTTGACCTTGCCCAACATTTAGTAGGTCTTCAAGATACTACTTTCCTCCTGTTTTCTTTTTTTAGAAATAGAACTAAAGAACAAATTTATGTGATATTTTGATGGTCACTTGGAGCATACATGATAATCCGTTATTGTGTGTTCTACTTCTGTGTGCTCAAAACTACTATTCCCTCTCCCCTATTCCATCATGTAATGCTTTTCTTGGGGGGGAAAAAAAAGGTATTTTTGTACACATATCTCTCATGCAGATTTTTCTGGGAACAAGATATTAAAGTATTACTGTAAAGATTTCCATGTTAAAGATGGACACTGGCAAGACACCATGGCATATGCCTGTAATCCCAGCTACTTGGGAGGCCAAGGTGGGAGGGTCACTTGAGCTCAAGGGTTTGAGGTTAGCCTGAGGAATACTATAAGACCTTATCTTGGAGGAGTGGGGTGGGGACAATACTGGAAGAGAATAGAAACATTTAAGAAAAGTGAAAATCAAGTCTCTGAAATTTCTACTAGGTAACAAATCATAATGATTCCTTTTTTAAATAATTTCTTTCTTTAAAAAATAACATCACATAATTGAATTGAAAATGCACTTGTTTTTTAAAATAAAATTTATGAATAATAATGAAAACCGTTTCCACTGATTGCTGTATGGCAAGTACAGCAGTGGCTGAACATTGTTAGTGTTCATCTCACTGAAGCATAACAACCCTGTGAGGCAGATGCTGTCATTTTACAGATAAGCAAAGAGAAGCTGAATGAGATTAAGTAGCATTCCTGTATCACACAGCTAGTAGGAAGAAGATTTAGATTTCTTTTCTTTTTTAAGAAAATCTCTCAGGCACTTACTTGCTGTGTTGCAAATTAGTTTTTTAATTCCTGTGCCCTTAAAGTTTTTGATAACGACTGGGAGGCTTTCTTTGAGGGTCATACCCTTATAAGCAGTTACTAGGTTACTTACTTAACGTATATAGTCATTCTGAAGTATTTGAGATTAGGATGTGAATTTTCTTCCTCACAAAACAGATATTTTTTCTTATTAACAACGAGTGAACTTGTTTTCTTGGACTTTGACTTTTATTTCTTAAATTTGTACTCTGATAGAGGTGGTAATGGGGACCAGACTTCTGTGAGACAAAAGTATATGTGAACTTAGAACTTTAGTAAATTTTAGGTAGGGTTATAACAATATTACTTGTCACTATAAGCTGAATGAACTATATAGCTTTGTTTTTTAAATTTAATGTGATGGATGGTGCCTTCTTCATTGATGCTGCCTGCATTTTCTTTTGAACCATCATTTATCTCAGCTGAGATATAAGATTGGTTTGGGATTTAAATGTGTTCATTTTTAATATTCCAAGAAAATAAGAATACATTTTAGTGAAGAGTTTATATTTTGGTTCTGTTTACTTAAATGTATTTTAGAGAACATTTAAGGACATTAAACAGACATCATTTAAATGGTCACTGCAGTTTTAACATTTTGGTGAAGTATGAAAAAAAAGTGCGCATATTGTAAATGTACAGCTTAATGAATTTTTGCCTCTCTAGTGTTCATAGCCTTGCCTAATTACAGATACAAGGAAAACTTAGTCAAGGAACATTCCAAAGATTGGAAAAATCACAATTAATGTATTGTTTTTATTTGGTTGATCAGGTCTCTAAAAATTGAAAATGTCAGGTTTCATATATGTAACATTTTAACTTTGGGGAAATACATAGTTTTGAATGCAGGAGGAAGAAATGAGAAAAATGGTATCTGTTATTTTTTAAATTTTTTAATTAATATTTTGAGACAGGGTCTTATTCTGTTGCCCAGGTTGGAGTGCAGTGGTGCAATCTTGGCTCACTGCAACCTCTGCTTCCTGGGCTCAGGTGATCTTCCCACATTAAGCTCTTGAGTAGCTGATACCACAGGTGTGCACCACCATGCCCAACTAATTTTTGTATTTTTTATGGAGGGGTGGGGTTTTGCTATGTTGCCCAGGCTGGTCTTGAATTCCTGGCCTCAAGTCGTCCACCCTCCTTGGCCTCCAACAGAGCTGGGATTACAGGTGTGAGCTACTACAACCAGCCTATTATTATTTTGGCTTAAACTAAAAAATTGATAATTATGATATGTTTTCATCTTTTAAAATTTCTTCAAAATATTATAGTGGAATGAGTATGTTGTATAGTATGCTTACACATAAAAGACAACAGAAAACAAAAGCCAAGATAAACAAGACCTGGATGTCTTAGTCAACAACTTAGTCTTAATCTGGACAATACTTTGTGAGAAAATGTCTTTTCTAAATACTATATCCAGATGACCAGTTAATTTGATTTTCACAGGCTCAGTTTTTCATATACATTTTTTATTGAATAATATAATTTTACACTTATGTTGGTGACTATTAGTATGTCCTAAATGTAGCAGAGAAAGGATTTTTTATAAAAGCCTACCATGTGCTATATTTTTGCATTTTTTTTAAAGAAGTAGGCTTGGGAGTTTTTTGCTGCCCTGTGTCCTCTTTCCCGGAGGTCTTGGTTATTCTGCCACAGCCTCAGCTTCCATTGCTCTGTGACTTCATGATGTCGAAAATTCTTAGACTCCAGGACATTCCTGAAGGTGAGAAATGAGTTTCTCTCAATGTCTATTAAGAACTGAGGACTATGGGAGGCGTGCCAAGATGACTGAGAGGAGGCAACACCGGAATGCAGCTCCCAGTGAATGAGATGCAGAGGGCTAGAGGACTTCATGATTCCAAGCGAGGTGCCGGGTTCATTTCGTGGGACTGGTAGGACACTGAAATAGCCCAGGGAAGGAGCTAAAGCAGGCTGAGAGCCACCCAGGGAAGGCAAACCAAGACAGGGCAGGGCACATCCCCACCTGGATCGTGCAGCCAGCTCGGAGGATCGGGGATTTCACCCCCTCAGTGCTTTGATTCAGATCCTGTGCTTACCTCATCCCTCCTGTAACCCACGGTCCACGAGAGCCCTGCCAGACTGAGGGGCGCCATGGGTGGTCGATGCAAATCTGAGCAACCTGGTGCCACAAGTTGTCTGCATGTACCTGCGTGGAAGTTTGGACTAACACCAGCAAGATGGAACTACCCGTCCCACAGAAAGAGGCAGAGTTGAAAGCAGGGAAACAAGCCATAAGGCCTGGCAGGCCCCACCCCCACAAAACTCAAACTGAAGCCCATGTGCTAGAGAGCTTGGCAGTGAATACACCAGTTTGACCCCAACTGGGAAGATCAAGCTCGGGGAAGGAGAGATGCCATTGGGAAGGCGGAGCCAGTCTCACCTGCAAACAAACTCCAGGAGAAGACCGCCCACTCCGCAACCTGACTGAATCTGAGGCAGCCCAGCAGCACGTCTACAAGCCAAAAAAGATAGAGCTCTAACCTCAACAGAAAGGACGTCCACTCAGAGATTCCTCCCGAAATCACCAACTTCAAAGATCAAAGGGAGAGAAATCCACAAAGATGGGAACAAACCAGCACAAAAAGCATGAAACCATAAACGACCAGAACACCTCTTCTCCTCCCAGGGATCACAACTCCTCACCATCAAGGGAACAAAACAAGACAGAGAATGAGTCTGATGAATTGACAGAAGCAGGCTTTAGAAGGTGGGTAATAACAAACTTCTCTGAGTTAAAAGACCATGTTCTAACCCAATGCAAAGAAACTAAGAACCTTGACAAAAGGTTAGACAAAATGCTGACTAGAATAACCAGCTTAGAGAAGAACATAAATGACTTGATGGAGCTGAAAAACACAGCATGAGAACTTCATGAGGCATACACAAGTTTCAGCAGCCGAATCGATCAAGCATAAGAAAGGATATCAGCAATAGAAGATGAAATCAATGAAATAAAATGAGAAGGCAAGAGTAGAGAAAAAAGAGTGAAAAGAAATGAAGAAAGCCTCCAAGAACTATGGGATTATGTAAAAAGATCTAATCTACGCTTGATCAGCATACCTGAATGTGATGAGGAGAATGAATCCAAGCTGGAAAACACTCTTCAGGTTATTATCCAAGAGAACTTCCCCAACCTAGCAAGGCAGGCCAACATTCAAATCCAGGAGATACAGAGAATGCCACAAAGATACTCCTCAAGAAAAGCAACCCTAAGGCACACAGTCATCAGATTCACCAGGGTTGAAATGAGAAAAAATCCTAAGGGCAGCCAAAGAGGAAGATCGAGTCACCCACAAAGGAAAGACTATCAGACTCACAGCGGATCTCTCAGCAGAAACTCTACAAGCTAGAAGGGAGCAGGAGCCCATATTCAACATCGTTAAAGAAAAGAACTTTCAGCCCAGAATTTCATATCCCACCAAACTTAGCTTCATAACTGAAGAAGAAATAAAATCCTTTATGGACAAGCAATTGCTGAGAGATTTCGTCACTACAAGACCTGCCTTACAAGAGCTCCTAAAGGAAGTACTAAACATGGAAAGGAGCAACCACTACCAGCCACTGCAAAAGCATACCAAATGGTAAAGAACAATGATGCAATGAAGAAACTGCATCAACTAACGGGCAAAACAACCAGCCAGTAACAAAATGACAGGATCAAATTCAAACATAACAATATTAACGTTGAATGTAAATGGCCTAAATGCCCCAATCTAAAGACACAGACTGATAAACTGGATAAAAAGTCAAGACCCATCGATGTGTTGTATTCAGGGGACCCCTCTCATGTGCAAAGATTCACAAAGACTCAAAATAAACGGATGGAAGAAGATTTATGAAGCAGATGGAGAGCAAAAAAAAGCAGGGATAGCAATCCTAGTCTCTGATAAAACGGACTTTAAACTGACAAAGATCAAAAGAGACAAAGAACGGCATTATATAATGGTAAAAGGATCAATGCAACAAGAGGAGCTAACTATCCTAAATACATATGCACCCAGTGCAGGAGCAGCCAGATACATAAAGCAAGTTCTTAACGACGTACGAAGAGACTTAGACTCCCGCACAATAAAAGTATTCCAAACAATACAAAAAGAAGGAATCCTCCCTAACTCTTTCTATGAGACCAACATCATCCTGATACCAAAACCTGGCAGAGACACAACTAAAAAAGAAAACTACAGGCCAATATCCATGATGAACATTGATACAAAAATCCTCATTAAAATACTGGCAAACTGAATCCAACAGCAATTAATAGACTTTAACACTTCACTGATAATATTGGATGGATCATCAAGACAGAAAGTCAAGAAAGGATATCCAGGACATGAACTCAGATCTGGACCAAGTGGATCTAATAGACATTTACAGAACACTCCACCCCAAATCCACAGAATATACATTGTTCTCAGCACCACATCACACCTACTCTAAAATTGACCACGTAATTGGAAGTAAATCACTCCTCAGCAAATGCAGAAGAATGGAAATCATAACAAGTAGTTTCACAGACCACAGCATAATCAAATTTAGAACTCAGGATTAAGAAAGCACTCAAAACTGCACAATCACATGGAAACTGAACAACTTGCTCCTGAATGACGAATGGATAAACAATGAAATGAAGGCAGAAATAAAAATGTTCTTCGAAACCAACGAGAATGAAGACATAACATACCAGAATCTATGGGACACATTTAAAGCAGTGTCTAGAGGGAAATTTATAGCAATAAATGCCTGCATGAGAAACAAGGAAAGATCTAAAATTGACACCCTATTGTCAAAATTGAAAAAGCTAGGGGAGTGTGATCAAAAAAACTCAAAAGCAAGCAGAAGACAAGAAATAACTAAGATCAGAGCAGAACTGAAGCAGATACAGACACAAAAAAACCCTTAAAAAATTAATAAATCCAGGTGCTGGTTTCTTGAGAAGATCAACAAAATAGACTGCTAGCCAGATTAATAAAAAAGAAAAGAGAGAAGAATCAGATCGATGCAATAAAAAAAATAAAGGGGATATCACCACATATTCCACAGAAATACAAACCACCATCAGAGATTACTACAAACAACTCTATGCACATAAACCAGTAAACCTGGAAGAAATGGATAAATTCCTGGACACTTACACACTCCCAAGACTAAGCCAGAAAGAAGTTGAAACCTTGAATAGATCAATAACAAGCTCTGAAGTCGAGGCAGCAATTAATAGGCTACCAGCCAAAAAAGTCCAGGTCCAGACGGGTTCACAGCCGAATTCTACCAGACATACAAAGAGGAGCTGGTACCATTCCTGTTGAAAGTATTCCAAACAATACAAAAAGAGGGAATCCTCCCTAACTCCTTCTATGAGACCAACATCATCCTGATACCAAAACCTGGCAGAGACACAACTAAAAAAGAAAACTGCAGGCCAATATCCATGATGAACATTGATGCAAAAATCTTCATTAAAATACTGGCAAACTGAATCCAACAGCACACCAAAAAGCTTATCCACCATGATCAAGTAGGCTTCATCCCGGGGTGCAAAGCTGGTTCAACATACGCAAATCTATAAACGTAATCCATCACATAAACAGAAACAGTGACAAAAACCACATGATTATCTCAGTAGATGCAGAAAAGGCCTTCAATAAAATTCAGGGTTTCATGCTAAAAACTGTCGATAAACTAGGTATCAGTGAAACACATCTCAAACAACAAAAGCTATTTATGACAAGCCCACAGCCAATATCATACTGAATGGGCAAAACCTGGAAGCATTCCCTTTGAAAACTGGCACAAGACAAGGATGCCCTCTCTCACCACTCCTATTCAACATAGTATTGGAATTTCTAGCCAGAGCAATTAGGCAAGAAAAAGAAATAAAGGGCATTCAATAGGAAAAGAAGAAGTCAAATTGTCCCTGTTTGCGGACGACATGATTGTATATTTAGAAGACCCCATTGTCTCAGCCAAGAACTTCTTAAGCTGATAAGCAACTTCGGCAAAGTCTCAGGATACAAAATCAGTGTGCAGAAATCACAAGCATTCCTATACACCAACAACAGGCAAACAGAGAGCAAAATCATGAGCAAACTCCCATTTACAATTTCTACAAAGGGAATAAAATACCTAGGAATACAAATAACAAAGGATATAAAAGATCTCTTCAAGGAGGACTACAAACCACTGATCAAGGAAATAAGAGAGGACACAAACAGATCGAAAAACATGCATGCTCATGGTTAGGAAGAATCAATATTGTGAAAATGGCCATACTGCCTAAAGTAATTTATAGATTAAATGCTATCCCCATCAAGCTACCATTGACCTTCTTCACAGAACTGGAGATAACCAATTTAACCGAGAGCCCACATAGCCAAGACAATCCTAAGCAAAAAGAACAAAGCTGTAGGCATCACGGTACCTGACTTCAAACTCTACTACAAGGCTACAGTAATCAAAACAGCATGGTACTGGAACCAAAACAGAGATATAGACCAATGGAACAGAACAGAGGCCTGGGAAGCAATGCCACATATCTACAACCATCTGATCTTTGACAAATTGACAGAAACAAGCAATAGGGAAAGGATTCTTTATTTAATAAATGGTGTTGGGAAAACTGGCTAGCCATATGCAGGAAACTGAAACTGGATCCCTTCCTTACACCTTATACAAAAATTAAATCCAGATGGATTAAAGATTTAAACATAAGAACTAACACCATAAAAACCCTAGAAGAAAACCTAGGCAGCACCATTTAGAACATAGGCACAGGCAAGGACTTCATCACTAAAACACCAAAAGCAATGGCAACAAAAGCCAAAACAGACAAATGGGATCTAATTAGACTTAAGAGCTTCTGCACAGCTAAAGAAACAATCATTAGAGTAAACCAACAACCAAGAGAATGGAAAAAAAATTTTACAATCTACCCATCTGACAAAGGGCTAATATCCAGAATCTACAAAGAACTAAAGCAGATTTACAAGAAAGAAAACAAACCCATTCAAAAGTGGGCAAAGGATATGGACAGACACTTTTCAAAAGACATTTATGCAGCCAACAAACATATGAGAAAATGCTCTTCATCGTTGGTCACTAGAGAACTGCAAATAAAAGCCACATTGAGATACCATCTCATGCCAGTTAGAATGGCGATCATTAAAAAATCTGGAGACAACAGATGCTGGAAAGGGTGTGGAGAAAAAGGAACACTTTTACACTGTTGGTGGGAGTGCAAACTAGTTCAGCCATTGTGGAAGACAGCAATTCCTCAAGGATCTAGAAATAGAAATTCCAATTAATCCAACAATCCCATTCCTGAATATATACCCAAAGGATTATAAATCATTCTATTACAAAGACACATGCACACGTATGTTCGTTGTGGCACTGTTTATGATAGCAATGACCTGGAACCTACCAAAATGCCCATCAATGATAGACTGGACAAAGAAATTGTGGCACATATACACCATAGAATACTATGCAGCCATAAAAAATGATAAGTTTGTGTCCTTTGTAGAGACATGGATGAATCTAGAAACCATCATTCTCAGCAAACTGACACAAGAACAGAAAACCAAAGCCTGCGTGTTTTCCCTCATAGGCGGCTGATGAACAATGAGAACACTTGAGCACAGGGAAGGGAACAACACTCACTGGCCTAGGTTGGGGTTGGAGGGGAAAGAAGGGGAGGGACAGCAGTGGGTGGGGAGGATGGGGAGGGATAACACCGTGAGAAATGCCTGATGTAGGCGACGGGCATGGGAGGGGGATGAAGACAGCAAACCACCATGGCATGTATGTACCTATGCAACAATCCTGCAGGATGCAGGATGTGCACATGTACCCCACAGCTCAAAGTACAATTAAAAAAAGAAATACTCTTGGAATGATCAGCTCAATTTTGTGTATTTTTAAAATTAGATACTACTGTCATAATGCTTTCAATGGTTTAATAAAACAATATTTCTTTTTTTGTGTCATTTTCTGTTTTTGGTAATAGCCATCCTAATGGGTGTGCAGATGTTGAGCTTTATTTTATTGATTGATTGATTGAGACAAGGTCTCACTCTGTCGCCCAGGCTGGAGTTCAGTGGTGCAACCACAGCTCCCTGCGGTCTTGATCTCTGGGACTAAAACAATACTTCTTATAAACATTTTTAATTTGTAAAGTTATATTAACAATATGTATTCATTGTGAAAACTAGAAAATTGAGATGTATGTTGATTGCTGAAAACTAAAAACTACAGATATAACCTTGAGATTCATTATCAGCATTTTCAGAAACCAACCTCTCAACTGTTTGCCTATGCATTACTGTATTTATTATACATATTATTTTGTTCCTAAGATTACATTATGGACATACTGCCATGTTAATAAACATAAATCTATGTCATAATTTTAGTGGCTGGATATTTAAAAACTAGTACTTTATAAATGATCTTTTGTTAATTATTTTAGTCATTTTTTTTTATTGGTATAAGCACTGTTTTGATTATCTTTGAACATACATCTTTGCACAATTTTTCAATTGTTTCCACAGAATACATATTAGAAGCTGCATTTTTTGGGTCAAAGGTTATGTTTGAGGTTTTTGCTTAATATTTCAAAACAAAATATATTTTGTGTAGTAATGTGAAAAATACAGGTTTATCAAAATTATTAGTCATAAGCATTTTAAAATTACTTGCTAGCCAGACATGATGCCTCATACCTATAATTCTAGTACTTTGGGAGGCACAGGTGAGAGGAGTGGTTGAGGCCAGGAGTTTGAGATCAGCCTGGGCAACATGATGAGACCAATTGTTTGCCAAGCACATGTGAACACTGGCATATTAATTTGTTTTAAAATTCTAATGTGGATTTGTTTTTGCTGTATGTGGTTGAACAGTTTTGTGTTTGTCATTTGTTTTTCATTGGCGATTACCTGTTTGTATTCTTTGCCTATTTTCCTTTTGCCATGTTGATTTGTAACTATCCTTTATATAGTAGAGGTATATTTGCTTTGCTACATAGGTTGTAAATATATTTTCCAGTTTATTCTTTGATGTTTTACGTTCAATTTTAAAAGTTTTATACTTGTTAATCTTTTACTTAATAATGGATGTCTTTGGTTCCTCACCACAATATTTCAGAATATTCACCTCCATATTCTTGGATATTTTTATGGTTTTACTTTTATCCATCTGCTATTTATTTTGGTGTAACTTAAACACATAGCAACCAAATCTCAGAACTCTAGGCAGTACCATTTACTTTTACATGGAATAGAATGTAAACTGTGCTTCTTGGAGTTGTACAACTCACTGACTCTGGGAAATGTGAAGCATTAAACTCTGTTTTTTTATTGTTTAGTTATTTCTCCAACACTACTTAATGAATAATCCATCACTTCACCACAGATTTGAAATACCTTATTTTTCATAATAAATTCTTATATTTGCTTGAGTCTTATATGGCCTTTCAATTGCATTTCAGTTGTTTATCTGTTATTTTCCTTTTTTAAATCTTGGGATTATGGTTTTTGTTGCATTTTAGTTATTTTTCACTTATTAATATTTACAGCTAGATTTTTTTTTAGTGTTTTCTTTTTTTTTTTTTTTTTTTTGGAGACAGAGTCTCACTCTGTCACCAGGTGCCAGGCTGGAGTGCAGTGGCGTGACCTCAGCTCACTGCAACCTCCACCTCTTGGGTTCAAGCAATTCTCCTGCCTCAGCCTCCCGAGTAGCTGGGACTACAGGTGTGTGACACCACACTCAGCTAATTTTTTTGTATTTTTAGTAGAGATGGGGTTTCACCATGTTGGCCAGGATGGTCTCGATCTCTTGACCTCATGATCAACCCGCCTCGGCCTCCCAAAGTTCTGGAATTATAGGTGTTTTCTTTTTTATAGTTTTAAATAGGAAAGTAGAATTCGACATATGCATTTTCTACTGGCATTTTTTTCATGGCTATGTCTTTGAGTAATTTGTAGGGCATCTTCTATTTGAAAAATATGAAGACATTGCTGCAATAGTTGGATTTGAATTATTTTCTGTTATATATTATGTTGTATTTTAAGTCTCAGTGATGAGTATCTGGTTGAAGATTTGTGATCAGGGGTTGAAAATGAGCAGAATTGTATTTTAGGAAAATGAAAATGGAAATTATGAGAGATTGCTAGCCTCTGACTTGATTCCTTCACCTGACAGTAGTCTAGGGTATTGAGGGCATAAACTATGATGATAGAAATAGAAAGTGAAAATGTATATTTTTCAACATACCCTCCCATACTGTTAAGTCTGGAAAGAGTTTCTCTGGGCTTTGGGATTAAATTATAAGTGTTTTTTGGCCTGGCAAACATGAATATATCCTATTTTCCAGCCATATCTCTGTCTGCTTCTACATTCATAGAGTGTGGAGTATACCAGCTAAAGTGAATTGTTTCCCAGAGATTTGCTTTTCTTGCTTCTGTATAATTGCCCAAGCTTGTGTCTTTGCATGGTAAGCTGTTCTTGCCCTGATGTCATCAGACAGTCTCATCCCTCATTCAGAGTTCATTTCAAATGCCTTTTGCTTTCTGCAGCTTTTGCAGGTACTTATGTCTCCTTTTCCTTTGAGCCCAGTTACTCCTTACTTATATTCCTATTATATTTTGCCTTGTGACATTGATGTTGGCATATTTATCATATTTCCTCTGCTTCTGTAAGCAAATACAACCCCAATGTTTTAGGAAATGTTCAAATTTGGCATTAAGTGAGGGCTAAGGGCTATCATAATGGACCCTTTAAAAGCGCTTTTATAATTTTTTTTTAGTGCTTACAAGATAACAGACTTGTATACTATAGTAACTAGGATTCATGATTACTGTTGTCGGAAAGTTTAGTCGGACAAGGTTTTATGAATCTACCTGCTAGATTCTGTGACATGTTATTTACCAAGTTTTTAGAAATATTTATGTAGTTTGAAAAGTTATATTGTAAAATTGGTAAGTATGTGTGTTAATATAAATAGTACTGATGGAAGAATACTGTATTTAAAAGTGTCTTATTTCTTGGATTTGACAATGGTGATAAAATATTTGTATGTTGTTTCTATCATGTAGTTCAAAACATGATTATTTTACCTCTTATTGTACCTATTCTCACTATATCTTTGAATCAAATCATCAATTTTGAGAATCAGAAATTTCAGGCAAAGTAGACTTTTCTTAAAATTGAGTTCTGTGGCTTATTTCAGCATTTGGTAAGAGCTACTTCTGCACAAAACAGAATGGCATTCTTGAAATTTTAGTGTTCTCTTCTACTCCGGTGCCTATTCGAGTTGGTGGTCTGCACTTAACCATTTCTCTGTCAGTAATTGTCCAGAATTTTGTTGAGAGAGAATATTTATGGAAGATATTTCTGAAGGTTGTCAGTCCATGCTCCAGGCATTTCTCTTAGTGAAT
Source organism: Aotus nancymaae (assembly GCF_030222135.1). Classification (NCBI taxonomy): domain Eukaryota; kingdom Metazoa; phylum Chordata; class Mammalia; order Primates; family Aotidae; genus Aotus; species Aotus nancymaae. The sequence continues at coordinate 50,794,912 of NW_026988413.1, forward strand.
CTCTGAAGGTTGATGGGTAAGGGAATAAGAAGATAACTATATTAGAAAACCTGGAGGCCATTTTTGTTTTTATATAAAGACACATGCACATGTATGTTTATTGTGGCACTGTTCACGATAGCAAAGACATGGAACCAACCCAAATGCACATCAAAGATAGACTGGATTAAGAAAATGTGGCACATATACACCATGGAATACTATGCAGCCATAAAAAAGGATGGGTTAATGTCCTTTGCCGGAACATGGATGAAGCTGGAAAACATCATTCTCAGCACACTAACCCAAGAACAGAAAACCAAACACTGCATGTTCTCACTCATAAGTGGGTGTTGAACAATGAGAGCACACGGACACAGGGAGGGTAACATCATACACCGGGGCCTGTCAGGGGGTGGGGGGCAATGGGAGGGATAGAATTAGGAGAAATACCTAATGTAGATGATGGAGTGATGGATGCAGCAAACCACCATGGCACGTGTATACCTATGTAACTTGCATGTTCTGCACATCTACCTAGAACTTAAAGTATAATAAATAGGCCGGGTGCGGTGGCTCACGCCTGTAATCCCAGCACTTTGGGAGGCCGAGGTGGGTGGATTGCTTGAGGTCAGGAGTTTGAGACCAACCTGGCCAACATGGTAAAACCCCGTTCCCCCTTGCAAAAAAAAAAGGAAAAAAATAAAAAAGTATAATAAATAAATTTTTTTTTTAAAAAACAACTGTCTTCTTTTCAGTTGGAAGTGCTACCCTCCCTTTTCTGCCCAGTCTGATTGACCTTTCAGGTGTTTTACAAAATGATTCAAATCCACCATTTTAATATTCTAGAATCTATCCCTGGATTAAACCAGAGTTGCAGAGGGTTTTATACGTAGACAACCATTCCCATCTAATTCTTTTTACTGAATTTTCCTTTAGTTTGATGTTACTATTGTACATTGAGGAATATTACTATCATTAGCCTTATGAGACTTCTTGTTGCCTTTTCTGTAAGGTTGTTGTGGCCATTGTTATACATTGAGGGATATAAGAAGCAACCATGTGAGACTTAAAATACCTTTATAGTTGTTGAAAACATTGAGAAGACCCATGAGAGACGTGGGACAGCCCATGAGAGTCACTGCTGTCTGTTCTTAGTACCAATAGTTTGCACTTCTACTGAGCAGCTAGGGAGTTTTTAATCTTACCAATTTTGACACATGTAATCAGCTCCTTTTCCCTGTTTAACTGACCTAATAGAAATTATGTGGATTTCAAAGAAAGAGCCTAAAATAAAAATTAAAAGAAATTATAAGGAGCAATTTGTGGCTCACTTCTTGGAAGAATGCAGGACTTAATGATAAAAGTATTTTTTTTCATTCTTTTCATGCTCTTTGCTCTGATTTTATTACTTTTTCATTTAGTTCAGTTCTAGCTAAAATTCTATGCTTTTTAAAGTTACCTTGCTGAGAGTGATGGTGTGTGCCTGTGGCGCCAGACACTCAAGAGGCTGAACAGGGAGGATTGCTTGGGACCAGGAGTATGAGGCCAGCTTGGGCAACTTAGTGAGATCCTGTCTCAAAAAAGAAAAAGAAAATGCTAAAGTTATTTCATATGATCTTTAGGATAAGGGAGGATATAAATAAATAAAATTATATCTACTAACATTTACCAATTTTGCTTTCCTGCTTTCTTTTTAACACTAACGATGGTTTTTTAGTTTCGGGTTGCATACTCTTTGGAGGATCTTAATAAATTTGTAAATCTTTGCTCTAGGAAAAAAACGCATAAACATACCCGTGACGTTTTGCATCTGCTTTAGGGTACTTTATGAGACTTTAGGAAACCTTATACTAACGTCATTGTTTATCTGGAATATATTTGGCAAATATTTTTCTATAAGGTGGCCATATCCAATCACGTAAATTATTGTCTTTGTATCTTTAAGATGTATTCACTAGCAGCTGATTTTCAGTAATGCTCGTTTTCAATAATAAGTTGCAATAGGTTAGGTCTGTGATTAAATCAACGAAAATACTAAAAACCAAAAGTAATAACAAAAGATATTATTAGTGTGGTTGGAAAAAATCCCTCCTGAAAGGGTTAATAAGAACTGTTCCTAGAGTAGTGTTTCTGTAATACCATTTGTGGCATTTATCAAGTATCGGTGCTACTTAAACTATTATACAGAACAGGAATTTAAATTAAAGGATGTCATAAAAGTATCAAATATTAGGTTATTATTTACTAAATGGTATTAATGGTACAAAGGAAATAATAATAGCAAAGGAAAAATGTTTAATTCAAACCTCTACCTAACCTGAATGGCATTTGTTCAAAACATATGCAAAATATAATTTTTAAGTATTTTCACTACAAGTTTATTTTATAAGTAATTCTTTTATGTCAATTATTATGTTTTAGTAGAAGTTTTATAGTGAAATGAGCAAAAAATGTACAAGAGTAGTACTTCTTGTTTGAGTAAGAATTTTATGAAAAATAGTAGCCATGCAGTTTTATAATTGAGTATTTCGGTTGAGTGAGGTATATAACCGTTTATGGTGAATGTTTCGTGTTTGGTAGCATTTTATTTTCTGAGAATATATGGTTCTTAAAGGAAAATTTTGTCTAGATAGCTTTTAAAGAAACAAAATTTTATTTTTTAGGAAGCTAATATACTGGATTATAGTATATATAATCCAACTAAAATTTAATCAGTTAAAATGAAGTAAATGGAGGAATTTTTTTCAAGAAGGCTTTACAGTCTCAATTAAGAGCTGCTTCTATATGTTTTTATTTATTACCTGAATGTCACCTTGATACATAGTCTGTCTTCTGATATCTAAAGTAGTAATTCTTAAACTTCAGCACACAAATCACCTGAGAGTATTTATTAAAACATATATTGGTTGGGCATGGTGGCCGACACCTGTAATCCCAGACCTTTGAGAGGCCAAGGTGGGAGGATTGCTCAAGGCCAGGAGCTTGAGACCAGCATGGGCAACATAATGAGACCCCGTCTGTACATAGGTTTTTAAAAAAATGAGCTGGGCTTAGTGATGCATGCCTTAGTCCTGGCTACTCGGGAGGCTGAGGTAAGAGAATTGCTTGAGCCTCAGAATTCAAGGCTGCAGTAAGCCATAATTGTACCACTACACCCCAGCCTGGGTGACAGAGGAAGTCCCTATCTCTTAAAAAAAAATAAAATAAAATAAAAACAAAATAAAACAAAACAAAAAGTTTTTCAGGACTGCAACCTCAGAGATTCTGATGCAGTAAGTCAGAGGGTCAGAGATGGGCCCAGGAATTGGTATTTTAAAAAAATACCAGAGAGTCTCTGATATAGGTGGACTACATTTTGAGAAACAGCTTTCTAAACAAGATGTAACAGTAGGATCTGAGGTTTAAAGTTTGTTCATTTTCAATTCCACTAATATTTACTGATCAGTTAGTATGTATCAGGTACTTTTTTGGAAAGCATCATAAAAGCAGTATAAAGGCATTGTAAAAGTAGTGCAAAAGTATATTAGTGTTGCCAACTGTTATTATATTGTGTCCATTTAAGACAGTTTTTATAAAGTTATTAGGCAGCTACAGTTTGCTAGAATTTTGTTGTAAGAAGTGATAGTAGGAAAACATTTAACAGCAAAAGAAAAGACAAAGTTTTTAAGAATTGAGAGGAAAACAAAATACAGAGTATGTAAATTAGATATTTTATATTTCAACCTGTCCTGAGGCATTAACAGTATTTTGGATGAAATACATATCTTTGATTCTTCTCTATCCAATCAATATACAATATTCCCAGGGTACTCAGTTTATCGTATATGGCATATGGGATTGTGTGTAGTATTACTGGCTGATGGAAATATAAATATATTAATATATATAATTATTACCTCACTACAGTCCCATATGTATTTCTCACTCCTATAGTCTACATTTAATATGGCCACTGCTCTCATTTGTTAGCATTAACATTTTAAAATTTTATATTAAATTTAAAACGTTTAATTTTGCAAATCTTATGAGTATTATATGTCCAAAGCTGTCAGAGGGAAAAGCAGTTTCTCATAACCTTGTCATCCTCACTAGCCACTTTTTCTCTTCATCCTGAGGAATTGGTTGATGTGCTTTGGCAGTCTGCCTTTCTTAATACCTCTCAGAAAAATATGACATATTGCTTTCATGGAAGCAGGGTGACGAAAATGACCTCAATCCCAGACAGACTCAGCTCTCCTCCCTTATCTTACTTGATGCTTCAGGGTTTGATAGTGGCAGGGAGTTGATATTGGTGTTAGTGACAGAAATGGCAGCACATTTTACCACTTGCTGGTGCAAGTACAAAGCTGTCATATTTGAAAGCCATGAATATAGCTCATGGAGGCCTGTAGAAAATGTGTGAATAGAATGGGAAAGACACTTAGTACTATTTTCACATGTTGTTTTAATATGAGCAAGGGAAGAAATATTATTGTGATTATGTTTGCTTGGTTCTTTTTGTCCGGAAAAAAATGAATATTTCTTAAAATGTGATGGCTTTTCTATTAGTGATAAGCCCACTTTTCCATTTGTTTCTACATTTCAGTACCATTTTGTTCTAAATATCTATAAATTGTTGCAAAGTTTAGTATTTATTCTACTTGTTATGATGCTGTGTTTGTTATTAAATTTCTAGTATGTGCAGCCTGTCAACAGGGTGTCTTTTGCTGTTTTGAACACTTTTTAGAAAAAAGTCAATCTTCAAATTAGTTTTGTTTTGTGAATTCTAACCTACAATTCTGTATTCTATTTGTATTTCTCTAAGAAATTAGCATCTTTGAGTATTTCAGGTCTTTTTCCAGCCTTACCGGGTTCTGTTATCTCCTCACTTTTCTCTTTTATGATATGATCTGAGCTTTTAAAATTTCTAACATTTATTATTGGTCAACTCATTTTTAACTTTCTTAGAGTTCACTGCAGTCCCTGTGTGGGGGGTTTACATTCAGGAATACATACAAGTACTCATCTTGAGATAGAAAGAAAATAGTTGCTTAAAGTTTAGTTTTCTTATTTCTCATCTTATTTAGTGGAAAGGATGAAAAGAAATACATTATTTTATGGTTTTCCCATTGGTTCTTGACTTCATTCTGAAATATAACCTTTTCAGTTGCCAGGTTACCTTTGGCAACTGAAAATTTTAGTTTTTAATTGAAACTGAAAATGTAAATTTTCTAAAGTGATTTTGAAATACAGTTTGAAGTCACTTGATTGGAATAGAAAAAGCTTTATTTGCCCTTTCATTACTATTATCCTCTAGAAATGTTGCTATTTTAAAAATTTTTAATTAACAATCTATTTTTGGCCAGGCGCGGTGGCTCACGCCTGTAATCCCACCACTTTGGGAGGCCGAAGCGGCCAGATCACGACGTCAAGAGATCGAGACCATCCTGGTCAACATGGTGAAACCCCGTCTCTACTAAAAATACAAAAAATTAGCTGGGCACGGTGGCGCCTACCTGTAATCCCAGCTACTCAGGAGGCTGAGGCAGGAGAATTGCTTGAACCCAGGAGACGGAGGTTGCGGTGAGCCGAGATCGCGCCATTGCACTCCAGCCTGGGTAACAAGAGCGAAACTCCATCTCAAAAAAAAAAATATATATATATATATAATATATAAATAAAAATTAGCTGAGCATGGTGGCATGCGTCTGTAGTCCCAGCTGCTTGAGAGGCTGAGGCAGGAGAATTGCTTGAACCCAGGAGGCGGAGGTTGCAGTGAGCTGAGATTGCGCCATTGTACTCCAGTTTGCCGCCTAGTGATAGAGCAAGACTCTATCTCAAAAAACAAAACAAAACAAAACTATTTTTATGTAGCCATTAACAAAGAATGAGGGCTGTATGTATAAAAGGAGTTGGATGGATGCTCGTAATAAATTATTCAGGGAAAAAAGTGAAAGATGACATTTGCATGTGTTACTTTACATACATTGGTATTTTCTCACTGTATTTTTTTAATAGTTAAAATAGTTAGAAAATATGTGTTTAATGGAAAACTGGAATAAACCAATTGAAAAATACATAAAGTAGATAATTTAAAACATCAACTCAAAATTTTCATTCTGAATAGCTTCTAATAACTAGAACTTTTTTAATGTTGTTTTACTTCATTGAGTTTTCTGCCTCATCATAGATTCTTGTTTTTACTTGTGTTATCAATGTAATTTATGCAAAGCATAATTGAATAGTTATTTATTGGGGATAATCTGTTTCTTATGGTCTTCCTTCTGGTCATTATTTTTAATTCTTCAGTCTCTTATGCCAGTTTTCTTTCCTAACTAGTTAACCCTATTGATTCTGCCTTCACATTGCTGTCACATCTGTATACTCCTTTGTCAAGGTATTGCCATCACTTTTTGCCAGGCCTTTCACTAGCGATGAAGGTGATGGCAGCAGCTTCCTGTCTTCTGTGTCTTACCTCATCAGTTCTATCTATGTATTGCTGTTTTATTTGTTTTTTTTTTTTAAGCTCATTTTTTCACCTTGTATTTCCCTGCTTGTATATCTCTTCTAGTTATGGCCCCAGTTTAACTTTCTAAATAAGTTCTCCCTACTGTATTACCATTCTTACAAAGAACAATTTGCTCTTCCAGAATATGCTGCAGTGCCTTATTCAGCAGTGTTTTTGTTTATATTCTTCTTAAATTCAACACAATCCCTTTCTTCTTAAGTCTAAAAGAACTTTATTCTTCTTTTATAGTATTTACCACATCAGCCTCTGTTTTTAGGTATTGCCATACCTTTTAATGCCTTGATTCTAGATTTTAAACTCTTGAGGGTAATGACTCTTTCATATATTTCAAAGTATCTGCCAAAATGCATCTATACTGTAAGATTTTAAATGCTAATTGAATTACAAAACTTACTTAATTTTATAGTCATAAAATTCAATAAAATGAAAAGTTTTATAAACTTTGGGAAGTAGCCTTGAAATAGGTGGAATAAGCTCTACTAAGATCTTGTTTCCTAATAATTTTAGATTTTTTTTAAACTCTTAAGTCTAATTTCAGTTCAACGAGAAATCTGATTTTTAATGCCCAAGGAACTGAGATTTTGCTATACATTAGTCCCCCCTTATCTGCAGGGATACATTGCAAGACCACCAGAGGATACCTGAAACCATGGATAGTATTGAACCCTATCTATAGTATATTATGTACTATGTTTTTTCCTATACACACATACCTATGATAAAGATTAATTCATAAATTAGGCACAGTAAGAGATTAAAAACAGCTAATAATAAAGTAGAACAATTATACATAAATATATAAATAATTTTAGATATAACAATTTAAAACATAAATTGTTTATTTCTGGAATTTTCCATTTAATATTTTTGGACATTCTAACTGACCTTGGGAAACTGAAACTGCAGCAAGTAAAACCACGGTTAAGGGGAGACTGCTGTAATTTTAGTTAAAGGATGAAAAAATAGAACATATACCTAAAAACTGACTTGGGTAAGAAATACAGAATTATCATGCAGGGCATTTTAAAAGATGCATCATTTTAAATAATTCTGCCTTTATAATAAGTTTGAACATTTATTCAGTAGTATTTGACAAAGTAACAAGTCCCTTAAAAAATATAAAACAAAAAAAGCAAATAATATTTTTCACATCTTGTTGAGCTCATCTTTGGTTGATATTTAAAATACTATGTGGAATAAGCCCTGCTAAGGGCTACTAAGGGCTTTTTATCCTTTGGAAGAACTGACCCAATTAACTGTAGAAATTGCTATCTGTGCCTATGATTTATAATAGCGTATGGACAGAAAAATTTAGTTTTAAGAAGGATCCCATATTGAGTTTGCTGTTGCCTCTATTGCTTTTGCATTTTTAATTTTTCGTTCTAACAGGAAATATTAGCCTTAATGCTTTTTTGAGCAAAATTACTTGAAATAAAGTGAATTCACACATTGTAATGGAGACCAACATGAGGAAAATAGAAATATTTTATCTTTTCATAGAACAGATGTTTAATACAAAAAGTTGTCTAAGCTTCTCATTCTCACTTTTAAGCTGAGGTCAGTAGTTGGAAACATAGTTGTGACTTGTTTTTGAAGCTAAATTTTTAGCCCATAAGCATTATTTTGGTTTACATATTTTATACTACTTAGCACATTAGAAAGCTGTTAGAAGTTTTCTGATAGGTGTGAATTTTCTTGTCGTAAATCAGTTGGTGCACTTTTGTATACCTGAAAGATCATTACAGATGGGCAAAAATGCTTGTTAAATGTCTGCTTCAGTGCCAAGTTTAAAAATAATAGCAGTTTTAAGGGCAATATTGTGATGTTTGCCATTTATTTATTTCTTATTACAGAAGACAAGAAGGCATGAAAGCAGTTTAGACAGATATATTAGAAATCTCTGTTTTTATGCTGAGTTCTTTGGCAAAGTTATAAACCTTAAGAATAAAAATATTTAAAACGTAAGGGAGTTTTCCTTAATATGAAGGCTCTAAAAATAGTCTAATTTTTATTAAGATTATAAAACTAGATTTTAAAATTTTAATTTATGGTTGGAGTCCAATTATAAAATTCATTTTTAAAATTTTTAAGTGAAGATATTAATGAGTTTGTTTTATTTCCTGGGTTAAAAAATAAAACAAAAATAAAATAAAAGAAGATTAGGATTTACGCTGTGCCACATGGTACCAAATGAACATTTTCTTGATACTTTTGTGCCTGAAGTGTTAATTTCCCTTTGGGGTTTCAGAAACTTGGCTATGCTACATTTTGTCAAATTGAAGCATTTTTTTTTAACTTCAAAGAACAGTAGAAAATAAGGCAGAAGGAAACTGAGGTTTTGCCAAGATTTAACATTATGGTAACATTATTATCAGAAGTAAATTACTATTTAATTTGCCATGTAACCTTAATGAGTCCAAGCTATTGCATGGTATTCATTTCTCCAAGGATTCGGATATTTAGTAAACTAGACTGGATAAATCTCATTTATTTGTATAAAAGTGATATATTGTTGAAATTTTGGACTTTTTTTTTCAGTTTAAAAATGGGTTGCTATTTGGTTTAGTGAATACATATTCAAAAAATAGAATAAAAGTTGTTCAGCTAGCCAATTACAATGCAGTATTTTCCTATTTTAAGTAACATTGCTAATATTCTGATAGTGATATTGGCACTTACTGATAGATTATTACATTATAGCAATTGGAAAATATTTGTTTGATAAGAGATTCCTAATCCTTGTAATCTGTAGTTAGGGTTCACAATTTCATGATTTTCCCACATGAATTGAGGGTTGGAGAGAAAAATGCCTAAAGTTAAACTAAGTGATGGTAGAGTAGAAAAGTGACAAGATTTATTGTTACTTTAAGGATTTTCAGTGTGGAAATAAAACAACTGTATTTTGAAACACTTGGGAGCTATGATTGCTTAGGAACATTGTATAAACTGTATTACTCTAAACTTGCATGTATCTAAAATTAGAGGCTTTGTTAGACTTTTCTATAATAGCATAATATCTTTTTTTTTTTCCTTCCTGGTATTCAGATTTGGATAGTTAACTTTCTATTATACAACAGGGCTGAGTGGAATAAAGTTATGAAGTAGGTTATTTTAATGTACTGGTTTTTTTTTTGCCCGTATACTGTATTAATCCAGAGCATTTGGCTTAAACTTAAGCAAAGAGAGAAGGGAAGAAAAAGACTGGTGCTTTAGTGTTCTTCCTTCCCTTTATTTTCTTTTCATTTGCATATTATAGGCATACTGTTCTTAAACTTAGAAAATCTGTTTGTTTTTTCATAGTAAACATGAATTTTAAAATTTCTCTATCTTGGTGTGTATACAGAGGTTTTTTTTTTGTTGTTGTTCATTAATTTTAAAATTTTTATAAATCCTATGATTTTTTACATTTAAAAGAATACAGCTTGATACATAGTTCATTATTTTTGATGCATTGGACATAGCAAATACACTATACCAGCAAACATAGCATAATGGTATGGGAAATCTTGGATTGTTTTGAGCCCATAATTTTGGGTTTTAGGTTAAAATGCTACCCTAGTTGTCATCTAAATATATCTGTAGTTTGTGGCTTAGAAATAATGCACTGTAACTTAAAAAAAAAAAAAAAAAAGCAAGGATACCTATGTCAGTTACATTTTAAAGTTATACACTGTTTTAAGGCTATGTATTTATTCTTTAGAAAATATGACTTACATGAATATTTTCTGTTGGACATAATATTGACAAAATATACACATGATAGTACTTTAACAAACTGCCATGCAACAAGTACATTAAGTAATGAAGAAGTTGAATATATATGACCTAATCTAATTGACATTCACATTGAAAATTTACAACATAATCAATACTTAAAATATTTCTTCTTATATTTGGCAGTAATATCAGTTTTTACAATTTAAATTTAAAACTCATTTGAATGTGGATTTGGTGAAACTTAGACTTTTCTCTAGTCTGTGACAACCTGAGGTACTAAACATTTCTCTCTTATTTCACTATCTTCAAAGGTAATTTTTTTGTTTCTTTTAGGATCTATCCAAGAGTTGTGTATTACAGCGTTATTAGGCAGGGGATCAGCTTCTACTATAGAAACAACTCGCTTTTTCATTTTACTTTTCAAGACCTTTTGAAATTTTTGTCTAGTGAATGCATATAATAGAGGGTGAAATATAGTTGTTCCATAAGCCATGACTAAAAAACACAATCTTAATTTTACTAAAAGGTCACTTGGGCCTAAACATAAAATGGTGGTATTTAAAACAGAAATTGGTGTCCAGCAGAGAAGAAATGTAGAAATAATCAATAAAGACATCCTGAAGACTCTTTTTTGTCTTTCTCGTCGTTCACGGTGTCGTTTCACAGCTCGCCGGAGGGCAATTATTACAGAAACTGAAGTTCTTACACCAAAGACTACATTTCTCCCACCACTGCTTTGTGACATGTCTGTAGCCTCGTGCTGTGTGGTTAGAGAAATTGTCTTTTTCTTTCTTGCTTTCTTCTTCTGCCCTGTAGAAAATCTTGTACCTATTCGAATATTAAGAGCCTGAAGTATTTTGGTATATGTGATTAACATTACTACAACAGTGAAAAAGAATATTGGGATCTGTACTAACAGGTGATAATACATTCCCAGTTCAGTGTAGTATTCATTTGTACTGACACATAAAAGTGTCTTGTTTTCCCATGTATTTCCACTTTGAAGACTGAAAAAATTTACCTCAATAAAAGGAATCAGGAAAGAGAAAAAAGAAAAAATCCAAATGGATGTCATTAACATTACAGCTCTGCCCATTGTCAGAATTCGGTTTGCAGGTTTTACAGAGATGTCGTATCTGTCCAAAGTGATAGCAAAAACGTTGATTGCTGTTGAGACACTTGCAAAAGATACACAAGCCTCATGGAAACAGCAGATGAGAGCAGTGTTACTCTCCAGTGAAAGCAGAAGGATAACTATAGTTAGAGGAATACATCCCACACAAATTATTACATCAAGTACATGAAGATTCATCGTAATAATGTTACTGACAGAGTTGATTAAGTTGGATTTCATGCAGTAAAGTACCAATACGGTGAGGTTGCTGCCAAGTCCCAACACAATTTCTAACATAAGAAATCCGGTGAGAGACACTTGAAAGCTTAACGGATATGATAGTGGTTGGTACATATTGGTGTTGATGTCATCAATGTCATCTCGCACTGTAATGTTAGATTCAGACTGCATGTTGATTTCCAGAGTGGGAGAAAAGCACATTCTTTTGGAGCAGTTGGTTTTTTCCCTAGAAAGTGAAATAGAATAAACTATTTGATATTTGGCAGTTTAAATGACATAGAACGTGTTCTTTGTAAGAAATCTTTTAATTGTGTACTTGGTTTAATTTTTAAGTTTGTTAACTATTAATAGGAAATGTAGAATTAAGAAACATCAAGGTTGCATTATTTTGTTATAAAAAATTGTGTTTCCCTTTTGAAGAAATAACTATGAAAATTGGTCCTCGGTAGTATAGAGTTATTTTAATATACTAAAGGATTTTCCTCATTTGAGTTTTTCAAGCTTATTATTTGAGATAAAGTATATTTTTGTATGATAAAACTACCTAGCATACAAAATAAATCTCAGGCCAATGTCTTAAAATTTCATTTAAATGTTGTGAGTAGGTAGCAAATAAATGCTATTTTAATATACTCTAGCATAATGAGTGTAGGTGTAATTATTCCTGTGAGATTTCAAATGAACAGGACAAGTGTTCATTTAAAATGACAAATGGCACAGAGCACTAGTATGTTTTAAGATGCTTTATCCATGTTGATTGAATTTCATATTCAGAAGTCAACAGTGTGCTTGGGGACATTTGGAGTTATTTCCCACAGAAATAGGCCAGTGATAAATATTTCATATATCACAGTTACAATGCTCAGTGAACTTTACAATTGGCAGACTTAAAAATTGGAAGAAATGGGACGTTATGCTAAAATAAAAAGCTACAAAGTTTGGTAAAAGAGCATTAATCACTCCGATGAGTGATTTATTTTGTGACCACACCCTCTTGTAGCTTGTGGAAACAGGAAATTGAAATTTAATATCACATAGCCATTTTTAAAGTGATTTAAAGAAATATATATCAGTTAACTGTTTAAACTGAGTTTTTAAAGTAAAAGATGAAATTTTAGGGAAAAGGGGTATCTGAAGCCCTTTTTTTGAGGAAGCTTTTAAAGTTACACATTACCTGTGAAACCTTTTGTGTACATCACCTATTGTCTAATTTTGAAGAAAATTTTAAAAAAAAACGAATTCTTTTGCTAATTCATGCAAATCTATGTTTTAATATATAGGGGTTTAAAATAATTTGTAAAAAATAATGTCTAATGTTCTGGGCTAAAATGTCACTTAATCAGTATATTCAGTTTATGAACTCATACAACCAGCTATATTTCACATTTAAAATACAGCATTTCAACTGCAAAATCATATTCAAGCATAAATTATAAAAGCTAATTTCAAAATTCATGTTAACTTCCACTTGATGTTATGTTTGACAAATTTTTGAATACAGTTTTATTTATGCATGTTACTTTGGGGATAATATTGCAGAAACACAAATGATAACGTTTCTTTTGAGTTAGTATAAAGTATTACTAGAGGCATATTTATTCGAATAAGTTAAGGTCTTAGCTAACATTGAAGTCCTATAAAAATGGAAAATTTTAAGTGTGCCAGATTTTCTCAACTGACAGATTAAACATCAGGTCTTTGTCACATCAGTTAGATTTATAATTTAATAAAGCAGAAATGTCAAGTTAGATGATAATTAAGAAAAATACATTTTCTCTACAGCAAGATTCTGTTCTTTTGTAAATGTTAAACAGTGTGGTCCAGTGCATGCATCTTCTGACCTACCTGTTTGCTGTTGCCTTATGGGCCTTTTGGCTCACAATGGCAGTTTTTGACAAATTGATACATGATAACATTGACAGATTTTGACATGAATTTTTACCTGACAACAGTGAAGTAGCTGTGATTTATTTCATATCTTGTAGGAATTCTTTCATTTTCTCTCCAGTACTTCAACTGCATGCATTATGAGATTTAGTTGGCTGATGGATTTCTAAAGAACAGTACATAATATTTTATTTGTTTTGCTTTAAAAAGTCACGACTAAGAGAAACTTCCTTGGATGATAGGAATTATGTTTCTCTTTGATGGTGTACATGAGAATGTCGATTTATTTTCCAGAATATGTGAAAACAAAAAAGGAAACATAAGGTTTGTAGCTTCTAAAATATATTTAAACATCCTTTTGTTACAATTGTAAACTGTTTTTATAGCAGTCCTCACTATTTTGAAATGATTTCTCGATCACATAACTTGCTTTATATTATAAATCCAGGCCATGCCCTTTTGATAAAAACCATCTGCTATTTAATTTGGTTTGTTTTCATTAGAAGAGGATACATAATTGGTCATAAAAGTCAGAAAAATCCATTAGTCGTATCAATTGATATGAATATCTGAATATTTAGTGCAGAACACAGTTGCTAAATCTTCCTTTTGTTTGCTGGTCAAGTATGTTATTTTCTTTTTGGAAATTCATGTTTCATTATTTCTTCCAGAATCAGTAGCTTCCACAATTCTGGTGTGTTAAAGTATAAACTTCCTCTTTTAAAATGCTCACCAGTTCTTTTCAGGCTTTTACAGTTATATTGTTTTTCTTTTTGTGGTTATTTTATGTAGCATCTTCCTAGGATACAGTTGATTTTTTTATATTCCAACAGTAATGTAGACCTGTTCCCTGGTTTTAACTCCTTAATGTCTTAAGTCGTGTTACAGGAACATCTTGCAGTTCGTAGTTCAGACAGCTAGGGAGATGCTCAGTCAATTGCATTCTTCATATTGTCAGTTGTAAATACTGAATTAGCTGCTATCGGTCCTTGTGAAAAGAAAAAAATTGGTTAAGAAATAGGATTTTAAAAAATTTGCAATTAATTGAAAGTTACTTTAGTTTTGTTTAAAAACTATCCAGTATTTGTTATCACAAAAACCAAACTGAATAATTAGAGCCAGAGCTATATGCATAAAATTAAATTTCTTTAAATAAAATATTCCTTTTTCCTAATAAAGATTGTATATATTATCTTATTTAACAATACAGTTCACATTTCAAATACAGTTGTGAGAGAAAAGCTGTATTTTTTAAAACTAGTTTCTGCTCTCATTTTAGAAGCTAACCTGTATTTTCAGAGACGATGAACAGTTAGCATATACTAAACATATTGTTATTTCCTCTTTGTAATAAATTTAACATTTCTTGCTGTAAAAATATTGTAACTTGCTTAATTATTAGCACATGGTTTGAATTTTAACTCATTAAAACAGATTTCATGACAAGATACTATAAATTTCCATCGATGAATTGTTCATGTGGTTGAAATATAAAAGGTAGTAAAAATTATAACTGCAAATTAATTTTCAATGAACATGCCCAATAATAAACTTAACATAAAATTAAGTAATAAGTAACAGCAAATTAGTAAACCTTGTTCTTTTAAGAAATACAAGCATTTTTGGAACACTGGAGAAAAACTGTACTGATTACATTAAGAATATTTAGTATATCTGAAGTGACTTAAAAGCTGTCTTCATAGTGAATTAACAAAGAATATTTGTATTTAACAATGCATTCTAAAAATTACATTTAAAATTTAGCATGTCTTAAAAGAAATTGATCTTAAAATACATGTCTAGCAATAAGTAGAATTAAACAAACTTAAAATTTAGGCTGAAATTTTTCAAAGTAATTTTTACCCCACTATGCCAGTTCAAAAGCAGCTGTATACTATAATAAGGAACACATCTTACCTCCGCTAAAGATTTGATAAATTCTTGATGTAGTTGAAGCATTTCCAGTTTGGATTGATTCATTTTGTTCACTTGTTAGTAGAGGACTGGGGGAAGAGGGTCATAAACATCTCTTCAAAAATGACCTTAATGAAAATATGTGTCTGTAGTGTGCCATTGTTTCAGCAGTACTGCTAATGTATGGAACATGTAGTGCTGCTTAGAGGCTGCTGCAGTCTCTCACTCTTCCTACTGTGGAATCAATAAGCATCTGAAAATACATAATGAAAGTAATTTAACATACTGAAGGCTTCTTGTCTCCAGAGACAACATTTAGATTCAGTCTTTCTAAAAAGGAACGGCACTGCTTTTCAGAGGAAAGCCTGTTCTGGGCAGCTTTTGCAGAATGACAGCCTACCTTGTCGCTTCTCTCCACTGCAGAGAGATGCAGTGCATTCACTAATTTTGATTGGTCAGTTGTATTGGGCTTAAGCTGTGCTTCATATGTATAGCAGGGATTTCCCCCGCTCCCCACTGTTTTATATAAGGATACTTTTTTAAAAAGGCTAAATTTATGAGTGGTTATATGTTGTTCTTAAATAGAATATGTGTAAATTAGTATTTTTAAAAATGTGTATTCTATTCTGGTTTGTTGGTCACTTATGCCTAACATTAAAAAATGCAGGGAGGTGGGGGAACAGGAAAGATATACATAGTAAAAAGTATATATTCTTTTTAAAGCCTTGATAATTGCATTTGAGAATATTTTAGTTATATATGTGTTTTTGGTTGAGATTCTTTGTTCTACAAATAGAAACCCACTGCTTCTTTACTGTGAGCCACATTGAATTTCAACTAGTTTGTTTGTATTCAAGTCATCTTCTCTGAGTATTCCAAATTGTTGTGAGCATCTCAAGGTGTTAAACATTGTCATGACTTTACTTAAGTATTCATTCATTTGGGTATTCATTCATTTCATTCATTCATTCAAAATAATAATCAGATTGACCTAAGGTGATAATACTCTAAAATATTTTTTAAACATTTCATTGTAATAGCTTAGTCTCAGGGTGTAAAATTTTAATCATTAATAATTGTGTTACTTTTGGAGGTTACTACTTTGTCTTCACCTTTGATAACCCTTTTATTTGGTAGATGTATACTGATCACTTGCTATAATATTTTATTTCAGTTGGCTTACTCTATTTTTGACCTGGGCACATTTCTTGGATTGCTATTTCTTAAATATTATATGTAGCTACATGCTAATGTTGTTAATAAAGTATTGTTTTAAAGTAAATTAAGTTAGTTGCATGTCTTTATAAGTTATAAAGCTAAATGATAAGGTAGATACACTTTCAAAATGGAAATAATGATATAAGTACTGAATATTTAACATTAAATATTTAAATTTTAAATTAAATTTAATATTTAAAATTAAAAATCAAAATTAAAATATTTAAAATTATATTTCTATTAATTTTATTTATCTATAAATAAGCTTCTATTTTTAATAGTGAGGATAAATTTTTTTAGAATTAAGTAGATAAAACAGCTGGACTCTCTAGAAGACATTACAGGTGGCTAAACTGTTAGAATGTTGATCATCACCTATTTCCATTATTTTAGGAATATTTAGTGATCTTCATGTTTCAAAATGTATGCTGTTTTTTATTTGCAATTGGAACTAATCTCTTATTATTTGGAAAAGCAGTATGCATTTTTATAATCTTCCACTGGTGGCATTGAAGCTTTATAGGGGAATAACTGACCAGTATATGAGTTGTGAGTTGCATTTCTATAGAAGTTCAGAATAATGTGGTGAAAAATTTTGTTGTGAATTTTTAAAATCTTCTGCACAGCTTTGAGTGGCAAAGCTTTGGTAATGCTAAAAATGAAAATTTTGTGCTGCTATTCATGCATTTTGAAAGTTGGGAAAAAAGATCTTGTTAGAATGCCAGCCATTTATAAAGATAACTTAAACACACACACACACACACACACACACACACACACACACTCTCTCTCTCTCTCTCTCTCTCTCTCTCTCTCTCTCTCTCTCTCTCCCCCTCCCCACACACACACACAAACACACACGTTCATTTAAGCTTCAAATTAAAACCAGAGAAAACATGTTAGCATCAGTTGAAATATGTGGTGAGGGTGAGGAGATTATTGACACAGTAGAGTGCTTTTCTGCCAGAGTTCAAGTAGTTGCTTATGTTTATCATCAAAATATCCCCATGAAGTTGAAGAAACCAAGATACAGAGAAAGTTACTAACTTAAAAGGGTCTAGGTAAGTTAGCAGCAGAGTCAGTGTTAAAACTCTGCAAACCACACTCTACTAGGCAGTTGGCCTTTTCTCTTTGGAAAATTATGAAGGTCTTGGGACTTAGTATTGGATGATCTAGAGTTAGTTGCTATTTATTGCCTATATAACTTTTGGCAAGTCAAGCTTCCTTTGGGTCAACTTTGCCTCTTTTTGTTGAAATATGTTTTTATGCTTTGTTTAACTCTTCGTGAGACAGTGTTTTCAAGTTTTACTCAGATTATTTAAAACAAAAAACAGAAAAAAACCACCAAAATCTGGGGTTTCTGAGTCATAATGGTAACTCAGCATGGACATTGCACTTTATTTTCTGTATGAGTAACTTGTCTCCAAGGATACATAAGATATCACAAACAGTGTTTTTTTTTGTTTGTGTACAATGCTTAGTGTAATTTTATTTCCTTTTAAAAACCACAAATTGTTTTGGTGATCACAAGGTACGCTGAAATCTTGACAAGGTAATTCTGACTTCCCCTGTTTTTAACCAATATGCAAATATCTAAACCATTGATTGAGAATCAGATATTATTTTCATGAAAAAAATTAATAACAGGCCAGGTGCAATGGCTCATGCCTGTAGTCCCAGCACTTTGGGAGGCCGAGGCAGGTGGATCACTTTAGGTTAGGAGTTCGAGAACAGTCCGGCCAACATGGTGAAACCCTATCTCTACAAAAATATACAAAAATTACTCAGGCATATTAGCATGAGTCTCTAGTTCCAGCTCCTCAGGAGGTTGAGACATGAGAATCGCTTGATCCCTGGTGGCGGAGGTTGCAGTGAGCCAAGATCGCATCGCTGCCCTCCAGTCTGGGCAACAAGGTGACCCTCAGTCTCAAAAAAAAAATTAATGTCAAATGATCAGTTTATAAAGATTCTTGTTTCCATAGTAACACTCGCACTTGTGCATTTAATATATTTTGTATTCATATAGGATACTAATTTTGAAGAATGCTACAATTGGTGATTTTAAACCTAATTTCATGTTATAAAATAATGTTATAGGCTAACCTTTATATAATAACCTAGGAAAGCAGTTTGACTTCCTAATGATAACTAAGCACTAGATTTGATTCTAACCTCAAAATATAGCTTAATTAAAATCCTTTTCCAAAACTCATGCCTTCCTTTTTAGTTATAAATATTTTAATTGGGTATCTATTTTAATTCCTAAAAATTTCTCATATGAGGAATCTCTGATTTTTAATTTTATGTATTTGTCTTCTTAAGCTTGGACAACCATGACTATGACAGAGTAATTTATTGTATATTTACGTTGTACTATGCATATCAAATCATTCTTACCCAGCTTGTGGCTAGTTCTGATGCCACAGTTTTGAAGATTCTCTGAGTCTGTAAATAAATCTCAGCTTTGTGAAATACTAGAATTCACCATAACTGAAAGGGCTTTGAAACAGTTTTAAGGTATCTATGCACAAACAGTTTCTAATTGCTGAAAATTAGGTTTAAGCTGTATTGTGACAAGGATCCTTTTTCAGTGTCAATTTAGCATAGTAAACCTTGAACTCTGATTCTGGAACCCATGGAAAAAAAGATTATTTTGCTTTAATGCCAATTCAGAAATTTCATTTGGCTTCTCTACTTTACATTTACACCAAATATTTTATCAAAAAAATAGAAATGGACCATCTGCTGAACCTCCATCCATCAAGTGGGGAGTAGCCAAAGTAGTAGAGCATCAAAAATATTGGTGATTCATTTTCTATATGAGAATAATTGAAAACTGATTATATTTGATAAAGCACATGCATCAGAATTGCATACACTTAACAGATAGAAAATCCACAAGCCATTCTTTCCCATTCTTCCCTACCTCACCTAAATTGGGCTTTTACATTTCTTTTATTTTTATTTTTCCCACTGTATTTGTAAGTCATTTGACAGTATCACATACATTATAAAAATAAACACATGGCATTTCTTGCCATTTTTCCATCCAAACTTACACTTTGGACCCTGTGACTATTAGTACAGTTTATCCTCCCTCTGTTGTACAACTGTTGGCATGTCTACTTTGCGGCCTTGTTCAAATTATTACCTTCATGCCCAGTTTTCTGGTTTACTATTTGCTTAATAACCCTCTTTATCTTCCTAAATATTATGGGTTTTATTGCTGCTTTTCTCTTATATTTTAATGACAGAACTATACCAATAGCCATGTTTGTGCCCCGTCACTTCATTGATTTCTCTTTTCTCTTACTTCCTTTTTTTCTTTGCATAATTCTATAAGTTATGCAGAATTGAATTAATTTTGTGTTCTGAGGCCAAGTCCATTGATCAGCTAGATTACATATTTAACAAAGCTATGTCAAGTCCCCTCTTTTTGTGCTGTTATAACTCTTACCCTCTGCTGGGGGACATAGCTGACTATCTATATCTAGTGATCTGTTATTGATGCAAGTTAGTTACATAACATTTTTTTAAGAAGGCTGCCATTCTTTATGTAGAGCAAGAGAATGGCAGAGTTTTACTGTAGGCTATAGTTCTATAGACTCAGTAACATCCGCTATACTACTTGAGTCATCCATTTGGGAAAATGGATGCATTTTAAGAGTTTAGTTAATAATTCTTGAAGACTATAATCACTGGTGTCTGTCTGCGAGGTATATTCAACAGTGTATCTTCAGTTGCTGCTACCTTCTGATCTCTGTTTAGGGGTGCAATATCTACAAAAGACCTGCTGTTATTTTGATTGGTATTGTAGAGAATCTGTAGATCAATTTGGAAAGAATTGACATCTTAACAGTATTGAGTCCTCTAACTTATAAACACAGTATCTCTATTATTTTTAGGGCTTTTTTGATTTGTCAGTATTTTGCAGTTCTTGGCCTATAGATTCTGCACATATTTTGTTAGATTTGTATTTAATTTCTTTAGTGCTATTGAAGTAGTACCTTTTTTTTTTTTTTTTTTAATTGAGATGGAGTCTTGCTCTGTCACAAGGGTGGAGTGCAATGGCACCATCTCTGCTTACTGCAGCCTCTGCCTCCTGGATTTAAGCAATTCTCCTGCCTCAGCCTCCTCAGTAGCTGGGACTACAGACACATGCCACCACACTCAGCTAATTTTTGTATTTTCAATAGAGACAGGGTTTCACCATGTTGGCCAGGATGGTCTCTTATCTCTTGACGACGTGATCTGCCCACCTCGACCTCCCAAAGTGCTGGGATTACAGGCGTGAGCCACTGTGCCTGACCAGTAGCACCTAATTTTTTTAAAAAAATCCAATTGTTTATTGTTAGTATATGTAATTAGTTTTTGTATATTGAACTCATATCCTGCAACTTTACTAAATTCATATATTAGTCTTGAGAGTTTTTTGTGTGAATTCCACAGTATTTTCTATATAGACAATTAATGTTGTCTGCAAATAGTTTACTTTTTCCTGAAACATGTGTGACTTATTTATATTCTTGTCTTTTTGTACTGCCTAGGACCTCTGCTATTAGGTTGAATAGGAATGTGTTGGGAGAAGCAATCCACCATGAGCCCTGAACATTCTTGCTGGATATGCTGAGAATGCAAAGCCCTAACCAAACTACCTTTTACCCGATCCATTTCTCAGGCTTATATTTGTAGCTGGCAACCTTGAGAAATGAAGTAATGATGCCCTCGCCAAAGAGAATACAAGCAGACTTGCTTCTCTTTGTTATAAAAATGGCAACTTTCCCAAGCTCAGTGTTCTTCAGCTGTGAAAAAACTCATAGTTCACAGAGCATCCACAGCCCTTTGCCACAGACTTGGAGGGCAAGTTGCATTGTCACTGATAATCATGCTCATACTGCTTGCTATATCATGGGTAATACAGTTGTTTGGTTTGGACCCAGGCATCTTATATCTTAGCATTCATGAAAACAGTAACAGGCTAGCTTCATAGCTTATAAATAGGGTAGAATACCAGACCCTAACAATTTTTGACATTTTTGGCTACAAGCATATGATTTTGACAGAGATACAGTTTCCTGTAAGAGAAATGACAGGGCTCTTGTGGGCTGGTTTGAGAGGTTATGAAACCAGTAGCAAATTCTCTTGTTTAAGTGGTGGGATACAGAGTAAAAGTCTCCTAATGACCTGCCTGTTAATGAATTTTTGGGGGGATAAGCAATGAGGGGTGGAATTAAATGAAACTGCTCAAATAGTGCCTTGGTTATTGCTTACTCTCTAGGCTGGAGAAGGTAAGACTATTATTATATCAACAAAACAGCAAGCCTCAGGGCCCTAAGGCAAAAGGCAGTATGGCTGCTGAATCGAGGCCTTCTGAGAGCTAACATAAAAGATGTCAGCAATGAGGATGTGGAGCTTTGGGTAGACTAAGTATATTATAAGTTCATTTGTGGAGCCTGGGTGGGCAGCCACTTGAAATTGAATTTAAATGCAGTCTTGCCGACTGGTACATAGCTGCTCTTTCACTTTGTGGTTTCTGATTTTTCTTTCCCCTATCTATTCTAACCTCAGCTGCTTAAGTTACAAGCCAAATATGGTAGGGAACCTCAGGGAGGGAGAGAAATTCAAACTTTTCTAGCTCTGTTGAATGGAGATGCTCAATTAACCATCCTATGTGGTCCTGTGGGGAAAAAGCACGGTAGGTGTTAAGGTAGGCTGAATGTACTGAGGACCTTCAGGATGAAGCTATAGCAGCATGCACGTGGGTGAATTAGAGACCCCTAGGTGCAAGCATTTCCAGGAGCACAGTGTCACCCTGGAGTGAGAAACCAAAGAAGAAAAGCCTTCCCACCACCACAGTCCTCTGCAGGATAGCCTCCTCTGCTACCCTGTCTTCCCCATGTTCGTCCTCAGGAAATAATGTAGTCTCCTGGCAACTATGGCTGTAGTCCCTTTTGTGCATATGTTAAATTCCTTGGCCTGTGGGTAAAACACTCAAATTTTAAAAAGCTAAAATGTAGACGGAGCCTCTGGGCCTATTCAGTGTACTATTGTTTTGGGTTCCTCTGCTAAATGTGTAATTGGTGTTGATAATTTTATGTTCTTACACTATGAATACTTATAGATTCAGAGGAGATTGTCCTATTCATGGGCTGCTACATGTAGAGAGGTGTTCCCCTGTCCCCTCCGTGGGTGATTCAGCAAAAATAATGTATCATCCCAGGAGGGAAGAAAAGAAAATCATAAGTTTGGTTAAAAGCTCAGTGACTGCTGGAGAACTCATACCGTTTCCCAGTACAGCAGTGCCACCTGCCTGACCCAGCTACCAAGTGCACCTCTTTTGAAAAGGCAGATGCAACTTTGAAAAGGGATGCAGCTGGCCTGGCCTTAGTGTCATTTTGGTTTTCCATGAGGTAGAACCTACCCCTTTTGAGAAAACCTTATTTCTCACTTTGCCACCTGAAACAAAGCAACTGACTCATGGCCCTGGATTTAAGGAATTTCCTTTAAATATCTGGGCCTGTTTCATTGATGGTTCAGCCCAATTAAAAGCTGATGCAGCTGTTGAGGGTCAGAAAAGTGAGAGTGGATGGCATCGCTCCATTCTTACAGCTTTGACCAATACGCCCCTTGATTAACCTTGTTATATTTTTACTGGCTCCTGGCCTGTTTCCAATAGCCTAACCTTCAGGTCTGTTAGAAGACTAGCAGATTAAAAACAACTTTTCTTTGGGACTGCAAACTGTAAAAACAAATTGTAGCTGCTAGTCAGACAGTTTGGCTTACCCAAACCTGTACCCCTCAGATTGCCATCATTTCTACCTGGATTAATTATTGTATCAGATATGGCGATATATCCACCATAATAGTCTTGGCAATCATTGTGTCCTGTTTCTTGGGAATAGGGACTTCTTGGTGTCCTTTCCCTGCTTTCACTCGTAGGATGAATCCCTTTTCCTCCTGTGTGGCTACGGAATTTTTTTTTTTAAAGACATTCTTCTCCTAGTTCTATTGGGTTTCCAACACTGCCCATAATGGGGTTATTGCCCTTCCCTCCAGGGTTTAAGGCTCCCCTCTGACCCCTTACTCCCCATATTAAAGATGGTAGAAAGGATCCAGGCTCTTCATGCTTTCCCTCAATGGCTGCTGTCTTCCCCCAAGCCTGTACCAGGACAATTACTTTCTCAGGCCTTTTACCATATACTCAGTCTTTTTGTATATGCCTGTGAACATCTGGTGAGATCTTTGCAAAAGTCCATGAATGGGTATGAATTCCCTTTGTGTCTGTAGATTCCCTGGCTTCTATATTTTCTTGCTAACACACACTTAGCCTTCAGCAATTCGTTAACAGTTTTGGCTGAATTATTCTTACTGGTGTCCAGTATTGTCTTCCCAGGTACTCAAGTGCTCATGTCCCATATGTCCTGTCTTTCATTAGAATTTGGATTGATTGCCCTGTAACCACAGCACTCTGATCAGAAAGTTTGTTTGTAGATCATTTGTTTTTCCGTTGTTCTTTTTTTTTTTTTTTAAGACTGAGTCTCACTGTGTTGCCAGGCGCCAGGCTGGAGTGCAGTGGTACAATCTCGGCTCACTGCAACCTCCTCCTCCCGGGTTCAAGCAATTCTCCTGCCTCAGCCTCCTGAGTAGCTGGGACTACAGTCGCGCGCCGCCACGCCCAGCTAGTTTTTGTATTTTTAGTAGAGACGGGGTTTCACCATGTTGACCAGGACGGTCTCGATCTCTTGACCTCGTGATCCGCCCGCCTCGGCCTCCCAAAGTGCTGTGATTACAGGTTGGAGCCACCGCGCCCGGCCCTCCGTTGTTCTTTTTTATAGTAACAATGTGAACTATGTTCTATCCAGCTTTGTGCATCTTATATGGAAACTGAAGAATACCTGCTGGGATTTTGATTGGTATCACAATGAACCTGTGTATCTGTTAGGGAACATTCACATCTTTGTATTGAGTCTACTGATATTTAAACATTGCATATTTCTCCACTTATTTAGATTGTCTTTAATTTCTCTCAGTAATATTTTGTAATTTCCAGTGTAGAGGTCTCAAATATATTTTGTCAAGTTTGGTAGTGCTAGACTCATAACATTTTTGATACTATTATAGACAATATTTTAAAATTTTGATTTTGTTTATATAAAGAAGTAACTGTTGAATTTCGAATATTGAACTGAAACCTTGTGATTTTGCCAAACTCATTTATTCTTTTCTTGAGTCCTTAGGATTTCCTTTCTACATAATTTTATTTGAATAAACAGAGGTTTATGTCATCCTTTTCAATCTTAAATCTTTTTTGGTCTTGCCTTATTGCCATAGCCAAGACCACAAGTAACATAGAGTAGAAATGGCGAGAACAGACATAATTACTATTTTCCATGTCTTCAGGAGAAGATATTCAATCTTTCATTATTAGGTTTGATGATATCATTTTTCAGGTTGATAAAGTTTCCTTCTTAGTTTGTTGAGAATTTTTATCAGGAATGCATGTTACATTATTTAAGATTTTTTTCCATTTAATGAGAGTTCATATGTTTTTTCTCATTTAATCTAGTAACATGATAAATTACATGGATTTTTTTTTTAAAATGTTAAGGCAACCTTGCATTTTTGAGATAAACCCCTTTTGCTAGTAATACCTTTTTAGATATTGCATGATTGTATCTATAATTATTTTTAAAATACCTTTTGCCTATGTATTCATAAGACCTATTGGTCTGTCCTTTTCTTATTGTAATGTTTCGACCTAGTTTTGGAATCAGGACAATGCTGGACTCAAATGACTTGAAAGATGTTCTCTTCTCTAATTTTGATAAATGTTTTTGTAAGATCAGAGTTAGTCCTTTCTTAAATGTTTAATAAAATTCACTAGAGAAGACATTTGAGCCAAGAGGTTTTATGTTATTTAAAGTTTTAAGTGATAAATTCAAATTATTTATTAGATAATAGATTCATATTTTCTATTTTTCTGTGTCTATTTTGATACACGTATCTTTTGAATCATTAGTTTACACTTAAAAGTTGCTAAATTTGTTAGCATCAACTTGTTTTTAATATTTCCTTATTATATAATTATTTGTAGGATCTGTGTACAGATTTCTTCCCTTTCATTATTGATATTTGACAGTTTGTATCCTTTTTTATTTATTTATGTGTTTGCCTATTTTCTTTACCAATTTTCTATTAACTTTACCAATTTTCTTAATCTTCAGAAATAACTAGCTTTTGATTTATTTGTTCTTAATGAACAATGTTGTTGTTCTTTTTCTGTTTTATTAGTTTCTGCTCTTACCTTTAGTATTTCCTTTCTTCACTACTTTGGTAAAAGTTTCTTTCATCAATCTTAATTATTTTTTTCTAATACGGGTTCAGTATTGTTTGACCAACATTCCACAACTTTGGATGTTTTATTTTATATTACTTAGTTCAGTATGCTTTCTAATTTTCCTGAGGTATCACTTTGTTGATACATGGGCTATTTAAAAGTGTAATGTGTTTTCTTTCTTTTTTTTTTTTTTTTTTAATTATACCTTGAGTTCTGGGATACATATGCAGAACATACAGGTTTGTTACATAGGTATACACGTGCCATGGTAGGTTGCTGCACCATCAACCCGTCATCTACATTAGGTATTTCTCCTAATGCTATCCCTCCCGTAGCTCCCCAACCCCTGACAGGCCCTGGTGTGTGCCTCCCTGTGTCCATGTGTTCTTGGTGTTGAACTCCCACTTATAAGTGAGAACATGTGGCATTTGGTTTTCTATTCCTGTGTTAGTTTGATGAGAATGATAGTTTCCAGCTTCATCCATGTCATTGCAAAGTACATGAACTTGTCCCTTTTTATGGCTGCATAGCATTCCATGGTGTTTATGTGCCACATTTTCTTTATCCAGTCTGTCACTGATGAGCATTTGGGTTGGTTCCAAGTCTTTGCTATTGTGAATAGTGCTGCAATAAACATATCTGTGCATGTGTCTTTATAGTAGAATGATTTATAATCCTTTGGGCATATTCCCAGTAATGGGATTGCTGGGTCAAATGGTATTTCTGGTTCTAGATCCTTGTGTTTTCTTTTCTTTTTGAGGCAGGATTTTGCTCTCTTACCCAGGCTAGTATGATCACGGCTCACTGTAGCCTCAACCTCTGAAGCTCAAGAGATCCTCCCACCTCACCCTTCCAAGTAGGTGGCACTATAGGTGTGTGCCACCACATCCAACTAATTTTTGTGTTTTTTGTAGAGATGGGGTCTCACAATGTTGCACACACTGGTCTTGAACTCCTGGACTCAAGAGATCCTCTCACCTCAGCCTCCAAAGTGTTAGAATTACAGGCATGAGCCACCATGCTCAGCCAAAAGTGTCTTTTCTAATTTTTAAATACTTGGTGATTTTTGAAAGTTTTTTTCTTACTGGTTTCTAATTTAATTTCATTATGGTCAGAGAACACGATTTGTATGATTTCAGTTCTTTTAAATTTGTTTAGGTTAGTTTAATGGCTCAGTATATAATCTATCTTGGTAATTGTCCTGTGTACTTTTGAAAATAATGTGCTTTCTCTCATTGTTGGGAATAGTGTTTTATAAAAGTCAAATAGGCTGGTCGCGGTGGCTCATGCCTGTAATCCCAGCACTTTAGGAGGCTGAGGCGGGTGGTTCATGAGGTCAGGAGTTCAAGACCAACCTGGGCAACACAGTGTGAAACCCTGTCTCGACTCAAATACAAAAAATTATCTGGGTGTGGTGGCGGGCACCTGTAATCTCAGCTATTCGGGAGGTTGAGTCAGGAAAATGTCTTGAACCCAGGAGGCAGAGGTTGCAGTGAGCCGAGATTGTGCACTGCACTCCAGCATGGGCGACAGAGTGAGACTCCATCTCCAAAAAAAAAAAAAAAAAAAAGTGAAATAGGTCAAGTTAATGATAGTACTGTAAAATCTTCTCTATCCTTAGTGATACTGTTTTTACTGTTCTATTATTTTTATTTATTTATTTTTTTTTCCGAGACAGAATCTTGCTGCATCACCTGGGAAGGAATACAGTGGTGCTATAACAGCTCACTGCAGCCTCAAACTCCTGGGCTCAGACAGTCCTCCTGCCTCAGCCTCCCAAGTAGCTGGAACCACAGGGGTGTACCACCGTGCCTGGCTATTTTTCTTTTTATTTCAGTAGAGTTGGGGTCTCCCTATGTTGCCCAGGCTGGGCTTGTACTGCTGAGCTTAAGGATCCTTCTGCTCCAGCCTCCCAAAGTGCTGGAATTATAGTCATGAGCCACCACACCTGGCCTTGTTCTATTAACATTTAAAACGAAGATAAAGTAATTTTTTTTTACTGAAAAAAGAGTTGTGAAATCCTTGCATATAATTGCAGATTTACCAGTTTTAGACTTTTGACTTCATCCAGTTTTTGTTTCATTTGTTTTCATCGGGTGCATGCACATTTAGGATTGCTGTGAAATACAGGTCTTTGTGCCCAATGATAGTCCTTTTCTTCTATCAGTGTAGCTATTCCAGGTTCATTTTGTATAGTTTGCATCGTATATATATTATTTTTTAACCTTCACTTTTAACTTGTGTCTTTATTTTTGAGGTGTATCTTCTGTTGATAGTAATGGTTTGTTTTTGCTTTTTAAATCCAATTTGATTTTTGTCTTTTAATTGGAGTGCAGAGTATTTGCATTTAATATAATTTTCATATGGTTAGATTTACATTTTCTGCCTCTTATTTGTTCTGTTTGTTCCATGTATTCCTTGTTCATTTTTTCTCTTTCCTAACTTTTTTTGGATTGAGTAATTTTTACAATTCCATTTTGTCTTCTCTGCTGACTTATTAGCTGTACATATATAATATACATGTGTGTATACACACACACAACACACACACAGACACACAGACATATATGTGTGTGTATATTAGGTCTCACTCTGTTGCCCAGGCTGGAATGCAGTGGAACAACCTTGGCTTATTGTAGCTTTGACCTCCTGGGCTCAAGTGATATTCCTTCCTGACTCTCCTGAGTAGCTGGAATTAGAAGCACACACCACCACACCTGGCTAATTTTTGTGTATTTCTGTAGAGATGGAATCTTGCTATGTTGCCCCAGCTGGGGTCTTGAACTCCTGGTCTCATTTGATCCTCCGGCATTGGCCTCCCAATGTGTTGGGATTACAGCTGTGAGCCACCACAGCTGGCTTAGCTATATTTTTAAGTTTTCTTGTTTTAATGGTTGTTTTAGGTTTTATGATATATATGCTTAACTTATCACAGTATTCTTTCAAGTAATAGCACATCATGTATAATGTTAGAACCTTACTATTAACACAATATAATTTCTATTGCCCCCTTCCATCTTTTCTACTGTTTTCTTACTTCATACTACAGTGTCACTATTTTTGTTTTAAACAGCTAGTTATCTTTCAGTTTTTTAAAAAGTTTATATTTATCCACAAATTTACAATGGCATTGTTCATTTCTTTTTGTACATCAGAGATTCCTTCTAGTATATTTTCCATTAGGCTAAAGAACTTACTGTAACAATTTTTGTAGTACAGGGTTGTTTACAACAAATTCTTTCTGTTTTTCTTGTCAAAACATGTTTCTTGTGTCTTCATTTTTGACTTTCGCTCAATATATAGCTCTATTTAACACTTTATTCTTTTATCATTCAAAACGTATTTTGTTGCTTTATGGAATGCATGGTTTCTGATGAGAAGTCTGTGATCATTGTTATCTTTGTTCCTCAGTTATGTGATGTATCATCTTTTCTTTGGCTTCTGTTAAGAGTTCTTCTTCATTTCATTGTTTTTATCATTTTCATTATGATGTACCTTGGTGTGATTTCTTTGTGTGTACTCCTTCCTTGGTTGGGGTTCACTGATACTCGTGGATCAGTGTTTTTGTTGTGGTTATTACTGCTGTTTTCGTTTTTTCATCAAATTTGAAAAAAAACCATTTCATTGTTTACTGAAATACTGAAAAGAACATTATTCTCCTTCTTAGACTTCAAAAGCTTATATTTTAGACCTGATATTTTTCCAAGTGTCAGTGAGGCTTTGTTCTTTTTTGTTTTCCTCATAGCTTTAATTTGTTTTGGTAGTTTTGATTGCTCTGGTTCCTGTTTCATCACTTTTTGTCTTTTGTAGTGTCTGATTTGTTGTTAATCCCCTCTGAGGAACTTTTCAATTCAAGTATTGTGTTTTTCAGCTCTGGAAAATTTTATTTGATTAATTTCTATAGTTATAGTTTCTATTGTGTTCATGTTTTACTTGAAATCTGTGGATATACTCTTAATAGATGTTTTAATATCTTTGTCTTGAAATTTTATCTTTTTTGCATCCTAGTATTTCTAGTAAGTTTTAGTTGGGTGCTGGTCATAATGTTTGAATGTTGTGAATGGATTTTGTTATCCATTAGTGAATGTTGTACTTTGTTCTGTCAGGCAGTTAAGTTACTTGTGGATCAACTTGATGCTTTCATGCTTGTTTTTAAGTTATATTAGGGCAGCT
This sequence comes from Aotus nancymaae, assembly GCF_030222135.1. Lineage (NCBI taxonomy): Eukaryota > Metazoa > Chordata > Mammalia > Primates > Aotidae > Aotus > Aotus nancymaae. The sequence goes on from NW_026988413.1 coordinate 50,825,002, forward strand.
TTAGAGGAACATTTATTCTAAGGCTAGTTTAGCCCCACTGTTAAGGCATAATCCTTCATAGAGCCATATTGAATGCTCCTGTTATTTAATGGCATCTCCCATTTTAGCACTTCAAGCTAGAATATTTTGCAGTATCCTGTGAGTTTGAGAGTTGATTAGTTTTGCAAATTTTCTGGTGGTTTTTCTTTTCTTGTCCTTTTTGAGTCTCACTGTGTACATTTATAACTTAGTATTTCTTTGAAGATTCAAGAGTCCCTATATAAAATTTTCTGGTATTATTTCTCTGCTTAGCTTACCTTTTTTTTTTTCTCTTATTCTGACCTGAGAATACCATCTTTCTCATCCTTCCTTCACTCAAATTTGTCCCTTCAACTCATTGAGTTCATTGTGTTCACTGAGTTTTCCCTTTACATTATAGGGGAAAGTATATTTAGCAGAAAACCAGGATAATCATAGGGCTTATTCATTTATTTTCTAGGGATCACAGTCTTGCATTGCCTGTTGTCTAATATCTGAAAACACTAGTTTCATAAATTCTGTCTAGTTTTCTAGTTGCTAGGGTAAATCCTATACCAATTATTCTGTTAGGTTGGAAGTAGAAGTTTTCAATCTGTTTTTAAAATTTAATTATCATGGCACTTCTTTTAGCAATTATGAACTTGAGGTATTTCTTTTACCGCTGTCTTAAAGCTATGTCTTCAAGTTGTTAAAAATCTTTGGTGGTTGTTTTACTTTTTAGTCCTTGTTTCTTATGTTAGAGCTAATAGGTTAGTAATATTCTGAATCATGCAACTCAGATTCTTGGTGTTTGAAGTATCTGCTCTGGGCCAGGCACAGTGACTCATGCCTGTAATCTCAGCATTTTGGGATGCCAAGGCAGGCAGATGGAGTTTGAGACCAACCTGGCCATTGTGGTGAAACCCTGTCTCTACTGAAAATACAAAAAAAGAAAAATTAGCCAGGCATGGCAGTGTGTGCCTGTAGTCCGAGCTGCTTGGGACGCTGAGGCACAAGAATCACTTGAATGTGGGAGACAGAGGCTGCAGTGAAGGAAGAGCGCCACTGCACTCCAGCCTAGGTGGCGGAGTAAGACTCTGTCTCAAAAACAAAACAGACAACAGGTCTTCTCCGGACAGTTTTCTTTCATAAATGTTTTCATTATTTTGTTGTTGTTGGAGGAAAAGATCGTGTGCTGAAAAAAGAAAACATAAACGTATAAATTTATGCCTTATCTCTAGTCATTCCCCCCACCGACAGGTGTTATTATATATACCAACAGTTAGCAAACTGTTTCTGTAAAAGTCCAGATAATACATATTTTAGGCTTTGTAGGCTATATGCACTCTGTATCACATATTCCTTGTTTTCTTTTTTGACCTTTTAAAAATGTAAAAACATTCTCAGCTTGAGGGCTGAGACCACCACCACTTTGTTCCCATAACTTTCCCCTTTCATTTTTACTGAAGACCTTACCTCTCACTTTATTGCAAAAACAAATTTTATCAACTTTTTGGTTCCTGTGTATCTGATCTAAAAGCATATCTAGACCTTCAGTTATTTGTCCATCTTTCATTCTTGGGTTGAGGGATGATCGATGCATGTCCTTTCATTTAAGCCTAAACCCACTTTGTGGACTCTCCTTCCACATTTATTCACACCTTGTTCCAGTTTGCTCTCCTATGAATTATCTTCCCTGACTCTTCCAACTGTACTCTTAACATGTGCATATTTACTCTTTTCTCACTTTATTCCTACGGCTTTAAATTTTGATTTGATGCCATTCACCATGACGGTTTATCTTATTATGTACTTTTCGTTGATTTTAAATTGCAAATGGAAAAAATAATGGTCTTTAAACTGTAATAAAGTACTTAGGTTTAAGGTGTTTTACATACTCATTTCTGAGTCAATCTTGGCCACTTTTTCTTTATTTCATAAATTAACAGCTTTTCTTCCCCCAGTGACAATATATTAAGACATATTAGAACATCTTAAGCAAAAATCTTCTGTGATAGGGAAGAAAATACTCTCTAAAAGCCAAAATATCAAGTACAGATTTTTTCTTCTTCTTAATTTTAGGAATCAGAGTAGATCTAGGCACATTGTGTTGCAGGCATCACCTCACAAATCTGCCAACGCATGTCTTTTCTGGGCTTCAACACAGCTGCTGTCCTAACCAGCAGCTCTCCTCCTCTCCTTGATAGTGGTTTGGTTCATGTTAGGGAAGGAAAAATACAAAAGAATCCCCTTTTCCTTTTTCTTATGATATTATGGGTTTTAAAAAAACTATAATGTGAGTTAAGTAGCAGTGGCTTCTTCAGGATCATCCTTACACTAAGAAACACAAAGGGCATTAGATATTTTAAATATAGATAAGTCCATTTATATAAAAAATACTTTAAAGAATAAGATTACTTGTAAAGAATAAAGACACATTAAAAAACTACATGTTCTCACAACAATTTGTTCTATTCTTTTTTCCCTGTGACACAGTTATTCCTCCCCCGCTCCCCCCACAACAGATTTGTAATATAAGAATAGAATCATGGTGCAGCCTGCAACTCCCAGAGGTAAAACGCACAGTACTAGACTTCCATCTGTGGATTTTAGTTTTTAGATTTCATGTCATTTTCTCAGAGTTAAATTCAAATTCAAAATCATTTTAAGCTTTCAAGGATTGTATTTATGTTGTTCTCTTAGAAGTTTCATCACACTAGATTCTGTGTTTAGATATTTTATTTAGCATAATTTTATTATTTTTCAATTATATATACTAGTCAGCTGCTTGTATCTTAAATTTTAATTGCTTGCTTTTGTCCTATTGGATTAGTTTTGAAATAGCCTTTTACTCTTGAATATTTTCCTTTTTGATGAACTTAAAATAGCATCATTAATGAATGTTTTATCTATTTGAGTAAATTTCTTATTTGTTTTGATTTGGATATTTTACATATATAAGCATAACTCTGAATTACCCAAAACTGAAGAAATGTGGTATGAATGATCCAAAGGATCAGTAATACAATAATATTTTTAAATGCATGTTTGACATTGCGCTTGAATTTGGAAACATTTAGCCTAGAATAAAGAAAATTTATTGGTATTATAATAGCTGTGTTAAGTATTTGAATCTTTTGAATCACAGATGAACTCTTATACTAGTAGAATCAAAATCTGTGCCATATTGTGCTCTCTTTTTGAACATGTGATGTAATGAAGATATTTCAGATAAGTTAAAATACAATTGTTTTACAAGCTTTAGAAAGGAGACCAGTAAAAGTGTTATTTGACTGATGTAATCTGGGGGAAATTGCTCTGTGAAAACATTAGGTGATTTTACATTTGAGATTTTGACTATTATTCAAAATCTTTCTTATTGTAGAATATTCTTAATTTATAGTAATTTGTTTATTTGCTGAGACAAGAGTATAAAATACGTTTGGTACTGCTGATGTTCAGGATGAGAGTCATTTAGCTAATGTATGAGCTTAGCTTTGCTTACTTTATCAATTTCATCCTTGTTAGTTCTCTATATATATTCTCAGATTCTCATTATTGATACCATATGCTAGTACTCTCAAGACTCAGATTTAAAAGCTGGAAAATTCTTGAAGTTCCTATTATTTGTATCTATTGAATGTATGATATTAAAGAAGAGATTTAACTCCTGTACTTTTAGCTATAATGCTTACTCACCTTTATGTTGTAGACACGTGACTATTGTTGAGATTATTTTCAAAATCACCATAGGAAGGTCTGATTGCTTGGTTAAACACATAACAAATAGTTATTCATTACATTCTGAGTGTCCAATAGGGTATAAAGTGCTAAGGGAACAATGACAATGCATTTGTAGTTTAGTAAAAGATGCAGATGAATACACTATGATAGTATACAATAACTACAGTACTAAAGATTAGTATAAGGTGCTTTGCAATTAAATAAGACAGACACTAGTCTGCAGGGAAATGATCATGGAAAGCTTTCCAGAGGAAGTGGATAAACTAGATATGAAGGATACTCAAGTATTTGCCAGATCAAGGGAATGGGTGCTTGTTTCGATTGGTGAAGATATATCATACAAAGAGACAGCCTTTCCTAGAAGAAATTAAAGATGGGGAATACAAGAAAAGGAGGACAGTATATTAGTCCCTTTTCACACTGCTGATAAAGACATACCCGAGACTGGGAAGAAAAAACGGTTTAATGGACTTACAGTTCCACCTCTCTGGGGAGGCCTCACAATCACGGTGAAAGGTAAGGAGGAGCAGTCATGTCTTACATGGATGGTCAGGGGGCAAAGAAAGTGCTTGTGCAGGGAAACTCCCATTTTTAAAACCATCAGATTTTGTGAGACTTGCTCACTGTCAAGAGAACAGCATGGGAAAGATCCGCCACCATGATTCAATTCCCTCCCTCTGGGTTCCTCCCATGACAGGTGGGAATTGTGGGAGTTACAATTCCAGGTGAGATTTGCGTGGATATACGGCCAAATCATATCAGACAGGGAAGCATTGAGAGATGAGACCAAATATTATATGGCCATCCAAGCCATATTAGGGAATTTCAACTTTTACAGGAGAGGAATGATGATTCCAAGGGAGTAATGTAATCATACTTGGATTTTGGAAAGATCACTCTGACAACAATGTTAAATGGATTGGAATATTGGGAGCAATATCATAATTAGAGATAGGGAAGTCCAGTATACTCGGCAAGAGTTCGTGGTGGTAAGAATTAAGGGAGTGGCATTGAGGATAGAACAAAGTAGTGGGATCTATTTTAAGGAGATATATAAGCAGTGAGGTGTGGTTAAAGAAGTAGGGCTGACTTCCAGAATTAAATGGTTAATAGGTCATCTCACTGAACCATTCTTAGGAGAATGGTTTTGTAAAGGATGATTAACATAGTTAACGCTTGAACAGTGTGGGGCTAGGGGTGCTGACTCCCCATGAAGTCAAAATCCATGTATAATTTTTAACTCTCCAGAAACTTAACTGCTAATAGCCAATTGCTGACTGGAAGGAAGCCTTACCAATATAAAACAAATAGTTGGTTAACACATATTTTGTGTGTTATTTGTATTATATACTGCATTCTTACAGTAAAATAAGCTAGAGAAAAAAATGTTAAGAAAATCATAAGAGAAAATATACTTAATATTCATTAATTGGAAGTGGATCATCAAAAATTTTTATTCACATTGTCTTCACATTGAGTCGGCTGATGAGAAGAAGGAAGAAGGGTCGGTCTTGCTGTCTTAGGGTGGCAGAGGCAGAAGAGATGGAGGAGGCAGAAGAAGAGGCAGGGAAGGCAGGCACACTCATGTAACTTGACAGAAATATGTGGCAATTTGTGTCTGACTTTTTTGCTTTTTCATTCCTCTAAAAATGTTTCTCTGTGGTGCCAATCCTTTTGCCATTTGCTTTAGTTTTCAGTGCCTGTGACATAGAAGGGTCCATGCTATAAAAGAAGTCAAAATTAGTCTTGAATAATGGGAACCCTTCTGCTAGATTGTGTAATGTCAGTCTGTTTTCTGGCACTGCTTCTTCTACATCTTCTTCCTCATCTTCTGGCACTGGTTTGGAAACACTCTATCAGGTTGTCTTCTGTTAATTCCTCTGATGTAGTATCTGTTAGCTCTGGAATTTCTCCAAGATACATATCCTGAAACCCTTTACCTCTGCCACCTTTATTAATTTTTTTTTTTTTTTTTTGCCATATCTACATTCTCTTTCATGGGTTCTTTGATTGGCTCTGCCATAAATCTTGTGAAGTCATGCACACATCTTGATCCAGTTTTCTCCATCATTAATTTATTGTTTCAGGCTTGATGGTTTTCATGGCTTTTTCTATAATGGTGATGGCATGTTCAGTGGTGTAAGCCTTCCACACTTAAATTATGTTCTCCCTATTGAAGCTCTCTTCCGTAGCATTGACAGTCCTTTCAATAGAGTACCATGTATAATGAGCCTTAAAGGCCCTTAGGACACCAGATCTAGATGTTGAATTAGAATTGTTGTGGTTGGGGGCAAGTAGTCTACTTTGATGCCCTGGATGTTGAACCTCATGGGGTTGTGGGTGGCCAGGGGCATTGTCTGATATCAAAAGAACTTTAAGGCAAGGTACTTACTGACTTCAAGGACAAACCAAAAATGGAAGCAGTCAAGAAAAAGTGTTCTGATTGTCCAGACCTTCTTGTTGAACAACCAAGAGACTGGCAGCTGGTATTACCTTTACCTTCAAATCTTGGGATTAGTAGCTTTAATAGATAAGGACAGACCTCCTGATCATAATTCCAACTGCATTTACACAGTACAGTAGAGCTAGCCCATCTCTTAGTGCCTTAAATCCTGGTGCTTATTTTTTTCCTTACTAACAAATGACCTTTATGACATGTTTTTCCAGAATGGGGCACTGATATCCTTTCTCCTCCAGGATTTTTTTTAATAGCACCTGGGAACTCATCTGCTTCCTCTTGATCAGCCAAAGCTGCTTCTCCTGTTACCTTGATTTTTTTGTTCTTGTTACACAAATTAACCCTTTTTTGTAGGCTAGTCATGTCTCAAATGGTAGAGCTTCTACTGGCCTTTCAATTTCTTCAGTCTTCTCATGGCAAACTTTGCCATGTTGGTGGAAGTGGTATTGTAGATTCAGGCACCATCAGCTACTGTTTTCATGTAGGAACCACAGGGTCAGATTCCCCACTGCTTGTTTCTTCATCTTAGATTGGCCACAGAAGGAGCAAGGGTACTTGGCACGATGGCTGATTTCAGTTTTCTTCAGTGTTTTCCAGAGAGAAGTACTATAGCAATCCCATATTTACCAATGATTTCAACCTGTTTGGTGAGTTTTAGCTGTGTAGCTGTGAATTCGGCACAAGCCCAGAGAAGACTATCTTGATATTTTTAAAGCCAAACCCCTTTCTAAAATTATTTAACCATACTTTGCTGGCATTAAATTTTCCAGCTTTAGATCTTTTACCTTCCTTTTACTTTAAGTTGTCATATGACTTCACTATTTCTGAATCATATAGCTGTGCCTTTTTTTATAGCAATCATGCACCTCCATAAAAGCTACATTTTCAATATGAGATAAAAAGATACTTTGCAAAAAATGCTGCTGCAGCTGCAGCAGTGGCTTCACATCTTTTCTTTTCTTTTCAGTGGTCCTTAAGCCAGATTCATTTATCTTGAGATGGTAGGCAGCCATAGCTGCAGGTCTCAAAATTCAGCACATATCAAGCAATTCAACTTTTTCTTGTAATGCCCTGTCTTTTCTCTGCTTCTTGGGAGCAATTCCAAACAACATCACTAAGGGTACTTCATATGGGTCCCATGAAGTTAGACAGGATTTACGGTATTGCATTAAAAACTATGAAAAATAAGTGAGAACTGCAAGAAATCACTTTCTACTGTGATAACACAATTTACTGGAGAGACAAACTGCTCAGGTGAAGATGTTAGCCTCACTTAATGTTTTAAGGGGATAATTGCAACAGTTGAGATCACAGCAATAGCAAAAGGATGTGGCTGCCAAGTTATTACAGTAATACAGTATGTACTACAGTTAATTTTTTTTCTTTTTCATTGTAAGTTCTTGGATACATGTGCCAAACATGCAGGTTTGTTACATAGGTATACATGTGCCATGGTGGTTTGCTGCACCTATCAACCCATTCTCTAGGTTTTAATCCCCGCATGTATTAGGTATTTGTCCTAATGCCCTCCCTCCCCTTGCCCCCTAATCCCTGACAGGCCCTGGTATGTGATGTTCCCCTCCCTGTGTCCATGTGTTCTCATTGTTCAACTCCCACTTATGAGTGAGAACATGTGGTGTTTGGTTTTCGTACTACAGTTCATTTTGTGCAGTTGTGATTTAATACCACATCTTTATGTTTGTTTACATTTTTCTCAACTGTGAATGGTGCCATGTATGGTCTGCAAGTATTTTCATAAGTTTTGATAAATTTTAACTTTTTATAATGTATTTGTGTATGTTTTATGGTAGTAAGTGATAAAATAGACTATACAATCTATGTATATTTTATGTATTCATTGTAAGGTTTGAATGAAGCAACTTAGGTTTAAATGAGGCAACTGAGGCCAGTTATTGGAATAAAGAAATTTAATTAGCTCCTGGGCGAGGTTCTACGGTCCGACAGGAGGGGCTGGAGAAGTCGCGCCTCTCTTCTTGGGGCGTGGGGTTTTATAGGGAGTGGAGGTATTTGATTGGCTGCAGGGAAACAAAGAGGAGGCAGTTTCATTGGTTATGAAGGGACTGGGTATGGACGAGGTGAACAAAACAGAGGTGGTTTTATTGGATATGAAAGGACTGGGCACTGGCAAGGGGCTGGTCAAGGACGTATGGGGGAAGCTGCCATAGGGCAAGTCTTTAGCGGGCTTTTTCAAAATTTTGGCGGGTGCAGGGCTGAGATTGGAATGTGGAAACGGGTACAGGGAGCCCGCATGGAGAGGGCAAATGCTGAGTAATGTGCTCAGAATGGTGACGTCATTTTCAGGCGCGGAGAGAGAAGGGTGTGTCCATTTGGCTCCCAGTGAGGCAACCAGCCTTACATTCATGACATATCTTTTTGTTAATTGTTTTGATATTTCTAGGCTGTGTGGTTCATCTGTAAGTTTTTCAAATTGTTGCACCAAATCTCCAAAATATTTTCCAATATATTTATTGGAAAAAAATCTGTGTATACGTGGTCCTGCACATTTCAGACCTGTTGAAGAATCAACTGTACTCTGGGACATTTTGAATTTGAGGTGCTTATTAGAAATCCAAGTGTAGATAGCTGATAGGGAACTATATATGTGGATTTGAAGTCCTGGAGAAAGAAAGGGCAGAAGACACAGATTTGAGAGTTGCCACTAAGAGAGGGTAAGTGAATGTGAGAGAAGTGTGAAGTTGTATTCCCCAAAGGGAGTGGAAATAGGACTGATAGCCTGAGGAATTTTAATATAACTGGGTGAGCGTAGGAAGAGAAGACCACAAAGGAGACTAACAGGCATTAGCTAGAGAGGTGGGATGGTATGAGATGATGGAAGCTAAGAAAGCACAGTGTTTTAAGGTGAAGTATCAACATTGTAGACGAGAGTTGAAGAATGGCCTTAGGATTTAGCCAAAAAAGGAAAGAAAAAACGTGATTGGTGACCTCCGCAAGACAGCATCAGGAATATGGTAATCACACAAGTATTGAGATAAAGGTGAACATTCGTGTGAGCTCATTTTTTCATATGCTTCTTTCAATGAAGTAATTTCAGCTTTCAAGTTCAGCAATACAACATTTCATGTTTTGGGCGAGGAATGTATCAGTAAGAATATTATTATTATTACTATTTTTGAGACAGAGTCTCACTCTGCCACCCAGACTGGAGTGCAGTGGAGCTTGGCTCACTGTAACATCCACCTCCCACGTTCAAGTGATTCTCCTGCCTCAGCCTCCTGTGTAGCTGGGATTACAGGGATGTGCCACCAAGCCTAGCTAATTTTTATATTTTTAGTAGAGATGGGGTTTCATCATGTTGGCCAGACTGGTCTCAAACTCCTGACCTCAGGTGATCCACCCGCCTCAGCCTCCCAAAGTGTTGGGATTACAGGCATGAGCCACCATGCCCGACTGTCAGTAAGAATAAAATAAATTTGTGGAAAGTTATTTTTGAAGACTTTATACTCAGAATAAAAGCCTGATTAATGAAATGCTATAACCTGAAGCTTTAGATTGTAAAAGAAGAAGGGAAATAGATGTTATAATACAGCTTGAGTTTGATATAACTGGAATTTAATCTAAACTCTACCAGTGAGTTGGAGTTTCACCTTAAAGATAATATATGGTTATTGACAGAGTATTATGAGATACTATATGAAAAATGCTATAATGCCTATAGCATCTAATATACCTGTCAAGTGTATGTGTGTGTATGTAAATATGTGATATACTAAATACCCTATATATAACTATATATACTGGTTAATAACTTCAGGGCACTTTTCCCCTTGGTATGTATATTACCATGTGACAAAGTGAAAGTTTAAAACAACAAACATGTATGAAATTACATCTTTTCTGAAGAATAGTAGCCCCCTAAAAATGTCCACGTCCTATTTCCTGAAACCTGCAAATACGTTACATGATGTGGTGAAAGAGGCTTTGAAAATATGATTACAATTATGGACCTAGATAGGGGCTCAGTCTAATACACGAGACCTTAAAAGTGCATAACTTTTACCAGCTCATGTCAGAAGAGATGAGTCAGAGAGGTGAGGCAGAAGGGTGTTTAGAGATATTCAAAGCGTGAGTTGAAAGTAGGGAGCTATGAGCCAAGGAATGTGGGTGGCCTCTAGAAGCTGAGAATATCCCCCAGCTGACAGGCAGCAAGGCAACCGGAAAGTCAGTCCTGCAACTGCATGGAACTGAACTTTGTCAAAAACCTGATTGAATCTGGAAGCATATTCTTTCCCAGAGCCTCCAGTAAGTAACACAGACAGCCAGTACCTTGATTTCAGGTTTGCAACACCAAGGGCAGAAAAAGCCAATTGAGCCCACTGGAATTCTAACCCACAGAACTGAGATAGTAAGTTGTATTGGTTAGAGCCACTAATTTTGTTGTAATTTGTCATGGCAGCCATAGTTAACTAATGCAAAGGGGTAGGAATCCAGAGGTGAGTTAGCTTGGTGGTTCTGGCTTAGGGCCTCCCATGAAGTTGTAGTGAAGTTGTCAGGCAGGACTTGACTGGGGTGGAAGGTTATACTTTCAAGCTGACTCATATGGTTGTTGATAGGCCTCAGTTCCTCACCATGAGGGCCTCTCTGTAGGGCTGTGCACAGTGTGGCTGTGCAAATGACTTCCCATTGTGAGTGGGGAGAGAGAGACATTGAGAGCATGTGGGTACACAGTATAGAAGCCATAATGTTTTTTATAGTCAAGTCTCTAATATGATGTATCATAATGTTTGCTGTATTCCATTGTTCACCCTGGGATAATAATGAATTACATTACAGAGGAATGTGATTACCAGGACACAGGGGTCATTGGGACATCATGTTGAAGGCTAGTTACCACAAGTCTGTGTGCCTAAGATGACAAACTGTCAATTCTGTCTTACCTAATCAGTCATATATAATCCCAGATCTGCAGTGTAATTTTAAGCAAATTATTTAGTCTCTCTAAAACTCAAGTTATTCATTCAAAATTGAAATTAGTTTTATGTGTCAACTTAGCTAGTTTAAGCAAATAAGGTATTTCTTAAAGGTCCTAGCACTTATTATTTTTCAATGTACGATTTGAAGATTAAGGATCTGGAGGTATTTTTGATAAACTAAAGGAATGGTTGAAGATAGAAGACTATCACTGGTTTACCTTGGCTTAGATTATTCTTGAACTGGTCAAGTTCGTCATCTCATATGAACATGGCTGTTCCCTCTGTAATTATGAGTTGTTTCTAGAGGAGCTGTTGAGTGGTACCACGATTGCAAGGGGCAGTATTCTCAATGACGTCTGTATGAGTTCACTTGTTAAGTTGTACAGGGGGCAGTCTGTGTATCTGTACACAGTGGCCCTGTATTTATGTACTTTTGACAATTTTAGGACTTTTGTCCATAGGTATAAGTGTCTCTTTTGTCTATTGGTGTGTCTTACAGCATAGTGCCTAGCGTATGATTACTCAATAAATATTTGTTAAAAGAATGGATGACTGCATGAGTGAATGGTTGATGGGTCAACTACTTAAATGCTTTTCATTATGTACCATTCGTTTAGTCATCATAATATTTTTGTTATGCAGATATCTTTCAGCTTATAAAATGCTGAACTATTTGGCCTGTGCCACTTTACATGGCTAACTTTTTACTTTTAATTATTGCTCTGAGTGATGATAGGATGGACTTGAATAATTTAAAAATCTATAAAATTATTCTGAATAATTTAAACTATATTTTAAAAATAAATTATGTGATTAATTTGCTGCTCTATCTTGCAGCCAACCAGTTTACTGAGGATAGGAGAATTGTGGTCATGTTAGCTAGACTAGAGGATGATACACAAAATATACAGACTTACAGAATTGAGAGAGACATAGAGACCAGATAATTCATCATCTCCATTTTGAAGATTAAGAAACAACAGAGAGATGATCAACTTGCTCAGTTTTCTACACATATTTACACTGATGGAACTGTTCCTTTGTAAGTCTGTGTCTTGCAGTAGTCAGTCCATTAGGACTATTTGAAGCAGGCCTCTAATTCATTTTTGTTAAAGTAACTGAATCTGAAATATTTAATTTGTGCAAAATCTGTAGACTCCTATAAACAAATCAGTCCAGTGCTTTCCCTGCTTTCTTTGCCTCTTACTAGAGATCTCATTTATAGCTCGCCTAGAAGATGGTAAAAGAATATACGAAATATATAATATCAGTTTGGCTGTAGGAGAGACTGTGAGTGGGATGGGTAGGAACATAAGTATGCCACTTGGCATAAGTTCTTCATGGCATGCAAACATGAGGAGAAATTCTAAACTATGCTGATAGAGGAAGAGATTGAGTCCACCACAAATTAAGACTAGGATTTTAACAACAACAAAAAAATATTTTGGGACTGTCAGCAAAGTCATTCACATTTTTAGTTTTTATTAGCGGCATAATCTTAAGTCTCTCCTCTATCATAATACTTTGTTACATTAGAGATAGTATTTTAGCCTGAGGTAATTTTTTAAACAGCTTTATTAAGATATAATTAACATTCCTTGTAATTTACCTATTATAACTTGTGCAATTCATTGGCTTTTAGTATATCCAGAAAGTTGTGCGATTGTAGCCACAATCTAATTTTAGTACATTTTTATTATTCCCCAAAACCACTTCATACACTTATTAACAGTTGCTCTCTTTTCCTCCCCAAGCCATGCAGTCCTAGGCAACTATATTCTAGAACCAATATTCTGTTTCATAGATTTGGCTATTGTGGATATTTCATATAAATGGAATAATACAATATATGATCTTTTGTGCCTGGCTCTTTCACTTAGTATATAATTTTCAAGGTTCTTTCACATTGTAGCATGCGTCAGTACTTTATTCTTTGTAACTGTCAAATAATATTCCATGCATAGCTATACCACCTTTTGTTTTTCTGTTCATCAGCTAACAGATTTGTGGGTTATTCCTGCAATTTTTTTCTCTTTTTCTGTGAATTATGTTTTCTGAAGTAATTTTTTTTTTAGCTTAAAGGTAACAGAATTTGAGATATATAACATCCTATTTTCATGGACCTGAAGCAAGGGAAAACCCTTGAAACGTCTTTTAAAGATAATTAAGGAACTGGAGAGTTATAATGCAAGGTCATCTGTTTTATTGCAGTAGATTACAGACTGTATTTTAAAAATCTGTTCTTTCATACTACTGTTTCTTTTTCCAGCTTTTAAAATCTCATATTTGTATTCTCTGAAATACCTATATTATAGTGTATAATTGGGTCTGCTATCTACCCAAAGAATCTTTAACCCTGAATTATCTCTTGGTGACAAATTACATGCTATAAGTTTCTTTTCTTATAGACTTTTTTTTTTTTAGGTGAAATTTATTTAAACCTCAGATGAGACTGTATTTCTAGAAGGTAACATGTAACCAGAGGCTTATAGGTGAAAGTAGGGAGGGAACGCTGTTAACATACTGTTGACCTGATCTTTACTTTTTAGTGCATAAGTATTTAAAGGTTTTTTTTTTTTTTTTTTAAAATCTTGTGAATTACTCATGACACATAGAGCCATATCCTGTTTTCTCCTTTGTCAAGGCCAGATGTATTAGTCTTTTCTCACATTACTGTTAATATAAAGAACTACCTGAGACTGGGTAATTGATAAACAGGTTTAATTAGCTCATGATTCTGCAAGCTATACATTCTTCTGCTTCTTGTGAAGCCTCAGGAGACTTACAATCATGGCAGAAGGCAAAGGGGAAGCAAGTGTGTCTTAGGCGTCTGGCAAAAGGAAGACAGCAAGCCCAAGCGGAAAGTGCTACACACTTTTAAACAACCAAATCTCTTGAGAACTCACTCACTATCACAAGAACAGCAGGGGAAAGTCTGCCACCATAATCTAGTCACCTCCCACCAGGCCCCTTCTCCAACACTGAGGATTACAATTCGATATGAGATTTGGGTGGGGCCACAGAGCCAAACCATCTCACCAGATGCTTGATTCTTGAAATTGTGTAGGATTTCATTCCTTACCTGTCAGATATCATATTTGCTCAGTTATGCATCATAGTTTGGGCTAGAAGGAAATGAGCATTGCTAAACTAATGCATATTAATAGGTTTATTATTTTGAAGAAGATTTCTATTTTAAAATTTAACTTACTTTATTAAATAAATCCCTGATTGATATAATTTAAAGTGTTTTAGTGAAGTGAATAACCTTGAACAGTGGAGGAGATATTCGAGCATTAGTCATTAAAATTTAGCACATATGGTCTAAATAAATGCCAGAAGAGATGCAAGTAATGTGCTGTGAAAATTCAGAAGATGGATAAATTATTTACAATTTGGAAGTTTAGAAAATATGTTGTGTGTAGTTGGCACTTGAACTGAGTATTGCAAGATAAGATTTTATTGGACTGTTTGGAGGTTGGGAAGATGCAGGCCCTTGGAGTCAGGGGAATAATCTAGTTTGACTAAGATGTAAGCTCTGGATTATGGTTCAGTCATTGGATTGAATGCACATTTTTATTTCTACTTTCTCCTTTATGTTCACTAAAATGGTAGTGAAGGGCTAAAAAAGCATAAATAACAACTACAAGTTAAGAACTGAGTCCCTTAAGACTGTTCCCACTTCAGATGCCAGTACCAGGTTATAAGTAGTATTTCTCATCTACCTGCTGTAGATCAAGAGGTTTCCCATAACTCCCTCCTCAGGATCAGTAATTCTTTAGAACAACTCACAGAACTCAGAAAAGTGCTTATTATTACTGTTGTTTTTTTTTTTTTTTTTTTAAGTAAAGGATAGAGCTCAAGAACAGCCAAATATAAAAGATATATAGAGCAGAGAATGGCAGAAGGGGCATAAAGCTTCACTTCCCTCTCCTGTGGGTTAACCTCTCAGCACCTTGATGTATTCATCAACTCAGAGTTTCTCTGAACCCAGTGGTTAGGGGTTTTAATGGAGGTTCCATTACATAGGCATGATTGATTAAATCATTGGCCATTGGTGACTGACTCAGTTTTCAGCCTCTCTTCTCTCCCCAGAAGTTGGTGTGGGGTTGGTTTGAAAATTCCAATCCTCTAATCAATCCTCTAATCATGCGTTGGTCTTTCTTGTGACCAACCTTGATCCTGATGCTGTGTAGTAGCCACCATCATTCTTTTGGCATATAAAAGACAGTCTTATTAGTCCAGAGATTCCAAGGGTTTTAGGAGCTGTGCCAGGAACCTGGTACAATATTTGGGACAAAGATGAAATATTTATTTTTTACAATAATACAACATTCTTCTCAGCTTTTTTTTTCTAAACCAGGAAGAACAACTAAAACTAAACTATTCTATGGCTGCTGAAAGTTTTAATTATTTTATTGATTTCTGCTGAAGAGTTAAGAATTAAGACCAGAATAATCTTCTGGTAATTAATTTGTTCAAACAAGTACATATTGAAGTTCTCCTATGTCCTAGATATTACTCTAAGTACTAGTGATACAGCAGCCAAATTTCTGCTCTTAAGGAGATTAAAAGAATATTTTAGGGACAGTTAGACAAGTAAATTCATACACAAAACTCTTTACTGATGTGGAAAATAGTGAGGAGCAGTTTTATGGGAGAAATAACAATTCATTTTGGAAGTATTAAATTTGGCCTACCTTTTGGCTACCCAAGAGAAGTTGATATGTTAGTCAAGAGATTCATGGAGTATGTTGGAGCTGAGGATAAATTCAGGATAGACAGTGTGTTGATGATCCAATTATCCGGTGATCCAAAAAGCTGAGCTCCTTCTCTGCGAAATCTTAGGCCTGCCTCTCCCCTTTGCAAGTTCACCTTACCAAACTTAAGACTCCTTTTCTCTTTCTCCTTCACCACCTCCTGTTTTCTAATGTATCCCATTTTTGAAATATCATTTTGGCACAAAACTTCTACTTCCTTTTGCCCAATCTTTTAGATCATGTTAAAGTACAAAATTGTCTTTATTTGTAGATGACATGATAATCTACTTAGAAAACTCAAAAGGATCTATTACATTAGATTATAATCTATTAATTATTATATTTTACATAATTGTTACACTTACGTATAGTTAATATAGTTATATTAAATGTAATTAATAAAATTTAGCCAAATTGATGGAAATAAGATCAATTTATATAAATTGTTTTCCTATACACTACATATAAAGCTAGAAATATAATATTCTAAGTAAAAGATACATTAAAGTAGCAACAGAAAAGTAATGTATTTAGAAAAGAGCAATTTCAGTGATTTTAGGAGCAAAAGCCTATTTGCAATGGACTCGAAAAACGGGAGAACAATTCCAGATAGAATATAGACAACTTACCTGAGGAATTTTCCTCTAACGTGAAGCAGAGAAATGAGTAGTAACTGGAAAAGGATGTAAATTTCAAAGTTTTTTTTTTTTTTCTTTTGTAAGTTGGAGGAATTGCATCATAGTTGTGTCTGATGGGAATGATTCCATTGAGAAAGGAAAAGTTGATGATGTAGGAGAGAGAAGGGAGCATTCCTGGAAGAATATTCTTGATGAGGCAGGAGGGCACAGAACCTAGTGTACGTAATGGAGGAGTTGGCCTTAGGGTATGATCGTGAGATTGAGTAGCAGAAATTGGGTTGAATACAGGATTATTAGAAGAGAAGAGGTCAGGAAGTGGTGATGAACGGCATAGTTTGATGATACATGAGATTCAAAGCTGGAGTTCTTGAAGAGGATGGAGGGAGAAGAGTCTGGAAGTGTCAGTAAGAAGCAAAGTGGACAATAACCTAACCTCCAGGCCATGTGGTAGAAGGGGTAAAGGAGAAAACATTGCTTACTTGAAAGATTGCAGAAGGAGAGCCAGGTTTCTGTTAGAACAAGAAGGTATGAATTTACTTTCTTCGTAAAGCCTGTTTCTCTCTGATATAAATTATATTCCTTCTCATGGTCTTTTCAAGCACTTAAATCACCTCTAGTTTATAATTATTTATTTGTGAGTACCATTTGTTTGGTAGTAAATAGCATGAAGTCTGCCATATGATAGCTTAACAGTAATGGATGCATCTTTCTCATGATAATCCAGGGGTGTTGTAGGGCAGGAAATAAAACTTCTCAATCCTTCTAAGTTTGTAGTAGGGACAGAGTCCTGTAACAAAAGACATTTAGAAGAGAAAAACAAGCAAGTTTGTTAATGCATGCAGGGCACATCACTCAGGAGAAGCCTCACCGAAAGATAAAGCAGTGGCTTAAAACTCTGGCTTATATAACGTCTTTAACAAAGAACAATACATTTTAGAGAAGTGACAAGACAAAGAAAAGCAGTTTTAGGCTTCTAAAGGTGGGAAACCGTGGGAAGATAAATTTATGGGAATAAACTAATGGAGTAAGATTTGTTTGCAGATTTCTCTGGTGCTGCCTTTGAGCTGATAAGACTTGTCTCCAGTAAAGGAGAATTTATATGCTGTCTCGGTGGAAAAGAGCGGAGGATAGAAAGAACCCTTACTCCATTTGCTGCTGCTTAATTGCCTTTAGCTCAAAAACATTTATGTCCAAAGAGGCATATTTGGGGATGATAGAAACTGAGTTTCTTCTCTTTTTCTGGTCTACCATGCTTATTTTCATCCATAGGGCCTCAGTAAGTTTGCTTTATCTTTAGGCCTTGAATCTAGTTTCCAGGTAAGGAAGAGATATTGACTATCTGAGAAAGTAAAGCTTTCCCAGAAGTCTTTGATAGACTGGCACGTATATCTAATTGGCCATTTCTTGCATGTTAACTGTTTGTTGTGGACAGATTTTGCTAGAAAAGGAGATTTATTTAGCCGGCACTTTACTACCATGAGCAGAATTAGAGTTTGGTTAGTTATGATCAAGGGGAAAGTGGATATTGGTTTAGAAACTTGCAGGTACTGCAATGAAAAAGTGCTTAGTATACCACTGTTGTAGGAAAGCAAGAATTTCAGTTTGTATAAGGAATGTCTGATTTTATTATATTTTAAAAATGCGTATTAAGATGTGTATCTAAATATAATGTATAAATTAAACATAGGCATGTTAAATGTATATTAAAATCATATACTTCCTTTCTCGGGTAATTAAGAGAACACCCGCTACAGAGTGGCTATTCAATAATAGTTGTCCAGTGGAAGGACTTTAAGTATCTGAAAGAGCACCTGTCACACAGTGGCTACTCAATAATAGTCATCCAGTAAAAGGAAAGACACACTCACTTTCTTCTAGGCACCAGCATTCTATATTTTTAGCAGAAAATACCACGTAAACAAGAATAAAAGTTACTGTTGTTCTTAACCTAAGATGCCTAAACCTCAGGGTTTGGCTTATTGTTTTAAAATGATAATAAACATTTTAGGGCTGTGCTATCCTAACATAATAGACTAATACCAAGCATAATGCACTGGGGCTAGATAGTCACCATTTTTGGAGTAGAATAGGCAGAGGAGAGGGTACTTGGTGAGGTAGTGGAAAAGAAATCGTGTGACAATATATTTTAATGCCTTACATTGATGTAAAAATTCATGGTTTTCAAACGATTTTGTAAATACCTCATAATTCAGAAAGGAAATTCCAATTTAATGAATGAATAAACTGAGGCTCATTAAGATCCTCGTCTACATTTGCATGGCCTATAAATGGTGAAGTTGAAATTAGATCTTTGATTTTTGACTTGGTCAATACATGCTGTTTGACCACAAATAATGTCATTGAGATGTCTTAATTAATTCAAGTATTACTGTAAATGGACATTCACTTCTTTGAAAAGACAAATCAGGATTATATTTGCTTTATAAATATACTATTTGCAGTAATTATTAAATACTAAACTTTTTATTTAAACACGGCACACTGAATCTTGATGACATTTGCTGAGTACTCATGATCCAACTCTGCTTTAATTCTCTATTGCTTTAGGATTTTTATTATATTTCTTTAGTCCCCTTTTAAGTAAATTTTAGTTTTCTTTCCATCAGTTGCAAGCAAAAAATAATATTTCATAAACTTGACCAATAAGAGTTTAAAATGAATACTACATATAAAGTAGATTTTTGTTGTCATAAAATATGCATAATGAACTTTGCCGTTTTAACCAATTTTAATTATGTAGTTTTATGGCATTAAGTACATTCACATAGTTGCTCAACCATCACCACCACCTACCTCCAGAACTTTTTCATCTGTACTGACCTGAAACTCTACCCATTAAATACTAACTGCCATTCTCCCCCACTTTCAGCCTCTGGCAATCAGCATTCTTTTTGTGTCTATGATTTTAACTACTCCAGGTACCTCATATCAGAAGAATCATATATTTGTTTGTTTGTTGACTAGCTTATTTCGTTTAGCATAATGTCTTCAAGTTTCGTCTATTGTATAGCATGTGTCATATTTTCCTTCCTTTTAAAGGCCGAATAATTCATTGTATATATACACCACATTTTCCTTATTCATCTGTCCATGGACATTTAAGTTGCTTCAGTGTCTTGGCTACTGTGAATAACCAACCCATCTTCATCCTCCCCTCTCCCCATCTTTCTCAACCTCTGGTTATTACCATTCTGTTTTCTACTTCTATGAGATCAATTTAATTAGCTCCCACATATAAGCGAGAACATGTGGTATTTCTCTTTCTGTACGTGGCTTATTTCACTTAATATCATATCCTCCAACTTCATTCATGTTGTCACGAATGATGGGATTTCATTCTTTTTTATGGCAGAATAGTGTTCCATTGTATATAGATACCACAATTTCTTTATCCTTCATTCATCGATGTACATTTGAGTTGCTTCCACTTCATGGCTATTGTGAATATTGCTGGTAGGAATATGGACTTATAAATACCTATTCAAATCCCTGTTAAATATCTTTCGATATACTTAGAAGTAGAATTGGTGGACCATATGGTAATTCTATGTTTAGTCTTTTGAGAAACAACTATACTGTTTTCCACAAAAGTGCATCATTTTACATGTCTACCAGTGATATATGAGGATTTCAGTTTGCCTACATCCTCCTCAACAATTATTTTCTGTTTTTCTTTTTTAATTGTGGCAAAAAACAAATACCATGTAATTTACCATCTTAGTCATTTTTAACTGTACAGTTTAGTACTGTGTTTATATTTTTGTGGAACAGATTCCTAGAATTTTTTCACCTTGTAAAATGGAAATTCTGTACCTATTGAACAGCTCTTCATTTTCCCCTCCCCGACCCCAGACAACCACCATTCTACTTTGTGTTTCTATGAGTTTGACTGCTTTAGATACCCCATAAAAGTAGAATCATACAGTGTTTGTCTATTTGTGACTGACTTATTTCATTTAGCATAATGTCATCAAGGTTTATCTATATTGCAGCATGTGACAGGATTTTGTTCATTTTTAGGGCTAATATTCCATTGCGTTTATATGCCACATTTTCTTTTTATCTTTTTTAAACAATTTATGTCTTGATTTTTTATTTCAATAGCTTTTTGGGGGAGCAGGTAGTGTTTGGTTACACAAATAAGTTCTTTAGTGGTGATTTCTAAGATTTTGGTGCACCCATCACCTGAGCAGCATACATACTGTACCCAATGTATATACCATATTTTCTTTATGCATTTGTCTCTGCTGGTGGACTTTTGGGTTGCTTCTACCTCTTGGCTATTTTGAATAATAGCTGCAGTGAACATGGGTATGCAAATATTCCTTTGAGATCCTGTTTTCTATTTTTTTGGATGTATGCCCCAAAGTGGGATTATTGTATCATATGGTGATTCTAATTTTAAGTTTTTTGAGGAAGCTCTCTTTGCTTTTCCATAACAGCTGCACCTTTTACATTTCTAGACACAATGCCCAAGGGTTCCAGTTTTTCTACATCCTTGCCAACAGTTGTTATTTTCTGTTTTGTGTATTTTTTAAATATTGGCCATTCTGACTGGTGTGAGGTGATAGATACCTTATTGTGATTTTGATTTGCATTTCTCTAATGATTAGTGATGTTGAACATCTTTTCATGTGCTTGTTGGCCATCTGTCTCTCATCTTTAGAGAAATGTCTATTTATATTCTTTGCCAATTTTAAAATTCAGTTATTTGCTTTTTTGTTGCTTAATTTTAGGATTTCTTTATATATTCTAACCCTTTATTAGCAATATGATTTGCAAATATTTTCTCCCATTCTGTAGGTTGCCTTTTCACTCTGTGGATTGTAGCATTTACACGGAAATTTTACATTTTGATGTAGTCTAGTTTATTTTTACTTTTTTTTGCCTGTGATTTCATGTCAGTATACAAAAAATTGCCAGATTTACTGCCATGAAAGTTTTCCTTTATGCTTTCTTCTAAGAGTTTTATAACTTTAGCTCTTATGTTTAGGTCTTTGATCCATTTTGAGTTAAATTTTGTATATAGCTAAAATAAGGGTACCATTCCATTGTTTTGCATATGGATATCCAGTTTTCCCACTACCATTTGTTGAAAAGACCGTCCTTTTCCTTTTGGCACTGTTGTCAAAAATCAATTGACCTTCCATGTGAAGGTTTATTTTTGAGCCCTCTATTCCACTGGTCTATATGTCTGTCTTTATGCCAGTACCAGACAATTTTTATTATTGTAGCTTTGTAATATGTTTTAAAGCCAGCAGTGTGAAACCTCCAACTTTTGTTTTGGCTGTTTGGGGGTCCCTGGAGATTTCATATGAATTTTAGGATGCCCTTTTCTGTTTCTGCGTGTGCGCATGCGCGTGCACACACACACACACATGTGCGCACCATTGGGATTTCAATAGGGATTGCATTAAATCTGTAGATGAGTTTGGGTAATATTGACATCTTAACAGTATTAAGCCTTTCAATCCATAATCATGGGATATATCTTCCATTTATTTGTGTTGTCTTTAATTTCTTTCAGACATATTTTGTAGTGTTCAGAATACATGTCTTTTGCCTCTTTATTTTCTCTAAGTTTGTTCTTAAGTATCTTACTCTTTTTGATGCTATTGTAAATGGGATTGTTTTCTTAATTTCCTTTTTGGATTGTTCGTTGTTAATGTACTGAAATTAACTGATTGTTGTGTGTTGATTTTGTATCTTACAACTTTGCTAAATTCATTTATTTTTACAGTTCTTTTGGCATGGAATCTATAAGGTTTGTTACATCTAAGATTATGTCATCTGTGAACAGAGATAATTTTACTTCTTCCTTTCCAATTTGGATGCCTTTTATTTCTTTTCTTGCCTAATTATTCTGGCTAGGACTTCCAGTACTATGATGAATAGAAAAAATGTTTTGTAGAATTGTTTTTGTGAAAATGGATACATCCCTGGACTTTTTATAGTACATGGTAGAATATATGTACTATAAATAGAATATGACTTAAGAAATCCCCATTTTTCTTCTTAGTTAGATTTTTCTAAGTAGAAAAGACTTTATTTTCATGTAGAAGCAGCTTTTCTTATAAGGCCAGTTTGATATTGATGGCAGTTTTTCATTAACTGAGATGCTTACACTTAAACAATTGCCTTCGAGTTTTTAAGCATTATTGTGTTTTCCTCTAGTCTGTACTCGTCATGTTCTTATTTCAGTGTCTTAAGATCATGTCCTCAGAGAATTGGGTGGTATTTTCTTGTTAACTTCCAATCTCCCCTCTTTTGTATATTAGTTACTCTTGAATTGCCAAAATATTTTGCAGCCTGACATATTTTATCAGTTTGAATTTTATTTTAACCCAGCAATGTTTTCTCTGACCTCTCTGTGTCTAATTTTTCAACTTTAGTTTACTATAAAGCAGGTTTTTTAAATAGAACATTATGGTCTTTTCATTTGACATATTCTTTTTGGTGATTCTTTTTGTACTTAAGATTTAATGCTTATGCCGCAACATTCAAACAGTGAGTTAGGATATGGACAAAATAAGATTGGCAAAATGATGATATTTGTTGAAACTCAGTAATGGGTACAAGGGACCATTCTCTCTTCTTTCATGACATTTTTACAGCACTCACTCACTCTCTCTCTGTCTTCCCATTTTAAAGACCAATTCTTTAGGGTATACAGTTACAGGCTGACCTTTATTTAAAAGTCAGTGTGGATTGGGCAGGTTTGTGTCTTTAACATTAGCACTTTGGGAGGCTGAGGCGGGCAGATTGTTTGAACCCAGGAGTTTTAGACCAGCCTCGGCAACAAAGTGAGATCTTGTCTCTACAAAAAATAAAATAATTAGCTAGGTGTGGTGGCGCATGCCTGTGGTCCGGAGGCTGAGGTGAGAGGATTGCTTGAGCCTGGGAAGTTGAGACTACAGTGAGCTGTGTTCATGCCATTCCATTCCAGCCTGGGTGACAGAAAGAGACCCTATCTCAAAAAAAAAATCAGTGTGGCAAGTAGGATTTTTCTAGTAAATAATGAAATCTAATGGTAAGATGATAGAGTTTGATGATGCCCCTGATAAGAAATAGACTATCTTTCATATATTCTCTATACTTCAGTGATTTTTCCTCATCTTTTTATTTTAAAAGGTTTTAAATTAGAGAAAAGTTGAAAAAAATAGTACAATGAACACCCTTTACGCATAACCTAGATTTGCAAGTTGTAAGACTTTTGCCATGTTTGTGTTATCTCTCTGTGTAGATATCTTTACTAATTTTTTGTCCACCTATTTTATCAATTATTGATAAAAGGATATGAAACTATTTGACATAATTGTAGATTTTCAAATTTTATTTTTATTTTTTGCTGCATTTATATTGAACTCTGTTATGTGCAGACACACTTAAGATGTATTGGGTATATTAGTTTATTAGGGATACTGTAACATATTACCACAAACTTGGCGGCTTAAAACACCACAGATTTATTATTTTGCAAGTCTGGAGGTTAGAAGTGTGAAATGAGTTTTAAGGGACTAAAATCAAAATGTCAGCAGAACTGATTCCTTCTGAAGGCTCTAAGATAGTATTCTTTTTTGTTTGTTTGTTTTTGTTCTTTTGCTTTTTGGAGGCTGTCCACATTCCTTGGTTCATGGCCCGGCATTACATTGCCTTTTCTCCTCTTGCTTTCATTCTTACATTGCCTTCTTCTGTAATCAAATCTCCCACTGCCTCTATTTTAGAAAATCACTTGTGATTACATTAGGCCCTAATATCCAGGATAACCTCCCATCTTAAGAGCCGTAACATGTCTGCACTGTTCCTTTTAGCACATACAGTAGCATTTCACAAATTCTGAGGATTAGGATGTTGGATATCCTTGGAGTACCATTAATCTGCCTAGCACAGATGGCACCACTTCCCAAATTGTTCTATAGATTCAGTGCAGTCCTTATCAGAATCCACATTGGTGTTTGCTACAGAAATTGTTAAATGATCCTAAAGTTCATACTGGAATGCAAGCAACCCAGAATAGCTAAAACAAATTCTAAAAAGAATAGCCAAAATCAACTTGAGAAAGAATGCAGCTAGAGGACTTATACTTATTGATTTTAAAACTTATGACAGAGCTATAATAATTCGTACAGTCTGGTAATGGCATAAAGATAGATATATAGATCAATGGAATAGAATCGAGAGTCCAGAAATAAACTCTGACCTTTATAGTTAATTAATTTTTAACAAGAATGTGAAGACAATGTAATTGGTAACAATAGTCTTTTCAAAAAATGGTCCCGGGACAACATGCAAAGTAATGAATATATATCACTTCCTCAAAACCTGTGAAAAAGGAACTAAAAAATAAATCGTAGACCTAAAGATCTAAAACCATTCAGTCTCTTAGAAGAAAACATGACTAAATTATTGTGACTTTAGTTTCTGAGATATAACACGAAAAGCACAAGAGACAACAGGAAATTAGATAAATTACACTTTATTAAAATGTAAAACTTTTGCACATTAAAGGACACCAGCAAGAAAGTGAAAAGACAGTCCACAGAATCAGAAAAGATATTTGTAAATCATATACCTGACACAGAGTATTTGCATACAAAATATATAAAGAACCCTTACAACTCAAAAAAGTTGAATAACTACTGTATTAGTCTATTTTCATGCTACTGATAGACATACCTGAGACTGGGCAATTTACAAAAAAAAGAGGTTTATTGGACTCACGGTTCCACGTGGCTAGGGAGGCCTTATAATCATGGTGGAAGGTGCAAGGCACATCTCACATGGCAGCAGATGAGAGAAGAGAACTTGTGCAGGGAAACTCCCCTTCATAAAACCATCAGATCTCATGAGACTTATTTACTATCACAGGAAAGACCCACCTCCATAATTCAGTTACCTCCCACGGGTCCCTCCTACAACTCGTGGGAATTTGGGGAGCTACAATTCAAGATAAGATTTGGGAGGGACACAGCAAAACCACATTACCAGCTAAAAAATGAGCAAAAGCCAGACACACTCCTATAGTCCCTGTTACTCTGGAGGCTGAAATAGTAGGATTGCTTGAGCTACAGGAGTTTGAGGTCAGTCTGGGCAACATAGCAAGACCCCATCTCTTTAAAAAAAACTGGGCAAAGACTTGAATAGGTGTTTCTCCAGAGAAGATGTGCAAATGACCAATGAGCACATGAAAAGGTGGTCAGTATCATTAGTCATTAGAAAAATGCAAATCAAACCACAATGATATACCACTTTACACCCCCAAAAATGACTAAAATTAAAAAGACATATGGTAGCATTCTACTCCCTCTGAGTTGTCAGATCCATATTATGCGACTCTTCCAAGATCATATTTTATTTAGTTCCTTTGAAGGATTAAGTAAAATGTAGTTGTTCCATAAAGATTCATTATAGTAAGGGGCAGCTAATATTTTAGATAATTTTTTTTTTTGAGACGAAGTCTCTTTTGCCAGGCTAGAGTACAGTGGCACAATCTCGATTCACTGCAACCTCTGCCTCCTGGGTTCAAGCGATTCTCTTGTCTCAGCCTCTTGAGTAGCTGGGACTACAGGCACGCGCCACCACACCCAGCTAATTTTTGTATTTTATTTAGTAGGGATGTGGTTTCACCATGTTGGCCAGGATGGTCTCCATCTCAACCTTGTGATCCACCTGCTTCGGCCTCCCAAAGTGCTGGGATTACAGGCTTGAGCCACTGTGCCCACCAGATAAAATTTTAAGTGGTACTCTTAGTAATATTCTATTACTTAGTATCTTTCATTGTATAATAGGTTTGTCACATACTAATTCTTGGCTTTTTTAAAACAGCACACTGACAAAAAATGCCCATGATGGAATTGACACGGTGACCTCCATTTTATTTAGCAAAATATCTGATGCTTGTGCTTCACGCCAGTATAGTTTTTGTTCTACCTTCCTAACTCCTCTTTATAAGCATACTCATTCATTATGAAAATTGTATTTAGTAGCTCAAGAGCTCTTAAGCTAAGAAAATATGAGAACTTGCTGGTAATATGCCAGTGACTGTTGTGTAGAAGATTAAACGGCTCTTCCTGCAGCTGCTCTGCATGTGGAACCTTCACTGACTTCAATTCTCAGTTAACTCTTTTGGTCTATAGCTTCAGGCCTAAACTGGCAGTTGATTGAGGATAGAAAAAAAATTGAATATAAAAGAGAAGATGTTTTAGTTTCCTAGGGGTACTGCAGCACATTACTACAAACTGAGTGCCTTAAAACAATAGAAAATTATTCTTACACAGTTCTGGAGGCTAGAAGTTTGAAGTAAAGGTGTTAACAGGGCCACAGGGGAGGCTCTTCTCTGAAGGCTCTAGGGGAGGAAACCTTCTTTGCCTCCTGTAGCTTTTGGTGATTGTGGCAGTTTGTGTTGTTCCTTGACTTAAATTGTGTCATTTTAATCTCTGCCTCTTATCTTCACATGGCCTTCTCCTAGGTCTCTGTGTATTCTCCCCTCTGTGACTGTGTCCAAAGGTCCTTGTAAGTGTCTTGTAGGGGTATCAGTCATTGCATTAGGGGTCACCCTAATCCAGTTTGACTTTAACTAGGATAGTAGCAGGAGGCAGACAGATCCTAAGTAGATGGGTGGGTCCCCAGTGAAACTCTGTCTTCAAACCAAAGACAGTTTAAAGCCTGAAGGCCAAGCTACAAGTCTTGGACAAATCCGCATACCAGATTGAGAACCTCTCTTCCTGTTGGCGCACTTTCCTCTGGTTGATCCCCACCCTTCACCTAGTTTACGTATACCTACCCTTTCCTAACTGGTTTTTTACACTGTCATCCCCGCCTTTGAGTGCCTTTGTTTTAGTCTTTTTGCATACTCAAAAGGCAGTCAGCTCGCTTGCCCCATTCTGAGCCCATAAAAGCTTCAGACCCAGCCACACTGAAAGAGAAACACCCAACTTTGGGTGGGGGACCACCCTCGTGTCCCCTCCATGCCGAAAGCTGTCCTGTTGCTTAATAACACCCTTCCCTGTCCTTCTCACCCCTTGATGGTCATTGTAACCTCATTCTTCTTGGATGCAGGACAAGAATTTGGGAACCGCTGAACATGGGCATGAGCTGTAACAAGGGTGAGCTGGGGCAGTCCCAGCCCAGCCACAGGCTGAGCTGGTGCACAAGCAAGGCACAGCACAGTGGGCTGAGTGGGCAGGATGTCTCCTGTGGCAGGCCTGGGGTCAAGTGAGGCCTCAGTGGCGGCATCACCAGCTGGAGATGGTCCAGCTGGCCAAAGTCACCCAGAAAAATTCTGTGTCAACTGTGTTACACCTGGGAAGATCTCGTTTCCAAGTAAAGTCACATTTCTAAGTACTGAGGGTTAAGACTTCAGTACATCTTTTTTTTTGCATGATACAGTTCAACCCATAATAGAGGAATATATTTTTATCTTAAAATATATTTAACTCTCATAAAATAATTTGTGAGTGCAGTGTTTTCACAGGGAGTTAACATGAAGGGAATTTAATGAAGAGCAGTGAATAAGAGAAGAAATTATCAAGTTTGGGCCATGTAAATTTCAATGTATAGGAAAAGCCAAACCTCAAATGCTGATCTTTCGCCACCTTTCTTGAAGTCCATGGTGGTTTGGAACCCTCCATTATTTTCCTTACCTGATGACCTCCACTTCTCAACTGGACTCTAGTGTTGTCTATCTATATAGCCTTCCTTTTGGAGCAACGTCAGTAAAGTGTTCATGATCAGATAGATGAACAAGACCAGAGGAATTGATTTTTGTGACCAGGTTTGTCAGATTGGCCCTTCACTGCTGTAGTGCAAACCTCAAAACCGGTATAACAAATGGTAGTCAGAGATTACTCAGATATTTTTCTGGGTCTGCAACCACTGTCAGTTTAAGTACTTCATCTTTCTTCAGAGCTCCAATTCCTTACTGGAGTTAGGGTTCCTAGTTGAGACCAACTGAATCTATTATACCTAATTTAAGTAGAAAAGATTTATTATAAGATTTTAGAATGTCTAAAGAGAACAAAGTTTTACAGGTCCAAAGAATCAAACTTTGATCTGAATGCCCCAGACAAACACAGCTACACTATGGGGCCATTCTAGCAACAACACTGTAATTGACATGGACAGAATTTTATGTCGCCCCCAAATTCATATGTTGAAATCCTAACCTCCTAATGTGATGGTATAAGGAAGAAGTGCTTTTGAGAAGTTATTAGGTCATGAAGATGGAGCCCTTATGAATGCTGTTAGTTTCTTGAAAAAGGGATCCCAGAGAGCTCTCTTGCCCTCTTCTGCCATGAGGATACAAGCCTGCAACCCAGAAGAGAGCGCCCTTACCAGAAGCTGACCACATTGGCACCCTGATGTTGGACTTCCAGCTTGCAGAATTGTGAGAAGTAAGTTTCTGTTGTTTATAAGCCACCCAGTTTATGGTACCTTGCTATAGCAGCCTGAACTAAAACGAACACCATTTGCATCACTTTCCAAATCCTGCCTTTATCATTTAGTAATGATGAACTTGGGCAAGTTAATAAGCTGCTGTATATCTCTGTTTGATCATCTGCAAAGTGGAGCAGGTTAAGTGTATTAAAGGAGTTATTGTATGAAATGAGTAATATGCAGGTTCTTTTAACTGTCTAAACAAGGGTCTGCGGTGCTTGAAGTGCTGTAACGAAGTACAACAAACTGGGTTTCTTAAATAACAGAAATGTATTATCTTACAATTCTGGAGGCTGGAAGTCCAAAATCAAGATGTCAGTAAGTTTGCTTTCTTGTGAGGTCCATAAGGGAGAAGCTGTTCCATGCGTCTTCCGTAGCTTCTGGTTTGCTGGCAATCTTGGGAGCTCTTAGGCCTGTGGAAACACTTCCGCAGTCTCTGCCTTTGTATTCACATAGCATTCTCCATGTGTGAGTATTGTTGTGCAAGTTTCCTCTTTTTATATTGTAAGGATACTAGTCGTGTTGAATTAGGGGCCTCATCTAAACTAATTACATCTGAAACAACCCTGTGTTTAAATAAGGTACACATTTTGAGGTACTGGGAATTAGGACTTCAACATATGAATTTCAGGGAGACACAATTCAACACATAACACATAGTCATAGTAAGTGTTCTATGAGTGTTTATTATTACTGTTATTTCTGATCACTTACTGTATTATCACCCTGTGTAGTTCTTCTGACTTTACATAAGTGTATTGCATCTTCATTGTGTGGATTAGAGAGTAAATATTCTGAGTTAACTTTAAGCCTTTAAAATCTGCAAACCTTAGTAATTACCATAAGTAATCTTTATGTTATTTGTTCATAGTAAGGACTCTTCTGACTGTGGATACGTGATTCTCATAATACCTATATAAAATTTCTTGTGTTTTTTTGGTAAAATTGAGATGCAGAATAAAAATTAAATGTAGCTAGAAGTTATGGTATCATGTATATGAAGATTGTGTGGTCATCAATGTTTATATGATGGGAACTAGTCATAGGAGAGTAGGATATAAACAGATGCGTATCTTCACTTTTATTTTTTTTTTTGAGATGGAGTCTCGCCGTTATATCATTCCTTATAAGTGCTTTATACTATGTTAATAAGATTCCTTATTGACCTTATTTTTGAAGGAGTAAGCAAAGGGCTTCTATCAGTGGATTTATATGGGTTTTGTTTCTTTTAGTATTGTATCTAAACCAGTATGATGTGTAGTCATTGTGTTTTTCTAAGTGTGTTTCATGGGTTTTAGTCTTACTGGATCTTTTGAGAAATCTGAAGGGAAAAAAGTGGGGAGATGGATGGTGTCCTTTGGCCAAATAGATGTGGGAAATATTATATATTATATGCCTCTGTTGGAGGTTCATTGTGCACAATAATGGTTTTGAGGAGTACTGTGGTAAAGTACCTGCTTTGTTTTTGTTTACCCTGGGATTCCCTTAAGTTATCATAACACCTATTAAATGTTGCAAAGTCAGTGTCCACTAAGCTTTTAATTTGTTGGAGTGCCTGGACCTGAGTGAAGCAGACCCTCTAGTATCCATAATTAAGAATTATGTGATCATTTTTAGCTCTTTGGGAACAAAACATTTTAATGTATTTAAGGGTATTATTCAGGATTTTGGATAGGGGACAGCCTGGTATATAATTCTGTTTTCTAGTCTGTCAAAAAATCCTAGTCTGTCTGTTTCCATCTTTATACAGTACATAGTATATAGGCATTTAATGGCTGTTTGAAATAGAAAATCAAAGTCAGGAAGATCCTTGTTGATGTCTATCATAAGTATAGTGAAGAGGGAAAATGCCTTTTTCAGGGGTTGAATAAACCCCGTAGTTCTGTTCAATGTATTTCTTTTGCAGTTTTTTTTTCTTTCAAAAAAAAAAAAAAAGTTTTAATGAGGTATAATTGGTATCAACCTGCATTTGTTTAAAGTATGTAACTTGATATATTTTTACATGTTTATAGGCCTGAAAAAGCCTCAACATAATCAAGATAATAAGCATATTTATCACTCCCAAAAGTTTCTATGTGAGACTTCCCTTCCACCCTTCTCTGAATACCCCTCCAGTCCCCAGGGAACCACCAACCTACGTTTTTATTTTTTATCTGGAGACAGAATCTCACTCTGTTGCCAGGCTGGAGTGCAGTGTCACGATCTCAGCTCACTGTAACCTCTGCCTCCCAGGTTCAAGTAATTCTCGCAACTCAGCCTCCGAGTAGCTGGTATTACAGGCACATGCCACCATGCCCAGCTAATTTTTTGTATTTTAGTAGAGATGGGGTTTCATGGTGTTGCCCAGGCTGGTCTCAAACTCCTGAGCTTAGGCAGTCCACCAGCCTCAGCCTCCAAAAGTGCCAGGATTACAGGCATGAGCCACCATGCTTGGTCTCACTAACCTACATTCTACCTGGCATTTTCTAGAAATTTTTTTGGCTATCTGTGTCATCTGTTCATTGTTTTTCTGCATTTTTTCATTATTTTTTTATTTTTACCTTATTTGTTGACTTATTAGCTATAAACTCTTATTTTTGTTTGTTGTTATATGGTTCATAGTAAACACCTCTAAATTATCAGTATATCTTCCTTGCATTCCAAGAAGAAATTCCTCATGGTCATGGCATAGGATTCTTTTAATTGCAAGATTCTTTGCTAATATTTTCTTGATATTTTTACATCTCTGCTTTTTTTTTTTTTATGGGTATTGAAAACCTCTTTTATACCAATAATTATACTTGATGTAGACAGGAAGGAATAAGGGAAGAAAATAACAAACAAGCAGCCAACCAATATTTCATTTAAACCTATGAAATGCTATGCGATTACTGAGGAGTGATTTACTTCCAATTATGTAGTCGCTTTTGGAATAGGTGTGAGGTGGTGATGTATATTTTGTGTATTTGAAGTGGAGAGTTCTATAAATGTTTATTAAGTTTACTTGTTCCGGGTCTGAGTTCAAGTCCTGGATGTCCTTGTTAATTTTCTGTCTCGTTGATCTATAAAATCGTTAGCTCTTCTTGTTACATTGATCCTTTTGCCATTATGTAATGTCCTTCTTTGCCTCTTTTGCTCTTTGTTGCTTTAAAGTCTACTTTATCAGAGGCGAGAATTGCATCTCCTGCTTTTTGTTTATTTGTTTATTTTTACTCTCTGTTTGGTTGATAAATCTTCCTCCTTCTCTTTGTTTTGAGTCTTTGTGTATCGTTGCGTGTGAGATGGGTCTGGATGCAGCATACCGATGGGTTTTGGCTTTTTATCCAATTAGAATATAATATAAGTTTAATACTGGCATTTGATGCTAGCTGGCTGTTTTGCCCATTAGTTAGTGTAAAATTTTCATTGTGTTAATGCTGTTTGCTTTTTGATATATTTTTGGAAAGGCTGATATTGGTTGTTCCTTTATATCTATAGTGCTTCTTTCAGAAGCTCTTGTAAAGCAGGCCTGGTGGTGGTGAAGTCTCTAAGTACTTGTTTGTTCGCAAAAGATTTAATTTTTCCTTCTATTATAAAGCTTAGTTTGGCTGGATATGAAATTCTGGGTTGAAAGTTCTTTTCTTTAAGGATGTTAAATATTGGTCCCCACTCTTTTCTGGCTTGTAGGGTTTCTGCTGAGAGATCTGCTGTAAGTCTGATAGGTTTCCCTTTATGGGTAACCTGACCTTTCTCTCTGGCTGCCCTTAGTATTTTCTCCATTTCAACCCTAATAAATCTGGCAATTATGTGCCTTGGGGTTGGTCTTCTTGAAGAATATCTTTGTGGTGTTCTCTGTATTACCTGGAGTTGAATATTACCCTGCCTTGCCAGGTTGGGAAAGTTTTCCTGAATGATATCCTGAAGAGTATTTTCCAACTTGGATTCATTCTCTTCATCACATTCAGGTACACCTATCAAACGTAAATTAGGTCTTTTCACATAGTCCCATATTTCCTGGAGACTTTGCTCATTCCTTTTTATCCTTTTTTCTCCAATCTTGTCTTCTCATTTCATTTCACTGAGCTGGTCCTCGACTTCTGATATCCTTCCTTCTGCTTGATCAATTCGACTGTTTAAACTTGTGCATACTTCGTGAAGTTCTCGTGTTGTGTTTTTCAGCTCCATCAATGCACTTATATTCCTCTCTAAATTGTCCATTCTCGTTAACATTTCGTCAAACCTTTTTTCAAGGTTCTTAGTTTCTTTGCATTGGGTTAGAACGAGTTCTTTTAATTCACAGAAGTTTCTTATCACCCACCTTTTGAAACCTGCTTCTGTTATTGGAACACACTCGTTCTCCATTAAGCCTTGTTCCGTTACTGATGAGGAATTGCAATCCCCTATAGAGGGAGAGGCATTCTGGTTTCTTCCCTTCATTATATATTTATCCCTCTGTCGTCTTTGTAATTACCGACATTCTAACTAGGTCTCTGAGGAGATGTCCAACTTGTTGATTCCCAGCACCAAAATCTGAGCAATCCACTGCACCAGCCAAAACAGCGGTGTTAAGATTGATGGTGCTTTTCTGCCCGGGAATTTCCGGACTCTGCACCAAGAACTGGCGCGCTAAGGCGCCAGCAAAACCACCGCGCCGGCCACAAGAGTCGCCCTGGCGACCTGTGGGGCTCCTCCGCTGGGAATCTCTTGGTCCGTGAGCAACAAATATTCGTCTGAAAGTGTAGCATCCTCTCGTTCTCTGTGCTTTCAGTGGGAACTACGAGCCCGAGCTGCTAGTAATCAGCCATCTTGGATCTCTCTCTCACATCTCTGCTTTTGAAAGAAAAATTTTTTTTAATTGTACTTTAGGTTCTAGGGTACATGTACAGATCATGTAGGATTGTTGCATAGGTACATACATGGCAAGGTGGTTTGCTGCCTCCATATCCCTGTCGCCTATATCTGGCATTTCTCTCCATGTTATCTCTCCCCAACCTCCCCACCCTCTGCTGTCCCTTCCCTAGCCACCCCACCAACAGACTCCAGTGTGTGATGCTCCCCCACCATGTCCCTGTGTGTTCTCATTGTTCAACACCCGCCCATGACTGAGAACATATAGTGTTTGATTTTCTGTTCTTGTGTCAGTTTGCCGACAGTTTCCAGATTCATCCATGTCTCTACAAAGGATACGAACTCATCATTTTTTATGGCTGCACAGTATTCCATGGTGTATATGTGCCACATTTTTCTTGCCCAGTCTATCATTGATGGGCATGTCAGTTGGTTTCAGGTCTTTGCTATTGTAAATAGTGCTACAGTGAACATACATGTGCATGTGTCTTTATAATAGAACGATTTATAATCCTTTGGGTATATATCCAGCAATGGGATTGCTGGGTCAAATGGAATTTCTATTTCTAGATCCTTGAGAAATTGCCACACTGTCTTCCACAATGGTTGAACTAATTTACACTTCCATCAACAGTGTAAAAGAGTTCCTATTTCTCCACATCCTCTCCAGCATCTGTTGTCTCCAGATTTTTTGATGATTATCATTCTAACTAGCGTGAGATGATATATCAGTCTGATTTTGATTTGCATTTCTCTAATAACCAGTAATGATGAGCATTTTTTCATATGTTTGTTGGCCTCATACGTCTTCTTTTCAAAAGTGTCTGTTCATATCCTTCGCCCAGTTTTGAATGGGTTTGTATTTTTCTTGTAAATCTGTTTTAGTTCTTCGTAGATTCAGGATATTAGCACCTTAAACTTCATATGGAACCAAAAGAGAGCCCACGTAGCCAAGACAATCATAAGCAAAAAGAACAAAGCTGTAGGCATCACACTACCTGACTTCAAACTATACTACAAGGCTACAGTAATCAAAACATCATGGTACTGGTATCAAAACAGAGATATAGACCAATGGAACAGAACAGAGGCCTCAGAGGCAATGCCACACATCTACAACCATCTGATCTTTGACAAATCTGACAAAAACAAGCAATGGGAAAGGATTCCCTGTTTAATAAATGGTGTTGGGAAGACTGGCTAGCCATGTACAGAAAGCAGAAACTGGACCCCTTCCTGACCCCTTACACTAAAATTAACTCCAGGTGGATTAAAAGTTTAAACATAAGACCTAACACCATAAAAACCCTAGAAGAAAACCTAGGCAATACCATTCAGGACATAGGCGTAGGCAAGGACTTCATGACTAAAACACCAAAAGTACTGGCAACAAAAGCCAAAATAGACAAATGGGATCTAATTAAATCCTGAGTCTGTATGGCAAAAGAAACAATCAGCATGAACTGGCAACCAACAGAATGGGAAAAAAATTTTGCAATCTACCCATCTGACAAGGAAATTATTTCGTGGGGTTTTTTTTTGGTAGTATCTTTGATTTTTGGATAAAGGTAATCAGATTTGCTAGTGTTTTGAAGATTTTTGTGTCTTTCTCTTGAAGGATAATGTTCTGTAGCATTATTTTTTTTCCCTAGTTTTGGAAAGTGTTCCCTCTCTCATTGTGTAGAATTGATTTCTTTTTTTGTTGATAATGAAAATATCTGGGCCTTTCGATTTCTTATTCAGAATGTTTTAAACTACAAATTCAGTTTCCTTAATCATTATAGATAAACTCAGATAATCTCATATGAGCTCTGGTCGTTTTGCTAAGTTGTTCAGCTATTCATAGTATTCCACTATGATATGCCTGTGAGGTCCATAGTGATAATCATCTTTTTAATTCCTGGTATTGATAATTTGTTTTCCTCCTTTTCCTCTTTGTTGGTATTACTAGGAGAGTACAGATTTTATTGATGGTTTCAAAGAGTCAACTTTTGGTTTGATTGAGTTTTCTCTGTTTTTCTGTTTTCAATTTCATTGATTTTTTTCTTTATTCTTTTCTTATTTGGGGTTTATTTTACCTTTTGGTTTTTTTTTAGTTTCTTGAGGCAACAGTTTGTATTATTGATTTGAGACCTTTTTCTAATAACAAATGTTTTCTTCTAAAAACACATTTAATGTTATCAAATTCCTTCTTAACTGCTGTTTTGGTTGCATCTCACAGATTTTGATTTTGTATTTTCATTTTCACTCAATTTAAAATTTAAGAGAAATTTCTCAGAGTTCTTTGTGATCCCTTGATTATTTAAAAATGTAGTCGTTTTCAAGGTTTGGAAAATTTTCTAATTTGATTCCACTGTGATCAAAGAACATATCTTTTTTTTTTTTTTTTTGAGATGGAGTTTTGCTCTGTTGCCCAAGCTGGAGTACAGTTGCAAGATCTCAGCTCACTGCAACCTCCACCTCCTGGATTCAAGAGATTCTCCTGCTTCAGCCTCTTGAGTAGCTGGGATTACAGGCACCCACCAACACTCCCAGCTAATTTTTGTATTTTTGTAGAGACGGAGTTTCTTTTTTCTTTTTCTGAGATGGAGTTTTGCTTTTGTTGCCCAGGCTGCAGTGCAATGGTGCAATCTCAGCTCACTGCAACTTCCACCTCCTAGGTTCAAGTGATTCTACTGCCTTAACCTCCCGACTAAATGGGACTACAGGCATGTGGCACCATGCCCAGCTAATTCTGTATTTTTAGTAGAGATGGGGTTTCTCCATGTTGGTCAGGCTGGTCTTAAACTCCCAACTTCAGGTGATTGACCCAGCTCGGCCTCCCAAAGTGCTGGGATTATAGGCATGAGCCACCGTGCCTGGCCTAGAGATAGGGTTTCACCATATTGGCTGGGCTGGTCTTGAACTCGTGACCTCAAGTAGTCCTGCCTGCCTTGGCCTCCCAAAGCGCTGGGGTTACAGGCATGAGCCACTGTGCCTGGCCAAATAACATACTTTGTATTATTTCAGTTCTTTTACATTTGTAAGGTTTGCTTTGTGACCCAGAACAAGGTCTATATTGGACAATGGACATGTGTAGTTGAACAGAATTGGTATTTTGTTTTTGCTGGGTGGAGCGCTCTGTAGATGTCAGTTAGATCCTTAGTTTATGGTGGTGGTCATTGTTTCTATATCCCTGCTGATTTTACCTAGGGCATCTAAGGAGAGATATTGACTGTTATTTCTAGCTAGGTACTGATTGGAAGGTAGGCATTAAATAAAGCACCTGAAATATGTTGCTGTTGACGATGAGGGGACCAGGTTTTGTTTAAATTCATGTTTTTAAACTATAATGTCATTTCAATAGTACCACAGTTAGAAAGTCAGGAAAAAAGGAATAATGGTGCCTAGGGGAACAGATAGAAAATATATTTTCTTGAGCAATTTTGTGTGCTAACCAAAACAGACTCAGAATGAGACTTAGGAAAGGAAAACTACTTCTCATTTTTAACAGTAAGATATTTTCATTCCCCCCTTTGTGAGAGACAGAAAAAAGAAGTAAGACTTTTGATTCTAAATTTCCATGAATCTTTGGAGAACAAGAAAGATCAACATGCCCTGAGAAGTGCTTTGTACTTGAAATAAAAAGATTCAGCTAAAGGAGTTTACTTAAGACTGAGGCTTTTCTGGGCATAGTTTATGTGATGGTATCAACTAAGAACTAGTTAGAAAAATAAAAATTTTAACCTGTGTTTGTTTTCCGTAATAACTGAACTCCTTATGATTATCTCTGCATTTTCTTCAGGATCCCTCTTCTCCCTATCCCCATCAAAAGAATACCCCATTATGAAAATAATAACTAATAATAACTTATATATAGTTGTTTATGGTTTACAAAGCGTACTTCATGCATCTTACCTCATTTGATCCATACACCCTACTTGGTTAGCAACACAGGTTTTTAAATCTTCACTTTTGGAGTCTGAGAAAAGTTTAATGATTTTTTTCAGGTCATAAAATTGAGCATAATTAAAGCATAGGTGTTATCATTCCTAGTTCTGTATTCTTTATGTCATATAATACTTTGCCTCTGAAAAGACGTACCTGTATTCTCTAAAATTTTAGTAAGAAATGACTTTTAATTAAAATATATTTTCACATATTTTACAGATGTTTCAGTGAATCGTATTTTATGTAAAGATTAATTTCAAAGGTTATTCGAAAGGTTTAATAGGTTTTCAAATATAGACTTATGTTTATCCTATTATATGAACTGATTATTCAATAGCCTTAGGTTATCTTCCCATTAAAAACTGTAAATTCTTGGCCGAGCACAGTGGCTCACACCTGTAATCCCAGAGGCTGAGGTGGGAGGATCACCCGAGGTCAGGAGTTTGAGACCAGCCTGGCCAACATAGTAAAACCCTGTCTCTACTAAAAATACAAAAATTAGCTGGACATGGTGGTGGGCACCTGTAATCCCAGCTTCTCAGTAGGCTGAGACAGGAGAATCTCTTGAACCTAGGAGGCAGAGCAACAAGAGTGAAGTTTGTCTCAAAAAACAACAACAAAAAAAAAAACCCTATAAATTATTTATGTATTTTTGATGATAATGCCTTTATCTGTTTCATTTGTTACACATACTTCCTCCATTCTCTTTTTCTTTTGATTTTACTTTTACTATTAGAAAAAAAAAAATAGATAATTAGTGGTGAATTTTTTTTGTAATTCATTCATTTTTTAAAGGCTAAGAAATTACTTTCTTTAGTTGGAATAAACATTGTATTCATCAAATATTTTCAATTATTGGTTTCATATATTTTAAGCAGCTTTATAATAATTTTTCTCTTTGTCTAATTATATTTAGGTTATCGCATATTAAAATCTTACATATTTTAAGCCCACGTTGTTATGTTCTCTGTTCTCTATAAGCCATTTGCGCTTTCATACAAATATGATTTAAAAATTTTTGCCTTACAATTTTATTTTATTGTGTTTTCAATTATATTACACCTTATTAGCAGTGCTCTGCAATTGTACATGAAAAATTGTTTTTAAAATTTTTTTCCTCAAAGACATGTTTCATCATCAGATTTAGGACATCTAGTTAAATATTAAAGTATTCCAATATAGGCAGGCAGATCACCTGAGCTCAGAAGTTCAAGACCAACCTGGCCAACATGGTGAAACCCTGTCTCTACTAAAAATAAAAAAGTTAGCCGGACATGCTTGTGTGCACCTGTAATCCCGTCTACTCAGGAGGCTGAGGCAGGAGAATCACTTGAACCCCGGAGGCGGAGATTGCAGTGAGCTGAGATTGTGCTGCTGCACTCCAGCCAGGGTGACAGAGTCAGACTCCATCTCAAACAAAACAAAACAAAAAATAAGAAAAAAATAAACTATTTGCATCTATAATAATGAAAGGAAAATCAAATGTATAAATGTATATGTAGTTGTCCTTGGAGTTTTGGATGACTTTTTCTCTAACTTCTGTGTTCTCTAACTTTCTATGTTCTCATGGCTTCTTTAATGAAGCCAGGACTTTGTATGTTTTTGTGTCTGTGTGTGGCTGTATCTTTAAAGTAGTTTTTTAAAAGTGCTTCTGAAACATTACTCTCTTTGACTTCTGGAACATTATTCAGTATGTGGAAAGCAGAAATCTCATTTTTGATTGGATAAATTAGTTCTGTCAATATTATAACTGTATAACACTCATGTTGTTTGGTATTATTATTTAATGGTCATTTGTTTTATTTTGTCTTAAATTTGTTATTTATCTCAGTATTCTCTAGTAGCTGTGTTCTTTTTACAATATCTGATATGATAGTAGCCAAGAAGATTGATGCTTCAGAAAGAGTTCAAATGTGGTTGTTGTGATAAGCCTTAATCTTTGCAATACCATTTATTTTCATTTCAAAGGTACAATATTTATTGAATGGATCAAAAAAGGCATCTTTGTTCTCCAGATTACTGTTTATCAATCTTCTAGATAACCCTCTATAAACTATAGTTTTATATTTTGATATTTACTTTTGTAAAAGACAGACTTTAGTCTGAATTTCTTAGGCAGGGATGTGGTGAAGAATCAAGTGTGTGGAGCTTTATTTACTTATTTATTTTTATTATACTTTGAGTTCTGGGGTACATCTGCAGAACGTGCAGGTTTGTTACATAGGTATACATGTACCATGGTGGTTTGCTCCATCCATCACCCCGTCATCTACATTAGGTATTTCTCCTAATGCTGTCCCTCCCTTATTCCCCGACTCCCTGCTATCCCTCCCCTAGTCCACCACCCCCTGACAGGCCCCAGTGTGTGATGTTCCCCTTCCTGTGTCCATGTGTTCTCACTGTTCAACACCCACTTATAGGTGAGAACATGCAGTGTTTGGTTTTCTATTCTTGTGTCAGTTTGCTGAGAATGATGGTTTCCAGGTCCATCTATGTCCCTAAAAAGAACATGAACCCATCCTTTTTTATGGCAGCATAATATTCCATGGTGTATATGTGCCACATTTTCTTATCCAGTCTATCATTGATGGGCATTTGGGTTGGTTCCGAGTCTTTGCTATTGTGAACAGTGCCAGAATAAACATACATGTTCATGGTTTTTTTGTAATAGAATAATTTGTAATCCTTTGGGCATATACCTAGTAATGGGATTGCTGGATCAAGTGGTATTTCTCTTCTAGATCTTTTGAGGAATCGCCACACTGTCTTCCACAGTATTTGATCTAATTTACATTCCCATCAGCAGTATAAAAGCATTCCTATTTCTCCGCATCCTCTCTAGATCTGTTGTCTCCTGATTTTTTAATGATTGCCATTCTAACTGGCGTGCTATGGTATCTCAATGTGGTTTTTATTTGCATTTCTCTAATGACCAGTGATGATCAGCTTTTTTTCATGTGTTCGTTGGCTGCATAAATGTCTTCTTTTGAGAAGTATCTGTTCATATCCTTCACCCAGTTTTTGATGGGGCTGTTTGTTTTTTTCTTGTAAATTTGTTTAAGTCGGCTGGGCATGGTGGCTCACACCTGTAATCCCAGCACTTTGGGAGGCCGAGGCGGGCAGATCATGAGGTGAAGAGATCGAGACCATCCTGGGTAACATGGTGAAACCCCTGTCTCTACTAACAAATACAAAAATTAGCTGAGCGTGGTGGCGTGTGCCTGTAGTCAGTCCCAGCTACTCGGGTGGCTGAGGCAGGAGAATTGCTTGAACCCAGGAGGCAGAGATTGTAGTGAGCCGAGATTGTGCCACTGCACTCCAGCCTGGTGCCTGCCAACAGAGCAAGACTCTGTCTTAAAAAAAAAAAAAAAAGAAAAAAAATTTGTTTAAGTTCTTCGTAGATTCTGGTTATTAGCCCTTTATCTGATGGGTAGATTGCAAATTTTTTTTCCATTCTCTTGGTTGCCAGTTCACTGTATTGATAGTTTCTTTTGCTGTGCAGAAGCTCTTTAGTTTAATTAGATCCCATTTGTCAATTTTGGCTTTTGTTGCCATTGCTTTTGACGTTTTAGTCATAAAGTCCTTGCCTGTGCCTATGTCCTGAATGGTATTGCCTAGGTTTTCTTCTAGGGTTTTTATGGTGTTAGGTCTTACGTTTAAATTTTTAATCCATCTGGAGTTAATTTCTGTGTAAAGTATAAGGAAGGGATCCAGTTTCAGCTTTCTGCTTATGGCTAGCCAGTTTTCCCAACACTATTTATTAAGTAGGGAATCCTTTCCCCCTTGCTTGTTTTTGTCAGGTTTGTCAAAGATCAGAAGGTTGCAGATGTGTGGCATTATTTCTGAGGCCTCTGTTCTGTTCCATTGGTCTAATCACTGTTTTGGTTCCAGTACCCTGCTGTTTTGATTACTGTAGCCTTGTAGTAGAGTTTGAAGTTAGGTAGCATGATGCCTATGTGTTGAGCTTTTTAGATAATATAATTTTTTTTTTTTTTTTTTTTTGAGACGGAGTTTCGCTCTTGTTACCCAGGCTGGAGTGCAATGATGCGATCTCGGTTCACCGCAACCTTCGCCTCCTGGGTTCAGGCAATTCTTCTGCCTCAGCATCCCGAGTAGCTGGGATTACAGGCACGCGCCACCATGCCCAGCTAATTTTTTGTATTTTTAGTAGAGACGGGGTTTCACCATGTTCACCAGGATGGTCTCGATCTCTTGACCTTGTGATCCACCCGCCTCGGCCTCCCAAAGTGCTGGGATTACAGGTGTGAGCCACCGCGCCCGGCGATAATATAATTTTATGATTGTGTTCTGAGAATGGCCTCTAATAATATGTAAATAAATAGCTTAAAAATTAACAGACTGGGAAAATACTCATAGCAAATATTATAGGCAAATTTTGAATATTATTATATAATTAATACTAAGTGATTTAAGAAAAAAAGCAAAAATTACATAGACATTCTCAACAGGAAATATAGTTAGTAAACCGTATTCAGCTTTATAACTTAAAAAATCAGGCTATCAATAAGAACATATTTCTTATAGAAGCATATAAAATATTCAAAAAGGTGGTGCTATCCAGTGCTATATGTGGTTAAATTATTCCCATAGATTATTGGAAAAAACATAGAAAGTGGTATAGCCATTTTGAAAAGTAGTTTGATAATTTGTATCAAGAAGCTTATGTGTTACTTTGATCCAATAATTCTTTGATTCTTTCCCAAGAAAATAATTCTTGATATTGAAAATATGTATAAATATGTTTAAAGTAGTCATTTATGATAACAAATATTCCTTAAACTGAAAGTTAAGTAAATTTTGGTCATTAATTTGATGCAATATTGGGTGCTGTCAAAAACTGATATTTTTATAAGATTTTTCTCAGGGTAGGTGAATGCATGTAACGTTAAGTTAATAAAGAAGACATTGCAAATAAATGTAACTAAAAATAAAAAAAAGAGCAAAACAACTCATGGGTAGAATTTTAAAAGGACAGATTTTAAAAGAATCTAGTAGACATTTACTTTTAAGCTCAATCAGGGTTTTAAGTATTTTAGAAATATCTGAAGGTTGCTTGTAATTTTTTCTGAGACATATATTTGTATGGTGCTCTTTATAAAGTTGGTGTGTAGGAGGGAGCCACATTTGTTGGTGACTGTAGGCAGCTGCCCAGACCCTGTATATTGGTGTTTCCTTTCTCTGCTCTTTCTCACATAAATATCCAGGAGGAGGGTATATACTATTTTTCTGTTTGAGAATTTGGAGATTCATAAATTTCTGAGACATAACCTTGCAAATTCCAGTGCTTCACTGGCTAGTGGTTGCCACTGTGTTACGGGGTTATATAATTTCCTCTCTTTTTAATATTTCTCTGACTTCTGAACTATCTTTAATGAACATGGTATTATCTTAAAAGCCTTTATCCTTTTGGCAGTTAATAATCTTTGCAGTAAACTCTTCTTCCTGAGGTAATATATTCTGCTTTTCCTGTAATGTCCTATCTGCTGTTAATCCCATCCAGACATTATACATTTTAACTCTAGAAGTTTGATTTGTCTTACTTTATTATCCATGTCTATTTGACATGGTCAGTCTTTTTTGGCGGGAGAACATATGAAATATTATTATAGTAACTGTTGTAAAGTCCTTGTCTAAAAATGCTATATTCTGTGCCATTGGTTCATACTTATTATTTAGTGGGAAAATATAAAAATGCAAAAACACATTTTTAACATGTATAAGCTATAATCCTCCCCACTAAATTTAAGAATTATAGTATTAGAATAACGTTGTATGTATCTGCTATCTCTGCTAATTTTTCTAAATATTGTTAATGTTTATATCCTAAATAATATATCATTTAGTCTTACATTTCTCAGTATGAATTACCTTTTGCTGTGTGTTTTCTAAAACTTGTTCTTTTTCCTTAACATTATGTCATTAAGATTCATTGTTATTGATACATATACGATATGTACACATCTGTCGTTTATTTTTAATCCTCTATAGTAGTACTTGAATATATTACAAAAATTTTTTTCTTTTGTTTGTGGTTATATGGGTTTTCAGCTTTGTTTTTAACAGTGCTACTGTGAACATTCTTGTACATGTCTTCTGATACACACGTATAAAAACATCTCTGGATTATGTGCTTAGGAATGGAATATTTTGGTCCTGAGGGGTATACATGTGAAACCTTATTAGATAGTCCCATATTGTTTTCCAAACTAGTTTTTACTAATTTACAATGTTGCTCTTTTTATATATATACACACATATTTGCATACATGTGTGTATATATAAATATACATATACACATACACATATATACATTTGTCCATACAATACGTATATCCGTACATATGTATGTTACTGTTGCAGTTGACACTGTAATAAATGCCTTCCTGCTCAAATATATTCACCTTTTTCTTCTTTTTTAAGATTACTATTTATCCTCAGAAGCAGAATCATTGATTTAGAGGATGTATTTTCTAGTAGGCTGACCACCTTATTTTAATTTTGGTATTATTTGTCTTGACTTCTATTTACTTTTTAAAATTTAGTTTTATTATGAAAGTTATACATGAACAATATATCCAAATAGTTCTACAAGA
Organism: Aotus nancymaae; assembly: GCF_030222135.1. NCBI lineage: Eukaryota > Metazoa > Chordata > Mammalia > Primates > Aotidae > Aotus > Aotus nancymaae. The sequence goes on from NW_026988413.1 coordinate 50,869,357, forward strand.
TTTGTTATTTAAAAATGGCAATGCTCTCCCCTCTTCGTGGCCTCATTTACTGCTTCTCAGAGGCAAACTTTTCATTCTTTTTCAGCTGATTGTTGTAGTATTTGCCTCCATATCTGTAAATAACCTGCTTGTATTTCCATTTTTTAATTTTTAACTTCTTTGACTCCCCATTATGGAGCATGTAGATTTACCCTCCTCATTACTTCCAACTTCTAGCACCAACCCAGTTTTACATGTGCATTCCTCACTCATATAGTTTCTTCTAAATAAATACTTTAGTGCTAACATTATTATGAAACATAAATGCATAGCTGAATTATTTAGCAATCGTTACACTTCTTTTTATTTTCTTTTAAACAAAGGAGGAGGCTAGTAAAAGAAGGGACATTGGGCTAGGCCTGGTGGCTCATGCCTATAATTCCAGCACTTTGGGAGGCCAAGGTGGGTGGATCATGAGGTCAGGAGATTAAGACCATCCTGGCCAACATGATGAAACCCGTGTCTCTATTAAAATACAAAATAATTAGCTGGGTATGGTGGTGTGCACCTGTAGTCTCAGCTGCTAAGGAGGCTGAGGCAGGGGAATTGCCTGAACCCAGGTTGCAGTGAGCTGATATCGTGCTCCTGCACTCCAGCCTGGTGACAGAGCAAGACTCTGTCTCAAAAAAAAAAAAAAAAAGACAGTGAGGATTTTGGAATCAATAAAGAGATTTTTCTATTGCAAAATAGTAAAATATGTTAGTTAGCATTAAGTCAGAGATTCCTGAATGGAAGGGCAACTATGATAAACTAGAATAAAGTAATAACCTATAATATACCAGAACGTTATTCTGGTAGACATGTGTATTATTGACTAGGATATTGAAAGCCTAGTAAAATGAGTGGTATGCTTGAATTCCTTTTTATCTAATCTAGTAGATTAATTTTTTTCTCATGTTACATAAACCAAGAGATAACTAATATCATTTCTTTTCCACTAAAAGCACTCGTCTCAAAGTTTTCTCTTCAGGACGTGATAAATATATTACATTCAAATAGAGCAATTTCATTTCTTGCTACATCATTGTGGTATATGAAGGGATTCAACAGATATTTGTATTAAGTGACTAGGAAGTTAATTCTGGCTGTGCACTCCACATTTTTTAAAGTTTAATTGTTATGATGTGAGTAATACTGCCGTATTTCAAAGCTTGGCATTATATATATTTTTAAACATTTACATATTTTTAAAAGTTAAACTAGTTATTTAATACTTTCATTGTTCTAACCTGGGCAAATTTTATGAATAGTTTTATCTGATAGGATACTTATATCTTTACCCATTCATTGATCAAATTGGAGGAATACTGTCACTTTGAATATAAGCTCTCTTCTTTCTGAGGCTCTTCAGATTGGCCTGGAATCATCTACTCAAAAGATTGTGGTCAGAAAGACCAAGATTTAAATTCTGCTTTGCTGGTTATTAGTCAAGGAAGTTTGTTCAGATTACTGAAATTCTTTGGATTTTAGTATCTCCATCTAAGTATGATGATGTTTCTATAGCAAGATTGTTTAGAAAATTACAAATAACAGATGCATTAAAATGATATACACCTTGTGTGTAGCTTAACATAGTCTACCAGTTACATCTTCAAAAATGTTAGTTATTTTTATTAGAATCATCATCATCATTTTGTTCTTAGCTCCAGTCTCTAGATGTGCTTGACAAAGGGCAGATGTAAAAAGACTTGCAACACTGATAGTGATTCTATGCATGCATCATATAAATGAGCGGGGAAATTTTAGTATCATAATCCCTCTGTTCTTCTGTGGTTGGGGGGCAGATGCTGGGGTTGTTACTGCATATTCATTCTCTCTCTCTCTCTCTCTCTCTCTCTCTCTCTCTGTGTGTGTGTGTGTGTGTGTGTGTGTGTGTGTGTGTGTGTGTTTCCCCCTGTTGCTGCATGTCTCTTACTGAAAAGCAGGTTTATGGACTAATTAGTAAGTAAAATAATACAGGCCTTTCTCCCTCCTGGCTGCTGGAGCCCTTTCACACATCTAGCATGTTGTTTGTTTACTTCTTAAAGTGAGTGATTGTAAATATGACTTGGATAACTGGGGAGATGGAAGCTGGTGGTGGTTATATAATGTGATGAGGGCCATTTATTTTGCTTTTAAAAAATACTGGGGCCCAGCTACTCAAGAGGTCAAGATGGGAGGATCACTTGAGGCCATGAGTTTGAGACCAGCCTGAACTACATAGTGAGACACGATCTCATAAATAAAAATAGTTGGGCATGATGGCAGGTACTATAGTACCAGCTGCTTCGGAGGCTGAGGTGGGAGGACTACTTGAGCCCAGGAATTTGAGACTGCAGTGAAAGATAATCACATGTGTGACTAGCCACTGCACTGGGTAGTATATTGAGACTCCCACATCTCTTAAAAAAACAACAAAAAACTGTACTTGCATCTTTAGAATTTTCCTAAAATATATGAGGATATATTTTTACTTTAAAATACTAAATTTGACACTTTCTAATGTGATCTCTTCACATTTCCTTAAACTTGTGATAATCATAATCATCATTTCTAGTCTTGCCTTATCAAATCTGTCTTATTTGGAGCATTTAACTCCAGAAATTACTTATTAAGTAGAAAATATTTGGGAAACTGTATTTTTTAAAATATACATTTTGTAAGGCAACCCAGTTCAATAGCTGTTTTTGTTTTGAGACCTTGATATTTATTCAGTATTGAAATATTTGAATGTGTGTGTTTTTGTTTTAAACAGATTATCTTTCTCAAGGAATAGACCTTTCTGGAATCGAGGTGATAGAAAATGATCTACTTTTTATTGCAAGAGCCCGACTTGAAGTGGAAAATCAAGCTAAGCGCCTACTAGAGCAGGGTTTGGAGACTCAGGTAATAAAAACAAGACTTTTTAAATGTGAAAATGTGTTATAATACAGGTGAACATTTGACTTTGAGTTCAAAAAAGTATAATATATGTCTTTATCACTGAGAAAGTATGTCTAAAATTTAAATAAGAGAGTAGGGCATAGTTAAGGGAAATTTTAATATACATATTTAATAAACATTTAATATATTTAATTTTAAACATTTATTAAATAGGTTAAAGTTAGTATTTAACATATATTAGCATATTTAATACATGTTTAATATATTTACTATATTAAATTTTAATAAATATATTAAATTTTAATAAACATTTACTGTATGTTTAATATATTAAACCTAATGTTTCTGATGTATAATGTAGATAACATGAAATATATTTTATATAATGTATATATAGAGATAGCTAGTTGACCATGCCTGTTTTGTCTAAAGCACTGTTCCTTATTTAAGCCTTTCAGCAACCCAGTATAATTGGTATTGTTGTTAATTTTATTTTACAGTTGAAGAAACAGAGAAATAAGTTGTTGAAAATCACATAGCTAATAAATTATATAGTTTGGATTCAAACTGAATCACTCTAGACCCAGAACTCTGCACTCTTAATCACTGTCCCATAATTTAAAAAATTTTTTTGACTTCACATCTACTAGCCCAAACTTCCATTCTATTTTAGTATCTTTCCCCCATTATCACCTTGAATATTGTCGTTTAGCATTTGGCCTAAGACTCCGGTGTCTCTTCCTTTGATGGTAGATTCCTATTTTTTCTGCCCTCTCACTCCCTTGTTCCTGTTATAACTCATGCTTCTTTTATTAATCTAAAATATCAATCTCTTGGCTGGGCACGGTGACTCACGCCTATAATCCCAGCACTTTGGGAGGCTGAGATGGGTAGATCACCTGAGGTTGGGAGTTTGAGAACAGCCTGACCAACATGGAGAAATCCTGTCTCTACTAAAAATACAAAATTCGCTGGATATATTTATGCGTGCCTATAATTCCAGCTACTCAGGAGGCTGAGGCAGGAAAATTACTTGAACCTGGGATGTGGAGGTTGCAGTGAGCTGAGATCACACCATTGCATTCTATCCTGGGCAACAAAAACAAAACTGTATCTCAAAAAAGAAAAGAAAAGAAAAGAAAAACCATCAACCTCATAACTCATCTAGAGCATAAATGCCTTTACTACTAGATAGTTTTCTACTCTGTCAGTCTCATGTCTGTGACTCTAGTTAGAGCCTCTTCTCTGGCTCTACTTATTTTTTTATATTAAATTGATCAAGGATGTGTCTCTTCAACTATTCTATTAATTAGTGATTCTCAAACTTCAGCATGCATCAGAATTGATGGGAGGACTTGTTAAAACACAGACAGCTGAGCCCAACACCCAGAATTTTTGATTCAGTAAATCTGGTACCAAGAACCATTGCTTTTGATGATACCGTCAAATGCTTTCAGCCTTACCTTTCTACCACTCCTGCACAGCAAAATGCCATCTGTGGACCATGTAACGTTTATCCCTATTTCGCTTCTATACCTAGGCTTTTCAGTGCTGTTTAAAAACAAAACCAAAACAAACAGAACACAGACCACTGTAATATTGATGTAACTAAAATTTATGTTTTCTGACATGCATCTGGGCTCCAATTACTTTTTTATGCCTAGTTCCCTCTTCTGTTTCAGAGATGGTTGTTTCATATTTTCTTTATTCACTATAAACCTCCAATCCCTTCTCCCTTATTGTCATGAGATATCCTTGTTACACTCCTTACAAAGAAAATCAAGGTCACAAGGCATGCATGTTTTCGACTTCATGCCATGTTCATTCTTAAAGATGCAAGTCCTTCAGATCTCTACCCTTCCTATTTCAGGCTAATTCCACACCATCATTTTTGCCTTACTTCTGTACTTTGTTCTTTGGCTCATCTGAATCTTCAACCTTTTCATTTTTATTAGCAGCAAACAACAATACTGATATTTCTCCCACTTAAAAGGAAAAAGAAATCTTCAATTTTAACAGTTTACTAGTTTTATTTTGTAACTATTTCCTAGTCTATTTATCTCACAGTTAAACTATTTGAAAGAACAGGCTGCTCTTTACTGTCTCCTTTTCTTGAATTCTCATATAGTCCCCAGTCTACACTATTGTGACTTCTAACATGACTTCTTCAATAAATCTACTTTCAGGGAGGTCGCCAGTGACCTCCCAGTTTCCCAAAAGACTTTCATTTTATTTTATTTTGTTTTTTTTTTTTTTGCTTTTCTCAAATTTTTGACATTGGTAACCATTTCGACTTCTTGACACCTTCTTCTTAGTTTCTCTATCTCAGTCGCTCCTGTTTTTTTTCTTTTTCTCCTGGCATTGCTTTTTGGTTTCTTCACAGTTGTAACAATTTCTGCTTGCTTCCTTATTCTTTGTGTTTTCTATATCTGTTCGACTACTTTTTATTCTAAATGCTTTTCCTTGATAATCTCATATATTCCCATTTGCTGATAACTTTAAAATCTCCATCTACATTCAGGATCTCTCTTGTAAAGACTAAATCTTTATAGCTACCTGCCCTGCCTGCAGGATGCTTGTATTAGCTAAAGTTTGTTTATAGAGAACAGAACCTACTTTAGGAAGTTTTAGTAAATAGGGATTTATTTTCTAGGATATGCTTGGGAGGACTCAAGAAAAAGACCATAATCTGAGCTTCTCAGAACTACTGAATGCAGAATTGGGCAACTTGGGCAGGTATTGCTTCCTCCATGTCAGCAAACTGCCTACTGGTGTTTTGTATGACCTTCAATGGATTTGATAGCTTCAGAGCCATATTTCCTCTGACAGGATCTAGATGAGCAAAATGGATGTCCTCTGTTCTGCCTTTTGTCACTCATAATGCTAGGGACTGTACACTAGGCCCCATTAGAACCAATAGAGGGAATCCAAACACCTCTATTACCAAGCTTGGCAGGGAAAACAACAGAAGTAGGAAAAGTATTGCCTCTGCCATCTAAATGTCACACGAGTGCTTATGGTTAACAGAACGTTAGTCATATCTGGACCCTTTTACAGCAAACACATACTAAAAGTAAGCCAGAATGTATATTGAGCAAGCTTATTCTTAGTATCATCCACATTATTCCAGGAGACCATCACAGTGACTCTGTAACTCAGAATATTAAAAAACAGAGTTGTCAAATATATCTTCTCTTGTGTTCATTAGCTACTATGGAGCACCACTATTCAACTGGGAAACTTGGAAGTCAGCTCATCTAAGGACCAGCAAACTTTCTGCAAAGAGATAGATAGTAGATCGTTTAGACTTTGTAGGCTATTTAGTTTCAGTTTTTACTACTGAACTCTGCTGTTGTAGCAGGAAAACAGCCATAGACAATATGTAAATGCTTGGTTGTGTTCCATTAACACTCTATTAACAAAAATAAGCAATGAACCAGATTTGTCCCATGAGCATAGTTTGTTGACTCCTGGTGTAATCTGATTGTTTGTGTATTCTTGTTTCATACCCTTAGCTTTCTTATCCCGATTACTGTATTAGTCTTCTGTTAGTGTCTGATTTCCATTTAATATTCATACTGCTTCCACAGTGATCTTGATGTAAGGGATATCTAATCATGTTCATTTACTACTTAAAATTCTTCAACAATTTTGCTTATTATAAATCTCAAACTATAACCCCCTCTGCTTCTTGCCATCTTGCTACATCTTCAAGTGACACTTATGGCTGTCCCTTGGTTCCCTGAACATACCAGGTTTGTTCAGCCTCTGTGGTTTGTTAAATATTCTTTGAACACACTTACTGGTCTAATTTACCTGGCTATTTGTTTTGTATTCATTCTTTACCCAACTTTGTCCTCCTTTACTTCCCCCAAAAAGCCTTTCCTGATCTGCCAATATTAACATTCTGGTTCACTTCATGGAATTTACTGTATTTCTTATGTATCAGTTGATATTTGTGTTTGTAACATCTCTTTCTGAGTTTAGTTGTGCGTGTCTGTCTTCCTCAGACCTGGGTGTCTCACAAAGTCAGGTTTTGGGTTTGCAGAGTTGAGAGAATTAAACTCTTAATAATCATGTCACAGATATAAGGCTTCTTGAGAAGCAGGCTATAGTATTGGAAAGAGCCTGTGTTGGAGTTAGTGCCTTTTCTTGAGAGCAACAAGACAGAGGTGTCATCTAGCTGTGTCAGCAGGCAATTTAGGAATTAAGAACAAAAGGAACCATTGTTCAGTCTCTGTTCTTTGTCAGACTCTGTGTTAGTCACTTTACATTTGTTATCTCAATTACAGTAACAGATCTGTGAAGATGATGTAATTACCCACTTTCTATATGGTTAAGGAAACAAAGAGATGGAAAGGTTAGGAAATTAACTGAAGATTACATAGCTGGCGAGTAATAGAATCATGATCTGGAGCTCCTGCTTTCCCCCTTCTTTAGTAAGACCAAGCGATTTATTCTAATTTTGTTAAACAATTATATTGAAAATTATTTGATGATTTGTGAAGCAATTTGTATGGAAAAGGGAATATTTATAGCATAAAAGTTTTTTTTTTTTTTTTAGGAAGTCTCCATTTGATGACTAATCTAAACTTGTCCTTCAATATTCCTCAAAATTTTTGTTTTCTGGCCAACTTTTTTGTTTCATCTTCTGAAATTACTCTTTTACACTTTCTTTACTTTCCGTCAACCATCTCCTCTTGCTATACCCCCCATTTTACTCTGAGCAGATGTCCTTAATTTCTGCTTTACAGAGAGTCCTTTCATATCACCTCTGCTCTGGATCCTGTTTTCTATTTTCTTAGAACCTTATCTTGTTGACATTTCCATCCCTTATTTCCCTTTTACTGTCCCATTCTCATCAGCCTTTAAACGTGCACATTTTATGCTACTCTCCTCATATGCTCTCTGCTTTTCAGTCTCACAAGCTTTCTATTAGTCATTCACATCCCATCTTCCTTTCTTCTTTAGGGCCTTGGTACTTTTTATGCCTGGAATACACTTCACGCTCCCTGTTAGAACAGGTGCTGCAGCTTATATGTATTTTATCCTCAAATTATTTTCTCAAATTTATTACAGATTATTAAAATAGTTAAATGTATGATTAATATTTATTATAAATAAACTAAAAGATAGAGTTACAGTATTTTAACTTTGAAGTACTATTGCATTCATGAATGATTACACACTTAAGTAGCTTGCTGGCTCATAGCCTGAATAGATGTTCAGTAAACAAGGAACTTTTGAAAAATTACATCATATTATCACTTACATTTAATAATTAATTTCTGACATTAATTTGATTCCTCAGAAGTGTTGATGATCCTCTTTTATTGAGTATGTAGTTGATGCCCATCGTTTTCAATATCAGTTAATTGTAAAACTTAAAGTAGCACAAGTCTTTAGTGCTATGTTTACCAGTTGTAAAATTAGCAGTATTTAACCATCTTTATCGTCTTCTGTGATTTTTAGATTTTTGGTTATTGATTGATAATTCAACGAGATATTTTTTAAAAAACTAAATTGTTACTGTCAGGTCATGTTAAAGAAAGAAATGGATGACGGTTCTACTACTTCATTGAATTCTACCCTTACTAAAATTATAAAAATAGTAATAATAACAATAACAATAGAGTCACCCAACTGTAATTTGCAGATAAGTTGTCACTTCATTTTTATGGCTGCTATGATCCGAATGCATCCTCTTCTAATTCTTATGTTGAAATCCTAACCCCCAAGATAATGTTATTTGGAGGTGGGCAGTTGGGAGGTAAACAGGTCATGAGGGTGGGATCCTCATGAATGGGATTAGCGCCCTCGTAAAAGACTTTTTGCACTTTCCGTTTACCTTCCCCTCTCCTTCTACATCTCATTTTACTGAAAGCCTGAGAGAGCTGCTTATCCCTTTTGTCATGTGAGATCACATTAAAAAGGTGTCCTTGTCAGGGAGGGGAACATCACACACTGGGGCCTGTTGGGGAGTGGGGGACTAGGAGAGGGATAGCATTAGGAGAAATGCCTAATGTAGATGACGGGTTGATGGGTGCAGCAAACCACCATGACACGCGTATACCTGTGTAACAATCCTGCACGTTCTGCACATGTATCCCAGAACTTAAAGTTTTAACAAAAAGTATCCTTGTGTGAACTAGGAAGATGGGCCCATATCAGATATCTAAACTGCTGGCACCTTGAACTTGGACTTTCCAATCTCCAGAACTGCAAAAAATAAATGTCTCTTGTTTTTAATCCCAGTCTATGGTATTTTGTTATAGCAGCCAGAACAGACTAAAATTATAGCTATTCCTCTGTTATCTGAAACAACTATTTATTAAAAGAAAGTTAGTGAAATTTCTTTTTTTAGCATTCTTTTCCAAACCAAAATTGTTTTAGTAAATGCAGATAACCACTTTCATCATTACTGTTTTTTTTCCTAGTTAATTGCTTAAGTGTTTTGTATTTATTAAATAGCTTTGTAGTATTGTAAAATACTATCATATTATAAAATGTCTATTTTCAGATTTGTAAACTAAATGACTTTGAATATGGAGGAGCTATTGTTTCTCTCTACATGAAAAATATAAGTAAACTTCTGACCTTACAAAAGCCTTATTATTTCTGTATGAGAAAGATTTATAGTCATATCATTATAGCATTCTTTGGAAAAATTTAGAAGGACTGGTGATTTAGAGCACATCTTCTGGAGATGCATAGAATATGATCATGTTAAAAAAACATTTTTCAACTCTGTAGGCAATCTGTCACATCATGTGACTAGATATGCTGTCCATCTGCAATTCTTCCTGATTCTCATTTCTCTCTTTCTTTTCTACTCACCCACAGAATCTTTCACTGACAGAATTCACACAAAGAAAGGGAGAGGACCTTATTTATTTATTTATTTATTCAGGATTGCAACAGACTCCATTACCTCTGGCTTTAACTAGCTTTCAAAAATAGGTGATAGAAATTGTGATCTGGATCATTTCCTGCATCACCACAGATAGCAGTCCCCCACAGTAAAATGATGACATTCTAATTAGGAAGATGACTTTACCTTGTGAATTAGAAGCTTTCCCAGTAAACAGTATGAGACTTTCTGGAGGTTCAAGGTGGAGGAAGGTGACTTGTCTTTAGAGGTCATCAGGAAAGAGAATTTCTGTGTTCACTTCTTTCAGAGCTTAGTAGCTGGCTGTAATCCTGACCCTGTGGTAGTTGTTGATAGTGATAATAACTAAATATTCATTAACTTGCTTTTTCCGTAAGGCAGAAGACCTTCTTGGTCAAGCCTAGGGTCCTGGTGCTTATCAACTGTCAGCCAAAAGTACCATGACAATCTTAGAGAAGCTAGGTCTGGAGAACCTAGACCTAGACCTAGCTTCTCTAAGAAAGTAATGTAGAATTGAAAAGTTCAATAGATAAATATCTGTATAGTATACAGTAAGAGATTATGATATTATGAGCTCTTTTTACTTTTCACAGTTGAAAATCATGAATTATTTCTGGTATAGCAAAGATACCAGTTCATATGCATTGTGTTCAGTGGGCTCTATGAAAGTTAAGCATAGCCAGGTTCGGTGGCTCACGCCTGTCATCCCAGCACTTTGGGAGGCCAAGGTGGGCGGATCACGAGGTCAAGAGATTGAGACCATCCTGGCCAACGTGGTGAAACCCCGTCTCTACTAAAAAATATAAAAATTAGCTGAGCGTGGTGGCACACAGCTGTAGTCCCAGCTACTTGGGAGGCTGAGGCAGGAGAATCACTTGAACCCGGGAGGCAAAGGTTGCAGTGAGCTGAGATCGTGCCACCACACTCCAGCCTAGCGCCTGGCAACAGAGCAACTCTGTCTCAAAAAAAAAAAGGCATTATCTTGAGCTTCAAAAGGAAGTTCCTGGCAAAGTGGAACACACTGATTTCTTTTGTAGTTAATGATAGAAGTTCTGCAGGCAGCAATTCTTTTGAGATGTTTTCCTTCCCTTAGGACCTAACAAACACCATTTGTTTAGCTTTAAAAGGTACAGCTCTTACATATTTAGCTGTTAGGAGTTTTTCTGGCTTGTGTCATGGATTATACAACAGATCTCATCATTTGGGCCTATGTAAACTCCTTTGTATGTTTGGTTCCAGTATTATTTTTACCACTAACTAGATGTTCAGTAATTTTTCACCTCTTGTACAAAACTTATTCCTTGGCACATAGTAAACAACTTGAAAGAATGAATGTAGTAAGAGCTCTTGTATTTCCTTTATGGTCCTCAAATGATAATTTGCCATTGTTTCTCCAAATATTTGTCTGCATGTTCCCATTACTATAGATGCATTAGATTTAATGGAGACCTGGTATGGAGTACATTGGTATTCAATTAGATAAACTTATGATACGTGTAAATAATAATTTTAAAAGTTACTCTTCCATAATTTCTTTTTAAAGATAACATTATATGTTGTTATTAATAATAGTTATATGTACCAGCATAGTGTTTTATAATTTAAAAGTTTATTTTAAAACTAATAATTTAAATTTTTTTCTCTAAAAGTTAATGTTAGTTGTGTAACATGTCCTTTTTATTTTATCCTTAAATTTGAATGAAATTAATTTGAACTCAAAACACCCCAAATCATGGGTTGGTAAACTACAGCTCATGGCCTGTTTTTAATATGGCCCAAGTGCTAAGAATTGTTTTTATGTTTTTAAATGTTTGGGGAAAAAAACTGAAACAACCAGCATATGTAGTGTGCAAAGCCTAAAGTATTTACTGTATTACACTTCAAAGAAAAAACATGCTGATCCCTGCTTTAAAGAATTGATTTTCTTGGCAGATAATTTCATCTTTTCTTTTTTTTTTTTTCTTTAAAGATGGGGTTTCACCATGTTGGTCAGGCTGGTCTTGAACTCCCGACCTCAGTTGATCCACCTGCCATGGCCTCCCAGAGTGCTAGGATTACAGGCGTGAGCCACCACGCCCGGCCTAATTTCATCTTTTCATTTCAACTATACTTCCTCTCTCTGTCTACCCTTTCCTCTTTTACTGTATGTCAATTCCCGTATGGTATTTCTTTATGTTTTCGTTTTACACCAAATGTAAAGTATTACTTTTATTCTAGTTTCTATATTATACAGTCATGTTATTTTCATATTTTTTGACAAATTCTCGTTATGAACAATCCACAATGCCATTGGTTGCTTTATTATTTTATTTTATTGCCATCTTGCAGTCTGGACTTACATCTAATTAACTGTCTGCTTTTAGACTTAGGGTATTTTGGTATTATTACTTCCCATAATTTTCCAGTTCACTGAATGACATTTCATTTCAGTTATTCATGTGAATAATTTTTCAATAATGGAGTAAACTTTTACTGTATTTCATATAGAATTCTCTCACTGCAGTTAGACTAAAATTTGGTAGTCACTCTTTATGTGTAATTGCTTTGTGCTTCTCAAAAATTTCTCATAACTGTGTTTGTACTTGTATAAATCTATATGATTTTACTTAAACAATTTTGAGGGAGGAAGGCAGCAAATCACACTGCCATGTGTGTACCTATGCAACAGTCTTGCATGTTCTTCACATGTACCCCAAAACCTAAAATGCAATAATAAATAAAATTTAAAAAAAAACAATTTTGTGCTGGACTGCTATTATAGTAGTAAATACTAAAATTTTATTTTGTAATTCAGAAAAACTACGGACAACTTTTAGTCATTATGGATAAATTTGCACTTCCATGGGTTTATATAATTGGAATTATATAGTGTGCTCTTTCTCATATCTGGCTTTATACATTCAACATAATTATTTTGAGATTGATGCATGTTGTGTGCACTGCTTATTTGTTCCTCTTATTATTTCATTATTTGTGAAATTATCTTTACTCACCTATTGATGAGCATTTAGGTTATTTTCACTTTAGGACTATTGTAAATAAAGTTGCATGAACACTCAAGTACAAGTCTTAGTGTCAGCTTATGTTTTCATTCCTTCTGGGTTAATACCTAAGGCAAAAAAAGGTTAGATTTTTGAAATGACTATTATGTTTACTTTTTAAAGAGAATACCATTTATCTGAAGTGGTTCTCTTAGTTTACATTCCCACATCAGTAGTTTAGGGTTTGGGTTCCTTCAGATTATTGCCAACATTTGATGTTGACAGTCTTTTTAATTGTGTCCATTTTAGTGGGTGTGTAAGAGGTTGTCATTGTACATATAATGTCCATTTTCTTATTGATGTGACAGACTTTTATATATATATATATAAAAAATTGCATTTTAGGTTTTGGGGTACATGTGAAGAACATGCAAGATTGTTGCATAGGTACATACCTGGCAATGTGGTTTGCTGCCTTCCTCCCCATCACCTGTATCTGACATTTCTCCCCTTGTTATCCCTCCCAACTCCCTACCCCCCACTGTCCCTCCCCTAGTTCCCCCCACAGACCCCAGTGTGTGATGCTCCCCTCTCTGTGTCCATGTGTTCTCACTGTTCAACACCCACCTATGAGGGAGAACATGCGGTGTTTGATTTTCTGTTCTTGTGGATGTGACAGACTTTTTAACTGCTTAATAGTAAAGGTTTCTGTTCAATTTTTAAAGGGTTGTTGTCTTCTCTTTATGGAGTTGTAATAATTTTTATTATATTCTAGATGTGAGTCTTTTATCAAATTTTGCATTGTAAATTGTATTAGTCTGTTTTCACACTGCTATAAAGACATACCCACAACTGGGTAATTTATAAAGAAAAGAGGTTTAATTGACTCACATTTCCGCAGAGCTGGGAAGGCCTCAGGAAATTTGTAATCATGGCAGAAGGAAAAGAGGCATGTCTTACATGGTGGCAGGTGAGAGAGAGGAGTGTGTGTGGAGTGAAGGGGGAAGAGCCCATTATAAAACCATCAAGTCTCATGAGAACTCACTATGACAAGAACAGCGAGTGGGAAAACCACCTCCTTGGGAAAACCAATCACCTCCTGTCAGATTCCTCTCTCAACACATGGGGATTATGGTGATTACCATTCAAGATGAGATTTGGGTGGGGACAGCCAAACCATATTGTAAATATTTTCTTCTGTGGCTTTCCTATTTTTCTGTTATCATGCACTTTTAGTGTACAGTTTGATGAGTTTTAGTAAACTTACTTAATTTTTTTTTTCAGACGGAGTCCCGCTCTGTCACCCAGGTTGGAGTGCAGTGGTGCAGTCTCAACTCACTGCAACCTCCACCTCCTGGGATCAAGCAATTTTGCTGCCTCAGTCTGCTGATAGCTGGGACTACAGGCACACACCACCACACCTGGGTAATTTTTATATTTGTAGTAGAGACATGGTTTCACTATGTTGGCCAGGCTGGTCTTGAACTCCTCCTGACCTCAGGTGATCTGCTCACCTTGGCCTCCCAAGGTGCTGGGATTACAGGTGTGAGCCACTGCACCTGGCCAAGTTTTAGTAAATGTATACAGATATGCAACCGTCTCATAACCAGTTTTGGAATATTGCCATCATCAAAAAAAAAGTTCCTTCATGCTTGTTTGTAGTCAGTCCCTCCTCCTACCCACAAACCCAGGTGATTACTAATCTTGGTAGACTGTGATTTCTGTCTTCATAGTTTTTTTCTAAAAATTTTATACAAATACAGTCATATGACAGATAATCTTGTGTATCTAGTGTCTTCACTTAGCACAGTGTTTCTTTTAGATTGATCCATTTTGTTGTATGCAGTAATCCCCAACCTTTTTGGGACCAGTTTCGTGGAAGACAATTTTTCCACACATGCAGGGGTGGGGGGGGTGGTTTTGGGATTAACTGTTCCACCTCAGATTGTCTGCATTAGATTCTCATGAGGAGCACACAACCCATATCCCTTGCATGTGCACTTAACAATAGGGTTTGCACACCTATGAGAATCTAATACTGCTGCTGATCTGACAGGAGGCAGAGCTCAGGTGGCAATGCTCACTCCCCTGCAGCTCACCACCTGCTGTGTGGCCCAGTTTCTAATAGGCCAAGGACTGGTACTGGTCCACAGCCCAGGGGGTGGGGGACTCCTGGTTGTATGTAAAAGTAGTCCATTCTTTTGTATTGATGAGTAATATTCAATTCTATGGATATACACATTTTGCTTGTGTCTTGATAAGTTGGTAGACTACTTTTGTCTATTATGAGTAATACTATCTTCCCCCACTTGATACTGTCGTTTTGAAAAGCAAAATTCTTTTTAGTTTTCATCAAGTCGAGTTTATCCATGTTTTCTTTTGTATATTGTGAAAGAAATTTTTGCCTACCCTAAGGTTACAAAGCCTTTGTCTTATGTTTTCTTTTAGAGGTTTTAGAATTTTACATTTTAATTTTTATGTATAGATGCACAGTTCATTTTTTTCATAAATTCAGTTTTTTGAGCACCTTTTGTTGCAGAAGACTTTTTTTCATTTAATCCATCTTTGTGAATTTGTGGATATCTTTGCGTTTTGAGGTTAATTTCCTGTCAATCTTTCCTCTAATGGTTTTAATATCTATTAATGATTTCTGCCTAAATCTTTTTCTTAAATTACTTTTTAGTCAGAGATTATAAAGGGCGATTTTCTATTTTTGTTTTTCCTTGTGTTTATTACCTGTGATTATTTTGCAAAGAACTTTCACTCATCAACTGTGGATATTTGGTTACCCTGAATTGCAGTTCTTTTTGAAAATTATTTATAAATACTTAAAAATTTTACTGTTATTACCACTTGATAGAGTAATGAGTTGATGTAATAGTCACCACCAAAGTTAGCAGATGAGGTGTGATTTTATTCTTTTGTTTATCCTCCTTTAAAAAAATATTGTTAGGGCTCATGTATTTTTAATGTATTGTCTTTCAATCAATTTGGTGCTGGACAAGGCTGTGTGAACTGTTAACAGAAGGCTAGCTTAATAGTGGCTTAAACCAACATATTTGTCTGTGTGTAGGTGATGCTAACATTGTTTGAATTATTCAACAAAGATTCAGGTCTTTTTTTCCCATTCCCATCCTTAGTGTGCTCTTGCATGTCCCATCATGGTCACAAGATAGCTGTCATACCCCTAGCCATTATGTCTGTGTTCAGAGTACAGAGGTGGGGCAGAACCAGCTGTGAGTCAGAAGGTGGTGTTATAAAATCCTTCTCCAAAATTGCTTAAGCCAACATATCCTTATTTCTCACTGGCCAGATTTGAGCCACACGCTTACCCTAGCCATCAAAAAGATGGTGAAAGCAAGTATCTGGCAAAGAGGAATAGAATTGTCAACATTAGCTTGGGCTACTTATGAGTCACTGCCTGAGAAAAATAGGTTTTTATCAAGAGAAAAGAAGGAAGGAGGAGTTTTAGGGAATAGTTAATACATAATGCTTGCCATGAATAACTTTAGTAAAGCACAGAATGACTTTATATTTTATTATAATTAAAAATAAGCCATATTTTTATGGCTTGCCACATTGTCATGATTACTTCCATTTTCCTATAAAATACATTATTGAATATACATTTTCAGTAGTTTCCTTTTAATATTAATTACTATTATATGAGTTGGAATATGTTATTCTAAGTATTGACATCATTTAAAAACTTTTATTTAATGCCAAACTATAACTTGTCAGATAATTTTTTTAAAAACTGGGAAATTAAAACAGCCCTTCTTCTCCATATTGATCGTTCCTATACTGTCTTCCTCATTTTTTAAGGCACCTGGTGTATCATTTTCTGTAGAACTTTCCTCTTCTAATCCATGTTTATCTTCAGTCTCTCTACCTCTTCTTTTTTCTCTCATTTTCCCTTCCTTGCCTTTCTATATAAAGCCTCTTTCTTTTTCTGCCTCTTTTCAAAATGAGGGCTAGAATAAAGTTGATTTCTGGTGTATAATATCATATCGTACTATTAAATTTCTTTTAGTATCTTAATTTCATTTGGATTATGTACTGTTGACTGTTGATTGTTAACAGGTTCTGAAATAATTAGGTTAGCTGAGAAGTACACATCAAGCATTAATGGGTTGCATGTTACTGAATCAGCAAAGCTGCTAAGCTCTGAATCACAACCAAGGTAGCTAATATAATTCTTGGTTTTAAATTATGATATTTAATGTGATTCTCTTTTCCTTTAATTCTTGTAATCTCCCATGGAGTTCCATTAAGTTTTCAGTCCTCTAGGCATGTTGTGTCTCCAGAAAAACTGTTACGTGTGTGTAACATAGTAGAGCATATGCACATAGATTTTATAAGCTACCTTAAATATTTTGTCCTGTTATATAGTTGTTACATGTATAGTGTTAGCAAATTTATTAATAGTATTCTGCATAAATATTAGGATTTAGTTTCTCAATTATTGTGTATGATTAAAGTACTATTCTTTTTATTGTCTTAAATTTACCTGCAAATCAGCCTAATTTTAATAAATACATATTCTACTTAGGGGGAGTGGTTTAAAGAACTATCTGGTTCATGGTAAAGATGATTTGATTTGTATCCTTTTCATGCTATTTAGAAAAGCTTTACAGCTTTTTAGCGGTAAGGATTGTCTATATAGTGAAAGATAGCTACTCCGAATTTTTGCTTAATTTAACTTTGCATCTTTCTGACTATAACCTCTGTGTCTTTGGGGAAGCCCAGTGAATTGGAAATGTTTCCCTTTCTTTCTCCTTCCCACCAGTATTTACTTCTCCTTCCCTGTCTCCATTCTTCTTTTCTTTCTCCCCACTTTTTCTCCACCTCACCCTTTCCCCCTTTTTTAATGTGATTCTGGGGTTTCCTGTTTTTCATTTTATTTTGAGTGTGAAATGGCACACTTATTAAACTTCGAAGAAATATTTCCGTTTTGAAACATCCTTACTAATAAATTATTTTGGAAGTAAAATTTTTTAATCTCTGTGTGGTTTTCCAGTTAAAATTAATTGGACTCAACTAAGACTTTATCATAAGTCATAAAGTTTTGTGAACTGAATCACTTTGCAGAATTTGACTATAGCAGCAGAGCAACATGAGCAATTTGTATTCTGTATTTGTCCTTTTCTTTCCCTCAGCTTGTTACCTTTCTATATACAAAACACATAAAAAAAGAATTTAACTTCTAAAGAATATTTATTAGAAGAAAAAGTAAAATGTGATTGTTAGTCTTCATGATACAAGGATTTCTTTTTAGTTTCAGTGTTAATAGGATTATCCACTGTGGCTTCTGGACTTGCATATTTATGTCATTTTTGCATTTTATTTCTCATCAAATTCTGTCACTTTTTATGCCTAATTTCAATTGTATAAAGCTTTAAAAATCTTGTCACACTTAATTAAATGCTGTATTTATGCTCACAAAGGTTATCTCATATTAGCCTATGACTTTTTAAACTAAAATATTGCTTGCTATTTCATGAAACAATCTTTATAGCAGTCTTGCTATATTTCTGTTCCATTAGCTATGCCAGCAGTTGCTTTGGTTGCAGTGTTCCTGTTTTGGCAAGCTTGGGGATCTTAAACAACTATGCTTCTTTTCTAACTGTTCTTGTGGGATTTAATTTTCCTCCCATGTAATGCTACAGAGAGGTAGAGATAGAAAGAAAAAAACTCACAGCCTATTTATTTCTAAAGCAGGGGAAATATTTTGGTTTTGTAAAGACAGTGATTGTGCCATAATCTGAAATGCTTTTGAGGATGAGGAAGTCTGTGTTTTTAAGTATCTTTTTCACTTAAAAAATATCTTTTCTACCCTGTTACACGGTCTTTTATCAAATTTTATATTATAATCTATGAGGTTGGGAAATTTCTTAGAAGATTGATTTGTTCAAACTTAAAGTGACAATTCATAGAAAAATTATTGATTATCCAAAGAGAAGACACTGGCTAGAATATATCAGTCACAACTTTTACAGTAGAATTTATCTTTTTCTAGTGGAGTATTTTAAAAATACTTTTGGTCTGTTTGTTTTGAGATCTCTTAAAATTGCCAGAGAATATGTCTCACCTGCAAAATGGGTACATCTGGAGATCTTGTAAAGTCACATGTTGACAGGATGTCCTTTTGAAGAGAATATAGAATGGGAATGAAAGGCCTAAGATCTGAACTTGTCCTGCTACCAAGCTGCTATGGGGCTTTGTAGCTTAGTTTCCTTAGCTATAAAATTAGCATTATAATACTTACCATGCCTATCTTGTGATGACGAAATAAAATTAGTAGGTGTAAAGGCCTTTTTAATAGCTGGAAGCAATATTTACACAAAGTATTACTGATCACAGGGAGATAGTGTCTCCTTGGAGTATACCGTTTTCTATAGATCATGATGGGAAAAAAAAAAATAGTTTCTCTGCTGCAGTCACCTAGTGAGCATCTATTAAGAACCTGGCATTATTTTAGGTGTTTTACATATATGGTGTCTACTTTTCCCCAAAAATGTTCAAAGTAGTTGCCGTCATTTCCTAAAGACAGAGAAACTGAGGTATAAAGATGTTAAGAGACAAGAAATAGATGGCACAGTAGGGATCCAAGTCTGATTTTAAAGTTGTTGCTTTTTTTAAAGTATTGCAGTGAATGTGGACCACCTAGGGGCACAGAGTACCAAGAATGGGGGTGGTTTCGTGAAGAGGGAGATTGGTAGGGGATGTAAGGAAACAGAGTAGAAGTCCTAGAGCTGGTCCTGGAACATTGTAAAAATAGGTACATGAAGCAGGCGGTTCCAAGATGAGCAGTGAATTGAAGTACTCACGTTGTATTTGTCAAGATTTCTTATGTGATGAGAAAGAGGACTCCATTAGGGACAATTTATGATTTTATTGACTTAAACTGTAATAAAGTTGTAATTTGTAGCAGAGTGTGGGGAGTCTGGCATATGAGGCAAGAAGTTGATTAACTCTTCGCTGGTTGCTTAAAACCATCAAACTCCTCAGAGAACACAGTGACCTAGAATACTAAGAAAGAATTTTTTCCATGGACAGTTTTCTTGGAGACTTTAAAGTTGAGGAATATATATGGTGTGCAGGTACCCTTTAGCAGATTTGGACTAACTTGTCTTGTATATTTGTACAGAAAAATAATGTAAGTAATGGTTTACAAACAGTGACCTGCAGATTGGTGGCAGTCATGCTGAGGTTTCATCAGCCCCCTCTACAATTAAAATAAGGACATGGTAGTGACTTTTTCATAAGGCAATATTAATTCTATATAAAAAGAACTCTGATTCTGAGGATTTTTCCCCTAATGTTTTTGGTATTTAAATATTCTTTCCCTCGTGAATTAATGATAGTAGTGAGTTGTTTTTCTTTTCATATTTTTTTTTTTTTTTTTTAGAGAGAGAGAGAGAATAGGAAGGAGGAAAAAGGAAGAGAAAGAGAGAGAGAGAATGGGGAGGAGGAAGAAGGAAAAGAAAGATGGAGAGAGAATGGGAGTATTGCTTTCTTGCTCAGGCTAGAATGCAATTTAGTAATGGGTATTGAAAACCTCTTTTATACTGATAATTATACTTAATGATGTAGTCAGGAAGGAATAAGGGAAGAAGATAACAAACAAACAGCCAACCAATATTTAATTTAAACCTATGAAATGCTATGAGATTACTGAGGAGTGATTTACTTCCAATTATATAGTCACCTTTGGAATAGGTGTGAGGTGGTAATGTATGTTTTGTGTATTTGAAGTGGAGAGTACTATAAATGTTTATTAAGTTTACTTGTTCCGGGTCTGAGTTCAAGTTCTGAATATCCTTGTTAATTTTCTATCTCGTTGATCTATAGAATCGTTAGCTCTTCTTGTTGCATTGATCCTTTTGCCATTATGTAATGTCATTCCTCGCCTCTTTTGATCTTTGTTGCTTTAAAGTCTACTTTATCAGAGGCGAGAATTGCATCTCCTGCTTTTTGTTTATTAGTTTATTTTTACTCTCTGTTTGATTGGTAAATCTTCCTCCTTCTCTCTGAATCTTTGTGTATTGTTGCATGTAAGATGGGCCCAGATGCAGCATACCGATGGGTTTTGGCTTTTTATCCAATTAAAATATATATAAGTTTAATACCGGCGTTTGATGCTAGCTGGCTGTTTTGCCCATTAGTTGATGTAAATTTTTTATTGTGTTAAAGTTCTTTGCTTTTTGATGTATTTTTGGAAAGGCTGATATTGGTTGTTGCTTTATATGTATAGTGCTTCTTTCAGAAGCTCTTGTAAAGCAGGCCTGGTGGTGGTGAACTCTCTAAGTACTTGTTTGTTCGCAAAGGATTTAATTTTTCCTTCGAATATAAAGCTTAGTTTGGCTGGATAGGAAATTCTGGGTTGAAAGTTCTTTTCTTTAAGGATGTTAAATATTGGTCCCCACTCTTTTCTGGCTTGTAGGGTTTCTGCTGAGAGATCTGCTGTAAGTCTGATAGGTTTCCCTTTATGGGTAACCTGACCTTTCTCTCTGGCTGCCCTTAGTATTTTCTCCTTCATTTCAACCCTAATAAATCTGGCGATTATGTGCCTTGGGGTTGGTCTTCTTGAAGAATATCTTTGTGGTGTTCTCTGTATTACCTGGAGTTGAATATTACCCTGCCTTGCCAGGTTGGGAAAGTTTTCCTGAATGATATCCTGAAGAGTATTTTCCAACTTGGATTCATTCTCTTCATCACATTCAGGTACACCTATCAAACGTAAATTAGGTCTTTTCACATAGTCCCATATTTCCTGGAGACTTTGCTCATTCCTTTTCATCCTTTTTTCTGCATTCTTGTCTTCTCGTTTCATTTCACTGAGCTGGTCCTCGACTTCTGATATCCTTCCTTCTGCTTGATCAATTCGACTGTTTAAACTTGTGCATGCTTCGCGAAGTTCTCGTGTTGTGTTTTTCAGCTCCATCAATTCACTTATATTCCTCTCTAAATTGTCCATTCTCGTTAACATTTCGTCAAACCTTTTTTCAAGGTTCTTAGTTTCTTTGCATTGGGTTAGAACAAGTTCTTTTAATTCACAGAAGTTTCTTATCACCCACGTTTTGAAACCTGTTTCTGTTATTGGAACACAGGTGTAATCTATTAAGCCTTGTTCCGTTACTGATGAGGAATTGCAATCCCCTGTAGAGGGAGAGGCATTCTGATTTTGAGTATTCTCTACCTTCTTACGCTGGTTTCTTCCCTTCATTATATATTTGTCCGTCTGTCGTCTTTATAATTACCGACTTTCTAACTGGGTCTCTGACGTCCAACTTGTTGATTCCCTGCGCCGAAATCTGAGCAATCCACTGAGCCGGCCAAAACAGCGGTGTTAAGATTGATGGTGCTTTTCTGCCCGGGAATCTCTGGACTCTGCACCAAGAACTGGCGTGCTAAGGCACCAGCAAAACCGCCACGCCGGCCACAAGAGTCGCCCTGGCAACCCGTGGAGCTCCTCCACTGGGAATCTCCTGGTCCGTGAGCAACTAATTTTCGTCTGAAAGTGTGGCGTCCTCTCGTTCTTTGCGCTTTCACTGGGAGGTACGTGCCCGAGCTGCTAATCATCAGCCATCTTGGATCTCTCTCCCCTTCTTTTCATATTTTTATTGAAATAGAAATATTCATAGGTCATTCTACCTCCTTTAAAACTTTACCAATTTTTAAAAATAGGCCTTTCTTTAATTGATATTAATGGTCATTTGCAAATAAGCATTGTTATTTGGAAAAAGCTCAACTTTAAAATCAGACTTGGATCCCTACTGTGCCATCTATTTCTTGTTTCTTAACTTCTTTTTATACCTATTTCTCTGTCTTTAGGAAAAGACAGCAACTACTTTGAACATTTTTTGGGGGAAAAGTAGACATCATATATGTAAAACACCTAAAATAATGCCAGGTTCAAAATAGGAGCTCACTAGGTGATTGCAGCAGAGAAACTATTTTTTTTTTCTTTTTTCTTGAGACGAAGTCTTGCCTTGTCACCCAGGCTGGAGTGCAGTGGTGTGATCTTGGCTTACTACAGCCTCCACCTTCTGGGTTCAAACGATTTTCCTGCTTCAGCCTCCCAAGTAGCTGAAATTACAGGCGCCTACCACCATGCCTAGGTAATTTTTGTATTTTTAGTGGAGACGGGGTTTCACCATGTTGCCCAGGCTGGTCTCCAACTCCTGACCTCATGACCTGCCTGTCTCGGTCTCCTGAAGTTATTACAGGCGTGAGCCACCACGCCCAGTCACAACTGTTGATTTTAAGACCATAATTTTCATCATTAGTGAATTGGGTTTTCTGTCTTTGGAATAAAGATCGTATATTTTTATACTCTGTGCAAGGAACACCTGGGTGTAAGAAAACCAGGTAAACCTGTGGAGGAAAGTGTTTAAAGTGGTATTGCTGAGGAAAGTGGTATTGCTGAGGAAAATCATGTTTTTTTTTTTTTTTCTTTTTTTGCGATGGAGTCTTGCTCTGTTACCTAGGCTGGAGTGCAGTGGTGTGATCTTGGCTCCCTGAAACCTCCGCCTCCTAGGTTCAAGTGATTGTCCTGCCTCAGCCTCCTAAGAAGCTGGGACTGCAGGCGCCCGCCACCACACCTGGCCAATTTTTGTATTTTTTAGTAGAGACAGGCTTTCACCATGTTGGCCAGGCCAGTCTTGAACTCCAGACCTTGTGATCCACCAGCCTCAGCCTCCCAAAGTACTGGACTTACAGGTGTGAGCCACTGTGCCTGGCTAATAATGCTTATTAATCCGGCTTTTAGGGATGATGGAAATAGTAGTTCTGAAACTTTGGTGTTTATATGTCACTTGGGATGCTGCTTTGAAAAAATGCAGATTCCTTCCACATTAAGGAATGAAATTGTACCCTTACCTTGCACCATATACAAATATGAAGTCAAAATGGATTAAAAACCTAAATGTAAGACTTGAAACTATGCAACTTGTAGAAGAAAACACAGGGGAAAAGTGTCATGAGATTGGATTTGGCAGTGATTTCAAGGATATAACACCAAAAGTGCAGGTAACAAAAGCAAAAATAGACAAATGGAACTACATCAAACTTGTAAATGTTTGCACAGCAAAGGATGTATTCAACAGAGTGAAAAGACAACCTAGAGAACAGGTTAAAATATTTGGAAACCATATATCTGATAAGAGGTTAGTATCTAAAATTCACAAAGGACTCTTACAAGTCAACCACAAAAAATAAATAATGAAATAACCTGCTTGAAAACTGGGCAAAAGACTTAAATAGACATTTCTCCAAAAAAGATATACAGGTGGCTGACAATCAAAACAATGCAAATTAAAACAATAGAAATATATTTTCTCACAGTTCTGGAAGCTGGAAGTCAAATCAAGGTGTTGGCAGAACACCTTGAATTCTTGAAGAATTCTTAGTCACTTGTGAGGTTCTAGTGGCTCCCATCAATCACAGATGTGCCTTGGTTTGTAATTGTATCATTCCAGTCTCTGCCTCTGTTGTCACATGGCCTTTGTTGCTGTGTGTGTCTCTGCTTTTCTTTTAAAAGGACGTCAGTCATTGGCTTTAAGGCCCAGTATAATTCAGTATGACTTTATCTCAACTAATTACATCTGCAAAGATACCATCTTCAAATAAGGTCACATTCTGAGGTTTGGATGGGCATGATTTTTGAGGGGGACATTGTTTAACTCAATGTGCCTTGGACAATTCATTTGTTAAGCATATAAAGATATATATTAGCTCTGACTGCCATAACAAAATACCATCGAGTGGATAGTTTACACAGCAAAAATTTATTTCTTCACAGTTCTGGAGATTGGAAAGTCCAAGACAAAGGTCCAGCAGGATTCATTTTCTGGTGAGGGCTCTCTGTGTGGCTTCTAGACAGCCACTTTCTTGCTGTATCCTGCCATGGCAGAGAGAGTGAGCAAACTTTCTGGTGTATCTTCTTCTTAGTGATCTCATGAGACCAGCCCTCCCAACCCCTTGTGTTAACATGAACTGACAACTTTTCCTTAGTTCACCTAACAATGGGGTTGTTCTTCGTCCCATGGCCATGAAGATTTAGGCGTGCAGATGGTTTGAAGGGTAAGTGAAGCAGGGTTTTACTGGGTGAAAAGGGAAAAAGGGGGGAAATAAGGCCTCTCTCAAAGCCAGAGTCCCTGCTAGAGCATTTCCTGCTCACCAGTTCAAATCCCAGGTTCCACATAGGAAGAGGAGGGGCCAGGCTCCTCCCTGCTGCAAAGGCCGTGAACTTCCCAAGGCTCCACCTCAGTGGGGAGGCTGGTTGGAGTTTTCCCAGGGATCCCCTCCCACCTGGCTGCCTCATTCCCTCCCCTAAAGAAGTACAATCTAACCGCCATTAGATTAAAGATGAGGATAAAGACTGATCTTAACTGTTTCCTGCTGACAGGGGGTGCTGTTTTGGGGAAAATGGCAGAGCACCCTAGAGGTTGCATGGTCTCCTTATCATAAGCTGGATGCTAAGGTGAGACTGTGTACTTGAGTCCTCCTCCAACAAAGGAGAAAAAAATGACATCTTCTGTCACACCTAGATAACTGATAGCTACAGTTTACACTTGCTAGGATTTGGATGCATGGTGCTTGGCTTTGATTAGCTCCCTTGGTCTTACTTTCCCAAAAGGAAACCTCCGACTGATGGGCATCCTGTTTATTCCCATCACCTGGCAGCATTTGCAGGATTTATCTCAGAACTAAGAAATTGATCCAGATTTTTACATCACCCATCCCTCTTGTTCTTTCTGGGTTGAAGCCAGAGATTGCTGGTTGGTTTATAGGAACAAGCAGGGTTAGTCTAAAATGTAGGCAAAAACAAACAAAAAAAAAACTAGTGAGTTTAGAATTCAATGACAAATATATAATGAGTTTTGAAACATAATTTCTCTCTCTCCAGTCCTCATGTTTGTTAAAAAAAATCATCATAAGACTCAGTTGTTTGAAAAACAGACTTTAGTCTGGGCGTGGTGGCTCACCCCTATAATCCCAGCACTTTGGGAGGCTGAGGCGGGTGGATCAGTTGAGGTCAGGAGTTCAAGACCAGCCTGGCCAACATGGTGAAACCCTGTCGTTAGTAAAAATACAAAAAGTTAGCCAGGCGTGGTGGTGGGAGCCTGTACTCCCAGCTACTCGGGAAGCTGAGGCCGGAGAATCACTTGAACCCAGGAGATGGAGATTGCAGTGAGCCAAGATCACACCATTGCACTCCACTCTGGACAACAAGAGTGAAACTCCGTCTTAAAAAAAGAAAAAGAAAAGAAAACTAGATTTTAGTTTTATATTTGGCCTGATTATTTTCATAAAGTGCAGCAAGAATAATTATTTCTGAATAGGCCTTTTGAATCAGCTTTGATACAATTCTGTTCCATAAGGAATCTCAGAAAAGACCTTTTATAGCTGACCCCAATCATAGGTTTGTATCCTCAAATACCTGTGTATTGGGTGGATCCTCTCCTCTTAAGGTCCCAAGATAAACTTGGAGCTCCTGGGCCTGTTAGAAAGTGACATTCTTTACTAACCACAGGTCAGGATGCTCGTACAGGGACTGCGTAGTTGAGGCCAGTTTCCCCACTGGGCTTTTATTGGCTCTGCAAATTGAGATAGACTCCTTAAAGGGAAGCATACCATTCCAGTCAAAGCCTTGGTAAAATTGCCAGTTTTTTCAATTGTGTTCTGTTGCAAAAGAAAAATGGATTCTTACTGCACTGATGCAAACAAGTATTGCCATAAGAATACTCACAGATAGTTTCCGGGTTTTAGAGGAACCAGGCAGAAACAAACATGCTCCAGATCTTGATCACAGAGGGTATAACGTACCCATTTACTAAAAGGCCATAAATGTTTACGCTTCCTTGACTGTGAAAAACAAAACAAGGATCAACAATATTCCAACCAAAAAGGTTGCTTCAGCTTTCTGAGTTCAGTCAGTATTTAGTTAATTATTGTTTTGCTTTATATTTGTGAACATTTTAGCTCTTCATGAGTCTTGTACATTTTTGTTATTCCAATGTGACAATCTCCAAAATTATGAGAAGCCTGTATTTGAGAGCACCTGTCAAAGTTCTATAGCTTATTATAAACCATCTTTGGGAAAGGATTAAAACAAGATGATAATTGTCTGTGAACTGCAAAATGTCCAGGATAGTTAGTTAGAAATGCAATTGACAAATAAGTTTGGTTATCTCCATGGTTTCCAATAGCTTAACATAACAATCTTAATTATGATTAGTAGCATACACTTAGAATTTTAGAAATCCCATACAATTTTGTAACATATGTTAGCGTTAATTACAAAAATATAACCTAAAGAAGATTGAACATCCTTTTGGCAATCCCATGTAGCTAAACATGTCAAATAATTCTGTTTACCTCTCTTTTCTGGACATTCCAAGGGCCCTCTGGACAATTTGAAAAGCCAGTTGTCAGGAAAGACAATTTTGAAACTGAAATTTGATTTTGGGAAGCATTTTTAATATGTTTAAAGCACTTGATATTATGAAATAGAAATTCCAAATTACGATAAACTATTTTATTTTGTTAAAATGATGACTCAGAAATTTTGAAGAAGCAAAAACCTTTTGTAACCCTTTTGAATTTAGTTAGCAAAAGTTTATGCCTGCATACCTTGTAACATATTACAGAGAAAAACCACATTTTACTGTTCTTACACCCCTTGCATGTAAATCTATTTCCAGTAGTCTCAATTACATGTTATAGTGGTAATTCCTAGCAGTTTTTAACTTGAAGGTAAAACTTGGTTTAAACTTGGTAAATTTTACCTTATGAAGGTGAAACTAATTGCTAAATGCCACCAAGGTTTGACTTCAGCCTCATTAAGGATGCGGTAGTTCCATATGTTCGTCCCCGGGCCTTACAAATTGTGAGGCTGGCAGTAGTTTTCAAAACCCAAAAAGCAGTTCATAACCTTAAAACATTTAGTAAAACTTGCATCTGACCTGCACCTGCATTTTACCAATGATCTTTAAGGCTGCTTTTATTTCTCAAAGATTAAAGTCACATGAACTGAAAGGTACCACAGCTTTTAACACCTCTTAAAAAAATACTTGTTCCAAGCGCTTGTTTTTCTTTAGGCCAAATTAATTAGAGCATTTTTTTTTACAGACTGCACTCACAGTGCACACACAGAATAAAACCCATTTGCCGGGTACAGACCTTTAAGAGACAGAGCTGGGAAAACAAGCAGATTTGGAACCAGAGAGAGCTCATCTCCTAAGGCAGGACTGCTGAACAAAACCTTGCCAAATGGTTACTTGTCACGCCCCTGGGAGGTGAAACAAGATGGAGGCTTGCAGCACAAACCATACAGACATGCAAAGCACACCAGACTGGCCACAGCCCAAGACTAGCTACACAAACCCTTTTTCATAATTAAAGCTCTGCAAAGTATAAACAGTGATAGTTGGGGGGCCTGGCCTAGTAAAACATCTTCTAGAAGGAAAAAAAAAACTTTAAAAGTTAACTTGATGACTGGATAGAGAAGGGGAAAGGAAAAAATAAAAGTTTTAAAATGCCTGGAGAAGAACGTCTTATTCTTATGCAAGTAGTTCTTCCACCAGGGAGAACAGTTTAATTACTGTCCCAAGGAGCTGGAGCTGAAGCACTTGGCCAGGGAAGGAGAAGGCAGAGATGCCTAACTGGGAACAAGCCAGCCTGCTGTGTGGGACGCTTGGGCCATGGGTTCCGCGGGAACTGCTGCTTGCTGGCCCATCCAAAAATGGAAGGAAAATGCAATGAAAAGGACCAGGAGTGATGAGGGGGTGGAGGCAGGGGTCATGGTTTCCCCCACCCTCACAAGTCCGAGGATGAAAAGGCTCAGGAGCAACAGTGGGAGGTTTTGAGTCCCCATTTCACTCATCTTTTCTGGAGCTTCTGCATTGTGTGCCAAAAATGTTGGAAGACTTTTCCTTAGTTGAGCTAAAGATGGGGTCCTTGTTCATCCCATGGCCATGAAAATTTAGGCTTGCAGACAGTTTGAAGGGTGAGTAAAGCAGGGTTACATTGGATGAAACAGAAACTCTCACAAGGCCAGAGTCGCTGCTAGAGCTCTTCCTACTTGGATTTTCAAACCCCAGGTTCTGCACAGGAAGAGGGGGGGGCCAGGCTCCACCCTGCTGCAAACCTTATGAACTTCCCAAGGTTCCGCCTCAGTGGGCAGGCTGGTTGGAGTTTCTTCAGGGACCCCTTCCCACCTGGGTGTCTCAACATCCTTCCACCCTAACTGTTTCCCAAAAGCCCCATCTCTAAATACCAATACTTTGCAGGTTAGGGCTTCAATGTGTGAATTTTAGGGGACACAGACATTCAGTCTGTAACAATATTCAAAAACAACACATAAATTTCATGTTAGGCAATATTTTGAAAGTCAATGATTTTTTTTTAAACGATGACAAACAATTTTGATTATGTATACACACAAGCGTAAATCTTGCTTATATTGGCTTTTAAAAAATATATGATTCATGTTTAATAATTTAAGCATTCATACATTGTTTTACTCTAATTTCTTTGCCCTAAAATTAACTATAAATCATTACTGAGTGTTGTTTTAGGTGGTTAAGCACTTCCTATTATTTATTTTAGAATTTCAAAAATGTAATCAACAGAAAAGTGCATGCACCATAAAAGTGCGGCTTAATGAATTTTTCACGTAGTAAACAAACATGTATAACCCACACTCTGATTTAAAAAAAAAAAAAAAAAAACAGCTTTTCAGCACTGCCACCCCAGACATTCTACATGCTCTTTCTCATTTTATAAGCTTCCCTTAAGTAATTATTATACCAGAGTTGGAGAGCCACTTAGGTAGATACCTGGATTTGTAGTAGTTATTTGTGTAGATCTTTTATCTGTCAGGTGTCCTGTTAGTGGATTTGAGTTCCACCAACATGCTGTCATTCGCAGGCCTTTTTATATACTGTATCTCTGCTCGGAGCCATTTTCCCTTTTCCTTCCCACTCTACATCGTCCATACCTTCTTATAGCTATTTCAGTTCGGCTCATAGCTGAGACTACTTCTTTTAAGAAGCATCACCTCACTTCTCCATCCCTCTTTACTCCCCAGGTTTAAGTAATTGCTCTTCCTATGTGTTTTCATTAATCCCTCCATTTCTCCCCTCATTTCTCACAATACATTCTAATTGCTGAGTTACTTCCCCTTATCTCCCATCAGAACATAAATATTGAAAGGTCAGATGGTGCATTATTTACTTCATTTTTTTTTTTTTTTTTTTTGAGATGGAGTCTCTCAACGTCACCTGTTCTGGAGGGCAGTGGTGCACTCTCAGCTCACTGCGGCCTCCGCCTCCCAGGCTCAAGTGATTCTCCTGTGTCAGCATCCTGAGTAGCTGGGGATACAGTTGCCTGCCACCACACCCAGCTAATTTTTGTATTTTTAGTAGAGACAAGGTTTCGCCATGTTGGCTAGGATGGCCTTGAACTCCTGACCTCAGGTGATCTGCTTGCCTCAGCCTCCCAAAGTACTAGGATTACAGGTGTCGATCACTTTTCTGTTTTATTATTTATTACTTCAGTTTAGTTTGCTTTCTAGACTAGGTTCCTATGATTTTTCATTTCTAAAGTGTTCACATTTCCAACATAGTATGCCCCACTGGCACTTTAGACTCATCCATGTGTGTAAGTAATTAAATGACAACTATATAATCACAAAATAATTAACATTTTTTTTCATGTACACAGCACTCCACGTGATAGTCTGTTTACCACTCATCCTTTAAAGTCCAGCAAAGTCATTTAGTCTGTTGTTTCCTAAATGCTGGTTCTCAGGTAGTTGCTGACTATATCAGAATCAGCTGAATAACTTTGAAAAATATAAGTAACCAGGCCTTAGTCTGATCCAAATGAATCAAAATTTTATCTGTGTTTTTCTGAAAAAGATCTTCAGCCAGCTTTTGGAATGCCTCCTTTCATCTTGCCTCATCATTTTAATGTCTTACGAAATTGAGACACAGAGGGAAGAGCTGACTTCCTCAAGGCTACCCAAATGGTATCCATTGTGTAACTTTATTTTAATGATAAGTAAAGTAGCATAATAAGAATTCCTTAGGAGTTGGAACAAAGTGAATTCTTAACATTCTTAAAAGTTTTGGAATATTAATAAATGATGTTAGAACCAATATTTTTACTTTATCTTTACTGAATACCAGATAATGTGAATGTGTTGTCTCAATAGTTTTTGCACTTGTCTCACAAGGAATTTATTAGCAAACCAAATCATAATAATTTGCATGTTTTTCACTTAACTGACACTTCTTGAACACCTATCTAGGACTTCTGCTGGGTGCTAGGAGTATAGCAGTGAACAAAACAAATGAGGAACCTTCCTACAAAGATCATAAAATATGATGAGGAGGCAAACATTAATTATATACATAAATACAGTTTGATGAGTGATAAAGTAATTTGCCCAAAGTTACACAGCTTATCTTTAGGAAAGCTGGGTTTTCATCCCAAGAATAATTTTTATATCCCATGTTCTTTCCACTATAGCATGATGCTAATGGATCAAAGTAAAGGAACTAATGTTTGGGGGCTCTTCTCCCTATCTTCTGCTAAATCCATTTATAAAGATTATTTTATGTTTTTGATACTTCCATTCTTTCTTTATTGATAGAACGAAGATTATTAGGTAATAAAAACACCAAAACATATTGTTTCATTGGAAAGAAACTTCATTCGTAAAATCTTTGTGAAAATTTCTTTTGAATCAGGCTTTAAGTAAAATTTTATCTGCCCCTGACTACAGGTAGAAGACTTGTAGTCAGAGAAACTCATTGGTCCTGCTTCTCCTCTGTAGTCTGGATTCATGAGGGAATAAGGCTAGGGGAAAAAGGAAGTCAATTTTACTGGTAAATCACACTATGAGTTCACTTTGCATTATTATTTTTATCCTTATTGTTATTATGTGGAGTTTTCTTATCCAAGCTCTTTCAAAACATAGCACTATTCTCCAGGTATTTAATATCAAGCATTTGCTGGTACCATACTTTATATAACTAGGTCCAGCTTTTTTGGACATGAAATTAATTTTCAAATTTGAATGGTTCTATTAAGTGGTGAAATTTAAAAAAAAAGTTGGTTGTATGTTTATTGGTCTGAAAATTCTCTGAAGTCAGAGAAAGTTACTTCTCTTTGTGCTCCCTGTTCCCAGCACAATGTTTGGCACGTAGAATCCACTCCGTAAACTTTGTCAATTACTTGTGTCCTTTAATTCTTAATCTATTGGAGTCAGAATTTTTACTGATAAATCTGATAAACTTTTTCTCTATCAAAGATGCATTTATGTTCATACCATTCTTTCATATTTGCTATATTTAACTAAATATGTTATTGATGCTAATTATGGATGTTTTCATGTACAAATGTTTTATGTTTTTCACTTTTTAATTTCTTTTTTCTTTTTAATTATACTTAAGTTCTCAGATACATGTGCAGAATGTGCACATTTGTTACATAGGTATACATGTGCCATGGTGGCTGCTGCACTCATCAACCTGTCACCTGCATTAGGTATTTCTCCTAATGCTATCCCTCCCCTAGTTCCCATGCCCCAACATGCCCCAGTGTGTGATGTTCCCCTCTCTGTGTCCCTGTGTTCTAATTGTTCAACTCCTATTTATGAGTGAGAACACACAGTGTTTGGTTTTTTGTTCCTGAGTTAGTTTGCTAAGAATGATGGTTTCCAGATTTTTCCATGTCCCTACAAAGGACACAAACTCATCCTTTTTTATGGCTGCGTAGTATTCCAGTGTGTATATGTGCCACATTTTCTTTATTCAGTCTATCATTGATAGGCATTTGGGTTGGTACCAAGTCTTTGCTTTTGTGAACATTGCTGCAGTAAACATACGTGTGGATGTGTCTTTATAGTAGAATGATTTATAATCCTTTGGCTATTTACTCAGTAATGAGATTACTGGGTCAAATGGTATTTGTCATTCTAGATCCTTGAGGAATCACTACACTGTATTCCACAATGGTTAAACTAATTTACACTTCCACTAACAGCATAAAAGTGTTCCTATTTCTCCATATCCTCTCTAGTGTCTGTTGTTTCCTGATTTTTTAATGATCACCATTCTAACTGGCATGAGATGGTATCTCATTGGGGTTTTGACTTGCATTTCTGTAATGATCAGTAATGATGAGTTTTTTTTCATATGTTTGTTGGCTGAATAAATGTCTTCCTTTAAGAAGTGTCTGTTCATATCCTTTTCCCACTTTTTGGTGGGATTGTTTGTTTTTTTTCTTGTAAGTTTGTTTAAATTCTTTGTAGATTCTGGGTATTAGCCCTTTGTCAGATGGATAGATTGCAAAAATTTTCTCTCATTCTATAGGTTGCCTGTTCACTCTGATGATAGTTTCTTTTGCTGTATAGAAGCTCTTTAGTTTAATTAGATCCCATTTGTCAGTTTTGGCTTTTGTTACCATTGCTATTGGTGTTTTAGTCATGAAGTCCTTGCCCATGCCTATGTCCTGAATGGTTGCCTAGGTTTTCTTCTAGAGTTTTTATGGTTTTAGGTCATATGTTTAAGTCTTTAATCCATCTGGAGTTAATTTTTGTATAAGGTGTAAGGAAGGGATCCAGTTTGTTTTCTGCATATGGCTAGCCAGTTTTCCAAACACCATTTATTAAATAGGGAATCCTTTCTCCATTGTCTGTTTTTGTCAGGTTTGTCAAAGATTAGATGGTTGTAGATGTCTGGCGTTATTTCTGAGGCCTCTCTTCTGTTCCGTTGGTCAATATATCTGTATGGTACCAGTACCATGCTGTTTTGATTACTGTAGTCTTATAGTATAGTTTGAAGTCAGGTAGCGTGATGCCTCCAGCTTTGTTCTTTTTCCTTAGAATTGTTTTGGTTATATAGGCTCTTTTTTGGTTCCATATGAAATTTAAAATAGTTTTTACTAATTCTGTGAAGAAAGTCTATGGTAGCTTGATGGAGATAACACTGAATCTATAAATTATTTTGAGCAGTATGGCCATTTTCACGGTACATATTCTTCCTATCTTGAGCATGGAATGCTTTTCCATTTGTTTGTGTCCTCTCTTATTTCCTTGAGCAGTGGTTTATAGTTATCCTTGAAGAGGTCCTTCTCATTCCTTTTAAGTTGTATTCCTAGGTATTTTATTCTCTTTGTAGCAGTTTTGAATGGGAGTTCACTCATGATTTGGCTTTCTGCTTGTCTATTATTGGCATATAGGAATGCTTGTGATTTTTGCTCATTGATTTTGTGTCCTGAGACTTTGGTGAAGTTGCTTATCAGCTTAAGGAGATTTTGGGTTAAGACGATGGGGTTTTCTAAATATATAGTCATGTCATCTGCAAACAGAGACAATTTGACTTCCTCTCTTCCTATTTAAATACGCTATATTTCTTTCTCTTGCCTGATTGCCCTGGCCAGAACATCCAATACTGTGTTGAATAGGAGTGGTGAAAGAGGACATCCTTTCTTGTGCCAGTTTTCAAGGGGAATGCTTCCAGCTTTTTGCCCATTCATTGTGATATTGACTGTGAGTTTGTTATAAAAAGTTCTTATTAATTTGAGGTGTGTTCTAAATTTTAAATGATTTGGCCAGGTATAAATTGTTCCCTTAATACCTAGTTTATTAAAGTGTTTTTATCATGAGGGGATGTTGAATTTTACTGAAGTACTTCTCTGCATCTATTGAGATAATCATGTGGTTTTTGTCATTGGTTCTGTTTATGTGATGGATTATGTTTATTGATTTGCATATGTTGAACTTGTCTTGCATCCCAAGGATAAAGCCAACTTGATCAGGGCGGACAAGCTTTTTGATGTGTTGTTTGATTTGGTTTGGCAGTATTTTATTGTGGAGTTTCATACTGATATTCATCAGGGATATTACTCTGAAATTTTTTTTTTGTTGTTGGATCTCTGCCAGGAT
This sequence comes from Aotus nancymaae, assembly GCF_030222135.1. Taxonomy (NCBI): domain Eukaryota; kingdom Metazoa; phylum Chordata; class Mammalia; order Primates; family Aotidae; genus Aotus; species Aotus nancymaae. Next base: position 50,904,092 of record NW_026988413.1, read on the forward strand.
TTGGTATCAGGCTGATGCTGGTCTCAAAATGAGTTGGGGAGGAGTCCCTCTTTTTCTATTGTTTGGAATAGTTTCAGAAGGAATGGCAAAACTCCTCTTTTTACCTCTGGTAGAATTCAGCTGTGAATCCATCTGTTCCGAGCTTTTTTTGGTTGGTAGGCTATTTACCAAGCAAATGCAAAGCAAAAAAAAGCAGTGGTTGGAATCCTAATGCCTGATAAAACAGACTTTAAACCAACAAAAATCAAAAAAAGGCAAAGAAGGACATGACATAATGGTAAAGGAGTCAATGCAACAAGAAGGTATAACTATCCTGAATGTATATGCACTCACTACAGGAGCACCCAGATTCACAAAGCAAGTTCTTAGAAATCTATAAACAGACTTAGACCCCCAGATAATGATAGTGGGAGACTTTAATACCCACTGTCAATATTACACAGACCAACAAGACAGAAAATTAACAAGAATATTCAGGACTTGTACTCAGCTCCGGACCAAGCAAACCTTATAGACATCTACAAAACACCTTCTGTGTTGATCTCACTGGGTCTGCAGACTGGAGCTGTTTCTATTTGGCCATCTTGCCAGCCACCAAGGAGGATAACTTTATGAATGAAAGATAGCTTTATGAATGTGGAGTGGGGAACACTTTTCAAACACAATACCAAAAGTGCTAAACCATAGAGAGTAAGATTGATAAAATGGGCTACATTCAAATTAGGAATTTCTCTTTCTTAAAATACTTTATTAAGAATGGAAGAACGTATTTGCAGTACATACAATCATCAAAGTGATTGTATCTAAAATATATAAACAACTTTATATGTAAATGACTAAAAACAACTAGTTAAAAAAAAATGGGAAAAAGATAGGAATAAGTTCTTCACAAAAGAAGATATCCAAATAGATAATTACCATGCAAGATGTATTAACTTTCATAGTCATCATAGAAATACAAATTAAAATCATAATACTCACTCAAAATAATAGCCAAAATTAAAGGGAACGATTATTTGAATTTTTGGCAAATTTGTGGGGCATCCACAGTTCTCATATATTGCTGGTGGGAGTGTAAATTGCTGCAATGGCTTTGTAGAATTGGCAGTATCTAGAAACTCCCAGCATACTAATATCTTATGATTTAGCAATTCTACTCTTGGCTGCAGAAATGCATATGTATATGTGTTCGTTAAAAGAGGTATAGTAGAATGTTCATGGCAGCATAAATTAAAATACCTAAAAGTTGAAGTAAGTCAGTTATTTATCAACAGTAGGATGGATAAACTAAGGCAAATTACTGCAATGAAATACTGCACAGCACTAAGAAATGAATCAATTATTCCTGCATGCAACAGCATAGAAGAATTTCACAAATAATATGTTGAGTAAAAGGGACAAGCCACAAGATAACACATACTGTATAATTCCATTTACGTGAAATTCAAAACCAATTTAATTTTTGGTGTTAGAAGTAATGATAGTGGTAATATTTGACAAGGTGCAGTTTGGGGAGCTACACAAGTTTCAAAGGTGCTGATAATACTTAGCTTCATGGTATAGGTGACAGTTAACTAAGTGTGTTCACTTTGTGATAATAAAGCTGTGCTTACATAATTAGCATCCTACTCTGTGTGTTAAAGAATTTTCAGATAATTATTTTATAGTTTTTTAACTAGCATAATCTATGTATTAAGCTGTAAATACAAATGGCATTAATTGAAAAAATGATCATGTTAATTGACAAGTTTAAAATTACTTCTAGAATTATATAGTAAATTGTGTTATAAATAGTGTTGTAATATATATACTTCTTTAATGATAAGCTATATATGTAATATAATATACTATTATATTAAAGTAACACTGACAGATTTCAGAAGTAACCTTTTCAAACATGTTTTGAGAAGTTGGAAGTTAGTAATTTTTGGAGTGGAGAATTATGAAGAGTGGTTTATTTTAGCTAGATGTTTCAAGTGAAAAATTTAAGTATTTTTAAATTTTATATGTAAATCTTATAATGTACATTCAGCTTATAACACTGAAACTGTACTGTGTGTGGAGAAGCTATGCTTTTAAGATCCTTTGAGAATAGAAAAGGTAATAAATATAATTTTAAACAATATCTGTCTTTAAGTTTTATGAGGTGAAAGTATTCTTTGATGTTGCTCCAGTAGTGTTTTCTTGGGTTACACATACACTTAAATAATGACATGGGAAATTTCTTTACAGCTGCCTAATTTTGATTTTGGGTTTCTACTAAAAAGTTTAAAGAAAAAACAGTCTAGGGAGAAAGAAAAAAAGAAAATAACAGTAAAAGCAAGTAATTTTTTTATGAAGTAGCTTGTTTTTCTTTGTTGGTATGCATTAATAGAGAATTTACAATATATAATAGAGTTAAATTCTATTATGACCATAGTAAATTAAGCTTTTTTATTAGAACATTTTAATTTGTAATACTATCCATTTGCTTCTTTTTCTTGTTTATTTTTTTTTAATTTTTTTTTATTTATTTTTTGAGACGGAGTTTCCCTCTTGTTACCCAGGCTGGAGTGCAATGGCGCAATCTCAGCTCACTGCAACTTCCGCCTCCTGGGTTCAAGCAATTTTCCTGCCTCAGCCTCCCGAGTAGCTGGGACTACAGGCGCGCGCCACCATGCCCAGCTAATTTTTGTATTTTTAGTAGAGACGGGGTTTCACCTTGTTGACCAGGATGGTCTCAATCTCTTGACCTCGTAATCCACCCGCCTCAGCCTCCCAAAGTGCTGGGATTATAGGCGTGAGCCACTGCGCCCAGCCTCTTGTTTAATTTTTTAAAAACTCAAATGAGTGTTGTCATTCACCAGCTATGTTTCCTGTTATTTTCTTTAAGCTGATTCTACTTTGCCTTTGTGTGTGAGTTTATGTGTATGTCTGCAGCATGTACTATTATTAAAATAACACCAATAGATTTCATAGGCAACCTTCTAAAATAAACTTAGTCTACAAAATAGGTTAATGAAATAATTTGACATTTTAACCATGTGTCTCTAATAACAGACACTGACTAATGCGTGAAACAGGATTTTGCGTTATTTGGGCCTGAAAGCATACGTCAGTGTCCCAACTTCTAGCTTGATAATTAACTCATTAACTTAGCCACAAATCCAACAACCCATTTATATCACTCTGCTCCATCATGGCCTTCTTGTGGTTTCCCTAGCATACTAAGCATATGGCTATCTCATCACTTTTGCTAATACCACTGCTTAGATCTGTATTTTCCAATATCCTCCTTTGACTCCTTCCCTCAGTACTCAAGTCTTTGTTTAAATATTGCCTCAGACATGCATTGCAACTAATAATCTCTGTATAATAATTCACATCATTCTCTATTCTTATTCCCTGCTTAATGTTTTTATAACACTTGTTACTATCTGATATTCTGTTTTATTTATGTTTTGTACAGTTCTCAATAAATACAAGATCCACGAAGAAACTTAATTGGTTTTGTTTCACTACTGTTTTTCCAGCTCTTAGAGCTATGACAGATACACAGTAAGCACTGTATAAATATTTGTAGTTAGAATGAATGAATGAGTCAGTGAAATATAATGCATAGTCTACATGGTTCAGCTCTCAATCAGCTCCACAGAATTTATTTATTGTCTAAACAAATATAGAAATAACAAATATTATTTCTAGCATGGTTCTTTTTATAGGGATTGGTGGTAGATTTTGAATAAGCTCGAATATTATACAACAGACTTCAAAACTTCTTGTTATTTTTTAAAGGCGGACAAAAATGGTAAGGGGGAAAATAATATACATAGTTTTTAACTTTGTCTTTTATGAAATAATAATTAAAAATAATCTTCATTTCAAATTGTGTTTTGTCTTGTCTTTGATTATTTTAAAATATGATAGTATTTAAATATGGTAGTAGTGCTCAACTACCACTTAAAATTGTATATTTATATTGGTTTTGTTTGTTTTCCTATTTGTATCTGTTTCTTCCCCGCCCCACCTTTTCTAAAGAATCCAACTCAAGTTGGAACAGCTCTTCAGGTTTTCCATAATCTTGGAACTTTGAAGGATACTATTACCAATGTTGTGGATGGATATTGTGCTACTTTAGAAGAAAATATCAACAGTGCATTAGACGTAAAAGTTTTGACTCAGCCTTCCCAGTCAGCTTTGAGAGGTATGGATGTGGTTTTATATTTAGCTTCTTTATTTATTTATAACTGAGAAGTCCTTTGAATAGTATGTGAACACTCATGTTTCAAAGCAATCTAATGACTCATTTTTTTTTGTAGACAGAAAATGAGAGAAGAAATTATGTTTCAGAATTTATTTATATCTTTTTTGTCTAATCAGTGAGTTGAACTGGCCAATTGGTATATTCAGAACTTCTAGATAAAGATCCATAAACTGTAGCGTCATTTAGTTGAGAGGAAACAGATGCAAAAAAAAAAAAAAAAAAGGAAAGGAACATATTTTTCTTCTAAAATCCTTATGTACTTCTTATTGAGACTGAAAATATTTTTTAAGGAATGCCATCTCTACCTTAGCTTTCTGGACTTTGCTTTATGATAATCCTGGTACCCAGGAAAAATAGTGACTAACTGTGGAGATAGAAACTGATGAAATTCTTGGGAACATTACAAATATAATAATGTCTAAACAAAACTATTAAAGGAAGGTATAGTCAAGGTAGTGAAGAGTAGGCCTTCATTAGCAGCCTGTAAACCTTTTTCTGTGAAGATATACCTGATGATATTTACATACACACACTTCTCCATGAAAGAAGAAAGAAAAGACTACAGATTACGTCCACCCTCACTTACTTGCTGGCACCCCATCTCCTCATTTTTCCCTTTATATTTATTCTTCTTTCCAGTTGGTAGAGATAACTATGCTTTCTCCCAACAAAGATCAAGCACTGTGCACTTGTATTAGATCCCATCACTCCAAGGTATTGCTTCAGCAGATGCCTTCTTTCCATCAGGTTGACAATGTGTCTTTGTTTGCATCTCTTTCCCTTCAAATACAGTTGTGTTATTGTATCTCCTTTTGCTTAAAACCAGTTAAATAAATATATCTTAATTTCTTTCTTCAGCTCTATGACCTGTATTTTATTTCTCCAGTCTTCAGGAAAATTCCCCAAAAAATTATCTATACTTAATGTTTTTGGTTTTCCTCCTCTCATTTTTCTGTTGAAGGCACTCTGATCCATCCCAGGGTTGTTCTAAAGATAAATTGAATAACTCATTGACTTAATAACAGTTCCTGATCCATAGATAATAGTAAAAAAAAAAAAGTGGCTATTTATTATTTTTTAAATTTTTTTTAGATTTTGAATTTTTTATTTAAAAAATAGAGATGGAGTCTTGCTATGTTGCCCCAGTTGGTGTTGAACTTCTGGCCTCAAGTGATCCTCCTTCTTGGCCTCCCAAAGTGTTGGAGTTACAGACATGAGCCACCATGCCTGGCCTATTATTATTTTTATATTTGCTATATAAATATGACCTTAAGTAATACTGAATATATATAACTTATAAGTTGTACTAGATAAAAAGAGATAAAAGAATCTTAGGTCTTAAAGAGATTTTTAAAGGTTAGAGTTAGCCTCTGAATAGGTTTGTATTGAAACTATTCCAGAAGGAGATCTTTGAAAAGAAATTGCCAAAGGAGATTTTACTCCTGCCATTTCCCAGCAATTATTCTCAGAAAGTTTGATACAGTGTTTAAATTTCCAGGAGCAGTTTAATCTCATTCCCTCTTGTGTTGTCAAGAATAAGGAAAAAAAATGAAAGCAGTTATTCACATGCTGTCAATCCTAACATATGCCTCTTTTGTTGAGAGAATAAAGAGTTTAAAGCTGTCTTCTTACCTATGTGTTGACAAGTGGATACCATGATTTAACATAGAAACCTTAAGCATCAGTTCTTTATTATTTTCTTTAAAAGAATAATCACAATTATTTTTTATTTTAAAATGTTTTATAGACAGTATTATTGTTAATTTCCTGATCTTGTTTATATTGAGGTTATGTAGGAGAATGTCCTTGTTTGTTGGAAATACACATTAAAATATTCAAGAATGATGGGACTTCATGTCAGTAACTTACAAGTGGTTCAGGGAATTTGTTTTTTGCAATACTTAAAATTTTCTGTAAGTATACGTTTATTTCATAATTTAAAAAATACTTAACATAATTGGATTCTGTCAGTGTGTGTTTCTGAGAGTGAACAGCTCACACCTAACGAGTATCTAGCAGAGCCAGTACACAGGAGATTGACAGTGGCAGTCATGAGTGTGATGATGTATGATGTCATTTTCAATCTGAGACTTCCTAAGAAGAGAACAAAAGTTACACACACACACACACACACACACACAAATATATATATATAATACAATTTTAAGGATAAAAAAATAAGAAATAAAAAGCCTGTAACCCAATAAGAAAAAGGTAAACAACCCAAGACAAAAAATAGATAAAGAATATGAAAAGGCAGATCACAACAGAACACATTCAATAAATGTGAGAAGATGCTCAGCCTCTTTTTGGAGGATGAAACTAGTTACTAAGGAAATACAAATTAATCATCACATTGGAAAATCTAAGACAGAACTAACTTCTGGACAAGAGCGGAAACTCTCGTAAACTATAGAAGGAGAATAAAATGGTTCATCCACTTTACTCAATTTTATTAATTTTATCTCTAAGGTGAATAATTTGTTCATCTTGTGATGTTATACTTTCTAAGAATACACTGCAGGGAAACTCTGGCATGTATATATAAGAATTTGTGTTACCTGCCCAGCACTGTGGCTCCTGCCTGTAATTCCAGTACTTTGGGAGGCTGAGGCGGATCACTTGAGGTCAGAATGAAACCAGCCTAGCCAACATGGTAAAACCCCCTCTCTATTAAAAATACAAAAAAATTAGCCACGCATGGTGGCACATGCCTGTAGTCTCAGCTACTTAGGAGACTGAGGCAGGAGAATCGCTTGAACCTGGGAGGCAGAGGTGTAGTGAGCCGAGATCCTGCCACTACACTGCAGCCTGGGCGACAGAGCAAGACTCCATCTCAAAACACAAAAAAAGAATTTTTGTTACCTCATTGTTTACAATAGTGAAAAAGTACAAACAATGGATAAACTAGTTTATTAAGGGAATTAATACACAGCATTTAAATTAACAACTTTCCCGATATAGAAAATGGTCAAAAATAGTACATAAAAAAGTTGCAGAAACATACATACAGCATGATACCAATTTAAAGCCTAAGAATATGACAGACTATAATAAATTGCGCATGTGCACATATATGCTAACAGTGTAAATACATGGATTGGAACAATGATCAACAAATTCAAGATACCAATGCTGGGCATGGTGGCACATGCCTGTAATCCCAGCTACTTGGGATGCTGAGGCAGAAGGGTCACTTGAGCCCAGGAGTTCTAATCCAGTCTGCACAACATAGCAAGACTCTGTCTCTTAAAAACAAACTACAGAACCCAATACCATTACATCTGATGGGAGAGCAACAGAAATGAGAGCAGCAAAGGAGGGGACGAGGAAACTTCACTTTATTTAATGTTGTATTTCTTAAAGCTTGGTGGTTAGTGTTCATAACGTTACTCTGTATGCTTTTTTATATGTCTGAAATATTTAACATTAAAACATGAATATTAAGTCAAACAGTGAAGAGAGATGATGATGTTACAAAGCAGACAACACCGAATATCCAAATTTTATCACCCAGAAACTGTAGTTGTTACCATACAGTTACCATACAGTGAACGGTAGTCCATGCATTTATCTGTGCATTATATGTTGTAGAAGGTAAATGGAGAGGCGTAAATGGAGAGGCATAAATGGAATTTTAAGATACATACTTTTTAAAAATACCTTTTTATTATAAAATAAAACTTACACAAAGAAAAACATAAATGAAACATGTAGATTAATGAATTATTATAAAGTGAACACTTCCTAGGCAAAACCAGCTATCCAGAAACCTCCTTATGTGTTTCATACCAATCATAACCAGTCCCTCTCTCTCCCATGTGTAACCATTATCCTCACTTTTATATTAATCACTTCCCATGTTTTTCTTTTTATAGTATTATCATTCGTATGTGTGAACTTAAGCACCATAGTTTAGCCTCACCAGTTTTAGAAGTATACTTTTTAAAATAAAATACTTTTATTCTTTTGAATTCAATAGAATAATTAGAAATTTATGTGAAATCCATTAATTTTTGATTAATGCTTCTTCATAAGAAATACTAGATCTTAATTGATACCTCTAAATTTAAAAGTAATGAATGAAAGATTACAAAAAACATAAGAAATTGAAGTCATTTGTTAAGTCTCTTGAGTCTTTACTACTAAATGTTGAAAATAGGCATACTTAAACTTTTCCCTACCTGCCCCTCATCCTCATTTGCCTGTTTTTAGCTATATTATATTTGAATGATTAATGTTTTTTTCATTTTCTTCAATTTTTAAAAGATTTTAATCTCTGGTTCTTTTAATATGACCTCTGCATTTCTTTTCTCTTTTTTTCAATAGCTTTAGGGGTACAAGTGGGTTTTGGGTTATGTGGATGAATGGTATAGTGGTGAAGTCTAAGGTTTTAGTGCATGGTCACCCGAGTAGTTTACATTATACCCAATGTGTTGTTTTTTAGCCCTCACTTCCCTCTCACCCTCCCATCTGGGTCTGCAGTGTCTGTTATACCACTCTGTCTTTTTGTACCCAGAGCTTAGCTCCCACTTATAAGTGAGAATATACGATATTCAGTTTTCTACTCCTGAGTTACTTTACTTAGCATAATGGCTACTTGTTCTATCCAAGTTGCTACAAAGAAATTATTTCATTCTTTTTTATGGCTGAATAGTATTCCATGGTGTGTGTGTGATGTGTGTGTGTGTAATGTCATATATATATATATATACACACACACACACACACACATACACATCACACACACATAACACACACAACATTTTCTTTACGCACTCATTGTTTTATGAACGCTTAGTTTGGTTCCCTATCTCTGAAATTGTAAGTTACGCTGTGATAAACATACACATGTAGGTGTCTTTTTCATATATGACTTCTTTTCCTTTGGGTAAGTACTCATTAGTGGAATTGCTGGATCTAATGGCAGATATACTTTAGATGTTTGAGAAATCTCCATACTATTTTCCATAGAGATTATTCTGGACCTCTCCATTTCTATATTCATTTCTCCCTTGGCTGGATATCGTAATCTAGTTGATTTTTCAAAAATGTTTCATGGGTACCGTGCTCTCTGAGTCCTTGCATAATTGGTGGTGTCTTTTGCTTTTATGCTTATATGATTTGACCAGGTATAAATTTTTATTTATACTTTCTTTCCCTTAGAATTTTGTAGCTCTTGGTGTCCCAAAAAAGAATGTTTCTCTTCCCCCAACTGAATTGGAAAATGAGACACAAATTTAGGAGACAAAAAGATGATAATTGTAATGTTAGTTTTATTACTGTTAAAAAATTGCACTGAAGGCATAGCTTAGATTTGTAACCAAATGGATTTTTTAATATATCACCTCAAAATTAAATTTATTTCCCAATTCAGCCTTCCCCACTATATTTACCACTGGTAGAATGTTGGTCAGAATATACCATTTATACATGCAAAGCTTAAGCAAGAGAGAAAGGATAGGACTGAGCCAATTCTCAGTTTCTTATTCAAATTCACTCATCACTCCTCTTCACATGGGGAGGGTTGAATAAGAGGTAGGGAAAGAAGGCAAGAAAGTTTAGCTGAAGTCCCTTCATGTGAAAGACGAGGCCAGGAAAATAAAGGGTCCAATCTAGCATCAGACATTCCTTTACCCACTGCTGGGTTTTAGTGTTATATTAGAGAATTACGAGACTAATCAGATTTTTGTTGCCCACTAACTGACTTGCTTTTTCTTGGCTGTCCAGATGGTTTTTCCTTTACCTTTGAAGTTAAGTAACTTCTTTATAATATGTTACAGAGTTGAATGCTCTGTGTCAGTTTTTATTTTTTTTCCTGAGTTAAAGTATGTTCCCTTTTATATAAAAGTTTTCTTCCATTGTATATTGAATGTTTTTCTGTTCCATTTGTTTTTTTCAGGAATTTTATGCATATATTATATATTCTTTGTTTTTGTTTTCCATGTCTTATATCTTCTTGCACTTAATGCTGGGCATATTGTAGAAGAGAGGGTGTCGTGAATGTGGAGGTCTGATTCTCTTAATATTTGCTTGGAGTTTTTTCACTTGGCTTCCATTGTCTTTGTATTTTACTTCATTTTGTATTATTTCCTCTTACGTATTTCACATGTATTACTACTGTCTTTTCACCCTTCTGTCTCATAATTTTTTGTTTTTTCTAATATGGTCCTAATCTCTAAAATGTTTTTCCAGTGTATTTTCAGTAATTACGTTGAGACAGTGGAAAACTGAGTATCCCTTCCTGTTGTTTCTTTGCTGATCTATGTTTATCATTGCTTTTAGCTTACATTCCTTTTTTTGCTCCTTCCTGCCCCGCTCCCCAGTGTCTATGTTAAGTTCATTGTTGTTTTGTTTCTGATGGTTATTTGTCATTGAAAGGTGCTAGCTAATCATTGAAGAATAGCATAGGAATGGCTGAAGGGAGATACCTGAAGCAGTCTGCAATTTAAATTTGTTGTCTAGAATAACCATTTGCCAGTTTCTTACTTCTTTTTACCTTGGGAGCACATCTCTCCTCAAATTTTATACCATTGAGGAGCTTAGTATGGCTCCCAGTAAAGATATTTAGGCTTTTTCTGTGTCGAATCCTAGCATTCTCCGTATCTTTTTTCTTCATCTCACTTTACCCCCGGTAGTCTCCCCATGCTCAGGGGCTAATTCTTAAACAACATGAATTTTCAGTTTGTTATGATTTTCCTTCAGCTTTTCCTTTTTTGTCATTTTGCAATGTTGAACATTTCCTGGCCTGTCCATATCTGTAGATCTCAGCTCTAATCAAAGACTCCTTAGATAGCTTGGGCACATTCTTACAATTGGGTTTAAGTGCAATTTGTTTCTTGGTAATGATCTAAGGTGTCATCTCTCTGGTTCCTTCTTCATTTTGATTTATCTACACCAATTGGCATGCATGCTTCATAATCTCAAGTTTGAATTTTGTTTGATTCCTTGTTTCTTTGAAGTTGACATTTTCTACCTTTGGTTTGATTTTGATTTTCTTTTCATTGGCATTCAAGGGAAGAGAGTAAGAAAATGATTTTACTCCACCATCATTAATTAGAAATTGTTTTCAAGTTTCTTATTTATTTTTTTAGGAACTCTTAGTTTGTTTTATCACTTTTTAAATAAAACAAATAAAACTATTTTGTTTCTTGAGTCTATTAAAGCTAACTGATAATAACAGTATCTTGAATTTCTGCTTGTATTTAAAAGAATAATAGGTTAATGGGTTTCATAATTATAATAAAATCAAGTCATACATATTCTAGGATTTGACTTGTATTTTTTAGTATTCATAAAGGCACTATATACTCTTTTCTCACTGTTATGAGTTCATTCTTTATATAACATGTGAGACAGCTGCAGATTGTTAGAGTATTATCCATTTCCTGTATACCTTCCCTAAATAGTCTTTGCATAGCACTGCAAATATTCTAAAGATTAATTAGATGCAGAGTTCAAACAGGTAGTATCTATATTTTTAAAGCCAACATCTTTCTCATAGATTTCTTTATTTTATTGCTTGCTACTATTATCAGATGAAAAACATAACTGCATCTGTTTGCTAAAGGTACATGCAATTCTTTTTTGAATTGTTGAAAAACTAGAGAGGCAGGTTACACACACAGTGCCTCTGGTTTTCTTTATCTTGTCCTCTGTAAAAGCAGGGATATAGACTGTCTAACCAGTGGTGAGCTCTTCAACTGCCTGGTATTTAACCTTAGTTTGGAGTGAAATTTATGCCTTTTAATTTGGGATTAAAATTTCTATTTTTTATGTTGAAACATTTCAGACCTCTACATATAGTTTCCTGTGTGTATTACATACAAGAACATTCTTAAACAGTCTCACTCTGTAGAAATTTAGTATTGATCCATTAATATTATTTAATGTTCAGTTCATACTCAAAATTCTATTCCCCAAAATGTTCTTTGTATAAGTTGGTTTTCTCCTGACTGGAACCAATCAGGGATCATGCTTTTCTGTTGACTGTCTTGTCTCTTTAATAAAAAATAGCACCATTGCCATTTTTTTGTTTTTTATGGCATTAACATTTTTTTGGAGAGCCTCAGAATCTGAATTTACCTGGATTTATGTGATATTTTCTTTATGATTAGCTTCAGGGTAAACATAGTGGTGGTAAGATGATGTTGTGTATTTTCTATTACATCATATAAGGAAATAAAATTATTTGTTTGTTTTATTATTGCTAATGCTAAATTAGATCACTACGTTAAATTGGCATATGCCAGATTGTTCCTTATAATACTACACTATTTTCTTTGTAATTAGTAATTTATAGGTGCATACTTTGAGACTATATGATGAATATCTTGTTCTCTGTAACATTTCAGTTAGTGTTTTGGTATCCATTGATACTCTTCCTCTTTATTATTATACTAGTAGTTGATTTTTTTTCTAATTTTGTCATTCTTTTTGCATTTATGAGGTCATACTCTTTTGTAAAGAGGATTGCCATCCTTTTTAAACATTTGAGTTTCACTGTGTACTCATGAATTATTTTTTAATCATTGTTTTATAATTCATTACTATCAGTATTATTTTGGATGGCCAAATTATCTGAAATTTGTATTGTGGAAGCCCCTCCGGTCAACTTCATGTATCCTTTTGAAAAATTTTGTTTGTCTTCAAACACTTTATTGCTCACTGGTACAATATCTACCAGATTCACCTTGTATTTTCACTTCTTCAAATATGAAATCACTCTTTTTTCCACTGAATCCTGCTTGTTTTTATTGGAGAATGGTCTTAGAAATCAAAATTTGGATACTAGATGTGCTTGTTACTATTGAGGAATCATTGTCTCTCTACCTTTCCAATGGATAGAGTTGAGAAATACCTCTAATCTCCATTACTTATTTGTATCTTTATTCTGTTTACACTGAGAACCTTATTTTGCTTCGTTTCAAAATATACCTAAACTAGTTTCAGGATTACTGCTTCAATACCACATCCAGCAAAAATCTATTAAGTAAAGTTAATTTCTTTGTAATTTTTTTGTGTGTGTAAATGTATCTCACTAAAATCAGGGTTCTCTGATTAAAAATTCTATGAATTGAAATTGTTTTCCTCTTGTGTGGTTATACTGTCAATTTGATATACATATTGTTTCATTTGTTTTGGTATTTTTTTATATTCAGTTTTAGGGTTTTTTTTTTTTTTTTTTTTTTTAAAGAAAGAAGGGACATAACACACACACGCACGCGCGCCGATACATAGGATAAAGGGAAATTAGTGAAGATGGTTTCCTAGAAGGGGCATAAGAGCAGTAGGAAACAGAGGAAGACTCACCTCTATCCTGGCACCTTTCACCTATTTCATTTCCCACCATTCTCACACTCCTTCAAGGAAACCATTTTCATCTATTTCCATTTCATCCTTCCTGGGTATGTGTTGTTTCCTTTTCTTTCTTAAACATAAAAGGTTAAGATTCTTACAAGAAATTATTTCCTAAAGAAGGAACTTCTCATTGTTTAGTTTTTGTATGCTTCTCATAATAACGTGTATGTATTTTTGCTTTTGGAAAACTTTATTTTTCATATTTCTTTCTCACTCCTAACCAGGGGGTCCTGGCCGATCTACCATGCCAACCCCAGGAAATACTGCAGCTTTGCGTGCTTCACTCTGGACCAATATGGAGAAACTTATGGATCATATTTATGCTGTTTGTGGACAGGTAAATATTTGAAGGAGTGGAAAGAACGTTAATATGGAGTAACTCGTGGTTATTCCAAGTTGTGTGACCTTGGGCAGGTTTTTTAATCAATGAGCATTCAAAATAACTCCACTATCTGATTAAATGTATGTAAAGGTTGGCATTTCCCTTTCCTTGCTTTTTCTAGTGCCTAAGCTTTACATTTGTTTCATTTAAGGTACAACATCTACAAAAAGTACTGGTCAAGAAGAGAGATCCTGTTTCTCACATTTGTTTCATTGAAGAAATAGTTAAGGTATGTTTAAATGAAAATATTTTTATATCTTTCTTGTACAAAACAGGAATATATGAACCAGCATCATTTGTGTTACTACCTTACAGAGTGGTTACATGTCAAATGGCAATAGAGAAGCATATTTCTTGACAGCTGTAAATGTTCCTTGCAATATAAATGGAATCATGGGACCAGGTATAGTGGCTTATGCCTGTAATCTCAGCACTTTGGGAGGCCGAGAAGGGTGGATCATGAGGTCAGGAGTTCGAGCCCAGCCTGACTAATGTGGTGAAACCCGTCTCTAATAAAAATACAAAACTTAGCCAGGCATGGTGGCATGTGCCTGTAGTCGCAGCTACTCGAGAGGCCGAGGCAGGAGAATTGCCTGAACCTGGGAGGCAGAGATTGCAGTGAGCCAAGAACACGCCACTGCATTCTAGCCTGGGCAGCAGAGTGAGACTCTGTCTCAAAAATAAAAAAATAAAATAAAAGTAATTGTATTTGTTTATGGAGTAGATGCTAGCAATAGTACTATTTATAGATTAGTTTCTGTAATGTATATACTAATTTCTCATTTTCTGTTATATAAATAATAGCTTGTAAGTGCTTTTAAATGTTCCACTAGAGAATAAGGTGAAAATTTTTGGTAAATAAGACATTTAAATAGAAGTCATTATAATGTGTTTACTGAAGGTTGTTGATTTTTCCCATAAAGTACTTTGCTGTATTTATTTTTTATATTCTGAGATCTTCCTGTCATCCACCAATCTGCTAGCCTCATGGGCCATAAAAATTCCTTCCATGCATAGGAATCCCTGATTCTACATTTACTCGTTATATTGATGTGTTTTTGATAATGATTACTAGGACAATGATTGTACTTGTCATTAAATCCTAACCTCTAGTAGCCCAAAGAAAAAAGTTCCCTGAATTTCAAGCATCATGGTATAGGTAATTTCCTTTGTAAGTCCCACAATATTAAATATTTTGTATACTGTGTGGAAAGTCTCCAGGACTGTCCCTCAGGTTTGATGATTTATTAGGAGGATTGACAGGACCCATTGTCACAAGATCCTTAGGGTGTCACTTCACCAGCCAGAAAACTCTGTGTCCAGCAGCACTTTCTGCCTGAGTATTGCTCATGCCCACTGGGCTCGTTCTGCCTACTTGGCCCAGCAGGCTGTACTTTGCTCGCACTACCGGCCCAGACTCCACAACTGCCAAGCATGAACCAGGCACAGAGTGGCGAGTGGTGTGTGAGCGACAAGTGCAGGGTCCGGTCACTGTGCACAGCCAGGCACACTGGCTGCTGTGGCAGGGGAGGCAGCTCCAGGTGCCAGCACAGGTGCTAGTTCCATGTGAGGCTGCAGCTGGACCAGATGTGCTGCACGTGGCTTTTGCTGCAGGTACCTCCATCTGGACGAGGGGAATGCAGTGACACCTGCAAGCTCAGAGACACCAGGAACTGCAGAACCCCAAAGAAGGTGTCACAGCCCTGGCTCAGGGAGCCCCTAGGCATGGGATCCCCAAAGGGCCACAGCTCTTTTCTCCTTCTTGTTGTCCACAATGTGGTGAGTGGTGGGGGCGTGTTTCAGCCCTGTTTGTGTTACAGCTCTTTTAGTCCAGCCATTTGGTAGATCCTGAATTCTTGTCCCACATTCAAGAAGAATGAGGCATGTGGACAACTAGAAGGTGAGCAAGGCAGAGAGGAGCTTCACTGAGTGGCAGAACAATTGTCAGGAGACCTGAAGTGGGTAGCTGTTTTCCACAGGCAGGTTGTCCCCACAGGTGTCCAGCTCTTAGTGGAGAGGAGACCTACAGAGTATAGTTCCCTTCCACAGACAGATCATTCTGACATCTGTGCAGCCCTCAGTGGAGAGGAGATCTGGAGTGGGTAGGTCCTATTTGCAGACAGGTCATCCCAATATCCATGCAGCCCTCAGCATAGAGGAGACCCAAAGCAGTTAGCTCTTATCTGCAGGCCAATCATCCTGTCATCTTTGTAACCCTCAGCATAGAGGAGACCTAGAGTGGTTAGCCTGTATCTGCTGGCAGGTTATCTTGTCATCTTTGTAGCCCTCAGTGGAAAGGAGACTTGGCGTGGGTAGGTTCCATTGGCAGGCTGGTCATCCTGACATCTGTGTAGCCCTCAGCAGAGAGGAGACCCAGAGTAGTTAGCTTGTATCTGTTGGCATGTCATCTTGTCGTTTGTGTAGCCCTCAGTAGAGAGGAGACCTGGAGTGGATAGTTCCTATCCACAGGCAGATAGTTCTGTCATCTGGCTGAGTCTGGCTGAATCGGGGGTTTTTATGGGCGTCAGAAGGGAGGAAGTGTGTGCTGCCTCCCTTCCATGGGCAGGCCTGGAAAAAACACTATAAATTCTCACTCCAGTCCGTGAATGGGCAGTTTGGCCCCCAAGCTTCAGGTCCCTGGCTTAAATATAGGTGTTCACTGGGGACTCGCCCATTTCTGCCCAGGAGCCTGTCTGCCTCCTGCCACCATCTGCCTGTCATCCACAGCACCCAGGCTGTTCATGCCAAGGGGCACCTGCAGGCCCTCACCGAGCTGCACTCAGCACTCCCTCAGCCTCACTCCCATGCTCTTCGGCACCCAAAGTCTGGAGGCAGGCGAGGAAGCAGGGGGCTGGTGTGTTAACGCTGCCCCAAGCATGCACACACCCAGCTGAGTTGTGACAGCACCTGGGCTCAGCCTCATTTGTACTCCAAAATCAAATTGGGTGCTGGGAGCAGGGAGAGACCAGGCAGTGGGAGCAGGCACTTTAAAGTCTGTGGAGGCAGAGGGCTTCCCTGGTCCCCAAGAATGCAAGGATGTCTGGGTCTGCAACTGTGGCTGGGTGGCTGCAACTTCACCCAGGAGAGCGGGGCTCTCACCCTCCGACTCGGAAGTGGACAGGGCTCCTGCCAGCTCCCCACTGCAGCCAGCCTCATGGCAGCAGCTGCTGCAGACAAGTCACCCCTGCCATCACCAGCATATAGTTGTACTTATGGCTATCATTTGTGACAGTGAAAGGATGTGAAACAAAATCAGCAAAGCAAAAAAAGATGCATGGGGCAAGATCTAGAGGAAACCAGATGCAAGCTTTCAGAGAGTCCTCTCCCACTGGAGTTACACATGAACCTCTTGATTCTTCCAACAGCAAGTTACGACAGCATGCATAAAGTGCTGTCAACCAGGAAAACTCAACTTGAGCTTGTGAGTCCAGAGTTTTACCAGGGGTTACTTAATGACTAAAGACATACCAGAATTCTAGATGACCAGTAGAAAAGCAGGTATTCAGTATAAACCATATTGTTTGTCACAAACAGTTTAGGTACAGTGAACAACTCTCATCAGTTAGAGAATCATGGGGTCCCTCTCAAAATATAAGTTCCTAGATGCTAGCACAATACCAGCCTTGCAGTCAGGATTTTCTGATGGTAGCTATCTCAGACCTGTTATGTTAACTCTTTTGTGCACATGTACTTACATCATTACATACCTGCTTACTTTACCGTGCTTTCTACTTGGCTTTCATTTGTGTGAAAGGAACAATGAGATGCTTTTGTCAAGGGGTATAGTCACTCATGTTTTGCATTTATTACTAGATGGGATAATTAATATTGGTCCTTCATATTTACAGTTAAACAACTATACTTGGCAGTGTTTTCATTCATTTGTTCTGATTTTGGGTGTCTTTCTATACACATCTATCTATTTAGTCTTTATGTACAGTGGCCTTATTTCAAGCTTTTGTTATCTAATACTTTGGATACTTTTTATTCCTTTTGAACAGGTTAATCAATATCCTGCAAACAACATAAGGACAATTATAATGAAACAACTATACTGAGGAGCATCTAATGAAAATATCAAAAATAATACTGCTATTTAGGAGGAGATTTGTTTGTAATGTTGTTACATTGGGCAGAGTTCCTACATAAAAACATAACATAAATTCTTTTTAACAATAAAGTATTAAGGTGAATGAACACTGGCAACTTGTACAGGCTAGATTTTAAATGCATATGAGGCTGGGCAGTGGCTCATGCCTGTAATCCCAACAATTTGGGAAGCTGAGGCAGAAGAATATTTTAAGGCCATGAGTTTAAAACCAGCCTGGACAACATAGGGAGACCTCGTCTCTACAAAAACTAAAACAATTAGCCAGGTGTTATTGTGTATGCCTGTAGTTCCAGATAATCAGGAGGCTGAAGCAGGAGGATTGTTTGAGCCCAGGAGTTCAAGGTTACAGTCAGCTAGGATTGCCCCACTGTACTCTAGCCTGGATAACAAAGTGAGACCCTTTCAGAAAGAAAGAAATAGAAAAAGAGGAAGAGAAAGGGGGAGACAGAGAGAGAAAGAAAATGCATATAAATCATTACTGATTTAAAAAGGATTGTTAGCAATAGGGATATATGCTTTCCCTTTATTCACCTATTTCATGTACTTAAACTTCCCGTTAAAATAAAACCATTAAAGATTGCTCTTTCAGAGACTATTCTTAGGCTGTTTAAGAATATATTCATATGCAACACACACATACCTATTTACATTTATATATAAATTTAATGTAAATTACCAGTTGAAAATTTTTTGATGGTAATATTTATGAAAAAAATTTAGTCTGTCTTGGAGTTCAGTGTACCTATCTATAGAAAAGATCAGTCTTTTGTGAAAAGTCCAAAATGTTGTTTCCCCCTGCATACTTGGGAATTCCACAGCAACAGAAAAGTAAAAAAACTCAAAAGAAAATACTTGTCATATATTGCAAAGACAGCACATAAGGTTCTCAATATTTAGTACAATTTATTTGAATAGTCTTTTCCTTCAAATATATCTTTATTATAAAGCTGTAAAATATTTTACCAAGTGAGAACATTATTTTTCTAGTTAAGATAATTGTCATTGGCAATAGAACCTTTATAACAAGTTCAGGATTTTTAGAATTATTTGGAGACCCTAAGTAATAACCCTCTTGAGTCACTGAAGAGTGATATGTGGACCAAGATCTCTAAGTCTTTTTGTGTTCTGTTTTCAAGGAAAAGGTTATGAATAGAATGTTTTTCTTACTCTACAAGTTTTTCAGTTTTAAGATTTTAAGAAGGATATATCCTGATACTGAAAATTATTTCTAATTTACTGGCTTAGCCTTTTATACCTGTGAATAAATTTTCATTTATTGAAAAAATCAAGTAAAACAGTGTAAATAGTTCAGGATGAAACAATACTAGAATTATGCCATGTGTTTTCTATAATATTTGTTCAGAAATTAATACTTTTTTTGTAAGGCAATCATTACTAGCAAATATCTTTTCTACATTGGAATCTGCCTATAACAGATTTTTTTAAATAAAAATACTGAATTTTTTTTTTTATTCAGAAGCTGCCTTTGAGAAAGTAAAATTTTTAATTGCTTACTTTGTTATTTGGTTTTATTTATTATGAGACAGAGTCTCACTGTCACACTTGGCTAAAATTTGTGCAAGCAGTAGTCTATATTTGAAATTCACTGAAAGCTAAATTAATACATATTTTTTTCTTTGCTTTAGAATATGGATTATAATTCATTGATTAATTTCATATCAAGGAGGAAAATTAAGAATGTATTTTCCAGATTTCTTTGTTTTTAAACCATTTGGTTTCAGTGCTTCTGTAGTTCACTGGAAGCTGTGATGAAATTTCTGTATTTGATTTGTTCTTACCAGCTTGTTGTATTTCTACCAAAAAACCCTTTATTTTACAGTTGCCTTTGTTAAATAATTTTTATAATTATTGTCCTTTTGTTGTAGTTCAATATCTAGAGTTGTTTTAAAGTTAACTTTTATTTTAGGGTAGCTTTAGATTTATAAAATACTGAAATACTGAAAAATATTGGAAGTACAATGTTACGCATTATGCAAAAACAATGAAACTATAACATGCTAAGAGCAAACTCTAATGTGTAAACTGTGGACTTTAGTTAATAAGGTATCAATAGTGGTTCATCAGTTGTAACAAATAGTCGACTATACACAATGCTTTATGCAAATGTCATGTATCCACCATTCCAGTGTCACACAGAATGGTTTTACTAGTTTCACTTCCCTAAAAATTTTGTTCTACCTATTCCTTCCTACCTGACTTCCCTTCTAAACCTCTGCAACCACTGATCTTTTTACTGTCTTCATAGTTTTTGCCTTTTTCAAAATGTCATGTAATTGGAATTATACAGTACATAGCCTTTTCTGAATGCCTTTTTCCACTTAGCAGTATACATTTAAGGTTCCTTCAGTGAATTTTTTTTTCGGTTTGGTAGTTTATTTCTTCTAATCACTGAACAATATTCCATTGTCTAGATATACCTCTGTTTATCCATTTACTTATTGAAAGATATTTTGGTTGCTTCCAGTTTTTGCCAATTATGAATAAAGCAACTATAGACATTATTGTGTGGTTTTCACCTCTTGCTAACCCTTTCGTATTTTCATCTGTTTTAGGTAAATATGTAAGAGTTGCGCTTGTTTATTGTATTGTTAGACTATATTTAGCTTAGTAAGAAACTGCCGGCCGGGCGCGGTGGCTCACACCTGTAATCCCAGCACTTTGGGAGGCCGAGGGGGTGGATCACGAGGTCAAGAGATCGAGACCATCCTGGTCAACATGGTAAAACCCCGTCTCTACTAAAAATACAAAAAATTAGCTGGGCACGGTGGCGCGTGCCTGTAATCCCAGCTACTGAGGAGGCTGAGATAGGAGAATTGCCTGAACCCAGGAGGCAGAGGTTGCAATGAGCCAAGATCGCGCCATTATACTCCAGCCTGGGTAAGGAGAGCAAAACTCCGTCTCAAAAAAAAAAAAAGAAAAGAAAAGAAAAAAGAAACTGCCAAACTGTCTTTGAAAGTTGCTGTATCAATTTGTATTACCATTAGCAAAGAAAGAGAGTTCTTGTTGTTCCCCATCCTTGCCAATATTTGGATTTGTCAGTGTTTTGCAGATTGGCTATTCTAATAGGTGTATCATGTTAACTCATTTTTTAAATTTGTGTTTTCCTGTAGATTTTTTAAACCTATGTTTGTGAAAAAAATTTCCATTAGTTAATGTCCTAAGCCTTCATCTGTAGGAAAAGCAAACTGTCCTATATCTATTTTTTGTCTTTATGTGTTATATGTTAAAGTCAGTCTGCCCAGATCCCTAAAATATGTTAAAATGGTCTAAAATAATTTACATAAGAGTAAGTATAGCTTTTAGCATTTGGGAAGCCAGATCTTAAAAGTCTTCTTTCTTAACAGTTATTCAAGTAGTGTTGAAGGCAGGACAGTGTAGTGATTGAGAATTTTGGCCTGCTATCAGACAGAGCTATGCTTTGCTACCACTGATTGTGCAACCTTGGGTAGGTAATGTAATCTTTCAGTCTCAAATATCAGATGAGGATAGTAATAGTGCCCATAGAATTGAGGTATTATGAGGGAAAGTAAAAGAATGTAGACTTAATTCAGAGACTGACTTGATAATTTGCTATCGTAATTATTAGTCCAGTCTTTTTTTTTTTTTTTTTTTTTGAAATAGAGTCTCTTGTTGCCTAGCCTGGTGTGCAATGGCATGATCTTGGCTTGCTGCGACCTCCGCGTCCTGGGTTCAAGCCATTCTTCTGCCTCAGCTTCCCAAATAGCTGGTATTACGTGCAACCGCCACCATGCCCAACTAACCAATCCTGGCTAATTTTGTATTTTTAGTAGAGATGGGATTTCACCATGTCGGTCAGGCTGGTCTTGAACTCCTGACCTCAGGTGATCCGCGTGCCTGGACCTCCCAGAGTGCTGGGATTACAGGCATGAGCCACCATGCCCATCCCTAGTTTAGTCTTTTTTTAATGCAATCTTGCCATGTGAGAAAGTCTGTTTTATTCAATAGTTTTAATAACATGATATGCTTGTACATTAATTTATGTAGAGTTTCAGAAATTTAAATTATTGATCATGCTTCCTTAAATAAACCAATGTCAAGGATTTCCTCTGAATGTATCAAATTCATGCCTCACTTTACTAAAGTGAGTGATGATCTAACATGGTGGCTTTTTAGCTGTAACAATTTGAAAATGATTTTTCTTAGTTGTGTTCTGCAGAGTCTTGTGAGAATTATTAATTCTAAAGTATATTCTTTTTTAGCAGACAAAAAAATAAACATTTGGGCTTACTTTAAAACTTAGTTTTCAGTGTAATCTTTCTAAATCTGCCTTGGTTTTTGCTAAGATTTTGATTTCAGATGACAGAACTGTGTATATTACTATTCAAAGTCTAATCTTAGGAATATTTAAGGAGGAAAAAAATCCCACATGATAGTAGTTTCAGTAATACTTTACTGTTTAGAAGCTTTTACAATAGATGACCATAATTGTATAAAGGATATATCAGAATATAAAGAGGGCATAAATAGTCTGAATATAAAATAAAACCTGACTAATGATAGCTGGTATAACAAATCTTAGGAACATTTTAGTTTATTATTATTATTATTTCATTCCTCTGAGAGCTCATAACCTAAGGGGTATTTTAGTTTAAATGTAGATCCCTTTGAAAGCTATTTTTTAATTGAGATAACTAATTCTGCTTCTGCATTAATAAATACCCTGGCTAGCTTATAAAATTAGCCTGTTATTTTCAGTTTATATGATAATTTGAAAAGATACATTTATACATATGCATATTATTTTAGCATTGTAATATTGAACATTTTTTTCTCATATTGTATTCTATGGTTTATATGAATGGATATGGTATTTCATTTTTAAATTAGAATTTTAGGTTGAAAATTAGACATTAAAAAATTCAATTTTGGTATCTTTAAATCCAGTTAAGAGTTTTATTATCACTGTCTGATCACCAAGACTATATGATACTTTGCTTGAAAGTGAGTGTAGCAAATTATTGATAAATTATTAAGGATCTACACATTGGAAAACAAGTTGTAGATTCTTATCTGCAGGATTAAGCCAGCTTAGCAGTGTGAGGGATTATAGATATGATACTTTCATTTTCTAAGCCAGCAATTTTTATCATTAAATAGAATCTCGTAATCGTGTGTAGAATGCATTAAACTAAATTTGGAGAGCGTTCAGCATTTCCAGTTGCAGTAGTACTAATGAGAATTGTAACTGTGAAAAATAATGTGTTTTATTTTGCCCTTTTAGACATATCGAATGATTTGAAAATAGCATTAAAGACTCTAACCCAAAAATTTAGGACATCCAAATTTGAAATCTTTTTAATATTATGAGAAAACTGTTCAACTTATTTATCTGTAGAATCTCAATTTGATTAAAATATTGAATAGGGATAAACCAAGTAGATTTCTAAGTCAGGTATTATTAGTAAATACTCTTATCTGTAAAGGTTATAAGATTTCTTGTTTTACTTGTATGGGGACCAGATATTCTTAAGGACTCTGTCACTACAGTACAAACAAATTCTACATAAATTAGAAAAATGTAATTTATTATTAAGCTTGCAAAAAAATAGAATATTTGAGGGGCATCCATACATATAC
This sequence comes from Aotus nancymaae, assembly GCF_030222135.1. Taxonomy (NCBI): domain Eukaryota; kingdom Metazoa; phylum Chordata; class Mammalia; order Primates; family Aotidae; genus Aotus; species Aotus nancymaae. The sequence continues at coordinate 50,927,807 of NW_026988413.1, forward strand.
AGATACATGTAAAGGTAAAATAGTTGAACCTGTAGTGAGGATTTGTGAGTGATAAGTGAATGCACAAGATGGGGTTGTTTTGAGGTCAAATATCCATATCAGTGATAGTATCAATACTCTGTGCTTTGGGGTTGTAGCAAGATGGAAGAAGAAATTTGAGAGTCTTGCATTACACTGAGACCCAGGGCAGTGGCTAACATGATCCTCAATTGGTAACAACATGTCACTCCCATAAGAAACAAATGCATCTGCTCTGTAGAGGAACACATTTTTAGTTTCAGCAATCAGAATTCTTATAGTAAGGTTGGACAAATACAAGCTAACAGTAAAAAAACTGCCAATCTTATAAATTAGAAGCTGTGATTGAGAGCTGAGAAAATAAATACAATGCATAATGGATTTTAGATTCCCGAAGAACGTCTCAGAGATGCTGTGGATTTTAGATAGAATTATCTGATAAAGAATATAAAGTATCTGTACATGAAATACTCTAAAATATGGAATAAAAAATTGAGAAATAAGTGACTTAAAAATGACTAGTAGATCTGAAAATGAACTAATAGAGCATTTAGAAATAAAAATAAAGTTGTTGAAATAAAAGAGTCAGCAGATACATTAAACACAAGATTACAAAAAACTAAAGAGAGAATTAGAGGTCTGGAAAATAGAATCAATGAAATTATCCAGAATGCTTCATGAAGACTAGGTTATGAACAATATGAAGGAGAAATTTAAAAATTATGGAGGATCTGATAAGGTTTTAATAGAAGGCTTATATTAAAATTGGAAAAAGAAAACCAACAAACTATAAAAGAAAATTTGTATGATCCTCTCAATACATGCAAGAACAGCATTTGACAGAATCCAGCATCTGTGTCTGATAAAAATTTCTCAACAAGCTAGAAAAATAGAGGAACGCTTTCTCAACCTGATAAAAGGCATCTAAGAAAAATGAACAGGTAAAATCAGACTGGGTGCAGTAGTTTCATGCCTGTATTACCAGCACTTTGTGAATCTGAGGCAGGTTGGATCAGTTGAAGTCAGGAGTTTGAGACCAGCCTGGCCAACATGGTAAAACCCTGTCTCCACTAAAACTACAAAAATACCAGCCAAGCATGGTGACTGGTGCCTGTAGTCCCAGCTACTTGGGAGATTGAGCGGGAGAATCACTTAAACCTGGGAGACAGAAGTTGCAGTGAGCCGAGATGGCGCCACTGCACTCCAGCCTAGGCGACAGAGCAAGACTCTGTCTCAAAAAAAAAAAAAGAAAAAAAATCATATTTAATGGTGGAAACTTAATGTTTCTCTTCTACAATAGAGAAAAGACAAGGATTTCTTTTCGTTTTCACTACTTCTGTTTAACGTTGTTCTAGCTAGTGGAATAGGCAAGAAAAATAAAAGGATTCCAGTTTAGAAGAGAAGAAAATTATTTTTATAGATGACATGATTGTCTATATAGAAAATTCATTGGATCTACAAAAAAGCTATTAGGGCTAACTCAATATGTAAAAGTCAGTTCTACTTCTCTAAGTTGGTAACAGTTTGGATATATGTATAAAAATATATGTAATTCATTATAATATACAGTAGTTGTACTTTTATATATTAGCAGTGTACAATCCATTGTTCAGGAAGTGAACAATGTTAAAAACTCCAGAGCCAGGCATGGTGGTACATGTGTGTAATCTCAGCTACTCAGCAGGCTGAAGCAGGAGGATCACTTAAGCCAAGGAGTTTGAGGCTGCAGTGAGCTATAATGGCATCACAGCACTCCAGCTTGGGCGACAAAGTGAGACTCTATCTCTTTAAAAAAAAAAAATCTTAATATTGATAACTATACTGTGGTTACATAGTAACATGTCTTTATTCCTAGGAGATCGCTTAATTACTTAGTTGTACTGAGCCATGATGTGTGCAGCTTACTCTGAAATGGTTCAGAAACAGAAAATGAGAAGTAAATATGGCTCAGTGTTAACAAGTGGGAATCTGAGTATGCAAATAGTGGGTGGGTTTTCAGGGGGCTATTCCTGCATCTTTTCTGTAAATCCAAAATTATATCAGATTAGAAATTAGAAAATAAGGGGACAATAAGAAAAACTTTATGCTAATTTTTAAATACTAGTAGAAATGGACAGATTACTAGAAAAATATAACTTTCCAAAGCTACTCAAGTAGAATTAGAAGCCATCTGCAGTCCTGCAGCCTTTAACATCCACAGTCCTGAAGGCTTTAAAGAAATTCAATCAGTAGTTTAAAGTCTAAAGATCAAGAAACTAGTAGGCCTATATGGTTTTTCAGGAAAATCTACCAAAATTTCAAGAAACAGATTATTCAGTTTTTCTAGAGAAGACACCTTGCCCAAATCTTTCTGTGACACTAGTATGACCTTTATAACAAGACCAGTTAAGAGTTACAAGAAAGGAAAATTAAGTCCTGCCATGCTCGGGAATATATATTGAAAAATTTTCAATATTACCACAGCAAGTACAGCAGTGTATACAAATGATGTAACTATCAAAATAGATGTAGACAGAGTATTTGACAAAATTCATTATAGTTCTAGCAAACTGAGGGAGGGAACTTTTATGATTTTATTTTTATTTTTTGAGGTGAAGTCTCACTCACACCAGGCTGGAGTGCAGTGGCGTGAACTTGGCTTACTGCCACCTCCGCCTCCCTGGTTAAAGTGATTCTTCTACCTCAGTCTCCCAAGTAGCCAGGACTACAGGCTCACACCACCACCTCCAGCTAATTCATTATTACTATTATTATAATTTAAGTCCTGGAGTACATGTGCAGATCGTACAGGTTTGTTACATAGGTATACACGTGCCATGGTGGTTTGCTGCATCCATCCCCCTGTCATCTACATTACGTGTCTCTCCTATACCCCTCCACAAACCCTGACCCTTTGCTATCCCTCTCTGTCCCCCTCGCCCCCCCAAAAAAACCCCAGTGTATGATGTTCTCCTCCTTGTGTCCATGTGTTCTCGTTGTTCAAAACCCACTGAAGAATGAAAACGTGGTGTTTGGTTTTCTGTTCTTGTGTCAGTTTGCTGAGAATTACGGTTTCCAGATTCATCCATGTGCCTGCAAAGGACATGAACGCATCCTTTTTTATGGCAGCATAGTATTCCATGCTGTATATGTGCCACATTTTCTTTATTCAGTCTATCATTGATGGGCATTTGGGTCGGTTCCAACTCTTTGCTATTGTAAACATTGCCGCAATAATCATACGTGTGCATGTGTCTTTATAATTGAATGTTTTATAATACTTGGGTATATACCCAGTAAAGGATTGCTGGGTCAAATGCTATTTCTAGTTCCGTATCCTTGAGGAATTGCCACACTGTCTTCCACAATGGTTGAACTAATTTGCACTTGCACTAACAAGTGTTCCTATTTCTCCACAGTTTCTCCAGCATCTGTTGTCTCCTGATTTTTTAATGATTGCCATTCTAACTGGAGTAAGATGGTATCTCAATGTGGTTTTGATTTACATTTCTCTAATGACCAGTGGTGATGAGCCTTTTTTCATGTGTTTGTTGGCTGCATAAATGTCTTCTTTTGAGAAGTATCTGTTCATATACTTCACCCACTATTTGATGGGGTTGTTTTTTTTCTTGTAAATTTGTTTAAGTTCTTTGTAGATTCTAGGTATTAGCCCTTTGTCAGATGGGTAGATTTCAGAAATTTTTTCCCATTCTGTTGAGTGCTGGTTCGCTCTAATGATAGTTTCTTTTGCTTTGCAGAAGCTCTTAAGTTTAATTAGATCCCATTTGTCTATTTTGGATTTATTGCCATTGCTGTTGGTGTTTTAGTCATCAAGTTCTTGCCTATGCCTGTGTCCTGAATGGTATTGCCTAGGTTTTCTTCTAGTGTTTTTATGGTGTTAGGTCTTATGTTTAAATCTTTAATCCATCTGGAGTTAATTTTTGTATAAGATGTAAGGAAGGGATCCAGTTTCAGCTTTCTGCTTACGGCTAGCCAGTTTTCCCAACACCATTTATTAAATAGGGAGTCCTTTCTCCATTGCTTGTTTCTGTAAGTTTGTCAAAGATCAGATGGTTGCAGACGTGTGACATTGCCTCTGAGGCCTCTGTTCTGTTCCATTGGTCTATATCTCTGTTTTGGTACCAGTACCATGCTGTTTTGATTACTGTAGCCTTGTAGTATAGTTTGAAGTAAGGTAATGTGATGCCTCTAGCTTTGTTTTTGTTTCTTTTTTTGCTTAGGAATGTGTTGGCTATGCAGGCTCTCTTTTGGTTCCATATGACGTTTAAGGTGGTTTTTTCCAATTCTATGAAGAAGGTCAATGGTAGCTTGATGGGGATAACATTGAATCTACAAATTACATTGGTCAGTATGGCCATTTTCATGATATTGATTCTTTCTATCCACGAGCATGGAATGTTTTCCATCCGTTTGCATCCTCTCTCATTTCCTTGAGCAGTGGTTTGTAGTTCTCCTTGAAGAGGTCCTTCATGTCCTTTGTTGTATTCCTAGGTATTTTATTCTCTTTGTAGCATTTGTGAATGGGAGTTTGCTCATGATTTGGCTCTGTTTGTCTCTTATTGGTGTATAGGAACACTTGTGATTTTTGCACATTGATTTTGTATCCTGAGACTTTGCTGAAGTTGCTTATCAGTTTCAGGAGATTTTGGGCTGAGACGACGGGATCTTCTAAATATACAATCATGTCGTCTGCAAATAGAGACAATTTGACTTCCTCTTTTTCTAATTGGATACACTTTATGTCTTTTACTTGCCTGATTGCCCTGGCTGGAACTTCCAATACTATGTTGAATAGGAGTGGTAAGAGAGGGCATCCTTGTCTTGTGCCAGTTTTCAAAGGGAATGCTTCCAGCTTTTGCCCATTCAGCATGATATTGGCTGTGGGTTTGTAATAAATAGCTTTTATTATTTTGAGATATCTTCCATCGATACCTAGTCTATTGAGAGTTTTTAGCATGAAGCAGTGTTGAATTTTATCAAAGGCCTTTTCTGCATCTATTGAGATAATCATATGGTTTTTGTCATTGGTTCTGTTTATGTGATGGATTACGTTTATAGATTTGTATATGTTGAACCAGCGTTGCCTTCCAGGGATGAAGCCAACTTGATCGTGATGGATAAGCTTTTTGATGTGCTGTTGGGTTCGGTTTGTATTTTATTGAAGATGTTTGCATCTATGTTCATCATGGATATTGGCCTGAAATTTTCTTTTTCATTTGTGTCTCTGCCAGGTTTTGGTATCAGGATGATGTTGATCTCATGAAATGAGTTAGGGAAGATCCCCTCTTTTTTGAGACCTGTAACCCTGGCTGGAGTGCAGTGGCATGATCTAGACTCACTGCAACCTCCACATCCTGGGTCCTGGTTCAAGCAATTCTCCTGCCTCAGCTTACCTAGTAGATAGGATTAAAGGCACATGCTACCATGTCCAGCTAATTTTTGTACTTTTAGTAGAGATGGGTTTTCACCATGTTGGCCAGGGTGGTATTGAACTCCTGACCTTGTGATCCACCCACCTCGGCCTCCCAAAGTGTTGAGATTACAGGCATGAGGCACCGTGCCTGGCCGGATTCCCTCTTTTTGTATGGTTTAGAATAGTTTCAGAAGGAATAGTATCAGCTCCTCTTTGTACCTCTGGTAGAATTTGGCTATGAACCTGTCTGGTCCTGGACTTTTTTTGGTTGGTAGGCTATTAATTGCTGCTTCAATTTCATAGCTTGTCATTGATCTGTTCAGGGATTCAATTTCTCACTGTGTCACCAGGCTGGAGTGCAGTGGCACAATCTTGGCTCACTGCAGCCTCCACCTCCCGGGTTCAAGCAATTCTCCTGCCTCAGCCTCCTGAGTAGCTGGGACTACAGGCCTAGGTTGATTCCATGTCTTTGCTATTGTGAATAGCATTGTGATTAACATAAAAGTGCATGTCCCTTTTTGGTAGAATGATGTATTTTATTTTGAATATATACCTAATTATAATGGGATTACTGGGTTGAAGGGTTAAATAGTAGTTCTGTTTTAAGTTCTTTGAGAAATCTTCAAATTGCTCTCCACAGTGGCTGAACTAATTTACATTGCCAGCAATAATGTATAAGCATTCCTTTTCTCCACAGCCTTGCCAGCATCTGTGGTTGTTTTTGTTTTTGTTTGTTTGTTTTTGAGTGTCACTCTGTTGCCCAGGTTGGAGTGCAGTGGTGCAATCTTAGCTTACTGCAACCTCTGCCTCCCGGGTTCAAGCCTCCTGAGTAGCTGAGATCACAGGTGCTCACCGCCATGCCCAGCTTTTTTTGTATTTTTAGTGGAGACAGGATTTCACCAGGTTGGCCAGGCTTGTCTTGATCTCCTCACCACAGGTAATCCACCCGCCTCAGCCTCCCAGAGTGCTGGGATTATAGGCATGAGCCACTGCACCCAGCCTGTGGGGTTTTTTGGGTTTTTTTCCCCTCTTTTATGATAGCCATTCTCATTGTTATCTCATTGTGGTTTTGATTTGCATTTCTCAGATGACCAGTGAATTTGAGTATTTTTTCATGTTTGTTGGCTCCTTGTATGTCGTCTTTTGAGAAGTATCTGTTCATGTTTTTTGTCCACTTTTTAATGAGGTTGTTTTTTGACTGTTGAATTGTTTAAGTTTCTTAAAGATTCTGAATATTAGACCATTGTCGGATGCATAGTTTGTGAATATTTCCTTCCATAGTGTAGGTTGTTGGTTTACTCTTTTGATAGCTTTTTTTGCAAAGCAGGTCTTTAGCCTAATTAGTCTCACTTTGTCAGTGTTTTTGTTGCAATTGCTTTTGAAGACTTTGTCATAATTTTTTTCCCAAGGCCAATGTCCAGAATGGTATATCCTCAGTTTTCTTTTAGGATTCTTATAGTGTGTGGTCCTACATTTAAATCTTCAATTCACCTCAGTTAATTTTTGCATATAGTAAAAGGTAGGGTTTCAGATTTATTCTTTATATAACTAGCCAGTTATCACAGCACCATTTATTGAATAGGGAGTCCTTTCCCTATTGCGTATTTTGGCAGATTTTGTTGATGATCAGATGGCTACAGGTGTGAGGCTTTATATCTTGAGTTCTCCATTCTGTTCCATTGGTCTGTGTATCTGTTTTTGTGCCAGTCCATGCTGTTTTGCTTACTGTAGCCTTGTACTATAGTTTGATAGTAAATAATGTGATGTATTCAGCTTTGTTCTTTTTGCTTAGGATTGCTTTGGCTACTTGGGCTCTTTTTTGGTTCCATATGAATTTTAGAATATTTCTCTAATTTTGTGAAAAATGAAATTGATCATTTAATAGGAATAGTGTTGAATCTGTAAATTATGTTGGGTAGTATGACCATTTTAATGATATTGATACTTCCAATCCATGAGCCTGGAAAGTTTTTCTATTTGTTTGTGTCATCTGTGATTTCTTTCAGCAGCATTTTTTAGATCTTATGGATACCTTTCACTTTCATGGTTAGTTCTATTCCTAGGTATTTTATTTTTCTTGTGTGGCTATTATAAATGAGACTACATTCTTTATTTGGCTCTCAGCTTGGACATTATTGTTGTATAGAAATACTACTGATTTTTGTACATTGGTTTTGTATTCTGAAACTTTGCTGCAGTCACTTATCAGTTCCTGGACCTTTCAGTAGAAACTTCAGGATTGTTTAGGTATAAAAGTATATTGTCAGGGGAGACATAATTTGACATCCTCCTTTCCATATTGAATGCTATTTTTTTTTTCTCTTGCCTAATTGTTCTGGCTAACATTTCCACTACTATATTGAATAGGAGTGGTGAGAGTGGACATCCCTCTTGTTCCTGTTCTCAAGGGGAATCTTTCCAGTTTTTTTCTGTTTAGTATGATGTTGGCTGTAGGTTTATCATAGATGGCTCTTACTGTTTTGAGGTATGTTTCTTTGATGCCTACTTTCTTGAAAATTTTTATCATGAAGGGATATTGAATTTCATTGAAAGCTTTTTCTGCATCTATTGAGATGATTATATGGTTTTTGTTTTTAATTCTGTGTATGTGTTTAATAACCTTTATTGATTTACATATGTTGAAACAACCTTGCATCTCAGGAATGAAGCCAACTCAATCATGGCAAATTAACTTTTTGATGTGCTGTTGAATTCCATTTGCTAGTATTGTGTTGAGAATTTTTACATCTATGTTCATTAGGAATATTGTCTGGTGGTTTTCTTTTTTCATTTTGTCTTTGCCACATTTTGGTATTAGGGTGATGATGGCTTCATATTATGAGTTAGGGAGGAGCCCCTCCTCAATTTTTGTAGGGGAAGGAAAAGTTTAAGTAGTATTGGTGACAGCTCTTTTTTTTTTTTTTTTTTTTAAATGTCTGATAGAATTCTGCCATGAATCAGTCTGGACCAGGGCATTTTTTTTGGCTTGGTAGATTTTCCTACTGATTCAGTTATGAAGCTTGATATTGGTCTGTTCAGGGTTCCAGTTTCTTCCTGATTTGATCTTGAGAGATGATGTGTTTCCCAGAATTTATTCATTTCCTCTAGATTTTCTAGTTTGTATGAGTAGAGATGTTCCTAATAGTCTCTGTGGAGCTTTTGTATTTCTGTGGGATCAGTTGTAATGTTGCCTTTGTCATTTCTGAGTGTGGTCATTTGGATCTTTTTTTTTCTTTGTTAATCTAGCTAGTGGTCTATCAATCTTATTTACTGTTTCAAAGAACCAATTTTTGGTTTTATTGATGCTTTTTCTGGATTTTTGGGCCTCAATTTCATTCAGTCATTCAGTTCCACTCTAATTTTAGTTATTTCTTCTGCTAACTTTGGGGTTATTTTGTTAGTTTCTTTGTTTTTGGTTTTTCTAGTTCCTCTATGTGTGATGTTAGATTGTTAATAAGAGATCTTTGTGACTTTTTGAGGTAGGTATTTGACACCCTAAAACTTTTCTCTTAATGCTGCTTTGGCTGCATCGCAGAAATTTTGGTATGTTATGTCTTTTCATTTTTTTCTAAGTATTTTTTTTATTCCTCACCATTTTATTGTTTGCCCAAATGTCATTGAGGGACAAGTTGTTTAATTTCCATGTGATTGTGTGGTTTTTAGGAGATCTTCCTGATACTAATTTCTATTTTATTTCACTATGGTCCAAGAATATGATTAGTATTTCAGTTTTTTTAATTTACTGAGACTTGCTTTATGGCATAGCATGTGGTCAGTCTTGGAGTTTGTTCTGGGTGCAGATGGGAACTTATATTCTGTGATTGATGGGTGGAGTATCTTGTAGATAACTATTCAATCCAGTTGGTTAAGTGTCGAACTTAAGTCCAGATTTTCTTTGTTAGTTTTCTACCTCCATGATCTATCTAATGCTCTCAGTGGGATATTGAAGCCCCCCCCCACTATTATTTTGTGGCTGACTATGTGTTTTGCAGGTATCTAAGAACTTGTTTTATAAATCTGTCTACCCCAATGTTCTTGCATGTATATTTAGGATAGTTAAGTCTTTTTGTTGAATTGAGCGCTTTATCATGTAATGCTCTTCTTTATCCTTTTTTACTGTTGTTGGATTAAAGTCTGTTTTATCTGATGTAAGAACAGTGACTTCTGCTTTTTTTTATTTTCCATTTGCATGAAAGACCTTTCTCCAGCCCTTTACTTTGAGCTGATAGGTGTTACTGCATGTGAGATCAGTCTCTTGAAGATAGCAGATGATGTATGAATCTTGGTTTTTTTTTTTTTTACCCAATTTGCAGCACTATGCCTTTTACCTGGAGCATTTAGACTATTTACATGGAAGGTTTATGTTGATATCTGAAGTTTTGCACTTACTATGAAGTTGTTAACTTGTTGCTTTGTAGTTTCTATTGTATGGTTCATTTATAGGATGTGTTGGCCCTGTAAAGTGTGTGTGTGTTTATGGTAACAGGTATCATTCTTTCATTTCCATGGTTATAACTCCCTTAAGGATCTCCTTTTGAGTATCTGTTCTTATGCTTATTAGCTATTTTAATATCATCTTTGGAGAAAACTCTATTGAAGTCCTTTGTCTATTTTAAATCAGGTTATTTTGGCTGTTACTATATATTCTAGATATTAACTTATTATCTAATATATATGTTTAGCAAATATTTTCTCCCATTCTGTACATTGCTTTTACTCTCTGTTGCTTCCTCTACTGCATAGAAATCTTCAAGTTTAATGTAGTGTAATTTGTTTATTTTTGCTTTTGATGTCATATGGAAGTAATTGCCAAATCCATTGTAATGGAGCTTTTCCTTGTTTTGGTTTAGGAGCTTTAGCTTTAGGTCTTACATTTAAGTCTAATCTTTTAAATTAATTTTTATATATGATATAAGGTAAGGATTCAGCTTCTTTCTTTTGCATGTGTATGTATATCTAGTTTTCCCATCAGCATTTATTGAAGAGGCTATCCTTTCCCCATTTTATAGCCTTGCTGCACTTGTCAAAGATCATATGGCCATATACTTGAGGGTTTATTTCTGGGCCACTGATTCTTTGCCATTGGCCTATATGTCTTGTTTTATACTGGTACCATACTGTTTTGATTACGGAAGCTTTGTAATATATTTTGTACGCAGAATATATGAGACTGCTAGTTTCGTTTTCCCTTCTTAAAAAAGATATTTGAAGTCCTTGAGGTTTCATATGAATTTTACAATTTTTTTCCTTATTTCTACTAAAAATCCCATTCAGATTTCTTCAGCATGAAAATTGATTTTCTTTTATTGAAGAAAAATGTAGTTGAGGACAAAACCTAGTACTTCAGTGGGTTTTTGTTGATGGCAGCCCATTGTTCAGTGCATCATGTTATCATTATGCAGCTTTAATGCTGAAGTGGAATACATCCCAATTCTGAGGATATCAGTTTTGATCCTGTTTTTAAAAACTGATACGTAATTTCTGTACGTATTTATCGGGTACCTGTGATACTTTTTTTCATACATAGAATGTAATGATCAAGTTAGAGTATTCAGGGTATTCATCTCCTCAGGAACCTGTTTCCACATAGGAACATCTCAAGTCTTGTCTCTTAACTATTTTGTAATAAAAAATACATTATTGTTAACTATAGCCACCCTACTTTGCTATTGAACATTAGAACTTATTTCTTCTAACTGTGTGTTTGTACCCATTTACCAACTCCCATTTTCTCTCTCACCCAAAACACACACCCTCTTCCAGCCTCTGATATCTAAGATATCCTTCTCTACTCTCCCTCCATGAGATCAAAATTTTAAGCTTCCATATATGAGTGAGAATGTGAAACATTTTGTTTTTCTGTGCTTGGCTTACTTCACTTAATGACTAGCAGTTCCATCAGTGTTGCTGCAAATGACTGGATTTCGTTCTCTTTTTGTGGCTTTCTGTATGCCATGTTTTATTTATCCATTCGTCCTTCAGTGGACACTTAGGTTGAGTTCATATCTTTGTTTTTGCAAATAGTGCTACAATAAACATAAACACCTTTGATATACTATGTTATTTTCTCTAGATAAATACCCAGTAGTGGGATTGCTGAAGTATATGGTAGTTCTCTTTTTAGTTTTTTGAGAAATCTTCATACCATTTTCCTTGGTGGCTATGTTAATTTACCTTTCCACCAACAATACATGTTTCCTTTTCTCCATTTCTTCACCAGTATGTGTTATTTTTTGTTTTTTTAATAGTAGTCATACTAACTGGGGTAAGGTCATATCTCTTTATGGTTTTGATTTGCATTTCCCTGATGATTAGTGATGTTGACAATTTTTTAATGTACCTGTTGTCCATTTGTATGTCTTCTCTTGAGAAATGTCTATTCATGTCCTTTGCCTACTTTTAATGGGATTATTTGTTTCTTACTGTTGAATTGATTGAGTTCTTTCTGTATTCTGGATATTTGTCCCTCTGGCTCCCAGGCAGTCTGCACTGGTCTTGGCAGTGGCTGCAATGAGCTGGGTGGGTCATTCCCCAGCCCCACAGGTAGCATATGCAAGTGAATGACTACTGTGGTAGTAGCAGTAGGCTGGGTTATTTGAGAATCTGCTGTACATCATTTTGTTTAAAAATTGCAATTTCGAGAAACCTGTCAGTGACATTAATTGAGGAATTACTATAATGTTGTGAACTCATAAATTGATTTAAAACAATATTATTTTGTAATTGATGTACATTTTTTGAGGTATATGTGATACTTTATTACATTCATGTAATGTGTAAAGATCAAATCAAGGTAGTTGGGATATCCATCACCTTAAGTATGTATTTATAAATTTGAGTTACACTTTTCTAGCCATTGGGAAATGTGTAATAGATTATTGTTAACTGTAATCACCTGCTGATTTATTGAACTCTGTGACTTATTTCTTCTATCTAACTGTATATTTATACTCATCAGTCAGCCTCTCTTCATGTCCCTCTCCCCTTGATTTTTTCAAACATCTGGTAACCACCAGTCTACTCACTGTCTTCATGAGATCCACCTTTCTAATTCACACACATGTTTGAGAATATGCAGTACTTGTGTTTCTATGCTTGGTATATTTCACTTTACATACAGTGTCAGCTGTTGCTGCAAATAAAAGGATTTCACTCTTTTTTATGGCTGAATAATATTATGCTGGGTATATATGCCACATTTTCTTTATCTGTTTATCCATTTGATGGGCAATTAGGTTGATTTCATACTTTGGCTATTGTGAATAGTGCTTTGGTAAACAAGAAAGTGCAGATGTCTTTTTGGTATATTTTATTTATTTTTTTTGGATGATCAGTTCCTTACTGAGAGTGGGGTGTTGAAGTTCCTGTTATTTTGTTGCCATCTAGCTCTTCTTTAGATATATTAATGTTTGCTTTATATACTTGAATGTTTCAGTATTGGGTGCATACATATTTATAATTGTTATATATCCTCTTGCCAAACTGACCCCTTTCTCATTATATAGTAATCTTTGCCTTGTAGTCTATTTTTATCTGATATACGTATGGTTGTTCCTGCTCTTTTTGGTCCCCAGTTGCACAGAATATCTTTCTGCATCCCTTTACATTCAGTTCACGTGTGTCTTTATAGGTGAAGTAGGTTTCTTGCAGGCAGTGTATAGTCGAGTCTTGTTTTTTGATCTATTCAGCCACTCTGTGTTCTTTTATTATATTTATACAGTTGAATCCATTTACATTCACTGTTGTTATTGATAAGTAAGAACTCACTACTGCCATTTTGATACTTGTTTCTGGTTGCTTTATAATTCCTCTCTTCCTTTTTCCCTTTTTTATTGTGTTTTATTAGTGCTTAAGTAATATTTGTGTGATATTATGTTTTAATTTGTTACTTTTTTTTTTAGTAAATGTTTTATAGACTTTTGAATCATGATTATTATGAGGCTTATAAAAAACGTAAGTCATTTTTTTTTGTTGTTATTTTTTTGAGATGAAGTCTCACTCCATAGCCCAGGCTGGAGTGCAGTGGCGCGATCTTGGCTCCACTGCAACCTCCACCTCCCGGTTCAAGCGATTGCCCTTCCTTGGCCTCCTGTGTTGCTGGGATTACAGTCATGCACCACTGCAGCTGGCTAATTTTTTGTACTTTTAGTAGAGACGGGGTTTCACCATGTTGGCCAGGCTCATCTTGAACATAAGTTATTTTAAAGAAATGACAACTTAGATGACAAAGAAAAGACACAAACAAAGAAAAAAAGTTACAAACTTTGCATTTTAACTCCATTCTATATTCTTTTTGTGTTTTCTCAATTTACTTTTCACTGAGAAAACATGTGTAAATCAATTTACATATTTTTATATTGCCTATAAATATAAAACATGTCAATCGTTAAATATCAGTGTATATATCTAACAGATTGCTATAGCTGTTAATTGTTTTTCATAGATGTGTCATTTAGGCTTTATGCTGGAGTTATGAGTGGATCATGTAGCACAGTTACAGTATTAGAGTGTTATGGTTTTATTTGTGTACTTAATTTTACTGGTGGGTTTTATACCTTCAGATGTTTTTGTTTGCATATTACTTTTTTTTTCTTGCAGAATTTTAAGAACTCCTTTGAATATCTCTTGTTAAGACAGGTCTGATGGTGGTGAATTCTTTCAGCTTTTGTCATCTTCCTTTTTGAAGCATAGTTTTGTTGGACACAGCATTTTGGATACCTTTTTCTTTTTCCACTTTGAAAATCTTATCCCACTCTCTCCTGGCCTGTGTGGTTACCATGAAGAAGTCTGTTGCCAGACCAATTGTAACGCTCCTTCCTGTAGTATTTATTTCTTTTCTCTTGCTGGTTTTAGGCTCTTCTCTTTGTCCTTAGCCTTTGAGATCTTAATTATCATATGCCTTGGGTTAGTTTTATTTGGTTCTAATCTGTTTGATGTTTTTCGTCCCTCCTGTAACTCAATATTCATAGCTTTCTCAAATTTTGGAATTTTTTAAAAATAAATTTCAACCTTGGAATACTTCTGTAAGATCAGCTTCTTTAGCTTCTGCTTATGAATGGAAACATGCAGCATTTACCTTTCTGTTCCTGGCTTATCTTAACATAATGTCCACCAACCTCATTCATGTTACCTTGAATGACAGGATTTCATTCTTTTTATGGCTGAATATTTTTCTATAGTCTGTATATGCTGCATTTTCTTAATCAGTTTCTCTGTAGATAGACACTGAGGTTGATTCCATATCTTGACTAGTGCTGCAGTAAACATGAGAGTGAAGATACCTCTTTGGCATACTGATTTCCTTTCCATTGGATATATACCTAGTACTGGGATTGCATGAATTTTCAAAATACTGGGAAACCATATATTCTCAACTCGGGGCAATATTGACCCCAAGAGAGAGAAACTAGTTCTGGTTTTTCTTAGTTTCTCTTATTAGGAAGAAACTAAATCTTATTAAAATTAATCAAATCTAATTATAGTATATAATTATATATTAAATATAAGCAAAATATGTTTCCTATGTTATATAGGTATAAGTATAGTTAATTAATTTTTTTCTTTGGGTGAGTGATGTTAAAAAAAAAATGTTGAGACACACTTCCGTAAACTATATCAAAGGAGTTTTAAATCCTTTAACACCATTGTTTCACAGTGATCTCTAGGTAAGAGTATAAGATTGGGCATTAGGCATTTGAGTTTAAAGAGGAACTTTTACTTTTTACTCATGTATTTTAGTATTGAATTTTTTACATCCAGAATTTACTGTTCTAGTTATCATTAACATTTAGATTATCTTTATTATTCCTGCAAAAAATTTAAAAGAGTAATGATAGTGCCGGGCTCGGTGGCTCATGTCTGTAATCCCAGCACTTTGGGAGGCCGAGGAAGGCAGATCACAAGGTCAGGAGATCGACACCATGCTGGCCAAGATAGTGAAACCCCGTCTCTATTAAAAATACAAAAAATTAGCTGTGTGTGGTGACGCACCTGTAGTCCCAGCTACCCGGGAAGCTGAGGCAGGAGAATTGCTTGAATCCAGGAGTTGGAGGTTGCAGTAAGCTGATATTGCGCCACTGTACTCCAGCCAGGACAAAAACAGCAAGACTCCAATTCAAAAAAAAAAAAAAAAATTATATGGAAGCATCATATTTAATCCTTTCATCCAGAGACAACCTCTGTTACTATTTTGTAAAAAGTCTTTGTATTTAGCTGTATATATTTTAATAAATCCTGTCTGTTCTACCTTCAAAATGTATTCAAAATCTGACTACTTTTCACTATCTTTGACTACCTCACTAATCTAAGCTCTTGTTTTATAAAACAAAAAGTTGATTGCATCATAAATTTTTTTTTTCTCTCAACAGTATACATGTAAAATCTAACATTTTTATTTTAATGGAAATTCTTAGGGTTTCTTACTTTGCTCGGTGCTGTATGTATAGGATTGTACATGTATAGGGTTTCTTTTTTCTTTTCTTCTTATTTTTTTTGAGATGGAGTCTTGCTCTGTCGCCAGGCTGGAGTGCAGTGGCGCGGTCACGGCTCACTGCAACTTCCGTTTTCCGGTTTCAAGCAATTCTCCTGTCTCAGCCTCCCTAGTAGCTGGGATTACAGGCATGCACCACCACGCCCGGGTAAGTTTTTTTGTATTTTTAGTAGAGACAGGGTTTTACCATGTTGACCAGGATGGTCTCGATCTTTTGACCTCGTGATCCGCCCGCCTCGGCCTCCCAAAGTGCTGAGATTACAGGCATGAGCCACCGCGCCCGGCCATGTATAGGGTTTCTTACTTTGCTCTGTAGTGTTCATCTTGAAGTTCCTATCTAATTTCCATAGCTCTCTTCTTTATAATCAGACAGCAAAATGTTTTCCCCAAAGGCTGTTTTTCAACAAACAGAAATTTTTCTTTGCTTTATTTTATTTGCTTTGCCAGGATCCCTCTGCTTTGAATCCAGAAGATGATTAAGAAGTAATTTAAAATTCATATCTACTTGGTTTCTTTGATCAAATCTGCAGGCTTCCTTATTCACGACATGATTTCTCCACAGAGATCTCTGGCATAGACCTTTTGCTAAGTCTTTTACACTTTCCTTCCTTTGATCTTAATTTAGCTCCCTCTGCTTCTCTCTGACCTCCTCTCAATAAGCATACCGACTTAGAAACACTTTTTCAAGGACCAAAAAAATTGTATTGCTTATCCTTACCTCCCCCTGCTGCCTCAAAGGTATCTATTTCTTTTTCTGACTTAGTTTTCAACTTTTGTTTTTGATTCCGCATCATCCCATCTTGGTTTTCTCCACTATCAGCCTCTTTCCTTCTTCCTTCTTTTCAGTGTTTTACCGTCTAAGTATTTCTTTAACAACAACAAAAACCTGAGTCCTTTATTTTCCTCTAAATACATCTTTCCTTCACACTTAGGTTTCAGTAAGCTACATTGTATCTCTACTTCCCTGCTTCTCTTTTGCCCCACACCCTTGATGTCAAGCTTTCACTCTACTGAAGCAGTTCTTCCTCATCGCACCTTAGTGACCCAACTGCCAAATCGTTCTGTCCACTTCTCAGACCATGTTTACTTCACTCCTCTGAGGTGATTGACCACTTCTTCTTAAATCTCTCCTTGCTCAAGTATTCTCACTCTCCAGAATTCCTTTATTAATTCCTCCTCCCCTTCCTTTCCTTCCTTTTAAAATATTTGTAAAATTTCAAACACATACCAAACTATAGAACCCAAGTATAGGACAGTGATTCCCTATGTACCTACCATCCAGTTTCAGTGGTTATCAACTTGTACTCAATTTTTATTTTACACTCATCTCCACTCACTCCTCTCTCTCCATTCTGAACCATTTTCTCCAGCAACTTTTAAATGATTTGTTCCCCATGGCCCATCCTCAACATTATTTTTTTTACCATGCTACATGCAATATATGGAAAAGCTCACACATGCGAATAGTTTCTACCACCTCCAAATGCTGATAACACTTAAATTGATTTCTTTAGCATAGATCTGCTTAAAAGCAGTCAGTGGCCAGGAGCAGTGACTCATGCCTGTAATCACAGCACTTTGGGAGGTCGAGGCGGGCAGATCATCTGAGGTCAGGAGTTCAAGACCATCCTGGCCAGTATGGCAAAACCCCTTCTCTACTAAAAATATAAAAATTAGCTGGGCTTGGTGGCAGGCACATATAATCCCAGCTACTTAGGAGGCTGAGGCATGGGAATTGTTTATCGTTGAACCCGGGCGGCGGAGGCTGCAGTGAGCTGAGATTGTGCCACTATACTCCAACCTAGGTTACAGAGCAGGACTCCATCTCAAAAAAAAAAAAAAAAAAAAAAAAAAAAAATGCAAGCAGGGTCGCCTCCACTTGGATGCCCCAGAGGTTCCAGAAGCATAAGTCTGAAAGAATACATTTTTCTTTGCCCACCTGCTGCTCCTTCTTACATTCTATTTTGGTTGCATAATCTTCTCCTAGTTCTTCATAAATATTTTTAGTCCTTATTATTCATAAATACATATTCTGGCCCATTAGCAGTTTTCCTGCTGCCCACTCTTACTACTCTTCTACTACTATGGCCATAGAAAGGTCCCTTTTGCCTAGATTTCTTCAGTAACTTCCTAAGTGATCTTGTTGCCTGCAGACTTACTACCACCCCACACACTGTTCATCTTCCATGTTATCATCAAAGTGATTTTCTCAAAGTGCAGCTTGAACATGGTATTCTCTTATTAAAACTCTCAAGCAGTTCACTATTATATCTATATGATGAACATAGACGTACCTTGATCTGATCCGTGTCTTACTTTCCATTCTTACATCCTCCCTGTTTCCCGAATGCTCACTTTTTATTCAGAGGATAGAAAATACTTTTTCACATCTCTGTGTACTGTCAATCTCTCTTTATTGGGAATGCTCTCTGCTCATCTCTTTTCCCGTCTGTATGGTGAATTCCAATCTTCCTTTAAGATCTAGCCCAAGAGGCTGGGCGTGGTGGCTCAATCCTGTAATCCCACCACTTTGGGAAGCCGAGGCAGGCAGATTGCGAGGTCAGGAGACCCATATGATCCTGGCTAACACAGTGAAACCCCCTTTCAACTAAAAATATGAAAAATTAGCCAGGCATGGTGGCACATACATGTAGTTCTAGCTACTCAGGAGGCTGAGGCAGGAGAATCATTTGAACCTGGGAGGCGGAGGTTGTAGTGAGCCAAGATCATGCCACTGCACTCCAGCCTAGACGACAAAGCAAGACTCTGTCCCCCGTCAAAAAAAGATCTAGTTCAAGAGATCCTGTTTCTTCGTAACAAGATAAATCCCATGAAAATATTATTCCTACGATTTACATGAAGAAATCAAAAGCTCAGAAAGATGAATTCACCTTTCCAAGGTCACAGCACAAGTGGTAGACCTTGAATTTACGTCAAGGTTATTTGACTTCAGTGCCATACTCTTTTCACTATACCCAGCACAAGAAGTTTAGCATGAAAGTTTGGACCTCATTCTATGTGCAAGAAGCTGTCAAATATATTTGAGCAAGAAAATTTGTGGTCAGTTTGGTGTTAAAAAGAGAAAAACTGAAGAATATATGCTTTGAAAGCTATTTTGTTTAAGTATTAATTATTCTAAGTTTCTATGTATACACTTAATTATGTTGAAATAAATGACTAAATCAAAGTCACAGGTCAAGCTGTAATTCTCAATAATAGATTTATCTTTAAAAAGTTCTGATATTTTTGCATATTTTACCTTTGTTCTATTTATACATAATAATATGTGTCTGTTTGGTTTTATTATAAGCTTATGTTGGTCTCAGCCAAAAGTCCAAATTTCATTGTTTCTTAAAGTTAGAATTATACTGTTTATAACAAGAGACAAGCCCAGAAAGACACTTTAAATTGCAAGTGTTTCCCTGAATTGATCTGATAGCATGATTCCATTTAACTTAATATAAGACATATTGGGTGTCAGTTATAAACAGATCATTCTCAAATATCCTTCCAGTTGGAATCTACTTGAACTATTCAAAATGTAGTTCAATTAATTTTGTTTCAAAATGTTTAGGAGCAAATATGTAACAGGCTGACTTGACTTGAAACAAGTGACATGATTTTTATATATCTTCTTTTTTTTTATGCAGGAAATTATATTTATGTGATGTAGTTTTGACAATAAAATTTTGTTTTTGTTTTCCTAAAGGCAAAGTCTTGTTCTGTCATCCAGGCTAGAGTGCAGTGGTATGATCCTGGCCCACTGCAGCCTTGAACTCCTGGGCTGAAGCAATTTCCTGCCTTAGCCTCCCAAGTAGCTGGGACCACGGGCACATGCTCCAACACTTAGCTAATTTTTAAATTTTTTTTGTAGAAACGGGGTCTCGCTGTGTTGCCCAGGCTGGTCTTGAACTCCTGGCCTCAAGCGATCCTCCCACCTTGGCCTCCCAAAGTGTTGGAATTACAGGTATGAGCCACTGCACATGGCAATAACATTTCTGACAATACTTTGATAATTAAAATTAACATTCTATCTTTTTATATTTTGGTAGGAGATATATATATCTACGTGTGTGTGTGTACATATATATACACACACACTATTATACATGTGTATTTATAGGGATACATCATACATATACAGCATATACATATCTATATAGATAGATAAACAGTTATAAAAAATAATTGCTTTAACATACTATCTTACCCCCAAATCCATTTATTATCCTCTCTACTTTCCAGTTGCCTCTGAATCTACTTTATCTCTCTTTATCTCTCCCAAGGACTTCTCACATCCTTTCTTATTCCAACAACTATGTGTTCTTTTAGTATACATCTTTAGTAGCTGCCTCTAGCTCTTAATTTTAGACAAGTCCTTAGGATTGATTGATTTATTCAACAACTGTATTAGGGTATCAGGATTCTTCAGAGAAACAAAACCAATAGGAAATGTTATATATTTGTATTTAGAAAATAAGGAATTGGCTAATGGGATTGTGGAGACAAGTCCCTAAATCTGTAGATCTGTAGTTGGCAAGCTGGAGAGCAAGGAAAGCCAATGCTGTAGTCCCAGTCCAAAGGCCTGCAGGCTCAGATGTAGGAAAAGCTGGTGTTTCAGTGGTGGTGCGTGCCTGTAGTCCCAGATATCCAGGAGGATGAGGCAGGAGAATCTCTTGAACCTGGGAGGCAGAGGTTGCAATGAGCCAAGATTGCACTGCTGTTCTCCATCTTGGGCAACAGAGTGAGACTCCATCTTAAAATAATAATAATAATAATAAATTAATAAAAATGAAATAAATTGTTTTTCTGTTACCAAAAAGTTTCCTTAAAAATATTCTTACTGTTGTTTTAACAGTGAAATTTCTTAAGAGTTTTATGGGGGGAAAAATCTCAGGCTATGATAATTGTCCTAAAATATATGTTAGAATTGGTTTTTTAAGCAAGGGAAAGAACTAATTCATTTTCCCTGTTCCCCATCTCTTGGCAATTACCATTATTTCTGCTTCTAAGGGTTTAACTATTTTAGATACTTCATATAAGTAGAATCTTACAGCGTTTATCTTTTTGTGACTGGGTTGTTTCACTTAGTGTAACAGCTTCAAGGTTCATTCATATTGTAGCATATGATAGGATTTCCTTCTTTTTTAAGGCTGAATAGTGTTCTATTGTAAGTACGGTCATGAGTCACATAAGAACATTTCAGTCAATGACAGTCTGCATATGTAACTATGGTCTCATAAGACTGTAAAACCATATATTTGCTGTGTCTTTTTTTGTTGTTGTGTCTTTTTGATGTTTAGATACACAAATATACTATTGTGTTACATTTACCTGTAGTATTCGTTACAATAACAGGTACAAGTTTGTAGCCTAGGATTGTAGGCTATAACATAAAGCCTATGCATGTAGTAGGTTATCCCAGCTAGGTTTGTGTAAGTACATTCTGTGATTTTTGCATAATAACAGAATTACCTAAAGGTACATTTCTCAGGTACATTACCGTCATTCAGAAATGCGTGACTGAATATACTACGTTTTCTTTATGCATTCAATATTTGATAGACATTTGGGTTGTTACCACCTCTTGGCTCTTGTGATTAATGCTGCATTGAGCATGAGTATTCAAATAAATCTTTAAGATCCTGTTTTCAGTTCTTTTACTTATATACCCAGAAGTGGAATTGCTGGATCATATGGTAATTTTGAGCAGCCGCTCTAATGTTTTGCATAGTGGTTAGACTGTTTTACATTTCTACCAACAGTGCACAAAATCTGAGGCCTCTTTGTTGTTTTTTCTTCAAGAAAGATATTTGCATATTTGGGATCCCTGGAGATTCTATGTGACTTTTAGTATTATTTTATTTCTGCAGAAATGCCATTGAGATTTTGAGAATCTGCAGATCATTTGGAGAGTGTGGACATTTTAGCAATATTGGGTCTTCCAATCCATAACAACACAGGATGTTATTCATTTAGTTGTGTCGTCTTTAATTTCTTTGAACAATATTGTGTAGTTTTCAGTGCACAAGTTTTTTGTCTTCTTGAATAAGTTTATTCCTAAGTATTCTTTTGGATATTGTTATAAATAGGGTAGTTTTCTTCATTTTTTTTTTCGGATACTTTATTTTTAGTTTATGGAAACACAACTAATATTTATTTGTTGATTTTGTACCCTACAACTTTACTGAATTCAGTTATTATTTTAATAGGCCTTTTTGAAGAGTCTTTAGGATTTTCTACATACAAGATCATATCATCTAGAAACAGATATAATTTTACTTCTTCCACTCCAGTTTGGATGCTTTTTATTTCCTTTTCTTCCTTAATCCTTCTGGCAGGACTCCTAGTACTATATGGTATAGAAGTGGTAAGAGTGGGCATCCTGGCCTTATTCCTGATCTTAGAGGGAAAGCTTTCTGTTTTGCACCATGGAGTAGGATGTTAGCTGTGGATTTTTCTTATGTGGCCTTTATTATGTTGATGTAATTTCCTTCCAGTTCTAGTTTGTTGAGTGTTTTTGTCATCAGATGGTGTTGAATTTTGTTGAATGCTTTTTCTGCATTAATTGAGACGACCATGTGGTTTCAGTCCTTCATTCTGTTAATTTAGTATATTATACTTTAACATGATGAAAAGCATCTACTTTAAGATACACAAGACATAATACATAAAATCTTAGGAATCTGAGTGTATTTTCTGATCATTGCATAAGAAATGAGCTATATTTGATTTGCCTTTTTTATGATAAACAGTTCTTGAGGAAATTCACAACCATAAGACTCATTTTAAAAAGAACAGATAATGAAATTGGAAGTGTACGTAGGTATAAAAGTCACAAATCAGTATTTTTTTATTGGTTATTTTGTTGACTTATCTAAAATTATAATTTTATTTTTGGGACTATAGCAATATTTTAACATTAGAAATATTTTATTTATACTCTTACTTTGTTTTTTGTTTTTTTTTAAATGGAGTCTTACTCTGTCGTCCAGGCTGAAGTGCAGTGGTGCATTCTTCGCTCACTGCAACCTCCACTTCCTAGGTTCAAGTGTTTCTCCTGCCTCAGTCTCCCAACTAGCTGGGATTACAGATGTGTGCTGCCACACCGGCTAATTTTTGTATTTTTATTAGAGACTGGATTTCGCCATGTTGGCCAGGCTGGTCTCAAACTCCTGACTTTAGGCGATCCACCTGCTTCAGCCTTCCAAAGTGCTGGGATTACAGACATGATCCACTGTGTCCAGCCTCATAATATTACTTTGAACCATGTAAAGTTGCATTTTTGGCTGAAAAAATAGTAGAATATTAGCAATGTTATATTGTATACCACACATGTAGTTGTATCTTAAAGTATTTGGCAAAATTTCTAAGTGTGTGATTCTGTTTTAACAGTGTTAAAGTTATTTGCCTTTCTTTAACAAATGATACTTTTATTAATTCTTTTCTTTAGGATGCTTACTTTTTAAAACTTATATTCAAAGTTGAACAAAAGTATGCTAAACTGAGTAGTAGCAATTCCTGTGAGTTTTATATCTAAACTTCAGCCATTCTCTTTTGTAATAGTGAATTATTTCTTGTTAGTTTTCCTTCATCTAAGCATGCTTTTGTCTATCATTTTGTTATAGTCACACAAATTGCCTTCTGTATTTAAAAAAAAATGATGAAAGTAATAATTGTAATAATAATAGCTAACATTCATTGAGGGTTTATTATATGTCAGGCATTGTCCCAAGACTTTTATTAATTTGTTTAATCCTCATAATTATCCTGCAATGTTATCACCACTTTATGTATGAAGAACAAAGGCTCTGAGTGGCTTACCAACCTGCCCAAGGTTACATCAGCTATTACATGGCAGAGCAGAATAATGACTGATTACTTGCGCACGACACATAATTTGAATCATCTATGTATTTCCATGTAATTAATAATTCTATTATTTGATGATTAGATGTCTAAAAATTTTATTTAAATTTTGAATACATTTTTAAGGTTGCATGTTATCCATTATAATTTCTTAAAATAAATGAAATGGTTTTTTTTATTCTTTTTTCTTTTTGTTTGTTGTTGTTCACAGGATGGACAACCTGAAATTTTCTACACATTTTGGAATTCAGTTACTCAGGCACTTTCTTCTCAGTTTCATATGGCAACAAACTGTAAGTTTACTGCTTATTTTGCAAATTAATTTCAAGGTTTTTAGTTACTTTGTCATTTGATGTCAAGAAGCTTTGCTGTATTGGTTTACAAAACATTTTTATTGCTATTTTTAAACTCCTGGCTAATTGTCATTTTGTCTAGATGTTTATTCTTAGACAGTAAATCAGTAAATCAGTAAGCAAAATTTTTACACATTTTTGTAATTAGTATTTATAATAAAATTCTCCAGAAAAATTAGTCATATCTTATTATTCAGACATCAAATTCTGTCTGTTTCTTAGGTAGGGTATGTAAAGCAGTTAATGTTGAAGAATGTAGTTCATGCTTTTAGAATTAATTTATAACTAAAAGATATAAAAATACAGAGACTTTGCAAATTGTTCTTTATGTTAAAAATGAAGATTTAATGAATAAACAGATGAAATATCTGCATCATGATTTAAAAGTTGGTCTTTCAAATATATTTCACAAAACTTCTTTTCTTTATATCATGAAATAATGGCATGGTAGGTCTATACAATGAAATATGCAAACCAGCTAATATCTTATGCACATGTTTGTCTAAATACTGTAGGTAAGATTAAAAAACGGGTAACAGGGCCAGGCGCGGTGGCTCACGCCCGTAATCCCAGCACTTTGGGAGGCCGAGGCGGGTGGATCATGAGGATAAGAGATCGAGACCATCCCGGTCAACATGGTGAAACCCCGTCTCTACTGAAAATACAAAAAATTAGCTGGGCATGGTGGCGCGTGCCTGTAATCCCAGCTACTCAAGAGGCTGAGGCAGGAGAATTGCCTGAACCCAGGAGGCGGAGGTTGCGGTGAGCCGAGATCGCGCCATTGCACTCCAGCCTGGGTAACAAGAGCGAAACTCTGTCTCAAAAAAAAAAAAAAAAAAAACGGGTAACTGTTCATTTCTATTTAAATGTTTATTCACAAGCATTTACTAGAAGTACTTACTATATGCTAAATATTATTTAGTCACTGGGAGCCCCCCCAGAGTTGGATAAACTATTCTGCTTGCCTCTCTACTTATTTCTAATGAAGTATGTAGTAAGACAGTAACCACAAAGAAGTCTTCATTCATTTGTAGCTAAATAGAACTTAAGCTCATGGTATATTAGGGTTCATTTATTCCATTTACTTGATTTTTATTTTTTTTTGAGACAAGTCTCACTCTGTCACCCAGGCTGAAGTGCAGTGATGTGATTGCAGCTCACTGCGACCTCCACCTCCTGGGTTCAAGCAGTTCTCCTGCCTCAGCCTCCCTAGTAGCTGTGACTGCAGGCATGTGCCACCACACTCGGCTAATTTTTTTGTGTTTTTAGTAGACATGGGGTTTCACCATGTTGGTCAGGCTGGCCTCAAATTCCTGACCTCAAATGATCCTCCCGCCTTGGACTCCCAAAGTGCTGGGATTACAGGCGTGAGCCACTGCACCCGGCCTATTCCATTTACTTGTGAATCACACTGATCATCTTGGAAGGGATTAAATATTGTCTATTTTCTTGCATTAGGTTTTTATTTTTGGTCAGCATTTTGAGATATATGCAGTAAACGTCACCAATTTTAAACATAAAATTCTATGAAATTTGACATGTTTACATTCATTTAACCATCATTACAATTAAGATATAGAACATTTCCTTTTGCTGAAATAATTGAAAATATAAATGAAGGGAAAAAAAGATATAGAACATTTCCATCATTCCCAGATTTTTGTTACATACTTTTGCAGTTTATCTGCTACCTTCACTTCCTGGGTCTTGGCAACAAGTAGAATCACATAGTATATGTTGTTTGATCATCAGCATAATTAAGATTCTTCTATGTTGTTGCATATATTGATGGTCCATTTACTTTTAAATTGTTGCATTGTATTCCATTGTGTATATATATATATATATTATATACCACAATTTTTTATCCATTCCATGGTTGGGAAACAAGTTGGATTATTATGAATAAAGTTAAAATTTACATACATGTGTCATTTGTGGACCTGTGTGTTCATTCTCTTGTGCAAATATGTAAGAGTGGAATTTCTCGATTATTTGGTAAACGTTGTTTAACTTTACAGAAACTACAGTACTGTATTCCAAAATGGATGTACCATTTTGCATTTCCGTCAACAATGTGAACTCATCACATGTTGATCTATAGATTCAATACAATCCTTATCAAAATGCCAGGAGTCAATTTTTGTAGGCAAGGTGGCTCACACCTCTAATCCCAGCACTTTGGGAAGCCAAGGCAGGCGGATCACAAAGTCAGGAGATTGAGACCATCCTGTCCAACATGGCAAAACTCCATCTCTACTAAAATACAAAAAAATTAGCTGGGCATAGTGGCACATGCCTATAGTCTCAGCTACTTGGGAGGCTGAGGCAGGGGAATCACTTGAACCCAGGAGTTGGAGGCCGCAGTGAGCCAAGATTGCGCCTCTGCACTCCAGCCTGGGCAACAGAGCAAGTTTCTGTAAAAAAGAAAAAATCCATTAGCATACTTGAAAATTTCAAGCCTTTAACCGTTATATATTCCTATATTGTTTCCTATTTATTGTTTTGGAACATTTTTAGTAAAAATTGTAGAAGGTAAACTAAGTAAATTGTACAAACAATAAGTAAGTTGAACTCTATAGAGTAAGACTGGGATGGAAATGTCCTTGCCCGCTAATTCTGTGTCAATTCTGGTTTTTGTTTGGTTGAATTTTCTTTCCATCAGATATGATATTTTTCTACTTATTTGCATGTCTAATATTTTTATTGGATATTAGACATGAACTTAAACTTGTTTGATGCTGATTAATTTTGTCATCTTGTAAATATTTTTTTCTCTGATACTGATGCTATAAGATTACTTAAAAACAGTTTGATTCTTCTGAGTCTTGCTTTAAGATTTATTAGCAAATTCAAAGCAGTAATAATCTGCTATTCATTTCCCAGTTGTGAGGCAGCACTCTTCTTAACCCCCTCAATACCTGGTGAATGATGAGGTTTTCCAGCCCGGCTTTAGAGAATAGGCACTTTTCTCAGTCTTATGTGAATGTAACAGGATGTTCCCTGTAAACCTTTTTCATAGTTTTTCCCCAAACTCTGGAAGTTTAACTTGGTCAGCGCTTTGCTGACTGCCCAAGGTGAACCCTTTGCAGATCTCTGGAATTCCCTGCCTCTGTAGCTCTGTTCTCTCTGGTGTGAACTCTAGTTACTTCTGTTTGGCTGTCTGGAAGGTAGAGGATAGAGGGAAGAGTGTTTTCCTCCTTTCTGTGCCATATCCTATAAAGTCCTTTAAGGTAAATGAGCTGGGGCACTCATAGGAATCACTCTCCTATGTTTTGTGTTAAATGTCTTGAAAGCCATCATTTCATATATTGTTTCTATTTTTTTTTTGTTTCAGATAGGATGGTAAATCTAGTCACTATTATATCATTGTGACCATAAGCAAAACTTCCTCTTTAAAACTTCAGTGAGGAACTTTTGCTTATGGTCATAAAGATTTACATAATGATTAAAATTTAATGATTCAAATTTAAATAATGATTAAAAGTTTATTTCACAATATTATATGGGAGTGTGTGTATACGTTTATTTAGTGATACCGTCATTTACTTGTTGGTGATCATCCGCTTTTCTTTTCTTAACCATTACAAACCTTCAGTATTCTCCATATATCTTCCTTTTTCCCATTCTATCCTACCCTCTGTAACCAACCATATCTCCTGGGTTCTTCGGACAATTAATGTCTTTAAGAAATTTTTTCCTGTACCTTTCTTCCAAATAAGAGCCTTATTTCCTCCCTTTGTGCCTCGGAAGATAACTTACCTCTTCTTCAAGGCTACCCATTTACTGGTGCCCACACCTACTTTGTTTATTTCTATCTCCTAGCATCATCATTTATACTTCTGCTTTTTCTGTGTTGGATTTCTACTTCTCTTTTAATTTCTTTCCTTTAGCTATAAGCCTATTCAAGTTGCTCCCATGTAATAAAAACGAAAACTAGAAAGTTCCTCTTTAGTTGCTATTTACTTTCTCTCTTTTATATGTAAATTTCTCCAAAGAGTAGTTTGCATTTTTTGATCTTCATTTTCATACTGTTGATTTCTCAACTAGGTGTAATCTGGCTGTCTTCCATCGTTCAATTGGAATTGTTCTCATTAAGGAAAGCAATGACCTACTTTTTAATTGCCAGTGTATGTTTTCAGTTCTTATCTTATGGGACCTATCTGTCTTGTATGGTGAAAGAAGCTAATGAGAGGAAACATATAATATTTAGACAGAAAATCCCATTAACATTTCACCTTCAGGGTAGCCTGTTACTTGCAATACCATTATTACTTTAATAACTTCCTTTGGGAGAACTCCAAAGTAAGTTGTTTATAAAGTACCTTCAATTTTTATAGCACGTACAGTCCCTGAAGTGTACTGTAGTACTTCTTAGAATTATAGACAGGCAATATTAAGGAAGTGCAACCATCTGCAGAGTTGAGGATTACACACAATGTAACAGATTGTCTAAGTAAGTAATATTTTGGCAAAGTATATCTAAAGGGAAATGTTCCTAGTTAGGAACATGTTCTTTCTGATTATACATGTTCATGCTTAGTTAAAAAAAAAAAAGTTCTATTGGAAGGTATGATCCAGGAGTTTGACAAACAATAAATTTACTTCTTTTGGGAAGTATGCTTGAAAAATCTAGCCAGTACATCTCTTTTCACATGTCTAAAACCCCTTGTGCAATATTAGTCTCTGAAAACTCTTAAGCAACTCGAAGAAGTTATTTATACAATTTAGAGAGCTAACATGGTTATATATCTGTTATACTTGGCTTCCCAAACCAAGAATGAATAAGAGATACATTGAGATATATGCGTTTTAAAATTTAAGAGATACATTGAGATATATGTGTTTTAAAATTTAAAAAGTTTTAAGACTTGAAATACTGTATACTAAAGTTCATCATTTTTACCTTTAAAAAATATATATAGTGCTAAAGAGTCAAATCTTTCCAAGAATTAGTGAGATAAATTATATGAGTATGTATGTTCTTTAGAAAAAAAACAATTAGACTGGTGTGCAAGTTAAGATCATACTGTGAATATTTCTTAAAAGTTAATGTCCACTTTAATATATATAACTTAGGGAGCTAGACCTAATATACTCATTTAAAGTACTTTTTAGAATTTTGATCCTTGCAGTGGAAGCATTTTGTTACGTAGTTCTAATGAGCCTGTAAGGTACCATGTTAAACACTGTGTGGCACAAAGAGAAAACTTGCAATTTATGTTAAGGCCATGAGAGAAGAGGGATCTTTTAAGAACATACTAAAAATTTACCTACCTTGGAAGAAAGTAAATCTAGCTATTAAGTATGTGTTTTGATATTCTGTTTGTCGAAACAAATTTGATCATGTCATTTTCTGATTAAAATCCTTTGTGGACTTTAGTCCTTTTAAGAAGTATTTATTAAGCTATAATACTCATTAAGAAAAAGTATGCATATCATAATTTCACACCTAGATGAGTTTTTCAAATTTTAAGACATCTGTGTAACTAAGATCAAGTACAGGATCAAGGTTCGGAAACAGTATTATCTGTAGTCCAGATTTTCCCCTGGTGTCCCCTTCTAGTGTCTATCAGCCGCTCTCAACAAGAGTAACCACTAATTTCTAATGGAATTTTTAAAAAGTATTATTTTTCTTTTATACAGATAAAATCATCTAGTTTGTACTCTTGTGTTTCCTGTGTGACTTCTCTTGCTCAAAATGTTTCTAAAAGTCCCCTATATTGTTGCATGTACTTGTAAGTCATTCTCAAAATGGCAAAATATTCCATCCTGTGAATATACCATAATATATTTATCTCCCATCTTATTGGTGAGCATTTGGGTGATTTCTCGTTTTGTGCTATTTTAAATAATGGTACCATGACAATTCTGTGCAATTTTGGGAATGAACTCAAAAAGTGGAAAATTGGTAGGCAGAATAGTAGTCCTCCCAGCAAGTTCCATGGCCTAATCTCCAGAATCTATGACTATGTTATATAGCAAAAGATTTTGCAGATGTGATTTAAGGATGTTAAGGTAGAGAGATTATCAAGATAATCTCTGATCATCTGAGTTGACCCACTGTAATCATACAGTCCCTTTAAGCGTAAGAGGAAGGCAGGAGTCAGAAGAGGAGATGTGATAATGGAAACAGAGGTGGGAGTAATATAATTGCTTTAAGGGGGGCCACCAACCAAGGAATGGAGACAAGTAGAAAAGACAGAATTTCCCCTAGAACTTACAAAAAGAACATGACCATACTGCGGACACCTTGATTTTGGCTCAGTGAGACCAATCTCAGTCTTCTGACCTCCAGAACTGTAAGATAATACATATTAGTTGTTTTCTCAGCTTTCATAGGTACTGTCAGAGAGTTTTCCAATGTGGTTGTACTAATTTAAACTCCTCTTGGCAGTATATGAGAGTTCTAGTTTTTCCACATTCTTGTTAGTACTTGGTATTCTCTCCTTCTGGCATTCCAGTTGTGTATATAGAGGCTGATTATTTCAGTTCACTCTGGAATTTGGTTGGTTTGGGGCAGGTGCAATTTTAATAAAGACTCAGTTTGCCTTTGATTCTCCTCTTTTACTTTGACATGCTTCTCCATGGCTTTTAATTGACAATTTGGAGAGTCTTTGTCCTGAAATACTGAAAATACGGAGGTTGATCTATCTCTGCTGTCCAAAGATTCCCAGACTTCCCACCTCATGAAACTTTAGACCTAGTTAATGTCTTCAAGATGAGACCCTGCCTGTGTTTGTGGCATGTCCTTTCCCCACAGCTGGTCTTTTTTTTCCTAGGCCTCACAAATAGGAAGAAACTTTTACTCCACTTTGTGAAGATTTACACCTAATTCCCTGGATTCCCTCATAGTCGCAGAACTCAGTAAATGTTACATGGGAAACCCAGTCTGAGATTCCTTAAGTCTCTAATTTTTCACTCCTGTCCTGTGAACCCCTAAAAGCTTTGATAGTTTTTCTCCTCTTCTGCAGAGGTCCTCTGCTTCGGCCAAGCATGAATTTTTTAAAATCTATTAGCCTTCTTTAATTGTTACAAGAAAGTAACTGGTCTGCCTCCACTTTTCTTCCATTACTCTCAAAATACAATTCAAATATGACTTTTCTGGTTCATTCCTATTTCCTCAGCACTCATCAGTTTTCTTTCTACTTCTTTATCTCTGTAGTTAAGACTGAATTCTTGAATGAATGACCCTCTTTCCTCAGCATTTACAAGTACTTGAAACACATATTTATATCCTCCCCATCGTCTCTGTAACTCATACTTGTCTTTTCAATCTCATGATAGAAATGAAGTGTTCCCTGACAACTCTTTCCCCATGCACCGCCAAACACAAACAAGACCTCCTCTGTCAGTTCCCACAGAATTCTGAATGTACCCAATTTCAGCACTTATCCCACTGTATTATTATGGCTCACCTACTAGTTTATCTGTGTCTCCCTCTCGGCTCTGCAAAAAGCTTCTGTCTACCTCTGTTCCATGCTACAGTCCTAGCAGAGAGCACAGTGCTCAGTAAATAACAGACATTCTGTTGAGATGGATCCCTAAAGTGTTAAATGTTCAAAACCTTTATGAATTTGAAGGAATTCTGA
This sequence comes from Aotus nancymaae, assembly GCF_030222135.1. Lineage (NCBI taxonomy): Eukaryota > Metazoa > Chordata > Mammalia > Primates > Aotidae > Aotus > Aotus nancymaae. The sequence continues at coordinate 50,959,541 of NW_026988413.1, forward strand.
AGAGAAAACAAACTGTAAAAATCAAAATAATCTTTCTTTTTAAAAACAGACTTGGAAGGTAAATGAGACCCTAATGTGAAATACTTTTAGAAAATAAACGACAATATGTATACTATATATACATGATAAACAGGGACATGAAAATATGGTTGCAAGAGCATTAGTGATGATTATTATAGGATGGGAAGCTAGGATGGATTCATAGATAAAAAATCCCAGTTTACTCTGTATATCAGGGCAAATTCCAAGTGGATCAAACAATTGCATATAAAATATGAAACTATTCAAGCCTAAAATAAGCTAGGAATGGGGGAAAACTTATCTGACTTAACATCCAGAAGCAATGATGAAAACCTGGATGATTTGATTACATTAAAAATTTTTTGCATGGAAAAAAAAAACCTTGAGCAAAATAAAAGGAAAAATGACAAACTAGAAAAAATTATTTTTAATTTTCACTAAAGATAAGGCATTAGTACATTATATAAAAAGCTTCTAAATGGGAATTAAAAAGCCAAAACCTCTATGGGGAAAAATGTAAATACTCTTCAGTATGTGTAAAAGATGCTCAGTATCACCTTTAAATAGAGAAATGTGGAATGTAGAGAGAGATACTTCTCATCTATCAAATTAGGAAAAAATCAAAAAGTTTGTTAACATACTCTGTTGGCAAGCTGGTGGGGAAAAGTCAGTCTCACACATTGTTAATTAGCATACAAACCTTATGGAGGGGCGTTTGTGAGTTCTTAACAAAATTATATAAGCAGTTACTCATTTACCCAGAAATTCTACTTATAAGGATCTATTCCATGGATGCACTGGCAAAAATATGAAGAGACATTCATTAGGCTGTTTGTTGCATGATTATTTGGAATACCAAAAATTGCAAACAACCCAAATGTTCATTACAGGGCATTAGTTAAACAAACTGTGCTGAATCCATAGAAAGGAATGTTCAATCCATAGAATTCCGTAGAATAAATAGAATTTTTTTTACAAATATGCTGAGAACTTTTATCGTTACCAGTTGAGATTAATGAAGTATAGAGCATCTTTACTGAAGATGAACTGAGGAGAGTACCACCTTTTTCCATTAATGATAGACCTTTGTTATCCAGCTGTCATAGTCCTGGGTAGGTGTCCTAGGTGCATGCCCTTGCCTCTTCTTTGGGATGTCTTAGTGTTAGGCCCTGCTTCCTAATGACTAGCTTTTCTGCACAGTTTGAAGCTGCTTCATTTTTGTTATTTTGTTTTTGTTTTCTGTTTTTTTGCCTTCGAGCAGTTTTCAGTTTTTAAGAAATTGTCCTCTAACTGGTACAGAAATTTGTCTAACCTTTTGGGCTGTATTCCATACATGTTCTTTGTCGTTTCTTCAAGGGCGTCCATAGCATCTGCCATTAGTGACTACAGTGCTTTTTTTTTTTTTTTTAGCATTATGTGAATTCACCAACAAGATGTATAGAACACTTTTTATTTTTTATAGAACTAGCAGAATAAAACTGATCTATTTTTAAAATGCAAGCCATTGCTTCTCTAATTTATCTGACAAAATGGGAGGCTTAAATTCCATGAAACATCTTTATAAAGTTTATTAACTTTTTATTCCACTTCTGGTAAGCAATGGTTGTTTCTGATTAAGAAGCAGCACTGTATGACCGATGTATTAATATGCTTCTACAGTGAGCTTTTCCTTTGCTCATGTTGGATTGTCTGGGGAAATATCCTACATATAGCTGGTATCATTGGGGAAGTTAATCACATGATATTAACTATAGCTTGGGAGGGTGGCACATGCAGCTATGAAAAGAAATGAGAAACTGAGCTTAGTGGCTCATATCTGTAATCTCAGGACTTTTGAGAGGCCAACGTGGGTGAATCACATGAGATCGGGAGTTCAAGACCAGCCTGACCAACATGGAGAAACTCCCTGTCTACTAAAAATACAAAATTAATTGGGCATGGTGGCACATGCCTGTAATCCCAGCTACTTGGGAGGCTGAGACAGGAGAATTGCTTGAACCTGGGAGGTGGAGATTGCAGTGAGCCAAGATTGCACCATTGCACTCCAGCCTGAGTGACACTCCGTCTCAAGAAAAAAAAAAAAAAGAAATGGGGGGAAAAAAATGAATGAGGAATATCTTTACCACTACGGAGAGGTCATCAACATTGTTAAGTTAAAAATCAGTGGATAAATATGTGTATAGTGCACTTTTGTTTACCTAAGAAAGAATTGGCATAAATATACATTTTCCTTACATTTTTAAAAAATTGAAGCATAAATCATAAAATCCAGAAAAATGGTGGCCAATCCTTGGGGGTGGGGGTTGGGTATGAAGAATACATTGGCAAAAACAGTGATAAAAGCTAGACTTCTGTGAATATACAAATATGCTTTTTTGTGTAGATTTAAGTTTGAAGCTGTATAAGTATTTTATATAGTTATAAATTGTTTCTGCATTCCTACTGGGATACACTTAAAGGAAAATAAAAACTGCCCCCCAAACCCATGAACTCTTTTCAGTAATAAATATATTGATTGTAGCATTAGTATTATTATTTTCAGACTTTTGTGTGAGTGGTGTGGGATAAAATAAATGTATAATAATATTGATAAGATAGTGAATCAGCATTTTCAGCACGAGAGAAAGAAGATACAAAGTGAATAAGATCAAAGTGAACTGATGATGTGCTTTTTTTCTTTAAAAAATAAAATTTGATTTATATATATTTCATGGCTCTGGCCACTGAAAAGGCCTGGAAATAATTGCCGTTCAGTAGTACTGAACCCATTTGTCATGCATGTTGTGATCTTTCCACATGATTTCCCATTCTAAGAAATCATAATTCCATGAAGAAATGGCTGATTTCAGGTCTGGGACAGGAAATGTATAGAATAATTCTGTAACCCTTTACATTAGAAAGCCAGGGAGATATCAAAGACTACTAGGATTGTATTGAAAGGGCTCAGAAAACACTGAATAGGTCACCTACCAAAGATAGAGTAATTTTAGCATGCAATAAAGTTAACAATTGCAAGGAATTGTCGAAATCCACCATACATTCGTAATGATACAAATAAAGAAATACTTTTTTATTGATAATGGTTAGACACCATTAATGATGCTATGGAACTTTGAAAACTGGTAAATAAAAGGAATACAATCATTTTTTTTCTGCTTGTCCTAAACAAATGATACCTCAGAGAAACCAAATAATTCATGAGAGAAATTTGTTTACTTATTTAAGTATTGCCTCTAATAAATGCAGAATGAATGTTGGAATCTCTTCATTTTGCAGTCTCCAATGAATTAGCAGACCTAAAGATTATTATTAGTGACTGTTAATTTTATTTAAAAAGGCAAACAGTTCCTAAAATTTCAGTCACTACATGTGCAGTAGTTTTGTTAAAAATGCTAAAACCAGAAGTCTTATCAAATTCTTACGTGTATAAGTGGTTTTCAACTTGGTTGCTCTTTTGAATCACTTAGACAGTGTTTTAAAATCCCAAAGCCTTGGCTGCAATTACATTAGACTCTCTAAGAGCAGGACCCAAGCATAAGGATTTTTAAAAGCTCCTCAGTTATTTCAAGATGCAGTCAAGGTGAAAAACACTATTTTAGATTCAACGGATGATTTACAGGAAACACAGGATCAGAGGATGCAATCTGCAAAATCTAGCCTTTGGGAAACTGTAGGACAGATGTCTCGGTATCTTAGACAAATAATGAAAAAGAATAAGAAGAGAGCGCTATAGATGAGGTTGATGATACATCAGCTAGTTATGTGAATGATTTATGGAGTCTAAATCAAACAAAGCATTAAAAAAAATTCCTAACTCAATCAGGCAAATGTCATCACTGATTGTTAATTTTGTAAAGCATAAGAGAACTGTGGCTATATATTTTTGTGTAATTTTTATTTTTATGTCAATAATTTGTGGGATTCAGGTAGTTTTTGGTTACATGCAGAAGTTTTATAGCAGTGGTTTCAGAGATTTTGGTACACCCATCACCCAAGCAGTGTACACTATATCCAATATGTAGTCTTCTATTCCTCACCCCACTCCCACCTTTCTCCCCCATCACATCCCTAAAGTCCAATTTTTCCTTCTTATGTCTTTGCTTTCTTACAGCTTCACTCCTACCTATAAGTGAGAACATACAATGTTTGTTTTTCCATTCTTGAGTTACTTCACTTAGAATAATGACCTCCTGTGGCTATATTTTTAAAGAAAATAGTTTCTACTATTAGATACACTTGTGATTATGAGTGAAATGATAGAATGCTATTAGTGCCAAAATAACTGGTAGTGATGGAGGGGCATTGGCAGGGATATAGATAAAAACAAGAGTGATTTGACAAATGCTGACGCTAAGTGATGGATACACAGAGGCTCATTATACTATTCTCTCTACATTATATGTTTGAAACCTATAAAAACTGTTTTCAAAATTTTAAGGAAAGCACTTAAGGCAGAGGAAGGAAGTCAGCACAGAAGAATAAGAAGAAAAATTTAGAGAAGTAGAAAAAACAGGAAAAAATGGGGTCATGGGCAGTGTTTTTCAAAGGAAAGAGTGATCAACAGAAATCCAATGAGAGATCAGAAAAATACCCACTGTTTTTGGCAGTTGGAATGATAGTGTGATTTTTACCAGAACAGTTTCAGTGGTATTGTGGCAATGGAAAGTCTGGTTGCAGTCTGGAAGAGGCAAGGAAATGTGTGTAGACTGTTACTACAAGGAGCAACAGGACAGTGGCTGCAAATGAATAGTTTTTAGAGTTAAGGTGGAGTGTGTTGGCATGTTTTTTGTACTTCTTTATATCATGAGAGAGCATTTTCAAGCATCTTTTATTGATCCTAGGAGGAAGCTAGTAGAATGTGGGATGCTAAAAATACGAAAGAAACAAATAATCTTAGAGGAGATGAGATGGGATGAAATAGAGAAGAGAAATTGAGGACTAGGTTTTGGACATGCGTTCCTGTCAAAGTTGAAGACTAGAAATAGAGGGGAAGAAAGTAGAAAATTGAAGGGATTCTTTTCTAGAAGCCTTTATTTTTCTGAGATAGGAGAGATGGCCATCTTCATATTATCAGTGGATTGAGGCTTACAGAGTTAGAAGTTTGGAAAAGATTGTGTATGCTTTATATCCCTGTTAAAAAAGGAAGGATTGGCCATGTGTGGTGGCTCACGCCTATAATCTCAGGAGGCCGCGGCAGGCAAATCACAAAGTCAGCAGTTCAAGATGACCCTGGCCAACATGGTGAAACCCCATCTCTACTAAAAATACAAAAGTAAGCTGGACGTAGTGTCAGGGGCCTGTAATCCCAGCTACTCTGGAGGCTGAGGCAGGAGAATCACTCAAACCCAGGATGCAGAGGTTGCAGTGAGCTGAGATTGTGCCACTGCACTCCAGCCGGTTGACAGAGTCAGACTCCATCTCAAAAAAAAAAAGGAGACCAGGTGTGGTGGCTCACACCTTAATCCCAGCACTTTGGGAGGCCAAAGCGGGTGGATCGTCTGAGGTTCGGAGGTCGAGACCAGCCTGACAGACAAAAATACAAAATTAGCTGGGCGTGGTGGCACATGCCTGTAATCCTAGCTGCTCGAGAGGCTGAGGCAGGAGAATCACTTGAACTCAGGAGGAGGAGGTTGCAGTGAGCTGAAATTCACACCATTGCACTCCAGCCTGGACAACAAGAGTGAAACTCTGTCTCAAGGGAAAAAAAAAAAAAAAAAGGAAGGATTGCAGTACAGAATGCATACCTAGTTGGTCATGGATTCCATAACTTTATGTTGCTGCCATTATGAGGAGGAAAAACAGCAACAAAAAACCAAAACATAAGAAATCTCATAGGGCCCATAGCCAGATATTTTCAGTTATTCCATTCTAATATTTTATATTCAAAATTTGCATTTTAATATCTATTAATCTTAAATGAGATTTCTCTGAGTTTTAAAAAGGCCTGTTTTGGTTCTATCTTGAGTTTTATTGAACTATAATTAAAGAAAATTACATGTATTTACAATTAGTTTTAGTTCATATAAATGTTTATTTGCTCCTAATATATTGTTCGGACCATAAAGTTCCAGAACTTAGAAAGAAAAATCCTTACCCACTCCAGTGACTAAAGTAGAAAGAATGATGAAAAACTTACTAACTTGGGGCAAATAACTTACCTGTGTTTTGTTCTAGTATTATCTATCTAAACTATTTTTAGTGTATTTGGGCATTTTTTTCCAATAATACTTTAGACTGTTACATTTTTTATGTGAAATTGATTTGTTTTGTCATTATTTCATATTAGGAAGGACTACTAAAGTTTATAGTATATAAGTATTTGAAAAGTAGTGTTTGCAAGTTTGCTTTATGGCCTTCAGTATTTGACTTTTATATAACTCCCATTAAAGTGAATGAAATATGATATATTTTATTGTGTCAGGCAGATTCTAAGATCACCTCCAGTAACATTTATCTGGTATTTGCACACTTTTGTAATATTTTCTTCTTGAGTATAGGCAGAACTTGCTTCTAGCTTGTACATACAAAGTGGATATTCCTCTTGTGATTAGGTTACATGAAGTTTTAACCTCCATTTTGCTATCAGGCTCCCTCTCTGTTGCCTTCTTGCAACATATTGGTAACATATTCATACTATAGAATGTGATAGAATGTGATAGAGCAGTGCTGCCCAACACAGTGTCTGCCAACTTCATGTCCACATGTAGCTATTAAAATGAAAGTTCAGGTGCTGGGCACTTTGGGAGGCTGACGATACAAGCAGCTGTCATACCATTCCACTTGGCAAGAGCCAAGGTCAACTTCCAGCCAACAGCAAGCTAGCAACTGAGGCCGTCAGCTCACAAGGAACTGAATCCTGCCAGCAACCATAAGAGCCTAGAAGCAGATCCTTCCCCAGTTGAGTCTTCAGATGAGACTTCACCCGTAATTGATACCTTGATGACAGCCTTGTGAGAGGTCCTGAAGCAGAGGACCCAACTAAGCCATGCCTGGATTCCCAACCCAAAGAAATTATGAGATAATATATGTATGTTTTTAAAATAAGCAGTTAATGTTTATGGCAAGTTGTTACATGACAATGGATAACTAGTACATTTATGAAACAGAAAATATTAAAGATATTTTAAAGGCAGTAGATTACTGGCTTCCTTTGCTTTTATAATCTGGGTGATATAGGTGAAGGCCTGGCAGTTGATTGAGAACTGGGCCGGTTAGGAAAAGGAGTGAGCAAGAAATGGGTAGCAGCCTGCTCACAAAGGAGGCACTTAACCAAACTATGAAGGCTGACTCTTTCAGACCAAATCTTGCAAAGAACAGACAGTTGTCTTAAAATATGACCAGCAACCTCTACTAGGATAATCTGTTCCATGTACTTTGCATTTGCTGTTTCTTCTATCTGAATCGCTCTTTCCCTGAATATCCAGATGGATTATATCCTTGCTTCATTCAGAGAGGTCCTCCCTGGTAAATATATAAAATAGCACATCCTATCACTCTCACTTCTCTAATCTTGCTTTATTTTTCTTTAAGGCACTTAGCACTTCCTGACATTATGTTACATAATGACTTATCATCCTTCTTCACTCGAGCATGATCTCTATATGGATGGGAACTTGCTTATTTTATTTACCATTGCATATGCAGTTTTTACAGCAGTGCTTGGTATGTAGTAAGTGGTCAGCAGGTATTTGTTGAATGGATGAATGCTTAAATCCTTCCAGGTATATTTGGCACTGCCCAGTATTTGGGCATCTGGAGGCTGGCAGAGTTTTAAGGAGTGCTGCTTTTTCTTGATCAGACCCCAGTCAGTTGCCTAGACATGAGGTGTTTGGTCCTTTTATAGGGAGATGCAGGAGAAGCAGCATCATACAGACTGAGGTTTAGGCACAGCTAGTCAAGACTAAGGCAAGACCTATGATTCCTGCTACTCTGAGATAAACTGGACATTCAAGCTGTCCTGTGAAGCCTTAAACCAGGGATCTAGGGATAGTAAGGAAATTAAGGCTGATATAACTCCAAAGGGGAAATGATATAACTCCAAACCTGGACCCCCTTTTCATTTTACTTTCAGTTCATTCGTTCATTCAGTAATTGATTTCTAAGTGTTAAATCTAGGTAAAAGAAATACAGAGGAAAATAAGTCAAATAATATGCCTGCTCTCATTTAACTGAGGTTTTAGAGGGGAAGGACAGACAGTCAAAACAAACTACTAACTTCTTACAGTGTTCAGGGTTAGGGAAGAAAGTAAAAGAAGGTACTCGAATAGAGAAAGTGGGAAGAGACAAACTGAGCATTTAGACGATTTATATCCTTTAATCTCCATGTGAATTAGCTCAAGATTTGGGATGGGTCTGACCCTACACATTTTGGAAGCTATAAGGGTTCTTACTGCAATGAATTCAAGAAGACAGAGATGGGGGATAAAATCAAAGGTAGACTTTCTTAATCAGAGGTTTTTCCCCAGAGCTATTATTACCTGGTAGGAGTACTATACATAGAATTATCTTCTAAATTATAAAATACTGTTTTAATAGTAGTTAAGTTGTTTAATGTGAGTTTAAGTTCCACATTTCTACCTGTGTTGTAATCACTAGTGATTAATTTTTTAAAAAGTTTGCACAAGGCAGTAATCTGAATAATACATTCCCAGGTAACTGGGAATTAACCTGTGATTTTCTTTCTATAAATTATTTGATTATCAGAATGTACAGTAGGTGTTCTATAAATTTTTATCAAATAATTAAAATTATATAGGTAATATGAACACTTTATAACTACATATGAAAGAAATTAAAGTAGAACTGAGCTTTGGCTGGGTGTGGTGGCTCACTCCTGTAATCCCAGCACTTTGGGAGACTGAGGTGGGAGGATTGCTTGAGCCTAGGAGGTTGAGATCAGCCTGGCAACATAGGGAGACCCCATCTCTACAAAAAGTAAAAAATAATAAAATTAGCTAAGTGTAATGGTGCGTATCTGTGGTCTCAGCTACTTGGGAGGCTGAGGTAGGAAGATCACTTAAGCCCAGGAGGTCAAGGCTACAGTGAGCCATGACTGTGCCACTGTACTCCAGCCTGGGTGACAGATTGAGACCTTGTCTCTTAAAAAAAAAAAAAAAAAAATTCAAGATTTAGATATACAATTTTGTTTGTAAGCTTTAAATATATTTGACTTAAGTAATTTATCATTAATCACATTTGCTGAGCTAATATAGGCAAAGTTTGGCTGAAACCCTCAATAGTAATTTGTTCTGTATAGATAAGATTTCTATAAAAGTGATACTGTTCCCTAAAAAAACAATACTCAATTGGATATGATGGCTCACACCTGTAATCTCAGCACTTTGGAGGCTGAGATAGGAGGACCGTTTGAGTCCAGGAGTTTGAGACCAGCCTGGGCAACATAGTGAGACCTTATCTCTAAGAAAAAAAGAAAAGAAAAAAAAAACTTCATTCTTTTATTTAAGAAATATTTACTTCTGCTATTCCAGGCACTGTGCGAGGTACCAAATGTGCTTTGAAGAAAAGAGGCATTGTCCTTGCCTTCATGGAGTTTACAGCCAAGTAGAAGAAACATACTTCAAACAAATATGTTTAGAAATTGTGGTAAATTGAAAAAAAAAAAAAAAGAACAGATTGTTGTGAGAAAATTACCAAAGAAATATTTTGATTTTGATGGGGAAGTTGAAACACTGAAGGATCTGGCTGGGTGTGGTGGCTCACACCTGTAATCCCAGCACTTTGGGAGGCCGAGGTGGGCAAATCATGAGGTCAGGAGATCGAGACGACCCTGGCCAACATGGTGAAACCCTCTCTCTACTAAAATACAAAAAAATTAGTCAGGCATGGTGGCATGTGCCTGTAGTCCCAGCTACTCGGGAGGCTGAGGCAGGGGAATAGTTTGAACCTGGTAGGCGGAGGTTATAGTGAGCCAAGATTGTGCCACTGCACTCCAGCCTGGCAACAAAGCAAGGCTCCGTCTCAATAAAAAATAAAAAACTAAAAAAATAAACTGAAGGATCTAATATTTTATCTTTCTTAAAAATGCTAAACTGCCATAGTTTTATGAGTATTATTGGAAGACATGAGACTCTTGGGTTAGAGAAAAAGAACTTTATTACAACACAGCAAGAATCATGAGCATTAGCATATTGTTTTTTAGTTTCACATGCCTCCATATATTATAGGGAGATATGACATGGGCCCATGTGGATGATAAGTGTGCAGAGAAATTGCATGACAGGTAAGGAACCTTGAGCTGGAAGAAACTACCACTTTTGTAGTGACAGTAAACAAGTCTGCTCTTTGTCTGCAGGATGATGTTACCGTCTCTCTCAAGATTTCTTGCCAAGTATAAGAGCAAACCAGGGCCTTGCATTATTGGCATGCCCTGAAAGAACATGTAGGGTTACTTGGGGCCCATGGTGGATTGCTGCTTTATTGAGGAAGAGGGAGGCCAAAGTTGTCTCTGAGATAATTTCTCTTAAATAACTTTACTGAGGTATAGCTGGCATACAATAAACAGTACATATTGAAAGTATACAATTTGATATGTTTTGACATATGAGTGCACCCTTGAAATCATCACAACCATCAGTCAACTAACATATTCGTCACTCCCAAGTTTCCTTGTATGGCTTTGTAATTAGTCTCTCCACTATCTCCCTCCCGCATCATCAGGCAAACACTGATCTGCTTTTAGTTACTATATGGTAGTTTGTAGCTCCCAAAATTTTGTACAAATTGAATGATTAGGATATATATTATTTGTTTGACTTCTTTCATGCATCATGGTTTTACTGAGATTCAACTGTACTGTAGTATGTTTTTGTTGCTGCACAGTATTCCATTGCATGGATGTATTAGTTTGTTTATGCATTGGCCTGTTGATGGACATTGGGTTGTTACCAGTTTTTGCTACTATAAATAAAGATACTGTGAATGCTCAGGTACAATTCCTTGTATGGACATATACTCTTATTTTTATTGGATAAATATCTAGAAGCAGAATAATGTAACAATATGTTAGGTATATAGTTAACATTTTAATGAAATTCTAAATTATCTTGCAAAATGAGTATACAATTTTTTATTTCCACAAGCTATACAAGAGTTCTAATTCCTTTATCCTTGCCAAGGACCATTTTTTTTTTTTTTTGGAAATTGAGTCTAACTGTGTTGCCCAGGCTGGAGTACAGTGGCATATTCTTGGCTCACTGAAACCTCTGCCTCCCGGGTTCAAGCGATTCTCGTGCGTCAGCCTGCCAAGTAGCTGGGATTACAGGTGTGCACCACCACACCCGGCTAAATTTTGTATTTTTATTACAGACAGGGTATCACCATTCAGACCAGGCTAGTCTGAAACTCCCAACCTCAGATGTTCCACCCACCTCAGCATCCCAAAATTCTGGGATTACAGGCACAAGCCACCTCATTCAGCTGTGATATGGTCACTCTTTTTAATTTTAGTCATTTGAACGGTTATGTAGTGATATCTAGTTGTGGTTTTAATTGCATTTTCCTGTTGACTAAAGATGTTGAGTATTTTTTCATGTGTTTATTTGCCATTCATATACCTTCTTTGATAAAGGTACCATTTTTTAAATGAGGCCATTACTATTGAGACTTGAGAGTTCTTCATGTGTTCTAGATACAAGTACTTTATCAGATATATAGGAAATTGATTTTGCCTTCCTAGAGCATGTATTTTCATTTTCTTAGCAGTATTTTTTGAAGAGCAGATACTTTTAATTTAGATGATTTCCAGTTTCTTCTTTTATGGACCATACTTTTGGTTTTATATCATGTCTAACTCATGGACAGAAAAGTACCCTCAGATGTTTTGTATCAGAATATTTAATCTTTTTTGAGTTAATTTTTATATAAGTTACAAGACTGTAGATTAAAGAGGATATTTTTCCATATAGTTTTTCAATTGTACAGTATCATTTGTTGAACTCTACCCTGTGTCCACTAAATTGTGTTTTCACCTTTGTCAAAATTCAGTCTCCTAGATATGTGTGGGTCTATTTTTGTAGTCTCTATTCTGCACCATTAATCTTTGTGTCTGTCTTTACCCCAGTACCAGTGTATTAATTGTTATAGTTTTATATGTATTGAAATCAGGTTGTATTAGTACTCCAACGTTGTTCTTTTTCAAAGTTGCTCTGACTATTTTGAGTTCTTAGCCTTTTCAAATGATTTTTGGATGTTTTTTAAATTTCTACAAGAATAAAGCTTGCATTCATTTTAAATGAGATAACATTTAATATGTAGATTAATTTAAGGATAATTTACATTTAACAATATTGAATCTTTGAACTATGAATGTTATCTCTTTCCATTTATGTAGGTCTTCTTTATCTCAGCATTCTTTTTGCAGTTTTCAGTGTGCAAATATTTTCCATTTTGTCAGATATATCTAAGTATTTCATATTTTTGTGCTATTCTAAATTGTATTCTTTTAAAATTTCAACTTCTGATTGCTCATTGGTAGTATATAGACATATGAGTGAGTTTTGCACATTAATCTTATATCTTGCAACTTTGCTAAATTCAGTTATTATGTTAACTCTAGTAGCTTTTCTGATAGATTCCATCAGATTTTCTATAGAGATGAGTATGTATTGTCTAAAATGACTGTGTGCCTTTCCAGTCTGAATGTCTTATTTATTTACTTATTTATTTAGGTCTCATTACACTGGCCAGAACCTCCAGGGTATGTTGACTAGAAGTAGTGAAAGCTAACATTGTTGTCTTGTTGCTGATTTTTGAGCAAAAGTATTACTTTTTCTCTTAAGTATTCAGTTAGCCATAGTTTTTCATAGATGCCTTTTATTAGGTTAAGGGTGTGTTCCTTTCTGTTCCTTGTTGACTGAGAGGTTTTATTAGGAGTGAATGTTAGATTTTTTCAAATGCTTTTTCTTCATTTATTCAAAAGAGCGTATACTTTTTCTTTTGAGTTTGTTAACAAGATGAATCATATTGACTGATTTTTAAATCATTAAGCTGGCCAGGTATGTTGGCTCATAGACAAACTATGAATTTCTGACGTAGATCTCCTTGGTTATGATATATTATTTTTTTATATATTGATTGGTTAGATTTGATGAAATTTTGGTTATAATTTTTGCATCTACATAAGGAATATTGTTTTGTAGTTTTTATTTTTCTTTAATATATCTGGTTTTTATATCAGGATAGTGCTGGCCTCAGAATGAGTTAGGAATTCGTATAGAATTGGTTTTATTTCTTTCTTAAATTGCTTGATAAAAATCACCACTGACGTCATCTAAGCCTGCAGTTTTTCTTTGTGGAAAGATTTTTGACTAAAAGAATCAATAGGCATGGTGCTATTCAGTCTATTTATTTCTTCTTGAGTGAGCTTTGGCAGTTTGTATCTTTCAAGGAATTTGTGTATTTTATGAAAGTTTTCAAGTTTATTTACATAAAGTTGTTCATAATTCCTTTATTAACTTTTAGTATCTGCAGAATATTTTGTAACATGTAATGAGATCTCCGTTATTCTTAACATGGCTAATTTGTTTCTACTCTTTTTACCTAATTCATCTGGCTAGAAGTTTGTCAATTTTACTCATCTTTTCAAAGAACCAGTTTTTGGTTTCAGTATTTCTTGTTTTCATTTTCTGGTTCATTGATACCTGTTCAGAGCTTTATTATTTTATTTATTCTCTTTACTTTGGTTTTTATTTCCCCTTCCATGTCCATAAAATGAAAGTTTAGGTCATTGATTTGAGACTTTCTCTCGTTTCAAATGTAAGGATTTGTATACATTTTCCCCAAGTATTCCTTTGGTGACATCCCACAAATTTTGATATGTTGTGTTATAATTTTCATTCAGTTCAAAATACTTGCAATTTCCCTTTTGATTTCTTTTTTGATTCATGGGTTATTTAGAAGCACTGTATAGTTCCAAGTATTTGAGGATTCTTTTTGGATATCTTTTTGTTACTGATTTCTAATCTGAAACTATTTTGGTAAGAGAACAAGCTTTGTATGGCTTGAAGCCTTTTAAACATATTGAGACCTGTTTAATTGAACCAAATATTGTCGATCTTGGTCAATATTCCATGTGCACTTAAAAAGAATGTGTGTTTGCTGTTTTGCATGAATTACTTTATGAATTTAAAGTAAGTCAATTGGGTGTTAGCACTGTTCGGTTTTCTATGTCCCAATTTTCTGTGTACTTATTGTTTTGATTCTTGGAAAAGGGAGGAATTGAAATATTCAACTATAATTGTGAGTTTTTCTTTTTCTTTTTATTTTTTTTTCTGAGATGGAGTCTTGCTCTTTTGCCCAGGCTAGAGTGCAGCAGTACAGTCTTGGCTCATTGCAACCTCTCCCTCCCTGCTCCAAGCAATTCCCCTGCCTCAGCTTCCCTAATAGCTGGGATTACAGGTGCACACCACCATGCCTGGCTAATTTTTTTGTATATTTAGTAGAGACGGGGTTTCATCATGTTGGCCAGACTGGTCTCAAACTCCTGACCTCAGGCAGTCTGCCCGCCTTAGCCTCCTAAAGTGCTGGGATTACAGATGTGAGCCACCGCGCCCAGCCTTTTCTATTTTTTTTAATGTAGATTAGGTTTCAAAATATATGACCTGCATATCAAATGCAGTGAATAGTGAAAGTGGAAAATTATTATTACTAGCATTATTATAAAAGGCCTCATTAGGACACATCTTTGGTTTGCCCTATAGTATGAGTTATTTGGAACATCATCTTCATACGCAAAAGAAACATTTACCTAATTCTGTTGTTTTATCATTTATCTAATTCGTGTTATTGTTTTGCTTGGCAGCTTCTATGTTTTTGAAGCAGGCATTTGAGGGAGAATACCCCAAATTATTACGTCTTTATAATGACTTATGGAAGCGTCTTCAACAATATGGTCAGAATATCCAAGGGAATTTTAATGCCAGTGGAACTACAGACCTCTATGTTGACCTACAACTCATGGAAGATGATGCACAAGATATATTCATACCAAAAAAGCCGGATTATGAGTATGTTTGTTTAATTTGACCTGTTGGCATCTTAAGGATTTTTATCTTTTATTTTTATTTTAAATTATAAACCAAGTATATACTAAGTCTCTAAATGTTTGTAATTTATTTGTATACCTTAAAAGAATTTGCAGTACTTTTAACTGAAGAAGTCAGTCTTCACCCTTAGTTGAGCACTTCTACTTAATGTTACACTTTAAAATTGACTTCCTGATGGAATCAGTCTTTTAGCTAGAAGATGATCATGTTGTGGTCATTGTATTTTAATAGATGTTATTATATACCTCTAATTACCTTAGATGTTATAATTATACCTGTATCATTAATTGATGGACTGCTGGCATAAATGTGACATAAAAGGAACTGGGGTATTCAGAAAATACAGGGGAGGTAAATCTTATGTTGGAATAGGTTCTTAGTCAATGTGTTAAGAAAAAGCGGAGTAGAGTCATCCGTTGGTATTTGTAGGGGATTGGTTCCAAGACCCATAGGGAAGCTCAAGTTTCTTAGGTAAATTGACATAATATTTGCATTTAACCTATGCACATCATCTCTCAGTTACCTATAAAACCTAATACAATGTAAATGTTATGCGTAGAGTTACTATATTGCTTAGGGAATAAGAAAAAATATGCATAAATGTTTCATTACAGCCACAACCATTGTGGGCCTAACTAGGTTTACAATCCATGGTTGGTTTAATCTTTGGATGTGGAATTTGCAGAAATGGAGGTCCAACTGTATAGTCAAAATTACCCCTGAAAATCTCTTAGGCCACCCATAAAGTATAGTAGCATAGCCATATTTAGGAGCCATACTGGAAACCAATGTACCATCTCAGCAAGTTTAGCCCACCCAGCTTTTCCTCCAAAATTGAAAGAGTGTTTTAAACTTTCAATTTGAGCATTAGATCACGTGATTGGCTTTCACATCTACCTTTAAACACTAGAAACTTATTTATTGTGTCAAGGCCTGCTAAAGCAGTAGCAGTTCCTTATCACCTACCTTGTAAGAAAAATGTTGGATAGACTCATGAGTGCTGTTTAAATAGTTGTTTCTCTTTTAATTTTATTCCTAAATACATATAGTTGAATTTGTGTCCAGTATAGTTAGAAGTTCTGTCTAGCAGAATACAGTATATAGAAGTTCTGACTAGTGCTGGTCAGAGTGACACATGCTTGTAATCCCAGCTACTTGGGAGACTCTCTTGAGCCTAGGAGTTAGAGGCCAGTCCAGGCAACATAGTGAGACCCTGTCTTTCTTTAAAAAAAAAAAAAAAAAAAGGAGTAGTTTTGACTGGCAATATAAATGGCCATTATAGTCTAGAATCATAGAAAGAGATGAGATTATCTTCTTGGTAACTCTTTTATATAGGCAAATTCAGTTAGGCCTGATAGGGCAAAAGAGGACAGAACCTATATCTGTTGATCTTCAAAGATTTAATGATATACCACAGTTTTTCAAAGTATATATAAAATAGCAAATGTAGTATAATTCTATTTCTGGCTTAGTTTTATTTTTAAATCTATATGCATGCACTAAAAAAGGTCTAGAAATACACAAAGCAAACAGTAACAGTAGTTGATTTCCAGGAGGTAGAATCCTTATTTTGAGTTTTCTGCTTTTATATAAAATGAATACATGTTACTTATGTTTAAAAAAAAAAAGAAAGAAGGAAGGAAGAGGAAGGGAAGGGAAGAGGGAGGGGAGAAAAGAAAGAAAGCCAGGTGAGGTGGCTCATGCCTGTAATCCCAGCTACTTGGGAGGCTGAGGCAACAGAATGGCTTGAACCTGGGAGGTGGAGGTTGCAGTGAACTGAAATCGTGCCACTGCCCTCCAGCCTGGGTGATAAAGCAAGACTCAGTCTCAAAAAACAAAGTAAATTCAATGGAGGGAAAACAAATTAGAGTGAAAAAAGCCACAGTGTTTTCACTAATAGGATATTATTGTCACTTTTTGGAGATGAATTCAGTAAAGTGATTGGTAAGGAAAATGAGATATAAGAGCCATATTTCAAGATGTCAAAAAATGATGAGGATTCAAGGACACAAACACAAGGAAGAGTTGAGTTTTCATGGATGGAAGTAGCCAGTGGAAAGAAAAGAGATGGGAAATGTAAGAAAGAAAAGAGATAATGAATGGAACCAGGCCCTAGAGGAATCAGAAGAGAATCAAAGCATGAATAGCAAGGGTTATCATTTTTCATGATTCTTTACTCGTGTCAAAATTTCAGTAGCGATAATTGCTATGAAGAAAGTAAAATAATACTATAGAGTTGCTTACCATATAGAATGTCAGAGAAAGCTTCTATGAAGAGGTAATATTTGACCTGAGATCTAAACAGTGTGAAAGAGTCAACCATGGGAAATTTAGCGTAAGGTTTTTGCAGGCAGGAGAACAAATTTAGAGGCCTTAAGAAAATTAAGGCTGGGTGCGGTGGCTCACACCTGTATCCAAGCACTTTGGGAGGCTGAGGCAGGTGGATCACTTGAGGTTAGGAGTTTGAGACTAGCCTGGCCAACATGATGAAATCCTGTCTCTACTTAAAAAAAAAAAATTAGCTGGGTATAGTGGCACATGCCTATAATCCCAGCTACTCAGGAGGCTGAGGCAGGAGAACTGCATGAACCCAGGAGGTGGAGGTTGCAGTGAGCCCAGATCGTGCCACTGCACTCCAGCCTGGGCAACAGAGCAAAATTCCATCTCAAAAAAAAAAAAAAGAAAGAAAGAAAAGAAAATTAAGATGAAGAGGTTTGAAAAACAGAAAGAAGCCAGTGTAGCTGGAGCATAATGAATGAAGAAGGGAAGTGTTTAAGATTGGATCAGAAAGGAAAGGAAGTGTGAGATCATGTAGAGCTTTATAGGTGATGGTAAAGGGATTGGGAGTTTATCCTAATAAAGTGAGAAATCATTGATTTAGAGGAATGATGTGAACTGATAAACATTTTAAAATTAGCACTCTGACTGCTATGTAGACATCTAAGGGAGGTCAGCACAGAGTTGGGGAAGTGAAAGATGGAAGCTATTTTGTTTATCCAGATAAGAGATGATAATGATTTGAACTGGGATGAGCAGATGAGGTGCTAATTTGGTCAGATTGAGTCAACATTTATTTTGAAGCAGGATATATAGAGGGCAAGCCATGGATTTGAGACCACAGGGGAATCAAGGATATTAACTAGTTGGTGGAAGATTGACTGGTTAAGATAGGAAGACTTTTTTCAAAGCATTGTATTGAATTAAGATATTTCTTTTCAAACTGGTGAATTGAAAATGCGAATAGAGTTGTTGAAAAGGTAATTAAATATGAGTCAGGGCTAGAAATATGTATTTGGAAGTCATCATGTACTTTTGTTTTGTTCTGTTTTTTGAAATGGAGTCTTACTCTGTCACCCATGCTGGAGTGCAGTGGTTTGATCTCTGCTCACTGCAAACTCTGCCTCCTGGGTTCAAGCGATTCTCCTGCCTCATCCTCCCAAGCAGCTGGGATTACAAGCGCACACCACAATGCCTGGCTAATTTTTGTATTTTTAGTAGAGACAAGGTTTCGCCATTTTGGCCAGGTTGAACTCCTGACCTTAGGTGATCCGTCTGCCTCCGCCTCCCAAAGTGTTGGGATTACAGGCATGAGCCACTGTACCAGGCCATCATCATGTACACTTTTTAAACTGTGGAATTGGAAGAGATTACATAGGGAAGATGTATATGTATATAGAGAAAAGAGAGCCTTGGTCCAAGAAAGGTACCAGCATTTATAGATTAGACGGTGGAGTGGCAGCCTACAAAGGAGACAAAGAAAGAAAAAAGGGTGAGATAAGAGGACAACTCAAAGCAGTGTGGAGGCCCAAAGAATGAGTTCATTTATGTTAGAGTCTGGAAATCATCCTAAAAGCAAACAGCAAAATGAAGAAGCGTCTGTTCAAGAAAGTCTATGAAAATTTGGTTAGAAAAATGGGAGACTGTGGTATTTGAGCTGAGATTGTTCCCTTCTTATCCCCTGTCAGCTTAGTGAAGTGGAGATTCTTCTCTAGACACAGTAGTCAAGAACATAGGGCTCCCTCTCTACTAGCTCCCAGCTGGAAGGCTCTCTTCCTGGGAAGAGCAGGACCTCAACATTTCTCCTAATGCCCTCAGCAGACAGTTGCTGAGGTTAATTTTCCAGATAAGTGAGGTCAGGAGTAGGGACCTCCCATATTGTGCACAATTCCCATGCAGTGACTGGGTCCTTCAGCATGGCAGGCTTAAAGTAATGGGGCCCCAATTACCTTTGCCTGGGCTTTTGAAATAGTCATTCTTTGCCAGGAAATAAAAAGTGAAAGACCTCATCCTTCTACCAGGTGCTCACTTCCTAGAGTGAGGTTGTTCCCAGAACAAACTGAAGGTTAGGCTACTATTTCTCACTGCCCAATAACAAGATGCAGATGAACTGGGGAGGAGGAGAATTTTTTATTTCTGTAACTAGTTGCAGGGATAAGGCCAGGAAAATAGCACCATACCAACTTAAAATTACAAAGTTTTCCAGAGCTTATATACCTTCTAAGCTGTATGTCTACATGTAAGTGTGCATTTATCTAAAGACATAAGTGATTAACTTAATTTAATCTGTAAGTTCTGAGTCTTGAAGACCTTCCTTTGGAGCCTCAGTAAATTTACTTAATCTAAATGGCTCCAGGTGCTGGGGTGACTACTCTTATCTTGTGTCCTACTAAATCATGGAGGTTTGGGAAGTTCCATCACCTATAAACTTGTTTGTGGAGGCCTGGAGAGTTTCTTCAGACCCCCAGTAAAACCTGTTTAATCCTAAAAGGGTCCTGTTAAGAATTCCTTTGTTATCTTGTCATGCTTTAAGGCCCAGGAGAGGCCTAGGCAAAACTCTTGGTGGGCTTTTGTTACATCCCAGCCTTTGTATAATGGCACTGGCTCTTTCAGCTTTTAATATTTAGCTTAACCACTTGGTCAGTGCTGAAACAGTTGTTATGGAGGCCTACATTAGTGAGACCTGGGCTTCCACAAGGTGTCAATCAGAAAGAAGCTTGCCATGTTCTCCACCCTCAGATCCACGCCCTGGCATAAAGATTTTGCCTGGGGTAGAGGCAGGCAATAAAACAGGTCCTAGGTCAGGTGTGGTGGTCTCCCAGCACTTTGGGAGACCAAGGCAGGCAGATGACTTGAGCCCAGGAGATTGAAACCAGCCTAGGCAAAATAGACCCCGTCTCTACAAAAAATAAAAAACTTAGTTGGGCTTGGTAGCCCGCACTTATTGTACCAGCTACTTGGAAGGCTGAGGTGGAAGGATCACTTGGGTCCCGGAAGGGAGCAGTGAGCAGTGATCACACCTCTATAATCCAGTTTAGGTGACAGAACAATGCCCTTTCTAAAAGAAAGAGAAAAAAAAAAAAAGGAAGGAAAGAAAAGGAAAAAGGGAATGAAAGAGAAAAACAGCTCTTTTTTTTTTTTTGAAATGGAGTTTCACTCTTGTTACCCAGGCTGGAGTGCAATGGTGCGATCTCGGCTCACCGCAACCTCCGCCTCCTGAGTTCAGGCATTTCTCCTGCCTCAGCCACCTGAGTAGCTGGGATTACAGGCACGCGCCACCATGTCCAGCTAATTTTTTGTATTTTTAGTAGAGACGGGGTTTCACCATGTTGACCAGGATTGTCTTGATCTCTTGACCTTGTGATCCACCCGCCTTGGCCTCCCAAAGTGCTGGGATTACAGGCGTGAGCTACCGCGCCCGGCCCCGAGAAAAACAGCTCTTAATCTCTTCCCTAAGTAAGTGACTTCATTTGCAACAGAACCTGGAGAACTTTAAACCTAAGGGTATTCTCAAAAGTACCCTAGAAGTATGGTGAAACGCAGTGGGGAGCAGACTTGTAGATCTAGTGAAGATAGCTGAAGGTAAGCTAGCTGTCAGGAGAGATGCACAGAATGAGACAGCTAGGAGGAGCTGTCCTGGAATCAGAACAAATATCAAACATGACCCCAGAAAATGTTCTATCAAAGGAGCTATAATTCATCTTTTTAGATTACTTTGTAGAGGAGTTTATGCCTCAAGGCATTGTCGATAATGGAGAGCAGTCAGTTAGTGGAGTTTAGTATCTGTATGTGGTCAGGAAAAATGAGGAAGATAATTCTGCCATTAGTACTGGCTTCTTAAGGTGACTATTAGCATACCCAAAGCTGTGTCTCCCTGAGGGACATCAGAGATTTAAGACTGGAAGAGCGACAGACTTCATTAAAATAATCCAGCCAATTACTAAACAGATAAAGAGCAAACAACAATAACAAGCCCTAGAGCTGAGGGGACCAGTACCCAGAGTTGCAACAAGGTATCTAAAATGCCCAGTTTTGGTTGGTTGTAGTTACTCATGCCTTCCTTTAGTTCTGTGAATAGCTTTGAACTGGCAGAAAAAAGAATTTGCCTACTTGAAGCTAGTTTGATAGAGATTACACAAGTCAAAAAACAGAGAGAAAAGAATGAAGAAAATAAACAGAGCCTCAAAGAAATGTGGGATACAATTAAGAATACTAACATCTATGTTATAGAAATACCACAAGGAGAGGAGAGAGGTAATGGAAAAAAAAAATTAACTTGAAGAAATAATGAATGAAACCTTCCCAATTTATCAAAACACAATAGCCTATCCATCCAGGAAGCTCAACAAAGTCCAAGTAGGATTAATGCAAAAAGACCCACAAACAGATACATCATAGTAAAAATGTCAAAAGTCAAAGACAAAACCCTGAAAGAAGCAAGGGAAAACTACACATCTGTTGGGCACAGTGGCTCACACCTGTAATTATAGCACTTTAGGAGGCCAAGGCAAGGGGATCGCTTGGGGCCAGGAGTTCAAGACCAGCCTGGGCAACATAGTGAGACCCTATCTTTACCCACTCCCCATACCCCCTCCCCCAGTACAACTACACTTTACTTATGGGGGAGTCCCAAAACATTAACAGCTAACTTCTCAGCAAAAACAAAGGATACCAAAAGATAGTGGGCTCAGATTGCTCAAAGGAAAAAAATGAGCCAGGAATCGCATGTCTGTTAAGCTGTCCTTCAAAAATGAAGGCAAAATACATTCGATTTGAAAAAGTGAGAGAATTTGTTGCTAGCAAACCCAGTTTACAAGAAATAGTAAAGAAAGCTCTTCAGGCTGAAAGCAAGTGACCCCAGAACATTTGAATCCACTGGACAAAGCAAAGGTAATTATGAAATTACAAAAGATAATATAAACACATTTTCTTCTTCTCTTTACTGACCTGAAAAGCAATTCTATAAAATAATATGTATAGAATGTATACAACAAAAAGTGTCTGAGACAGGTCTTTAATAATTTAGAGGTTTATTTTGCACAGGTTGAGGCTGTACCTGGGAAAAAGAGACACTAGTCATTGAAGGATCTGTGACCTGGATTTTTTTCCAAAGATGGTTTTGAGGACTTCAAGACTTAACAGAGAAAGTGTGGGAAGGAGGGAAAGGGGAAAAGAAAAACAAAAGTGGGGAGGGTAGGTAGTGAGATAGTGGTCACATTCTTGTGAGGCTTTGATTAGCCCTCACTGAATCCACGTTACATGTGAAAGGAGAGGGTACAGGAACAGTCAGTTATGCATTGGTTTCATGCTCAGCAAATCTGCATTTGTCTCAGAGTGGGCAATAGAATGATTTCTAATATTGTCATTGTCCCTATATGTGAAGATAATTTACAAGATCAGGGTGAGGGAGGCCACCTGCAGAGAGATGTGGCCTTCCATCTTGCAGCTGTTTGGGAACAAAGGAAAGGCAGTTTTTCTTATAACTCAGTTTCCAAGTTTAACTTTTATCTTTGGCATAGCAAGTTCAGGGTCCAAAAATTTAATTTTCCTTTCATAAAGGCATTGTTCAGCCTATAACATTTAGAAATATAATATGTACCTAACACATTTGCAAATAACCTCACAAAGGAGGTAGATGGGAACGAAGCTGCAATTTGCTAGAAAATGATGACAGATAGGACAGATAGTAAAGTAATAATTATAACAATTCATTGTTGGGTTTATTAACATTAACAGATGTAATATGTATAACAACAACACAAAGATAAAATAGGAATAACTTTAACAAAAGGAATAAAAAATTATACTTAGAAAACTATAAAATATTGTTCAAATAAATATATAAATAAGTAGAAAAACATCTCATGTTCATGAATTGCAAGACTTGACCTTGTTAAAATGGTAATGTGCCATAAATTGATATATAACGATTCAGTACAGTAACTATCACTATCAGAATCTCAGCTGACTTCTTTGTAGAAAGTAACAAGTGATTCTAAAATCCATATGGAATTTCAAGGGACCCAGAATAGTTAAAACAATATTAAAGAAGAAGAATGTAGGGGGACTCACACGTCACTACAAAGCAATTTTAATCGTGATGGTATAGTACTGCCTGGCACAAGGATAGACATAAAATTCAGAGTACAGAAAGAAACCCATAAATCTATGGTGAGCTGTCTTCAAAAAGTGTAAAGACCATTCTTTTAATTGAGAACAAATAATCTTTTAGACATATGGTGCTGGAACAGCTGATAGTGACATGCAAAAGAATGAAGTTGTGCCCTTCACACCATATACAAAAATTAACTCAAAATGGATCAAAGATCTACTTATTAAAAATGTAAAACAAGGCTGGGCACAGTGGCTCATGCCTGTAAATCCCAACACTTTGGGAAGCTGAGACAAGAGAATCACTTGAGCCCAGGAGTTTGAGACCAGCCTGGGCAAGATAGGGAGACCCCATCTCAATCAATCAATCAGTATAAAAAATTTAAATGTATATATATAACTGTTAGAAAACATAGGGACAAATTTTTATGCCCTTGGATTTGGTATATAATTCTTAGATATGACACCAAAATCACAGTTAACAAAAAGCAAAATGATACATTGGACTTTCTGAAAATTAGAAACTTGGCTGCTTCAAAGGATACCATCAAGAATGAGTGAAAATAGTTTTGACTCATATATCTGCCAATTGACTTGTATCAGAATATATAAAGAACTCTTTCAATTCAACAGTAAAAAGACAAATTACCCAATTAAAAAGTGGACAAAGGATCTGAGCAGACATCTCCAAAAAACATAGACGACAATAAGCACATGAAAAGATGGTCAGGAAAATACAAATCAGAACCACAGTGAACTATCACATCACCCCCCCAGGATGTCTTTAAACAAAAAGACAAATAATAGCAAGTGTTGGCAAGGAATTTGAGACATTATTACCCTCATTGGTTGCTGGTGGAAATCTAAAGTGGTACAGAGCCTTGGAAAAGGGTTTGGCAGTTCTTCAAACTTTTTTTTTTTTTTCTTGAAACTGGGTCTTGCTCTGTAGCCCAGGCTATAGTGCAGTGGTGCAACCACAGCTCACTAGCCTCTAACTCCCAGGCTCAAGTGATCTTCCACCTCAGCCTTTGAATAACTGGGGTTACAGGTGTGCACCACCATGCCTGGCTAATTATTTTTTATATCTGCAGGGTTTTACTTTGTTGCACAGGCTGGTCTTGAACACCTGGGCCCAAGGGATCCTCCCACCTCAGCCTCCCAAAGTTTTGGGGTTACAGGCATGAGCCACTATGTGCAGCCTCTTCAAACTATTAAACATAGTTACTATATGACCAGCATATTCACTCCAGATGTATACCCAAGAGAAATAGAAACATGTTCACATAGACATTTGTATGCAAATGTTTGTGGCAGCATTACTCCTGATAGCCAAAAGATGGAAACGACCAAATGTCTCTCAACAGACAAATGAGTAAACAAAATGTGCTGTATTCATACAATGAAATATTACAACTAAAATATATACAATTTTAGCCGCAAAAAGAAATGAAGTACTATACATGCTTTAACATGGATGAACCTTGAAAACATTATACTAAGTGAAAGAAGAGAGTCAGTAAAACACACACACATACACAGGCCCACACAGTATATTATCCCATTCGTATGCACATCCAGAAAAGCAAAATCTATAGAAACATAAAGTAGGTTAGTGATTGGGGCTGGGCATGGAGTGAGGCAGGTGGAGTGCTACAGTTAAAGATACAAGATTTCTTTTTGAGGTGGTAAAATGTTCTTAAATTGACTGTGGTGATGATTGCACAAATCTCTAAATATATGAAATTCATCAAATTGTACACTTTCAATGATTGCATTCAAGTGGTGGTATGCTGTGTAAATTATATATATGAAAGTTGTCAGATTCATCATGGAGTCACTTGTGTCAAAGCCTGGCAAAACAGAGCTGGGGGAAGGTCATAAAGGGAGGGCTCTCACACATGATTTGCCTGATTACAAGAACTAGCACAAGAAATTTTTCTAAACTTTTCTAAATTTTTCTAAACTTCACAAGGCACACACAAGGACAGCTAGCCATTTATACAAGAACATTTGCCTGACAAACTGTCTCACAGGCCAAATCCAAACTGCAAAAGTCTAACCATAACACTAAAATTGCAAGTCCTACCTTGGAATTTACTGAGACTCACCAGTCAGAACTCACCAGCTCTTATATAAGATGCTCCAGTGCCAGTAAGCTTTCTTTGAAAACAACTTGCATAACCTCCTCTTTGCCCAATAAACCCCAGCCTTTCTTTTGTTTTCCAAACATACCAGGGGCCACCCTGTTCGCTATGTGCATTCCAGATAGCAATTCTGTTTCTTGTATGTTATTCCCCAATAAAACCTTTTGACTTAGGAGATATGTCTCTCTATATTTTTTATGTTGACATATCTTTTTTCTTTATTTTTTAAATTGACACATAATATTTGTACATATTTATGGAGTACAGAGTGATGTGGTGATACATGTATAGCAGTCAGATCCAGGTAAAAAGAGAATGGTATAAGAGGAGATAGATTAAATTATTCCGGGAATTTTTGATTAAAAAAGAAAAAAGAAGTGAAGCTACCTCTTTCATTGAAATAATAAGAAAATCACAGTGAACAAATGAAGGTATAAGATGGGGGAAAAAAAAAAAACAACAAGAAGTGCCAAGTTAAGAAAGGTCATGGCCAGTGGTTTTGGTCTTCGGGTAAAACTGAGACAAAAGTCACCTATAAAGATTGAAAGGTTGCAAAAGTAGAATTTTAGGTTATTATTACTTTGAGCTTCAGGTCTCTTGGTATTAAAGGGGTTTGTATAAATGTCCAGTAGAAATCATTTACTTTTTCTCTGCAGTACTTGGCCAGCTTAGCAGCAGGCACAGAAAACATCTCAATAAGATTTTCTTAGGGCATTGAAAGAAAGGCGAATTGGAAAAATCAGGGTGCTAATGAGAGCACCCTGAAATGATGGCTATGGAAAAAAGGATGACACAGACCTGGTGGGCTGATGGAAACTGGAAGCAGGAAGGGGTCACGTAGCATGTATTACAATGAGGTCAAAAACAAGTTCTTTAGAGTAAAATATACTACCCTTATAGATATACAAAGCCCAGCGTGACTCAGTCCATCTGTTGTCTCTGATGTTATCTTGTACTATCCTGTTACTTTATCTGCTCCTCTGGCCAACACAGCCAGGTATGTTCTCTCCTCAGGGCCTTTGTACTTGCTGTTCTTTCCTCATAACAAGCAATTTCCCTGAAAATCTACACAATTTGCTCCCTCTTTTCCTTCAGGGCGCCTCAGGAAGCCTTCCATTGCCTGGTCCTATCTAAAATTGGATGAAAAAGGAAAAAAGACTTGAACATTATTCTCTATCTTCCTTGCTTTATTTTCCTCGTAGAAATTATTATGTTCCATATTTAACTTACTTTAATTTTATATTTTTGTGTATATCTCTCATTTTCCTATGTAAGCTTTAAGAAGACAGGGAATTTTTTTTTTTTTTTTTTTTTTTTTTTTGACAGAGTTTTGCTGTGTCTGCCAGGCTTGAGTGCAGTGGCATGATATTGGCTCACTGCACCCTTTGCCTCCCAGGTTCAAGCGACTCCTGCCTCAGCCGCCTGAGTAGCTGGGATTACAGGCACATGCCACCAGGCCCGGCCCAGAATTTTTTTTAAAACTAAGTTCTGTACTATATTTCTGCACCTAGGAAATACTTGGCAAATATTACAGAGACTTAGTATTTGTGGAAGAAAAATAGAGATAGAAGGTGGGGCATGTGGAAACTTTCCTTTAAGCTCGAAGATCTTAGAGGTGGAGCAGTTCAAAATGAGGACTCAAATTTGGAAGCCTCCCTAGTAAAGCCAAAATAAAGGTTATTATAAATGTAGACTTTTAATGTAGGACAGGTTTTAGAAAACTTGACATTGTAGTCACCAAAGATCTTTACGGTAGATTCGGAGAACAGGAAAGTGTTAGTTCTTACAATTCAGTGCCAGAATTTCTGCAGAAGTGGGAAGAGGCTTCTAAGGTCAGTAGACGACATGAGTAAAAATAGTGACATTTAAATAGATGGCTTGGACTTCAACAGAGGATTGCTTCAGACAGATTTAGATACTAAGTTGTTTCATGCTCCCATTGTGATCTTGGTATCTTCATCTATTATAGAAATTATTATAATTAGCATTTTACCTGCCAATTTCTTCACAAGACTGTAAAGCACTCTTAATCTCTATCTCCACAGCACTTAACAAAGTGCCTGGTGCATAGTATTCTCAGTAAATATGTGTTGAGTGTAATACTTACTGAATGAGAAAATATTAAGAGATAACTATGGAATTATGATGTAGGAGCCAAGAGCATTCTGATCTCTAGGTCTTATCAGTTGACCAGAAGGGTGAGAAAAAGAGAGAGCCAAGTTTCATATTCATGAAGGAGCAGGTCAGATGTTTTAAAGGTTAACATTTTGATGAAGGGATATTAGTTCTTTATAAAAAAAAAAAAAAGACAATGCAGAAGCTGGTAGAAGGATTGTAAACAGGCGAGATGTGAGAAGACAATTACAGGAGTAAGGAAACAGATGAAAATAATGGTTATAGGCATTAGATAGTAATTGTTGAAGGAAAAATGTAAGATCAAATAGTTTGATAGCTAAACAAAAATCAGCATGAATTACTAAAGATATGGGAAGTGCAAGCAGGCAAGAAATATTTCTCAGGTTAAGTTTGTGAAGAATATTATAGAACAAAGTAGCATAGAGCTCCAGTTGGGAGTATTTACGTGATTTTAGGAGTTTCACAAATATTTTTATTTTGTCTGACTCTTGTTAGTAACACAAAAAAGGAAAATGTAAAAACCTAGGTCTGTACACTTTCCTCTCAGATAGTGAGCTTTATTGGGGAGGCAGTTGTGGATGGAAAGGGCTAAGCTAATGGAGCAGGTCTCTGCAGGCTGGTCTCTCTTCGTATGCTTTGGTAAATCTGTAAGTAGGATTTGCAAATAAGGACATAGCCTCCATTAGCATTAATAGGATTTTACTGTTATTCTTTTAGTTTCAGGAAACAGGTAATGCATTAGGTATTCATGTGTGTTATTGAATACTCATGAATATGTTATTCAGTTATAGCGGGGCCTCACATAGAAATTAAAATGTTAACACAGGTTGGGTGCAGTTGCTCACACCTGTAATCCCAGCATTTTTGGAGCCCAAAGGAGGTGGATCACTGGAGGTTAGGAGTTTGAAACCAGCCTGGCCAACATGGTGAAACCCCGTCCCTACTAAAACTACAAAAATTAACCAGGCATGGTGGTGGGCGCTGTAATCCCAGCTACTCGGGAGGCTGAGGCAGGAGAATTGCTTGAACTCAAGAGGTGGAGGTTACAGTGAGCCAAGATCGCACCACTGCACTCCAGCCTGGGTGACAGAATGAGACTCTGTCTCAAAAAAAAAAGTTAATATAGTCCTAAATGTCTAATTATGAAATATATTTGTAAATATGTACATTGTAAAACAAACTCTTTTCTTTTTGTTAATATAGAGTTACATTTTTATGGGAGGTGCATTTTTTAAAAAGGTATTTACAGCCTGATACAATAGCATTTAGTTCTGTGCAATTTAAGTTAGTTTTTTAAAAATTTTGTTTCTACAGTCCAGAAAAGGCTTTGAAAGACTCACTACAACCCTATGAAGCTGCTTATCTATCAAAATCCTTATCTCGACTCTTCGATCCTATCAACTTGGTTTTTCCCCCAGGTGGTCGTAATCCTCCTTCCTCTGATGAACTTGATGGTATCATTAAAACGATAGCAAGGTATGTACTTTTTATATAGTGGCATGCCATAAGATGACTGCCATATTTGTTAGTGATACATGATAGCAGTACATTTTTAATTTATTTTCAAATTATTCAAGTAATTACCCCCACGATTAAAAATTTCACAGCAAATGAGTGCACACATAGTAAGTACTTGAGATTCCAATTAATAAAATAATTTAAATACCTTAAATATAGTCTAAAAATAGTAATTATTCTGTATCTTGCCAAGGATGCAAAGTAAGCCTAGCTCTTCATAGTAAATTTCTTACATTACACAAGAAATTAAATATAATAAATGATTTTAGAAATTGAGAAACTAAAACATACAGGTTAATTTTTTTTATCCTAACCTCCAGAAAGTGCTTCATGGTAGAAATAGGAATATAGTCTTGATTAGCCTACTTATGTTTGCTATTTAAAGCTTTTTAAGTGAATGTGACAGCTTTTAAGACTCTGAAAAGGGAAGGTATCCTAGCAGAGGTGCCACCTGAATGCCTGCAGACAATGTAATTATATACTGTTGCCTTTACACATTTACATTTAAAAGTTATCCAGACTAATTTGCCGTTGAAATTATCTCAGTTTCTGTCATGACTAACAAGTTATCATAATAGTAGAACTGTGCATTTGAGATGGACATTTTAAGGAATAAAAATAGTATAAGACCAAGGTCTAAAATATTTTGAAGATTTGAAGATGGTGATTCTGAGGCATGGAAGGGTAAGACTAAAAAGCCACAGGTGACCGGGCATGGTGGCTCACACCTATGATCCCAACCCTTTGGGAGGCAGAGGTGGGTGGATCACCTGAGATCAGGAGTTCAAAACTATCCTGGCCAACACAATGAAACCCCATCTCTACTAAAAATACTAACATTAGCTGGATTTGGTGGTACACGCCTGTAACCCCAGCTACTTAGGAGTCTAAGGCACCAAAATCGGTTGAACCTGGGAGGCAGAGGCTGCAGTATCCTGAGATCGCACCACTGCCCTCCAGCCTGGGTGACAGAGCGAGACCTTGTCTCAAAAAAAAAATAAAATAAAAGTAAGCCACATGTATAATAATATACATAAGCGTATCTTTTGCCGCAAATGTACCTATAAATTGTCCAGATTGCCCAGCATCTAGGTCCTAAATCTCTCCACAATTGCTTTGACTTTCCACAGTTCTGACTTTAGGCCCTAGTAACTTGATCTCTTTGACCTGTTTTAGTAAATGTTAAAGAGGCATCTCTCCCATTCCTCTATGCAAGTTGTCAATGCTATAATCAAATATAATCTACAGCTGGAAGAATCATGCTTATGCTAGCATTTGATAAAATTTAAAAGTGAACATTAACAAAATTATGTCTCAATACTATATGAAAGTGCATTTTTGTTATAAATAGTATGCACTAGTATTGTTTCAAACTCTTTCAACTTTTTTAAAAAGAGAATGTGGTAAGTGTCAAGATTTACTCTACTGTTTCAGGGACAATAATTACTTTTCTTGCCTTCCATCTGTATATGGGTTTCCATATGATTTTTAATTTCTAGTATTCCTTCCATGGTCTTTGTAAATACCCGTTTTTTTGGCAGTCAGATAAAATGACCCAATCAATCCAGTGTTAAAGTTGAAGCATGAAAAAAAAATACTTTAAGAATACGAATTTTTTAAATGTGTAATTATAGCCCTGTTATTTAAAAAGTTACTCTATTCAAACTGGCATGAATTGGCAGAATTTCTACAGAAACTGAGTATCTTTATGTATCAACTGTAATTTACATTTTTAGCCTCTGCCCCTTCAAGGTCATCATTTCCATTCAAAAGCTGTCATTTCCTTGCAGATGTGTATGATATGCAATGCCTCTAATTGCACTTTATCAGTATTAGCAAGAGTGCTACTTTAAAAATCTGTACACAATTTACTCTCTTAATCACAGACTGAACCCACACATGACATGCTTTTATTAATGAGAAACTGGTCATTAAGGAAGCTATCTCCAGGCACTTTTGCCTGGTGCCGAATTTAGGGGGTAAAATGAAACAAGGCAACCAGTTCTTGGAAGCAGTGAATTCTATAAAAAGAATATCCACATTGCTTATTGGGTTTGAGTTTTTATCTTGCTCTCTACTTTCTTGATGAACTATGTTGCTAATATTTAAAAACTTTTTATTTTCTCCAGTGAACTAAATGTTGCTGCGGTTGATACAAACCTCACATTAGCTGTGTCAAAAAATGTGGCAAAGACCATCCAGTTATACAGTGTAAAATCAGAGCAGCTTGTAAGTGGTATCCTTTATCTGTAAACTTTAATGATTTTGTTTAAAATTACTAACTGTATAATGCTTGACCGCAAATACTGATTTAGTTCCATTTTTACTATAGTGAAAGTTTGTAATTTTCTGATGAATTTAAACCAGAAAAAAAATTTCCGTTAACAAAAAATGGCGCTCCTACACATTGTCGATATACTTTCAGAAGACAGGCAAGTTTAATAAGGTTTTTTTTTTAAACATGTGCCAATTTATGGACTGATTATATATTTTTTAATATTTTAAATAATTTATATAAATTATAATTATACTCAGTCAAATTTTCCCTTTTGTGTGACCACTCACTCTATATATCATTCATACAGTCACCTAGTGTGCAATTGACTTGAACTGTTAGAAAACTATTGGAGGAAGTAAAGTATGTAAAATTTTAGCAGAAAAATGTTTATTTACTTTTTAAAGATTTCAACCTTAGAGCCTGAGAGTTTAACCCTAAAATTATTCTGTTTGACATGCTATATGCATGAATTTAAAATAAGTACATAACTGACTCATATTCTCAATTCTATACATTAATGCTTTAAAGTTAAGCACACATATTTCACTAGTATATATGTATGCTAACTGAAATCCAAACAAAATGAGACTTCAATATATTTTTTGCTATCACTGATATGCTAATTTTAGACAGTGTCAAAATCTGATTGTCTCTACTATGTTTAGAATGTTAGCCAACTACGTTTTCAGTTTATCCTCTCTGACTATTCCCACTTGAAACATTGTAATAAACGAAATAATCTATTTTTACCTATATCCAAGTTGTTTCAGTTTGTTCTGCGATAATTTTTAGGGTAGGTTGACAAACTGAAAGATTTGCACAAAATGATCCTTGGAGGTACCAGTCATGTTATGAGGCTTTCTACTTTCAGTTTCCATGGATGGACAGATTTTGTTTGCAAATATGGTACTATTTTCCATTCAATTGATCTTGTAGTCTTGACAAAAATCATCTTAGAAGCATCTTAAAAAAATTATTGAAAACTAACCATACAGAGACATGAAAGCTCTTTGTAGGCAATTACTATTAATTTAGATTACTAATTTTTTTCTCAATCTTTGTTTAAAGATGCTTTATTATAATGTTCATTGCTTCTGAAACACTGTTATTTCTAGAAATAAAATTCAGTATTATATCTAGTAGAGTTTAGTGTAGTTACTGACAATGTCGAGACTTGAAGATAACACCATGAGAAAGGTCCAGCATATATATAGAAAGTACCTTGTGTTGAGGGTAGGGCGGGACAGTGGTAATGGTAACAGGTACTTCAGTTGACAGAGTAATGCCAAAAGGCTTAGACGAAATCAAAATATATCTACAAACACTTGACTGAGTTGATACTGTTGATCAGATCATCTGTGGCTATAAATTACTTTGGCCTACCTAATCTACCTGCACTGTTGAAGGCTAACAGAAAGTCATTGGCAGATTTTGTTTTTTAGTTGGATTATTTCTTTTTTTATTAAAAGTAGTTTTATTTTTCAATTTTCATTTTAGTGTATAAGGGAAGCCTAAGTATTAAATAAGATTATCAAAAGCATCATATGCTTTATTTTTAACAATATATTATTGACTAATGTCTTAGGTAACAACTTACCATTAATGTTCATTTCTTGGCGTTTAATAACTCTTCTGCTCCTCTGTGTTTGGAAATTATACGTGTTTTGTTTTTTAATCTTTACAAATATTTCTTTTAGAATAATTTGACAGAACATTTAAAGGAAAATTGCCAAATAGTAAATCTTTAGTGGGAGAAAGACTTGAAACAGATTTTTTAATTGAATAACTACTCTGCCTATAAATGGAAATGTTGACTTGAGATTTGATATGAAAATTAAATCAATAAGTGGGAGATTCTTTTTAAAAGTGAAAAATTTAAGCTTCAGGTCCACAAGATTAAGAAGTGACAGAATCTGTTGTTTCCTGACTTTTTAATCATCACCATTCTAATGTGTGAGATGGTATCTCATTGTGGTTTTGTTTTGCCTTTCTCTAATGACCAGTGATGACATTTTTTTCATATGTTTGTTGGCTGAATAAATGTCTTCCTTTGGGAAGTCTCTGTTCATATCCTTCGCCCACTTGCTGATGGGGTTGGTTTTTTTCTTGTAAATTTGTTTAAGTTCCTTGTAGACTCTGGGTATTAGCCCTTTGTCAGATGGATAGATTGCAAAAATTTTCTACCATTCTGTAGGTTGCCTGTTCACTCTGATGATAGCTTATTTTGCTGTGCAGAAGCTCTTTAGTTTAATTAGATCCCATTTGTCAATTTTGGTTTTTGTTGCCATTGCTTTTGGTATTTTAGTCAGAAAGTCTTTGCCCATGCTCACTGCAACCTCCGCCTCCCAGGCTGAAAAGATCCTCCTACCTCAGCCTCCAGATATGCCAGCATACCTTGCTAATTTTTGTTATTTCTTTTAGAGATGGTGGTCTCCCCTTGATGCCCAGGCTGGTCTCAAATTCACGGGCTCAAGTGATCCATAGCCTTCGCTGCTTGAAGTACTGGGATTACAGGCATGAGCCACTGTACCCAGTCACAAGGGAAAATTTGAATTAGTGTTTTCCTTATCCACTGTGTGTTAAAAGGAAACTAAAATATTAGTATATAAGGGAACTATTGTGACATCTTTAAAATTTATAGGCTTGTAAACTTTTTTGATATCAACATTGGAGGCAAATAAATAATTAAGTTTTCCTTTTAAAAGCTGAAGGGTATTTTCCAACAGTAATCATAATTTAACGGTTCCAGGGAATGGCATCTAGAATCTTAGTGTAAATGTGAAATGTTATGAACTGTGAGAAAGAAGATTGGCATTTAATTAGGTTGCAGACTATTTGAAACAATAATAGGAATGACATTTATAAGGGAGGTCTCAACTTCAATGCAGATCAGTCGCCATGTATGAGGTCAATAGTTGTTGACAGTAAGGTTTTATTTTAAGGCTTTGTAAATATACACTTTATTCTTAATATAAATTTGTAAGTTAGTTGGAGACTTGACATTCCTATAATGTAAAAAAACATACATGTGTGATATTTAAACAGTGTGGAGACATATGAACTCAAATATGAGTTCAGTTTTTGTTTTTTTTTTTTGAGACAAGTGTTGCTCTGTTTCCCAGGCTGGCGTGCAGTGGCACTGTCTTGGCTCACTGCAACGTCTGTCTTCCAGATTCAGGTGATTCTCCTGCCTCAGCCTGCTGAGTAGCTGGGATTACAGGTGCACACCACCACGCCTGGCTAATTTTTTGTATTTTTAGTAGAGACAGGGTTTCACCATGCTGGCCAGGCTGGTATTGAACTCCTGACCCGGTGATCAGCCTGCCTTGGCCTCCCAAAGTGCTGAGATTACAGGCATGAGCCACCGTGCCGGGCCTCAATTTTTTTTTTTTAGCTTTAAAATTATTGGCTAGGTATGGTGTTCACGACTATAATCCTGGCCAAAATGGGGAAACCCCATCTCTACTGAAAATACAAAAATGAGCCAGGGATGGTGGCATGCCAGGAGAATCGCATGAACCCAGGAGGTATAGGTTGCAGTGAGCTTAGATCACACCACTTCACTCAAGCCTGGATGACAGACCTAGACTCTGCCTCAAATAAATAAATGAGTGAGTGAATGAATGTATTATTTAATGGAGATTTTAATATCATTTACATGGAATATCACCCCATATATTACATGGTAATTGCTTATGTTGTTAATACACAAATATGAAATCACTTGGAAGAGTTTTTATATTATGTGCAAACAAATGAAACAAATCAGTAGCTATAATACAAACACACCAATACCTTTGAATTACCTAACTAGAGTCTTGATCCTTTATTTTTTTTAAGCTATGGGATTCTTACTATGTTGGCCAGGATGGTCTTGAACTTTTGGCCTCAAGCAACCTCCCACCTTGGCCTCCCAAAGGGAACCACTGTGCCTGGCCCACTTGATCCTTTAGATAGCCTTCCACTCTTTGTAACCTCTATTTTTACGTTGGACTATTTTAGGATCACTTCCTCCTTTCTTCAAGATAGCTTTCTGCTCTGGCACAGTGGCTATACCTATTATCTTGGCACTTTGAGAGTTCAAGACAGAAGGATTGCTTGAGCCCAGTAGTTCAAGACTAGTTGGGGCAACATATTGAGACCCTGTGTCTACAAAAACAGCAGAAAAGAAGATAGCTTTCTGACTTGCTTCTCAGACCTGTAAGAGCTTGATTTTCTAGGGGCTGCAATAAGTCAATACTAGACAAACTGTCAGGGCTAAGAGTCAGTAGATCATATTGAAGACAGAGAGCAATGACAAATAATACTTTCAAGAGAAAAAAAAATTGAAATTGCCAGTTAAAGCAGGTCAAAGTCTGTATTAGTTATCTGTTGTCATAAGAATGCTGTGTAACCGACAACCACTGTAGGCATGAGTGATGTGCAATCAGCGTTTATTGCTCATGCTTCTTAAGTCATATGGGGTGCTACGTAAGTGGCCTTACTGAGCTTGGCTGGGCTTACAAGACTGGCTGGCTGCTAATTTAGACTGGCCTTAACCATATTAAAATCCTGCTCTGTTCTACATGTCTCTAATCCTGCAGCAGGCTATCCTGGGCTTGATCTCATGGTGAAGAAAGGGGCGTAGAAGAGAAAATATTCCCCTTAGTCTCACTCATCAAAACAACCCCTCCACAGTGCAAAACTAAATAGCAAAGAAGGTGAAGAATTGGAACAAATTATGCCATCTATCACAAAGCCAAATTGAGAGCATGCAACAGTGAAAAAAGAGAACTCATGAACTTCCTTAATTTTAATTTTTAGTATTTAGAGATGGGATATTGCTATGTTCCCAGACTGTTAACACAGGGAGTATTCACAGGTGCAATCAATGTTTTCTAAAGTCCCAAATTCCTAGGCTCAAGCGATCCCCCTGCCTCAGCCTCTCAGTTATCTGTAACTACAGGCAGCTCTACCACACCTGGCTGAGCTTTTATTTTTATTCCCAAAGGTGTAAGCTCCCTACTTGAATCCTAATGGTGTGTATTTGTTAAATTTTTATGTCATTTGACACCACCCTCATTGTCAAAGAAGAGAGAAATTTATTGCTATGGTAATTTACTTAACGATTTCAGTTAATATTAATATTAGTATAAAATTCATAAGCCCTTTTTCTGTATGACTTTTAAATTATATGTGTTGACTTCTTATCACATTTTCTAATCTTTATTGTCCTAAACCTCTTTCCCTTACCACAGGCATATAATATTCAAATATTTTCCTTCTTCTATTTTTTTATTTATTTTTCTCATTAAATTTTTTTTTCTTTATTCCAGAATGTGGAGTTTTTTTAGTCTCTGAGTAATTGGAATCCTCTACACCCACCAAGAAAATATTAGTATTAGAAGCTCAAAAAGAAATTGAGCAATTAAATCTTGCCCCATAATTTTTTTACTGCCATGTTATCATTCAATACCATCAAGAAGATTTTTGAAATATGTTGTTTAGTTTTTCCAGGTGGTTCTCATTGAGAGAAGTAGTCAATTACATAGTCAATCTTTTACAATTGTTTTTATAATTTTTTATAAGATTTTACAATTTTTCACAATTTTTAGGATTGGAAGTTCTAACACTATAGAGCTTTTATATCTGTTGAAGCATATTAGTGATCAAGTAGTCCTACCCTGTTCCAAGGTATGAACTGTAATTCCTTCATGTAAGCTTAAAAGTTATACTATTTGAAATTATATTTCTGAGAGAGAAATTGTCAGCATTTAGTCAAGGTTAGGCTGTGGTTTACTTAGAACACCCTCCTTCCGAGCATACATCGACATACAAATACACATCACAGTAAAGATACAGCTATACCCATAATAAGATCTAAAGAAAACCTGCATTTACTGCCCAGGGCTGCTATAGGTATAAACCTAGTGTGTGTGACAAGCAGCAAGATTGCCTTGCAAATGGAACTAAGGCCAAAACATGCTCAGGAACTGTATCTTCAGTATCCCAGTGTGACACCAGCTACTAGCTGGGTTCTGAATTGAAGACCCGTAGTAATGGTACAGAGGGAGGCATGATTAATGGGGCAACTATAACTGCCTCTCCCCCAACACACATAATTAGGCACAAACTCAGAGAGAGGAAGAACACTTCCTTTTGAAAATTAGGATGCAAACTACAACTCTGCATTTGAGTATAAGCAAACTTGTTTGCATCTTAGAAGCTATGGATTGTCTTTGATTATCCTTTACTTTATCAAACATGTAGCGTGCTTTTGAGCAGCTTTTACTCAACTCGCTAGTAGTAGGTTGTGCCAGTTTATTTTCTGAGACATATCTAAAAGCAAACATGGTGACATGGAAAGATTCTCTCTGTGATGGGAATTAAGAATATCCTTTCTCTTTCTCCATCTCTTAGAAAATCTCTTTAGCATTTTCAGTATCTTAAGGCAGAAATTGATAATCTGGGAATGGGTTTAGGGGATCTGTAGACTCTAGGAAATTGTGAAATGTTATTTGAAATTGTGAACCCTATATAGCTGAGACAGGTCTCAATTAATTTAGAAAGTTTATTTTGCCAAGGTTGAGGACTTGCGGAGACACAGTCTCAGGAGGTCTCTGATGACGTGTACCCAAGGTGGTCAGAGCACAATTTGGATTTCTATATTTTCGAGAGTCTTGAGACATCAATCAACGTATATAAGATGAACACTGGTTCTGTCCAGAAAAGCAGGACCACTCAAGGCTTCCAGATGATAGGTAGATAAGAGATAAATGGATGCATTCTTTGGAGTTTCTGAATAGCCTCTCCAAAGGAGGCAATCAGATACACATTTATCTCAATGAACAGAGGGGTGATTTTGAGTAGAATGAGAGGCAGGTTTGCCATAAGCAGTTCCCAGCTTGACTTTTCCCTTTAGCTTAGTGATTTATGGGGGAGGGGCCAAGATTTATTTTCCTTTCACAAAATTTTTCTGAAAAAATGCTCTAACAGATTTTAAAGACGCCTGTGATTCTTTCTCCCCAAATAACTGAAAGATACCTGGAAAATCCCCCAGATATTTGAAAGCTGAACAGCAAACATTTAAATGATCTATAGGCCAAATAGGGATATTTTTGAAAAATATTTTGAACTAAATAAAAATGAAAATAGAACAAACATACTAGCATTTGTTGGATACAGCTAACTCAGCAAAGTTTAAATCATTAAATACTTTTATTTAATGTATAAGGAAAAAAGATCTCAATTAAGGATCTAATCTTCTACCTTAAGAAACGAAAAGGAGAAAAAACAGAGCAAATTAAACCCATAAAACATAGAAAGAAGGAAATAATAAAGATGAGAGCAGAAAACAACCAAGTTAAAAACAAAAAAACAATAGAGAACCATCATTAAAGCCAAAAGCTTGCTCTAGAATTAGGATTTTAGTGAACATTGTATACAAGATATCACTGAAAACTGACTATATCTACCATCTACAGACAGAAAATAGACTATTTACAGTGGCAGCAGAAATTACCAAATTCTAGGAATAATTTAACAAAATATGGGCAAGACTTTATGCTGAAA
Source organism: Aotus nancymaae (assembly GCF_030222135.1). Classification (NCBI taxonomy): domain Eukaryota; kingdom Metazoa; phylum Chordata; class Mammalia; order Primates; family Aotidae; genus Aotus; species Aotus nancymaae. Next base: position 50,998,639 of record NW_026988413.1, read on the forward strand.
ACTGTATGTTGCATTGAGAGAAATTAAAGAATAATGTATTAAATGATGGTATATATCCTGTTCATATATTGGATGACTCAGTACTATAAGGGGGTTGGTTCTTCTGAAATTGTAATTCTAATAAAAATTCTACCTTTTTTTAAAAAAATTGATCAATTGACTGTTAAATTTTTACAGAAATGCAGAAGTGTCAAGAATAACCAAGACACTTCTTTTAAGAGATAGAATCTTGCTCTGTTGCCCAGGCTAGATGCAGTGTTCTGATCTTTGCTCACTGCAGCCTGGAACTCCTGGGCTCAAGGGGTCCTTCTGCCTCATCCTCCCCAGTAGCTGGGATTTCAGGCATAAGCTACTACACCTGACAATCAAGACACTTTTTTAAGAAGATGAACAATGCAGGGCGATTTGCTCTACTAGATAAGAAGGCTCATTAAGTTATAGTAAAGGCCAGGTGTGGTGGCTCATGCCTGTAAATCCCAGCACTTTGGGAGGTTGAGGAGGGAGGATCAGTTGAGGTCAGGAGTTTGAGACCAGCCTGGGCCATTGAGTGAGATCCCATCTCTACCAAAAAAAAAAAAAAAAAAGTTCTAGTTAAGATACTGAAGTATTAAGTATTAGTAGCACAAGTATAGAAAAATGGAACCTTGAAAGAGAAACAGGCCCACACATATACAGTCACAGTATATTAGAATTGACAGTATATTAAAAATTCACAGTAAACAATTTTACCAGCCACTTTTCTCCAACTGCCTAAAATAACATTATCAAAACTAAATGTAATATATATTTTGGAAGTTTGGAGAAAATAAAGGAGTAAAGGGGTGTGTGTGTGTGTGTTTGTGTGTGTGTGTGTTCTTTATTCTCTTGGGTCTACATTTCTTATTTTCACTTTTGATAATTCAAAACATATGTGAGGCTGGGCAAGGTGGCACATATCTCATGTCCCAGATACTTGGGAAGCTGAGGCGGGAGGATTGCTTGAGCCCAGAAAGCAGAGGCTGCAGTGAGCCAAGATTGTGGCCATGGCACTCCAGCCCAGCCAGAGTCGTAGAGGGAGATCCTGTCTCAAAACAACAACAACAAAAAATACGTAAGTACTACCTTTGCTAACAACCCAGTTTAAAAGTTAGGAAATTGAATTTCTAACTATAAGCATTCTGATAACCTTCAAAATTAAAAATAATGACAAGGAATATTGATCTGTGAGGAGTTCAGATCTCCTTACTTTCTCTCTTAGGCCTCCACAGAAGATACATCTTCAAGAAAATATTGATAGTTAGGGAGCTTGGTTGCAAATTAGTGAGAGAAATACTTTGTAGTCTTATAAAGATTTGTATGGGCTGACTCAGAAAAGTCTCTATGATATATTAGACTAGAAAAATAAGGTAAAAATAGTACATTTAGTAGTCCCATCTGTAAGTAAAATAGATATGTAAATAAACGTGTTTTTATGCCTTTCCTTTTTTTTTTTTTTTTTAAATTTCTGGAAGGCCACATAAGAGATTGTTTGTATATGACTTTGTGGAGAATGCGACTAAGGATGTGGAGAGAGAACTTTCTGAAAAATTTTCTGCCTTTCAGTTCTGTTTCAGTTTTTACCATATGCAAGGTTTTACAAGAAGGAATAATTTGGTTGGTACTCAGAGGGACTGATCACAGTGAGTGGGACTGAAGAGGCAAGTCCAAGTACCTTAAAAGGCAGTAGCAGTCTGGCAGCTATTGAAGCAATGTGTGTTCTGGTATCCTTGAAACTGTTCTGATATCCTTGAAACTATGTAACCTTAACCCTAGATCATGCCAGCTCTTGCAGGCCCTAGTAAGGGCTTTGGCCTTCACTCAGAATGAGAGGGAAACTATTTAATGGTTGAATGCAGAAGGAGGAAATCTAATGCAAAAAGGAAGGATTAGAATGCAGGAAATAATAGTAAGCACAAAACATTGATAAACATGTAGGTAAATCTAATCTTTAATAGCATAAAATAAGAAATAATAGTGACTAATACGAAACATAGAAGTAAGATGGAACTAAAATACAAGTCCACATTAAGGTATAAAATGAGGAAGGAATGATGGATTTTAAAGCATTTTAAAATGCATGTCATTGTTCAGAAGGATTTTAAAGCCATAGATATATTCACTTAAATTGAATATAATTTTAACAATTTAATTATGACTACTGAAAGAAATAGAATATATGACTTAGAATTAGGTTAATGGAAAAGGGTAAAAAAGAAAACTATCAGTTGAGTAAAAGGCTGAAAAATATACAGAAATAAAAATTAAATCATGACAAATAAAAGAAAGTTTATAATAAGGTAGTAAAATCATTCCAACAAGTACGTCACTGATCACAATAAATATAAATACACTAAACTGGCCATTGACATTTTTCAGTTTGCATAGAATCATCAACTGAATTCAGCCTTGTGTGACATACCTGAAATATAAGGACAGATAAAGGGTGAAAGTAAAAGAATGGAGAAAAAATATTTCAGGCAAATACTAATCAGAAGAATGCTGACATAGCTATATTAACATCAGACAGAATAGACTTTAAGTCAGAAAGCATTATTAAGGATTGTGGAGGTCACATAAAGGAAGGCAAAGAATTATGATACACCTTACGACACAGCCTCAAACTAAAAGCAAAAGTGGGTAGAATTATAGAGAGAAACAAACAAATCCACTACCAAAACGAAAGACTGCAATGGTGAAGAGGGTCAGTCAAGCCACATTGGAAGTATATCCTTTAAAACTACTTCTCTTGAGACATTTTCTCAAATACAGCCATTTATGGCAAACACAATCATAAAATGACAGATAATAGTGCCGTGTTTTGCAAAATGAATTCTTGCTTTCTCAGGTAATTAACTTTTTTCCTGTTTTGACATTATAAACATTAATATTAAAACCAATATACAGAAAGAGCCTAATTAACTTGGGGTTCAGTAATATACTGAATAATCTTCAGTTGAACTGAAGATTATTGTTGGACTATATATAAAGAATTTCTCAGGCCAGGCATGGTGACTCAGTCTGTCATCCTAGCACTGTGGGAGGCCAAGGCTGGTGGATCATTTGAGGTCTGGGGTTTGAGACCAGCCTGACCAACATGGAGAAACCCTGTCTCTACTAAAAATACAAAATTAGCTGGGTATAGTCACGCATACCTGTAATCTCAGCTACTGGAGAGCTGAGGCAGGAGAATCGCTTGAATCTGGGAGGCAGAGGTTGCAGTGAGTTGAGATTGCCCCATTGCACTCCAGACTCCAGCCTGGGCAACAAGAGTGAAACTTTGTCTCAAGAAAAAAAAAAAGAATTTCTTACTATGAAAAGTAATAATGCATATAAGATTATTGATTTAATTACATTTTTAAAATTATTTTTTAAAAATAGATGTGGGGAGCTGACTATGTTGTGCAGGCTGGTGTCCAACTCCTGGCCTCAAGCGATTTTCCCACCTCAACCTCCCAAAGTGCTGGGATTATTGGTGTGAGCCACCATGCCTGGCTTCTGCACTAATTATTTTTTTTAATGTGTTGATTAATTAAGCCTTAATACTAGGATGCTGGGATTTATTATTTTTTGAAATTCTGTAGTTTGAAGCTTATTTTATACTATAATCAGATTACTATAAATCAAAGAGGCCTTATTCTCTACGTTTCATGTAGATATGAAGGATTTTTTAAATTGCTAATTAATTACTTACAGTCTTCCTTATTGGAAAATGGGAAAACCTCAGCATACCTAAAAGTGAACAGTTCTCTCTTTTTCAAAGAATTTAAAATATGCAGACTTGGCCGGGCACGGTGGCTCAAGCCTGTAATCCCAGCACTTTGGGAGGCCGAGGCAGGTGGATCACGAGGTCAAGAGATCGAGACCATCCTGGTCAACATGGTGAAACCCCGTCTCTACTAATACAAAAAATTAGCTGGGCACGGTGGTGCGTGCCTGTAATCCCAGCTACTCAGGAGGCTGAGGCAGGAGAATTGCCTGAACCCAGGAGGCAGAGGTTGCGGTGAGCCAAGATCGTGCCATTGCACTCCAGCCTGGGTAACAAGAGCAAAACTCCGTCTCAAAAAAAAAAAAAAAAAAATATATATATATATATATATATATATATATATATATATGCAGACTTACGACACTAAAATTAATTAACAAGGCCAGTGTTTAGGTCATGGGTAGGTAGAAATTCTATCTGCTGTTCAAAAGCTTAAGACCCTTTCAGGAAAAATAAAAGCTCTTAGGAAGGATAATAGACTTGATTAAATAATTCATTCTTAGCAAATTGTGTTTGCATTTTTTATCCCCTGTATTGCCAGGTGGAGATTTTGATAGAAGCGTGGGTAATATAGAGGAGGTTAATGAGAAAGTTAGGTTGAGAAAGGGGCTTTGTGTAGTAGGAATCGGTGGTGTCTCAGCAACAGAGCTTTGCGTTACAAAGCTGTATTTTATTCCTGTGTGTTGTTCATGCTCAGCTCTCATGCATAAACAAGACTTGATTCTGTTTCTCACTTTTTGGTTATATATTAACTGTTCAAACTGTATCACATCTTAAGCTGTCATCTTTTTAATCACAGATTTGTGTGAAGATTTAGCCTGATGTCAAGATACAACATTACTATTGAATCTGTTCTATGGTTGAATTATACCTTTTTTTATTTTGTAAATAGCTAGTAAAAAACCTCTTTTTAAAATTAAGTTGTCAAACATTTGATAAATTTAACAGTCTGGGATATAATTAAGAACCAAGAAGGCAATGAAATCATTCTCTGAACTGCTAGCATTGATGTTACAATGTCCATATACTAAAGCACACACACATAACTCATTGGAAAGTCTCCAGCTTTAACATGGTTAGTCCTGTGGTTTCCCACTTCAAAGCAAATTAGACCAAGATGAGGGAAGAATATCAAAAAGATACCAAAAAAGAGAAAGCTTACACCTTAGGAATAAGGGAAGGACTCGTAAAATCACCAAAATTTGAAGAATAGGAAACACCAAATATCAAAAGAGTTAGTAATCTATTTAATGAATGAAGGTGAATGCAGGGGAATACCCTGCCAAGCTTGGATAAAGTCAGTAAAAGCAGAGAAGAGATGTAACAGCCTAAAAATACTGCTCAAACACTAGTGAACATTTACCATGGTTAACCTAAGTAGAATTTGCCTTCTTCAGGTACATGTTCTGTGTACCTTAATTATGAAACCAGAAAAGTGTGACATACACTTTAGGAATATTTTCTTGAAAATATTTTCTGATAGTTTTGGCACCCAAGAAATTAGATTTATTTATCATCAAAGTTTAGTTAGATTGATGTGCTGGGAAAATGACAAATTGCTGTGTAAACCTACAGATTTGTCCTTTTTTATACATTTTCAGAAACATATCCTAAACCTGGATATCACATAAAATATAATTTCTAATATATTGCAGACTCACTCTCTCCCCCTATACACACACACACATCACACACATACATATTTTTTTCTTTTTTTTTGGAGACAGGGTCTCTCTGTCACCCTGGCTGGAGTGCAGTGGTATAGTCACAGCTTACTGCAGCCTTGACCTCCTGGGCTGAAGAAATCCTCCTGCCTCAGCCTCCTGAGGACCTGGGACTATAGGCAGGCACCACTATGCCCAGCTAATTTTTTCATTTTTTGTAGAGACAAAGTTTCACTATATTGCCCAGGTTGGTCCCAAACTCCTGAGCTCAGGCTGTACTCCCACTTCGGCCTCCTAAAGTGCTGGGATTACAGGCCTGAGCCACTGTGCCCAGCCTATACAAACTATATTTAGCATGAAGGATCTTTGATAATTTAATTGTGAGCACATACATATTTAAACATATAATTTTATATTTTTATAGGATAATTGCCATGTTATAATAAACTAAATGATATTTAATCAGAACTCCTGTGAGTTATGATTAAAATCTGAGCCAGGTAATCTGTGATTGTCAGTCTGAACCAGGTAATCTTTGATTAAAGCATTTGAAAAATAAACATGAATAAAAATTAAGGCTGGGTGCAGTGCCTCACACCTGCAATCTTTGGAAGATCCCAAAGATGACTTCTTAAGCCAAAGAGCTTGAGACCAGTGAGGGCAAATAGTGGACCCTGTCTCTACAGAAAATTTAAAAATTAACTGGGCATGATGGTACATGCCTGTGTTCCCAGCTACTCTGGAAGCTGAAATGGGAGAATCACTTGATCCCAGGAGGCTGAGATTGCAGTGAATTATGATCATGCCACTGTACTTCAGCCTGTGTGACGGAGGGAGACCGTGCCTCAAAAAATAAAATAAAAATTATTTTTGTCTGTGTCACAGATCAGTAGATTAAAAAGTACCTTGATGAGATTATCTTTCCCCAAATCCTTTCTTTGGATAGATAAACAACCAAAGCAGTTTATTTTCTCATATTATTGTAAATCTTACAGAGATGGAGATTATATCCTCTTAATGTTTATAATGTGTGAAATTACATTGTGTAACAATTTCTAAGTATATTCTAAAAGGAAAGCTTTTAGATACTTTGTGGAATTCCAGTACCCTTTACTAGTATTTTACTAACCTTCCTCTTTATGTAATGCTTCACACTATTTCTTTACATTTTTGCTTTATTTTTTTCCAGTCTTTTTGTGAAAGCAAATGGCTACATAGACATATCTGCTTTCTTTTTTTTTTTTACGGTTAACAGTATAACATTAGTAACTTCCATTGTTTGTTCCATCATGTCAGTTGCCTTTTAGACCCAACCATTCCCTTATTTTTCGAAATGTAGGGTTTTCCGATTTCTCAGTTTTATAAATCTTTGTGCATAAACTTTTCTGTATTATTTTCTTATGATACATTTTCTGGGGTTCGTTTTTGGTTTTTGTTGTTGTTTTGAGACAGGATCTGGCTCTGTCACGCAGGCTGGAGTGCAGTGGAACGATCTTGACTCACTGCTGTAACCAGGGGGAGCCTACTCAGTTCCCAGTTCAGAAGAGGTTCTTGGCCTCTTACCCCAAAGAATGGGGAGAGGGGCCCTGGAGGTGTGGTGAGCTTACCGTTCAAAAAAATATCATGGACCCAAAGAGTTTTGCGGAAGAGCAATTTATTAGACAGAGAGAGAGAATGAGAGAGAGCGAGAAAGAGCGTGAGCCCACGGTGTTGTGTGAGGGGATCCTGCAGTCCGTTAAGGTAAGGAGCAGCTGAAGTTTTAACCCTTGAGTTACTCCCGCCCCATTCATGTTTTTGTCCAATGAGAGGAGTCCTTTCAGATGTCCTCTGGAGTGATTGATCTTTGACTCTGATACTGGATTGGCTACTTGGTCCACAGCCCTGAGTTACAGAACCCCCTCCTCCCTGAGCTTTCCGCAGAATATTTGAATAAAGAAGCCTCACCTGGCTTTCCCTACGTGGCCTGTGCTAGGGAACATCAGAGAAAGAACTTTACATTTGAAACCCCTCTGGTTCCTGGATGGAGGCATGGAGTCAGGAAACTCCTGCTTTTGAAACCACGCCCCTCGCTGAACCGGGAAGAGAAGTCCCTCACTGCAGCCTCCCCTACCAGACTTACACCATCCTCACTCCTTAGCCTCGAGAGTAGCTGGGAGCTACGGGCACACACCATCACGCCAGGCTAATTTTTGTATTTTTTGTAGAGATGGGGTTTTGCCATATTGCCCAGGCTGGTCTCAAACTCCTTGGTTCAATTCACCCTTCTGCCTCACTCTCCCAAAGTGCTGGGATTACAGCTGTGAGCCACCGTCCCTAGCTCCATTGTCTGGATTTTTTCTTTTTTTTACAGTATATTTCTTACAATATTTTCTTGTATATGTAAGGATATGGCAATTTTGAGACTCTTGGAATATACTGCTTCTTGGTATCTCTTGACCTAGAGGATCACTGAACTGTATGTCTAAAAAACTGATATGTGTAGATCAGTAATTACTAATAGATTTTATGACCTGGGTCAAGTGTTAGAGATTTGTAGTCACTGCCTGGAGTGCCGTGTTGAGAGAGACCATAACAGGGCCACAACTGATTATTAATATCTTCTATACTCATGGAAGTGGGCATAAATAGACCACTGAAAGTGTTTCCCTAGTGTCTGGAAAGTAACTTACTTACCCTTTTGTAATTTATAAGTAATCTATAATATATTTTCTTATTTTGTTCTTTTTATTTTTCTGAGTCATCAACTTTATAACTCCCCACAAATAATTTTTAGATTTTCTGAATAGAAACTTAAAGTTGTCATCCAACTCATCCCTTGAATTGTCAGTTTTATTTCTTTTACTTTTAGTCCTCAGGCATGATGATTAGGGAGATCTTGGTCATTTCATCTGTAGATAAAACATTCTTAATGTTATTATAACTAGGTAGTTTATTGTTTCAGGGATTCAGTCTCATCAGTTGTTTCTCACACATGGAATTCACATGCTGTTCCTAATGAGCAGATGTACAGAATTAGAATTTCTGAAAAATATTTTGTTCAGATAATTAAATTTAAAAAGGAATAGTGTATCTTGTCATTTTCACATAAGAATTATTTTAATTTTTATTTAAGGATTTGTTTAGCGTTTGGATTCCCTCTCATTCCTTGTCTGTGTGTGTGTGTGTGTGTGTGATTTTTAAAAATAAATTCAAATGCAACTCTTTTGGTTTCTAACATCTTTCTAGATTGTATTGGAATAGTGTAACATGATAACCACTATGTACATTGCTCCTATTTTACAATGTTGAATCTCTTATTGCTCCTAATTTTCTAGTTCCCTCGTTCACAGTGCTTTACAGCCAAAGTTATATTTTTGCACCTTGGTACAATTTTATTCATCTCAAATAAGATAGGCTTTGAAAAAACAACCATATGTAATTAACATCTACTTTGAGACGCCTTGCTGAACATACACATGAATTAGTGATAAGTCAGTTCTAAGGAGTTTGCAGGAAATAGCTTGAGATAATAAAGGTTAAGCTGGCTCAAGATGGGTAGAGGATTATGTAGTAGTTGGAGTGCCTACTTTGTGCAAGATGCTTTGTTACCACAACCCAAATGGAGCAAAACCTCCTCTGTAACTCTAGGCAGCTTCACTGGCGTTTGGTTCTCATTCCTAAATGCTAATCTGTTCCGTTGGTCCCTAGCCAGCTCTGAGTTAGACTAGAGGTTGGAGGAAGGAACCCAGCAACGAATAAGTGAAAAGAAAATAAGAATAAGACATAGAATTGTCTGGAGATAGAAATATATGGTATTATCATTTTTAAGGCTTTTTACCGTTTACATACCATACTTTGGTATAAACTATTATTAGTTCCATGTTACAGATGAAATTGAAGCTACAAGTCACTCGGCTAGCAAGTGGTAGGGATGACAGACATTCTGGGAACAGGAGTTTTCTGATTGCTTCTATTTTTTTCAGGGAAGTATAAAGCAAAGTCATCAGCTGAGTATGAGGAGGAGAGGAAGAGGTGTTGGAGAGTAGAGAAATGAGGAGAAGGTGAGGAACAGTCTCCTAGGGGCTTAGGAGCATGAATGGGATACTTAACAGTATTGACAGGCAATACCAACAACCCACCTTGGTTTAGTGGTCATAGATTCAAAGTCCAACCAGTGAGAAGCTCATTCACCTTCTCACATTCAAACATTGACTTGGTTTCACCCAGGACTAGAGTTTTCCTAAGTGACCGTTAATATATGTATTCTTAATACCTTGCCCCCCCAACTCTCTGAAAACTAACTCTCCAGGGACCAATTTAAAGGAGTATCTCAACAGGTGCACTGGATCCCATCTTCTCTCAGGATACCACTCACTGCTGAAAAGATGTCACTGCCGAAATTGATTATGAATCACATAATCTAATCAGAAAGGAAAGAAGAAATGGGTATCAAGGACACCTGTGAGATAGAATGATCAGGTGGTACATTTGGGAGGTCTTAAGAGGTTAGTGAATTATTGGAATTAGAATCAAAGGGACAGTCAGTGTGGTGGCTCATGCCTGTAATCCCAGCATGTTGGGATTCTGAGGCAGGCAGATCACTTGAGGCCAGGAGTTCAGGACCAACCTAGCTAACATGGCAACAACTCATCTCTACTAAAAATACAAAAATTAGCCAGGCATGGTGGCACATGCCTTTAATCCCAGTTACTCAGGAGGCTGAGGCATGAGAATCACTTGAACCCAGTAGGGTGAAGGTTGCTGTGAGCCAAGATCATGCCACTTTCCTCCAGTTTGAGTGACAGAGAGAGTCTATCTTAAAGAAAAAAGAAAGAGAAACATAAATATATATACCTACTGTGTACTCTCAAAATTAAAAATAAGAAGAATCAAAGGGACAGATTTGAAATGGCAGCTGAGAGTATACTTGAAATCAGATTGGAGAGGGAGTTCAGTCATTACAATGGCAAGATTAGAGAGTGTAACTATGCAAGAAGATAAATGAGTTGGAGTAGAGAATAAGATCACTCACTGAAGGAGAAGAGGACAAGGAACTGAGAGTCCATTGTATTGGAAGGATCATCTATTTGAATATTGATTTAATCAAAACTTATTGCAGGGGTCAACAGCAATGAGCAACCAAAATGTTGGTCTCTAATTCTATTCAGAAAGCCCAAATGTTGGTCTCTAATTCTATTTTCCACTAAAGGGAACTAGAACTCTTTGGAGACATGGCTGTTTTCAGATAAAAATATTGCAACACTGTAAATCTATGAAGCTGATAACATAACTGTGGTTTTGTAAGACAATAACTATTAGGAAATACACAAATATTTAGGGGTAAAGGGCCATAATATGCGTATAATTCAGAAAACAAATTATGCACATTTCTATATGTGACAGAAGGAGAGAGAATAGAAATTATAAAGCACACAGGATAAAATGTAACAATCGGTAAATCCAGATAGAGAGTATATAGTGTTCGCTGTACTGTTTTTATTTTTGTAACTTTCTGTAAATTTGAGATTACAGTTGCATGGGTCCACTTGTACACAGATTTTTTTTTCAATCAGAGGCAGATCAAAAATACCCTATTCACAGGATATAAAACCTGTATATATATAGAACCAACTTTTCCTATACTCAGGTTCCTCAGGGCCCACTGTGGGACGTGAGTATACATAGATTTAGGTGAGGGATGGGTGTTGTGGTCCTGGAACCACTCTTCCCTGCATGTATACTGAGGGAAGAGTGTATTAAAAAAAAAAAAAAAAAAAAAAAAAAAAAAAAAAAAAAAACTATGACAAGAGTGGTATTGGAGAGACACAAGGTCATCCACTTAGTTAAGTGTTGAACTTGGATTGATTATATTCTGTGCGGTAAAATCAGGATAAGAGGCAGATTATTTACATCTCCAAGCTTTTGGAAACTTACATTTTCACTTTGATATTTTTATTTTGTTCTTTGTTTTTGGCATGATGACCTTTCATTTTTAGTTCAATAATGTTTTATAACCAAGACTATTATATTCTTTTCATATAACTTTATAGATCTTTTGAATTTAAGTCATCCTGTCTTAACCTTCATTTTCACAAGGTTCTCAGGGCATCAGTTGAAAACCTTGGAAGTCTGGGATTCTTTCTGTGCTTTTTTGAAAAATAGTTTTATTAAGATACATATTAAGATATAATTCACATGTCATATAACTTGTACATTTTAATAAAGTGTACAAGTCAGTGGTTTTTAGAATATTCATAGTCAATTTTAAAACATTTCATCACCCCAATAAGAATCCCTATTCCGGTTAGCACTCACTCCTGATACACTTCACTACCCCACTGCAATTTCCAATCTACTTTTGTCTGTATGAATTTGCCTAATCTGGATATTTCATATAAATGTAACCATTTAATATGTGGCTTTTGTGGTTGGTTTTTTCACATAGAATAATTTTTTCAGAATTCACTTATGTTGTAGCATGTATCAGAGCTTTATTTTGTGTGGTAAATAATGTTCCATTGCGTGGATATTCTACATTTTATTTGTCAGTTGGTTGACATTGGGTTGTTTCTATTTTCTTATTATGAATAAATGCTGCTATGAACATTTGTGTACAGGTTTTTATGTGAACATATGTTTTTATTTCTCTTATACATATCACTAGGAGTTGAATTGGCTGTGTCACATGGTCACTCTGTATCTACCTTTGAGGAAAGACCAGATTGTTTCCAAGCAGCTCCTCCAATTTTATATTCCCACCAGCAGTGTTTGAGGGTTGTTTCTCTACATCCCGGCCAGCATTTGTTATTACTTATCTTCCTGATTATAGCATCCCAGTGGGTGTGAAGTGGACCTGTCTATACTTTTAAACCCCCAAAATATGATCAGTCCTCAATAATAAAAGCTCTCCATGCTTTTCTAGCAGCAAGCATATCTCCTCATTAAATACACACAAAACAAATTGAAATAAAATAACAAAAATTCTTTCCCTTTCCCATTTCTTTGTTCTTCAAAACTGATTGGAGAGAATCTCAGGAGAAGTAATTGGATTTTTTAAATTGTACAGCTAGAGTTCATAACTTTTAAATGCCCATTATAGTCAGATGTATCTTTAGCATCTGACCCCCACCCCGCCCCATATCTGCCATACCCACTGATGCCACTCACCATTGCCATTTAAACCTCCAGAGTGCCTTATTCAGGAGCCTTTCCCCATCCTCACCTTAGCACAGAGCCTATCATTTGCTTTCTCTTGATAGCTAAGAGATTCTATTAGTATTAGTTCAACACATTATTGATTAAATTGAATTTTGTGGGGTCTCCTGAGTGCCTAAGCGCTATTTTTTTAACATGGTTTCTACGGGAAAATATGTATCTTTCCAAGTCAACACCTTAGAACACAGCTTGATTGCAAGTTTGTGATTATCTATGTCCATGGAGAAAGTCAAAATAAATTGGAGTTGTTTAACCTGGTGTCAGAAAGTCGTATGTTGACTTAATAACCACCATCATGTTGCAACCTTAGCAAGCATTATTCCCTTTGTTTAAATTGCAATTTCTAATTTTAAAAATTATATTTTATTACATGTAATAAAATGACAAGTAAAAATTGAATTCAATTTTGAAAAAATATAAAAGGAAAGTAGAAAGAAAAGAGTAGCATTTTTCTCATATTGTATTTGGCTTACTATAGCAATAGAAAGTTGCTCTTAGTTTCAGTTCTCCTAAAAGGCCAACTTATATTTGAGATGTATATCCTCACTAGTAGAATGAGTTACATCATGCTTTCTATGTCCTGATGAAGTTTAATTTACCTTTAAATAATAATTGTTACAGAGGATTGGATTAAAATCTGATCAATATGAGAATGCTTGATATATATGTATTTTTTTCGTAAATTTGAACCATGACAGTTAGAGATTAACTCAATAAAGCATTCCATGTCCCTTTCCCAAAAACACATGCATTTAGAAGTAAATTAAAGATCAGGTGTAGAAAGTTTTTAATACCACTTCTACTGATCTGCTATCCACAGTATAATTTTGGGCTTTTTTTTTTAATCTATAAAAAATCAGAGTAATATCCTGTTTGCACCATTCATTTCATTGGAGTATTAGGATGGCTGTGAAATATACATGAGATTTAGGTTTATTTTTATTTCTCTCTCTAACCATCCCTTTTCCCCCTCCTTCCCCTCTCTCTGTTCTCTCCTTTCCTCCTTCCTTTTTTTTGCGGGCTTATTTCTGAGTGTTTGAATAGAAACAAGGCCAATTGCAGTTGCCAGAAGGTATTCCTTAGGATTACTATGTTGCTATATCAAAATAATAGCACACTTGGGGCATTTGGGTCTTACCTGCCTCAAGGGTCCATCAGCTTTGAAGTATTAACAGAGATGTTCTTCCTGTGCAAGACCAATTGCGCTTGCACATCCATGGTGTTTTCTCTACACAGATTGCTGGCTTTACCTCAAGTCCAAAGCTTTAACTTGACCTGAATATTCCAGTTAACATTCTCTTTGTCTGAGGGGCATGAACTTCTCCCCTGTTAGAGAAATATGTGTGTATGTGTGTGTGTGTGTGTGTGTGTGTGTGTGTGTGTGTGTGTGAGAGAGAGAGAGAATTAACTTTTTGACATGTTTCTTTGATGTTGAATTCTGACAGCTCTCCACACAAGGAGATGCAAGTCAGGTGATTGGGCCTCTTACTGAAGGACAGAGAAGAAATGTGGCAGTAGTGAATTCACTGTATAAGTTGCACCAGTCAGTAACAAAGGTAACCTTTATTTTTATTAAGTTTTTTTTTTTTTTTTACTCAATTTTAAATTCTTCTTGCCTCAAATTTGGACAGTTTACAAATTAATATTTAGTACTTTGGAAAAGAATACAATGAAAATGTGATTACTATGAAATAAACTAAGTTAACTCTTTTTAAACAGTCTTTGATTCTGACTTTCATTGTTTGTGTGACTTTTTGTCTGTACATTCAGTTTAAAACGCATGAACTGTAGATCCTCAAGTTAGTTAAGTTTATTGAACAAATTATTGGAAGGCAAACATACATTTTCATACTTTTTGAAACACCTATATAGTGTTTGATATAGTGTAGATGGTAGTAAACTATAGCAAAGCTAATGACAGAATAAGACCCTGAAGTCCTCCAACATGTGAAAAATGTTCTGTTAATATCTTTGCATTAAAAAGGTGGAGAGAAGCTGTATTGAAAACTGAATTTTTATGATATAATCACTGATGACTGCTTGCAAATAGACAATGTGTATTCTTTTGCTCTTTTTCTACTGCGCATTTAAAAGAAATGACTGAACTCTAACTTGTTGGCCTCCATATATTACGTCTAAGGTGAACTGTATTGTTAATTACTAAGAAAGCAATACTCTCAAGTCCATCTGTGACTTTTGAGTAACTTGTGCTTAATTATTCTCTATAGGTCATTTTAAAAATATTTTATAAGTAGGAAGATAATAATTTAGAAGACCTGAAGGAAGCTAATAGTTAAAATAATGTTCTTGAAAGTTTGACTTCTCATATGAACTTTAATGTACTAGATTGTGTTTTAGAATAATTTTAAGTGACTATTACTCATTTATTTAAAGATTTTAACAAGTCCTTTTATCAATTAGGGGTTTCTAAAAATGTGTGTTTTACACAGTAAACAAAATACATGTTAAAGAGTTATTAACGAGTACATCTCAGAAAGGTAAAAATTATTAAAAAACACTAAATGATGTATTTCCCATTCTCTTTAATCATTACTCCAAAGCACCACAAGCAAAGAAAGATTGTGTTCTATCTAGCCTGCTTTAAATGTCTTTATTGATATTTTCAAATTTTGCATGATGTTTGTATTGATTTATAAAAATTGAAATGCTGACATTTTTATTTTAAAGACTTGTTGGAAATTAGAGTCAGCCTAAAGACAAGTTATTTCTTTTTAAAGAAATGAGTAAATTTGGCTTTATTCTGACCTTTTCAAGTTAAAACTTCATAATTAAAACCGATGTAAAATGAATAAAGGAAACATCGCTCTTAGTAGTATTAATGTTATTTGAAGTATGTATTTGATGTATACACAAAATTAGTTTTCAACCTATCTTAATCCTGATTTTTAAAATCATGTATAAGATATTATGATTAACTGATAATACTGTATATATAGTATGTGGAAACAGCATTATATGCTATAATCAAAATTAGTATTTGTAGAAACAGACTTAAGCAAAACTATTAACTGGATCAAAACCTTGTTCTAGGTCGTTTCCAGTCAGAGTTCATTCCCACCGGCAGCTGAGCAAACTATAATTTCAGCTCTAAAGGTAAAATAATTTAATTTAATCTTTGACTCTAGATCAGAGTGGTTTTAGGATTATTTGTTTAACTGAGTGGGCAATGTCACATTTTCTAAATAATTCAGAATCCTCTATATATACAAAAGTAGCACGTTGATAATTATTCTAAAGAGAATAGATACCAAATGTGTTTACATTTTCTAGAATTTAAAAATAGACCCTTTTGGTGTCTACAGATTGTGTTCTACTTGTAATTGTATACATAGAAGCAAGAGTCTTACATGTATTTATCTAATGGCAGTACAACTCAGTATTATCCCAGTAAAGCAACGGTTCTCCACCAAAATCAGTCCCCTAGGTGACATTTCACAGTATCTGGAGATGTTCTGGATCGGCATGACAAGGTGGAGATGCTACTGGCATCTAGGGAGTAGAGGCCAAGGATGTTGCTGAACATCTTGGACTACATAGGACAATGCCCACCCCTCTCTCATAACGGTTTTCTAGTCCAAAATGTCAGTAATGCCAAGGTTGAGAAAGCCTACTTTAAACGTGGCATAAAACCAGAATATATTTTTATTTTTCATATATGAACATAAGTGTACCCCTTTTCTATTATTTAGGAAATTTTATTACAAATAATGGTATGAGATTCAGAGCCATATATAGTTGACAGTATCTCTTTAAAAAACAAGCAGATTATTCATTTTTACAACAGTACTAGAGAGGCACATTTTGAAATATTACTGCAACCCTTCAAGTTATGTATTTATATTACCATTTTTATACATCTTAGAAATAATATCTTGTTCAAGGTCATATTGCTGATAAACGCAGACCTTGTTAACTCTAAAGAGTTAAGTCTACTGCAGCTTGCCACCATCATTTCTTTATTTGCTAAGTATTTATTTAGTACTTGGTGAGTAAGTAAGGCCATATAGCATAGACTCTGGAGCCAAACTACCTGTAACCCATCTCAGCTGTTTATCTAGCTATGTGACCTCAAACAAGTGAATAAGCTCTCTCTTGCCTTAGTTTCTGCATCTATAAAATGTTACAATAAACCTACACAAAGGTAATAACTTTCAACTATTAGATAGGATTTAGGTCTCTAAGGGAGAGTTTTAAAAAGTGAGATCAAAGTCTACAAGTAAACCTTAAGGAGAAACACATACTTAGAGAAAAGAGGAAACAAGGAAAGAACAATCAGAAGAAAGAAGAAAATCAAAACACTGTGTCACAAATCCTAAAGAGGAAGGGAGCTTTTAAAGTCAAATGCTTTAGAATTTACAGGGAATGAGGATTTAACAGCCACCAAAATGTAAGGACACTAAATTCATACATGAATGTATTTGATTCATTGAGGGTAAGAGAAGGAGACAGTCTATTTTCCCCCAATGTATTAAAAGTACACTTGGATGTTTTCTCTGTATCCCTTTTTCTCCCATTGTGCTTTAAAATATTTTGCCATAATAATCGAATCGTTTTTAGTAAGGTTGGCATACATATTGATGATCATAAAATCAGATCAATATGACAAACCTTAAAGTCTTAACATTCTTGATTCCACACAAGGAATGTGTAGTCTTCTATTCTGTAATTCCACATTTTTTTCTTCTAGCAGTAATACCAAACATTTTTTGATCACTACCCAAAATAAGTACATTTTACTTTGTGCCCTCATACATAATACATAAGCATTTACAAATATATACATAGATTTGTAATTGCATAAAGTGTACTTCTATACACATTTATCTATAGTCGATATAGCAGTTTCATAAAATAATACTTATTTTGTGTACGCATTCTAATATTTTCTATGCTAAACTATTACTTTTTAAAACATGATAGTGACCCACTGAATTGATTTCTTTGACCTCTAATGATCAGACACAACTCATAGTTTCAGAAAGTCCATTCTCTAGATTAAGATGATGCCTTCACTTTGCTTGATGATAAAAATCACTTGGAGAGTTAAAAATAGAAATTACTCAGAGACTATATTTCAGTCTAGGGTAGTTTCTTTGAATCTTTGTTTTTAACAGATAAAAATTATTATTTTAATATTAGTCACTTGGGCAGGGAGTTGGCGTCAGTGCAGGGAAAATTGCCCTAATCTTGGGCTGCAGCCATCACTGAGGTTTGCTTACCAGGACCAGTACCGTGTGGAGCTGGGTGCTGCACTTTGCTAAGGCATGCAGATTTTGCCTTTAAGAACTAGATAAGAGAAGACTGACAATAAGTACAAGGCCCTCCTGCAGTGACCTGATCAGTTAGAGACTTAATTGCTCATGTTAATACACTTAGTGAAAGTTTTGACTTTACTATTTAAGTCTTATAAAAAACTGTTATGACTTATTAAGTAAAAAGTAAACAAAACCCCCAGACTTAGGATAAAAAAGAATGTTGAATTTCATAAAATTGTAGGAAATTTATTAAATTACTTTGAATTCAAGGTAGACAGTTATGATGTACAAATGCTTGCAGCCCAAACTAAAAATTATTTAATTTTATTTGATAGAGAAGATATTAAACATACTTTTTAACTTGCTGAAAAATATAGATATAGACATTTAACAGTCCTTTCTTCTCTACCTTGCTGAGATTTTATCCAAAATTAAATGTTATTGTAGGCTTGAGGTTCATCATTATGTATTATTTTTTCATTTATTCAAAAATATTTATTACTATATGGCAGGTATTAGTGATACACAGTGAAAGTCACAAATAAAGTCCTTTCCCATGTGGAGCTTTTATTGTAGTCAGGAGCCCAGTGGCGACAAGTGCTATGATGAAAAATAGAGCACAGTAAAGGATAGAGAATGGGGAATGGAAGGAAAGTGCTATTTTATGTAGGCCTCTCTAATCAAGAGACATTTTAACAAAAATCTGAAGGAACTGAAGGAGTGAGCCAAGCAGCCATCTGGGGCAAGTGTTCCAGGAATAGAGACCTGAATTGGACAACCTCGTAATATTCACAGAACAACCAGGAGGCCAGAGTGGCTTGAGCAGAGTGAGTGACAGCAAAGGAGCAGGAGTGAAGTTGGAGAGGGAGCAGGGCAGGGGTGGGGTGGAGAGCAGAACATGCGGAGTGTCCATCATCACATATTCTAAGCATTATCTTATATGTCACGAATGGCATAATTAATATTGAGTATACATTTAGAGTTATTTCATTATAACCACCATAGCTATAAGTATCATTTAAACCCCTTGGCCCAGTAAATCTGATCCATTTTTTACTGAGATTTGTTTTGTGAAGATAGTGATTACATTGCCAAATTTATATATGCCAAGGCTTCTTTCTCCCTTTTTGTGTGGGTTTGATGCTCTATATAAAGGAATATTCCAGATTGCTGAGGCTCCAATATTTTTGTAATTTTAACTATTTTAGGTAACTATTTTAAATGTATAACATATTTTTAACTATTTTAAATGTATAACATATTTCCTTGCTTTGTAAAGAGCATATGAAATACAATCTAATCTCCTTTCTCAGTTTCCTTGTTAGTTGTTAGTTTCTACCCATCCTTGAAATGAAGGCATTCCCCAAGATGCTCTCTTCTCTTCCTATTTCGTATTTTCCCTAAGTGGGAAACCTTACCCAGCAATCAAGTTTTCTATGTAAACCACCATATCTTATGCAAGTAGAAATTTTTATTTCTTACCTTCTGATCTTTATACCTGTTTTTCCGTGCCTTGTTTCACTGTCCAGGATCTGTTGTACAGTGTTGAATAGAACTGGTGAGAATGGACCTCATTCACTTGTTTCTGACTTGGAGGAAAGCATTCGGTATTTTACTGTTTTCAGTATAGTATTAAGTATAGGTTAATGATGTAATAATGTTAGCTGTAGGTTTTTAATAGATGGCCTTTGTCAGACTAAACAAGTTCCCTTCTACTCTTAGTTTTCTATTTATTATAAATAATGTTGAGTTTCATTAAACAACTTTTTCTGCATCTCTTGAAGTAATCATATGGCTCTACTCTTTTATTCTGCTAATGAAGTATATTATAGTAATTTTTTTCCAAATATCAAACAAACCTTAGTCATGATGTATTATCCTTTTTATGTATTCCTGGATACTTAATGTATCCTTTTATGTATTCCTGGATACTGATTCACTTAATTTTTGTTAAGGATGTTTATTTACATCTATATTCATAAGGAATATTATTATAAAATTTTCTATGTCTTTACGTGGTTTGGGTAGCAATTTAATACTGGCCTCACTAAATGAGTTTGAATGTTTCATCCTCTTCTATTTCCTACAAGAATTTGTGTAGAATTTGTATTATTTTTTTCCTCAGGTGTTTAGTAGAAATCACCAATGATGCCATCTGGGCCAGTAGTTTTCTCTGCAGAAAGGCTTATAACTACACATTAATTCATTTAATAGACAAAAGGCTATTTGTGTTATCTATTCTTCTTAAATGAGCTTTGATACTTCGTGATGTTGAAGGTGTTTGTCTACTCACCTTAGTTATTTCATTTGTCAGAATAATCTATATAATACTTAAAATCCTTTTGTGCTTGGTTGGTTGCTTTGTTTAAAGATGATGTCCCGCTATGTTGCCCAGGCTGGAGTGCAGTGGCTATTCATTGGCACCATTATAGCATGCTACAGCCTTAAACTCCTGGGCTCAAGGGATCCTTCTGCCTGAACCTTTGAAGTGGCTGGAACTACAGGCATCCACCACTGTGCTGAGCTCACTTAACTATCTTTTTGATGTCTTTAGGACCTATGAGGATAACCTCTTTCTCATTTTTGATATTGTTATTTGTGTTCTGTTTTTTTCTTGATCAGTGCAGCTAGGAGTTTAGCAACTGTGTTCTCTTCAGTGAAACAGCTTTTAGCTTTATTAGTTTTCTTTGTTTCTGTTTTATTGATTTCTGCTTTTATCTTATTTAATTTTCTTCTTTTTGCTGGCTTCAAGATTTTCTGTTTATCTTTGGATTTGTGAATTTTCTTTGCTATTTTTTAAAGATTTTTTTGAGATTTCACATCATTGATTTTAGACTACTTGCCCCACAAATAAACATTTAACGATATAAATTTTCCACTAAGCACTGCAATTTTTCTGTGATATACTTCTATCTTTATTCAGTTTGAAATATTTTTCTGATTTCCTTTGTGATTTCTTATTTGAGTTATGGATTATTTAGAAATGTGTTTTTAAAATTTCTAATTACTTTTGGGTTCTGTATGTATCTTGTTACTGATTTCTAATTTAATTCTGATAACAGAATTAAATGTTGATGATTTTACCTTTCTTTAAGTAAAAGCAAGTTTATTAAGAAAAGAAACAAAAGAATGGCTAATTCTTAGGCAGAGCAGCCAAATGATGATTTTTTAAGTAATTATTTTAAATTAAATCATCATTTAAAATCTGATGAGTTTAAATTAAATTTTATCATGTGAGTGTGATGGCCATGAACTCTCCTAATTTTCTTTTGCCAGAAATGTATTTTACTCTCATCTTTGGAGGATATTTATACAGAAAACATAATTAAGGATTTGACAGTTTTTTTTTCTCTCAGCACTTAAAATATGTTCTACTGTTTTCTGGCCTCCATGCTTTCTAATAAGAAGTCATTACTTATTAAAATTATTTCCCTTGTATGTAATCTTTTTTTTTTCCTAGTTTCAAGATTTTTTTGTTTATCTTTGGTTTTCAGCAGTTTATGGTGTGCCTAGGCATAGTTCGCATCAAAATTATCCTGTTTGGGATCTGCTGACCTTCGTGAATCTGTAAATTCATGCTTTTCATTATTTTGGAAAGTTTGAGGCATTTTTCCCTCACAAGTAGTTTTGCTGCCTTATTCTCTCTCTGCCCCATTCTTTTCTTATGTTACAGCACTTCAGTCACCAGTATATTAGACATTTTGCCATTGTTTCATAGGTTTAATTGTTTTTTAGTATGTTTTCTCTTCTCCAGAGGGATTTCTGTTAATTCTGTCTTCAGGTTCATTGACTCTTTCCTCTGTCATCGCTACATAAAATTCTTCTACTAAGCCTATTCAGTCAATTTTAAAATTTCAGATAGTATAATTTTTTAGTTTAAAATTACCTTTTTTTTTTTAACATTTTATTCACTCTACTGAGATTTCTTATTTTATTTATTGTGAGCATATTTTTCTTTGCCTCATTGAGGTTCTTGCCTGATAATTCTAGAGTCTGGTTTATCTCAGGGTTGGCATCTCTTGATTGTCTTTTCCTTTGAGAATTGATTAAAATTTCCTAGTATTTTCTTTATGTAGTAATTTTGAACAAATCCTCAGCACTGTGAATGTTATGTTGTGTAGAACCGGGAATTTTTTTTTTTTTTTTTTGCATTTCTTATAAGCATGTTGATTTTGCTTTAGCAGACAATTAACTTGGTTATACTCAAACTGTGTACTCTCATACCTGCAGTTGGCCACACCTCAGTCAGTTCACTTCTTTAAGCCTCAGTTGCAAGCCACATTTGGTTTGCTCTCCACTTGCATTGTTAATGAGTTAGCTGAAGACTTATGCTGAGTTTAAGCATAAAATTAGGCAGTCCTCTTGAGCTCTCTCCTTTTCAAGCTCCCTCTCTCAGTCTCCAGCAGCTCTGTACCACTGCTGTGACCTCATAGTTGTACTCCTTTTTGTAGTCTAATTCATCCAGTTTATTATCCAACATGATTTTTCCTAAATCTAAATCATTACCACATTTTTTGTATTGCTTAAAACCCATCATTGGTTTCCTGGTCCCTTTAGGATAAATTCCTAACTTCTTAGTACCTGTACCTCTGTCTCTTCCAAACACTTGTAATCTATATGTGCTGTGTGCCTTGTGGTTGTCCAAGTACCTCAGCTTTCCCAAACTCCTATGCCTGGGAAAATCCAAGACTTTTTTAGTGTCAACATGATGCTCAAAGGAAGTATTCACTGGACCTTTCCATATTTTGGATTTTGGGCTACTCAACTTGTATAACTTTTTAACTATTGTCACTGGACTCTGAGCTCCTATATGGAGGGCAAACTATATGTAGACACACACACACACTCTCACACATACATACATACCTACACACACATTCCTGTACATTGTATATTTATTTTTACCAGCGATTAAGGGCTATAGATTAGGAATTTAATGATTAAGGGTCCTATATTTTACCTTTTCTCATTGATTTTGATGATTGTTTGAGCCAAAACTATCTATCTTCATTATATTTATTTATCTTTGAAGTGACTATAATATACTTACATTTTTTATTATAAGTGTTTTAAGCCTCAGTCATTATTTCCACACCAAAAACTCATAACTAAGACCTACGATTTTACATCAAGTAACTGATGATTTACTCCCCATTGAACAGTTTCCCGGCCATGGCACTGTCGACATTTTGAGCTAGGGAATTCTTTATTATAGGGGCTGTTCTGTGTTCCATAGGATGTTTAGCAGCATCTTTGTCCTCTACCTACTAGATGCTAGTAACAAACTTGTACCCCATCCCCAACTGTGACAATAAAAAATGTCTCCGAACGGTACCAAATGTTTCCTGGAGAGCAAAATTGCCCACGGTTGAGAATCACTGCTGTAGAACTCTCAACAGAAACCTAACTCTTAAAATGCCCAACTGTTGTGCCCTGTTAGAATCATTGTACTGGAGCCTACTTGAGGGTAGAAGGTGGGAGCGGGGGGAAGGAGCAGAAAAAATAACTATTGGGTACTAGGCTTAGTGCCTGGGTGATGAAATAATTTGTACAACAAATCCCCACGACACAGCAAACCCCTATATAATAAACCTACACATGTACCCCTGAACCTAAAAGTCAGAAAGAATCAATGTCTGTTTATTATATTCACTTTGGTTAAAAGCGTATGATGTTGTTCCAGTTCTTAAATAGTTACTTTTGGTCTTACCTAACTCTTTTGTGAAACTTAATGTGTTCATTTGACCTTTACCGCATTAGTTGAACTACTGTCTTCTTCTGTAAGCCTTCCTTTCTCCATGGACACATTTAACCACTGAACCTTTTGGAAAAAATGACAAGAGTGGGGATATTGAAATTGTTTAGTGCCGTGTTCCACGTATTTTAAGCTTTAAAAATCATTACTGATAGTGGTTAGAGAGAGGAGCAGACTTCTGTTAACTTAGTCTGCATTTGATATAATGTGAAAACTGTTAGTCACAGTGTTTCTCACATCTCAGATTTCTTTGTGTTGGTCTTCTTTAATTTTGCCTCTTACTCTTTTTCACTTCTTTTCAGGCTATTCATGCTCTTATGGAAAATGCTGTGCAACCCTTACTCACTTCTGTGGGAGATGCTATAGAGGCCATAATCATCACCATGCATCAAGAAGATTTTTCTGGGTAATTATTTCCAACCAAGTTTTTACTAACTTTTACTGCCTTTGTCTTCTATTCCCACTCTACCCTTACTCCCTAAGCTGCCCCCTGCCATCCAGTGCCTTGTTCCTTTTGTGATGGCGTTAGCTTCCAGCCCTCTCCATTATCCATTCACAGCTTATAATTTTTCAGTTCTCGTTTTCATCACTTCTCTCCTCTTTTTAAATTTTCTTTTCTTTATGAACAGTATCACATCACATGTATATAACATTTCTCTCTTACTGAAATATAAAATGAGTCTGTGGGACTCAGCCTGGCACTTCAGGATTTTGGTAATTTGTACCGTCTTCCCTTCCCAAGCTTGTCTTTTTCCTTATTTCTCACAAATATCCTTGAGTTCAGCCTCTTGGCATAGGCATGGTATTCCTTGTATAAAATGCCCTCCCTCTGCCACTTTGCTAGTCCAAATCCTGCTTTGGCTCTGGGGCAAGCTCCGGCCCAACCTCCTCCAAGACTGATTTTTCTTCCTCGGAGGTTCTGTGGCAATCTAATCTAATCACATCACACCTAGCCACAAATGCTATGGTGTTATTCCAGACCTGTTTCATATGTGTCTTGCTCATCCATATCATAGGTATCCTGAGAATAATAATCATAGTTTCTAATCTGATGTTTACAGAAATCTTTTAAAATAGAGTAAAATGGTTTTGATTCAGTGTATTAGAAAAGTGTGGAGCATTTGGAATAGTTATTTGCAAATGCTTTTAAAAAACTTAACCACATTCTACAGCTAAACAGTCAAATATTAATATGTATTTTATGTTCCTTAGTCCATAGTTAGTTACTGTTTTTGAACAGTTCTGTTTCTCTTTATGTTCTTGTTCTTTTAAAGAATATCTTTTTTATGAAATTTCCGTCTACTAGTTTAGCTATTTGTAGAAAAATATTAATTATTTCACTGTCCTCTATTTTTTCAGATTATTTCATTTACAATGTTTCTTTTTTTTTTTTTTTTTAGCTTTTATATTAGGTTTGGGGGCACATATGAAGCTTTGTTACATAGGTAAACACGTGTCATGGGGATTTGTTGTACATATTATTTCATCAGCTGAGTATTGACCCCAGTACCCTGTAGTTATAATTTCTGTGGTCTGAGAGTGTGTTTGGTATGATTGTGGTTCTTTTACATTTGTTAAGGATTGTTTTATGTCCAGTTATGAAGTAAATATTAGAGTATGTGCCATGTGGTGATGAGAAGAATGTATATTCTGTTGTTTTGGGATGGAGAGTTCTGTAAAGGTCTATCAGTTACATCTGGTCCAATGTTGAATTAAGGTTTTGAGTATCTTTGTTAATTTTCTGCCTTGATGATCTGTTTAATACTGTCAGTAGAGTGTTGAAGTCTCCCAACATCATTGTGTGGGAGTCTTTGAAGGTCTCTAAGAACTTGCTTTACGAATCTGGGTCCTCCTTTATTGGGTGCATATGTATTTAGGATAGTTTAATCTTCTTGTTGAATTGAACCCTTACCATTATGTGATGCTCTTCTTTGTCTTTTCTTGATGTTTGTTGGTTTGAACTCTGTTTTGCCTGAAATTAGGACTGCAACCCCTGTTTTTTTGTGTGTTTTTCATTTGCTTGGTGTATTTTCCTTCATCCCTTTATTTTGAGCCTCTGAGTGTCATTACATGTGAGATGGGTTTCTGGGGTGATCTCAGTGTTCCTTCCCCATGTAGGAGGCAGCAGAGGAAAGGTACTAGTGGTTGTGGCCCAGAGTCGTTTGCTTGTCTCGTGGGGGATCCACCCCAAACAGATGCATGTTAGCATTCACTCAATGCGATCAACCCAGCAGGGAGTGTCTGTGCTGTGGGCCCAAGCCAGGGGTTCTCTTGATAACAAGCATTGGGGTGGGGAGGCAGAGGGACCTGTGGGAGACAGACTGGCTTCCTCTCCTTGGGTTACTGTAGCTTGTTGGAGGTATGGATAGGGTACTTAGGGTCTTCGCTCCTTTGTTAGTCCAAGGATGGCGAGGGCAGTTCCATTGCAGGGGCAGTGGCAAAGAGGCTTTCAGCTGCCCCTGGAGGCTCTGCACATGGAGTTGCCGAGTTGCTGCTGGCTTGATAGGTCTGGCTAGTGATGGCTGGAGGCGCAGTCCTGCCCAATGAGGAGATTTGGGAACAGGTACCCATGTAACAGTCTGGCCACTTTTCCACAGGGCTGCTGCAGTATGCTTGGGGCCTTTTCCTGTCCCTAGTTGCCTTGGATTTTCCAGTGCTTGGAGTTACCACCAGTGAAGGCACTTTTCTGGGCAAGGGAGGTTTGCCTCCCTGGCTCTGTGTTGCACCCGGGTGGGCCATTGTCTCGTTTTGCTTTTCTTCATTCTTCATGAATCAAGTTGTTGCCTTGATTAGTCTCTATCAGAGTACCTGCATGTTTCAGTTGAAGGTGTTATTTACACACCCCTTCTGTTCCTCTCCATGAGAGCCTTGCACACTAGCTGCTTCTAATCGGCCATCTTGGCCTCTCCCACATGGGAAATGTGGGAAATGTCAAAAGATCAACCTAGGCTTGTGCCTGTAATTACAATGGTTTATGCCTGTGATTCTGCCCTCCTTTGGGAGATTGAGGCGGGCAGACTGCCTGAGCTCAGGAGTTCGGGACCAACCATAGTGAAACCCTGTCGCTACAAAAAAATATAAAAATTAGCTGGGCATGGTGGTATGCATCTGTAGTTCCAGCTGTTTGGGGTGCTAAGGCAAGGGGATGGTTTCATTTCAGAGGAATTGAGGCTGCAATGAGCTGTGATGATGCCATTGCCCTCCAGCCTAGATGACAAAGTGAGATATTACCTCAAAAAAGAGAAGATCAGTCTCTATTTTTAAAAATGTATGAAGCACAGAAGGGTAAAGTGGATTCTACCAAAAAGAAAAACAAAACTATATTTGGAACTCAATAGGACATAGGACTATATAACTGCTGATTACCAGTATTTGAGAGGAAATGGATTTTGTTCAAAAGTGATCTGAAGTGTCCCAGTTAGATCAATCATGAATGCTCCTGAGAAGGGAGCCAAAACAAGCTGATTTTTGAAGGCTTATTCTATAATAACAGTGGTCACATACTTTTAATTGGTGAACTGCAACTAGTCCTACAGATGACACATTAGATATTAACAGCTGAAAGTTAGTTCCCAAATAGATATGTTTTTACTAATTTGCTTAAATACTAGTGAGCCAGATTGTTTCCTCAACGGATAGATTGCCATGGTATGAAGCATTATTTTAAGGTGCCTAGCATTGTCCTTATTTTTTATTTCCCAGTTGTTTTGGTGACTCCTTTTCAGCTCAGTTTATACAACAGTCATTTGAGATTCATGTATACAGCAGTCAGTTGAGATTCCAGTGAAAACTGTTCTGCATATATAGCAGTATAGGTGTATGGAACACTGCTGCTTTTATTTAAAGTATTGCCCCCAAAGCAGTAATTCTCCTACTTTGTATAGTCTTATGATTAATAATTCTGTAATGTCATGTCATTTCTTATGTGTATGGCTTATGTGAAATATGAGGTGGAGTTGGATTAGTGAAGAACCAGGAATTGCCTTTATTTTAGGGCCAGCCCTTAGGGATAACAATTAGAAAAATAATAGTGAAAACCTGACCCTTCAGACCCTCCATACCTATTCCTACGTAAAAGGAATAAATCAAGTTTACCTTCAAGATGAACCTTATATGTAGGAGGATTACAGAATCCCCTGCCATTTATAGAGTAATCATCGGTTGGGTGTGGTGGCTCATGCCTGTAATCTCAGCACTTTAGGAGGCCAAGGCAGGTGAATCACTTGAGGTCAGGAGTTCAAGACCAGCCTGGCCAATATGGTGAAACCGCATCTCTACTAACAATACAAAAATTACCTGGACGTGGTGGCAAGCACCTGTAATCGAAGCTACTCAGGAGGCTGAGGCAGGAGATTCGCTTGAACCCAGGAGGCAGTTTGCAGTGGGCTGAGATCACACCATTGCACTCCATTCAACCTGGGCAACAGAGTGAGATCACGTCTCGAATAAATAAATAAATAAGTAGAGAGTAATCATCAACATGGCTTCTTGGTATTTGAAATTTATTTTAAAAGACTGGTGTGTTTCTTTCCAAATTAGATAAAGTTTAAAATGTAAATGTCTGCTTGACATAGAACATTGATTAAAATTGTTGCGTTCAGTGTAAAGTGACTCATATCTGATTACAGTTTTGAGTAGGGAACGGAAGGCAATGAAAGAAGAACTCTTAAATCATTCAAGTAATAGATGAGCCGCTTTGTGGAGGGGAAAGTACACACACAAAAGATTAGCGGCATGAAGATTAACATTCACTTCTCAGTTTTGCGTATGTTTGATTCTTCTGCCTTCAACTTCTGCATACTGACTACCATTATGTTATAACAACGCTTAAATTTCTTCGTAACTCACTATTGCACTTTATCAGTTTAAAATCTCCCACTAAAGGCTTTTGATATAATAGGGAAAACTGAGCTGTAGCAATAGTCAAGCAAGTTTGTATTCTGATAAATTAAATTCAAGCTTCCAGTCCACAATGGTATCTGATAACATATATGTATATATCAAAATTTTGTCTAATACATCACTTACTTTCTTTTAATTATGTTGACACATGCTTATGCAACTTGTTTTTTAATGTTATTTTTTACTCCTTAAGGATATCGTTTCAACTGAGTAGATTAAAATTCTTGAGATAGTACTCCAAAGTAGCACCAAGTTAACACTGCTTTTGATCAAGCATAAGAAATTATGAAGGACCAACTATACACTGCCTACCAGAGACTCACTTCATCTTCAAGGAAACACAAACTGAAAGTGAAGGGATAGAAAAAGATATTCTATGCAAATAGAATCCAAAAGAGGACAAGGATAGTTGAACTTTTTTTTTTTAATTGCATTTTAGGTTTTGGGGTACATGTGAAGAGCATGCAAGATTGTTGCATAGATACACACATGGCAGTGTGATTTGCTGCCTTCCTCCCCTTCACCTATATGTGGCATTTCTCCCCATGCTCTCTCTCCCCAACTCCCCACCCCCCGCTGTCCCTCCTTTATTTCCCCCCAACAGACCCCAGTGTGTAGTGCTCCCCTCCCTGCGTCCATGTATTCTCATTGTTCAATACCCGCCTATGAGTGAGAACATGTGGTGTTTGATTTTCTGTTCTTGTGTCAGTTTGCTGAGAATGATGGTTTCCAAGTTCATCCATGTCCCTAAAAAGGACACGAACTCGTTTTTGATGGCTGCATAATATTCCATGATGTATATGTGCCACACTTGCCCTGTCCAGTCTATCATTGATGGGCATTTGGGTTGGTTCCAGGTCTTTGCTGTTGTAAACAGTGCTGCATTGAACATTCGTGTGCATGTGTCCTTATAGTAGAACGATTTATAATCCTTTGGATATATACCCAGTAATGGGATTGCTAGGTCAAATGGAATTTCTGTTTCTACATCCTTGAGGAATCGCCACACTGTCTTCCACAATGGTTGAACTAATTTACACTCCCACCAACAGTGTAAAAGTGTTCCTATTTCTTCACATTGTCTCCAGCATCTGTTGTCTTCAGATTTTTTAATGATCGCCATTCTAACTGGCGTGAGATGGTATCTCAATGTAGTTTTGATTTGCGTTTCTCTAATGACCAGTGTTGATGAGCATTTTTTCATATGTTTGTTGGCCTCATGTATGTCTTCTTTTGTAAAGTGTCTTTTCATATCTTTCACCCAGTTTTGAATGGGCTTGTTTGTTTTTTTCTTGTAAATCTGTTTTAGTTCTTTGTAAATTCTGGATGTCAGCACTTTGTCAGATGGGTAAACTGCAAAAATTTTTTCCTATTCTGTTGGTTGCCGATTCACTCTAATGACTGTTTCTTTTGCCATAGAGAAGCTGTGGAGTTTGATTAGGTCCCATTTGTCTATTTTGGCTTTTGTTGCCAATGCTTTTGGTGTTTTGGTCATGAAGTCCTTGCCTACACCTATGTCCTGAATGGTTTTGCCTAGATTTTCTTCTAGGGTTTTTATGGTATTAGGTCTTATGTTTAAGTCTTTAATCCATCTGGAGTTAATTTTAGTGTAAGGTGTCAGGAAGGGGTCCAGTTTCTGCTTTCTGCACATGGCTAGCCAGTTTTCCCAACACCATTTATTAAACAGGGAATCCTTTCCCCATTGCTTGTTTTTTGTCAGGTTTGTCAAAGATCAGATGGTTGTAGATATGTTCTGTTGCCTCCAAGGCCTCTGTTCTGTTCCATTGGTCTATATCTCTGTTTTGGTACCAGTACCATGCTGTTTTGATTACTGTAGCCTTGTAGTATAGTTTAAAGTCCAATAGTGTGATGCCTCCCACTTTGTTCTTTTTGCTTAGAACCGACTTGGCTATGTGGGCTCTCTTTTTGGTTCCATATGAAGTTTAAGGTGGTTTTTTCCAGTTCTGTGAAGAAGGTCTTTGGTAGCGTGATGGGGATAGCATTGAATCTTTAAATTACTTTGGGCAGTATGGCCATTTTCACGATATTGATTCTTCCTAACCATGAACATGGAATGTTTTTCCGTCCGTTTGTGTCCTCTGTTATTTCATTGAGCAGTGGTTTGTAGTTCTCCTTGAAGAGGTCCTTTACGTTCCTTGTTAGTTGTATTCCTAGGTATTTTATTCTCTTTGTAGCAATTGTGAATGGCAGTTCATTCTTGATTTGGCTCTCTTTACGTCTGTTATTGGTGTATAGGAATGCTCGTGATTTTTGCACATTGATTTTGTATCCTGAGACTGTGCTGAAGTTGCTTATCAGTTTCAGGAGATTTTGGGCTGAGACGATGGGGTCTTCTAAATATACAATCATGTCATCTGCAAATAGGGACAATATGACTTCCTCCTTTCCTATTTGAATACCCTTTATTTCTTTTTCTTGCCTGATTGCTCTGGCTAGAACTTCCAGTACTATATTGAATAGGAGTGGTGAGAGAGAGCATCCTTGTCTAGTGCCAGATTTCAAAGGGAATGCTTCCAGTTTTTGCCCATTCAATATGATATTGGCTGTTGGTTTGTCATAAATAGCTTTTACTATTTTGAGATATGTTCTGCCAATACTTAGTTTATTGAGGGTTTTTAGCATAAAGGGCTGTTGAATTTTGTCAAAGGCCTTCTCTGCATCAATTGAGATAATCATGTAGTTTTTGTCTTTGGTTCTGTTTATGTGGTGAATTACGTTTATAGACTTGCATATGTTGAACCAGCCTTGTATCCCTGGGATGAAGCCTACTTGATCATGGTGGATCAGCTTTTTGATGTGCTGTTGCAATCGGCTTGCCAGTATTTTATTGAAGATTTTTGCATCTATGCTCATCATGGATATTGGCCTGAAGTTTTCTTTTCTTGTTGAGTCTCTGCCAGGTTTTGGTATCAGGATGATGTTGGTCTCATAAAATGATTTGGGAAGGATTCCCTCTTTTTGGATTATTTGGAATAGTTTCAGAAGGAATGGTACCAGCTCCTCTTTGTATGTCTGGTAGAATTCGGCTATGAACCCATCTGGACCTGGGCTTATTTGGGAGGTAGGCTCTTAATTGCTGCCTCGACTTCAGCCCTTGTTATTGGTCTATTCAGGGTTTTGACTTCTTCCTGGTTTAGGCTTGGGAGGAGGCAAGTGTCCAGGAATTTATCCATTTCTTCCAGGTTTACTAGTTTATGTTCATAGAGTTGTTTGTAATAATCTCTGATGATGGTTTGAATTTATATGGAATCTGTGGTGATATCCCCTTTATCATTTTTTATTGCATCTATTTGGTTATTTTCTCTTTTCTTTTTTATTAATCTGGCTAGTGGTCTGTCTATTTTGTTGATCTTTTCGAAAAACCAGCTCCTGGATTTATTGATTTTTTTGAAGGGTTTTTTTGTGTCTCTATCTCCTTCAGTTCTGCTCTGATCTTAGTTATTTCTTGTCTTCTGCTAGGTTTTGAGTTTTTTTGATCTTACTTCTCTAGCTTTTTCAATTTTGATGATAGGGTGTCAATTTTAGATCTCTCCTTGCTTCTCATGTGGGCACTTATTGCTATATATTTTCCTCTAGAGACTGCTTTAAATGTGTCCCAGCGATTCTGGTATGTGGTGTCTTCGTTCTCGTTGGTTTCAAAGAACATCTTTATTTCTGCCTTCATTTCATTGTTTATCCATTCAGCATTCAAGAGCCAGTTCAGTTTCCATGAAGCTGTGCGGTTCTGGGTTGGTTTCTGAATTCTGAGTTCTAACTTGATTGCACTGTGGTCTGAGAGACTGTTTGTTATTATTTCTGTTCTTTTGCATTTGCTGAGGAGTGATTTACTTCCAATTATGAGGTCAATTTTAGAGTAGTTGTGATGTGGTGCTGAGAAGAATGTATATTCTGTAGATTTGGGATGGAGAGTTCTGTAAATGTCTATTAGGTTTGCTTGTTCCAAGTCTGAGTTCAAGTCCTGGATATCCTTGTGAATTTTCTGTCTGGTTGATCTGTCCAATATTGACAATGGGGTGTTAAAATCTCCTACTATTATTGTGTGGGAGTCTAAGTCTCTTTGTAAGTCATTAAGAACTTGCCTTGTGTATCTGGGTGCTCCTGTATTGGGTGCGTATTTATTTAGGATTGTTAGCTCTTCTTGTTGCATTGATCCTTTTACCATTATGTAATGTCCTTCTTTGTCTCTTTTGATCTTTGTTGCTTTAAAGTCTATTTTATCAGAGATGAGAATTGCAACTCCTGCTTTTTTTTGCTCTTCATTTGCTTGGTAAATCTTTCTCCATCCCTTTATTTTGAGCCTTTGTGTATCCTTGCATGTGAGATGGATTTCCTGGATACAGCACACGGATGAGTTTTGGCTTTTTATCCAATTTGCCAGTCTGTGTCTTTTGATTGGGCATTTAGTCCATTTACATTTAGGGTTAATATTGTTATGTGTTAATTTGATACTGCCATTTTGATGCTAACTGGCTGTTTTGCCCTTAGTTAATGCGGATTCTTCATTGTGTTGATGCTTTTTACATTTGGTATGTTTTTGGAGTGGCTGGTACTGGTTGTTCCTTTCTATGTGTAGTGCCTCTTTCAGGAGCTCTTGTAAAGCAGGCCTGGTGGTGATGAAATCTCTGAGTACTTGCTTGTTCACAAAGGATTTTATTTTTCCTTCACTTATGAAGCTTAGTTTGGCTGGATATGAAATTCTGGGTTGAAAATTCTTTTCTTTAAGGATGTTGAATATCGGCCCCCACTCTCTTCTGCCTTGTAGGGTTTCTGCTGAGAGATCTGCTGTGAGTCTGATGGGCTTCCCTTTGTGGGTAACCCGACCTTTCTTTCTGGCTGCCCTTAGCATTTTCTCCTTCATTTCAGCCCTGGTGAATCTGACGATTATGTGCCTTGGGGTTACTCTTCTTGAGGAATATGTTTATGGTGTTCTCTGTATTTCCTGGACTTGAATATTGGCTTGCCTTGCTAGATTGGGGAAGTTTTCCTGTATAATATCCTGAAGAGTATTTTCCAGCTTGGATTCATTCTCTTCATCACTTTCAGGTACACCTATCAAACGTAGATTAGGTCTTTTCACATGGTCCCATATTTCTTGTTGACTTTGTTCATTCCTTTTTACCCTGTTTTCTTTAATCTTGCCTTCTTGTTTTATTTCATTGAGTTGATCTTCGACCTCTGATATCCTTTCTTCTGCTTGGTCAATTCGGCTGTTGAAACTTGTGCATGCTTCGTGAAATTCTCGTGTTGTGTTTTTCAGCTCCATCAATTCACTTATATTCCTCTCTAAGTTGTCCATTCTCGTTAGCATTTCATCAAATCTTTTTTCAACGTTCTTAATTTCTTTACATTGGATTAGAACATGTTCTTTTAGCTCACAGAAGTTTCTTATTACCCACCTTCTGAAGCCTGATTCTTTCATTTCATCACATTCATTCTCCATCCAGCCTTGTTCCCTTGCTGGTGAGGAGTTGTGATCCTTTGTAGGAGGAGAGGTGTTCTGGTTTCGAGTGTTTTCATCCTTTTTGCGCTGGTTTCTTCCCATCTTTGTGGATTTATCCACCTGTCGTCTTTGTAGTTGCTGACTTTCAGATTGGGTCTCTGAGTCGACGTCCTGTTTGTTGATGATGAAGTTATTTCTGTTTCTTAGTTTTCCTTCTAACAGTCTGGCCCCTCTGCTGTAGGACTGCTGAGGTCCACTCCAGGCCCTGCTTGCCTGGGGATCACCTGCAGCAGCTGCAGAACAGTAAGGGTTGCTACCAGTTTCTTCTTCTGTTATCTTTGTCCCAGTAGGATACCCACCAAATGTCAGTCTGATCTCTCCTTTATGAGGTGACTCTTTGGATATATGGGGGTCAGGGAGCTGCTTGAGGAGACAGTCTGTCCTTTATAGGAGCTCAAGTGCTGAGCTGTGAGCTCCGTTGTTCATTCAGAGCTGTTGGGCAGGTACGTTTAAGTCTGCTGCAGCAGAACTCGTAAACCCCTTTTTTTTCCCCAGGTATACTGTCCCAAGGAGTTAGGGCTTTATTTATGAGTTTCCATTGTGCTGCTGCCTTTTTTTCAGGGCTGCCCCACCCAGCAAGGAGGCAGGCTAGTCACTGTCTGCCTGCAGAGGCTTTGCTGAGCTGCTGTGGGCTCCGCCCAGCTGCCGTGTGAACTTCCCTGCAGTCTTGTTTATATGGGTGTGGTTAGAACTGCCTCGGCGGGCCGGGCACAGTGGTTCATGCCTGTAATCCCAGCACTTTGGGAGGCCGAGGCGGGTGGATCACGAGGTCAAGAGATCGAGACCATCCTGGTCAACATGGTGAAACCCCGTCTCTACTAAACATACAAAAAATTAGCTGGGCATGGTGGCATGTGCCTGTAATCCCAGCTACTCAGGAGGCTGAGGCAGGAGAATTGCCTGAACCCAGGAGGCGGAGGTTGCGGCGAGCTGAGATCGCGCCATTGCACTCCAGCCTGGGTAACATGAGCGAAACTCCGTCTCAAAAAAAAAAAAAAAAAGAACTGCCTCGGCAACAGTGGCCCACCTCTGTAATGGCAGACTCTCTCTGTAATGGCGGGTTGCCTCGGCAACAGCTGACTACCTCCATAGTGGTGGAGTGCCTCGGTAATGGCGGACACCCCTCCCCCACAGAGCTGGACCGTCCTGGGTTCAGCTGTGCTTGCTGTGAAACTCTTAACCCAGAGCGTTTCCAATTGCTGTTTTTTTTGTGGGGGTGGGACCAGCCAAGCCTGATCACCTGGCTCCCTGCCTCAGAGCCTTTTTTTTAGTTGAACGGTTGACTCTTCCCCCAGGTGTTCCAGTCGCCTATTGAAAGGGTGCCAGGATCTTTGTGATTTCCCGTGCGGCGACCCACTGTGCCAGCTGAAACAGCGGCGCTGAGATTTGTGGCGCTCTTTTGCCCAGGAATCTCCTGGCCTGGCTCCCTGTTTCAGTCCCCTTTTTAATCAGATGAATGGGCAACTCTGCCTTCCCGGAGCTCCAATCGCCAGCTAAAAGGGCACCCAGATCAGTGTATTTTGTATGGAGAACCGCCACGCCGGGGCGCCGGCAGAACAGCCTCTTCGGCCAATACAGCCACACTGGCGGCCCATGCTGCTTCTCCGCCTGGGAATCTCCTGGTCTGTAGGCAATAAAAATCCGTCTGGAAATGTGGCATCCACTCACCCTCTGTGCTTTCACTGGGAGCTGCAATCCTGAGCTGCTCCTAATCGGCCATCCGATAGTTAAACTTTTTTATGAGACAAGAAAGACTTTAAGTTAAGAACTGTAAAATAAGATAAAGAAGGTCATTGAATAAAGATAATGGAGTCACTTTATTAAGAAGATAAAACAAGTGTAAATACATATGTACCTAACATCAGAGCACCTAAATATGTAAAGCAAGTATCAAAGCATCTAAAGAGAGAAATTAATTGTAATTCAATAATAGTAGGAACTTTAATACCTCATTTTCAACCATGGCAGATCATCTAGACAGAAAATTAATAAGGAAACACTGGACCTGAACTACTTTTTAAACTAAATGAACCTAATAGATACATACAGAATATTGCATCCAACAGCAAGTGAGCATATGTTTTCTCAAGTGTACATAAAACTTACTTCAGTCAACGTAAAGTAACTCATGTCTGATTATAGTTTTGAATAGGGGAGGAAAGGCAGTGAAGGAAGAACCTAGATCACTGAAGTGATAGATGAGCCCCTTTGCGGAGACTAAACACACAACAGATTAGTGGCATGAAGATTAACATTCACTTCTCAGTTATGTGTATATTTAAATCTTCCATGTTATATATGTTAGGCCACAAACCAAGTCTGAACAAATTAAAGTGAACTGAAATCATATCAAGTATCTTTTCTAATCAAAATGGTATGAAACTAGACATCAATAATATGAGAAATCTTGGAAATTTCACAAACTTGTGGAACTTAAACAATGTGCTCCTGAACAACAAATGGATCAAGGAGAAATAAAAAATACCTTGGGATAAATGAAGAAAATGGAGACAAAATGCATTTTGTTTAAACAAGGAAGTAAAAGATCTATACACTGAAAACTATAAAATATTAATGAAAGAAATCAACAAAGACACAAATAAATGGAAAGATATTCTGTTCATGAATTCAAAGAATATCATTCAAAGGTCCATACTACCCACACCAGCCTGCAGATTTAATACAGTCTCTACCAAAATTCCCATGTTATTTTTCACAGAAATAGAAAATATAATCTTAAAATTCATATGGAACTACCAAAACCTCTGAATAGCCAAGGCAATCTTGAGGAAAAATAAAGCTAGAGGCATCATACTACCTAATTTCAAACTATGTTACAGAGCTACATGATGATTAAAATGGCACGGTGCACTGGCATATAAATAGAAACACTGACCAATGAAACAGAGCAGAGAGCCCAGAAATGAGCTCACACATTTACAGTCAATTGATTTTCGACAGAGGTGCCAGGAACACACAATGGAATAAGGACAGTTCCTTCAATAAATACGCATTAGTAAAATTGTATATCCACATGCAGAAGAATGAAATTGGACCCTTATCTCATACCATATTTGAAAATCAAATGAAAATAGATGAAAAACTTAACACCTGAAACTAAAACTAACTGAAGAAAAGGGGAAAATCTGAGGAATAATTTTTTTGGATTCAACCCTAAGAGCTCAGACTACAAAACAAAAATACACAAATATGACTACATTTATCTAAAAAGCTTCTAAACAGCAAAGAAAACAAGGGTGAAGTGACAACCTATGGATTGTGGAAAATATTTACAAGCCATACATCTGATACGGGGATTAACATCCACAATATATAAGGAACTCAACTCAATAACAAAACAACCTGATTTAAATGTAGGCAAAGACCTGAGTAGACATTTCTTAAAAAAAGACATACAAATGCAAATGGCCAACAGATACATGAGAAAATGTTCAATATCCCTAATTGTCAGGGGAGTGCAAATTAAAACCACAATGAGATTTCACCTCACACCTGTTAGAATGACTTATCAAAAAGATGAAAGCTAACAAGTGTGAAAGATGATGTACAGAAAAGGGAACCCTGGTATACTGTGGTTGGAATGCAAATTAGCCATGATGGAAAACTGTATAGACATTTCTGCAAAAACTGAACATAGAACTACCACATGATCCTGCAGTCCCACTTCTGGGTATATAACCTAAGAACTTGAAATCAGTATGTCAGAAAGATACATGCACTTCCATGTTCATTGCAGCATTACTTAGAATGGCCACGAACATTTAGATTGATAAATGGATAAAGAAAATATGGTATACATACACAACAGAATACCATCCAGCCTTCAGAAAGACAGGAATTCTGTTAATTGCAACAACATAGATAAACCTAGAGAAGATTATGCTAAGCGAAGTAAGCCAGACACACAAAAACAAATACCACATGACCTCACTTATATCTGTTGTCTAAAACAATTGAACGTGTAGAAACAGAGTAGAATGGCAGTTAGCAGCAGCTAGGGGGTGGAGGGAATAGAGAGATCTTGGTCAAAGGGTACAAAGTTGCATTTAGGTGGAATAAATGATCAATATTTAAGGTGATGGGTATGCTAATTTCATTGATTCAGTCATTTCATAGGTATACATATGAAATTACTGTGTATCCCATAATTGTATATAATTATAATTCATCAAAAATAAAAGTGAAAAAGATATGAAAGAGATTGGCACCGTTTTCAGGAAGGGGGGCTTCTTTTATTTGTTTGTTTGTTTTTGCAGCCTAGCCTTGTGTAGTGGCAAACCTGGAGTAAAGCTAGGCTATGCAGGTGTGTGAATCTGGCAAAACCAAACCCCACATGAAGATAGCCATCATTTACTAAGGCTCCCCTGTACCCAAGCAGCACTCCACCATGTGATGATACTGCAAACAAAAACGTTTCTCCATGCACCCTTTAGCAGCCCTGCTGTTGCTGGCACAGTCTTAAACCTTTATGAAATCCCTTCCTGCTGGAACACAGGCTTACTTTCTCTATCTCTACATGCTTCTGGAAGCGATGGACCTCTAGTTAGCATCCTATTTATAGTAACCACTGCTGTATTTGAAGACAATTAAGTTCAACTCATTCTTTTGCTCTAAGCGTTTTAGTCATATCTGTTGTTCTTCTGTAGACCATCACCAATTTCTCTGCGTCACTCTCAGAATATGGAACCACTTAACTTGCTTTTTGAAAAGGATTCAGCATGATGTAGCCAATGATCTCATTTATTAGAAAATATCAGGTGTTAGTTTTGGTATATCTCTTTCCTTTAAGTATTTCACATTCTTTTAATATATTCCTTAAAGAGCAATTATAAACATTTATAAATTATAAATAGTATTTCATGGAGCATCAGCTGGTATCATTTGTTGATCCAAATTAAAGCCTTTCCAAACCTCATCATCTGGAGGAAAAAATTGCATACCATGTGTACTGTTACATAACCGTTTCCACAGTCAGAATTCTGTTGGACGGATCAGATTAAATAACATAAGAGCAGAGAGATCTTTGCCAAGAATTGTATAGGGAAAGCAGCATTTTCTGCCATTGCAGAGTGTAAAATGCTATTTCAGGATTCATTATTGATACATTCATTCACCAGGCAAAACATGTGAGTGGATGGAGAGTTAAGAGGCTGGGAGGGACCTTGAGAGGCCAGAGAGTGGCGCTTGTATGATTCATCCAAGACAGATGGTTGTCTATTTCATTCTTAATAATCTTTAGATAAATGAATTCTAAAATTCCTTCAGTAATTCTCCTAGCATCTAAACCACTTTTTAAAATGTAATTTAAACATTGTTTTCTGTTAACACTTATAAAAAATAAATAATGCCTTTTATACCATTAAGGGAAAACATTACAAAAGATTAAAATAGCAGCATTGGTGGGAAGAGGAGTACAAAATCAAAGAGTACAGTTTAGTGCACCCGTGCTGAAAAGGGCTACTTTTTCTTTTACAGGTCATTACCCAGCTCAGGAAGACCTGATGTTCCTTGTTCTCTATACATGAAGGAGCTACAAGGATTCATTGCCAGAGTTATGAGTGACTATTTTAAACACTTTGAATGCTTGGATTTTGTCTTTGACAACACTGAGGCTATTGCCCAAAGAGCAATTGAACTTTTTATCCGCCATGCCAGTCTCATAAGACCTCTTGGGGAAGGTGGGAAAATGCGACTTGCTGCTGATTTTGCACAGGTAAATTGATAGATTGCTACAAAAGAAAAAATGTTTTGGTCTCAATATTAGCTATTAAATGAAAGACTGTGTTTTCATCAGTGTTTTTAAAGAGTTGCAGCATGAAGAAAAGTAAGCCCACTTAAGCCTAAATGGTTAAAAAAAAAAAAAAAAGAGTTTAAAGATACTTTTATACCAGATACATTTTTAACAAAATAATCATTCCTCTCTTTGGTATGTCAAGGTTACGGTGAAACAGCTCATTCCGTAGGAAAGCAACACTTCCCATTTTTCCTTAATATGGGATTTTCTCACTATTTTACTGTCCCAACAGGTCAGACCTTGCTGGCCAATAATGTAGGCAGTGAAATCATATTTCATACAGTGAAAGGAGACTGCTTGTTACCATGTCACCATTCCTAGGCAGTGCTCCCATTCATTTAAATGCACAGTGGGCCAGGTAGACATAGAGTCTGATTATTTGTTCTCCCTCTATCAGGTAGGATACACTTCTTCTCTGTGGCTAGCCTTGAAATCATTTCAACCTATCTGATATGTGTGTGAGATAGAATGACATTAAAATAGCAAAATATTATTAGGTCTTATAGAAAGGGTTTTTTTTCTTTATCCTTTAGACAGATTTTTAAAAGCCTTTCAGTAGTATAAGAGGCAGTGAAGAAAAACTTCAAAGATGCTTTTATTAAAAGATTCAGAAACAAAGGTGATTATTATTTTTTGTATAGTGTACCAAGGGTAAAAAAACATTTTTATTTTTTTTTTGAGACGGAGTCTTGCTCTGTTGCCCAGGCTGGAGTGCAATGGCACAATCTTAGCTCACTTCAACCTCCACCTCCCAGGTTCAAGCGATTCTTCTGCCTCAGTCTCCCAAGTAGCTGGGACTACAGGCACGGACCACCAAGGCCTAGCTAATTTTTGTATTTTTAGTAGAGACAGGATTTCACCATATTGGCCAGGTTGGTCTCGAACTCTTGACCTCGTGATTCACCCACCTCAGCCTCCCAAAGTGCTAGAATTACAGCTGTGAGCCGCTGCACCCAGCTGGTAAAAACCATTTTTAAGCTTTTCAAAGCTATTAGCTTTACTAGTCTAAATAGTAATTGAAATGAATTCTTCACAGCAGTTTGCCAGGTCCTCCCTGCTTATAAAGATAAACGTTAATGTCAATATTTATTCTGTGTGTATCCGGGAGTGTCTTGCTTCATTATTTCTGCATGGAGGAAAGGACCTGGGCAGACTGCTTGTATCAAGTCAAGCAGATGTCAGATGCCCTTCTGACTTGACACACTTTCAAAAAAGGAACAGGTAACACAAAGCTAAATTTTCAAGTGCCAGGTTCATTGCCCACTGATGCAGCAGTTAGTCATTTTCTTCTCCAAATAATATTCCTGAGGCCATTAGACCAGAGAAAAGAGCCTTCATTTAGAAAATATGCTTGTAGTAGCCACAACATAAAAACAGAAATTAAATGTTACCATGAATATGACTCTTTTTACCTTTTACATTTTATGAACTTCGTTCTTAGGCACCTGTACATTTTACTTTGTTTTACAGCTAAACTCAGCCTAAAGATCATTATCTGTAAATAGTGTCTTATTTGTCCCTTACTGGGGTTTTAGATTGCTTGTTGAAAACCTTATGATAGTTTCCAAAATCAAAATTGAACCTTGTATTCGTTAAAAAAAAAAAAAACTTGTCAACTATGCTCAGATGGTCTCTGTTCTCCTCTTCCCCTTTCCTCCTTAATTTTGTTTTTCTTTTAGTTTCATCTTCTTTCCCTGGGCTCCCTCCC
This sequence comes from Aotus nancymaae, assembly GCF_030222135.1. Classification (NCBI taxonomy): domain Eukaryota; kingdom Metazoa; phylum Chordata; class Mammalia; order Primates; family Aotidae; genus Aotus; species Aotus nancymaae. The sequence goes on from NW_026988413.1 coordinate 51,040,258, forward strand.
CTCCCAGCTTATTTGCATTCTGCTCCAGCTGGTTCTTGAGTCACTTTCCTGGAGGCAGCACTTCAAGTCCAATTAGAGTGGCAGCCGAGCAGGAGATAGCCAGAATGAGAGTGCTGTAGGAGAGAGGCTTGTTTTTGTTTTTTATTTTAATATGTTCCCTTATGGGTCTTGAAAGATGGAAAGTATTGTCCTTTAACCCTTGCTACTGCAGCTAACACCTGCTCAAAATGCATAGCATCCAGTGGCAGGGGTGAGCTTTGACATACCAAAAACTGCATTATTCAAAATGTTATTTGGCATCCTTTTTTTTAGACATGTTACCCAATAAAGCAAACTTTTCTGGGTCCCTTCCCTTAAGGTAAATGAAACCCATCAGTCATTATTACTAACTTATGCTCAAAAGCCTGTGTTTTCTGTTTTTTAAATATAGAAGAAGCATTTATACACACAACATTTACTCATTGTTAAGCCCTGCAGTGACATTTGGTTGCAGCAAGCATCGTGATATTGAAAAGCAGGTTCTTTTGTTCACCCCTGTACAGTGTGTCCCAGTTTCAGAACATCCTGGCACTCACCTTGGGGATGGCTCCAGTCCTGTGGATCATGGGCACAGAAAAGACGGGTGGAAGCACTATCATAATTAATCGTATCTGTGATCAGTATCTTTGACAGATATTGTTCCACTGTTATGATCTCCCCCACCCAATTTTTAAATTAAAATTTGAATTTCAGAGTTTTGTTTCATTTGGTTTGGTTTCTTGCCACAACTGCACTTACGTGTTATACCTCAGCTTTCAGCATCACACTTTGTTGAAAGTGTTTTTTGGGGTCAGTCAAAACATTTAAATAGCATTACCCTAACATTTATATTCATGACAGGCACCAACTGGGGACTAGAGGGCTTTTCAACCGCCTTATTATTGAAAGTTCTATCAATTCATATTCAAAATAAAAGCCATTGAGGTCACTGAAATCAAAAATACACAAATACTCCGTGGGTTTGAAAACTGTTCTTGTGATAAAGTGCCTGCTATTCTAGCATAAATAACAAAAAGAGAAAGCTCAAGAAGGGACCAATAGACCAGGTTTGGGAATACTAGTTATTTGCTATAAGATGCAGTTGCAAAGACAGATAATGATATATTTTAAGGATTTCTTTAAGAATCCTAACTTCTCCCCACGGGCACCAGTGCAGGAAAGAGAAAGTAGTTGTAGGGTGCCATCTGGAGGGATCGCGGTGAGACAAGTGCCTGACATTCAGCCCCCTTAGGAATCCAGGTCATGGGCATGAGGTGGTTTCCTACAGGTAATTAAGTCCCTGCTGTGACCACATGGTCTCAGTGTCTACACTGATCACACAATAGTTCTGAAATCACTAAGCCTTTCCACAGCACTGGGGTTCTGCTGATTCTGAATCTCTTTGGGGTCTTGCCCACAGTGTCCTCTGAAGCACATAATCCCCCCTCCACCCCTCAGTTTATTTTCTTACCTGAAGGAAAGAGTGGCTGTTGGAGTTGGTATTAAATTATTTAGTGGCACTTTTAGCAGTTTCTAGTTATAGCTCTTCTGGTGCCCTTTAAGTATACATTTATATCTGTTTCACTTTGTGCTTGAAAATATTAATTTAGAAAAGAGAAGAAGACAATCAAAATTCTAATTTTTGTTCTAATTCCTATTGCCTTTTCTTCTGAACAATGTCAGGGCAGGAGTGCCCTAGGAGTATACAAAGAAGCCCTGTGGTTAACCAAATGTCTGTGGTAGGGATGGAACAGCTATGTAATTAGCTCACCGTGCCTGCAGCTGACCGCTCATTCTCTCCACACGGGGGCTGGAGAGAAGCAGTTGCACATGCCGTTTTTGTAGCCACTGCTAATGGCAGAGTCACCTCCTCCAAAAGGAACACTCCTGCCCTTTAAAACATGGCCTTTATTGTTTAATGGTATTCTGGAAGAAGAAAATGATTTGCAATACCCTAGAGGTCCTTTATGTATTAAAAAAATTGTTTTAAACATTTAACATTTTGAAATTGGCCTATGGCATAGAAATCTTTTGCATAATCATACATTTTACAGCCATTTGAGGTCATATTTTCTCATATCATAACTTTTTCCTAGCCATGTATTTGTTTTGACATTTGGTCCTGTTCAAGTGCTAAGGCAAAGGTTGTCTTTGAAGACAGTGATTCCACTAGAGTCGTTGAGAAAAAATTGACAAAAACATTTCACGAAAAATATATCACATAATTTCATTATGCAAAAAACCATTTTATATATATGTGTGTGTGTATATATTTATTTAGGTATTTGAATGGAATTATCAAATCAAAGATACAATGATGATCACGTTTTTTCTTTGTGCTTAGTGTAAAGTGACACATAGTGAAAGAAACCAGAAATTCCCACCCAGTGAATAAATGAAACAGGTTCCAAATAACAGCCCATTATCTACTATCTTTTGAGTTGGGAACACTGGCTCACAGCTGTTCTGTTTTGCATTGTTGGCAAGAATCCTTTTTCTTCCTTAAATTTTTATCTTTTTATTTATTTATGATTCTGCATTTTATAGTTTTCCAGCCATGTAAAGCCCGGCTTACTTCTAGGACATATAGTATGCAATCCATGCAGTCTTGAAAACCTTCCTTTTTCTTATTCTCAGTGGATAAATGATCTAAACTTTCTCCTTTTATATAACAAAATTAACATGGTTACTCTTCATCCTCAAGACCATCCCAAGGAAGCTATCTCCAACTCTCTCTTGACACTCAGGTCATAAGTTTGACATAGCACTTACCATTTTGCTTAATAAGAATCATTATGTGTGTATGTATGTGTGTTTATACATGTGTATATGTGGACATATACACAAATACTTTTGATTTTGTTTGATAATCATATTGTTTGAATAAATAAATATCCCCTTCTTCATTAAATTTGTGAATTTAGCAAAGACAAGACAGTCTAATTATTTAATCATCTTACCCTCTTGTTAGCTTGGTGCCTAGCACTAAGGCAATCAGAATGTTTTTCAGATGAATGACTGATTGGGTCTCTATAGTGTACCCATGGCAAGGAGATATTAAGCAGTTTTTGTAAGGGTGGCCAGCAGGACTTAAACCTTTCTTCATATGTGCTTCTTGAAGAATGATGCTGTACTACCAGGGAGCAGCCTATTCTCAACCATTTTCTAAACCATTTTTTACCAGGGTGCTGTATATAGCAAGAGTGGAGAAGCAGTCTATCACCTGGATAGCACATATGCAAAAAGTCTGCATATGCACTTGGTAGATAAAGAACAGGTAGCCTAATTAGTGACAAGTAGAATTTCCAGTCAAAGGAGGAAAATAAAGAGAAGTGAAACCAAGATTTGCTAAATTCTTGAGTTAGGTAGCATATTAATTTATTAATAATTGAAAAGAGAAAATTTTAAACACTGATAATAATTCCTGACAACAGCACTTGTATGCTATGCACATAAAGCTTTGTGGAATTATCTATTTAATTTGCGTGATTCTATTAAGTAGATATTATTATCTCCATTTTATAGACGAGAGACTTGAGACTTAAAGAGGTGAAGTAACTTATCAAGGGTTACAAACTAGTAACTAGTATCAGCATTTGGAATGAGGATATAGATGTGCTACGGAAAGCTCCGGAGTTAGTGCTTGTAATTACCTGAGCCACACTAACTGATAAAAATTGTCATCATTTATATTGAATATAAAAAGACTTATAATGCCTAAAGTATACACATGCAGTCTTGAAAACCTTCCTTTTTCTTATTTTTCAATGATAAATAAATGCAAAAGTTATGTAAGTGCTTGTCTTTTAATACATATAGTTGGCTTTCAAAACTTGCCTCATAGTCCAGATAAAATTAAGTTTACTGCAACTACAACTTTCTGTGATCCAGGTCTGTTCCAAATTCCCCTAAAGATTCTGACATTAAAATCAATGGAATATCTTTTAATATTTCAGATGGAGTTGGCTGTGGGTCCATTCTGCAGACGAGTATCTGATTTAGGAAAGTCCTATCGGATGCTGAGATCATTCAGGTAAGACTGAACTCTCTGTTCATACATTCACATCCTCCAGGCAAATAAATCCTTCTTTCTGTGCAGGTGGAACTTCATAAGATCGCCAGTATTTAGCCATTTTTAATCTACAACAGTGGCAATTTCATGACTCATCTTAGAAAGTATTCAAATCAGAAATCCATATAGAAATTTATGCAGCGACTAATAAGTTAGAGGGTATGTGTATTTTTTAGTCACAGTTCACAAGATTAAGCTGGTAAATTATGCTCTTCTTAGGGAGAATTTTTTTTTAAATTGTTAGCTTCCCGTTCTTACAGAAATGTGTTGAGTAGTAATACTAGGCAATTCATAATTATATAGATACCTTTTTCTGAAGTTTTCATTTATCATTTTTACCTCGGACCTTTTAACTTCTAAAAGGTCAAAAGTTACATTCAAAGATACAGATATGACAAAACTATTGAATGAAGTCTTACAAGAATGGAGTGCAGTGATGAAATGCAGATAATTACTATAAATGTAATAGCCTAATGCAGTTGAGCACGAAATTTAGTATTGAGCTTCCTAGAAATCACTTTACAAAAAAACACAAGAGTTGATTCATATTCATGATCCAGCAGAATACAAGTTTAGTAGAGAGAAAAGTTCTTGTCAGTGCTGAACACTTAGATTTTTTTCAACTCAGATTTTAAGGAACATTAAATAATGACTGGGGTCTTCACTAGCAGATTTTTAGAAGATAAGAAGATGTTATTCATACGGCTGTTTATTCAATAAGCCAGAACTTTGAAAGTCTTTTACATCATGGCACACATAGAAGAAGATATTTTCTTTCAAAGACTCTGAAGAAACTGATTTTTTTTTTTTCTTTTTTTGAGACAGTCTTCCTCTGCCACCCAGGCTGGAATGCAGTGGCACGATCTTGGTTCACTGCATCCACCACCTCCTGGGTTCAAGCGATTGACTGAGCAGCTGGGATTAGAGGCACGCACTGCCATGCCCAGCTAATTTTTGTATTTTTAGTAGAGATGGAGTTTCTCCATGTTGGTCAGGCTGGTCTCAAACTCCTGATCTCAAGTGATCCCCCTACCTTCACTTCCCAAAGTACTGGGATTACAGGTGTGACATGTGTAAGCCACCACACCTGGCCTAGGCTATTATTTTTTATAGCCCCAGTCCCATGTTTAGTTGTTTATCACATGCGTATATATCAAATAATGCTAATTTAGCCTGGCCAACATTGTGAAGCCCCATCTCTACCAAAAAGTACAAAAATCAACCAGGCATGGTGGCCCACGCCTGTAGTCCCAGCTACTCAGGAGGCTGAGGTGGGAGAATCACTTGAACCCAAGAGGCAGAGGCTGCAGTGAGCCGAGATAGTACCACTGCATTCCAGCCTGGAGACAGAGTGAGACCCTGTCCCCCCACCCCGCTACCAAAATAATAATGCTAATTTCCCTGTTTGCTGAGGCAGGGTGGCCTTTATGTAAGCACTTTAAAAGTGTGTCACAGTATGGAGATACAAGGTCTGAGGATAAGTTTCACCCAAGACATTCTATTTTAATCCATTTAAGATGGGAATTTTCTGTCAGCCTTCCCATTTCTCACGTGAGGAAAAGAATCTCTAAAGGAACATTTAAAGTTTGGGTGACACGTTTTAGTACGTATTTATAGAATCAAGAATTGATTGATCAATGTATAATTTTAATAGTCCTACTACTTTTTTTTATAGCTAGCATTTCGTGGAGTAACAGGTTTCAAACTTTTGACCATGACCCACAGTAAGATACTTTGTATTGTAGTTTGGCATATGCTTGCATGCAAACATGTGAACACACTCAAATCTATACACATATCCATGGACACCCAGACGTATGGTTCATGAAACAGTAATTACCCTTACTTCATGTGATAGCCTCTAACATTTCTATTTCATTTGATTATTTTAACCCACTAAATTAGTTTTATGACCCACTCATAGCCTGCATCCAGCAATTTCTCAACTTTCTCACAGGGCCCTTAACTCTTGAACTTTAGGTGCTGTAGTGACAGGGAGCCAAGTTTTTTTTCTTTCCACAAACTGTCAAGATTTATGCCTTTTTCTCTTGGGATTCTGATATCTCTGAGCTTCCTCCTGCAGATGACCCCTTAGCTCCCAAGGCCTCAGGCACATAGAATAATTGTTTCTTGCCTATGGAGTATCCTTCATAATTTAATTGGAAAATTCCAACAGAGATATTTTTATATATACCAATATATTTCTACAGTTATTTTGAATCTACAGAAACCTACTGAATTAATCCTAGTACTTTCTCAGTTGTTTGATGAGATTGATAGAACTATTTTATAAAAAACTTAGGATTAACTGGATCAAGAAATAAAATGGAAGCATAATATAGTACCGGGTTCAAATCCAGCCCTGGTATACAAAGAATGTTTTCAGTCCTATTCATTGAGAAGAAGAGAGATGTGAGCATGTGCCACGGCCTCCGCGCCGCATCACGGTTGGGAAAGCCCTGGTCCTGCCAGCTTCTTTGCAGTTGTCATGTGAAGAGAATTGACTCGAGAAAGTTTGCCCAAGTGGCAGGTCCTACCAGATTCCTTCCTGGAGAGGAGTAAATCAGTACAGAGCCATCTTTTTTCTGATAACCTAATTATAGGCCCTCTGTTTTGCCTACCTACAAAATCTTGTTAGAGATCTATCTCTTTTTCAAAAATGAGTCCTGAGCAGTTGCAGTGAAGAGCTTACTCTTATAATGTGTGCACTTCTGCCATCTGTGCTGGGGGCTGTGACAAAGAATAGGCATCATCCAGTGACCACGTACACATTAGACCTTGGCACTTGTTCATGGATCTTCTCACCAAAGACACTGAATCAAACCAAAACCAGTTGGATGGTAGTCAGCAGGAGATTGTCTGAATAAAATACGCCAAATTCATAGGATCAAATATATGCAGATATTAACAGTAATGTTATTAGTTAATATCCAGTAAAATGAAAAATATTCCCTAGTACATCACTAAATTAAAAAAAAAAACAGGTGACTAAGCAGTATATTATATGACCTCTACTATTTTTAAAATAATAGCATTTACTAGCCTGGGCAACATGATGAAACCCTGTCTTTACAAAAGATGGAAAAACTAGCCGGACTTGGTGGTGCACACCTGTGGTCCCAGCTACTCAGTAGGCTAAGGTGGGAGGACCTGAGCCCAGGGAGGTCAAGCCTGCAGTGAGCTGTGATTAGGCAACTGCACTCCAGCCCGGGTGTCAGAGTGAGACCCTGTCCTAAAACATAAAGTAAATAAATAAAAGTATTTGTTTGAATGGAGAAGAAAAGACAAAAAGGAAAAACATGAGAGTATCTTTGAGTAAGATTGTCACTTGGGGTTCTTCTTTTAGGGTTTTTATATTTTTTAAATTTTCTGCCTTATTTTTGTAGTCAGAAAAGTCAATAAATACTATTTTTTTTTTTTGAGATGGAGTTTCACTCTTGTTACCCAGGCTGGAGTGCAATGGCACGATCTCGGCTCACCGCAACCTCCATCTCCTGGGTTCAGGCAATTCTCCTGCCTCAGCCTCCTGAGTAGCTGGGATTACAGGCATGCGCCACCATGCCCAGCTAATTTTTTGTATTAGTAGAGATGGGGTTTCACCATGCTGACCAGGATGGTCTCGATCTCTTGACCTCGTGATCCACCCGCCTCGGCCTCCCAAAGTGCTGGGATTACAGGCTTGAGCCACCGCGCCCGGCCTAATAAATACTATTTTTAAATACCTCTTGCATTATTTTTCCCATTTGAAAAATAACCATGGAACTAAAAAGTAATAAAAAAAGAAGTAAAACATTACCCAATAAAGAGCAGGTTGGAGTTGACAAGAAAAGCAGGCAGCCAAACAGCCAAAATCCAGTAGATTGCAATAGCCACAGCGGGCCTCAGTTCGAATTAGGGGCAGTGGCTGCAGGGGAGGACAACAGGCTCAGTTCAGGGGCCCCTTTATAATGGAGGATGACAGCGCCAGCGAGAGTTTCCAGTCCAGACCCCACCCAGCGTGTGTACACGTGCACATGCTCTCTCATGCTCGCTCTCTCTCTTACACACACACACAGACACATGTACCCGTGCGCCTTAGTAGGCACTCCCTTCCCCCATCATGCAGCCATCTGCCACTGGGCACCTTCTTCTTGATGGTGATATTAGTGGACTATTTATGTAAGCTGGCAAGCTTCTTGCATACATTTACATTTTACTGTATACACTATAGTTTCTCAGGCAGCAGGAATCTTTTCATACTCAGTAGAGAATGCTGCCTTAGAAAGCTGCTGACATTAGCGATTTACCCTTGGGTGGTTTGTATTTCTACACAAGACACACGTCAGAGCTATAGAAACCCCATCTTTGTCCGCCTCTCTGCAACATGGCATTATTCCCTTAGTAGTGTTTGTGAGGTTGTTACCTCAGCTCCTCCTGGCCAGAGGCCACAAGGCTGTGACCCTTGACATTGTCAGTATAGATCTTTGTGAGGCGAAGGACAGAAAAGGGACCAAATGCTCTTCACCAGCTCAGGGGCACAGACCTTCAGGCAGGCCTCACCACCTTTGCTCCTGAAGGGACAGCTTGTCCGTGATGATGTCCACAGTGTGCTATACTGGAAGCTCATTTCCATCTAAGGCTTAATGAAAGGGCAATGAAAGCTGTCAGGAGATAGGGGCTGTGTTCTGATGGATCTTTTAGCATGAGGAGCAGTGGAAGAAGAAAACCATCGATAACTAGAATGTAGTGTTCCTGTCGATTGTTTTTTATTGTAGGAATGATGACAGTTTTCTGGGTCTGTGGTTTGTATTGATGATCCTTTATTGATTCAAATTCCAAACTCTGTGCCTGAATATTTATAGAGCTAAAAGAAGAACATCTCTGCAGCTTCCAGTTTTAGCACATTTAACACTAAGACCCCTCAGATGCATTCTGTCTTTTCTTTCCACTTGTGAATCTGGGGCCCTTAACCCATCCCTAGAAATAACTATTTCTCTGAGGTTTCTGGATTCTTAATTCTGAGTTTCAAATTTCAGTGTCATAGCTAAAAGGCAACTACCATCTTGGACTTGGTTGTTTGTTGCTCTTTGCCACAACTTTGACAGTGCTAGGAGCACCTAGGTAAACATAAAGCATTGAATATTTACTTTATCATCATTTTTATTATTTCTGAAAACTATTATTCGGTTATTCATTTTATGCCAAGCCTGTGCTGAGTGTTTTCCTGATACTTTCTCATTTAGCCCTCACAGCACTTAAAAGTTAGGTATGATCCCCATGAGGCCCCTGAAACCCACAGCAGCAAAGTGGGAGAATCCGAGAGCCAATTTCAGACCCACGCTGCCTGATTGCAAAGCCTGTGCTTGTAACCACTATACCCCACATCTTATTCTAGAAGTTTCTGTTTGTTTTTATTCTGAATGGTCCTGGAACAGCATTTGAATGCTTGCAGGTATCATCCAGGAAAATCAGAAGGTTTTAAAGAGAATCTAAACTTGCCACTTTTGTGGCTACCTCCTGCTGCTCAAATGCCTCATCTCACTATCTTCTGCTTCATTCAGCCTCCCAGACAGGACACAAGGAACATTCAGCCAAATATACACTTTTATTCGTAGAGAACGTCTCCCCAAATCCCTGCCTCCTTTCCTACCTGGTCTGCTGTTACAGACAATCTAGACTGAGGAAAGGATCTTTCTAACCTCTCTACTTTAAACCCAAATCACCCTCCTGCTTCAATCTCTTCTGGGACCCACATGGCCCCTTGTGCCACAAACTAGGCCTCCCTAAAGAATCTCCATAGAAATACTCACCTTCTGCAGGCCTTCAGCACTTTCTCTTCTCTCTTAAAGGCCCTCATTGTGTCCTGTGCAGGGAGCATGGCCACCTGTGCCCTGCCCCCCCAAGAGAATCATGTTCCTTCTCCCACTCTTGCATTTCTGTGCTGGTTCCAGATCTCAGTACACATACTCAGTGCTCTTGCTGCCTTCCCAGGCCCTTCAGCAAGAGGAGGTCAAGATGAGGTTGTGGCAGGTGGCAGGTGGCATGGAAGAGAACGATGCCGTATCTGTCTCAGGGTACCACTAATGTTGGATGTGGACATGGAAGTAGCAAAATTTTTATCTTACTTTACTTCATGATTGGCCTTAACAAGCTGTTGGAAGACTGACAGCTGCATAGCTATGAGTTGTTTAAATGTGAATCTTACTGAGCAGAAATGCAGTTTTTTTTTTTTTAATGGGACCTAACACGACGAATTAACACCACCTTCAACCTGTAAAGTTTAACCTTGAAAGTGCTGCTATATTTAGAATATTATCCTCTAAGAATGATATTGTGGCATTTGGTGTATCTGTATTTTATAACACCTTATTTCCTTTTGTTTCATAAAGTACTTTAGATGGTTATTTATTTTTTACCTTTCTGGTGTTTCAAATTCCACCTGGAATCAGGGAGAAGGGAGTGCTCAAGCTGTGTTCTTCAGCCCCTTAAAATAAGCCCTCAAAATAAAACGTCTGTGTTTGATGTTTACAGGTAATTATGACAGTGATGCACAATACAGAATCAAATCTAGTTTTGCTTTTCGTGGATCTTTTGACAGCCCTATTGAAAGGGACAAGTGGCCGGGCGTGGTGGTTCACGCCTGTAATCCCAGCACTTTGGGAGGCCAAGGCGGGTGGATCACGGGGTCAGGAGTTCGAGACCAGCCTGACCAACATGGTGAAACCTTGTCTCTACTAAAAATGCAAAAAAAATAGCCAGATCTGGTGTCACATACCTGTAATCTCAGATACTCGGGAGGCTGGTGGAGGTTGCAGTAAGCCGAGATCACAGCACTGCACTCTGGCCTGGGTGACAGAGCGAGACTCCATCTCAAAAAAAAAAAGGGCCAGATGAGGCTGAATGCAGTGGCTCACGCCTGTAATCCCAGCACTTTGGGAGGCTGAGGCGGCGGATTATGAGGTCAAGAGCTTGAGACCAGCCTGGCCAGCATGGTGAAAACCTGCCTCTACTAAAAATATAAAAATTAGCCTGGCATGGTGGCACATCCCTGTAATTCCAGCTACTCAGGAGACTGAGGCAGGAAAATCACTTCAGCCCAGGAGGTGGAGGTTACAGTGAGCTGACGTTGTGCCACTGCACTCCACCCTGGGTGACAGAGCGAGACTCCTTAAAAAAAAAAGGTGGTGGGGGGAGGTGATTACCCAAAAGATTCCATTTTAAAATGAGCTGTTTTTTTACCAGGCCTGGCTTAGACAGGCATCTCAGCCAGCAACTTCCATGTGGGCTGGGCTGCTAGACATGTTGTTATGTGCATGTAGTGTTCAGATTGTTTCCTCTCCTTGTCTCTCTCCCTCCTTGTCCTTCCCCTTCTACCCTTCTTTCCTTCCTTGTATCATTTACAGTTTGCATAAAGAATATATTGCAGGAAAATAAAGAAAAATACAAATATTCAAACCATAAAACTAACTTAATTGCTATAGATAAGTTCCAAACTTGGCTATAAACTTCATGAAGCCAAAGATAAGAAACAGAATCAGCTATCTGATTCTCATTATCAGAAGGAAGAAAATACATTAATTCCTAAGAGAAAGTTAAGCATTTCTTAGCACTTGATTCTAAAGTACTTATAAGGACTTTAATAGAGAGAGCTTTATATAGGAAGTACTGAGAGATGGGAGGGCCAAAATTCTTGATTACCTTCCTGTTGTAGAGGTAGTATAGGATTCCATATGGCTACTCTTCATTAACAATCAAGGACTGTCTCATAGGACTGAAGCCCCCACCCCCAGGTCTTGTCACATTATAAACCAGGGTTTGAGATGAATCCTACAATATCACATGGCATGACCAAAGAATGGGCTTTAATGGGGAAAGGGAAAAACTCACAGGACTAATGTACCGTTGAACATGACAACCAGGGACAGCAGGACAGAAGTGAAGGCGTGAGACCTGGTGCCATGGCTCATGCCTGTAATCTTGGCACTTTGGGAGGCCAAGGCAGGTGGATCACTTGAGGTCAGGAGTTCGAGACCAGCCTGACTAACATAGTGAAACCCCATCTCTACTAAAAATACAAAAATTAGCTGGGCGTGGTGACAGGCACCTTTCGTCAGCTACTTGGGAAGCTGAGGCAAGAGAATCACTTGAACCTGGGAGGTGGAGGTTGTAGTAAGCCAAGATGGCACCTCTGCACTCCAGCCTGGGCAACAAAGCTAGACTCCGTCTCAAAAAAAAAAAAGAAGTGAAGGCATGAGTCCTGCTATCCTTCACATCCCTCAGAGTCCCTTTCTGGGGCCTGGGCACACCAGACCTACGATGTGAACTTGTGACCCAGTGGAGGGACTTCTCGCTACCCCTTTTCCCTGCAATAGCTGAAACATGAGAGCAGCCTCGTCACCACAAGCAGGTTAGTGTTGTGAGCTGGATTTGGCGTTTAGGGAGCTGTCTGGGAATGTCAGCTGCTCAGTATCCAGGGACCACAGGGCTGTAAGATACTTCATCTTTTTCTGTTGGGGACAAACAGTGACCAGTCTATGGAAGGCAGAGCTGAGGCATAACCTTGTCACCATTCCAACCCAGAGTCAGCTTCCAGAGACCTTTAAGACACCACCACCTATTACCCCAAAGGATCTTAAGGTCACACCAGGTTAAAATAATTCTGAAAGAGACTGTGATGATATACTTCAAGTGGTTAAGTGACTAGAGGCCCATTTTGACCCAAAGGTGGAATTTGGAGTACCTGGAGAGGTAATAATTGTGTGACCTTCAAATGATGATCCTGTACACATTAGTTTTCTCAGATAGGTTTTTCTTTTTTTTTTTTTTTTAATTGCATTTTAGGTTTTGAGGTACATGTGAAAAACATGCAAGCTTGTTGCATAGGTGCACACGTGGCAGTGTGATTTGCTGCCTTCCTCCCCTTCACCTCTATGTGGCATTTCAGATAGGTTTTTCTATACAGGTTGTTGACAGTTCAGAATTACACTTTCTTCCAGGGTTCTTTGTTTCTGGCTGTGAGTCAGTATAGCTGTTGTAGAAACAGGATGACTAGTTGCTACAGTTGGTATTCTAAAAGGATGCATTGCAGAATTAAGAGCCAGGCTTTCTGGGTTTGAATCCTTGCTTTGCCACTTCTAGCTTTTACTTGATATCTCTATGCCTTGGTTTACCAATCTGTAAAACAGGGATGTAATAGTACCTAACTCACATAGGATTTTTAGAAGAATAAATGAGTTAACATATATTTGTTTATTATATATACTTATGGGGGTATAAAGTGATATTATATGTATACAATGTGGGATGATTAATTCAGACTAACACATCACCTCAAATACCTAGCATTTTTAGTGGTGAGAGCATTTAAAATTCTATTAGCAATGTTGAAATGTATTATGCATTACTACTAACTTTAGTCACCATGCTGTGCAGTAGATTTCAAAAAACATCTTCCTCCTAACTGTAAGTTTGAACCCTTTGACTAAAACCTCCCCATTTCCTCCCCCTCTTAGCCTCTGCTCATTACCATTCTGCCCTCTGCCTCTGTGAGTTCTATTGTTTAAGATCCCACAAATAAGTGAGACCGTGTGGTATTTGTCTTTCTGTGCCTGGCTTATTTAACATAATGTAATGTCCTCCAGGCTCATCCATGTTGTCGAATGACAGGATTTCCTTCTTTTTGAAGGCTGGTTAGTATTCTGTTTTGTATATATGCCACATTTTCTTTTTCTACTCATCCATTGATGGACACTTAGATTGATTTCATAACTTGGCTATTGTAAATAATGCTGTAGTGAACATGAAAGTGGAGCTATCTGTTCAACATGCCGATTTCAAGTCTTTAGGATATGTACTCAGAAGTGGGATTGCTGAGTCATATGGTAATTCCATTTTTAGTTTTTTTCAGGCACTGCCATACAGTTTTCCAAAATAGTTGCATTAATTTACATTCCCACCGACAGTGTACAAGGGTTCCCTTTCCCCCACACTCTCGCCACACTTATCTTTCATTTTTTTAAATAATAACCATTCTGACAGGTGTGAGATGATATATTTTCCTTATGATCAGTGATGTGGAGCATTTTTTCATATATCCGTTGGTCATTTATATGAATTCTTTTGAGAAATTTCTATTCAGGTTTTTTTGTACATTTTTTAATTGGGTGGTTTTCTTGCCATTTTTGTGTTCCTTATAGATTTGGAATGTTAGCTTATCAGATGTATGGCTGTCTTCTAATCTATCAGTCGTCTTTTTACTCTTATTGTTTCTTTTGCTGTGCAGAAGCTTTTCAGTTTAATGTAATCCCATTTGTCTCTCTTTTCTTTTATTGTCTTAGCTTTTGGGGTCAAATCCAAAAAGTTACTTCACAGACCAATGTCATGGAGCTTTCCCCCTATGTTTTCTTTCTTCTAATATTGTTACAGTTTCTTTTCAAGACCACACCTTGACTTTTTTCCATTTGGAATTGATTTTTATATGGTATGACATAAGGATCCAATTTATTATTCTTTAGGTGGATATCCAGTTGTCCCAACACTCTCTATAAGAGAGGTTGTCCTTTTCCCATTGTGTTTTCTTGGCTCCTTTGTTGAAAGTCAGTTGACTGTAAATGTGTGGGTTCATTTATGGGGTCTACGTTCTGTTCTGTTCCTCAGTGTTTCTATTTATATGCCAGTACCATGCTGTTCTAATTATTATATAGCTCTGTAATGTAGCTTAAAATTAGGTAGTCATACCTCCAGCTTTGTTATTTTTATTATTGCCTTAGCTAATCAGGGATTTTTGTAGTTCCATATGAATTATAGGATTATTTTTTCTATTTCTGGGAAAAATGATGTTGGAATTTTCATAGGGATTGCATTGAATTTGCAGATTGGTTTGGATAGTATAGACATTTTAACAGTATTCTTTCATTCCATGAACACAGAATAGCTTTCCAGGTATTTATGTCTTTGTCAATGTCTTTCATCAGTGCTTCACATTTTTAGTGTACAAATCTTTCACTTTATTGGTTAAGTTTATTCTTAAGTATTTCGTATTTTTGTAGCTATTATAAGTGGGTGTTTTCTTGACTTCTTTTTCAGATCGTTCATTGTTATGAATTAGATTTGTCTTAATTTTGTATCTGTGACTTTATTCCTTTATTCTATCTTTTGGTTTCAGATATATAAGATTATTTTGTATCCTGTGACTTTATTCCTTTATTAATTCTGTCTTTTTGGTTTCGGATATATAAGATAATGTCATATGCAAACAGGTAATAATTCATGGCTTTCTTCTCTATTTGAATGCTTTTTCTTTCTTTCTCTTGCCTAATTGCTCTGTCAAAGACCTCCAGTAGGATAATTAATAAAAGTGCTTGCTGACAGTGGACATCTTTGTCTTATTCCTGATCTGACAGGAAAAGCTTTCAACTTTTCACTATTGAGTGCAATGTTAACTGTAGGCTTATTGTATGTGGCCCTTAATTTGTTGAGAGTTTTTACTATAAAAGGGTGTTGAATTTTATCAAATGCTTTTTCTGCATTTAATAAAATAATCATATGGTTTTTGTCTTTTGTTCTGCTGATATGCATCACATTTTTTGATGTATATATTTTGACCCATCCTTGCATCCCAGAGAGAAATCTCATTTGATCATTGTGAATAATCCTTTTGATGTGCCATAGAATTGGGTTTGTTAATAATTTGTTGAGGATTTTGTATCTACATACGATGAACGTAGAGTTCATCAAGGATATTGTCCTATAAGTTTCTTCCTTTATGTCCTTTTGTGGCTTCAGTATCAGGGACTCCTAAAACTACCTTGGGAAGTATTCCTTCCTTTTTTATTTTTTTTGGGACAAATTTGAGAAGGATTGGTATTAGCTCTTCTTTATACCTTTTGTAGAATTCACCTGTGGAGCCATCAGGTCCTGGGCTTTTCTTTGTTTGGAGACTTTTTATTATGGATCCGATCAATCTCTTTACTTATTATTGGTCTGTTCAGATTTTCTGTTTCTTCTATTTCTATTTTCTATTTCTTCTTGATTCAGCGTTAGCAGGTTATATGTGTCTAGGAATTTTATCCATTTTTTTCTAGGTTACTGAACTTGTGGCCATATAATTTTTCATAGTAATCACTCATGATCCTTTGTATTTCAGTGGGATCAGTTGTAATATCTTCTCTTTCATTTCCAATTTTATTTAAGTCTTCTCTTTTTCTTTTTTAGTCTAGTTAAGAGTTTGTCGATTTCGTTTAACTTTTCAAATTGTTTTGTTGATTATTTTTCCCTGGTTTTCTAGTTTATATTTATTTCTCTTCTGATCTTTGTATTGTTTTCCTTCTGCTAACTTTTGGCTTAAATTGGTTCTTCTCTTGTTTCTTGAGGTGTACCATTAGGTTGTTTATTTGAGATATTTATTTTTATTTAAGTATTTGTTGCTATAAATTTCCTTCTTAGAACTGCTTTTGCTATATCCCATACGTTTTGGTATGTTGCATTTCTATTTTTATTTCTTCCGAAATGTGTTTTTGATTTCTCTTTTGTTTTCTCCTTTGACCCATTGGTTGTTGAGGGGCATGTTGTTTAATTTCCACATATTTGTGGCATTTCCAAGATTTCTTCTACTATTTTTTTTTTTTTTTTTTTTTTTGAGACGGAGTTTCGCTAGTTACCTGGGCTGGAGTGCAATGGCGCGATCTCGGCTCACCGCAACCTCCGCCTCCTGGGTTCAGGCAATTCTCCTGCCTCAGCCTCCTGAGTAGCTGGGATTACAGGCACGCGCCACCATGCCCAGCTAGTTTTTTTTTTGTATTAGTAGAGACGGGGTTTCACCATGTTGACCAGGATGGTCTCGATCTTTTGACCTCGTGATCCACCCGCCTCGGCCTCCCAAAGTGCTGGGATTACAGGCTTGAGCCACCGCGCCCGGCCCTATTTCTTCTATTATTGATGTCTAGTTTCATACCATTGTGATTAGAAAAGACACTTGATATGATTTCATTTCTCCTAAATTTGTTCAGACTTGGTTTGCAACCTAATATATGATATATCCTGAAGCAAGATATGTGTGCACTTGAGAAGACATGTATTCCCTTGTTGTTGAATAGGATATGCTGTGTAAGGTTTGAATGAAGCAAGCAAGGTTTGAATGAGGCAACTGAGGCCAGTTATTGGCATAAAGAAATTTAATCGGCTCCTGGGCGAGGTTCTGCGGTCCGACAGGAGGGTCTGGAGAAGTCGCGCAGACTTCCTGAGGCGTAGTGTTTTTATGGCTAGAAGTGAGCAGGGAGTAGGGTGCCCTGATTGGTCATGGGGAGTGGGAAGCGGGCAGGGCAGACTGCTATTGGTAGGTAGGCTGTTGGGCGGGACTTCCTTTGACGGGAAGCGGGCGGGGCAGACTGCTATTGGTAGGTAGGCTGTTGGGCGGGACTTCCTTTGACGGGAAGCGGGCGGGGCAAGACGTAGACGTAAGTGGGGGTGTCCGAGCTCCTGAAGAGGCAGCCGGCCTTACATGCTATATATGTCTATTAGGTCCATTTGGTCTAAAATGTAGTTCAAGTTCACTGTTTCCTTATTAACTTTCTATCTGGATGATCTGCCATTGTTGAAAGTGGGGTATTGAAGTCCCCTACTATTACTGCATTGTAAGTTTTTTCTTTCTTTAGATCATTTAATATTTGCTTTACATATTTAGGTGCTCTGATGTTGGGTACATATATATTTACAATTGTTATATCCTCCTGATTGACACTTTTATCATGATGACTTTCTTTACCTTTTTTTGTTGTTTTGAGCTAAAGTCTATTTTGTCTGATAAAGGTATAGCTAACCCTGCTCTCTCTGTTTCCATTTGCACAGAATATCTTTCTTCATACTTTGTCTTTTATTCTGTGTGTCCTTAGAAGTCAGTTGAGTCTCTTGTAGGCAGCACGTAGCTGGGTCTTATTTTTTTAATACATTCAACCATTTTGTCTTTTACTGGAGATTTCAGTTCTCTTAAAATCCAAGTAAATATTGATAGGTAAGCACTCGATACTACTAATTTGTAGTTTGTTCTCTGATTGTTTTGCAGATGCTTTGTTTCCATGTTTCTCTCTTGCTGTCCTCCCTTGTGGCCTGATTTCTTTTCTTTAATGGTATGCTTTGAATTATTTCTATGTATGTTTTGTGCCTCTACTCTAGATTGTTGTTTTGTATTTACCATGAGGCTTCCAAAAGCAATATACTAATACTAGTATATTTCAAGCTGATAACAACTGAATTTTGATAACGTACAACAGCTGTACATTTGTATTCTCCTTCTCTACACATTTTAATATTTTGATGTCAAAATATACATCATTTTGCAATTTGTATCCCTAATTTGGGCTACAGTTTTTTGTTTTTGTTTTTGTTTTTTTGAGACAGAGTCTCACTCCATCACTCAGGCTGGAGTACAGTGGTGTAGTCTTGGCTCACTGCAACCACCACCTCCCAGTTCAAGCAATTCTTGTGCCTCAGCCTCCTGAGTAGCTGGGACCACAGGTACACACCACCACACCTGGCTAATTTTTGTATTTTTGGTAAAGACAGGGTTTTGCCATGTCGGTCAGGCTGGTCTGAAACTTCTTGTCCCAAGTTACCTGCCCACCTCAGCCTCCCAAAGCACTGGGATTATAGGCATGAGCCACCATGCCCAGCCTTGAGCTATAATTTTAATAGCCTCATATTAGAGATAAAATTATTTTACAGACCACTATTACAGTTTAGGTTTTTCTGAGTGTGATTCTATATGATTTATAGCATTGATATTTGTGTTTTCATATATTTTATTAGCAGCCTTTTATATCAGCTTAGAGAATTCCATTTAGCAATTTCAATAGGCTGGTTTAGTGCTGATGAACTCTGTTAGCTTTTGCTTGGGAAAGTTTTTATTTCTTTCTCATTTCTGAAGTACAGCTTTTTTGGTTGGTAGTTATTTTCCTTCAGCACTTTAAATATATCATCTCATTTTATCCTGCCCTACAGGGTTTTTGCTGAGAATCCTCTAGTAGCCATATTGCAAGTTCTTTGTATGTGATAAGTTTCTTATTTCTTGCTGCTCTCAGAATTTTTGTCTTTGATTTTTGATAGTTTATTATGTGTGTTGGTGAACTCCTCTTTGGGCTGAATTTTTTGTACAAGTCTCCAGATGAAACTTGCTATTTAATTTTTCATTTCAGTTGTTGTCTTCTCCATCTCCAGCATTTCCATTTGTTTTTGTTATAGTTTCTATGTCTCTGTCAAGTTTCTCATTTTGTTCATATATTGTGTTTCAGATTTCATTTAACTTATTTTATATATTCTTGTAGTTTTCTGAACTTCCTTAAGAGGATTGTTGTATATTTTTTGTCAGTCATTCCATAGATGTACATTTCTTTGGGGTTCATTATTATAGCTTTATTAGTTTGTTTTGGTGGTATCATGATTGCTCTAATTCTTTTTTTTTTTTTTTTTTTTTTTTTTTGGAGACAGAATCTCACTCTGTCATCAGGTTGGAGTTCAGTGGCACAATCTCAGCTCACTGTAACCTCCACCTCCCAGGTTCAAGCAATTTTTCTGCCTCAGCCTCCTGGGTAGCTGGGTCTACAGGTGTGTGCCACCATGCCCTGCTAATTTTTGTACTTTTAGTAGACACGAGGTTTCACCATGTTGGCCAGGATGGTCTCGATCTCTTGACCTCGTGATCTGCCCACCTCAGCCTCCCAAAGTACTGGGATTACAGATGTGAACCACCACGCTCAGCCTCCATAATCCTCATGTCCTTGTATTGATGTCTGTGCATTTCAGGAGACAGCTACCTCTTCTGTCTTTTAGAGGTATTCTTTAGTATAGATTGAACTTCATTATTTACTTTAGTCTGTGATTCTGGATGAGCCAGCTGATATCAACCTCAAGGAAGCAGAGCTTGCTGTCATTTTCTCTAGTTGGCTGGGTCTCTGCCTTTGCTCTGCGTTTGGGTAGGGCTGCTCGCTGAGCTTCACCATCCAGCAAGACCACTGGCTGGGCTCTGTAGTCAAGCAGAGCTGCTGGTTGGGAACTGTGATTGCCTCTGGCAGGGTCACAAAGCATATTTCTTTGCTGGGCAGTATCGCTATTTAGGTTATGCAGTTGGGCAGGTCTGCAGGCTAGACTCTAGGTTTACGTGGATCACTGTTCTAGACAGACAGGTCCAGAGGTTATGCTCCATAGACATACATACTGGTAGGAATCTCCTTGCCTGAGCTGGACCCTGGGGTGGGCTCTGACACTGGATGGAGCCATTGTTTGGAGCTGCTCTTTGGACTTCAGGGTTTGGGCAAGTCTAGCCCCTGTTCTCTGCAAAAAATGCCCTGTGGTGAGCATCTCTTTTTCTGGGTAGGAACTTGGGGTGGGCTCTGAGGCTGGGTATAGAGGCTGGCTTTCTAGGGACTCAAGCGAGGTTGAACCTCTCATTCAGTTTCTGGGAGCAGCCAACTCAGCTTTGAAGGTAAGCTAGATCATTAGCTGATCTCTCTGATCAGGTGCCACTTCTGGCAGGAACACAGAGCAGCCATCCAGATCTGTACACTGCAAGCTCTACCTTCTTGATTTGTTTGACACCAGGGGATCTTGTTCTGTTGTCACTCCAGTATTCCCTCTGAGGCAAGACAGTAGTAGTGGGCTTCCTTCAAAGCACCTCACAATGCTAGGGAAGCTAGCCTTCTGTCTACTTTCAGTTTTCTTTTCCTCTGTAGAAAACATGGGCTTAGGAGAATGCCCCCTGTGGCTCTTTGTTGACTTGGAGGAGTGATATGGTCAAGGGGAAACCATGTCTCGTACTCTTCTAATGCAGTTTTATATGGTTCTTTGTCCATTAGGTGTTTCAGTGTCAGTCTCAAGTTTTGGGGTCTTCACAAAGATGTTCTTTTCTGTGAATAATTGTTAGCTGGATTTTCTACGGGTGGGGAATGAAGCCTGGAAATTGCTGTTCTACCATCTTGCTGACCTCACCCTCTATAAAGCTTTAAACTGTGCCTGACACGTTGTAGGTGCTATATTTGTTAGCTTTTGCGACTGTTGACGATGAAAATGATGTTAAAACTAGGAGCTTTTACCTAGATGAAAACAATGTCATCCACAAAGAGAAGGACTTACAGAGATGCCTGCCAACAAAACTGAAATTTCCTCAGCTAAGTCTTCATATTTGTTTAGGTACTTGACTGATTGCCTAAAGCTCTTCAGCATTGAACACTGTGAAATTTTTTGGGCCTTGCAGATTTTCAAGGCAGGTGTATCACATTTTCAGAGTGGCCATAAGAAGACCTTAGTCGTCATCTCATGGAACGTGTGGTTTGGAGCTTTATGGCTTTCTGGTGATAAACAATGACTGAAATGTTTCCCCAGAAACCAAAGAAAATAAATTACAACATAATGTTATTTGATAGAAATAGATTTTTACTTGTAGAATAGCTAATATAAAGTCATATTTCCTAATAATTCTGTATCTAATGAGAATCAGCTATCTATTGAGAACATTCCTGACTCTTGACGACCTTATCATTAGTGTAGGGAAGAAGTTCACTTCTCTATTTTATACAGGCCTTCATTCATAATTAGAGTAATTAAGGTGGGGTAAAGAAAGAGCCCAGGATACAGTGCTGCTTTACATGGTTCAGAATCATTATCTGATCTGTCAAGAGACGTTGCTGCCATCTTCCCACTTGAGACTCAGCGTCCACAGCTCAGGTTCTTCTAATCAGCTCTCATCCATAAGAGCTCAAAGCCAATAACAATTCAAATAATTCTTGCCAGCCTTTTGCACAAGGTGGTATATAATTGGTAGTGGAAAGGATTCACCTCGATGCTCCTTCTATAAAATGTGAACATTGAAACCCAGACATGAATATAGTATAAGGGAGCTAGCATGAATTTTTGACAGAATGTTCAGCAAAGTAATAACTGTACATACTAAGACATATTTGCCTTTTTGAAAAGTTGTGTAGAAAATGTTTGAGTATACTCACATTTGATTATGGCCCAAAGAAGGATTCTATTTTAAATGAAAGCTAAAAGGATTGATCAGGATAAGAATCTGTTGGTAACAACTACTTGAAGGCTTAACTTTTGTTCTTTATTTGCTTTTAGCCTGGTAATTAGATGAACTGTGGCTGAGCCCCCTGTATGTCAGACTTGTAGGCTAGTGAACTGGGGGTCAAATGGGAGCTGAAGGGTAGATCAGCCTGTGAGCATGTGGGCGTGTGGGGCTGGGGACATGTGTGCATCTCAAGGCTGAATAGGGTCGTTAAGCAGTGGAGGCCTCCTTCAGTAGCCAGTCTCGGAAAAATGCTATTCTACAAGGATAATGACTGTCCCACCAAATCACCTCTTTTAGTATCGAACAGTGTGAAATGACTTCTGTCTTTTTCGTCTAGACCTCTGCTCTTCCAGACAAGTGAACATGTAGCCAATAGTCCTGCAGTGGGGGATGTGATTCCGTTCAGCATCATTATTCAGTTTTTGTTCACGAGAGCACCTGCTGAGCTGAAATCTCCTTTCCAGGTAATAAGTAAAGTCAAACCAGATCTCTTTTGTGACTCTTCCCATTACCTTTGTGAATCCAGAGCCCCCACTCACTCAATGGTTCCAGGCCCTCTGCTGCTTTGTTTAGTCGTTGATGTCTGTCTTTCACAGTGAATAGATGTTAGAAAAGAAAAAGTCCCACTGCCCAGTGTCTTCTTTCTCAGCAGTGCAAAAAATTACCTGATGCATCCAGAATTTGCCTTTAATAATGACACAAGTAATTTATGTTCATAAAGAATTTTTGATGACAACCCCATTTTTTTTTACTGACCCACCATCACCTGGAAAATCTAGAAGGCTCCTTGTAGTCAGAAAGGTACACCGAGGCCTGTGCCCCCTTCCCACTTCCCTCAGGCAGGTGTTGGGGCAGTTTCACCTTGGCAATCCTTGAGAGTGCTTTTTGAACCAGAACTTGCTGCCATTTACTGAAGAATGTGTATGCACTTTCTCTTCTCTAATTGTGTTTCAACCCTGCAGAGGGCAGAGTGGTCCCACGCACGCTTCTCTCAGTGGCTGGATGACCATCCATCTGAAAAGGACAGGCTCCTCCTCATCAGGTAAAGCCAGATGCTCCAGGGGCACCCATGTGGGTTGGAAGCCCAAGGAGGGTGGGGATGCAGGAGAGGATGAAGGAGCAGTGCCTGGGGGCGTGGACATGTGACTGCACCTTCTGGTGGCAGGCCACCTCACTGCCCAGGCACAGGTGCTGGAACAGCCAGCAGTTGGAAATGTTGGTCACAACATCTTTTGCTTTCTGTCTTTCACTTCCAAACCTTCACATCCTGGATGTGCAATCCTGTGTCCCATGCAACCCTAAGGACCATGCATTTCTACCTTTGAAAATCATCATCTGCTTGAAAAGTCTTGCCCTAATTCTGTATCTTTTACTTCATTTTCATGTGCTGCAGTTACTGAATTGGTGGAACACAGATGTGAGTGAATTTTAAAAATACTCAAATGCCGAACAGTTCTTAGTAGGAAACGAGAACAACCCAGCAGCCACTTGGATGCCATGGCCCTCCAGTAGTGCCCCAGGAATGCATTTACATACATACACATGTACCCCAGCCATGCCCTGGGTGGGGTGGTTTAACTGTCATATATGACTTGTTAAGCAACACTCTTCCCTGTAATTGCTCTTACCATCACCAGAGACCTTCCAGCCACCAAACATTCCCATTCTTACCGCTCTGTAGCTTTAGCTAGACTTGGCCAGCATTTCCTTCTTTAAACTCATAAACTGGGACTCAGCACATTTTTATTGATGCTAAGCTCACATTTGATTGGCATGGTAGGCCCTGGGCCAGGAACTGAGGATACACAGTCAGCTGAGATATGGCCCTGTCCTCTTGGAGCTTGCGTTACACCACAGCCACCTGTTTCTGTTCTGACATCTGTTTTTTTTTTTTTTTTTCTATTTCATTTGCTGAATCATCTTCTTCTAGCCATTCCTTAAATGCTATCATTTCCCGTATTTTGTTCTTCTCATCCTGCCTCTGCCTTGATCCCCAGGTGAGCTTGTGCAGACCTGTGCCTTTAGTGCCTCTTGTACACTGAAGAGCCCCCAGGTCTGTGACTGCCTATTGTATGGGGCCTTGGCCCAGTAAACTTGCTATCATATGTCACCACCCACAAAAATCCCAACCCCAAAATGGTCAAAGTAATATTTTCTTTTAAACCTTCTCATTCTCTTATCCCTGTCTTGGTTGGGAGGTCAAAGTCACTTACCTAGCCAAGCTAGAAAACCTTTATATTGTCATTCAACTCCTCTGTTACCCTTATTCCTCAAACCCACTCCATTGTGCCTCTCTAAAATAGCTCTTGAAGTCATTCTCAGCTCTCCCAGGGGATCCCAGTTCTGTTGGTCTGGGCCCACTGCACCCAGTGATCCTTTGTTGCCTCAGTCCCAGGTGATGAGTTGAGTTCCCTAAAGCTAGAGTGGGGCTGACATCATGAGGTGGTTCTAAACCATGTGTGTTCACAGAATCATTTATACAGCTTGGAAAATTCCTAGTGCCCAAGCCTCTCACCCTTGCCTACCTCACAATCTCTGGGGTAGGCCTGCTATCAGGATTTGTTTATAGCTCCCCAAGAAGGTCCAGGGTGTAGCCAAGGGCATGCACTCCTGCCATAGTGGGTCATATTCCATTTCAGATGACAGACTGCTGAGGAAGCTACGAGAGGTCAGTAGGAAATACCAGCTTGTCAGCTTTGTTTCCAGAAGTGACCCTCAGCCCTCAAGCTTGGTGCCCAGATCCTACATGAGCCATTGGCCCTCTGGGCATATGTGTGGATAAAGATTAGCTCGGACTGTGCTCTTTTTCCTTGCTTATCTGTTACTCAGCTGTGAGCATCTGACATAGAAATGGGAGAGGTTGCCAGCCCTGTGAATGTTCCTGCTAAAATCTGCCCTCTGGCAAGGCTTTGGATTTGGGTGAGGAGTTTGGGCCTGGGGCTAACTCAGGGATTTGCAATGTCTGTGTGGATTATTTTTCCTGAGTCCCAAAGATTCACTCAGCTGCAACACACTTGGTAATATAAAAAGAGGATTCAGTTAATTGAACAGGGTTCATTTTGTCATCTTAACAAGTTGGTCATTTTTGTCACCTTGACAAGTTGGAATGAGTTCATCCAAAACCGTTGTCCTGCTGTGGGTACATCACAAATCTGTTTTCTTTTGCTTCTCTTTAAAAATGTCTCCTGAGTGACTTCATCAGCAGTGCTGTTGCTAAGCTTATATTTAGCAACTGAAAATCATGCTCAGAAATACTGTCATGCTTTTTAAAAAAGGCATACCCATCCCTCCACACATGGCTGATTCCAGAACCTTCATGCCCTTAGCAAAAAATTGAGTTCTTCTTCGGGGATTAAAAAAAATACTGTACTCCTGCTGCTGCATCCCAGGCTCTTGGCAAGGAGGGGACCTTTGTCCTAGAGAATGTTCTTTCTTATGTACTATTGCAAAGCAGTTTTGTTCCTGCATACTGAAGCATCACTGGATGAACTTCTTTCCCCTGTAGACAAACTGAGGGTGAGTATTGCTCTTTAAATGTCAGTAAATTTGTTTTAGCTTCTGGGGCAAACCTTGTTGCATACTTATCCTGTTCCTCCCAGCGTAATATGTTAGGTTGTCATAAAATAGGGCAAATTGAGGATAGTGTAACTACTGCTGCTGAATAAATGGCAAATAGTCAACTCTCCTGCCTTCCTTTTTTCTTCTAACACCAGATGCTTTCTGAAGGTTGAAGTGAATACTAGTCAAGTTCATTTGAAAATCAGAGTAATGACTTAACTCATGGGGCCAAGTGGTGTAAGTGAGGGCAGTTTTATGTACTCAACCCGTACTAGGCAGGTGCTCCAGACACGTGTGCCCCCTCAGATGCAGAGGCAGCGGCCCGGCTCATGCCTGTGGGTCTGTTAGTGTTGAATGTGTATTCAGTAGAGTTTCTGATGCAGATTTCTCAAGCTCTGTAACAGCAGTGGAATTGGCCTCAAATCCACTATTACTCTGGCTATTTGCTGTGCAGCAGCATCTGTTCTTCTTATGATCCTCTCTGAGTAGGTGTACACTTGAATGATGTCAAAAATGTTCACAATCCTTATTAGCCTCACTATCAGAGAATGTTTGATGCCATGCGCATCCTTGGATCCCTTCCCCTTTTGCCATAGTCCAGGGCTTACAAGCTGGAAGCCATTCCCTCAGCTCCTCTGTATTTCTGCAGAACTCTCAGATCTCCACTGATGGAGGGTAATGTTTCTCCTCCTGGTACCCCTTTGTCACTAGCTACCTATGAGTTCTGGGAATGGAGTGCCTGAGATAGGACCAAGAGGGATGATGGAACCAGGGAAAAGCCTAGGGTTAACTGCTTATTGAGGCATGTAGTGTATCTTTAAGTCATTTTCAGTACTTAAAAAAATCAGTATTGTTTTCTATGAAAACCTCCACTTGGCTAGTTTTTGTCACCTTCAGCAGTGTTGCCAGGTTACCACAAACCATTCCTCTACTAATCATGTTTTGTTTTTTCCCCAATAAGCATAACCAAAATAATCTACTTCTTTTGGTTTCAAACCAGAGTTAAGACTTACATAATGCTTGGCCCAACTTCCAAGAAAGCTAATGTTTTGCTTAAGCAAATGAAG
Source organism: Aotus nancymaae (assembly GCF_030222135.1). Taxonomy (NCBI): domain Eukaryota; kingdom Metazoa; phylum Chordata; class Mammalia; order Primates; family Aotidae; genus Aotus; species Aotus nancymaae. The sequence goes on from NW_026988413.1 coordinate 51,067,013, forward strand.
TAATTTAATAAGTACTCAAAAATCTTGTTCTGATTTCATGTAGGAGGGCAGCTTAATCTTTTTTTCCCCATACTTCTGATGGTGTTTTTGATGACTACTCAAAAATCTAACTAAACCCATTTCTGATCTATCTTCTACACACTGTGTAACTTACGTGATGTCTTGTCTTTAAATGACAATGGAACTAAGTTGATTTTTGTCCATCAAATACCTCTAATCCATTCGCTATGAAATAATTATAGTTCCTGTCAATGTAAACACTTCTTAGACACTGATACATACACCTCACTGTCTTAAAAGACAGTTGAGCCCTTGGGGATTTCTCTACTGTATATGAATTATATGAAATCTGTAAGGATTACATTTGGGGAGTGGAGACAGTTTCCCAGAATGGCACACCAACTAGAAGCATATTACTAAAAGCAGCAAGTTTTTTTCATAGAGAAGTATCTCCATTAAGGGTCAGCTCTGACATGAACTAAGGCATCTCACAAAACATTGTTCTCTGAGAGCACTAAATCCCACCTTGCATGCCAAGTAAGAGTGATGTGTTAGCTGGGACTTGAAACTGAGTATGTGAGCTGAGTAATGGTATTAACTTACATCTTACCTAAACAGCTACGCTTCTTCACTAAGGGCTTGCCCATCCCTCCACATACCTGATTTAAAGTACTGCCCTGACCAGAGCATGAGTCAGCCTTCAGGGATTCCAAAATGCTGGATCCTGCTAAGTCAAGGCTGTTGATAAAGAAGTTAGATCGTTCCACAAACTTGTGTGACTCCAAGGTGGTTTCCATTCTTTCCTGCTACCTGGAGTTAAGAAAGGCATTTCTTGAAAGGGAGCATTTGAAGTTGAGTCCTAAAAGATAAAGAGCTGTTCAGGAAAGAAAGCAAGGAAGGGTATTCTAAGGATAAGGAAGATAATGTGCAAAGGGCTAAGAGAATGTGGCTTCTTAACTGAAACATTCAGTGTGGCCAAAGATAAACAGGCCCTTTGCCACCCCCTACTTTGTTAGGCAGAGACACCTTTATGTCATAGTAACACATGAACAAACAGCCTTGATCTTTCCCTAGGTGGGCAGTCATGTCGGACTATACAAATGGGGCGAATATGCTTTGCATATTACTTGGTAACACAAAAATGGAAACTAATGATTTGAAGGTTTTTTTGGCCACATCAAGCTATCTAAAACCTAGAAGTAGCACAGAAAGGGCTGGAAGCAGCTTGATGATGAAGCTAGTTGGGTCACATCTAGGCACTGACCAGAGCATGGAGCCAGCCTTAGGGGATTCCAAAATGCTGGATCCTGCTTAGTCAAGGATGTTGATACACAAGTCAGACCTTTCCATATTTCCTATAAAGAATAGGGCATGTCAAGTGCTTGATACTTCAGGGAGAGATCTCTTGCTGTAATATGGAAGACTGACCAGAACAGGGGAGAAATAGCATCAGGATGATCACTACCGGAAGAGGCTACAGCAATCCTTAGGGCACAAGATAACAAGGGTTCAAACTGAAGCAAAGGGAAGAGGAGGGACTGGATGTGGAAATGTGTGTAGTAAATTAATAGGATTTGGTAAATGTGTAGGTGTAGGAGGGGAAAAGAGAGACCTTAAGATGGTGCCCTTTGTTGAAATAAGGGAAGGCGGGTAGAACGCTGCTCCAAGTTTTTGACAAGTAAGTTTGAGGGCTACCTGGAAGCAAGTAAGTCAGATAAAACTGTCCAGAGGACAGAGATCCTGGAAGCAAGTCAGATAAAACTGTCCAGAGATCAGGAGGGGAAGGTCAGGGCTGGGACTTAAGAGATGTGAAATCCCATTATGTGTAACAGTGGTTGATGGGATGGAAGGGCACTACAAACTGATCAGTGATAGACTCTGGGGAAGTGTATTCCCCGCAATTCAATGAAAAAGCTTCAACAAACCCAATTGACAGCGAAAAGAAAACCACTTAAAAATTAAGTGCTGTTGAGTGTATGAGCTGAGTAATATATTAACTTACATCTTTTTACAAATGCTCCAGTCTCAAACTGAAATTTTGAAGAAAAGTATGACAAAAATTTGTGTACCTGGTACTTAAATAGACCAATAATTAAAAATTAGCAACCTCATATCCATTCTTTTTAGCTCCACTTAAACAGATGATCTGGTTCAGGGACTAACATATTTTTTCTGTAAAAGAAGGACCAGATATATTTCATAATTTGCAGGCCATATGATCTCTGCCTCAACTGTTCAACTCTGCCATTGTGTGAAAATAGCCACAGCCAATACATAAATGAACTCAGCCTGCAGGCAGTTTGCTAACCCCCAACCTAATCCATGAGAACAATCATAATCATAAATAATGGCATGGCACTACATACCCTTAATTCAGACTACTTCCCGTAGCCCAAGAGCACTTACTCTAGTTGTTAGGTGTTCATAGTTCAGTAAAACAACAGGAACACAATGCACCTGCTGATGTTAGTAAGTGTGCCAAAGGAACCCATCCCCCTGTACTGAGCGTGCCTTTCAGAGATGCAGGATGCCCTTTCTGAGCTCTGGGAGTAGGCACAAGTGCCCATTCCGTTTGAGGTGTCTTCAGTAGAGAAGCAGGGAAAAGGGAATGAAAACATACATACACAGCCAGAGGGCTCTGAGTACATGACTAGACGTAACAGTAACCAGTAAACAAGTGAAGGCTGCTGGTCACTTGGCTTGTGACACTGAGCATAACAGTTCCAGAAACGAGCTTATTTCTCATTTTTATATATTGGTATCCCCTAATCTGTTTGTGATTTATGTAATATTTTGACATTGTTTTCTTTTTGGTTTTCAGGGGAGCCCTGGAAGCTTACGTTCAATCAGTGAGAAGTAGAGAAGGCAAAGAATTTGCACCGGTTTATCCCATAATGGTTCAGCTGCTTCAAAAAGCTATGTCTGCTCTTCAGTAACAGTATGAAATCTTTGTTCATCTCCACTTTGTGCTAACCCATTCATAGTTGGCAGTTAACACGTACTCCAAAAAAAAACAGCTACTGTCCACTGTTTTAAGACTGTAATTGATTGTTCTGTATTTCCTATTGATCTTTATTTACCTCTTTAGCACTTTAGCAAAAAATTGTCAAGTCATCACAACCTTTTAATTTCATGGACCTGATTTTTCCAGAAAGTTTTCCACTTTCAGATTTTTGTACAAGGCTAAAATTTCTTTCCCATCCATAACTGAGTCCTCCTATGTGTACATATACCCAAAGTCCCCACTTCTTTTAAAAGGATATGATCAAGTTATATACCCTGCTTCCCCCAGCCCTGCCTTCTTCACTTAAATAAGCACATAGCTCAGTGGTTTCCAAACTTGGCGGCATGTTCTTATCACCGAGTTTTTAAAAATCCTGATGCTCAACTTGCACTCCATATTAATTAACATGTCTAGGAGTGAGAGCCTAACACCAGTATTACTAAAAAAAAAAAAAAAATCCCCAAAGTGATGCCAATAGACAACAAAGTTTAGGAACCACTGGCACATCTCAAAGCTAAGATACAGGGTTAAACAGCCTTAAGATGTCATACTGGGGCCGGGCGCGGTGGCTCAAGCCTGTAATCCCAGCACTTTGGGAGGCCGAGGCGGGTGGATCACGAGGTCAAGAGATCGAGACCATCCTGGTCAACATGGTGAAACCCCGTCTCTACTAATACAAAAAATTAGCTGGGCACGGTGGCGCGTGCCTGTAATCCCAGCTACTCAGGAGGCTGAGGCAGGAGAATTGCCTGAACACAGGAGGCGGAGATTGCGGTGAGCCGAGATCGCGCCATTGCGCTCCAGCCTGGGTATCAAGAGCGAAACTCCGTCTCAAAAAAAAAAAAAAAAAAAAAAAAAAAAAAAGATGTCATACTGGATCTTTAAATAAAGCAAGGTTTTCATTACACTTTGTCATGGTATTAAAAGCAGACCCTTGGGGCTGTTTAACCTTGTAACAAAGATGCCACGTGAAAAATAAACATTTTTATTCTATAGCGAAATAGCAGGTAATCTAAGGCCTTATTTTCTGATTGACTGCTCTTGTTCCACTATTAAGTTTTAATTCTTAAAATCCCATCATCACTCTTAATTAGCAGTGTTAGGAATCCGCCTTGTTTTCCATCTCCTGAACCTGTTATTCTGAGAACTCATAAAATTCAGCCAATTAATCAGCAGACGTCAGAGATAAGCAATTTTTTTTTCAATTTATTTGAAATAATATACAAGAATATAGTGTGCAAAATTTAGGGGCAACATCATGAAGTGTAATGAACTGAAATCAATTTTACAGCTGTGATTCCTAACCAGAAACACCACTTGGTAAGTAACATGAAAAGCCATGATTGTAGCTCAGAGCAAAAGCAGCTGTATTGCCAATGTATTTGCTCTAATTTTAGACAGTTGGAGGAAAATTAAAGTGCAAGTGTTGCACTGCAATAAGTGCAAAGTCTGCCCCCACCATAAAGATTATGATGACAAAATATATTTAAGATACATGGCTGAGGAGATATAGAACACAAAGTTAAAAAATACAATGGTGTTGACTGTTAATAGCACCATTACAGTGACTATATCCCAATGCTATTAACTAACTTTACCTTGGCCTGGGCTAGGTCTCGGTTGGAAATAATGGATGGCTGCTGCCACCTGGTGCATCAACTCGGCATGCCATGGTAACTGCAGCAAGTGGCTCCTAGGCTAGGGCACCAACCCCAGCCACCTGCCACATGTTCTGGTAGCCTCTTGGCACGGACCAGACTAGGAGCGCCTACGTTTGGCACAGATGCTGAGCCATGTGGTGGTTACTTGAGGAAAGGCCGACTCCCAGTTTCTGCTTCATTCCATCATGTGTACAATACAGATTAATAAGCAGTAAGGAGCCAATGTATAAACAGCAGTTACATATTTTTTTAAATTCCCCTTTCGTACAATTTAAAATAAAACAGGTATACACTTCTCCTCTCTTTCTACTGTACTTTAGCACCACAGGATATCAATTTTCAAGCCTATATTACCTGATAGACATATATGAAATTTGGAAGAAAAATAAGGCAATTTGGTTTACAATGTTGATAGTTTTAGCTTACTTAATGCTCTAATGGAGAAAGCAAATCCTCACTCATATTATTAAATCATTTCTAGACTCAATGCTATCAGTATCTTATGGTCACACGAATTCTGGACAAATGGTGAGACCTTGATCTTCTTACATCTTTCCATCAAGAGTCAATGTATATGCAAATATAGACTTAAGAACGTAAGCATCCTGGTTTAATGTTGCTGTGAGCCCTGTGGAAATAAAATTAAACTCAGTGAATGTTTACAAATCAATACACAGTAATCCTACATGTGAAAGCTAAGATGATGATGTATAAGATGTTTATAAATTTACTATTAGAAAGTACTTCTTTCTTAAAGGTGATTTTAAAAAGCTAGCTGATATCTGATGGCTTAAGTATCCAGAAAACATATGCAATGATTAAGACATTGACTAGGATGAGCAGAAAAGGGGATACAGGCAAAGTCCTACCACATGAAAGTCTAAATTAACCAAGAACTTCCAAAACTCAGTTCAGCCTCCCTCTCATCTGACTACTCATCACTATTTTTCAAGCAATTCTTAAAACATTTAAACAGATATGACCTACATGTTACTAAGAAACAGGCACATGTACACAGAGTGAATTTAAAACATCTTTGGCTAGCCTCCTACTAGATAAACTATTGGTATCTTCCCTTCATTTTTAAATGATACTTCAAATTGACCCCATTCTATCACATAAGGTTTTCTTGCAATTAATCTGAAAATGCTGAAACTAAAAGATGCTAGTTTGGTAATGGAAAAGTAGTAAGAAGTAAGTCTATCCAAGATAGCTTATCATACAGATTTGTTTGCCACCCTTCCTGGGCCTATTTCTTCTCCTTGAAATTTTTCAATCTAGAAATTGTGTGCCAATGGCTGAAGTCCCCATGAAGGGTAGCTAACATACCCTCACACACCTCCATCCTTACTGGTCCGAGACATGACATAACAAAAATTAGATAAATAATTTTCTACTGTGATATTAAAAGGATTAATCATGCTCATTTTTCAACCCAACCTGAAATACTGCATTCTAAAATTATTTTTGCAACTCAATGTTTAGAACAAACACTTTGTTTGCCTGAGATTTCAACTTGCCATGCTAAGACAGTAAACGACACTTGAGCAAAGGCAGTCTTTATATGATGACGCAAAAACATTATTAGGTTCTGAAGTATAAAAATGCTAGAAATAGCATCAACACAACCTCTTAAAGGCTGAAACACCTGCTCCAACATGCCAGTACACCTACAGGGATAAGGCAAGATAATTTTAAACACTATTTATTGAAACATACTGAATTGGTTCTTTTCCTTTTCCAACAGTCAGGATTTAAACGTTTCTGTTCTTCAGCCAAAGCCTTTGCTTCTAATGTGTACATCCTTCTCTCTTCATTCTTCATTTTCTTCCACCTGTCACCAAGGATCACACTTATGGCTCTGTAAAATAAATATTTCACAATGCTGAAGGTACACATTTTTCATAAATCTCATGTCAAGTGCTGCTACATCAGGAGAAAAATGTGAAGTTAAAAAAAAGATGAAAATCTTATCTATCATAGAGATGGGAAAAAGTCAAGGCCATAATACTCATTTCCAGTAAAATCCCAAGTAATACAGTCCATTGTTCCATATCAGCAGCATAAAGTATTCAATGTGTACTAAAAGCTAATCTTACTATTTCTGCCCGTAACCTATTAATAGTTTTGATAAAGGCCTTTTTTCATTCATACAACCATAGTGAAAGTGTGGAATTAATTATGCATGCCTTACTGTTTCTCTCTTAAGAGAAAACCAAGTAAATAAAACTTTAGACAATATTATTACTTGAGAAAACTGGATAAACTCAAAATGGTAATAAACTGATAAAATACATCATGACAAAAATTAGAAGTTATTTTCCTATTTATATTCATTACTCTACTATGAAACGTACCAAAACAGTCTCACCCAGGGCACACAGATGTAAACCACCTTCCTTCTATGAAGAGCTTTTAACTATTCACTTCATGACACTCATATTAAGACCTAGGTCATAGAAATTTTGCACAAAGCACATCAAGTGATTTTATACTAATATGGAAGCCAAAGCGACAGGCATCTGTGCCTTCGACAGTAACCACAGAAGCTCTCCTACAAGTCTATATTTGTCTTTTTATCCAATAAGTTAATGCAGTTAAACACTATGCTGCATTTTCCTTTATTATAAACCAATTTTTGGGCTGGACATTGTGACTCATGCCTGTAATCCCAACACTTTGGGAGGCCAAGGCAGGCAGATCACTTGAGGCCACGAGTTCAAGACCAGCCTGGCCAATGTGGTGAAACCCTGTCTCTACTATTAGCCAGGTGTGGTGGCACACGCCTGTAATCACAGCTACTGGGGAGGCTGAAGCACCAGAATCGCTGGAACCCGGGAGGCAGAGGTTGCAGTGAGCCGAGAGTCCACAACTGCACTCCAGCCTGGGCAACTGAGACACTGTCTCAAAAATAACATAAAAACCAATGTTTATATTCCATTTGCAGAACTCATTTAAAAAACTATTTTACAGTCTTTGAGTTAAAGGTACTGTATAATGGTTGACATACTGGAACAAATCAGTAACTATTCACACCATCTCAGCCATCCACAGTCACAAAGAATATGAGATATTTTTGAAGGGATGGCACTTGGGAAACAAATTTCTTAAGTTAAAAGATGATAGGTAATGAAATGTACACAACGCTACAGACTATATTCCCTAACAATTGTAAAATATACACATCTAAAGATTATTTCTGCAGTGAATTTACATCCAAATTGACATTTATAGCAACTTAAAATGAGATACATGTCTGACCTATTCTAGTCTCCCACTCTCTCAGAATTTGCCTCCAAATGAGCATTTCTTTCTTTATTCATTGAATTAAGGCATAGCTTTATTAGAGATAGGGAAAAATTCGATTTGAAAATTATATATGATGATTTATCCCATTCAGTTTAGAGATGACAGGTACATCTGATGATGGCCCTCAATGTTAGATGATTACCAACGTATCACATGGGAACAATGCTAAAATGCAAAAAAAAAAAAAAAAAAAAAAAAAAAAGATTTAAAGATTTGGTCAGGCACTGTGGCTCACATCTGTAATCCCAGCACTTTGGGAGTGCTGAGTTGGGCGGATCACCTGAGGTCAGAGTTTGAGACCAGCATGGCCAACATGGTGAAACCCCATGCCTACTAAAAATACAAAACAAGGAACTAGGACAAAGCTATTCATTACTATGTTACACTTGACTTTTCTCATGCTATCAAGGTAAAGGAAATGGTAGTTTTGATCCTCAGGATACGAAGACTTGAAAGAAGACAGCTTTATTAATATATGGAGAACCTGACTGGTTTGAAAGGGATTCAGTAGCAGAGGACTACGAGATGATTAAGGGTACAGGTAACGGCGTAGGAAGGACTTGACATGATATTTATTCCCAGGTTCTACTGAGGACAGCTCTTAAGTTCAGCCTTTTGACAACTCTGGCAACTTGCTACAGACTGCAAGCTCCCTGCACAATCCATGGTTGACTCAGTGTAAAGCTGTTCCATAAAGACAGAACTGTCAATCATTAGAACTGTGTCCTCTAACAAGTAAATAACATTATTTTAAAAGGTAGATCTTGCACTTTGGGAGGCAGGCAGATCACGTGAACTCAGGAGTTTGAGACCAGCCTGGGCAACATGGCACAACCCCATCTCTACAAAAAATACAAAAATTAGGCAGGTGTGGTGATGTGTGCCTGTAATCTCAGCCACTCAGGAAGCTGAGGTGGGAGGATTAACTGAGCCTGGGAGATAGAGGCTACAGTGACCTCTGCCACTGTACTCCAGCCTGGGCTACAACACAAACAACTAGTAGTAAGGATCATGGTAGGTACCCTAATTGTCTAGATATTATAAAATAATTACATATATAACCCTAAAAATTCCACTTCAAGTTTTTAAAGTCAACCTGGCTGGGCACAGTGGCTCATGCCTATAATCTCAGCACTTCAGGAGGCAGAGGAGGGCAGATCACCTGAGGTCAGGAGTTCGAGACCAGCCAGGCCAACATGGTGAAACCCTGTCTCTACTAAAAGTACAAAAAAATTAGCCAGGTGTGGTGGTGGGCACCTGTAGTCCCAGCTACTTGGGAGGCTGAGGCAGGAGAATCGCTCAACCTGGAAGGCTGAGGTTGCAGTAAGCTGAGATCACACCACTGGACTCCAGCCTGGGTGACAGAGTGAGACTCCATCTCAAAAAAAAAGAAAGTTAAGTCAACCTAACAAAGAGTTGAATAAAAACTATTCAAGAATACGTTTACTTAACTATTTCACAGATACTATGAATTGCATTGAAGTATTACTCATTTATTATAACCAGAATTATCACTATTTTTACCTGTTATCTTTCCCTGGATACATCTGAGTATATTCAACTCTGTATTTTTTGGCAAAAAGCATGAAGGCATTCATTGGTCTTTTGCATTTATTAGGAGAAGTGGCACTCACAGTCCCTGAGCTGTGGTTTTTGACAGCTTTAGCATACAAAGAATTGGAAGAGAGCTGTGATGATCCAGGTGAGCCACAGTTTTTACTGAATCCAGATCTTGCAAAGTCTTGACCACCAGGTCCTCCACAAGACAAAGATGCACGACGCTGACGAGCCATACTACTTAACACATAAACTGCCGAAGAATCCATAGGTGTGAAGTCATAGCTATAAAATTTTTAAAAAAAATTAACAAGATTTTAATTCCATTTAGAATTCTCTGATTTCTAAAAGCAGGATTGTTAAAAAAAAAAAAAATCTTTTAACATCTTATTGGAAATTTCAGTGCATTTCCCCCAGTATCATATTACCAACACTAACAACTTTTGCCACTGACAGTTGCTTATAAAATGAAATGTGTATGTGCTAAAATTAATTTTAAAAAACTTTTGCAGATAATACAAAAGCTTAAAAAAGACTTTGAACCCCCAAAGGAACGTGATAATCAATCAGCACACTTTATTCATAGCAAGTAACTCCTTCAAATACTATACAGCTTACTTATTCTTACTTTAAATTCATTTCTGGACAAATTTGACAATATAATTTCTTGGCCCACAGGCACCCAGACCTAGAAAATTAAAACGGAGTGGCAGGCAACATACCAGGCCTAAGGACTAAATACTACAGAAAACAAAAGGTTGGGAAAGGGCAGTCAAAAGCTGTTAAATCCGGCTAAAGGAACATAAGGCCAGGCGTGGTGGCTCACACCTGTAATCCCAACAGTTTGGGTGGCAGAGGGCAGGTGGATCACCTGAGGTCAGGAGTTTAAGACCAGCCCGTGCAACATGGTAAAACCCCATCTTGGGGTTTTACCCCATCTCTACTAAAAATACAAAAATCAGCTGGGAGCAGTGGCTGGCTGAGGCAGGAGAACTGTTTGAACCCAGGAGACAGATTGCACAACTGCACTCCAGCTTGAGTGACGCATCTCAAAAAAAAAAAAAAATCAGTAAAATAAAGGAACTTAGTAATCTGGGTCATTTGTTTAGGTAAACAGAGCCATACATTTATCAGTCCTGTGAAAGGCCATCCATGAACTGTAACACAGCCTAATAACAGAGTTTGTTGTAAAAAACTGTTTGTCAGGAAAGGCCACATTTTGTTCTGTATATTCGGTTTACACAGACGTGGAAAGAAGCTATCCGTACTATCTTCTCAGCTCCTCAACAAGCCTGCTTCAAGGGCGTCATTCTCCCCTCTCTCATATGAAGAAACAAGCTAAGACGGGTAAGGTATTATTCACCCAGGGCCACATGCTAGGATCCAAACCCAAATCTGTCTACCTTCAAAGCCCCAGGTTTCCTCACCAATAAATACTATGGCACCTCACTAAACTCGAGGTGAAGAAATAACTGAAAATATCAGTTGAGAAAAACTAATGTAGACCACAACCTAAAGATACACCGATCAAAAGAATTCTCTTTTGTTCCAGCAATAACTCTATGTCTGCCTATAGTATTTTTCTATCTTCTTGGCAGGAAGCCTTTCACTCACCTTCTAATCTGACCCTAGCTCCTTCCCTGAAACAGAAATTCCGATAATACATCAAAATAGGTTAACGTTAGCTACAGGAATACCAATTGCCTAAAGGTAAAACTTGAGATTATGAAATTCTAAAGATAGATGGAAACAGCCAAATGAATGAGGGTGGTCCATGCCACTGACTACACACAGTAAATCTACCAATTATCAAGCACACAAATGTCTTTTTTCTCAAAGTACTGCACAAAATAAATGTACTTAAAAACTATGACTCCAAAATTATCTAATGAATGCTTAGCAATCAGTATCATGTCAGGAAAACAATGTCTGCTTTCTAGGTTTGCAGCTTTTGTAAGATATCTTAAGCCCCTCCCATACATAATTTAGAAAAATAGCAAACTTCAGCACTGACATAAAATTACTCATCTCTAGTAATGGAAAATGATTACAGTTTAAAATACTGAAAATACAGGGTAAGCTAATTACTAAATTTGAAAACTCCACCATCTAGTGGTACGAATATAACTATCATCTACTTCCATTATGGATACAACTTAAATCAGTTTGAAATATTCAATCACAAAATTCAATGACTAACATTACTGCAGCATTAATGATACAGAATATCTTTAAAAACAGCTTCATGTTTTGCTATACAGTACCTTAGGTTAAGCATTCATTCTCTTCATTAAAGCACCTGTACCCAAATGTGCCTTTCACACATCTACTTTGTGTACATGCCATTCCTTAAGCTTAGAATGCCCCTTCCCACTTCACTGTCTAATCATTAGTCTTAATGGCAAACTCCACAATAATGTAGTGCCTATTAACCATGTCACATATATTAATTTAATCCTTCCAATATTACCCCATTTTACAGATTTTTTGTTTAAAAGGAGCCATAGCAAATCAACTGCAAAGCCAGGATTTGAATCCAGGCAGTTCATGTCGAGCTCACGTTCCTAACAGGCTACACTGCCTCTCAATCAGCATGTACATTTACTGTATACATTTACTAATCCATTCCTTCTCTAGACTGGAAGCAGAGGCATGCCCATTCCTAACTTGTTTTTAATCAATTCTGAATGACGTAATAATGGAAAATTTTAATTGAGTTCAAATCTCAGCTAGTAATAGGACCTTGGGCAAGTTAAGTTAAATAAACCCTGTAGCCTCAGTTTACTTATCTGTGAAATAAATCTATGCTATGCAGTGGTGCCAAAAAGAAAAATAAACGTAAGACCCAGGGCAGAGGCTTGCACAGTGTATTACACCATCAGGAGTATCTATTATTGTTGAAGTATCTTAGGTGAGTAGCTATAGTACTAAATATGGAATCTTTGCAAGATATGGGCTTGAAGCCTAATTCTGACACTCAACTGCCTTTGTTTTGGGCATGTTCCTTAATGTCTCTCAACTTTACTTCTCTCTCTGTAAAATGAGGGTATCATCTACTAATAGGGTAATTAATATTAAATAAGTTAACATTATATACATAGTAGGCACTCAGTAAGTTTGTTAAATCATCATATTACTTGAACAGAAAAGTCAACCTCAAAAAGTCAAAACTGACTTGTTTCAAACTTGCCTGATGCCTAGAAGGTTGGCCTCAATTCTCAATATTTCAGAACCAGCTGCTTACAACAGAACCTTGAATTGTGTATGAGAACTCATCAACTTATTGCTGACTTCTGATTCTTCCTGAGCTGAAAACTACTCACATGCTCTCTGTAAATCATGACCTGAGAGTCTGCTTGGAGCAGTCCCTCTTGGACTTTTTCTTCTTCTCACCTCTTTCTCTTCTTGCCCTCCCTGAGGCCAGGCATCATCTCCCTTTACCAATCCAATCCACAATAAAAATATAGTCACTTTCAGCTTCTCAATTTTTTCCTGGTTTCTCCATGATGATACTCCCCATTTCCACTCATTTGCAGGGTGGGTGTTACTGCTGTGATACTGCAGTCACTCAACAGTAAAATGAGTCCAATGACTAAGGTCATCTTAGGGGTGATTATTATTCAGTGGGATCAAATAAGAATTTGCTATCTCAGAAAAACAACATTTAGGCAGGCAAGTTTTATCTTTTGCTTTAAATAAGTCTTCTTGCTATGTAATAATATATAAAAATTACATATATATTTAAGTTATGAAGCATACAAATAAGAGAACCCACAATCCAAATTAAGAATATTTCTAGTATCACTTAAAGTTCTGTATTTGCCACTCCCAGAAATAACCACTCTCCTGAATGTTTATCATTCATTTTTTCAGTAATTTTATTATGAAAATATTACTCATAAACACAACATATAAATACTATAGTAGTGTTATATTACCTTTCTTAATATTTAAGGTACAATATTTCACTATGCAGAAATGACTGCTATCCTTTCAAAAGTCTACTTACAAGGTTGGCCCTTGACTAATATCTAGAACTTGGGATTTTGAGGAGTCCCATCATGCCCACAACTGAGAAGAGTAGCTTACTGTGCCTAAACTGGATGTACAAACAACACAGTTTACTCTAAATGCCTACTTTCCTTTTGGAAGTTTGGATTTTGTTGTTATGTGGCAGGCAGAAGAAACCTATGTGACCAGCTGCACCGAACAGGCCTCCTGGGAGATGACATTTCATATATGTTGTCACAGCTCACTGCTGAGGGAATAAAACATGCCCCTAATTCCACTGGGAGAGGGTCCCTGGAAGCCTGGCTTCCCCATACTTCACCCTACATCTTTTCCCTCTCCTGATTTTGCTTTGTATTAACATCTTTTTGCCATAATAAATCATAGCCATGAGCACAACTATGTGCTGAGTCTTGTGAATTCTCTGAGCAAATCATCAAACCTGGGGGCTAGTCTTTCGGGACCCCTGACATAATTATTTAATGTATATTATGTACCATATGTAAGGGCTATTTTATTTGATATATTTCTAAGGAACATGATTCCATTAAATAGAATATACTGCATATTTCTAGACTTATTTTTACTTAACATTTTAAAAAAATTGATCCATGTTTTAAAGTGTATAGCCAAGGTTCATTCATTTTCTACTAATTCCACTGTATGATTATGTCACAATTCATGGAGTCACTCTCCAGTTAATTAAGTATTGATACTGCTCCCACATTTTTGCTATCATGAGCAATACGGCCACAAATTTATTTGCACATCTCCTTGAGCATGACTACAAGAATTTACTTCTCTAGGATATATATAAAAGAGGAATGAAATTGCTGATATTCACCTCTACAAGATAAAGCCAAATTATTTTCCAAAATTTTTCTATCAGGTTACAGTTGCACCAAAACATAGGTGTTATCACTGATCTACATATCCTAAGTATCAGTCCTTAAAATTTTGACTAATTTTTCTAGTTTTTCAAAAGAGTGTAATGAGGGATGTAATCAAACAGCATTAAGAGTATAAGCTTGTAGACATTTACTGAGCATGTGGCTTGTGTCAGGCTCTATGTGATTTGCTTTTTTAATAACAGTTTCACTCATCCTCATAATATATAAAATATATTAAACTGAAATAAAACCTACAGGCCAGCAGGAACCCTTGAGAATTTCTCTACTTAGTGCCTGTACATGCCTATGGATTTGATGAGTATCTTAAAGGAAGAATGAGTCTTTAAATCCCTGATATCTACACACAGACTTTCTCTGGGTTCCTTCTAGGAGTAGGGTGACCAATTGTTCCAGTTTGTCTAGGACTGAGGGGTTTCCGAAAAGCTGGGCTTTCAGTCCCAAACAGGAAAGTCCCATATAAATGAAAATAGTTGGCCAACCTTCTGGAATCAGGACACATGGGTTCTTCTCCTGTTCTGCCACTTACTAGCAATGTGTTCTCAGGAATAACCACTTCCCTCTCTAAGCCTTTCTAAATATCAAGTTTGGGCTATTTTCTACTATTTGTTAAATAGTGCAACTAATGCCCTTGGTCATAATGACTATTAAATAATGATACAGTTAACTATTATATCAAGAAAAATACAGTTAACTACAAAAAACACGGATTTGTAAGCTGTTTAAAAACAACTGGCCAGATACCACAACTTTTAAAATGTAACTATGAAAGCTGAACAATTAAATGCTTGGTCATATAACGTGATATTCTTCCTAATCCAATCTTAAATGTTTTAAAAACTCAATTGTCCTATATGACAACTATATGCAAAACTCTCTATTAACTATTATACTTTAATTACCTAATATGTTTTCATTTAATCATATATACTTTCCTCTAAATAATTCTTTTATAATTCTCAAATCTTTAAAGATTGAACTTCCTAAATACCTGATTTAGCAATCATTAAGGAAATAAAGGGTAAACTTTAACAGGAAAAAGAAGGAAAGAATTAATCCAATATTACCTTTTAAATGTATCAAAAACACCTGAATCATCAAAATTAATGGCATCGGGGTGTCCAGGAGGTAGACATACATCGCCAATATGAACTTCACAACATGGAATGCCATGCTGTACCACAGTCAAGCTTGGATAAAATGATGACCAACCTAAAGTTAAACAATGTTGCATAAAGGATGAGGACTCACAGAAAGAACCCTTAATTACTTTAGAACAGACATATCATTTCTCTAAGTTAAAAAGTTACTGCTAAGTCCCAAGAGACTCTCTTAACACAAGTCTCATAACTTTACAATAAAGAAGTACTAGATTAAGTATTTCCTTTCAGTAACATAAAAGCCTTCCAAAACTAGCTTACAATTCAGCATTTCGTTATATATACATGTATCTCCTATCGATCAGCACTTCCATCAGTTTACAAGACAGTAAGTGATAAAGATGACTAAGACCATGAAATAGTCTCTGAATTATCAAATTATGTTTAGCATGGTGTTTCTGTAATAAGGCTCTGAAGACTGATTCAGGTTTATATCATATTTGGTAACTCTTAATAAAAATGTGATTACTAGATCACTACATTCCCAAAACTATACCAAGATAATAGAAAGCTTATTACAGTATGCTATATGAACCTAAAAATTTCTCATACTCAAAGGAAATAAGAGTTCCACCTGACTACTGCTAAGATACTTAAGCACCATTAGGTATTATAAGCATTGCCTATGGTAGTTTTTCATTTAATTGAAAGACGTTTCCCCCTCAAATTATTTTTTCTTAATCATCAAAGCTACAGGCATAATTACAGATTTAAGAAGCTTTGTTTAAAAAAAATTACTACAAATGCAATTGAAGCCCTACCTTTATTTTTAACATAGAAAGGGTGGTCCAGCTTACACTCTACGGTAAGTAAACCATCTTCTACTGTACCAGGATCAAAAGTCAACTTCAGTACAGACTCGCCAAATGATACACTTTCTTCATGTGATAACAACTTTAGACCATCAGAACCATAGCCCTGAAAATATATGCATAGCATGAATGAATTGGAAATGTTCAATTCAAAACACTGTGAAGTTGCCATTACATGTAAGACTTTGTGGAAAAGGTAAAAGTAACCAAGATGGGATCCCTGCCATTTAAGAGCTTTTAAGCCAGTAGTGAAGAAAGACACACATATAAATAACTAGACTGGAATAAGCCCTTTCACTCAAGTATAAATAATGGTGATGCAGTTTAATAAAGAGTTATTAATTCCAAAAGAGAGATTAGGAAGGATTTTCAATTCCAACTGGAACTGAGATTTCAAAGAAGAACGCAACTGAGAAAGATAGAAGGACATGCCTTGCACCAAGAAATCTGCAATTAAGACCTTCTCAAAGTGAGTTCAGATATGGGGCAAATAAAGCTAATAAAGAGAGGCCAGTTACTAACAGGCTCTTAAAGACAGGCAAAGTAATTAACACTTTTCGCTAAGAAGGTATTGGGAAATCAAAGTGTTTTTATCAGTATGACAGTCAATGTTTAAGATGATGGTAAATAAGACTCTACAGAAGAGATCTCATATTCAATTACTTGAGGATATGAGAGATATCCATTATAGACCTGAACTGACAAATGCAATGGTAACAGAACCAGACTAATTTAAATTCAATGAATATTGAGCATTTAACACATGCCACATGGTAGGATCTGAAAATACAAACATTAACAAACATGATCCTTACCCTTACATTCACAGAAAAACAAAGGAGACAAACATGCCAAAAGCTAGCTAGAGTATCCAATCATAATTACGCTAATACATGAACATGGTAATGAATGAGAAAGAAGGATGACTTAAAAATCTTTATAGAATTAGAATCAAATGAATATAAGTAAAGGGAAGAAATGGAATAGTAAAAGACAACTTCATGGTTTTGAATATGGTAATCAAGAAGGATGATCACAATAACTTTAAAAGAATAGGAGAAAAAGTAAGCCAAGAAAAGGACAAAAAGGTGAGGGCAGTTTTGGTCACACTAAGTTTAGTTCAAATAACTGATTGATATTCATGTAGAAATGTCTAACATGCAGCTGAAAATGAACAGGTGAAGGCTATAGACATAGACTGGCAAATAAGGAAATTACAAAATCTTCTAATTCTCAGGGCTACAGGAGACCTTAAAACTAATCTAATCCAATCCCATTTTTAGGAAGCTCATATTCAGAGGGGTTAACAATCTGCAGTTAACTAATATTCAGAGGGGTTAAGATCAATAACACAGAAAATTGCTGGAGGCGCTGTAAAGAGAGTCCAGGTTTCCTGACTTGAAGTCCAGAGTGCTTTCCACAGGACATGATGTAGGTGCTGCTGACATTATCAGGAGAGAGGAACTGGTGAACAAAGTGAAGAGGGGCAGAATCTTGTCTAATACTCAGCATTAGGGGCAGACAAGTACTCAGCCTAAAAGACTGGGAATCAGGATGCTGCCATGCTACACAAATCAAGGGAACACAATGTCAGGAACTAACCCAATATCTCAAATGTTGTATAGATGTCAAACAGAACAAACGAAGTCTCTTGTCCTAGAAATCAGAATAAAGGTAGTAACCTTTGAGACAATTTTAGTAGAGCAGTAGAGGCCAAAGTTAGACTATTGTGAACTTCACTAAAGTGAAGAGTAACAGCAAGGGGAGGACACTGAAGGCAGCCAAGACAAGACAATTTTTCCCAAGAGACATAATAGTGAGACACAGCAGGATCAAAAAAGGAATATATATAAGCACACTTCACATGCCCATTTTCTTGCCTACAGAAGACATGCAGAAATTAAAGATTTCAAAGTGAAAGGTATCAACTTTATCCTAATATTGCTCACTACTGCTTTTGCTTATCAACTTAGAAAATGCTAGTTTTAAGTAACTTGATATAACTTAACTTATATAAAGTAACTTAATATAATTGACTGTCAATAATCTATAGGGGAATTAATCACTGTGTAGATTACCTAAGGCAAGGCTATGATTAGTTTATTTCTTCATTACATGTTTTTGACACCAGTTTTCCCCAATCTAAAGTGTATAAAACACAAAGAAACAGTAAGAAATATACTATTTCCCATCCAAGAAAGCATGGTAGAAAAGTCAGCCTAAAATCACTGCTCCTCCCCATCAGACTAAGCAATGAGTAGTCACAAAAATGCTCTACCTAAAATGTAAGATGTCATATGAATATGAAAGTAAATGGAGGATATTTCTGTAGATTAATAATATATCTTGTTTCATGCTGAAAGATTGTGAAAAACTTTTTTAAGAATTTTAAATCAACCTTGTGAACGCCCATCTGAAGATCTTCCTCATGATCGCAGCCTTCAGCTCTAGCAAAATCTTCAACATCTTGCCATTCCTTATTGCTTCCCTTATGAAAGCACAGTCGTGTGCCTGAGGTTTAGGTAAAGAAAAATATTAGATATGTGTCTGTGCTACACAAATAAGCTGTAAAAAATACAAGTTTTTGTTTGTTTGTTTGTTTTGGTTTTACCTTTCAAAAAACAGTGCCAGACAGTTGAAGGCCAGGAATTGCACCATCCCAAATCATCATCATCTGACAGGGAGGACATGCAGAAAATGCCAGATTCTGACTCACTATTTGCCTATGGAGAAAAATATTATCAACTTTCATTTGTTTTCAAAATATATCTTTTAATACCTGTTTTTATCCCAAGTCTTTAGGCCCATGCTTATAGGTGGATAACTTCATAATTCTAAACTTAGGAATCATACAGTGCCTTCAAAAACTGAGGTTTTTGTCAGGCTCTGGGAGAATTTGCTAAAAAAAAAAAAAAAAAAGTTACACGCACACACACAAAACAAAGTTTTGGAAGCTTTAGTTATATGCACGTTCCCATTCCATAATCAACTTTCTTAACAGATAATAGAGCTGTCTATAAAATCAAATCCAGATCACTAACACAACAGTGAGACTTACTATTTCCTATGGGGAAAGTTAATGTATTTCAACTGTTGTGCAAATTTTATAAAGTTTAATCTCACAAATAAACTTACCCTTTCATGTCTTACTGGTGTTTCCTCCTTCCAGTGGTGATGAGGGAAGGCTGGCTCACTCTTCGAAGAAGAGGACACTGGTGGAGGGCGTGCATAGGAATGTAAACTTTTGCTAGTGGCTATGATGTGTACAGGAGATGATCTAAAATAAAGCAACAGTTTTGACCGTAAGCATAGGTCCTTAAAGTAGATCTTTCCTGTTGATGAAAGAACTTCATATTTAAAATGCTAATGTTATTACACTGAACACAATCATGGTAAACACTAGTAAATACAGTAAGATTTCATAATTGTATTCCTTAATTCCTTATCCAAACCCTCCTCACACATTTTAGACATCATTTTTTCAGATTTGATAATATAAATTGTGACTATTTCATTTATGTATCCCATTCGTTTTTCTATCAATATATATACATGTGTATATACATGTGATATTACCCCTTTACGGAGGGCTCCATATCCATTTCTTTCTTCTCCTTTGATGTACTCAGTAAGTCTCAGCATGAAAGCATGCAAGCTTAATGTAACCAATGCTGAACTCTTTATATGCCAACCACGTATCATCAGTGGGCAGATACAAAGAACTACCTTAAGCAAAAATGCTTAAACTTTTTAGACCAGAGAGCAGCCTATCTGCCCTCCGTGTAAATGGACATTCTTGTTTTCTAATACAAATTTGCTGAAAAGCAACTACATATAAGGTCTAGTTATCTTTTCCCCATAAGGATCACCTTAAAAAAAACACTTTATCCCTTCTCCTCTTTTCTCCTCCTCAAAAGTCTCTTTACCAGGCAATGCTCCCTTTAGATTATATGGAGCTCCCAGGAGCATACCCAGATCCTTCCCTCACAAACAGACCAGATATTCATGGGTAGGGTAACAGAAAGAAACAAGCCTATAAAGGATGATTAGTGATGTGTATGGACTCAGCAGTCTCCAAAGGAAGCAGAGAGGAAGTCAGGTGGAGGAGGGAAAACCATCTGAAGCTCAGGTCCCAAATCAGGATAATTGCCTGAGATGCCAAATAGAGATCTGGTCCTTAACAGGAAAAGTTTATGCATGCCTCTACTAATACTCTTTTTAAAAAGGACAGGAGGGACATCCTTCCAATTTTTCCCTTATTTCCTGAGAAATTTTATTAGCCTTTCAATGTCTACTTTACCCTCATTAACATTTCTTCATTTTACCTTTCCAGAAATTACTTTTAAATAAGGATCTATACTTTGCTTCCATTTTCTTATCACTCCTTAAATAAAAAGGCCCTCAGGTTTCCATGCATTTTAGCATACTCTCCAATCAATTTTGGATTTCAAATTATATGCTGAATGCTTCATCTTTTGCCCAAAAACTGCCCATCCTGTTATTAAACATTTAGACATATATTAAGTATCAGAGTGGCCAAACTGCTAAAGATTCCTTTTGTTCATCGCTGACTCCATGACTAATTTTAAAAAGTTTTATCAGTTCTTCTGTTTAACCATTTAAAACAGAAGTAACGAAAAGTAAAAATAAACAAAAAGGAAGGAACAATGTAATATTCTAAAATGTATATGGCCTAAATATTGTGTGAAAATTAACATGCCAAACATGTCTGAACACTAACAGCATCAGTTTCTTCATCCCTCTGTCTATGCAGGGGTAATACAAATTTTACCTGTCCTCAACTCATTAACTATACAGTTAAGACTTCAGATATCCAAAGCTCAGTAACATAGTTTAACACCCAACAATAAGTTGCACGAGCAGACAGTGTTAGGAGGCCAGACAGCAGAGCATTACTCAAAATGCTGGATGGAATAATACATCCTCAGAGAGATACTCCCTTGTATCTTATGTCTTTATTTACACTGATTTTCTTCCAAAGAGTTTACTTACTCACTTTCCATAAACTGTATTACTAATCCTATGACTCTGCTGTAAAAAGTGAAAAAAAAAGTATTATCTCTAGAGAAATAAAAAAAAATCTAATAGTTAAATCAGACTTGTTGATTTAAATATAAAGAATTTTTAGTTTTTTGACTATTAAGATTATAATGAAAACTGGGACTATAAAGGAAATAACTCTGAAAGCAAGTTTTCTTTCCTGTGGAAATTAACTAAATTGAATTTGCTCTAGTCAAGATCAATATCCTGCTAAATATAAGAAAAGCAGTGGCCAGGCGGGGTAGCTAATACCGGTTATCCCTGCACTTTGGGAGGCCACGGTGAGTGGATCACGAGGTCAAGAGATTGAGACCATCCTGGCCAACATGGTGAAATCCCGTCTCTACTAAAAATACAAAAATCAGCTGGGTGTGGTGGCACGCACAATTTAAGTCCCAGCTACTTGGGAGGCTGAAGCAGGAGAATCGCCTGAACCCGGGAGGTGGAGGTTACAGTGAGCTGAGATCACACTACTGCCCTCCAGCCTGACAACAGCGTAAGACTCCGTCAAAAAAAAAAAAAAAGGAAGGGATGGAGGGTCAAAGAAAAAGATTAGGCAGGGTGCAGTGGCTCTTGCCTGTCATCCCAGCACTTTGGCAGGCCAAGGCCAGAGGATCACGAGGTCGAGACTGAGACCATCCTGGCCAACATGGTGAAACCTCATCTCTACTAAAAATACAATAATTAGTTGGGCGTGGTGGCACACGCCTATAGTCCCAGCTACTTGGGAGGCTGAGAGAGGAGAATGGCTTAAACCCAGGAGGCAGAGGTTGCAGTGAGCTGAGATTGTGCCACTGCACTCCAGCCTGGTGACTGGACAAGACTCTGTCTCAAACAAAAAAAAGAAAGAAAAGCAGCACAACTTAATGTGTTGCAAGAAAAATGAGATATCCTACCTAGTAAGTCTATTCTTTGGCAATGCATGATACTAAGGAGTACTAACAAAATTTACAGTTATTTCTACATTACCTAGTATAAAACTCTGGTCTATCATTTTCCACTCATAGGTGTGCAAATATGGGCATCTGTCTCCCTTATAAATTGTCATATTTACTCATTTCTTTTGAGGGATAAATAATGAAGTGTTTTCCACTTAGGCCTCCTTAGGCATATTAGCTGGAAACTTCCATAATTTCATAACACAGCTACTCATTGTCTTTAACTCTGGTCTGAACATATGAAACAGTGATTTTTACCAATGGGAATCCACTTTTGTAAGTTTAAGATTTTAATATTAGCAAATTTTAGAATTAGCAAACACATAAATTAACATAAGGCCACATAAACTGTGGAAGAAACAAAGCTAGACCAAAAGGAAACAAACTCAAGGTTGATAAAAAGTTTAAAATGTCATCTTGATTACAACTGTGCTGCTTTAGACAAAGACGGTTTTCATTTCTATATGTAGAAATAGATAATGAAGTATTTCATGGTCTATTTTAAACATTTACAAATATTTTTTACTCTACAATTCTCATTATCACCTTTATCTAGTTCTCAAAACATGAAATCATGGTAGTGAGTGAAATAATTATTTGATCATTAGATAAGGAGCTTAATTCTAATGACAATTTAAATTCTAATTTAAAGCATTATTACTTTTAAAATAGGAAAACATTTAAATAAAACCTTTTTTTAATGATATAATTTTTAAATAAAAATATAGTCAATGTTCCTACCTATTGTAAAATGAGCACTGCATCAGTGGACTTTGTGGACTGGTGGCAATATTTGCTAATTCTGTTAGCCAGTCCACCTCATTTTCACGGTAAGTAGTTTCTGGTATGTCTGAGGTATTTTGGTTCCAAGATGGTCTTGGGTATTCTTGATGTGAAACATCTGAACTCAGCTGGTACATGGCAGATTGGGTAGGATCACTTTGAACTGCCTGAAGTTCAGGAAGGTCATCTGCAAATAAACACAAGCAAAATCATAAAAAGGAAATTACTAATACAAGGAACAATATTATAATTGTAATTAAAAGAGAAGTCCTCAATTTTAGCTAAGTAATTTTGAGAGAGGAAAATCATAAATTTAGAATTCTATTCACAGACTGGAAAAACATGGTTTGGTTTGTGTTTTCTACTTTTTATTCCCCCTAG
Source organism: Aotus nancymaae (assembly GCF_030222135.1). Classification (NCBI taxonomy): domain Eukaryota; kingdom Metazoa; phylum Chordata; class Mammalia; order Primates; family Aotidae; genus Aotus; species Aotus nancymaae. The sequence continues at coordinate 51,090,595 of NW_026988413.1, forward strand.
TTTTTTGTATATCACCTAGGAGTGACCCATATGCCATTGAGACATTTTTATATTAACAAGTTAATGAAGAAAAAGACATTTTATGTTTGCAATACGTACTTATTACTCACATACTTTAATAACCTGTTATACAAGTTACTATAATAATGAAAACAATAATTTCCATATATAATATAGATCATGTATTTAGCTAGTACTTACACAACTCTGTGTTAAAGTATTTCTTTTTACTAATAAATTCTTAATAGGTATTGAGTGCATTCCTAAAAGGTAGTTATGATACCCTCTCAGTTCCCCAAAAGATGACTAGAAATATTACCCAAGTACCACTCATGTACATACCAAGCACTATAAGGAACAATGAATTCCAAAATATTGAATTCTTAAATCACATATATACATTCTTAAAAAAAAGTACATATATATCAGCCGGGTGTGGTGACTCACGCCTATAATCCCAGCACTTTGGGGGGCCGAGGCAGGCAGATCATGAGGTCAGGAGATCAACACCAACCTGGCCAACATGGTGAAACCCTATCTCTACTAAAATACAAAAAATTTGCCGGCATGGGGCTATGCGTCTGCAGTCCAGCTACTTGGGAGGCTGAGGCAGGGGAATCGCTTGAACCCGGGAGGGGGAGACTGCAGTAAGCCGAGACTGCAGTGAGCAGAGATTGTGCCACTGCACTCCGACCCAGTAACAGGGCAAGACTCCATCTCAAAAAAAAAAAAAGTTATATATATAAAGATGCTTTATATGTTTTTTCATATATGCTTTATTTATATGTATATAAAGATGCTTTTCCTTTCCTACTATATACACAGATACATACAGACACATATGTCTTCTCACCTTGAAGGCTTAAAAAAAAAAAACTCTCCATGAAACACATACCTATGAACTCCACAAACCTACTGGGTCCCTTAAATATGCAAGTCAAGAAAACTTCTAGTCTCCTAAATGTCACTATAAAAGTATGTATAATTCCTATTCAGGCAAATATTCCAAAACAGTCTACTAAAACTGAAATGTCCTAACTTTTTTAAGAAAATTGTTCTGTTTTTTTGAGACAGGCTCTTACTCTGTTGCCCAAGCTGGAATGCAGTGGTACAATTATAGCTCACTCCAGCCTTGGACCCCTGGGCTCAAATGATCCTCACTCCTCTGCCTAGGTAGCTAGGACTACGGGCACATGCCCACCATACCCAGCTAATTAAAAAAAAAATTTTCTGGGTGCAGTGGCTCACACCTGTAATCCCAGCATTTTGGGAGGCTGAGGCAGACGGATCACTTGAGGTCAGGAATTCAAGACCAGCCTGGCCAACGTGGTGAAACCTCTTACCTACTAAAAATATAAAAATTAGCTGGGCGTGGTGGCATGCGCCTGTAATCCCAGCTACTTGGGAGGTTGAGGCAGAATTGAACCTAGGAGGCGGAGGCTGCAGTAAGCTGAGATCGTGCCACTGCACTCGAGCCTGGGCGACAGAGTGAGATTCCATCTCAAAAAATAAAACCCGCACTACATTGACCAGGCTGGTCTTGAACTCCTGGTCTCAAAACGATCCCCACACGTTGGCCCCTCAAGTGCTGGGATTACTGGCATGAATCATCATGCCAAACCAAACTGAAATGTTTTAATTAAAAGTACTGATTCAGGATATCCATTCATAAAAACTGATTTCTTTCACAAGAGTCCTGAAGCAGCCAAGGCATTCTAGAACATCATACCAATTTAAAATAATTCTACCCTACAATTTTCAATAGTATAGCTATTTCCCTTCCCTGTTTGCCTTTGACCAACATTTACTTACTGCAAAGGGTTCATTTCTGTTTTTGAAGGTCAGGAAATTAACTTTTTAAATGAAGTCATAGGTAGAAGGCACAAGTTTTTTTTTACTGCCCTGGGACCTAAGTTTCTGAATTCCTCCTGAAACTAAAAACATGATGGTGGAAGATCAACTACCTGGTTAAAATGGCACTCCTTGCTCAACAGTAACCAGTACTCAATAAATACTATGGCCGAGAAAATCCTTGGCATTCAAGCACCTTAAGATCTCCAAATTTCAACCACCATCAGAGGTTACTACAAACAACTCTATGCACATAAACCTGGAAGAAATGGATAAATTCCTGGACACTTGCATCCTCCCAAGCCTAAACCAGGAAGAAGTCGAAACTCTGAATAGACCAATAACAAGGGCTGAAGTTGAGGCAGCAATTAATAGCCTACCCACCAAAGAAAAGCCCAGGTCCAGATGGGTTCACAGCAGAATTCTACCAGACATACAAAGAAGAGCTGGTATCACTCCCTCTGAAACTATTCGAAAAAATCCAAAAAGAGAGACTCCTTCCCAAATCATTTTATAAGACCAACACCATCCTGATACCAAAACGCGGCAGAGACTCAACAAGAAAAGAAAACTTCAGGCCAATATCCATGATGAACATAGATGCAAAAATCTTCAATAAAATACTGGCAAACCGATTGCAACAGCACATCAAAAAGCTTATCCATCACAATTAAGCAGGCTTCATCCCGGAGATGCAAGGATGGTTCAACATACACAAGTTTATATATGTAATTTACCACATAAACAGAACCAAAGACAAAAACCACATGATTATCTCAATAGATGCAGAGAAGGCCTTTGACAAAATTCAACAGCCCTTTATGCTAAAAACTCTCAATTAACTAGGTATCGACGAACGTATCTCAAAATAATAAAACCTATTTACGACAAACCCACAGCCAATATCATACTGAATGGGCAAAAACTGGAAGCAATCCCTTTGAAATCTGGCACTAGACAAGGATGCCCTCTCTTACCACTCCTATTTAATATAGTATTGGTAGTTCTAGCCAGAGCAATCAGGCATGAAAAAGAAATAAAGGGTATTCAATTAGGAAAGGAGGAAGTCAAATTGTCTCTATTTGCAAACAACATGATTGTATATTTACAAAACCCCATCGTCTCAGCCCAAAATCTCCTGAAATTGATAAGCAACTTTAGCAAAGTCTCACGATACAAAATCAATGTGCAAAAATCACAAGCATTCCTATACACCAACAACAGATTTAAGAGAGCCAAATCAAGAACGAACTGCCATTCACAATTGCTACAAAGAGAATAAAATACTTAGGAATACAACTAACAACGTAAAGGACCTCTTCAAGGAGAACTACAAACCACTGCTCAACGAAATAAGAGAGGACACAAACAGATGGAGAAACATTCCATGCTCATGGTTAGGAAGAATCAATATTGTGAAAATGGCCATACTGCCCAAAGTAATTTACAGATTCAACGCTATCCCCATCAAGCTACCAATGACCTTCTTCACAGAACTGGAAAAAACCACCTTAAACTTCCTACGGAACCAAAAGAGAGCTTGTATAGCCAAGTGTATTCTAAGCAAAAAGAACAAAGCTGGAGGCATCATACTACCGGACTTCAAACTATACTACAAGGCTACAGTAATCAAAACAGCATGGTACTGGTACCAAAACAGAGATTTAGACCAAGGAACAGCACACATCTACAACCATCTGATCTTTGACAAACCTGACAAAAACAAGCAATAGGGAAAGGATTCCCTGTTTAATAAATGCTGTTGGGAAAACTGGCAAGCAATGTGCAGAAAGCAGAAACCGGACCCCTTCCTGACACCTTACACTAAAATTAACTCCAAATGGATTATAGACTTAAACATAAGACCTAACACCATAAAAAACTCTAGAAGAAAACCTAGGCAAAACCATTTAGGACATAGGCATAGGCAAGGACTTCATGACTAAAACACCAAAAGCATTGGCAACAAAAGCCAAAATAGACAAATTGAACCTAATGAAACTCCAGAGCGTCTGCACAGCAAAAGAAACAATCATTAGAGTGAATCGGCAACCAACAGAATGGGAAAAAATTTTTGCAATCTACCCATCTGACAAAGGGCTAATATCCAGAATCTACAAAGAACTAAAACAGATTTACAAGAAAAAAACAAACAAACCTATTCAAAAGTGGGCAAAGGATATGAACAGACACTTTACAAAAGAAGACATATATGAGGCCAACATATGAAAAACTGCTCATCATCACTGGTCATTAGAGAAATGCAAATCAAAACTACATTGAGATACCATCTCATGCCAGTTAGAATGGTGATCATTAAAAAATCTGGAGACAACAGATGCTGGAGAGGATGTGTAGAAATAGGAACAATTTTACACTGTTGGTGGGAGTATAAATTAGTTCAACCATTGTGGAAGACAGTGTGGCAATTCCTCAAGGACCTAGAAACAGAAATTCCATTTGACCCAACAATCCCATTACTGGGTATATATCCAAAGGATTATAAATCGTTCTATTATAAGGACACATGCACACAAATGTTCACTGCGGCACTGTTTACAATAGCAAAGACATGGAACCAATCCAAATGCCCATTGATGATAGACTCAACAGGGAAAATGTGGCACATATACACCATGGAATACTATGCAGTCATAAAAAACTATGAGTTCGTGTCCTTTGTAGGGACATGGACGAACCTGTAAACTGCCATTCTCAGCAAATTGACACAAGAACAGAAAATCAAACACTGCATGTTCTCACTCATAGGCGGGTGTTGAACAATGAGAACACATGGACACAGGGAGAGGAGCATCACACACTGAGGTCTGTGGAAGGGAACTAGCGGAGGGACGTCGGGGGGTGGGGAGTTGCGGAGGGATAACATGGGGAGAAATGCCAGATATAGATGATGGGGAGGAAGGTAGCAAACCACATTGCCATGTATGTACCTATGCAACAATCTTGCATGTTCCTCATATGTACCCCAAAACCTAAAACACAGTAAAATAAATATATATATATAAATAAATTAAAAAGATCTCCAAATTTCCAAACATTACCACAGTATATAATCTCCTCCACGTCATGACTTGTAAAATTAAGACAGGTGTATCTTCTCCTAAGGGTTTTTATAAACATAAAGGAAAAACCCATATTAAATGGGGGCAAAGCCAAGCTGAAAAGCTAGCTGGGCAGCAATCCAAGGTCACTTGTTAGCGCTATACTCCTGAACACCAGCCTCGAAGCAATACAATTCAAAAACATACCTCAACAAACCTACACATTCTACATACAGGTCACATATCTCGAGGAGCAGTTTAGCAATAGTGACAACCATAAATGTCAGATCCTCAAGTTTCAAGGGTCCACTGTAATTTCCACATTATACCAGCAAATCTGCCATGAAGAGTGGCTAAGCATATTTCACTGAGCTCTCTGGAATATATTTCAAAAACAGCATCTTTCAAAAAGCCACAAGTGGGGTCCAATCTCTATATACAAAGCAGTTTAATTTAATAATCTGTAAATGTATCTCTATAACCACAAACAGTCCAACTCACGTTGGTTTTAAGTAATATTTTAAAAGTAATAACAGAATGTTGAAAATTCCTAATACACAAATACTTCACATACTTTTCTAGCCAGTGAAGGTTGGTGGAAAAGCTGGCTAGGTATGAAAATTTATCAGAATCTTAGTGAGATTCCTATATAACTTTTAATTTTGTTTACCAAGCTCCATGTGCTCATCACAGGAGTTATATCCAGGTGAAGATGGCAAATTCTCATTACACTGCAGCAACTCCAATGAGTCATTCATTCCTGAAGCTCTCTTGTCCATCACCAACAGGAGTTTCTGTACTGCATTAGGCATCTGATTTGTCTTCACTTCCCACACCATGTTATGGTGCTCCGACTTAAAAACAACAGAAGAAAAAATGTCAAGCCATGCCATTTGGGCATTACACAAACACAAAATAAATCAAAGGCATGACAATGTTGCGTTTTTGTTTTTTTTTTAAGACATAGTCTCACTCTGTCACCCAGGCTGCAGTGGAGTGGCATGATCTCGGCCCACAACAATCTCCACCTCCTGGGTTCAAGGGATTCTCCTACCTCGGCCACTCAAGTAGCTGGGAATACAGGCATGCACCACCACGCCCAGCTAATTTTTCTATTTTTAGTAGAGATGGGGTTTTGACATGTTGGCCAGGCTGGTCTCAAACCCCTGACCTCAAGATAACCGCCCACAACAGCCTCCCGAAGCGCAGAAATTACAGGCGTGAGCCACCATGCCCAGCCACAATGTTACATTTTAACTTAATCATATACTGCCATTTACAGCTCCCTCAAATTCTTCAGACCAGGATGACTCCCTAATATCTTGGGCTACAAATGAATGCTCAGTGCTAACTTATATTGGAATCCCAACAGATTAATATCTTGAATTTATTTTTTTTAAAAAGTCTTTCCTACTAAAGAATAATGGCATTATATATATTTTTATTTCTTTAACCTAGTAACCATCCTTTCAGATGCAAATACTGAGACTAATAAGACTTCACTTCACTTGTACCTTCAAATTCAAAAGAAAATTTAAAGACTTTCCTCAATAAAAGTTAAAAAGACTGAAGGAATATTTCATTTTTTCCTTTTTTTAAAAAAAAGATTCTATTTTAATGTCTCTATTGACTTTGTTATTTTGCTTCCTCATTCTGAAAGTGAACTACTTCAGCACATTTAAAAAATACATTTTCAAAGATCATTTAAGAAAGAGTTTCTTTAAATGGCCATATACTACAATTCTCATAAAAATAAAAATGCTCTTAGGCTTTCCTACTGAAAATTTGGGACCTAGCCAAAATAGATACCTGTCATTCTGAATAGAATATGATGTCTAAAAAAATGAATAATAATCATGGGAAATTTAGTTAAACAACTAGTAAATCTACCCACAAGCCTATAAAGTTATCACAAGGAAGAGAATATGGGTTAACACATTTAAATAATTTCTTAGCAAAGTCCAACAACTAAATATTATTATGAAAGGAAAACGTGGTTATACCTTTTATTCCACGCTTTGGACAACGATCAAATTAGGTCTTTATTTAACATAAGGGACAACAGCAAGATTTTCTGATTTCTCAGGCTCTAGTCTAAATTCCATTTTTTAAAAAAGTTCTAACCTGATGCTGTGGCTCACGCCTATAGTTCCAGCTACTTGGGTTAGATTGAAGTGAAAGGACTGCTTGAGCCTATGTGCTGGAATCCAATCTGAGCAATGTAGCAAGACCTCACCTCTTAAAGAAAAATAAAGTTCTAATGAGTGAATATGAAATACCCAAAAATCCTGACTTTTGCAACAATATATTTTTCCTCAAAATGAAGTAATAAAATACACTGCTGTTAAAAGTCACTGAAAGTCAAGTATCCCAGTGCAGGCTGATTAAAATCGCACAGAAAAATGTTAATTACTTAATATTTATAAGCTTTCTAAGCCATTGTGTTAATTGCCAATAAACACTGGTGACACTGATAAATTTCTGTCTACAAAGGCTTTTACATGATCTTTTCGATTTTAGATTTTTGAAATGTTTTCCTGAATAGAAAATACAATCACTGTGTAAAAAATGGAAAAAAAAATTTTTGAGGAATATAATGATTACTTCTAATACCACCAACCAGTTTTAGATACTTTTAACGTTTTGATGTATTACAATCCAATCTGTTTCATGCACACATACACAAAATCATGTTTTTCTTCCCACTTCCTATTATAGTTTGATACCTTTTTGCCTAATGTAAGTTCATAAGCATTTTCTTATGCCATTAATTTGTTTCAAAGCTCTAAATAGTTAAATATACATCATAAGGATGTGCCAAAATTCACTTATCCCCCCTACTGCTAAATATGCTATTCCCAGCTTCTTCATTCTTCTAAACAACATTGAATTTATATTCTTATTTTTTAAAGTATTTGCTTACATCTGATTATTTTAGATTCCTACAGGGTTCTTGACACATAGCCCAACTGCATGCATATTGCCTTACTGTATGTCTAATATTCTATTTTGGATGCCATTTGCCTATATTCCTAAAAAAAACCTCTTATCCTGGGCACTGCTTTACATCCTTCCTCAATACTGACTACACAATGTATTATGGTGTAGCAAAAAGGGCACTGGGTTAGATATAAGGAAACAGGTTTTGATTTCGGCTTGATCACTTACCAAACATATGACCTAAGTAACTGAGTTTCTCATTAACTCAACATCTTCATCTGTAAAACAGAGCTAATGATACCTGCCCTACTTTACTCTGAGAGTTGGGAGAATGAAATGAAGTAGTAAAAAAAATGTAAAATAACGTCTTTTGAAATTGTTTTATCCCCAGACGTAGGGCAATATTAAACGTACTTTGGGTTTGTAATGTCCTAAATAGAACAGTTACTGAAAATACATATTTAACAGGTGGAAATCAGATAGTTACTCAGTTTCAACACTCTACTCCCTGGGAGATATTATGACAAGTCATCCAACACATCTCAATAAAAGTCATATCATGCCATTACTTTAAGCCCCTAAAACATGAAATTCGGAAGAAATTAACACTTCTCCAGTTTAGTACAATGTACTGATCACAATCAGTCTTGGCAAATAATTACAGCGAATATGCTGGGATATAACAATTTCCCCCACAGAACTAGCAACTAGAGAAAATGTGGTAACACAAATCTATTTCTCAAGCATGAAATCATGATTTTAAGGCTCCACTTTCTCCCTGAAAAAATTTAAAGTGGAGCAAATTTAGCTTCATCAGTGATTCTCAACTCCATCCTGTGGCACACAGAATCATATATATGCTTTTAAAAAACGTTGTCCAGGCCTCAACCCCAGAGGATCTATTTCGTGTGGGGTACAGCTTTGTGCACTGGTTTTTGTTTCCAGGTGCAAAATATTGAGACACACTGGGCTAAAAATAGTTGCTAAATTCCTACTTATTTAAAAAAATCATTAATAAATACTATGTACAAGGCATTGTATTAGTTGCAATCTGGACCTCACTAATGAACAATTAATTAATCATGAGTCTCAAGGAATCTATGCTTTAGTGGAAAGATACAAATGACCACAGTTCTATAGAGCAGGACTTGGCTATGAATGGGTTTAAAGAAAAGAAGGGAGGGAGGTCTCCCAGTGAGAGAAACTCATAGGATTAAACTCATACAGCTGGCAAAGTCCTAGATGAGATCAGAAGAATGTAGGATCTAGTTTCACCACAAATAGGATGGCCTTGTGTGTCATGTGATCATGAATACTGAGGCTGTAAGAATACTACTATATGGAAAGGTAGTCTAGGATCAGAGTGTTCAATTCTACTTATAGGAAAACTATATTTATTTAGAGACAAGAACGGGGGCTCTGAAATCAGGCTGCCTGAGTTTATATACCAGATCTGCCACTTATTAGCTATGTGCCCTAAATAATTTACTTAAAATCTTCACGCCTTGTTTATAAGATAGAAGTAAAAGTACCTACCTCACAGACTGTTATAAAATCTCAGTGAGATTAGGTAAAATGCTCAGAATAGTGCCTAACACAAAGCACACCTTCACTGCACAGTGGCTAGTGTCATGATTAGCAGTTATCAGACAATGAAGAACCACTGAGGATTTTGTAATAAGAGTTCTGACATGATCAGAACTATACTTTAAAACAGTCTCTTTGAGTCTATGGACAAAATCATACTGAAACACTGCATAAGTATGCAGGAACACCTACAACATTTTAGGAGGTATTTTTTTTTTTAAAAAAAGAGAATACTCACATTCCCAATCTCTGTCTACGTAAGCCACCTGTCTCCAGCTTCCTTTACAATGGTTCTCAGAAAAGGTAACTGATTGTATCAGTGCAGATTCCTTATTTAGTAGCACCTAAGAGTGGAACTAGTCATACTATGTGAGTTCTTTAAACAGCTAATATTAACATTTTAGACAGGAGATTTTAACTCTTTCCATAGAAATCTTTCTGGCATCTTAAATAGACAGAATATAATTTAACCTATTTTGATGACTAAAAATCCTATATTTGTACTATGCTTCACATACAGATGTGAGCTGCATAAGTCAAACCTATCTGCAATCCTGAACTTAAAACATTACCACTTTTACCCTTGTTATGAAATTCAGAAGTTGCATTACACGTGTTATGCACTACACATATGTAGTCCACAGAAGCACAGCTGCAGTCTGTTTTGTCTACCCACTCCCTCTGCAGAGCTCTTTGGTTTCCTCATTCTTCACAGCTAAGAACTTTTTTTCTTCCCCACAGCAGGTCCTGCAGCTTCCAACATTCACCAAGTACAGTACACTAATATTTCTTTGCAACTTCTATCATTCTTCAGGGCTTTGTCTTAGTTATCTACCACCATTCAAAACTCCTTAAATGAAGTTGGAAAAATACATTATTTTAATTTTAAAACAGAGCTACCTATAAATAACCAAAGGGACCAAATAAATATTTACTGAACGAATATGTTCGCACCTCTCACTGCTCAAGGCTATGAAAAGTTTGGTCCTGAGAAAACTGAAGTACTGCTCCTGTAAAACTACTGTACAGTAAGAGAATATAGACTTCAAGACAACAGTCTTCAGTTTCACTCTAACTAGCTGCGTAACTGGGGACAGGCCACTCAATCTCAGACCCACACAGTCCCTCTACTTACCTCACAGGGCTATTCTGAGAATTCAATACCTGAAAACAAAATTCAAAACCATATACGCAAGTTTTCTGTCTCTTCTAATTCTGTCTATTTTCAATTGGAATTCTCTCTTTCTTTTCTAATTCTCAGTCTCAGGTATTTTGGAGAAAGCAAGCAAGGTATCCGATACAGTAAAGGAATACCAGAAAAGTCCTTACTCAATAAGGCTCCCCTACATACATTATACCAATTACATACTCATTTTGATAAACAAGCTCCTCTTTCAGATATATCCTGGTAGAGCTAACCCTATTGTTCATTCATGCTTTTGTATACTGCTTTGGTATTAGATTCGACACAGCTTGCCTTGTATTTTAGTTCATTCTGTGTATGTCATCTCTTCACTAGATCAGTGATTCTTAGTAAAATTTTCCAGAAGTTACACTCTGAAATGTCACGTTCAGCATTACAAATTTTATTTAATGGAAGACCACATTGCTTTTGGTATACAAACTTCCCAACTATCAAAAAAATCCTAGGACAGGAAAAGAAGAGAGAATGAGAAAAAGCTAAGTCTCAATGAATGAAGAAAGAAGCGAGGTTTTACAAAATGCCTACCTACATAGCATTTCCATGTACTTCATCTAATTTTATTTTAAACTCGGAACAGCTCTGTGAATAAAGTATTATTATGGATGGGGAAAACAGGACTATGACGACTAAATGGGACCATTTTCTTTTGAAGAGGAGACCTGAGAGGGAAAAAAGACAAAAGGTATAGGCCAGTATGGGTTATCTCCTGCTTTCAAGGGCCTATTATTCCCTGAATCCTTATCTTTTTATGGAATTCACAGCGGGATATTCTATATGCTCTTCCCTAACCTGAAGGATTTCCATACCCAGTCCACACTACATGCTCAAATTGTTTTCAGAGTGGGTGAAGAAAAGGCAATTTGCAATTAATTTCTATCTCTGAAACTGAGGTATTTTAAATGGGTTTCATAATCACACACTAAAACAAGCCTCCACAGCAAAGTATATTAAATGTAACTTTCTACACCCAAAGCATCTGGGAGGACTTAATGCTGTTCTTTTAAAGTATTTCCAACAGATTTCACAATGTGTCTAAAACTCTAGTTTGCCACTGGGCTAAGAAAAAAGACGAAACAACAACAAAAAACCTGAGTGGATTTCATGGCCCTGAATTAAACCTCCAGGCCTGTTTTCTCATTAGGGCCTGGTTTTTTATTTGCATATAAAACTAGTGGTCAGGATCGGTGGCTCATGCCTGCAATCCCAGCATTTTGGGAGGCTGAGAAAGGAGGACCCCTTGAGCCTGGAGTTCAAGACCAACCTGGGCAACACAGCAAGACCCCATCTTTAAAAACTTTTTTTTAAAAAAAAAGAGACAGGGTCTGGCTCTGTCACCAGGCGCCAGGCTGGAGTGCAGTGGCAAGATCTCGGCTCACTGCAACCTCTGCCTCCTGGGTTCAAGCAATTCTCCTGCCTCAGCCTCCTGAGTAGCTGGGACTACAGGCGCGCGCCACCACGCCCAGCTAATTTTTCTTATTTTTCAGTAGAGATGGGGTTTCACCATGTTGGCCTGGATGGTCTCGATCTCTTGACCTCGTGATCTGCCCACCTCGGCTTCCCAAAGTACTGGGATTACAGGCGTGAGCCATCACGCCTGGCCAAAATTTTTTTTAAAATAAGTAAAAAATTAAATAGGTCTAGTACCTATCTATCTACCTATCAGAATTACTGTAGGTATAAAAGATATTACATTCCACAGACACTGCCTAATCCACATCTATACAAGCTCTTAGTAATTTCATGCTCAATCAACATGAAATGCTGTATTGATCAAGACCACAGAAACCCATTAATACCACAAGCAGCCATCCATGAACTGTTTGAGTACTGTCAATTCAAATAAGTATTTAAAATGAGTCATATAATAAAATCTGACATCATCTAAAAATTCTTATGAAACTTTTCCTAAACTTGATTGTAGTCCTAAATATTTTTACATTATCTGTAAAAACTTGTGGAAAAAGCTTTTCTAAGCTATGTTCAATAACTTAAAAAAAAAAAAACTCAATGAACCACATTAAGGAGAAAATTACTTTTCTAGTTTCTCTATACAAAATTACAGTAGAAATTATAAAGCACCAAAGTAAATGCTGATCAGTATATGAAAAATATGAATAATGTTATTGGTATCAGGCAGTTAATAAGAATATTACAGTATGCCATTTTTCTCTGAATTTTGTGATAAGCAGGTATCTGGCAGCTTTAATTTTTTTGTTGTTGTAATTTTTCCATCCTAAGTAAAATACTTGCTTTCATACTTAAAGGAAGATACACACAAAATTCCTAGCATTGACTCTTTTCTTTTCCTTTTTTTTAAGAGTCTTGTTCTGTCAGCCAGGCTAGAGTGCAATTGTGCGATCTCGGCTCACTGCAATATCTGTCACTAGATTCAAGTGATTCTCGTGCCTCAGTCTCCCAAGTAACTGGGACTACAGGAGCGCGCCACCATGCCCAGTTAACTTTTGTATTTTTAGTACAATTTCACCACATTGGCCAGGCTGGTCCCAAACTCCTGACCTCAAGTGATCCGCCCGCCTTGGCCTTCCAAAGCGCCGGGCGAGACAAGAGCCACTACGCCCAGCCAGTAGTAACTTCTAATGGATAACGTATGCGGGAGGTGCAGAGAGGAGTACCAGTATTTTTATCTCAAACATACATACAAAACACCAGCTTGCAATTCACCTGAAAAAACTTCAGGGCACCGTAGTTTAATAACTCCATGCCTTATGCAATACGCCTTCTTCACTGGGCACTTGTATTAGTGAGGAAAGAATTCAAAGAAGTTAAAATACAGTGGGCCGAGTGTGGGGGCTCATGCCTGTAATCCTGGCACTTTGGGAGGCCGAGGCAGGAAGATCACGAGAGGTCAGGACATCGAGACCATCCCGGCCAACATGGTGAAACCCCAACTCTACTAAAAATATTTTAAAATTAGTTGTGAGTGGTGGCGTATGCCTGTAGTCCCAGCTACTCAGGAAGCTGAGGCAGGAGAACCGCTTGAACCCAGCAGGCGGAAGTTGCAGTCAACTGAGATCGTGCCACTGCACTCCAGCCTGGTGACAGAGCAAGACTCCATCTAAAATACATACATACATATATATCACTGTAAGAGTTATAAAAATGTGAATTTTTACAGTGACGGTATCATGTTTGAGGTGTGCCCTGTGAAGCACAAAGGATAGCGGAGACACGCAGGCGGGCAATCCTGGGAAAAGGTATCCTTTTAACTAGTGTATGTAGATAGGACTTTGAGAAGTGAAGAAAGAGGAAGGGTTTTCGAGACTGAGAAAAGATAACTGGGTTTACGAAACTAAGATGAAACTGGAAAGTGAAATCAGAACTTCATTCTGTAATTTATCATTCAAGTTAGTACAAACAATATTTTGCTTTAAAGTGGTTAAATGGCTCCAAAAGTATAACCCAAAAACATTGAGTAGATTTAATTCTCAATGTAAGTCAAATTTCCTTGAAACTTTGTCAACTACTGTCTACCTAGCAAGAAATGAGTTTAACCAAGGAAACTGAACCAATCACTGACTCTACCACTCGTCTGCAAGATAAAGCAAGACAATATAAAAAAAAAAAAACAACAAAGTACAAGACATACATTGCAGATTTAGATCACTGTTAAAATGGTCATAAATTTACATATGTAAATACTTTAAAATGTTAAAATTATTCTAATTCTCAAAATAACTTTAATTTCAAAACCACTATTATTAAGAGTCTTTCCACAGCTATTTAGAGGGAAATATTAATAAATCTAAAGCCCTTCATCCAAGCTGTTGGTAGGACTCCATCGCTTCCCAGTATGTGTAACTCGTTTTCTAAGCCTCCTCCGGTCCTGGCATGGTGGCATCGTGAGTCAAAAACAAAACAGAAAAACTTGAGTATTGCCTCGTTGTCAGTGCTCCTTCTAAAACACGACTCTAGCTGAAAACTCCCTAAGAATGAACTTAGACTGTAGAGTGCACAGCCGAGAGAGAAATACCCGAGACGGCACACAGCATTTAAAGCTACAATAACCTGGCTGTCGACTTCGCCCGGCTTTTTTGTTTTGTTTCAATCGGCCTGCGGCGGCAGCATAGGTTAAAAGGCGGAGACTGGAATCGCCTGCCAAGCCTCCCCTTTGGGTCACAGAGAGCAGCGCCTCCCGGTTCACGCCAAGTCCATCCCCCACCCTCTTTCGCCATTCATCGCGTTCCCCTCCCTTCCCCCCATCATGTGACCGCAGCCTGGACTCCGGGCTTGTTTTTCCCCTCGGCTCAGCCCCAGCGCGCAGGCGCCTGGGAGCCCATTCATTCGAACTGCGTAACAATGAGCCCCCGGGCCCAGCGGCTCCGCGAGCTCCTCAGCTCAGCCGAAGCCCACTCGGTCCAGAAGGAGGCGGCGCCTCACTGGGGTCCCCCACATCCGGCCGGGTCCCCACCCCTGGCCAAGCTCTGACCCTCCGCCCACAAGCGGGGAGTTGAAGTCAAACTTTCCTGGGCAGCCCCGGCGCCGCGTCGGTCCCTTCCCCCGCCCAGGCCCGCCCCATCTCCACACCCGGCCCGGCCACCCACCGCGCTAACCGGCCCGGGGCATCGCCCTCCCCAGCCTCCTCCCGGCCCCCGCCCGAGACCCCCTAAGCATCGCCGCCCCGAAGCCCAGGTGAGCTCGCGGGAGGCGCTGGTCCGCTGGGCTCGCCGCGAACACCAGTCGAACGGTTAAGTGCCCCCACCCCAAGGGCAGCCCTCCGAGGAGGAGGAAGGCGGACTCGAGCCCCCCCACACGGGCCGCCGGATCCCCCGGACTCCTGCCCCTCCCTTCCCCACCCCCACCTCTTCCCGAACTGAAAGACAACAAACCTGCCGCGAAGTGCCGGCAGCCCAGCCGCGGGCCGCCCCGGCCACGACAACACCACCAGCAGCTCTCGAACCCCCTCTCCGACTGACGACGGCCTCCCCCGCGCGTGTTACTGCTGCCGCCGCCGCTCTTACTCCTCAACCGAAACTTTCCTACTTACCAAACCCGTCGCCATTACCAAGTCTTTCAAGCTTCGTCTTCCCCCTCCCCTCAACTCCCTGGGGGTTGAGCCTCCGCCCAGCTCTTTCGCCCTCTTATTGGTCTGCAGAACTGCCATTCGGTTCTTCCCTTTTCCCATTGGGTGATGTTGTGGTCCGTCTCGGGGGGCGGGCATGTATTGACTTTTGTGTTGTGTTTACTGGCGAACATGGCGTGTCAATCACCAGAGTAAGTGCTTTGGATTGGACTACTGCCGAGAGTCGGGGGACCCGAGCCAAACTTTGTCCCCGAAATGGATTGTGGGTTAGTAGTGTCAAGCCTTCGTCCTTGGCTGTGGGAGACTGCTTGCCGAGGAAGAGCTGAACTACATATCCCAGAGGCGCTCGCATTGCGCAGTCTTGATAGTAAACAAGAGTCATAGGGACACGTGTATCAGCTCGTTTGTTTTGGTGTCTGGGACAAAAGGGAGGGGGCGGAGGAAGGGAGTGTTTTAATGCTTGGGCCTCTTCTCTTTCTTCCGGCCTATGCTAACACTTACAGCGGCCCAAGCTTCTTGCAGCACCCGGTCCGGGCCATAAACAGCCAGAGTTGCTTGCTGCTCAGGAGTTTGGCAAGAGGCCAGGGTATTGTTTTACTGCGAAGGGAAGGAGATGACTGCACCAGCGGAAGCACTGCAGGCTTGCGAGGGACTTGGTCACCCACAAAACACGGTCCCTGTCACGAAGGGACCGAAAGTGATGCTGGGGGGCTCCACTGGCAGTGGGAAGAACTAGAAGTCCTTTTCTCCTGTGCCTTGCCTCACCACCCCTGGGACAGCAACTTGAGATTGCCTTGTCGGCACTGTTCAGTTCACCTAACATTTGTTGAGCGCCAGCTAAGTAACAGGAAGAGTGAGGCTGGGGTATGGACTGTGAGCAAACGAGGAGCTCAGGGACTAGAGAATTTACAAAGCGGGGACGGGGGCGGGAGCGGGGGCGGGCGATTACGGAATTGAGGCAAGTTAAAGCGGCATTTTCCATATTGGTTAGTATGCTCGTTGGTTAACGTAATACAGAGGGGCATAATGAATGACGTAAACTGGTTTAATTTGTGAATCATATATGTAAATTTCTCTGGTAAGTTTTGTTAACGCTCTTTATCTAGAGTTTTGTTAACGTTCTTCTTCTAGAGTTTTGTTAACGCTCTTCTTCCGTTTTCTCATTGATAAAAGAAACTGTGTTTCCACTTCATTTCCACTAGGAGTTCCTCAAGTTACGAATTCTCTTACTCACCAGAGACGCTTCCCTGCCGCACCAGAGACGCTTCCCTGCTTTATAGCTACCTTCACTTTAAACATGGCTGTCATCACAATCGGCGGCATCTAGTCAATAATTGGTGTCTTTACTATTCACATTACAAAAGCATGATTAAGCTTTTCCCCTTTCTGAACCTTTAGTGTTTAAACATTTAAATTGTGCTTTAGATTTT
The DNA here is from genome assembly GCF_030222135.1 of Aotus nancymaae. NCBI lineage: Eukaryota > Metazoa > Chordata > Mammalia > Primates > Aotidae > Aotus > Aotus nancymaae. Next base: position 51,107,710 of record NW_026988413.1, read on the forward strand.
TTAACTTTAGATCACTAAATATATGCTTAGAATTAAGATGAGGAAAATCTACATTAGTAAGAAATCTGTAAAAGCAAATTTTTGGACAGAGCCAGAAATCACAGCTAGTTATTTCTTTAAAACCTCCGGCATTTCTTGGATTTTTAAAATATACCTGAAAGCCGCGTAACAAATCAAGAAGTCCAAAATAACCCCTCATGCTAAAATCAAGTTTAAAATTCTTAAGGAGTCCCCATTTGAATCCTTGAAGTGAAATTATTTATAAAGTAGTCCTCCCATGTGATCAAATATTTACTTTCTATTTCACAAATAGTAATAAAACATTCTATTTCTTATTAAAATAATTCAGGGAAGAGCCAACAAAATGCTTAATTTTTTCCTTGAGGAAAAAGGACAGGATTTGAGTTTATCGTCTTTCAGAAGTTGTTAGAGTGACTCAAAGAAATGAATGTCTCTGCTATTTTGTGTATGCTTTTCTTCCTATTTTTTTTTTTTTTTTTTTACAATGGAGGGTCTTCGTGTTCTAGAATTGAATATATAAACTATACTCCAACATGTAATTTCTTGACAAACAAAAGCCTGTGAAGTTCACCTAATTATTTAAAATTGTTTTGAGATGTTTATGTCTAACTCCTTCTAGAAAACTAAAAAGCTTTTCTCTTTAAAAAAAAAAAAGTTGGCAAGAGATTGGGATACTGTTTTACCCCTCTCCGGTACACAAACTATGAGATCTGCTTTCAGCTAAACCTTATTTTTTAAAGTTAAACTATTTTAAAGGTTTTACCAAAAGCCTTAGTGGTGATTTTTTTTATTGGGGGACACCAGAAATGGGAAAAAAATTCAACTTAAGATTCAGATATTGTGCAATATATTACAAATAATAATTTATCCTTTAATAGCTCTATAAAGCCTTTTCCATTCATTCAGAAACATGTAGTTCCATTTTTTGACCACTGCCAATTAATAAGCATAAAAAGTTATAAAACTTTTTTTGCATACTTTTTCTCATTTTTGTCCAAGTCTTTGAGTTAACTTTAGTCACAAGTGATTAAATACGAGTATTAAAAAAAAATACTAGTATTAGAATTTGCTACACCTTTAAGTGGACAATTAGTCCAATCTTCTGACTTCCTGGAGAGCTAAATGACCACGTTAGTACCTTCTGTGTATCAGGGACGTCATCATTAATTGAGTGACCAATAAAACTAGCCAGCCTGTAAGCCAGAACAAAGATGAAAGTACCAAACTGGAAATTTTTACATGTGTAAATTATACTCTTTGACTAAAACAGATATAATTACAGTTTTTAACTATCCTTCAGATGTTTCCATGATGAAATTGACATTAAAAAATCAGTTTCTTTAACACCTCCTCTTGATTGGTACACTCACTACACAAAATGTATGCAAAAATGTCAGATTGTCAAAATGTCTTTCCAGCAGTTTGTAAAGTTACTTCTGTTATCTTAAATATAAAGTTCTAATTTGTTAGAAATAGTAAAAAACGAACAGAAGAAAAAAAAACTGATAAATCCTAATTAGGAGTGAAATAATGTTATTTCCCTGATTCCACCATATCTGACACACCAATGACTGCTTTGCTGAACTAAAGAGAAGTTCAAGTACATGGCATTGCCTGATATTGAAAATATTCAGTTTGAATTGTCAAAAGGTAAACATGAAATTATATGAACAAGTACTAAATTGAGAAATTGAACATATGTATGGTCTAAAATTGTACTTCTCAAAGTTTTCAGATAGCCATCTTGCATATTTAAACTCTAACAAATATCCTTCCATATACCTTACTATCCTCTAAAATGGGTTAATTTTCTAATTAGTTCAAAGTACTTAGGTAATTCAGGCAAGTTGTAATGAAATCCACAGGAGCTAACGATGGCCATTTTAGAACTGAGTCATCTGTCTCTTGTTCTTGTAGTTCTTGACGCAACTCAAGTTTAGATTTTGCTCCCATGACCAGAAAGCAAGACCTTTTTCTTCAGTAGCTGACAAGCTAATGTCTTAACACTATAACCACATTAGGAAGAAAAATCATTCTAAGAGGGAGGAATCAAAATGTTTGTGTCTCTGGCTTGGGTAATTGCAGTAGTTGGGGAAGGGTGGGTATGCTGAAGTTACTGACTGAGACGGAATGCTGGAGAGGATAGCAGATTTGGAGACCTGGGAGGAAATGGAAAGAATAGGTTCAACCTCAGGTGATAAGCATGCTGTGCAGGCAAGAAATCTAAGTCCAGAGGTCCTGTAGGCAGGTGATTGTATTCATCTGGCATTTAGAAAGTCCAAGTCTAGAGAAATAAACCTGGGTATCCTCAGAACATAGAACTACTCTTTTTTGGTCCCAATTGTTCTAAAAAAGTTTTTGTTAAGTCTAATTTGGTACAAATGAAAATGTACTTAAAGATGGCAACTAATAGTTCTATTTCATATTTCCTCTCACTTCTAATGTATAAAATCAAGCTCAAATGACTATTCTCATGTCCTGCAAGTTTTCTGGAGATCATTACTGTTATCTGAACTATTTAACACAAACGCTCACATAGTATTTTCTACTCCTATCTATTTGGTATCCTAGGCCCTTCTCTATGTTTAGTTGCTAGCAAAAAGTACCTCATTTTAAGAACAATTAAGTCAGATAAAGAGCAATTAAAATTGTAGGAATAGTACATCACTTTTATCACACTGTGTTAAACTGTTGCTTACATTTGTTCCTCCCCCCAGCATTTACATTCTCTCCTTCCTTATCGGTCACCATCTCATGCATTTTTTTGTCTGGTCCATAATAAGCAATCAAAAACAATACATGCCTGCGGAACAATGAAAAGCTAAGGGAAAACAAGCAGCATGACTTTTCTCATATACAGCATACTGTAGCGCTATATATAGTATGCCGGTCTGAATATTTGACTTTGTTAAATAACTTACATGTGCTTTAACTGTCACTGCCTCTATGCAGTCATTGTTATTATTTGAGAACATATCTCATCTTCCGGCTATGTTTATGTAACAAGCACTATTAATTCTTTTTGTTTCCCTGACAGTGCCAGTCACTCAAAGGCAAACGAAGTATGGGGTTGGTGCAAAAGTAATTTGGGATTTTTACCATTGAGAAAAAAAAGGGCAAAACCCACAATTACTTTGCACTAACCTGTCTAATTAACACTTTAGCTCCTTCAAGTTATACAGCATATAAGTGATAAAAGTGTTGAGGATATTTTAAGTTCAGCTTTAAAGAGCAATTACGAGAAAATAGACTTAACAAAGATGTCTTTATAGTGTGCACCTTTCTGAAAATATTACTTGGCTTTTAAAAAATGTCATTTGTATATACTTCAAGAATATAGACATTATATAAAGGAACTACACTTGGATTAAATGTCAGCTCTTGGCCTAAGAGAGGTAGTGAAGTTACAGGGATGCACAGTTTATTATTCCTGAGCAAGATCTAGGAAAGTTTCCAAGCAGGATCAAGATGGAAAACCAGTCATCAATAGCAACTTTATCTAAGATTTTAACTGGTCATATTTCCCTTTTCATAAACTCACTCGAGAGTCTACTCTGTAAACTTTTTTTTCAAGTTAAATAGAAATATTTAGGGTTTCATGTCTGGGTTGTTACAGTTAAGACCCACAGAAAACTTTCCCTTGTGCCTGTAAACAAGGCCATTTTCTATTTTCCAGTGACAGTAACAAATGCATTTATATGCTATAATGAATGAGTTATAACTGGTGCTGACAAAACATGATTTAATGTATGTACATTTTGTAGCATTTTTTGTATTTGGAAAAATGACCAGATCCAGACTATGATTAAATCAAAATCTGAGAAAACCACCTCTTTGGTAGGTAGCATTCATTTTTATGGTGTAGACATTACCTCCCTATCATATATCACCACATCTTCCCATATATAAGTGATACATATTTCTTCAGGATTTTCTAGGCAATTTTAGATTTATAAATTTGGAGCATAAAAAGGTAAAGAAAGACCCAGATCTGTTGGTCAAATCAAAGTTTTCCTTTCAAAGTAGTCTTACCCTCTGCATTGGAAGCTGTATAGCAATTTATATGCCAGGCTCATTAACATTATTTGGAAAATACATGAGGCCATGAGTTGGATGAGGAACCAACCGATCTCAATTTTCCGTGAGTTCTGCCATGGACTCTCAAAGTAGATGACTTTCGTGAAGTCATTGTCCTTAGGTATACAAATTGAACTGATTTAAGCTCTCATAGTACAGAAGACTTGTTTGGCACACAAGTCTTCTGCAAATAACTGGTATACTTTACTGCTTGTATTTCCATAATTCATTATGCTTTTAAAGGTTTTTTATACCTGTGAAGATGAACAACTCTATTGTTCAACCACTTTTGTTGCCTTTAAAAGTATTCTAGAACAGGTAAGTTTGTCTCAACTCATTCCAATTCTTCCTTTTTTTCAAAATTATTTCTGATATTTGGCATCAAACTGACCAAACACTACTTTTAAAAGTCAGCATTCCTTGTAACTCTATTTCTCTTAGGTAGTAACTTTTTTTTTTTTTTTTTTAGAATCCTTTCTTCAGCAATTTAACAAAGCTCTGGCTTAATCCAGATGTATTACTTACCTCTGTAGGCCTACACATTAATTTTCCTTAAGAATGCCAAAGGTCGGGCTGGGCGCGGTGGCTCACGTCTGTAATCCCAGCACTTTGGGAGGCCGAGGCGGGTGGATCACGAGGTCAAGAGATCGAGACCATCCTGGTCAAGATGGTGAAACCCCGTCTCTACTAAAAATACAAAATATTAGCTGGGCGTGGTGGCGCGTGCCTGTAATCCCAGCTACTCAGGAGGCTGAGGCAGGAGACTTGCTTGAACCCAGGAGGCGGAGGTTGTGGTGAGCCGAGATCGCGCCATTGCACTCCAGCCTGGGTAACAAGAGCGAAACTCCGTCTCAAAAAAAAAAAAAAAAAAAAAAAAAAAAAGAATGTCAAAGGTCATCTAATCCTTGTTACATTTTTTGAGAAAGGAAAAAATCTACCAGTATCTTTAAAGATGCTTTGGAAAGGAAAAGAACACAGCATGTTTTTAAATCTTACACGTTTCAATAAAATCCAAAGTCCCTTGCTTCATACCGTATCACTTGAAGAATTTTTAAGTATTGTAAATGGCATTTAACCGGACTTTATAATACTAATCTTAATGGTAACAAACATATATTCACCTAAGTTGTGTCACAGGTAATATATATGTTAAAATACCTGCACTAAGCTCTAGTTCATATGGATATGCAGAAAATACACAACACACACACACTCCTTTATTTAAAACAAGGGAAAGCACCATCATTCTTGGGGAAAAAGTCCTCACCCCTTTCCTTAGCCACATGAGGCACAGGAGGCTCCATCCTTGAATGAATGAAGTCAATAAAGAATTCTCACACAATAAGGACTGCTGATTAGTAATTAAATAATGACATCCACAAGTCAAACTTGAGCTGTTTTAATTACATAATTTTACACATAAATTCCTAGTTAGCCAGATTTATTTGGTTATTCTAAACGGCCAAATAAATCTACAACACATCACAATTATTTCTCCCACACATGACCAATAGCTAAAAATGTCAGAAACCTATTGCCATACAGAACCATACTTTCTATGTTATGGCCTGGGGGTTAGCTTCCACATGCCACATTTCTATCATGCTTTTCAATGAATTATGCAAGTCAGAAAACTTTAAAGAAACAAGTAAAAAAGTATGAAAAACAATCATGTATTTTATTATAAAAGTGTGCTTTATTATAAGGAAAATTTAAATATAACCAACAATACTGAAAATAACGTAAACGGCATTTATAGCCTTGGTCAAAGTTCTTTATTAAACAGGCGTTTGCTGTTCCATGAATAGTTAACAATTCGTTTATGCAACAAAATAGGTAACTTGAAAAAGTGTGTAAGAATACAGAATGATGAACTAGGAATCCGGGGTTCTTTTGTGTTTTTTCTTGTTTAACAGACACGGCTTTTAAAATAAAATCTGAAATATAAAACAAGTCATCTTCATGTAGAGAGCTCTCTTTTCCTACAAGAAGGTTTTCCAAAAATGTTAAACAGTGTTCTAAAATGTGGCTGAAGTTATACTTTACATACTTTATTAACTTCTTATATATACATTATCCAATTAACATTCTAACCACATTTTCATATACAAGTGGGACCATAAACATTCTCTAGTAAGACTACACTAGCACAGAATAATTTTACCCATGTATATATATTCATTTGAAACCTGTTTCCCAAAATGAAATTGCTCATTTAAAAGCAAACAACTGGTTAGAATTAATGTCTCTAGACAGTGGGTCATGGGGCCTAGAAATCATGTAAGAGTATATTGCTTTGGTTGAATATAATTAAATTCATCTTATGTGGCAGCATACTGAGCATATCAACGAACAATGAAAATCTAGTACATCTGAGTTCATTCTGCACTAATTTCAACTGAGTCTACTTTAAAGCAATGGCAAGGCCTAATGGTGTATGTGGTATGGGGAGAAATTCATTTTGTCTTTATATAGGATTATACTCATAAAAATTTATTTCTGTCACCCCAGGGGGATGTTTTTAAGAATTAAAAAAACAAAAAACAAACTGCATTGGCTGCTGATCAATGAGATTGTGGGTTGGCAACCATCCTAAAAAAGAAAAGAAACCCAAGGGAACAGATGTCTGTCTGTAAAGGACTGTATTGTGCAGGCCTAGTAAAGAACAAAGAAATCAACTGTGGGCATGCTGATAAGGATCCCAAATTATTTTTCATATAGGAGAGTTTTTTGAAAATACAAGATCTTAGAGTAAAGAATACAAGGCCGGGCGCGGTGGCTCACGCCTGTGATCCCAGCACGTTGGGAGGCCGAGGCGGGTGGATCACGAGGTCAAGAGATCCAGACCATCCTGGTCAACATGGTGAAACCCCGTCTCTACTAAAAATACAAAACATTAGCTGGGCGTGGTGGCGCGTGCCTGTAATCCCAGCTACTCAGGAGGCTGAGGCAGAATTGCCTGAACCCAGGAGGCGGAGGTTGCGGTGAGCCGAGATTGCGCCATTGCACTCCAGCCTGGGTAACAAGAGCGAAACTCCGTCTTAAAAAAAAAAAAAAAGAATACAAAAAAAGTCAGATTTTAAGTTTAAATCACTTTTTAAAAAACTTTGTGACATTTAATGTCAAGATCAAATTTTTAAAGATATAGACTATAGAGAACTGTAAAGTGAAAAGGAAGCAGATACGTGCTTGATGAGTGAAAAATGCATTAATGATCTCTCATCTAAAAGACTGTTTTCCTTAGTATCATAATGACTAAATTGCCTATCCATAAAACCACTGGAATATGTAGGTTACTGACATTATGCCAAAGAAGTCAAAATGTACTTTATTGCAAAAATATAAAAAGTTTTAAAATTGCATATGATGTTTTATACCACTTCACCAATAGGCCAAGGCCAGCACATAACTTATCAAGCTAGAAAACTGTAAAACAAAAATGAATAAAATTTTACTATGTATGAGTTATAAAAAAATGTGATGCCATGCTGTGTAGCATGTTTAACTGCCAAGTGCCCTCTTACATGGGGATAGTCACTAATACGATATCAGTCTGAATAAGTAAAACACATATAGCCTATGATAACATCCTTTAATTATCTTCTTAAACACAGATACTTTCTATATATTACAATCATTGTAATAAACCTTTCGGTCATAATTTTATGGAGTACAAAGTCATTTTATCAGTATGTTGATTTTTTTCTGAACTACTCTTTAGAAAGTGATGTTAAAGCCTATTGACTATTAAATCCCTACTGTTTATTGATACATTGTAAATGTAAAAAAAGGAAAAAACCTGAAATCACAGAAAATGCTTGGCATCTACACAAACACATTCTCAGTGGACTAACCACTACTGTGTAATTTTGTCACTACAGGTCTTCCTGCTCCATACTTTTGCTTCATGCAGTGGGTTCAACAATATCCATGTTTGTTCCAAACAAAGCAACTAATTGTTCTTCATAGGTGGCGATGTTCCTTTTCATAATTTCCATGCAGGGTCCCAAAAGCCTTTCAAATGCTTGTACATCCATGGCTAAGAAAAGAGAAGAATCTTTTTAAAAACATTCTTTGCAAATCTACAGAATTTCTAAGTTATTTATGATACCCATTCCATACATATCAATAATACAATGATATTTTAGGTAAATACCATAAAATACAAGAAAAAGCATAAAGATAAAAATGTTCCACTTGAAAAAGGAAGCAGCCAGGGCCACACTCTTGGGCCGCACTCTCCAGTCCCTCGGCAGTATGATGAGCAATGGTAAGTTGGTGGAGGTCCCTGGTCCAAGCTGAGAAAAGAATGGACTATCATGGGAAGACCTTAGAATTTTTAAAAATAAATGTGCTGTCTCCACCTTAGCAATGTGAACTCCTCAAAGATGGCACAGGAGTGTTTTCTATCTTGTGTCCCCTCCTCAGGGTTTAAATGCCATGTTGTGCAGGCCAAGTATTACCTTTTGTAATTTTTACTCCCATACTATTGTCTATGCAACCCAAAAATGGCAGCTGACATAATGCTTTTGTTTACTTCTGTAAGTACATGCTATAAATCACTTTGCTTGCCTATTTCCTGGATTTTAAATCTAAATTTCTAATATACAGATAGAAAATATGGTCATACTCTATCCATAAAAATACAAATTAAAACATACCTTCTTTGCCTTTCAAATTTGCAAAGGTAGAAAAGGCAATGTTTACAAGAATAGGGTGAATGGGCATTCTGGCGCTACTAGTAGCATGTAAATTAGTACAAATAAAAGTAATCTGGCAACGTATGTCAAAAGTTAATTTTTTAAAAACCTACTCCTGAAAACCATTTCTAAGGAAAACTCCTATATACAGAAAAGCCTTCTATGCACAAAAAAATTGATCCCCACCAAAAAGCTGGAGCCAAAACCTTCCAAGTATTTACCAGTGAGGAATAACTAATTTATAATGTATAATATTTACCTTAAAAGAATTTTAAAATTTGGTGTATAAAATAGAAACATTTCTAAGCTAGAATGAACTTTAAAAGTTGTTTGGAAAACTGTTTAACAACTGAGCCCATACAAATAAAGAAGACAAGAAGGAACTGTAATAGTAGAAATCACTGAGTGGCAGTGGTGTGAGGGATTCTTAGTTTTTCCTACATTTTCTATATTTCTCAGGTTTTCTTTAATGTGAATATAATAATCTAATATTGAAAAAAATTAACAGAATTTCACTCACCTCACCTTTACTTTTTCTAATAGCTCTACTTAAGGGAATTCCTTTCAGTTTCTAATTGTATTCTCTTCCATCCAAATGTAACACTTGATTAATATTATACTATCTAAAACCTTTTAAAGAATGACTTCTGTAAGAATTCTAATGATCCTTGCAAACCTTAAAAACATTAAAACTAAGTTTATTCTATTGAATTATGGATGAAGAGCACAGAGAGATAATTACTGTGGAATCAATTTTCTTAAAATACCATCCATATTGCCACCTCCTGAACTGTATTTTCTTATTAAAGTAAATGATTTCTCAGATAGAAAATCTCAGATATAAGATATATATAGATGTGTGCAGCTGAAGACAGCATTTCTGCCAAGCTACTCTTGTAAAATGGTAATAACTCTTACAAAATAGTAATAACGACTGAACAGCAAAGAACATTTGTGCTTTGACAAACCTGCACCTTTGTGTCCCAGTACTCTAATGAGTAAGGATTCTCACAATATCCCAGCATTCCCCTGACATCTTAATAATGGACTTTATAAAAAATAGTAGCTTAGCCTTCTCTTTTGAGGAACGCAGCACATGTTGCTTATTTGAGAGATTCCATATAAAACATGGTACTTGGAATTCTAATGACTAATATGAGATGTTATTTCATACATACACAAAAGAGCAAACTATATCTGTATGTAAAAATTACAAAGAAAAAATGTCTTCCACAAATTAATTTTTATAAAGCAATGAATCCTAATCTTGTTACCTTTTGTGGAGACCACAAAACTTATGAACCCAATAAAATGATCCATTCAACATGAATACATAAAACGCAGACATAAGTTCAACCAGGGGAAGCACCCCTGCTGTTGCAAACCCTACCTAAACATTTGACAGTCCCAATGGCATGCGCAGAAGCTGCTCGAGGCTTGTTAGTTACCAGGGCAAGCTCTCCAAAGTACTGTCCTCGCGAGCATCGAGCGATTTCTACTGCATCATTCTCTTCCACTTCTGATTTACCCTGACAAGGCAATTAAAAAGATGAGCTTTTCTTCAACTTCTGAAAAATAAAATTAACCTTAACTCTAACCATCAAAAAGTAAATCTGTTATGTTCCTTGCTAACAGTATGTGGGTTTTGAGGACTTAGAATGCTTACCTTTCTTTTCATAGTAATTTTCACTTCTCCAGATTCTACAATGAAAAAAGAATCAGCCGAATCTCCCTATCAGAATAAATAACAAAAATAGAAGGTGAAAATGCAAATTAATTTGACAACAATCTTGTTACCTTTAATATCCCTAAAACTGATCCAATCCCAATGTACAGATATTCACCTGAAAAGTGATATCCAATGGGAACAGGCCATCTCGGTTTCTAAATTGAGAGGTTTTGACGGACAATTATGTAGTAATGATTTTGTCTGTAAAATTATTTGAAATAATACATTCTTTTTTTTGTTTGTTTTCAAGATGGAGTCTTGCTCTGTCACTCAGGCTGGAGTGCAACAGTGTAATCTTGGCTCACTACACCTTCCTCCTGCTGGATTCAAGTGACTCTCCCACCTCAGCCTCCCAAGTAACTGGGATTACACGTGTCTGCCACTATGCCTGGCTAATTTTTTTCTTTTTAAAAATTTTACTTTAAGTTCCGGGATACATGTGCAGAACATGCAGGTTTGTTATATAGGTATACATGTACCATGGCGGTTTGCTGTACCTATCAACCTGTCATCTAGGTTTTAAGCCCTGCATGTACTAGGTATTTGTCCTAATGCTATCCCTCCCCTTGCCCTTGACCCTCCGACAGACCCCGGTGTGTGCTGTTCCCCTCCCTGTGTCCATGTGTTCTCATTGTTCAACTCCCAATTATAAGTGAGAACAAGTGGTGCTGGTTTTCTATTCCTGTGTTAGTTTGCTAAGAGTGATGGTTTCCAGCTTCACCCACCTCCCTGCAAAGCACATGATCTCATTCTTTCTCAGAGCTGCCTAGTATTCCATGGTGTATATGTACCACATTTCCTTTATCCAGTCTACCATTGATAGGCATTTGGGTTGGTTCCATGTCTTTGCTATTGTAAATAGTGCTGCAATAAACATACATGTGCATATGTCTTTATATAGCAGAATGATTTATATTCCTTTGGGTGTATACCGAGTAATGGGATTTCTGGGTCAAATGGTATTTCTGCCATCAAAAAGTGAGCAAAAGTTATGAACAGGCACTTCTCAAAAGAAGACATTTATGTGGCCAAAAAACATATGAAAAAAAGCTCATCGGGCCGGGCGCGGTGGCTCACGCCTGTAATCCCAGCACCTTGGGAGGCTGAGGCGGGTGGATCACGAGGTCAAGAGATCGAGACCATCCTGGTCAACATGGTGAAATCCCGTCTCTACTAAAAATACAAAAAACTAGCTGGGCATGGTGGCGCGTGCCTGTAATCCCAGCTACTCAGGAGGCTGAGGCAGGAGAATTGCCTGAACCCAGGAGGCGGAGGTTGCGGTGAGCCGAGATCACGCCATTGCACTCCAGCCTGGGTAACAAGAGTGAAACTCTGTCTCAAAAAAAAAAAAAAGAGAAAAAAAAAAAAGAAAAAAAGCTCATCACTGTTCATTAGAGAAATGCAAATCAAAACCGTAATGAGATACCATACCATGCCAGTCAGAATGGCAATTATTAAAAAGTCAAGCAACAGTAGATGCTGGCGAGGCTATGAAGAAACAGGAATGCTTTTGCACTGTTGGTGGGAATGCAGATTGGTCAACCATTGTGGAGGACAGTGTGGCAATTCCTCAGGGATCTAGAACCAGTATTTTTTGTTGTTGTTTTGTATTTTTATTAGAGATGGAGTTCACCATGTTGGCCAGGCTGGTCTTGAACTCCTGACCTAAATGTGATCCACCTGCCTCAGCCTCCCAAAGTGTTGGGATTACAGGCGTAAGCCACTGCACCTGGCCTAGAAATAATATATTCTCTACCACTGTATTTCTGCTAAAAACCAAGAAAATGTGACAAATAACACTGGGGTAAGAATTTCACCGAAATTTCAGCCTAGATAACAGCGTGCATAGTTGGAAATGGCAACACTGCTGTGTATCCCGCCAGCGTTCCCTTAGTTGGCAGAAATATGCCTACAGATCCTGTGCTCCTGAGGAAGTGCCGAGACGTCTACGCTGTGTCCTCCTAACATCACAAGCATTGGCATGGTGACCCAGAACCCATCAACTTGCAAAGAGCAGAAAGCACCCAGATGGGGCCGGAAGCAGCAGATGTGGGCCTTGACATTTTTACTACAGACAACTGAGGACCAAACTCTGACATGCTAGCCTCTTGACATTCAATTTCAAGGATTTGGAAGGACTTCTAAAAGAGAAGTGTTGCTATTTCTAACCATATACCTGTTCTTTCTTGTTTTTGTTTCTTAATGAACTCTGCCTTGATCTCCAATGATGCAGTCTGCATTAAACAATACAATATGGAAGATAATACAGACACTGACTTTTCTAAGCCTCTCAAAGTGATTCTGGAGAAACTTAAACTATTGCAAAATTCTTTAATACAAATTCAAGAAATTTAGCATCTGACTATCACAAAAATAAATGTTGAATTTAGATTTTTAGAATATTATACAGAAATGTATATTTATAACCGCTTAAAAGACAATGACTATGTAAAAATATACTTGATAAACCCTAAGTATAACATATCTCCTTTTCCCTTATTTTTATATCAGGTTTTCATAAAAGCTTCATGTTACATTTTCAAGTGTTTTCAATCATAATAGATCTATTAACTGCTGAGTAATTTTTTACCTATTTTTAAAGCATGCCCTAACTGTATGTAAAACTGGTGAAAACCGAATACAGTCTGTGAATTATGCCAATGTCATTTTCCTAGTTTTGATATTGTTATTAATAGTGATGCAAAATGCATTAGGAGAAACTAGGTGAAGAGTACACAGGACCTCTCAGAACTATTTTTGCAACTTTCTGTGAATCTATAATTATTTCAAAATAAAACCTTTAAAAAATCATTTAAAAGGTGCTCTATGTTTTGTTTTTTACCAATTTATATAGTAGAACCTCAACTGTATATGACTACACTTCAATCTCTGACTGCTCTAATACCCACACACACACACACACACACACAGCATTGGGAAAGGAGGGTTAATTGACAGATTTACTTATTTATTTGCCTTCTAAAACAATGATCTTTTTCTAAAGCTCAAAGACCTTGAATGTTGTTTCCCATATAAAGGAAGAGACCGTATTTCAGATAAAGGGCACAAAACAGTATGAGGCTATGATACAAAAATTACAGAATCTATTAAAAATCCATTTTAATCATCTGCTCAATGCTTCAAAAATATAACTAGGAAACAAAGTGCTATCATCTGCATACTTTACCTGTTAACTTCAACTGTCTTCACAAATTCTACTTTTGGTAGCCCTACTCTAATCCAGGTATCTAATACTGGTTCCAGCTGGGATCTTAAAAAAGCATTAGGGTTAAATAACATGTTGACCCACATGTAGTGCTTGGAAGCCAATAAAGTATATGGTGCAGTGTGTTCTCTTCTTGGTGAATTTTATTAAGGGGCATCCTCAGGATATTTCATCATAAAACTCATCATGCAAAACTCTATAGAATTTTCCAGTGTACTTTTGGGGTCCTCATTAATATCATGGAACATTCACCTGTTTTTTCCTCGTAAAAATGACTACAATGATGGAGAAAACCATTTGATAGTTTAATACATATTCATTAGGAGTTAATTACATAAACAAAAATATTCAATAGCATAACTATAAATTAAACCATTTTTAACAGGTCATTTGGTAGAAATAATATTTATTTAACCCATCACTGCATGCTAATTTTAGAAACATGAAAAGTTTATCAAGATTTACAACTATACAAACCTTTCGAAATACAACCCTAAACTGAATTACATTTCAAAATATCATACCTGAGCAATGATTTGTTCTCCATCATTGTATACTTTGGTGCCTATCACATCTACTACTTTCAGGCGTTCAGAAACCTACAAAGAAGAGAGAATATATTAAATAGAAACAAATTAACTGGGTAAGCTTAGCTATTTTAGAAGTTAAACACTGGTAGCCTGGCTGGGCACAGTGGCTCACGCCTGTAATCCCAGCACTTTGGGAGGCCGAGGTGAGTGGGTCACCTGAGGTTGGGAGTTCAAGACCAGCCTGACCAACATGGAGAAACCCCATCTCTACTAAAAATACAAAAAGCAAAAACAAAACAAAAAAAAACAACTGGTAGCCCATAGGCCAAATAAATCGAGCAGTGTGTAGGCTGTATATACGTTTGTTATATTAATTAACAGCCAGCATTTTAAAATATATTTTTCATAAAAACTGAATCTCCAGCTTCTCTTGAAAAATCAGCATCACATAGCGCATATTTCCACATGGTAACAATAAAACTATGGTGGAATAGCAGCTATTTCTTTAATGAAATACATGTTCTCCAATCTGCCAAAGTCCCTTCCTGGCTTGGTTTTCTTCTCTGTGTTACCTGCCTAGCTCTGAAAGCACTGGATTTCCAATCTCTGACCTAATTTTATTTAAAGAAATATGCTGCTGGAAAAGATCAGCTGCCTACCATGCACAGTGATGTGCACAAAATTTCTACCAGGCATAAGCTCATAATCCAACAAAGACATTAGAAAAGAGAAGCACCGCTATTTTGACACTTGCCATTTTATAAGATGTTGCAGGTACATATATATGCCCATCTTTAATTACCCTCAAAATATTTCAAATATGACAGTGAAATAGAAAAGTATTTAATTTAATGATGGAGTATAAAAAATAAATCTCTATCTTCAAAGATTAAAACCCTAAGAGCTGGTCTTATTGAGAAGACATCTAGGCTAAGAAATGAAGAAGCCCTGTGGCTGTGTAGGAAGACATTCCAGACAGCAAGTGTGAAGACCCTGATGTGGCTGTGGGACAGGTGTGTTTGAGGAGTCGCAAGAAGCTGATATGTCTACAGTGAGATGATGAGTGTGGAGGAATAAGAAATAAGGTTGGGGAAAATGGGCGGGGGAATGGGGCAGATTGTGCAGAGCCTTAGAGGCCATGTGAGGAGGGGCTTAAACAGAGCAGTGCCACAACCAGGGTTTGTTTTTTGGGGTGGGGGCAGTATGAGACAAGTCTCGCACTGTCATCCAGGCTGGCGTGATCTCTGCTTGCTACAACCTTCACCTCCCGGGTTCAATTGATTCTCCTGCCTCAGCCACCTGAGTAGCTAGGATTACAGGCACCTGCCACCACACCCAGCTAATTTTTTGTATTTTTAGTAGAGATGGGGTTTTGCCATGTTGGTCAGGCTGGTCTTGAACTCCTGACCTCAGGTGATCTACCCACCTCAGCCTCCCAAAGTGGTGGGATTACAGGCGTGAGCCACTTTCAAATAACAAAACAAATGCAATCATAGATAGCAGAAGGAACACTGAGTTGTAAAAACTAGCACTACCATTTAATCTTTTCAAATAAAAACATGGATAGTTTTTTTTATTCAAAGCAATTTTTCTATAGAAATAAATATTCCTAGAAAAACAGAAACTTAAAGCAAAATTTAAAAAAAGCATCAACATATACTTACCTCCAAAGATTTAAGGAATGGCAGTGACTCAATAAAGCTTTCATACATTTTTCTCTTTTTGGCATTGTTTTTCACAATTATTCTCCTGAAGGTTACCCTGTCCTACAGACAGAATATCAAATAAAAGACAGTTAAAAGGTAAATTTTATGTGGGAAAAAGTACATATAAATAGTTTCATTTTATTCCCAAAAGAAACGATGGAAGATTCTGAAATAGATTAACATCGTTATACTTTCAATGCAACTCATTTCATATTTTAATTTCTCAAGCACAAAATATAATACAGAACCATATAAAATACTGTTTTTATTTTTTTTTAAAAGGAAGCATCTGTTTTACTTTTATATACAACAGAAATCTGACCAACATGTCGGACTATGCCCACAAGGAGGCGCTGTCACAGCATGTTAAAAAAATATATATACTAGCACTGTGTTCTTTTACTCTGTGTTATGTACACTACGTTCTTTCTCACATCCACATTATGTCAAAATTTTCTTTTTAAAAATGTGGACGTATACCCAAAGAAATCACAAATGCTTAAAGTGCTGGGTATTCCATTTACCCTGATGTGATCATTACGCATTGTATGCTGTTATCAAAATAGCTTGTGTACCCTCCTATAAATATATACACATATTATGTACCCATGAAAAAAATTTTTTTTAATGTGAAGTCACAGAGAAACCACAACTTCTTTTTGAGTAAGATCTAATTACGAGTAAGATCTAATTCCAGTGTTTCCCACGTTCACAGTCTAAAATGTTCCTATTTATGTTTATACTACATGCCCTCAAAGATGCAGAACTCAGCTGAGGAACTAGTAAAAATTTTAAGGATACAGCTAAAAAAATTATTTCCCTAAAAATTTTATTCTGAATAATTTATCATAAAACAATATTTTAATTCCTTAATAAAAGCCTCAATAATTATGTGAGGTTGGCATTCATTAATAAACAATTATACCATTTTAATAAAGTAAAAATTGGGATATATCATGTAATTAATAAATTACTATACCAACATTTTAATTTTTTTTTACTTTAATTTTTAATTTCTGTAAGTACATAGTAGGTATATATATTTATGGGGTACATGAGATGTTTTGATACAGGCATGCAATGTGAAATAATTACACATAGAGAATGGAGTATCCAACCACTTAATCATCTATCCTTTGAGTTATAAACAATACAATTACATTTATTTTAAAACATACAATTTTATTATTGACTATAGCCACCCTACTGTGCTACCAAATACTAGGTCTTATTCATTCTTTCTTATGTCAACATATTAAGACTGAATTTAATGAACTAGTGCAATGGAGAAAAGCACCAACATAGATGAAAATCTCTAGGTGTGATGGACTGAAACTGAATGTTTCTTTCACTCTAAAATCCCTATGTTGAAATTCTAATCGCCCAAGATAGTATTAGGTGGTGGAGCCTTTGGGAGATGGGTAGGTCATGATGGTGGAGCCTTCAAGAATGGGATTAATATCCTTATCAAAGAGATCCCAGTAAGCTTCCTCGCCCCTTCCACCACGGAAGAACATAAGCAGAAGACACTATCTGTTAATGGGAAAACAAGCCCTCTCCAGACACCAAATCTTCTGGTGCCTTGATCTTGGACTTCCTGGTGTCCAGACCATGAGAAGTAAATGTTTGTTGCTTAAGCCACCTGTTCTATAAGAGTTTGTCATAGCGGCCCAAAAGGACTAAGACACCAGGAAATTAAACATCTTGTTTCCCAATTTGGTATTGATATTAGCTGTAATTTTGACTTGTTTTACTCCTAATACTTTTTTTTAAAGAAAATTTTATAAGATAATTAACACAAATAATGAAATTATTTCCAAGCCTGGCTCTGCATCAGAGTCAGCTATAGTATTAAAAAAGATTTCTAAGACACCAGACCTTAATGACTCAACATCTCTGAATATAGGGCTCAATAATCTGTATTTCATAAAAGTTCCTGAAGTGATTCTGATATATAATCAGGTTTGGAAATCAGGTATAACATCATTTTATGGACAGAGTTTACTGCAAAACAGAGAAGACTTAAAATAGCTTAATGGTTTAGAAACTAATCATAATCAGTTATAGCTCTCAGAAAGAATTTTCCATTAGTAACCTATCTCTTCACACCCACTGTGACATAAAAGTCCAGAATTTCAAACACTTTCATCCTGAAGCCATTTCAACAATCATCTTTTAATCATCAGTATAGTCAGGAAGATCATGTAAGCCCTAAGGCTAACGGTAACCAAATACTATTTACAGAGTGAGGCTACTCTGCAATGGACTTTTCTCTTGGGCTTTGCTTATCTTTACACCTGTATTAATCTGGCAGAGCTCCAGTCTGTTAACCTTAAAAAGAAAAACTTCTTTTCTACTTGACTCTCCCTGAGAAGGAGTTATAGTTAGGCAAGTTACTCTTAAAAAGCAGGTCTGAAATACTAAGTAATTATGTTAATTATTCTAAAATTTTTAGAAAGCTATATCAATATGACTATCACAAACTGCCCACTTTTATAAAATTTAATAACATGTGTAGACTACTAAAAATCTCTGAAAATGCTTAATCCTTCTTGGGAACTTATGTATTACATGCACTAGGAAATTCTAGGTCTTTTATAACCAATTAAGGTTTCTACAAGTGCTAAAAACTATCAATATTCAAAGAGGCCAACCTATGAAATAGTTGATCTTATTCTGAAGACGTGCAAGGAGGCATGTTCCTCACTGTGTGACAATCTGACAATCTGAACCTGAATGGCAACCCCATTGGAATGACGACATTTAAAAAGTAAACCTTCCTTAGTGAGACAAGTCATGGCAGATGCTATATTTATCCCACCACTTTATTGACAGAGAAACAAACACTTCTGTGGGTCAAGGTGTGCTCTGGTTTGGAGTTTTTCTTTGCTGGCTTTGGATATTCAAATCGTTGACAGTTATTTTAAAACACTTCAGATGATGAGTTAGTTTCCTTCTATCTGGAACAATTCAGTTTTTCTTCTTAACTGAAGAAACCTTAAATAAGTGACTCATCACATTTTAAAATAAGTATATAATAACTGGTTCTAATTAAAAGAAATGTAAAATGTCTTGTCTCTTTGATCAAGAGATATTTTTATCAGCTGAATCAACTTCAGAGTCAAATGCTGAATGGTGACTAAATAATGTGTGACTTCTGTAATGCTATATACAGTAGTCCTTGGAAATGAGGCTGTTAACAAACTTCGTATTTACTTCAACTTCTCTTTCCACAAAAGGATATAAGAGAAATAATCCAATAAATCCTTGTCAAAACTAGTGGGTGGGCTATTTTCAACAATTTTAAAAGAAAATACATATATTATAAACATTTC
Source organism: Aotus nancymaae (assembly GCF_030222135.1). Lineage (NCBI taxonomy): Eukaryota > Metazoa > Chordata > Mammalia > Primates > Aotidae > Aotus > Aotus nancymaae. Next base: position 51,127,034 of record NW_026988413.1, read on the forward strand.
CCTAAACTGATGCTGTTTGAAGTTTGGCCTGACATCAGGCAGTACTGCCATCTCCTGGGAGCTGATGAAAAATGCAAAAATCACGGGCCTCACCCCAGAACCACAGAATCAGAATCCGCATTTTAACTGCATTCCCAGGTGATTTGTAAGCACACTAAAGTTTGGGAATCACTACCTTAAATACAATCTTCCAGGATCAGCTTTAGTAGTGCCTAACAATTGTATCCTGTCATATGTGAAAATAATCTCTCCCCACCCTCTCCTCTTGCCCAAATACATCTTCAAACCAGCTTTTAGGTCTTACAGGAATACCACATTTAGAAATATATTTAAAAGTACTAATGTGCAGGACCCAGTGCTGAAGATTCTGATAAATTTGCCTGTGGTGGGGTATAGGCAAGGAGATTTTTTTTAAAAAAAAAAAACCTCATTCTGAAGTGGGGCCACATGAGCACAGCCACCAAGCATGTTTTCTCTACATACCTGCTTTTAAATGCAGAGCTGTAACCCATCAATTTATAGTGCCAAGAGCATCCTTTTATACTGGTTTCTCAAACTCCGAATTTCTGATGCAGTAGGTCAGAATCAGTGGTGGGTCCCCAGAATGGCATTTCTAACAAGTTCCCAGGTGATACAGATGCCAATGTTCAGGGGACCACACTCTGGGAGCCACCAATTTATGAGATTGTAATATCTACCTCAGAAAGCTATCTGAGAAAAAGCACTGAAGGCTGTGTTTGTATGGCTGGTTATTTTCTAAGAGTGGGTAAGACAGGAGCATTCTGAATCTGAGTGTCTTTCCAGGGCCACCAGGTCCCAAGCTCCTGGCTGGACTGTGGGGGCAATAACCTGAGGCTCTGACTTAGTGCAGTCTTCATGCCAGTTCAGCAGTCAGTGGTTGCTTAATAAATTACCTGATGACTGATGATCTTTAAATTAAAATACCACATGCGGCAATTTGTAACAACTGTCAGAGCATTTGCTACAAATCATAACATTCAGGATAAATAAACATTTTACTCACCAAACCCCACAGAGCACCGGGAGAGGTAGCAGTGATAGTAGCTGCTCTGGGTGTATTGTACATTAAGGCCAGTTCGCCGAAACTCCCACGATTATCATAGTTACCAACACATCTTCCAACACCATCACATTTCACATAAATGTCAAATGTGCCTCTGTTGGACATATGTAGATTAGAGGTGAATTCAAGTAAAAAAGATCATTAAAATAAAACATTATTTCAGAAAAGAGCCCTGTGAAATAAAATCTTATTTCCAGCCTGTCTATCCCCTCCGATGACAAATAATAAAGGGGAATCAATCTGTGCCATCTGTTCCAGACCATGTGCCTGCTAGGGAAAATGGGAATAAACGATAAAAAATTATTATAACAAATAATAAAACTATAACTAAAGATGACAACCAAATAGTACATGTATACCAAAAATCATCTGAAGAGGCCGGGCCTTATGCCTTTACACAGCACTTTGGGAGGCCAAGACAGGTGGATCACCTGAGGTTAGGAGTTTGAGACCAGCCTGGCCAACATGGTGAAACTCTGTCTCTACTAAAAATACAAAAAATTAGCCGGGTGTGGTGGTGGGTGCCTGTAATCCCAGCTACTCGGGAGACTGAGGCAGGAGAATCGCCTGAATGCAGGAGGTGGAGGTTGTAGTGAGCCAACATCACACCATTGCATTCCAGCCTGGGCAACAAGAGTGAAACTCCATCACCAAAAAAAAAAAAAAAAAATCATCTGAAGAGCCTGGGCATGGTGGCTTACACCTGTAATCCCAGCAGTTTGGAACTTCAAGGTGGGAGGATCACTTGAGCCCAGAAGTCCAAGACCAGCCTGGGCAACATAGCAAGATCTCATCTCTATAAAAAACTAAACTTAAAAAAAAAGAAAGAAAATCATCTGAAGAAACATTTATCAAACCATTGACTGCAGTTATCTAAGAACATAAGAATAGTGAGGGATTCTAGTCACATTTGCTATCTAATTTAAGAGTTTCTGTTTGTAACATGAACATATATTACTTTTGTAAAGCTGAACTTTTACCAAAGTGAAGAAATAAGGACTCAGCTCTCGCTGCTCTGCTGTTAGATTTTAGGACTCATCTACTGCATAAGGCACACTGTTCTATGATGAGGTGAAATACAACTTAAATTTCCTGAAAGTAGATTTTCAACATAAATGCAAGAATTCTTGTTTAAATAATTTCTCTATGGAATTTTTTAAGACAAATATAATGATACACAATTCTTGGAAGGATGCACAAACTACTTACTATACTGACTAGAAAGTAGGAAGACTTACTTTTCACCTTATGTCCCTGTGAAATATTTGAATCTTATTTATTTATTTATGAGCCGGAGTTTCACTCTTGTTGCCAGGCTGGAGTGCAATGGTGCAATCTCAGCTTACTGCAACCTCCACTTCCCTGGTTCAACCGATTCTCCTGCCTCAGCCTCCCAAGTAGTTGGGATAACAGGGGCTGGCCACCACATCTGGCTACTTTTTCTTGTTTTTAGTAAAGATGGGGTTTCACTACGTTGGCCAGGCTGGTCTTGAACTCCTGACCTCAGGTGATCCACCTGCCTCAGCCTCCCAAAGTGCTGGGATTACAGGCATGAGCCACCATGCCCAGCCAATTTTGAATTTTTCAAACCATGGGCATGTTTTACATAGTTTATAAAAGAAAGAACCTTTTAAGAAAAAAATACCAGCCAGGTGCGGTGGCTCATGCCTGTAATCCCAGCACTTTGGGAGGCCGAGGCAGGCAGATCACCAGGTCAGGAGATCAAGACCATCCTGGATAACATGGTGAAACCCCGTCTCTACTAAAAATACAAAAAATTAGCCGGGCATGGTGGCACATGCCTGTAGTCCCAGCTACTTGGGAGGCTGAGGCAGGAGAACCACTTGAACCTGGGAAACAGAGGTTGCAGTGAGTGAGATCGTGCACTGCACTTTTCAGACTGTGTGACAGAGCGAGAGTCTGTCTCAAAAAAGAAAGCAAGAGATTTGATTGAGGTCCACTGTGAATTAACATTTTAGATGCTATATTATACTGCTGTTCTCATTGTAATAGGAATCTAGTATATACTAATACTATTATATACTATCTCTCAATTAGAATTTAGCAAATGAAGATGCCCACATTAAATGACTGACATTTACAGATTAGACTAACCAAAAGTCATCAGTTCGTCTATAAACTATACCTCTTTTCATGATGCACTGTGGTTTCACTGCATGTATTCACAATAGGGTTACTTACAATGCCTATAATTTAGTAATAAGAGTAGAGGCAATAACAACTATCCTATATTAACTTGTCAGCTGCCATAATAGCGGTTGAGATTTCACACAAAAGATTCTTTAAATTTTAGTAGTAAGGTTGGGCAAAACTTACCTATCAATTACATAAAAGTTGTCACCATCGTCACCTTGATCAATTACATGCTCCCCATCTTTGACCAATTTTTCAAACATGGCATCTAATACTTGAGACATCTGCTCCTATTTTTAAAAAAGATGAGATATAATCTTTATGTTTATCTAGAACACGTTTTCTTAAGTAATCATAATTATATTTCTGTGAACAAGTCCAAAGAAATGGAAATATTTAACTATCATTAAATATTGTCAGGAAAATACATAGTACAGTCTTTCTTACCACATACAAATAAGAAGATTATATACTCTCATATTTAATATTTGAATGAAAGAAATTATAGTCTATTTCAGAATATTTGCAACTATCACCATTTTAAAATGAAAATTTAACCACCATATGCCTTGTGAAATATAATCTTAGCAACTAAAAAGGATTAGGTTAGTAAGGAGTTATTTCAAATTTCTCTTAAAGATACTCATTTTTTAAAGCTTCTGTTTATTAGTCATCACTAGAATATGTGTACAGATAACCTAAATACTTGGTGAATTTAGATCCTGATTCCAATCTTCTTTTGGTTTAGCACCAAAATCAAAACAGAACAAAACAGAAAAACAACAAAGCAAAACCAAAAATGACTGTGGCAAATATTCTGTCACTATTCACTGTCATTAAGGTTGGGCTCAAGCTGTAACCACTGAGCTCACTAGGGCAGATCTGTCAGAAACATCAAAAATACTATTTGACAACTAAGTAAACTATGTAAAATTTTTATTCTGCCAAAGTGTGACTGACAAGGCTCAAACTGATGAGAATAAACTAAGAGGTGAAAGAAATCTTTCACCAAAACAAATATAGCAATAATTCAAAGAACTCTGAAAAGACAGAATTAAGTGAATATGAGGAAATAATACAGTACGACAGAAAAGTCAAAAGACTTAAGAGGGTTATCTGTTCTGCTACTTTATTAGCTCTGAGCCCTTGGTAAGCTATTCCTTATGGGTATAAAAAAGGTATAATGCTAACTGCCTATGCCAAAATCAATTACTATTATAAATAAATTAAGGAATTGAAGATAGATTCAAAGGGAAAAAATGCAAGCGGAAAACACAGGTTGAAGATACAAGATATTCTGGATGAAGAGGATAACAGATCACATGTGATTCTCTTCCTTTTGAGACTCCATGAAGAATGTTACAAGGAATATGAAGATAAGAATCTACAATAGTATAGAGTACAGGAAGGGACAACTGATGGATGAGTTTCAGGGTGAAGGTAATTTACACGTGGCAGAGAGATCTCCCCCAGGTAATGCAGGCGAGACTGCAGTGTGGAGGGGCCAACATGCCTTGCCAAGCACTGGGAGGTTTCACAGTGGGTAACACCTGTTTCTGCCAGCGTGGGACTCAGACACAAAGCTAAAAACAAGTGGACTGATTTAAAGTCCTACAGAGATTAGTTGACACTTGCCTTAAAAATCCCTCTACGCTGATACAGAATCCCTAGCAGCCAAATGTGGACCCCAACTCTTCCCAGACAAAAGATCAGAGAGAAACTAAACAAATTAGAACTAGAACAGATACTGTGAGCACTGGTGCCCTAGAACAAAAACCTTCACTTGGTAGGATGTAGGGGTTCCCCAATGTAACAGCTGGCTCCCTGTCAGCTCAAGCTAAACAGTGCACTGGTTGACAGGCCTGCCCTACTTACTCAGAGCTCTAAATCAGCTTTATGTTGCTCTCCTGGTAGCCTACAAGACTAAGATAAACAGCAAAATGACAACACATGAGACAGATATTTCAGGAACTGTAGAGAGCTTTTGCAGAGACATTTAAGATGATATTATATCCATGAGACAAAAAAAAAAAAAGGATATTTAGGAAAAGAGCAAATCAGAGAAAAATTAGTAGCTTGGAAATTAAAAATACGATTGTCATTTTTTTTTTCTTTAAAATAGATTTTTTTGGCAGGGCACAGTGGCTCACGGCTATAATCTCACCACTTTGGGAGGCCAAGGCAGGCAGACTGCTTCAGCCCAGGAGTTTGAGACCAGATTGGGCCACATAGCCAAATCCTGTCTCTACAAAAAATACAAAAATAAGCTGTGCATGGTGGCACACACCTGTAGTCTCAGCTACTCGGGGGGCCGAGGTGAGAGGATTGCTTGAGCCTGGGAGGTTGAGGCTGCAGTGAGCCGTGATTGCGCCACTGCACTCCAGCCTGGACAACACAGTGAGGCTCTGTCCCAAAAATAAATAAATAAATAAAATAGACATTTTTAGGGCAATTTTAAGTTCATAGGAACATTAAGTAGAAAGTACAGATATACTCCACATATCCTCTGCCCCCACACACGGCACAGCCTCCCCCATGATAAACATCCTCCACCAGAAATGAATCTACACTGACATCATTATCATTCAAAGTACACAATTTATATTAGGATTTGCTCTTGGTGTTGTACATTCTATGGGTTTGACAAATATATAAAGACATGTATCCACTATTACAATTTTTTTAAAAAGGTAAATAAAAGAGTAAGAAGATAAATTAAAACCAAACACCTCAAAAAAAAAAGTCAATAAAGACATGAAAAGGAGTGCCAGAGACAGTAACAGAGAAAAACAAAAAGGAAGAAATAAATACAGGATGAATTTTCTAGAACCAAAGGACAAAGGTTTTCAAGTGCCCAGCACAATCAATGACCATAAACCCCTATACTAGCATGAAATGATGAAGTTTTAAAGCACTAAAGATAAAAGATCTGCAAAGTCTCTGGAGGAGAGAAAAAGGCATTCTTAAAAATATGAAAAGTTGCTCGACTTCTCTCAAAATGAAGAGAAACGCAAATTAAAATTGAAATGAAATGAGATGCCGCTTTTCACTTGCCAGATTCAAAAAGATACAAATGTTAGACTCTCACACCATGCTGGAGACTGTGTGGGAAAGAGACATTCTCACACAGACTTCTGGTGAGAAGGTAAAATGGAACAAACTCTAAAAAAGCAATTTGTCAACATTTAATAAAATTTCAGATATGCATAATATTCCACCTCACAATTCCTTTTCTAGGAAGTTATTATATAGATATTTATAAAATGCATCAGCATTTTTCTTTGCATCATAATAGCAGAAGACTGGAAACAAACTAATATTTTATCAACAGGGCACTGGATAAGTAAGTTGTCATATATCCATTCACCAAAAAGCTCTGCTACTGTAAAAAACACGTAGGAATTTTCAGACATCTGTCTTCAAAGGAGTCACTGGCAGCAAGAGAACACTTGAAGGGTAATCAAGAAATCTGAAAACCTCCCATGGGGGAATTTCAGGAAACAGGGCATTTAGGTGACAGAAAAGAAGTCCTATATATAGAGAACATACCAGCTATCTTCTATTCACACCATGACATCAGTAATTCTAGAGGCCGTAACTGGGACTGTTGGGTAGAAGCTTCATGGAGGTTTTAGCACAATTAGCACAATGTGAATGAGAGCTGTCTGGCAGTGACAAGGGCTGCCTTGCAAAGAATTCTGCCTTTTCCAAAATGTTAAATAGTTGGAATCATGTAGTACATAGTCTTTGCATGTTGGCTTCTTTCACTTAGTACTATGCATTTAAGGTTCTTCCATGTCTTTTCATAACTAGATCACTCATTTTGTCCACTGTTTAGATGTACTATAGTTTATTTATCCATTCACATATTGAACAATATCTTGGTTGCTTCCAAGTTTTGGCAATTTTGAATAAAGCTGCTACAAATATCTGTGTACAGGTTTCTGTGTGGACCTAAGTTTTCAACTCCTTTGGGTAAATACCAAGGCACATGACTGCTGGAGAGTATGGTATAAGAGTATGTTTAGTTGTAAGAGACACTACCAAACAATCTTCTAAAGTGGCTGTACCATTTTACATGCTCACTAGCAATGAGTTCTTGTACCACCCATCTTCACCAGCATTTGGTGTTGTCAGTATTCTGAATGTTGACCATTCTAACAGATGTGTAGTAGCACCTCACTGTTGTTTTAAGTTGCATTTCCCTGATGGCATGTGATGTGGAGCATCTTTTCATATGCTTATGTACCATTTGTATATCTTCTTCAGTGAGGTGTCTGTCAACATCTTTTGTCCATTTTTTTTTTTTTTTTTAGAGAAACAAAGAGAAAGAAAAAGGGGGAGAGAGAACAGGATTCTTGCTCTATTGCCCGGGCTGGAATGCAATCTAAAAATATGTATTAAAAACCTCTTTTATGCTGATAATTGTGCTTAATAACGGAGACAGGAAGGAATAAGGGAAGAAAATAACAAACAGCCAACCAATATTTCATTTAAGTCTGTGAAATGCTATGCAAATGCTGAAGAGTAATTTACTTCCAATTTTCCAATTATGTGGTCACTTTCAAAATAGGTGTAATGTGATATTGAGAAAAATGTATGTTCTGTGGACCTGGGATGGAGAATTCTATAAATATTCACTAAGTTTACTTATTCCAGGTCTAAGTTCAAATCATAGATGTCCCTATTAATTTTCTATGTCATTCTTCTGTCAAATATTAACAATGTGGTGTCAAAATCTCCCGCTATTATTGTGTGGTAGTCCAGGTCTCTGTATAAGTCATTAAGAACTTGTCTTATGTATCTGGGTGCTCCTGTATCAGGTGCATATATATTTATAATCATTAACTCTTGTTGCATTGATCCTTTTACCATTACGTAATGTCCTTCTTTGTTTCTTTTAGTCTTTGTTACTATTAAAGTCTATTTTGTGAGAGACGAAAGTTACAACTCCTGTTTTTTTTTTGCTCTCCATTTAATTGGTGAATCTTCCTCCATCCCTTTGTTTTGAGTCTTTATTTGTCGTTGCTTGTGAAATAATCTGGATACAGCGTACCGATGGGTTTTGACTTTTTATTCAATTTACCTGTCTATGTCTTTGATTGGGGCATTTAATCCATTTAAATTTAGAGTTAATATTTGTGAGTTCAATATTTTCATTTAATGCTAGCTGGCTATTTTGCCTATTAGTTGATGTAGATTCTTCATTATAGAGATACTCTTTATGTTTTGGTAAGTTTTTGAGATGACTGATACTGGCTGTTCCTTTCTGTTTGTAGTGCTTCTTTCAGAAGCTCTTGTAAAGCAGGCCTGGTGGTGATGAAAATCTCTTGAGTGCTTGCTTGTTTGCGAAAAATTTTCTCTTTCCTTCGCTTATAAAGCTTAGTTTGGCGGGATATGAGATTCTAGGTTGAAAATTCTTTTCTTTGAGGATATTGAATATTGACCCCCACTCTCTTCTAGTTTGGAGGGTTTCTGGTGAGAGGTCTGCTATGAGTCTGATAGGCTTCCCTTTATGGGTAACGTGACCTTTCTCTCTAGCTGCCCTTAGAATTTTCTCCTTTATTTCAACCCTAGTGAAGCTAGTGATTATGTGTCTTTGAGTTGCTCTACTTGAGAAATATCTTTTAGGTGTTCTCTGGATTAGCTGGAGTTGAGTACTGTCCTGCCTTACTAGATTAGGAAAGTTTTCCTGAATAATATCCTGAAGAATATTTTCCAACTTGGATTCATTCTCTTCATGACATTCAGGTATACCTATCAATCGTAAATTAGGTCTTTTCACATAGTCCCATATTTCTTGGAGACTTTGCTCATTCCTTTTTCTTCTCTAATCTTGTCTTCTTATTTCATTTCATTAAGTTGGTCTTCGACCTCTGATATCCTTTCTTCTGCTTGATCAATTCGACTGTTAAAACCTATGCATACTTCGCAGCGTTCTAGTATTGTATTCTTCAGTTCCATTAATTCACTTATATTCCTCTCTAAATTGTCTATTCTCATTAGGATTTCGTCAAACCTTTTTTCAAGGTTCTTAGTGTCTTTACATTGGACTAGAACATGTCCTTTTAAGTCACTAAAGTTCCTTATCATCCACTTTCTGAAGCCTAAGTCTGTTAATGGAATGCACTTGTTCTCCATCAGGTCTTGTTCTCTTGTTGATGAGGAACTGTGATCCCCTGTAGGAGAGGCATTCTGATCTCGGGTATTCTCAGCCTTTTTACGCTGGTTTCTTCCCTTCATTGTGAGTTCATCCACCTGTCATCTTTGTAATTGCCTACTTTCAAATTAGGTCTCTGAGTGGACGTCCAACTTGTTGATTCCCAGCGCCAAAATTTGAGCAACCCACTGCGCCGGCCAAAACAGTGGCATCAAGATTCGTGGTGCTTTTCTGCCCGGGAATCTCCAGTCTGGCTTCCCTCTTGAGTCCCTTCTTCAATCAGGTAAATGGGAGACTCTGCCTTGCCGGAGTTCCAAACATCCATCAGTCCCATTTACTCTGCACCAAGAACCGCTGCGCATGGGCGCCGGCAAAACCACGACTCCGGCCACAAGAGTCGCCCTGGCAATGTGTGGGGCTCCTCTGCTGGGAATCTTCCGGTCCGTGGGTAACAAAAATTCGTCTGAAAGTGTGGTGTCCTCTCGTTCTGTGTGCTTTCTCTGGGAGCTACAATCTCGAGCTGCTAGTGATCAGCCATCTTGGATCTCTCCCTTTTGTCCATTTTTTAATCTGATTGTTCACTTCTGTTGAGTTCTTTGTATATTTTGGATAACAGTCCTTTATCAGCTGTGTCTTTTGCAAATATTTCCTCCAGTCAGTAACCTGTCTTTTCATTCTGCTGACAGTGTCTTTTGCAGCAAATAAATTTCTAATTTTAATAAGTCCAGCTTATCGACTCTTCCTTTCATGGATTGTGCCGTTGGTGTTATATCTAAAAAGTTATCACCAAATCCAAGGTCATCTAGATTTTCTCCTACGTTATCTCCTAGGAGTTTTATAGTTTTGTGTTTTACATTTAGGTCTGTGATCTATTTTGATTTAATTTTTGTGAAAAGTATGAGGTCTTGTTTCTAGATTCATTTTTTTTTCCATGTGGATGTCTAGTTTTTCCAGCACCATTTGTGGAAAAGACTATCTTTGCTTCATTGTGTTACCTTTGCTCCCTTGTAAAAGATCAGTTAACTTAAGTAGGGCTGCTACTAGGTTCTCTGCTCTGTTCTACTGATCAATTCGTGCATTCTTTTGCTAATATTATACTGTTTTGATTACTGTCACTTTATACTAAGTCTTGAAGTCAGTATTCATACTCTAACTTTGTTCTTTTCCTTCAATATTGTGTTAGCTATCCGAGGCCTTTTGCCTCTCCAATCTTTAAGATCAGTTTGTTTGGACTGCATTGAATCTACAGATCAAGTTGGGAAAAACTGACATCTTGACAATAATGGGTCTTCCTATCTACGAACATGGAAATCTCTCCACTTAATAAGTTCTTCCTTGATTTCCTTCATAATCTTACTGTTTTCCTCATATAGATCTTATACATATTTTTGTTATATGTACATCTAAGTATTTCTTTTTTGCAGGAATGCTAATATAAATTATATTGTACTTTTAATTTCAAATTCCACTTATTCACTGCTGATATACAGGGAAGTGATTAACTTTTGTATATTAACCTTGTATCCTGCAACCTTTCTATAATCACTTACTAGCTCTGGAATTCTTTCCCATTTTCTACTTAGATAATCATATCATCTGCAAACAAAGACAGTTATATGTCTTCCTTCTCAATACATTTTACTACACTTTCTTGTCTTACTGCGTTAGCTAGGATTTCTAGTACTATGTTGAAAAGGAGTGGCGAGAAGAAACTACAAATTTGTAGAGGTGAAATTTATGTAACCTCAACATAAATAAAATGGTTAATTTTAAACCATTTTATTTTCCTTTTTAAAAATTATAACTATTCTGGTGGGGATGAAGTGATATTTCATTACGGTTTTGATTTGTATTTCTCTAATGACTAACCATATGGGGCATTTTAAACTTTGATTCCTGGTCATTTGTATATTCAAGTTATTTTGCTCAGTTCTAAACTGGGTTTTTTTTGTCTTTTTATTGTTGAGTTGTGTTATTTATAGATTTTGGATACTAGATCTTTATCAGATATATAATCGGCAAATAATTTTTGCTTCTGCAGACTATCTTTTCACTTATTAAAATAATGTCCTTTGATGTATAAAAATGTCACATTTTTATGAAGTCCTATGTATCTCTTTTTTCTTTTCTGCTTATGCTTTTGGTTTCTAAGAGTCCAATGCTAAATCTAAGACCATGAAGACTTACCCCTATGTTTTCTTCTAAGAGTTTTATAGTTTAAGCTCTTATATATTAGGTCTTCAATCCCTTTTGAATTAATTCTTGTATATGCAAAGGAGTCCAGCTTTGTTCTTTTCTATGTGGATATCCAGTGATTCAGCACCATTTGTTTAAGAAACTACCCTTTTTCTATTGAATGGTACTTAACACTCTTGTGGAAAAAAGTCAGTTGGCCATAAGTATATAGGTTTATTTCTAGATTCTCAATTCCATTCAATTGTTCTATATTTCTACCCCTAGCCCAGTATATTGTTTTGATTACCATAGCTTTGTGGTAAGTTGTAAACTTAGGAAATACGAATCCTGCAACTTCGTTCTTTCTAAATATTGTTTTTGCTACTTGGAATCCACTCTGTTATATGTACAATTATAACACAGTGGCAACACCAAACCTTAATGTATCATCATGGTTTAGCTTTATAATATATAAAAGCTACTAATTTAAACTTCTATAAACAATACTGATAAAAATATTTTTTAAAAAGAATATGGAACCTCTATAAATACTGATATAGTGTTAAATTTGAAAAGAACAGGGCAGGCCAGGCACAGAGGCTCACGCCTATAATCCCAGCACTGTGGGAGGCTAAGGCAGGCAGATCACTTGAAGCCAGAAGTTTCAGACCAGCCTGGCCCAACACAGCGAAAACCCATGTCTATTACAAATGTCCCAGCTACTCAGAAGGCTGAGGCACAAGAATCACTTGAACCCAGGAGGCAGAGGTTGCAGTGAGCCATGATCGTGCCACTGCACTCCAGCCTGGGCAACAAAGAGAGACTGTCTCCACAAAAAAAAGAAAAAAAAAAGAACAAGGCAGAACACTGTGTCGATTTTGCTGCCACCAAAATTTGAAAAAGAATATACCCTGGAAAAATACACAAGATAGTACTAAAAGAACTTGGCTCCTGAGAAACTGGGTTTCTGAGAGGCAGAGGTGAAAAGGAGATTTCCTTTCACTGACTACTCTGTTGTTCTTTTTGAGTGTTTATCAATCTCATGTGTATATTGATTTCTATTTTTTAACTAAAAAAACTCGAATTAAACTGAGAATATAATTTTATATCTTCATATGGGCTAAGAAAATCTTTTGGAAGAATGATAGTGATGGGTTTGCAGGAATTGGTTTTCATCCCCTCCTTGGGTCCCTGTGTGAGCTCTGGCATCTTTTTGTGGAACAGCAGCCAAGGTTGACGATGAAGCCAAGGTAGCAGTAAAACAGACCTTTCTGGATGTAGTGCTAATTGGCCCCACGGAGACCATTCTACCCAAATGAATTCATCAGCTCAGGCAACATATGGTCACCTATCAAAATTCTAAAGGTTGATTAAATGGTTTACTAACATTTTGTTGCACTTGCTATTTACATTTTGACTTTTTTAAGGCAGGTGGAGGGTGAACATCAGTTTTATTGATTAGTTCTGACTCTAAACATCAAATGGGGAAAGGAGATTAACTGCTATAGTAACTTTTTGTTATGTTGGAATTAGCTGCATTTGAAAACATTATAAAACTGAAGAATTAATATACAGATATATGAAAAAGCAATTCCTGATAAAATACAGAAAAATCCTTTCTTTCAGAACTTTTCTGTGTGACAGGTGTCTGTTCTAGTCAATCAAAATGTAATTTCCCCATAATTATGCATAGAGTGAAAAGAACTTAGGAAGTATTTAATATGCAGAGGCTTATCATGATGACTGACAACTACTGTAAGAAATCCACATCTAATTCTGCTACACAATGCCAATTCAAGACTAAGCTCAGTAAAGGGCTCTGACTCACTTAAGAAATAACAATTTACTCTGCATTAATGAAAGAGCCTATCATATAGCCTAAGAAAATTATTTCAGTTAGCCTCAAATTAGAAATATTTCAGAAGGAAAATGGCCTACTGAGTGGAGCATTAAAATATTCATGAAAAGAGTATCTTCAAAGAGATTAATAATTATAAATGCTGTGCTCAACATATGAATTTACAGCTCTCCACAGAAAAATATTCTCAAGTCTAGGAAGTGCAAGATTTTCAAGCTAAATAATGACTTCAGAAAATTCAGATGAGACAGTAGACACAAAGCTAAGATCATTCTTCTTGCTAATTATTAATTACTGTTTCCCCATCATCCTTCAACTTTTCCTATTTCAGGAAGAGGTAGCGACTTCGCAATCACTCCAGCTAGACACTGGGAGCCATCCTAGACTCTTTCCTTCATTCCTCAATTAAATCAATCACCAAGTACCAAGTTCTGTTAATCCTGAGTATTTTGTGAAACCATTCTCTTCTGTCCCTTTCCCCGTTCCCTGGAGTTCAGGCCCATTTCTTTTCCCTAGATCATGGCCTGATTTTCTTACTGGGCTCCACTCCTTTGTTCCTGCCCACTTCCCCTGTTACTCTCCCCTCTTTAACTCCATCCTCAATATTACCACCAAAGTGACCTTAGATAAATCTGATAGTTACATTCTCTAAAACTCTTCAGCTCTGCCCACGGCCTACAAGGCAGTCCAGTGCCACAGCATGGCATTCAAGAAAGCATGGGCGATCATGATACAGCATCCACATCTTGGCTCCATCACTCCCATCACTAGATGGAGGCCATCCATCACTGGATGGTTGCTACTTCAGGCTCTAGTGATAACACTCTGTACTTTTCCTCACCTGGTGATTCCCTCCTCATTTTTGAAGGCACAGCTCAGTGACCTCTCCAGCTTTCTGAATCATTAGGGCAGGCTAAGAGACAGACATCCTCTCACCATGCCCTGACAATATTACAGCATATATCGTGTTTCCCAACATGCTTTGCAGATGTGTTTGTACCCTCATTAAATTCCAAATTCCAAAAACACAACAACCATCTCTAAATATCTTTATGGCCTCCAATACCTTAAACAAGCCTTGAAACATAGTGGGTAGTCAAGAGATTAAAATGAAAGAAGCTGCATGATAAGCAGATTATATGAGCTGAATATGTAATTCAATTAAAACACATTTGGGTTATTGTACATAATGTGTATCATTAAAAAAATCTAGAAAGCCATTTTACAATATAAGCTTAAACTAAAACCTCCAATCTGCCATGTTTTGGGCTAAATGTCTTATTCCAGGTGGTAATTTGTTGGGAAAAATAAATTTTACTTACTTATATCATGTATCATGTCTAGAAGAATGTGAATAGTAAGGGAGTAATTCAAGGTGGTCTGATCTCAAATTCAAAAAAAGATCTTTTGAAAACTACTATGTAAATACATTTGCTTCTTCTATAAAACCTTCAATCATGACAATTCGGAAACTGGATTTTTCTTTTTTTCCCTCTATGAGTTGGTTTTTTAAATACATATTGAAAACCTTAAGCAAAGCAGTGAAAAAAGTCTAAAATAACTCCTATGTTTATAATCACACTAAGCAAAGATGCTCCTTGCCAGACTGTAATATCAAAAGCATTAATAGTTTTAAATGCAACCAAAATGTTCACAATGCTTTTAAAGAGCTGAAGTTGAAATGGCAAGGAAGATCAATTTAATTTAGTAGACAGAAGAGGCAGCATCCCAGGAAAGTATACCTAGCAATGATTTCATTCATGCCTATGTATCACTTAACCCAATAGACATCAAAATTTCATGGCTTATTCCCCTCTGAAGCATTAAAATACTGGTTCATTGAATATGAAAGCATGCAAACAACATAACATATGTAACAGTAACCAAATACTAAACTTAAACGTATTCACATCTAGCTCTAGCCCTTGTTATTCAAAGTATGTTCTGGGCCAAGAGCATGAACATTATCTGGGAGCTTGTGAGAAATGCAGACTTTTCAGGCTCCACTCCAGACCATGTGAATCCAAATCTGCATTTTAACAAGATCCCCTGATGACACATCAGTATATTAAAGCTTGAGAAGCACTGTTTTGGGTGACCTCTGAAATTTTCCCATGTAAAGTTCTAGTCAAAAAATACAGAATTTTTGACTAAAGCCTACCTCTAAGTGTAAAACTAAGGATTAATTTTACCACTGCCTTCCATGTGCATCTGCAGCAAAAGAGTTAAACACTACATTGGTCCTTGCCTTAAAGAATATGTGATCCACAGGCTAGCTTTGATATCAACTCAGGGTACTAAAACAGGTCTTTGCTTCCTCAGCACTTACCTCCGCTGCTGGTAAGTGACGGTACTCAGTAAATGTGGATTGAATGAACTGAGCAAATAAACTTGAATGTACAAACATGTATCAGGGCCACTCTGAACAACGGAATTCATACCATGAGACTGTAACTATGTTCAAGGCTTTGGTATAACTTTTAACAAGACTTGAATTAGCTATTATTTAAGCACCATCATTTTATTACAAATAACAAATCTATTCAAAACTAAATAGGATTAAATATCTATGCTTAGATAACTTTAAAAGTGTCAGAGATGTGTGAACCAGAGCAACTCCATCTTGAATAGGCGCGGGGTAAAAGGAGGCTAAAACCTACTGGGCTGCATTCCCAGACGGTTAAGGCATTCTAAGTCAAAGGATGAAATTGCAGGTCTGTACAAGATACGGGTCATAAAGACCCTGCTGATAAAACAGGTTGCAGTCAAGAAGCCGACCAAAACTAAGAAGGTGATGAGAATGACCTCTGGTTGTCCTTACTGCTATACTCCCACCAGCACCATGACAGTTTACCAATGCGCCATGGCAACATCAGGAAGTTACCCTATATGGTCTAAAAAGGGGAGGCAAGAATAATAGGCTCCTTGTTTAGCATACCATCAAGAAATAACCATAAAAATAGGCAACCAGCATCCCTCGGGGCTGCTCTGTCTATAAAGTAGCCATTCTTTTATTCCTTTACTTTCTTAATAAAGTTGCTTTCACTTTACTGACTCACCTCGAACTCATTTTTGCACGGGATCCAAGAACCCATTCTTGGGGTCTGGATCAGGACCTCTTTCCTGTAACAAAAGGATAACCTAAAGCATTCTTGTCTCAGTCCCATGTTTTCTTTTGAGAGCCTAGAGCCATCTGCTACTTAAAGACTGATGCAAAAATGCAAAAGACACAGTTCCTGCCCTCAAACAATGGACAGATGAAGTGACTGATGGATCTTGGGTATGGTCTAATTTAGGCCTGTCAGGGCCAGTAATGGAGACTCAGAGACAGACATACAAACTTGTAATGTGTGGTCCTAACATAAATCTCCGAAGTCAGACAATGTACTGTGTTCCTGGAAGACATGATATAAATATAAATGATACTAGAAACAAAGGAGATTTTTAAAATATTTCAGAGTGTAAATAGGACCCAGTATAGAACTGGAATGATGCAGTATCAGAGTCTTTATAAAAACGTCCTTTTTAAAAAGATCTCATTTTAAAAAGAGCAGGTCTTGATTTAACGCTTCTCCTCTAAAACATCACCAAAAGCTAGAAGATGCTGCGTTTGACCAAACAAAAAAGTAGAGGTAAATTACAAAAGTTGACTCTATTTTCACATGTGGAATATGGCAGCAGAGGTTCTCTCCTAAATGACTATACTGCAGTGACTAAGCATAATCTGAGATGAAGGAAGCAGAGTATGTACCTCACTGTACAAAAGGCAAAGTCTGAACAGCATGCACACTCATACCAAGAGTGAGTATTCTAGACATACCACAACCAAAGATTAGAGATTTCCAAAACAAAGGAAAAAAAAAACCTTAAAATCAAGTGAAATGTTACTTTTAATTTGTATAATATAGAGGTTATACACATTCAAAGATAATTACTATCACTGGCTGTAAAGAGAAGCAATCCTCCGTGGGCCCTGAGCATCCCTGCATATTCCTGCTTGGTGTACAAAGAAGGCAAAGTCCTAACCTCTTTTTACCTGGGCCATTTCTCAGGGCTGTGTTTGTAGCCCTGAGACAGTATCTTCAGGACAAATACCTCAGGCTTGTTTACTTCTTGCTCCAGCAGCAGTGTATTCCCCCAAACTCAATATTCCTCTCCTGCAGTTCAATCTACTGTGCATGCAGGCATCCACAAGGCGATTTACCATCACCCCACGGTGATGTCAGCTTACAAAGAGGGCAAAACTCAAGACCCTACACAGTTCTTGACACTCACTGGAATAAAAAAAGCCATTTCTGTTATTAAGATTTATCTTACCGGATCCAGATTCTTAAACAGCAGGATGTCTTTGCAAGCCTCTTGCAATCTATTTCTTTGATCATCAGTTTTTGGATGTATAATCTAAAAGGACACCAGATTTAAAAAAACAAAGACATTAGACAATACCATCTCACTCAAAGAGATTTTTTAAAAATCTAACAAAAATCAGTAGAGACATTAGAAAGAAGAGCTGTTAGTGCTCAAATTCGCTTTAGGTTGGTGCTGAGATTCACTTTAGGTGACTAGTAACTATGAGCCTACTAAGTAGGGGAACATGATTCACCTTGTGCGGGGGAGGCTGGTATCCATTCATCAATACAGCACTGAAATGTTTTTTCAAAAGTGTATTTTCCCCTAGGTTAGCAAGTTCATTATGTACAGAACTGTGATTGGCTCCAAAGGTCCCAGCCAGTGGGGATCTGTACGACAGGACAACAGGTGCCAGCAACTACACTGACAATCCGCACTGCCCTCATTCTATTTCTACTGAGCTTAATATTCTTTCAGGATGTAGTTCTTTCCTTTGAATCTTGATAAGCTCTCTGGAAACAAGAAAATGTTTAAAATGTATATTGCATTAGATGCTAAGTATATTTTTACACACGTGGTATGTACCTGCCCCACAGTGAGCAAGTGGTTTTCGGAAGGGAGCAAGCAATCATGCACTGCCGCTCCAGGAGAACACGTGTTCTAGGGAAAAGGCGTCCAGGGAGGCTGGCTGGTGCGCTGATTTTAGAAGGAACTCAAGGAAACTAGCGTGCTAGATTCTCACTAAACTTGTATTCTGGAGGGTGAAGACGGGCAGAATGCCCTGTAAGTGTGGCTTGCCATCTCTCAGAGTCCCTTTTGACTAGCAGGAGGCTCAACTGACTTGGACCAAAAGGTCTACTCTTTTGAAAACATGAGCAGTTTGTAACTATAAAATGTGTTAGAGGGGCAAGGGGTAGTCCTAAAAGCAGCAGATACGGAGTTGGTTTCCTGAAGACCTATATACCACCCTTTCCTGTTCCAATGCTCACTCAAAGAGTGACCACGAGAGCTGATGGGC
Source organism: Aotus nancymaae (assembly GCF_030222135.1). Taxonomy (NCBI): domain Eukaryota; kingdom Metazoa; phylum Chordata; class Mammalia; order Primates; family Aotidae; genus Aotus; species Aotus nancymaae. Next base: position 51,145,833 of record NW_026988413.1, read on the forward strand.
AGGTGCTGTGCCGCATCAGGTAGCTGGCACCACCATCACAGCTCACAGAATCAGGCAGCAGCGGGGTTTATGTCCACAAACATCAAAACACACAATGGGAAATTTAAATCAGCATTTCAAACCATATCATATGGCTAAAATTTAATGAAGATTATAAGCCTGAAAAGAATTGAGATTTATAGTATTGGTATACCATTTATATGTAAACTATTGATGTATATACCATTTATTTGCATTGTGTATAGACTACATGAAACAACTATTAGCTAGTGAGAGAAAGCGTCACTGTACTTTCCCCTCTAAGGGTAAGGTACATGTAAACCTTTGTTTACTATCTGCCCAACATTCATTTGAAACTAGATTCTAAGATGACACACAAATACGGGCAAAGCAGATCCCGGGGCCTCCTCACTCACTGCTGCACAAGAAAGTTTCAAAATTTAGGGATTAACCAAATCACACCAACCAAACTTCACTTCCTCCTCCTTCAAATGAGGAAGGCTAACACACTAAAACAGAAAAGTCATTTCTCACTTCACGAAATCCATTAAGAACTTCAAACTGAAGTAACCGAGATGTCTGCCTGCTGAGAAGTTCTGTTCTCAGAAAGGAAAGGTGTGGAGGAGAGTGTGTCAGCATCATGCACCAGCTTCGCTCTGGTCAATTTAAAGTCTTTCTCCCCACCTCATTCAATTCCTATAAACCTTCACACAGAAATCCAGCTTTTTCCTCTTCTCTCTTCTTCCTGCTACCTCTCTTAACAATGACCACTTCTAAGTAGTCTTTGTTTCTCAACCACACTTGGATCACTCTAGTTTACTGTTCTCTCCTGTCTCCCTTTTCCCTCACGCTGCCATTACTCCTCAGCACCCAAAGTCCACTCTCTGTCATTAACCTCGTCAGTAAATCCCTCTTCACTGGGGAAAGTAAACAGTCAGAAAGCAGGTGTGGTCTCCAACACTCCAGCTCCTTTGCATTGTAGCCACCTGCTCTGAAGATGCTCTCCCACGTTTTTCTCTGGGGTTTTGTGTGATCCCACCTACGGGATCTGTCTCTGGATCACTGAGGCCTCAGCAATACACCTAAAGTGGGATTTTTTTAGTCTACTAGAGGCCACTTTGGTTTTCATTAAAATTCATTCCTGATTTCAGATACAAATTTTATATGTTAAACAAACGTAGCATAAATACATGGCAGGTACTATTTTAAGAGCTTTACTAATATTAACTCATTTTATCCTACTGACAGATCCCATAAAGCAGAGGTAAAGAAATTTAAAGTTAAGCTGGGTGTGGTGGCTCACGCCTGTGATCCTAGCACTTTGCGAGGCCAAGGCAGGCAGATCACAAGGAGAGGAGTTCAAGACCAGCCTGGCCAAGATGGTGAAACCCCATCTCTACTAAAAATAAAAATTAAAAAATATTAGCTGGGCATGGTGGCAGGCACCTGTAATCCCAGCTACTTAGGAGGCTAAAGCAGGAGAATCACTTGAATCAGTGGAGGGTGGAGGTTGCAGTGACCCGAGATCCTGCCATTGCACTCCACCCTGGGCAACAGAGTAAGACTCCATCTCAGAAAAATAAGAAGAAGAAAAAAAAGAAATTTAGAGTTAAGGAAATGAATTTGCCCAAATAATTTGCCCAGTGTCATCCAGTCCACAAGGTGCAGAGCCAGGATTCATGCCAGCCAGGCCAGCTTCAGAGTCTAGACTCTAAGCCAGGGATCAGCAAACTATACCTGCAGGCAAAGCTGTTTTTGTATGGCTTCTAGGCTAAGAATAATTTTACATCTTTTAATGACTAGGGGGGAAGAAATCAAACAAATAATATTTCTTGACACATAAAAATTATATTAAAGTCAAATTCAAGTGTCATAAATAAAGTTTTAGTGGAACATAACAGACATGCCTTTGATTAATATATTACCTACAGCTGCTTTCAAGCTACTACAGCAGAGCTGAGTCCTTTCAAAGGAGACCCTATAACACCCCCCAAAGCCTAAAATGTTTATTCTCTGAAAATATTGCATTTTTCAGTTAAAAAAAAACTTTGCCAAAAAAAGTTTGCCAATTTCTGCTCTAAACTTCTGCTGCCTTTCTATTAAAAAAAAAAAATTAGAAAACCAGTTAATAAGTAAGGTTTAAACTTAGACATTTTCTTTAAACAACACTGGATATTTGTCAGGCACAGTGGCTCATGCTGGTAATCCCAGTACTTTGGGAGGCCAAGGTGGGTGGATCACTTAAGGCCAGGAGTTCAAGACCAGCCTAGTCAACAGGGTGACACCCCCATCTCTACTAAAAATACAAAAATTAGTGAGGTGTGGTGGCACAACCCCATAGTCCCAGTTAGTCAAGAGGCTCAGGCATGAGAATTGCTTGAACCCAGGGGCAGAGGTTGCAATGAGCTGAGACGTCACTGCACTCCAGCCTGGGTGACAGAGCAAGACTCATCTCAAAAACCAACCAACCAACCAACCAAACAAAAGCACTGTATCTATGTTGTTAGCCAGGAGAAATCTATACTAGATATTTTCATATTTTTCCCACTCATTCTCCACACAGAGCTGAAAATAATCTTCCAAAAATTTAAATCAGAATACTCCCTTTTCCAGCTTAAAACCTCAATGGACTTCATCACATTCGGTGAGAATTAAATCCCCATTCCATCCTTTTCTACCCTCAGTACAGCCACCCGGGTATTGTGGGCTCCACCTGCCCTTCCCCGCTCTGCCAGGCTCAGCTCGATCTGAAATGCACTAAGGGGCTTCTGGTCAGACTACGCCTGCCCATCCTTTCAGCCTAACCTCAAGGATGCCTGCTTCAACCATTCCATAGTATCTGGACCCCTGCTGGCTTGGGGGCTGTGTTTTGATTCCTACACTTTGTTTCACTGTTTCTTTAGCACTTCATGTTTTGTAACTATTCATTAATTTATTTACTTGTCTGCTTGTGACTGAAAGCTCCAAGAGGATAGAGACTTGTCCATTTGCTCACCACTTTACACCTAGCACCAGGCCAGATTTGTGGAGAAACATAAAAGTACTCTACCCTTAAATTTATCAGCTCTTCTCTACCAGTTTCTACATGCTAGATCTAGATAACCCTTAAATTTTCATTTACTAAAGGCATTCCAACTAAAATCTGTTATTTTCCAAAATGAGTCTTAAGCATTTACATTTTCTTTGAATTCACATCAGAGGATAAATTTGATTATACTAGAGACTTAAGGATTTGGTGAGTCTCAGAAGTAATAAAAAATGTCCAAATGAAATGTCATTTTATCACAATATAGTATACATTTTCCTCATAGATATTTCCCAATATCCTTCTAGATCTCAATAATTTTGAAATCTGTAGTAATCATTCCCAAGCATGTGATGTGGTTTGCCTCATAGTTTCTAAGACCTAAATAAGTACAGTTTTTAGTAACACATTTAGAGGCAAGAATACTCAACCTAATTGAGAACCTACAAGTACTTTGCTATAATCAAATATATAATAAATACATTAATTACCAAAAAAACGCTTAAAAATAACTTTAAAAGGTGTTACAGGGAACAGCTCTTAGGGTAAATGGCCAACGCACAATGATTCCTCCTCCTCTCGAAAAGGCCCTTATTTATAGATGTGGTTCTCAAGTAGGTTGGACTTTTTGACCCTGCCCCTACCCTGGGCCAAAGCGGGGTTCATCAGAAACTCTTGGGGAGCTGAGGCAGAAGAACCGCTTGAACCCTGGAGGTGGAGGTTGCAGTGGGCTGAGATTGTACCATTGCACTCCAGCCTAGGGACACAGTGAGACTCCATCTCAAAAAAGAAAAAAAAAGAAAGAAACTCTTGGGAAATTGGAATTTTGAACTGAGAAGCACAGTAATAGAGATTGGTAGCTGAGCCCCTTTCAGAGACACTACTTTAAGTCTTACACTCTTGCTCTTGACGGGCCCCACAGGCGGGCTGGCTCCTGCCTACCAAACCTACAGCTTGGCCTTTCAACTCTTTCTGCAGTTCAATATGTTCTCCAAGCATCTGACTGATAATCTCCCCAGTGTTGTCTTTTTCACATTTGTCTCGACAGGGTTAGGTTTTACACAGTCAAAGGAATCTTAACTGGTATAGCCTCCTCAACAAAACTGTTAGAAATTACCTGGAGTGAACCTGCCAAAACACTTTATTTACCTCATGAATTAAATAGCAGCTAAAACTCAAGGCCTAACGGCTTTTGAATCAATAAGATATTGCATATTGTTTTTAAACTCTATTGTCAAATGTTCATTAATTTAGTTTTTATTAATTTAAACCAGCTCATCTCAATTGCTCTTATCTCAATTACTAAATTGTATCATATCCATTTATATACACTATAAAGAATGCATGTTGCCTTCAATGTCACCCAGTATTGTTTCTGCTAGATACATAAAGTATGCGGTAGGCAAGGTCTAGTTTTTTAGACTATACAAAGCAGTAACAGCAAATCACAGCTTAGTAAAAATACCTTAATCCTAAAACAACGTAATTTCAACGCTGGGATTTATAGACTTCATGAAAATAACTGAAGTTCTAGTATTGAGAAATGAGCTTCCCTGGTAGTGGGAATCCCCATGGGTCCAGGAATAAAATGGGATTTCAAGATCTTCCATTTTGTAAACCTCCTGATACCACTGGATTTTACATACGTTTCAAGGAACTTAACGATGTAATGACTTAGGGACGTATTATCTGCTTCTCCACATGAAACCTCAATCTTACTTAAGTACTTTTCAGAGCTACAAAAATAAGTTTTTGTTTATACTGTTTAAGGCCAAAGAGAGAAGAGGCACTTTGCAATGTATGTACTCAAAAAAAGGGGAGGAGGGTGGCACAGAAATTATTACTTTCCATTTCCAGGCATAGTAATCTCTTAGTTTACTTTTTGCTAAATAAAGAGTAGAACTGAGCTGAAAGACACAGCTTAAAAACTGCTCAAACCACAGTGGATAAGCTCTTACAAAAACATTAGAGCCTGCAAGAAGTCTGCTGCTGAGCAAACTATAAAGACTCACAGATTTAAAAAATAATCCTAACTGCTGTACTGACACACCGGATGTAATTTTACTGTGATTTGTTTCAGAGTAGCTTTCTGTTGCTATAAATTAACAGGAATAGAAGGTCTTTCCCAGTATTTTTGTTTACTGGAAACATTGTCTAAGAAAAATAATATTATCACTATGAGAAAGACAGCTGAAAACATTTTTCATCACCAGGATATATTTTGCAAAGAAAAATACTCTTTGGATAAAAACAAGTCTGCAAGACTCACAGCAGGAGTAGGCTATTGGAGATAAGACTAGGAAAAGAAATAGTCAAAACAACTCCATTCTGTCTCCTGTTAACCTGTGTGCCTGTTAACACCTTTTCTATTATTATTTTATAGACAATATGACAAGGACATCCATTAAAATTCATTCATTCAGTAAATTACATACCCTGGACTCTGCATCATCTTCTTCTTCATCAGGATTATAAGCTTCTGCACATACTATAAATATAAAAATGAACATTTTAAAGATAGTTTCATCAAAAACCATACAATGAGTACGTCGTTAACACTTAATGAACAAAAACGGCACCACAGTATAAAAAAACATTAATTCACCTCCACGAGGGGAAGCAGTCTACCCCTCAAAACTGGTTTCACATTGCAATTTATAAGGGTTTATTTAAAAATAAAGCTGTATTTTAGGGCATTGATTTCTCCTATTTAGAGAAATATAGCTTAAATCCTTTCATTTTTATTTCCAAGGCATAATATCTAAACATCACGTAAAACAACAGAAACAAAAGAAAAGGCTGTCTGCCATGAAATGATCAATTTAACCATAGAGTTATGACTAACTTTTACAAATTATCCATAATCCAAATATTATGGAACAAATATTAACATTTTACAAACTTCAGGAACAAATATTAACATTTTACATATTTCCTTCCAGTCTTTTTTCTGAGTTGAGTTTATATTGAATATGCAACCTAAAAACCTGCTTTTCTGATTTAACACTATGAGAATAGTCATTAGAAACACTGTGTAAATACTGCATTTAAAGACTGCAGATTATCATACGCTGTAATTAACTACTTCTCTAATGCTGAACATTTAGCTGGCTTATAGTAAAACAACTTTGCAATAAACATCTTCATGCATAAATATTTGTCTACATTTCAAAGTATGCTGTAGGCATTATTCCCAAAGTTATTTTGGAGGACTATGAAATGGTATAACCATTTTTAGGGCACATTTATCACCATGTTTCTTTCTAGAAGGGTTGTACCCATCCACTGTCCGATAAAAAATATGTAATAAGATTCCCCTAACTATACAACAGAATTGGATACTATTACTTAAAATCTTTGTCAATTTAAATAATTTAAATTTTTAAAGAATTACTAAATTTGAACTATTTTCAAATGTGTACAGGCTGACGGTATTTCTTCCTTTGTCCATATCTATAGGAAATATTTGGTTTTCTTTTTGACTTAAATTAGTATTTTAATACCACTTTATCTGTCATATTATTCATAATCATTTTATCTAATTTGCTTTTCAATGATTATTATAAAGTTTTTATAGACTACATATGTTTATTTTTAATGTCATGACATCTATAAGGAAAGAAAATTCCCCAGTGTGTTTTAAACCCAACATTAAACATCACAGAAGTATCACTGCTTTTGACCTTGAAAACCCTTTTCTTATTTACAAATCTAAAGATTTACTTCTTTTTTCATTCACTTGTTTAAAGGCAGAGATTTTTACATGTACCATTTAATCTATATGGAGTTTATTCTGGCATAGATGTAAACATTTAGGAACAAAGAACAAATGAAAGGACAGATGTCTTCCTAGGGGCCTCAGAGTGGCATCAAAAGTATTATCATCTTTGGTACCACTATTCCCATCATTATTATAATCACAAAATTTGACATTTTCTTTCCCCCAGGCACCACTCTATACACCTGGACCAGTGATTCTTAACCAAGTCCCATTGTGCCCTCCACAGGGGTGATTCTGCCTCTGACATTTTAATTGTCATGACTATAGGGGGTTAGAGGGATGCCACTAGCATCTACTGGGTACAGGCCAGGGATGCTGGAAGCATCCTATGATGTACGGAATGCCCCACCCTGGACAGAAAGAATTATCTGGCCAAAAATGTCAATAGTACTGAGGCTGAGAAGCCCTATCTAAAGTACATTATCTCATTCAACCTCACAACAACCTTAAGGTAGGCGTTAATGTCATCACTTGACAGATGAAACACTAGGGCACAGGAAAGCCAAGATCATCCTAGTAAGTGACAGGACCTACATTTTATCCAGGACTGTCTGTCTTGACTCCAAAGCTCTTGCTCTGAACCACTATTCTACACATGACTGCTTTGGTGAATTTACCAGCATAATTTCTGGACTTCAGCCTTCAGCCTCAGAAATGTAACAGAAATGGACCAGTCATGCAGAAGCAGGCTCACATTAAAGAACCTCACTGACACATGAAACCAGAATGCCAATTTAGTAACTACCTTCCTGAGCAAAGGATGGGACCAGTCCAACTACCTAGATCTCTCCCTGCTGGAAAACCACAGAAGCAGCCAAGGTACTGAAAGATTGCCTGGTGAGCAGGAAATAGGAAGTAACAAAGTTTGTTAAATAAATTGAATGTTTCACAGTATCAGGCTGGACAGCCTGAGGCACTCAATAGGGATGGCTCTGCCAATGTGTCTGGGACACATTAACTGGGTTGGCTGCAACTCTCCAGAGAGCACAAAGACATCTACTTCTAAAGCTTGGCTCTCTAACTTTCTGTCCTTAGAGATGGCCAACTTCATAGGCAGGACTGCTACATAATTTGTAAGGCCCAGAGCAAGAAAAAAAAAAATGGGCCCCATCTTCAAATATTAAGACTTTCCAGAAGACAACAAAAGCAGAGCATTAAAGCAAATGCACAGCCCTTGACAGTGCAGGGCCCATGAAGCTGGCCATGTTCATAGAATCAACACATTCAACGAGGTGGTACAGTAGACAGTAGGCAAAATATTTGGTTGTTCCAGGTAATTTGTTTTACACATGCATACACACACACACACACACACACACACACACACACCCCCTCTCTGATCCATTAGTGTTTATCTTAAATTTTAATTCACAGAAAGCAATCCTAATTCTCAAATTTCTAGGCGCCTAGCCCCTAAACCCTAACTAAAAACTATATGGAGTAAGAATCTATTATTTTTCCAAATAGTTTATCAATTGTCGCAGTATTATTACTTAGCACCCTGTTGATCTGTGATAACCACTTTATCACATAGTATGTTTATCTGTCTGTTTCTGGGCTGTTTTACTGAACTATATATTGTGCCAATACTACAGGACTTAGTTCTTGGCATTCCTGTTGCAATTGTTTCACTACATTAGAATTCATCTACCCTCACCTCCTGTAGCCAAATCAAAATAAAGTATTTGCAGTTTTGTAAAGCTGTCATGGTGCCTTATAGCTCCTTATCATCACTTAAACTGTTTCTTCTGATTGGAACTTCTAATCTCCCTTCCAAGCCATCTCTTCTATCCAGTCTCAACTAAAAAGTCGGATCAAGAGTCGCATCTTGACCCACACAGAACTAATTCAGGAAACTCCACTTTTGTGCTCACCCTTTGCACTTTCGCAGTACAGTTGGAAAGGCTCATTATTGTCATTTACCACACTGCATACTTCCAAAGATGTTATAAGCAGCTTGCCTCTCCAGGCTGAGCCGTAAACCTCCAGGGACCGTGTGCTCTTGTTCATCTCTGTATTTCCCTAGCCCTGACCTGGCACATTGCCTACTAGCTCAATGCACTTTTTAAAAAATAAATAAATAAATGACTGGTTGATCAACAAACAAGCATGCAATGTCCTTGAGGGCAGAGATGTCTTTTTTTAATGTCTCACAATAATGTACTTAAATTATACATGCTCAAACAAACACACATGGAATAAATGAATGAAGGAAAACTTGCTTAATGTTAAAATGTCCTACACAGTTTGTCCAAGAAATGGGGACAGAGAGGATGAGTGAAAATGAGGGCCTTATGTCTTACTTGCCAAAGGCCTGGCGCAAAGATTAGGAGGCCAGTAAATATTGCCATAACAAATAAATGAATGAATGGCTCTATCCCTGGATGGACACTCAAGCCACAGCCTCCAGATAACTTGTACTGCTCTGTATTCTTTCTGAAATGTATTTGCCCCAAACCTCCTATGAAATCTGAATTTAGCTTGAAATTATATATTTCATTCTTTTTGTTTGGCAATTAAACAGTGGTCAGAACCAGAACTTTATTCTTTAAGTGAATCTTATATGGAGGTTTCCCTGTTCGGTTGTGCATGTATGTATTTATGTACTACACTGGTTATACAGAATGGCTCATGAATTTAAGCAGATTCCCACATTGCAAAAAGAAGAATGTACACTGGTGTAGCCAGACAATGGTCACAGGTTGCAGGACAGAACAGGAAAATATGAACTATACTGACTTCGCACCTTGTGGGACGTGGCCCTCAATGTTTTCATGCGCTATACATATAGAATGATAGGGGTTTTTCACCAAAAGCCCACGACATTTTGTTGCTAATGATTTAAAAATCAGTACATTGAAAACGACTCTGCACTGGACAAGTATACATAACCCATATTTGCATTCTTGCTAGCAAGGAGTTAAAGGAAGCAGACTGGACTCCACGAGTCACTGGGTCCTCAGCTTTTGCACACAATAGATGCTCAGTAAGGATGTGCTGAAGGAATGAAAGGCAAATACGGCTCGCACAGAATGACTGCATGGTTTAGAGGCCTTCAATCCAGAAAAATTGACTTATATAAAATATATAAAAGTTAATTTGCCAATGTTCTCAATAAACTAAGACTTTAGCATACTTATTTAAATAATAATTAGCTTAAAATAAAGCTCTTATAAAAGCACAGGTGTATTAAATAATACAGTTGTGACTCAATAGAGTTAAACTTAGCTTATTGAAGTGGAAATGCCCTACTACAAAGGAAAAACTTTACCTTTTTCAAATATTAGTTTAAGGCATGCATCAACTAAGAAAACTGGTTCTTAGGGGAGCAAAAAGACTTACTGTATTTTTTTATAAAGCACAGATATACATTCAATACATAAACAGATATACAGTATTTCAGTGGCAGTAAAATCTAATTGGGGGCACTTGGGGGAAACAGCCTAAAGAGACTGGGGTAGGGGGCGATAATGGAAAAAAGATTGAGAAACACTGGTAAAAGGCTGTAACAGTTATATATACATAGCTAAGTAAAGAGGCACAATGACAAGTTAATAGGCTTCCCCCTCCCCCGTTCATTCACATTTCTGCCCAGGTAATTTGGTATAGATCTGTTCTCATCCATTAGTAATACTCTTAAATTTGAATTCACAGAGCAAAGGCATTTGAAGAACATGCCCAAAATATAGAAGTTCACATCTTGTTCCCAAATCACATTCAGGCAAAGGGCCCACAGGAAGCCTTGTTTATTCATTCTAGAAGTATTTTTTGAGATGTGGGGGATGACACAAACGGAATAAAGGGACAATGCAAAGTATCTATGTGTATGTGCATGTGTGTGTGTGTGTATATATATATTCTTTTTTATATATATATTCTTTTGTTATACATTTTATATAATCTGCAACTTGTTTTGCCTAAACATTTTCTATTACTTTCAATATTATATATGTACTATATTTAAAACATTTATAGAAATGGCTAGTCTAGAAATCAAGACAGAAATAGAATGATCATGATAACACCAGTGCCACAATGAAAATTATCTACAAAGTGCTGGAGGAACACAGACGAGAAAGGAGCAACCAGCTGCTCAGAGGGCAGGGGGAGGTTTCACAGCCAAAGAGGCTCCCTAAAAAATAATAAAGAGTGGGAAGAAGAGATTGCTTTGTTTTGTTTCCTGCTGTATTCCTAGCACCTAGAACAGTGACTGACACACAGTAAATGTTAACAAAAATGGCTGAGGAAATAAATGGTCATTTTAGTTGGTGAGAAATGTTACAATCTTCTTCCTTAGACATAAAGAAACTGCATACGGCATATGTCAGATTAAACTGGCTTACACAACAGTAACAAACACTCCCATAATCTCAGTGACTCAAAACAACATACGTGTATTTCTTGGTCACACAGCATGTCCACCTCAGGAGAGCAGGTACTTGCTTCCATATGGTCTTTGCTGAAGGCTGCAGGCTGATGCAGCCTCCTCAATTTGGAAGGCCACCAGTCCCTAAAGCTTCTGCCTGGAAGTGACAGATGTCTCTTCTGCCCAGAAGGAATATATATCACATTGCATTAGACAAGTTCTATGGTCAGTTCTAACTTCAAGAAGATGGGGAAGTGCAAGTGTTACTACAACCTCAGAAGGGGAGAAAAACAGAATTTTGTGAATAGCACTGATGACTACCAAAGAAACCATTTGATGGCCCCAACACAAGGTGTTTCTCTCTCATTCTCTCTTTCTCTCTCTCCCCACTCTCTTTCTCTAGCTTAAGGCAAATAGAGGAAGGGTTGAAATTGACATCACCATTTACATAAAAATAGGGGGAAGTTCATAACTAAAATATCTATAGAATAAGGCTGTCTCATAAACTCTGAACAGAACCATTACAATTTCCTTAAAAGCACCTTACAATTTTTAACATTTTCCTACTTCCTGCATCAAAATATTAAAAGTTACTACAATCTACTCCGTTACAGACTACATTTCATCTACAAAAAGCAATATAAATACATCTTTTACCTTTCTGGCAGAAATTTTGGCACTGTTCATGAAATAGTACCTAAGTGAATAGTTAATTCCCAGACCAGCTATGTTCATGTCAGCAGAATTTTACTATAAAGATTTTAGCCAAGATACTTAATTGTATAATCCTGTCTTGCTGAAATAACAGAAATACAATTTCTATTTAATCTAGGATGTTCTGCCTCTCCCCAAGGTTATCAATGGAGCTTTAAGAATCAGCCATTCACAAACCACTTCCTAGTTCTCTATAAAACTGTATTTTAGACCTTTATTTATGTAGGTTGTAAACCATCCCAACATGTAATTACTATTCCTAAAAAAAATTTCTAGAAAACTTTTTTCCTGTTATTTCTACTATAAAACATTTTGCTATCTCATAAATATTTTAGATATTTTAAATATTTGACAAAATTGCCATCATTCATTATAAACCCATTATTTTTGTAGCCCTTTAACTGAAGTATTTAGAATAAAACTGCAAATTTACTAATTCATTTTTATGTTTTAATGTTTCTAAAAACAATTTTCCTTCACATGTATACCACTACTCTTTAAGTGGCTATATAATTAATTCAGAAACATTCACACCCAAAAATAAACATTAAGTTCAGGACACTACTGGGAAGGTTATTGCTGAAATAAACAAAGGAGCAGCAATTGAGAGCTTCGAACAAATAAAAACTTGCTCATCATTTGCTATTTTCCTCTTATTAAAACTGTACATGCTGGCCAGACACAGTAGCTCATGCCTATAATCACAGTACTTTGGGAGCCCGAGGTGGGCGTATCACCTAAGGTCAGGAGTTCAAGACCAACCCAGTCAATATGGCAAAACCCCATCTGTACTAAAAAAAAAAAAAAAAGACACGAAAAACAAAAATTAACCAGGTGTGGTGGTGCTCGCCTGTAATCCCAGCTACTTAAGAGGCTGAGGCACAGGAGTTGCTTGAACTGAGGAGGCGGAGGTTGCAGTGAGCAGAGATAGCACCACTGCACTTTAGCCTGGGCAACAGAGAGAGACTTCATCTCAAAACAAAAAAACCAATACATGCCAACATCTTTAATCCGGTTTTTTTAATGTGTAATTTGTTTTCTTCAAAAATGCCTTCAAAGAAAAAACAACAATATCCTATGTCAGAACCCACATACATTCTGTAGGTAACTTTGTATTCTACTCTTGGGTTCCAAAGTGTTAAAAACTTTAGTATGTGTACTCAACCACTGGAACTATTCTCAATAAAATGTCTTTCTACCACATGCTCTACAAGTATGCATTCAGTCTGCAAAACATCAACCATTTATTTTAATAATTGACTTATTTATAGCATGGCACAATTAAGAGGACACAGCATTCAATCGGCTTATAAAAGGAATCCTATCAACATGGAACGTTTCTAAGAGGATGAGTCGGGAATAGGATAGGCTCAAATATTCTACTTAATTCTACTGTTCATACATCACGTGTAGCCTGTGGGATTCTGAGAACGGAGGAAACACCATACAAACTTTTACTCTCTTTCACAATGGAACAGTGGTCCCCTGCAGCTCCCAGTGTTTCTTATGTAAGGATACAAGATTAACTCAAGAAAAGACAGGTGCATGTAATCCACGGTATTTACAAATTCTCTATTTAAATTTCTTTAAGACAAAAAATAAAACCTCACAAATGACCAAGAATAAGATAAACAGACACAGTAAAAAGAGCAAGAAGAATAATTCTGAGGAGAATATGTTTGGGAAACTATCCATGTTTTAAAGCCCATGTTGTTTGCTACTAGTCAGAATTCCTCACTGCTGTTCTCCAGAACTATTAAGCAGCAGAGAGGAAGTGGATCAACTTGTACTAGAGGACAGTGCTGTAACAGAAATTATATTTGTACTTTGCTGAAAATGGTCTGATAAGGATTTCTGAGCACCGCAGTTGATGAATATCATGAATTTTAAGAAAGTGAAATGCCAACATGAAATAAAAACAGAATTCTAACTCTTTGGTTAGAACAACAAACAGCTTCCCAAGAATTTTTGCCAATGCTCTCTAATTGCTTAGATAATGTGATCACCTCTTGGCATTTATTTTAGCCCGAGATCTCAAATTACATTCTTGTAAATATAAATACTAACTAATAATGAATGATATAGCTACATTTATCAGAATACAATTCTGTCTTTCACATACAGTAAAGCTAGAGTTATTTAAAGCTTCTGAATAGTTTTATTTACTGTTTTTGAGACTAATGCTGCCTAGCATACACATATCAGAGAATTATAGGAACAGAAACATTACAGGATCCTTCCAATTTATTAATATATTTTCAGAATAAGTATCATTTGACCTGATGGCTTTAGGATGAGAAATTTGAACTAAAATATAGCCATAATTATAAGAAAATAGTTCAGTCAATTACTGGCTTCTAAATTTAGTAATAAAACTATCAAATATGGGCTTTAGGGGAACATATTTCAATCAAGCCCCTCCACTGATTATCAGAAGTCTAAAAAAAATTCTCAATGCTATTAAATATAAGCAAATTGTGACAGAGCAATGCAAATCAATATACAAAGGTTCAAAATACAGAATGTGTATTTACAAAAAATACAATTCAGACTGATTTTTTCATTATTTAAAGGCAAAAGAAATAAACCCATATTACATTAAGTATTTCTTCTTGAAAACGTCCATTTCCGTTTTGTAAAGGGGAACTCACCAGACTTTTTTTCATGCATATTTTCTGTGAGTTCAAACTACATATTTGTCTTATAAAGTCTACTTTAAAAAAATAAAAATAAGATTTGGTGAACATTTTTCTCTATTATTAGGTATTCCTGTAAAACAATTTTTAAGTGGCTGCATATAAATCAATACTATATATGGATATTTATTTTAATTTATTGTGGTTTTCGTTGGAAATTTAGATTTTTTAACTTTCATTTCTTCAGATCAAGACTTAAATCAAGATTTGTGAGATAATAAATACACTTTTAAAAAGAAAAATGACGATACAAAGACAACAGATAAGATATATAGAGATAAACTAATAATTAAGCATTTTAAGTCTATTAAATTAGCAAACTTAATTGTTTTTTGATAAAAGTCAGTATTAGAAGAGATGCCTAGTTTGGTTTTAAGTTTTTTTAAGGGACATGATTTTGCTCTGTCACCCAGGGTGTTCTGCAATGATGCAATCACAGCTCACTGCAGCCTCAAACTCCTGGCTTAGGCTCTCTTTCTGCCTTAGCCTCCCAAGTAGTGAGGACTACAGGGGCACACCACCATTCCTGCTTTTTTTTTTTTTTTTTCTCTTTTGGTAGTGGTGGCTCTTGCTATGTTACTTTGGCAGGTCATGAATTCCCGGGTTCAAGCAATCCTCCTGCCTTGACCTCCGAACATGCTATGATTACTGGCATGAAACGCTGCACCTGGCCATGCTGAGGAGTTTAGAATAGACTTTCTTACATATTGTTGGTGAAATTCTAAATTGGGGGTGGAGGTGAGAACAGAGGGGTCAGTTTTGAAATATTATTAAAAGTCTTTAAATTCTTAAGGCCCAATTCCATAAGTGCTTATCAAGTAATTTGATCTAAATAAATGACAGTTTAAAAAAGAGAAATCTAAATTCCCAACAATAAATAAGAAATTAAAATAAATATCCATATATACTATTGATATCTATGTAGTCATCTAAAAATGATGTTTTGGATAAATCTGGAAGAATTATCTGAGTTACCAGGCAGATGCTCTTGTTCTCTTACCTTATTTTCTCCCATACAAACACAAACAGAGTCTCTCCCTATGTTTTGAGCTGCCTAGAGATGTGGCCACCACCCCAGGGACTGCACTGGGTCAGACCTGAAGCCAGCACTGGGGTCTCACCCAAGGCCTGCTGTGAATACTGCCTGGCTACGGCCTATGTTCACTCAAGGCCCTGGGGCTCTACAGTCAGCAGGAAGTGAAGCCACCCAGGTTTGTGTCCTTCCCTTCATGGTGGCGAGCTCTCAAGCCCAGGGCAGAACCAGAGGTGCCATAAGTAAGTCAGAGACTACAGTCAATAATCTTAGAAGTCTACTTGGTGTTCTACTGTACTGTGGCTGTGCTGGCACTCAACCCATGAGACAGTCCTTCCCACTCTTCCCTCCCCTTTCCATAAGCAGAGGAACCTCAACCTGTGGCCACCACCACCATAGACCTATGGGGAGTATTGCCAGGCTACTGCGGATGTTCCGTTAGGGAGGGCTCTTCAGTCGCTTACGGTGAAGGGTGCCTAGCACTGGGACCCTCCCTTTGGGCAGTGGGCTCCCCTCTGGCCTAGGGCAGGTCCAGAAATGTTATCCATGAGTTAAGTCCTAGAATTGAGGACCCAAAAAGCCCAACTGATGCTCTAACCCCTGTGGCTGAGCTAGTACCTAAGATACAAGATAAAGTCTCCTTTACTTTTCCCTCTGCTTTTTGCAAACAAAAGAAGTCACTCCCTGTAGCCACCACAGGTGGTAATGTGTAGTCTCATCTGAAGCCAGCAAGTCTCAAAGACTCACCCAAGACCCACAGCATACTACCTAGGTATTGCTGCTGGTTATTCAGTGCCCAAGGCTCTTCAGTCAGCAGGTGATGGGTCCCACCAGGACTGGGTTCTTCTTCAAGGCAGCAGGTTCCCTTCTATCCCTGGGCATCTCTAGAAATATCATCCAGGATCACTCCTGGGCCTGGGAAGAGGGCCTCGTGGTTCTGACAGGTACCTATCCTACTGTGGCTGAGCTGGTATCAAAGATGCAAGACAAAGTCCTCTTTACTTTTCCCTCTCCTCTCTTCAAGCAGAAGGAAAGGGTCTCAATTAGAGCTGCAAGGTATGCAGCCTGGGCTTGGTGGAGGGGTGATACCAGCATTCCCTTAGCCACCCTAGCCGGTGTCTCAGTAAGCAGTGTGCCTCTCCAGTGCACTGGCTCTGAGCCCAGTTCATCACTAGGATTTGCCTAGGAGTTGAAGTCTCTGGGGCCTAGACTGCTTTTCTAGATTCTTTACGGTCCCAGAGCACTTTAGCCCAAGGTGGTAATGCCTGCCAGAACTTTCCACCTATTGGGATGGGGGATTCTCCTCTGGCTAGGGCTGGTTTAAATACTCCCTCTGTGGGCAGGCATCAGCTGAGTTCAGTCTACTTTTGTTTTTTGCTGTGACATGGCATTACTGAGTGCACTACGATGTCTCACAATTGCTACACTGTCTCTCTCCCCCAAGCACATGGATTATCTCTCTGCACCATGTGGCCTCTGCTGGCAGATGGTGGAGGGGTGCTGGTAATCCAAGACTGTTTCCTACCCTCCTTGGTGCCCATTTCATTTATATCGAGTTAAAACCAGGTACTGTGAGTGCTCATCCGATTTTGGTTCTTATGAAGGTGCTTCTTTTGTATAGATAGTTGTTAAATTAATGTCCTTTCGTGGGGTGGGGGAGGAACAACTGGTGGAGGCTTCTACTCTGTCATCTTGCTCTGCCCCACCTAAAAATTATGTTTTACAGGATTATCTAATGACATTGGAAACTGTTCATCAACTTTTACTATTTTTTTAAGACAGTTTCAATATAGATGTATAGTTTGAACCTACAGAAAATCTCCATGAAAAAATTCTGGTAGGACAGACGCTAAAGTTTATATGGTGGCTATTCCTTGGTTGTATGATTATGATCACTCTTATTCTTCTATTTCATCATCTTCCTAGTGAGGTAGGCCATTAACAGGACTTGTTTTCATGACCCTGCTCATCCAAACAGATTGTAGGCCACGAACAGTGGCTCATGTCTGTAGTTCCACACATTACGAGGCTGAGGTGGAAGGACTGCTCGAGTCCAGGTGTTTGAGATCAGTCTAGGCAATATAGTGAAACCCCCATCTCTTCAGAAAATACAAAAAATATTGGCCGAGTGTGGTGGTGTCTGCCTGTAGTCTCAGCTACTCGGAAGCCTGAGGTGGGAGGACTGTTTGAGCCCAAGAGGTCAAGGCTACAGTGAGCCAAGATCATGTCACTGCACACTGATAGCCTGGGTAACAAGTGAAAAACTGTCCCTTAAAAAAAAAAAAAAAAAAAAGAAAACAAAAACTAGGATGTAGTGAAGACACCAGCCCAAACCAGCTAGGCCTAGGAATTACTCATTTGTATAAGACACTACCACCAGCACCTGGACAGTTTACAAATGATGCCATGGAAATGACCCAGAGGTTACCTTATAAGGTTCCAGGAGCCCCCACCCCTTTTCTAGAAAGTTCATGAATAATCCCCCTTATTTGGCATATACTTATAAGTGAGTATAAATATAGCTAGCTAGCAATCCACAAGGGCTGCTCTGAGCCACTCTGCCCACTCTGCTCTGAGATAGCCCTGCTCTGTCTATGGAGCAGTCATTTGGCTAGACATTGTTGCTGTAAGAAATTTTCTTTTCTTGAATTGTTCCCTGAGCAAAGCTAAGAACTCTCCCAGGGTGAGCCCCAATTCTGGGATTTGCCTGCATCAGTCTGGCAACCATGAAGGAACAGACAACACTGAACAAGATGAACATGACAAAGGGGGTCAGTGAAAATTGGAGCTATGGAGCTGTATATGAGCCAGAGGCTCCTTTCAGAGCCATCATCATTCCTGGCGACTAATAAGCCAAGGGAACCTGAGGGAAACCTTCACCCAGATGCCAAATTAAAATCAATCAACACCATTTGGCTTCCAAGGACAGGTGAGTCTCCCCTCTGTTCCCCCTTGACATTGATCTTTTTGGGTGAACCAAGAAGAAGAAACAAGGCCTCTGGCTTGCTAGTTCACTGTCCCCACGCCTGCCATGTCCTTGTCATTCTTTCTCTCAGACCTTTCTGTCTCTTCAGTCTCTAATAAATGGCTGTTTTACTTTCATGCTTATTTTGTTTTCTTTCACATGTGTAATCTTTGCTTTGGCCATTTGAGCAATTGTTTCTATTCTATGTAAGCCAGGACACTTTCCTTGTCTGTTTTGAATCCTCTTTGTAATTTTCAGAGGTCCCCTGTTGTGCTGACTTTGAGATGCCAGAGTCATGTTGTCCAGTGGCCCCAACTGTGTTAGGTCTCGTGCCTTTGCGGTTCACGACTGGTCAACCCCTGGATGCTCTGGGTTTTCTGGCATTTCATGAGGGGACCCTCATTAGCCAATGCCTGCATGTTCCAGGTCTGTCAGCATTTGGCACCCTGTTAGGGTTGTTGTTCTTTGTCATACTGACCATTTTCAGCCTCCTCTTTCTGTGCTTTTCGTGGAATTCAGACTATGAGACTCCTGTCACCCTATTTTACCTATCCTTCTATACTTTGCTTATTAAAACATCTCTTTTGTCGTATCTGCTTGCTGGTCGATGCCGTGATCACTTCACTATCCATTCATACCCTATAATTCACTTTCATTACACCCTAACTGTACTTAGGCTCTCAGGAATTGGCAGCACTTGTACTACTGACCTTTCTTAAGGAAAACAGAGGTGAGAATCTGAAAAATTCTCACCAGACTCAGAAAAACTTCTGTGTCTAGTAGAGATCCCTGTTAGCAGGACAACGGCAAGCATTCCAGAGGACTCGTTGCTAGGGTGCTTTTTAGGCAACTGAAGCAAATTCAAATTAAATGGCTTAAAAAGAAACTAATTTTCTACTGCAACACCATTTAGGTCCAATACAAATTGGGAAACCAATAAATTTGGCCTAAAAATGGTTTTTTTTTTTGTTTTTTTTTTTTTGAGATGGAGTCTCACTCTGTTGCCCAGGCTGCAGTGCACCTGCACGATCTCAGCTCACTGCAACCTCTGCCGCCCAGGTTCAAGCGAGTCTCCCGCCTCAGACTCCCAAGTAGCTGGGAATACAGACGCAAACCACCACACTCGGCTAATTTTTGTATTTTTAGTAGAGATGGGGTTTCACCATGTTGGCCAGGCTGGTCTTGAACTCCTGACCTCAGGTGATCCACCCACCTTGGACTCCCGAAATGCTGGGGTTACAGGCGTGAGCCACCGTGCCCAGCCTAAAAATGCTACTTTACATTATGATACTATTTTACAGTTGGACTTATTCTGTAAAAAGGAGGAAAAATGGGGAGAGACCTGTTATGTACAGGCTTTTATGGCATTTTATCAGCATCCTGACTTAAGGGACAACTGTAGGATATGTCTGGCTCATATTACTTCCAGGTACCAAGAAGCCACACCAGATATCCTAGATGATCTCCTTTTAGTCACTCCACCTAGAAGGCCCACACTCTCCCCCTGGGAGCCCCCTCGGTCCCTTGATTCTGAGGGGGTTCTGCCAGTTCTCCAGTGTAAGATTCTACCCCAAGGTCACCAAACACTCCTCTGGCTTTTACAACAAGCCCCAGCATATACCTCCTACTCCCCAAGGAAGTGAATCCAACCAGTGCCACCAGGAGTGGGGCCTCACATCACCCCCAAAATCGAACCGGCATCCCTTGCAAAAGGTAGCTCATGGAGACGAGGGACAGTCTGCACAGATGTACCTTTTTCTATGTGTGATTTGGCTTTATGCAAGGAGAAACTCGGTCAGTTTTTGGAGAATCCAGAGAAGATTATAGAGGAATTTATAAAGTTGACCAAGTCTTTTGACTTGACATGGATTGCAAATATTATTGTCCATCTGCTGTATGGCAGAGGAGAAACAAAGGACTCTGGGTTCTGCCCATGAATACATAGATGGAGTAGCCAGTCATAACCAAGGCCATATCATTTTTCTTGTGGGGTGAGATGCAGTTCCAAATCCGGAACTTCAGTGGGATTACCAGAGGGGTTCCCAAGACCTTAAATGAAGAAATCACATGGCAACTTGTTTAACAGAAGGTATGGAAAGTGTGTGGTTAAGCCAGTTAATTATGACAAGTAGTTAGAGAAGTAACTCAAGAGAAGAATAAAATTCTTCTGTTCCAGGACTGTTTGGTTGAGGCACTCAGGAAATATACTAATGTAGACCCAGACTCCCCGAAAGGGGGAGCTTTCCTTGGTATGTATTTTACCATTCAATCTGCCCCTGACATTAGGAGGAAGCTACAATAGGCAGAAATGGGACCTCAACCCACCATGAGCTAACTCTTAAACATGGCCTTTGGAGTTTACAAAAATGGGGACAGGCAAAGCAGGCGGCGAAAACCAAAATAAATGGCCAAAAAGTACAATGGTTCACAACTGCCTTAAGCATGCTTCTGCCTCAGGGTTATCCATCTCAAGGAAGTGTTGCAAGATCAGTGTCTGGGATGCCCAGACAAGAGCCCTTTACTCGCTGGTCCTGTAACCAGAATCAGTGTGCATACTGTCACCAAAAGGGCCACTGGAAAAGGGACTATCCCAGGCTCCAAAGGCCATCCAAACCCATAATTGCCAAGAGAATAAAGGACTGACAGGGCCTGAGGTTCCCCATAGTTCCCAATGACACCTTCTCATCGCCACAGAGGAGCCTCAGGTAACCCTTGATGTGGCAGACAAGGATCCTGAGTTCTTACTAGAAATGGGAGCAGCCTACTCAATTCTGACCCATTTCTCAGGGCTACTACTATCTTTCCAATCTTGTACCATAACTGGGATTGATGACCAGCCAAAAATTAGGAGATTCATACATCCCTTTGGTTGTACCATTGGGGACAATACGTTTTTCCACAGGTTCTTGCTTATGCCTAAGTGTCCTCTTCCTTTACTGGGAAGTGACTTATGTTCTCACTTACAAGCCACAGTTCAATTAGGACAGCCTCACAAAAATGCAATAGGCCAGGCAGCAACAATACATCTAGCTCTAAGTGCTTGCCTTCACACAGGTAAAGAAAAGACCTCTCTTCCACTGCATATCACTTCTCAAGTAGACCTCTGTGCTAATAAAGCACCCCTAGTCCAGGTTTCTTTAAAATTCAATGTTGGTTACCCATGGGGAAAAAAAAAAAACATAATTTTTGAGACCAGAAACACAACGGGGCATGCAACCCCTGACAGCAAAGCTTTTAAAGTATAGACTAGTATTGACTGGCCCTGTCATTATGCCTTTTCCCCATAAGTAAATCAAATGGGGAATACAGATTTATTTAGATCTGAGGGCCATTAATGAAGCAGTACTCCCCATCCTTACACAAGGACTCCTAATAGCTGATAGCTCCTAATCCTTACACAGTATTGACACCTGAAAACACTAATTGATTCATGGTATTAGACTTAAAGGGGTGCTTTCTTTAGTACACACTTGCACCCAGACTCCCCACCATATTTCCAGTATATTTTTGCTTTAGAATGGACTAACACAGACACTCATGCTACATCTCAATTGACCTGGACCGTCCTCCCTCCAGGTTTTAAGGATAATCTCCATCTCTTTGAAATGCATTGGCAAAAGAATTAAGGTAACTACAGCTAATGAATGGATCCCTCCCACAACATGTGAATGACCTTGTTAATTTTCAGCCTTACTAGGCAAGACTGATAAAAATACAATACAGGGCTGGGCGCGGTGGCTTACACCTGTAATCCCAGCACTTTGGGAGGTCGAGGCGGGTGGATCACAAGGTCAAGAGATCAAGACCATCCTGGTCAACATGGTGAAACCCCGTCTCTACTAAAAATACAAAAAATTAGCTGGGCATGGTGGCGCGTGCCTATAATCCCAGCTACTCGGGAGGCTGAGGCAGGAGAATTGCTGGAACGCAGGAGGCGGACGTTGTGGTGAGCCGAGATCACGCCATTGCACTCCAGCCTGGGTAACAAGAGCGAAACTCCGTCAAAAAAAAAAAAAAATACAATACAGGTCCTTAATTTTGTGGGGAAATGAGGGTACTGAGTATACCCCCAACAAGGCCCAAATTTCTGTTCAAAAAGTCAAATACATAGGATACATTCTCATTCTTGGACCAAGGACTCTAGCCCAGGAATGAAAAGAGATCCTTCTGGCACTCCAGCCCCATGATATTAAGAAACAATTAAGAATTTTGGGGGAATGGTTAGATTCTGCCATATTTGGATTCCCAGATTTGGGCTCATAGCAAAACCACTCTATGAAGCTCTAAAAGGGGATAATCAGGAGCCTGTGAATTGAGACAGAACCTGCCCACAGGCATTCCTAATGGACTGACCCAGCACTCTTTATATGGCTAAAATACAAGGAACAGCTTTGGGTGTTCTAACTGAAAAACTCAAGAATAATCCTAGACCAGTGGCTTATTCCTCTAAACAGTTAGACCAGGTGGCAGTTGGGTGGCCACGATGTTTGCAACCTATGGCCACCACCGCTCTACTGACAGAAAAAGCCAGTAAGTCTACCTTGGGACAATTAGATGTCATAACAATTAGACGTCATGGATGCTTAAAGTTTATCAAGTGCCTCCATGACTGTCTCATTTTTTGTTAAATTTCTGGTTAGTTTGCTGGTCTGTCTGCTGCAGCCAGGACCCAGCCTCAGGCTATCTGAGTTTCTAGCCTTCCTGCCTGTCTGTCACACAGGTCACTGTAATTAACAGCACTGCTGGGCAGGGGTTTTATTTGTGTATTTGTGTGTGCTTTTCTTGTGTTCCCTCAATCAAGTCGGCTTCCTCTTACAGCAAAACTGGTAGAACCCTGGGGTTTGCCTGCATCAAAGTTACAGAGAATTATTACAAGAGTGAGGTAGACGTTGGCTCAATATTCCTTTTTATGTCAAAGTTTTAATTTGTATTAGAAATAAAGTTTTCAGTTTTCCGATACCATTGCTAATGAGATTTTTTTCATAACTATTTTCCATAACTATTTTCCAAGAAATTTTAGTGCCTTGATTCCGCTGATTACAGAAGTTGTGTATTTTTAGAAAGTATTAAATTTAAAAAGTAATTTTGAAAAGCGATTAGATACATTTAAAGAAAGACTGATTATTAGCAAGAAAACATTTTTGTTTTGATCCCTTCTTATGTTTGAGGTATGAACGTTTCAGATAATTTTACAATTATCTCTTTTTTTTGAGATATGAATGTTTAAGGGAGTTTTGCAATAATATATTTTTAAAAATCTTTTCTTTCAGCTAAGTGTGGTGGCTCACGCCTGTAATCCCAGCACTTCGGGAGGCCAAGGTGGGCAGATCACCTGAGGTCAAGAGTTCAAGACCCACCCGGGTAACATGGTGAAACCCTGTCTCCACTAAATATGCAAAGGCATGGTGGTAGGCACCTGTAATCTCAGCTACTCAGGAGTTTGAGGTCAGAGAATCACTTGAATCCCAGAGGCAGAGGCTGCACTGAGCTGAGATGGCACCACTGCACTCCAGCCCGGGTGACAGAGTGAGACTCCCTCTCAAACAAAAAATCTTTTCTTCCTGATTATAAATACATTCTTAATGAAAATGAGGAAAACCTAGTAATACTGGTGAACCCCAAAATTGGGGCTCTCTCTGGAAGGCCTCTTGGCTTTGCTCAGGAAAAAATTCAAGAGAGAGCTGACAGCGAAAGAAACCAAATTTATTAGAGCAACAGTGTACAGCCAGATGGCTGCTCCATAGACAGAGCAGGTCTATCCCATAAGCAGAATGGCCCAGAGCTGGCCCTCAAGGATAGCTGTATTTATACTCATTCTTAATTATATGCTAAATAAAGGGTGGGTTATTCACAAATGTTCTAGAAAAGGGATGAGGAGTTCCCGGAACCACAGAAGGTAACTTCCAGGTCATTGCCATGGCCTCATTCGTAAACTGTCTCGGTGCTGATTGGAATGTTTTATGCAAATATATTGTAATTCCTAGTCCTAGCTGTTTTTTTTTTTTTTTTTTTTTTACTACAAGGTATTCTGATCAGCGGAGTGGTGAAAACAAGTCTTGTTGATCTCCTATCCCACCGTGATTACTTGAAAACTATCTTTAGAGGTACAATACAGCAGAATGAGAAGCATGATCAGTCCTCATCTCAAAAGGCAAGGAAACTAAACAAAACTGCAAAAAAAACAAAAACAAAAACAAAAAACAGGGCTCTGGAAATTAACCAAAGGCATACAACCAATTAAGCATTCATTCATGAAAAACTACTGGTTTGGGTTAGGACAGTGGTAGCCCATGGCATTCCTGCCTAGGGATGCAATCCCTCACCCACCAGGTTAGTCAGCATGGCGGTTCTACCAGCTTTGTGGCAAGAGGCTAATTTGATTGAGAGAATACAAGAAAAGCAAAAACAAAACAAAACAAAAAAAACCTACCCAGCAGCACTGTTAATTATAGTGACCTGGGCAACAGACAAACAGGAAGGCTAGAAGCTCAGAGAGCCTGAGGCCTGGCTGCAGTGAACAGACCAGCAAACTAACCAGAAATTTAACAGAATATGAGGCAGTCAAGGAGGCACTTGATAAACTCTCCAAGCATCCATGGCTGTCTGGAAGGCTGTATGGGTAAGCAGAAAAAACTGGGCAGTGCCCCAGCCCTCTACATATCTCTAGGCTGTCCAGGAGGCTACAGCACACTTAGAGGAGATATGAGTTAGTGTGGCAGAAAGTAAAAGTTAGTATACTTTAGTATACTTGAAAATTGCCTGAAATTTGAATATGCCCCCAAACTTGCACAACTCTCATTACCCTTACAACTTGACCAATCACTGGTCACTGCATCATGAAGACACAGGAGCTAACCCTGAGAAACCAGGATTAAAAATACAAACAAACATTAGCAGCCACATACCATGACAAAGAAAGAGCATACAGATTTAGCACAGACAATTTACTAAAAAAAAAAAAAAAAAAAAAAAAAAAAGCAACAACGTGGAGAGAGAGGAAATCAGAATCCAGAACTGCTATAATATATAATTGAAAATGTCTGGTCCTCAGCAAACTTACAAGACACGCAGAGAAACAGGAAGTGTGATCCACACTCTGGAAAAGAGTAGTCAACAGAAATGGTCTCCAACGGGGTCCAGTTGTTAGCTTAGCAAAGATTTCAAGGCAGTTATTATAAATATGTTCAAAGAGCTAAAGGATTAATCAATCAAAGAATAATGACAATGACTCAACAAATATGGGATCTCAATAAAGAGAGAAGTTATTTAAAAAAATAAATGGAAATTCTGGAGTTGAAAAGCACAATAACTGAGATGAAAAACTCATTAGGTCAGCTAAAGCAATCTGAATTGGCAAAAGAAAAGATTCAGGAACCTGATGATAGAGAAATTATCCAATGTGAAAAACAGAAAAAAAAAGAATGAATAAAAATGGACAGTCTCAGACACATGTGAGACATCAAGTGTACTTGCCTAAGTATAAAAGAAGTTCCATAAACAATGGGGGCCGGGTGCAGTGGCTCACACCTGTAATCTCAGCACTTTGAGAGGCTGAGGCAGGCAGATCATTAGGTCAGGAGATGGAGACTATCCTAGCTAACATAGTGAAACCCCATCTCCACTAAAAATACAAAAAATTAGCTGGGCACAGTGGTAGGCACCCGTAGTTCCAGGTACTTGGGAGGCTGTGGCAGGAGACTCACTTGAACCTGGGAGGCAAAGGTGGCAGTAAGCTGAGATCGTGCCACTGCACTCCAGCCTGGGCGACAGAGCATGACTCTGTCGCAGAGGAAAACAGAATAAAATGGCCAACAACTTTCCAAGTTTTATAAAAACATTAAACTATGGATTCTAGAAGTTCAATGAAACTCAGCATAGAATAAACACAATGAAATCCACACCCACAAACTTTTTGTCAAACTATTAAAGTCAAAACCAGAGAAAACTGTCAAGGCAGTAAGAGAAAAATGATTTACTTCATACAGGGAAACAACAAAACCACTACTAACTTCTCCTCAGAAACAATGGAATTCAGAAGGTAGTGAGATGTATATTAAAAGTGCTGATAGAAAAAACTATTGCCCAAGAATCCTGTATCTAGCAAAACTATCTTTTAACAAGGACAGTGAAATGAACTCATGCCCAGATAGATAAACACTGACTGGGAGTATGTGCAGCCAGCAAATGTGTCTAACAAGAAATTAAAGGAACTCTTTCAGGCTAAAAGGAAATGATACTAGATAGTAACTCAAATCAATAGGAAGAAACAAAGAGCATCAGAAAAGGTAAATATCTGACCCACAGAATGATATAAAATATTTATAAATCATATATCTGATAAGGGATTAATATCTAGAATATATAAAGAACTCCAACAACTCAACAACAACAAAAAACAAGCAACCCAATTTAAAAGTGGGCACAGGACTTAAGTAGACATTTCTCCAATATCACAAAGTCATTAGAAAAAAAACAAGTGAAAATCACAATGAGATAATAGCCAACCTAATGAGTATTTGGCTATTATCAAAAAACCAAAATAACAAGTGTTGGTAAAAATATGGAGAAACTGGAACCCTTGTGCAATGTTGGTGGGAATGTAAAATGGTGCAGCCACCATGGAAAATAGCATAGCGGTTCCTCAAAAAAATAAACAGAATCACCACATGATTCAACAAGTCCACTTTTGGGTATATACCTAAAAGAATTGAAAGCAGAGACGCAAACAGATATTTGTACATCCATATTCACATCAGCATTATTCACAATAGCCAAAGGTGGAAGCAACCCAAGTGTCCATCAACAGATGAAGAAACAAATATGATACTTATATATAATAGAAAATTATTTCATTTTAAAAAGGAAGGAAATTCTGACACATGCTACAACATGAATGAACCTTGAATGCATTACACAAAGTGAAAGAAGCCAGTCACCAAAGGATGAATATTGTATGAGTCCTCTTCTATGAGGTACCTAGAGTACTGAAATTCAAAGAGACAGAAAGAATAGTGGCTGCAGGGGCTGGGGACAGAAGAGAATGAGGAGTTAAGTATTTAACAGGTACAGAGTTTCAGGTTGTGAAGAAGAAAAAGTTCTGTGGATGGATGGTGATAATCGGTGCACAGCAATGTAAATGAACTTAATACCACAGAACCATGCACCTAAAAATAGTTAAAATGGTAAATTTTATGTTATATTAAAAATTATAATAAAAATAACATAGACAAATTTTTTAAAAATTTAAGTATGTGAGTAAACAGAAAAGACTAAATATAAATTTTTGCTCTTCCCTGAATTTCCTTAAGACATCAGATTTCATAAAGCAACAACTATAACACTGAATTGTTGGGTTTATAAGATACGTAACATGTAGACAATGGCAGACCAATGGGCTGATAGTCTATGTCCCTCATTTTCTCCTAGTCCACATACACTTTAATAAGAGTGTTTAATCCTTAAATGAAGCTATCCCCTGAAAGAGATCATCTCCTTTCAGCTGCTTCCTGGATAATGATCAACATGAAAGAAGTGGGGAGGACTATACAGAACTATTTTGAAACTTCAGGATTCTATCCTGACCATTTCTGGGAATTATAAATCTGCTAATTTCATTCTCTAACAACAACAGGAAAAAATTAATGTTTCCCCACCACATACAGAATAAAACCCAAACTCTTCCAGTGGCTTTCAAGGCTGCCCTTCCCCACAATCTGATCCAAACCTATATTTAGGTCCTCTTCTTCCTATAATAAAGCTCACATATTTCAAATCTTAGCGACTATTCACTATTCTCTGAACATCGTATTAGCTTACATGGTTTGCTCAACTGGAAATTTACTCCTTCCACTACCCATTCCCACCTATAAAAATCCTTCTCCTCCCTCAAATCTCTGCTCAAATGCCACATCCTCACTGACACTTCTCCCCAAAATAAATATACCAGTTAGGATTAAATACTCTCTTCTATGCAGAAACACAGAATGAAGCTTACTTATGTTTCTATTTCAGCAGAATCTCATCTTACATGGGGGCTAAATTTTAAACAACATATGAGGCAAAAATCTTCTATTGTCCATATTATTCTTGAAAATCCCATAGGAAGCCACTGCTGGAGACTGTCACACAGTCCCACAAGAAGTCCATAACAGTGGCAATTCCACCATTAAAACTGATGCCTTTTCCTTCTAAACACTATAAGTTATTGCTGACTTATATTTAGACACCATGTTATATGTAAAATGGGTATTTTTAAGCCCTAGAAATGTTCACACTCTGGGAGGCATGCAGGAACCAAGTAAGCCTGCAGGAACGGCAGATTCACATTGACATGCTCTCACTGTCCACCTACTGCAGGGCAGAGACTGACTGAGTGGAATTTGCATGCATGTGCTTGTGCTCTCTGTGGGATATGTTTAGTGGAAGCAGGGTAGGTGATATTCATCATGATGCACTCTGCTGTGCTACCCTACAACTCTCTGGGAGGAGAGTCATTGTACCCATTTAGCTCCTCTAGGACTTGGACACAAGCTATACCTTACTCACCTTCAGCAATCACATAGAATGCACATAAGAATGTCTTGCAGAGTGAATAACTATAAATGCTTCTGAATTTAACTAAAGTGATAGCACAACCAACCACATATAAAACTATCTCTTCTACAGTTATTACAGTATAATAATTCCAAAAACGATCCTTTTTGCAACAACAAAAAACAGTGCTCTTACAAATTAGAAATGCTTAAAATTCTAGAAATAACATCCAATCTGATCTTAAAATGCACAATGATCTTAAATTGCATAATGAGGGAACCACGTGGTTGGCTGCTTTTCATGTTCTAAAGAAAATAACATCAAAAAACAGTTCATAACATGAAAGATGACAGTGACCTTTAGCCTCCCACTTTATCTCTTTGAAAAGCTTGTGATGTAAATGTAAAGTATTTATTTTTTGTGACCTTTTCTTTAGTAGCTAGATGAACTGATATGCAAGATAATGATCCCATTCTTTTAAAAAGAAACATCTTTCTAGTATTGTTATTTCTTGTCATTCTATGTTAAGTATTACTCTGTTATAAACAGTAATGTTTCTCAACAGAAAAAGACGCATCCAAATGGGTCACCTGCAGTTGCACAGCAGGTGGTGAACAGGTGACTTGAGCTTCCCTCGCACAAGAAGCTCAGGGCTTGTCAGTTTTCTCAGATTTGCAAAAGTGCTGAGTAAACTGCAGATGTCCCCTTAGGCTGGAAAGGAAGTTCAGTGAGCCAACAGACTGCCTCTGGCAAAGAAAGAAAGAGGGCTTCTTCAGGACAGCCAGTCTAAACTAAAAATCAGCTGGCAGATGATTCTCATAAGCCGACATGGGTCAGTCAGAATTCGTTCCAGATGAGGTCAGGGTTTCTGAGCCTTATGCCATAGCTGACCCCATGTGGGCAAATGAGACAACTTCCGGGTCCATCCAGGACGGTTGGGCTAATTAGAATGCTTTCCTGGGATTTTGGGGGAGCCTTGAATGAGAAGGAATGTCAGGTTGATATCCTTCTTGCTGCAGCTGTAACATGTGGAACTGCAGTGGCAATGCTCCTCACCATATGGACAAACTAGCTGACAGCAAGAAAGAATCAGAGGCAACTCAAGAAGAAATGGCTCTCATCAGAGAGATCCAAGATGGCTGATCACTAGCAGCCCGGGCTCCTAGCTCCCAGTGAAAGCGCAGAGAACGAGAGGACGCCACACTTTCAGACGAATATTTGTTGCTCACAGACCAGGAGATTCCCAGCAGAGGAGCCCCACGTGTCGCCAGGGCGACTCTTGTGGCCGGCTCGGCGGTTTTGCTGGTGCCTTAGTGCGCCAGTTTTTGGTGCAGAGTCCGGAGATTCCCGGGCAGAAAAGCACCATCAATCTTAACACCGCTGTTTTGGCCGGCTCAGTGGACTGCTCAGATTTCGGCGCTGGGAATCAACAAGTTGGACGTCTGCTCAGAGACCTAGTTAGAAAGTCGGTAATTACAAAGACAACAGACGGATAAATATATAATGAAGGGAAGAAATCAGCGTAAAAAGGCAGAGAATACTCAAAATCAGAATGC
The DNA here is from genome assembly GCF_030222135.1 of Aotus nancymaae. NCBI lineage: Eukaryota > Metazoa > Chordata > Mammalia > Primates > Aotidae > Aotus > Aotus nancymaae. The sequence continues at coordinate 51,176,502 of NW_026988413.1, forward strand.
CTTTCCCTCTACAGGGGATCACAATTCCTCATCAGTAACGGAACAAGGCTTAATAGATTACGAGTGTGTTCCAATAACAGAAGCAGGCTTCAAAACGTGGGTGATAAGAAACTTCTGTGAATTGAAAGAACTTGTTCTAACCCAATGCAAAGAAACTAAGAACCTTGAAAAAAGGTTTGACGAAATGTTAACGAGAATGGACAATTTAGAGAGGAATATAAGTGAATTGATGGAGCTGAAAAACACAACACGAGAACTTCGCGAAGCATGCACAAGTTTAAACAGTCGAATTGATCAAGTAGAAGAAAAGACATCAGAAGTCAAGAACCAGCTCAGTGAAATGAAACGAGAAGACAAGATTGGAGAAAAAAGGATGAAAAGGAATGAGCAAAGTCTCCAGGAAATATGGGACTATGTGAAAAGACCTAATTTACGTTTGATAGGTGTACCTGAATGTGATGAAGAGAATGAATCCAAGTTGGAAAATACTCTTCAGGATATCATTCAGGAAAATTTTCCCAACCTGGCAAGGCAGGGTAATATTCAACTCCAGGTAATACAGAGAACACCACAAAGATATTCTTCAAGAAGACCAACCCCCAGGCACATAATCGCCAGATTTATTAGGGTTGAAATGAAGGAGAAAATACTAAGGGCAGCCAGAGAGAAAGGTCAGGTTACCCATAAAGGGAAACCTATCAGACTTACAGCACATCTCTCAGCAGAAACCCTACAAGCCAGAAAAGAGTGGGGACCAATATTTAACATCCTTAAAGAAAAGAACTTTCAACCCAGAATTTCCTATCCAGCCAAACTAAGCTTTATATTCGAAGGAAAAATTAAATCCTTTGCAAACAAACAAGTACTTAGAGAGTTCACCACCACCAGGCCTGCTTTACAAGAGCTTCTGAAAGAAGCACTATACATATAAAGGAACAACCAATATCAGCCTTTCCAAAAATATATCAAAAAGAAAAGAACATTAACACAACGAAAAATTTACACTAACTAATGGGCAAAACAGCCAGCTAGCATCAAATGCTAGTATTAAAGTTATATATATTCTAATTGGATAAAAAGCCAAAACCCATTGCTATGCTGCATCCAGACCCATCTCACATGCAACGATACACAAAGACTCAAAACAAAGAGAAGGAGGAAGATTTATCAACCAATCAGAGAGTAAAAATAAACAAATAAAAAGCAGGAGATGCAATTCTCGCCTCTGATAAAGTAGACTTTAAAGTAACAAAGAGCAAAAGAGGCAAAGAAGGACATTACATAATGGCAAAAGGATCAATGTAACAAGAAGAGCTAACGATTTTATAGATCAACGAGACAGAAAATTAGCAAGGACATCCAGGACTTGAACTCAGACCCGAAACAAGTAAACTTAATAAACATTTATAGAACTCTCCACTTCAAATACACAAAACATACATTACCACCTCACACCTATTCCATAAGTGACTAGATAATTGGAAGTAAATCACTCCTCAGTAATCGCATAGCATTTCATAGGTTTAAATGAAATATTGGTTGGCTGCTCGTTTGTTATTTTCTTCCCTTATTCCTTCCTGTTTACATCAAGTATAATTATTGGTATAAAAGAGGTTTTCAATACCCATTATTAAACTGCATTCTAGCCTGGGCAAGAAAGCAATACTCCCATTCTCTCTCTCTCTTTCTCTTCCTTTTTCCTCCTCTTCTTTATTCTTTTTCTTTCTTTCTTTCAAAAAAAAAAAAAAAAGAAAGCAAGAATCAGAGGCAAGAGATGGAGGGATTCCTAACAGGGTTCAAAACCAGGTTCCGGCTGCACTCCTATCCTTGCTATGACTTGGTGATTCTGTGAACCACACCCCTGCCACCTCAATAAACTCCCTTTTCACTTGATTGAATTCAAGGTGTTTGCATATTGTCGTCACTTGCAACAAAAGAGAATTCAGAGGTTACGAAGAATTATGTGTTCAAAAGATCAGGACAAGGAAAACAAGACAATTCAACCAGTAACCAAAAATAACTAAGAATAATACTATAGAGCAGTCATTAATAAGAAAGTAGTATTTGCCAGATGACAGATTCAAACGCTAGTGACTATTCGATAGACTCATAACCACAAAATGGGTGATACGTAACTGGGGGATCATGTGTGGTTCTGAAAGGAGTGTCCATGGCTGTTTATCTGCTTATCTGTGCTATTAGAGAATGTAAATGATAGTCTGCAAAACTGAAATTATTCTCTTCCAACAAATTTTGTTGAGCAAATGAATAAATCTCCAAAACAAATAAGGTTGGCCTTAGGTCTTTAATTTAGTTTTTATGTTCCATGAATTTCAGAACCACTGCCTGGTATTTCTTTATAAATAGTTTTATTGTTTTTAGAAAAATGGTACATATACCCTGTGATTTTTTAACTATCAAAATTTTATTTTACCATATGAAAAATGGTCTGAAATGCCTCTGGCTTTAGCAAAACTGATACCTAGAAACAACTTTAATTTACTGACCATTTATACATAAGGCAATAGTTAGTGTTTATGAGGGAGGCAAGTACTAAACAGGGTCCCTGGACTCTACTAATGTAGAGCCTGGTTAGGGAGATGAATCCATCTGTTATGGGAGGAGTATAAATTGTTAGCCATGGTTATATCTAGAATGACTGATCAATAGTAGGAGGAAAGAGCGCAGGATTCAGACAGACTGAAGCATAATCCCTTCTCTGCCATTTTTTTCCTGCCATTTATTATATGACCTTTATACATTGCTAAGTGTTAAGAATCTCAGTTTTTCTCATGTGTAAACTGTTTTTTTGTTTGTTTGTTTTTGAGATGGAGTCTTGCTCTGTCGCCCAGGCTGGAGTGCAATGGTGCAATCTTGGCTCAATGAAACCTCCGCCTCCCGGGTTCAAGCAATTCTCCTGCCTTAGCCTCCCGAGTAGCTGGGATTACAGGTATGGGCCACCATGCCTGACTAATTTTTGTATTTTTAGTAGAGATAGGGTTTCACCATGTTGGCCAGGCTAGTCTTGAACTCCTGACCTTAGGCGATCCGCCCACCTCAGCCTCCCAAAATATGACTATTAAAACCTACCTCCAGCTGGGCATGGTAGCTCATGCCTGTAAATCCCAGCACTTTGGGAGGCCAAGGTAGGCGGATCACTTGAGGCCAGTAGTTCAAGACCAGCCTGACCGAAATAGCAAAACCCTGTGTCTACGAAAATTACAAAAATTAACCAGGTGTGATGACACACACCTCTAGTCCCAGCTCCTCAGGAGGCTGAGGCAGGAGAATCATTTGAGCCCAAGAAGAAGAGATTGCAATGAGCCAAGATTATACCACTGCACTCCATCCTGGGCGACAGTGAGACTGTCTCAAAATAAAGTAAATTAACAAATAAATAGATGCCAACTATATGAGAATCACATGAGGAGTAAACCTCAGAAAACAGATTGATGTATTTGGCTTAAGCTGCCAAAAGATATAAGAATGATGTCAAAAGGATAAACATTCACACTTGCTGATGAATGGGGGAATAAGCTCCAGACCTTTGCACATACCATCTCCTTTCCCTGGAATGCTCTCCTCTGCCCTCACCCTCCATCCTGTTCTTCCCAGGCCTTGGCTGAAACGTTATCTCCTAAGAGAGGCATTCTCTGACTGGCCATGTAAATAGTGCTAGGTGATGAATGTAGGAATAAGTTCCAGACCGTTGCACACACCAGTTCCTTTCCCTGGAATGCTCTCCTCTCCCCTAACCCTCCACCCTGTTCTTCCCAGGCCTTGGCTGAAATGTCAGCTCCTGAGAGAGGCAGTTTCTGACTGGCCATGTAAATAGGTGCTAGGTGTCACTCACGAGAGACTTAAATCACCCCACAGATTCTGACTCAAGATAACTGCAGAGGATACCTGAATGAGATTTCTGCCCCTATGAAAGATCCCACATCCAATGAGTGACTCGCTGGATTCAAACTCTGACTGCTCTCCTGATAAGCTGTGGGTTCCTTCGACCAGTTGCTTAATTTCTCTGTGACTCAGTTTCTGTTTCTTTAAAATGGAAATAATAATAGTATCTAAAAACTGATGAGAGAATTACATGACATACTGTAAATCAATGGATGTTTGGTATATAGTAGGCAGCCACACCTTGGTTATATGAGAAGGTTTGTGTTAGGTGTAATAGAAAATGGGGTTAACAGAGTAACTAAGACTATAGATTATTGAGGGCCTTGAGTTGTATATCAAGTTAAAACGTGTAAACTTTATCATATGTGGGATATTAGGGCAGAGATGTACCAGGTGAGTGAGAAAAGAAGAGGAAAACTAATTCAAGAGAGATGACCTAGCATCACTATAAGCAAACTAGGTATGTGATGACTGGAGTGGTGGCACTAGAAATAGAAAGTAAGGAAAAGAGACAGGGTTTCACCAAGTTGCCCAGGCTGTTCCTGAACTCCTGAGCTCATGCAATCCACCTGTTTCAGCCTCCCAAAGTGCTGGGATTACAGACAGAATGCCTGAATTTGAGTCCTGTCTTTGCCCATTAGTCACTGTGTAAACTTGGGCAAGGACTTAACCTCTCTGGATCAGTTTCCTTACTGATAACATTAGAACAATAATAGTACCTGTCATATAGAGCTGCACTTAAATAATAAAATGATTTAATACATGTAAAGCATTTAGAAAAGCTCCTGGCTTATGGTAAGCTCTAAATAAATGGTAACGATTATGAAGGTGGTTCTTACTGGAATTCCAGGTTCTAGTTATATTAAAGTTTGTATGCCAAATGGAACCACGGTTCTTTTTCAAAATGAAATGTCTTTATCCTACACAGCACCACGTTTCTAATGCCCTTAATATAGTACTTCTGAAGTTTAAAAGGAGGAAATAAGAAAAACATCTGTATTTGATGGATGAAAATGCTTTTAGGGAAAAAAACATTAAACGTGAATTACATAAATGTTCTCTACCATTTATTTCACTTTTCTGCTAGATTCTCAATCTAAAATCAATCTTAAGTAACAGGATCTAGATTATCAAAATAATATACTATTTCAGAGTGGCATATGTGTTTAAAAGGCACAAAACAGAACCTATAATACTTTCCTATGTGTGAAAAAGTTTCATCACAATTTTATAAAGCTATTCTGTAATTATTATTTTAAAGCCATGAAGTGTACATAATCTTTAAAATGTGTTGTCTTTTTTTTATTTGGATATGAAGTTTCATTCTTGTTGCCTAGGCTGAAGTAGAATGGCGCAATCTCAGCTCCCCACAACTTCCGCTTCCCAGGTTCGAGCAATTCTCCTGCTTCGGCCTCCTGAGTAACTGCAATTACAGGAATGTGCCACTACGTCTGGCAAATTTTTTGTATTTTTAGTAGAGATGGGGTTTCTCCATATTGGTCAGGCTGGTCTCAAACTCCCGACCTCAGGTGTACTGCCTGCCTCAGCCTCCCAAAGTGCTGGGATTACAGGCATGAGCCACTGCGCCTGGCCTAAAAATGTATTTTAATTTGTGTTAAGTAGTTGCTATATGTTAACTGTATTTTAAGAACATAATTAATAATCGATATGCTACGACCAAACAGAGTTCACTCCAGGAATACAAGGATAATTCGATATTAGAAAATCTATTAACATAACTAACCATATCACTATGTTTAAAAAAAAAAAAAGCAAATGATCATATGGATGCTATAAAGACATTTTCAGGCCAGGAGAGTGGCTCATGCCTGTAATCCCAGCACTTTGGGAGGCTGAGGTGGGCAGATCTCTTGAGCCTAGGAGTTCAAGACCAGCCTGGGCAATGTGGCAAAGCCCTATCTCTACAAAAAAATGCAAAGATGAGCCAGGTATGCAGGTGCACACCTGTAGTCCCAGCTTGTGGGAGGCTGAGGTGGGAGCATCATTTGAGCCTAGGAAGTCAATTCTGCAGTGATTTAAGAAGGCGCCACTGCACTCCAGCCTCGGCAGCAGAGTGAGACTTTGTCTCAAAACAGACATTTCTGAAAAATTCTACTTTTAATTTTAAAAACCCATACTAGCATTAATAATGCTACTAACAAACATATTTTCTTACTATATTGAGGAAATGGGTTACGTATTTTATATTCATTATCTCATTAAAAATACCTTACGAGCTAGGTACTTTTATTACAGTTTATGGATAATGAACTGAAGTTCAGACTAACTAACCCACTCAAAGTCAAATAACCAGTTAGTAGTAAAGCCCAAATCTGAACTCAAAGCCACTGAACCTCAGATCTGTACACTTACAAATCAGAGAAAAAGAAATTTAACAGGAAATTCACATAAGAAAATATAAATGGTCAACAATAATTAAAATGAGCTAAGCTTCACTCATAAATAAGGAACTGCTAACTGAAATATAACGAACCTAGGAAATTAACAGACATTTCAAAATTCTGTAATATGAAGTGTTTCACACTGTGTTAAACCTAAGATGGGAATATGGATCTGTTTTAGAAGGCAATTTGACAATGTCTACACAAATTTTAAATGCTCAAATTTCACGTTGCTTTGATTAAGCAATTCCACTTCTAAAAAATACATCTTGTAGATGTACTTGCACAATTACGCAGATACTTGTACCTAAAACCTAAATACCCTTGTTATATACATTTCAATATATACATATAATGGAACACCATTTAGAAGTATTAAGAAGCAAGAGGTGGCTTTAAGTCACTAAAAAGCAAGAAGTACCTTTAGAGGTAAGGGTCATTGAAAACAGAACACAATACACAGTTAAGTGAAAAAGACAATGTTCAAAAAATTAGATATAAGTTCAACTAAATATGTATGTGCATAAAAATCTCCAAGAAAATACGCAACAAACTATTAGCTATGGCTATTTTTTAGGATTGGGACTGGGAATATTGTAGACAGAACCTTTTGTTTTCATTTTACACTATTCTGTACTACTTGATTTTTTATCATAAGCATGTATCAATTTTACAAGAAAAGATTTTTAATGATGTAACATGTATCTACTAATCACAATTATAAAAAGCAGATATTGATTCATAAATATTCCATTTTGGAAAATTTCTCATTATTGAACCTTACAGTGGGAAACATGACCTTAGCATTAAAAAGACCAAAGAAGTATTTTGACTTACTCTTGGTGAATATATGGAATTTGGAAATGATTTCAAACTAAAACAGAGAAAATTAGTATAATCATCATCTCTCGCCCTCCACTCCATCCATGCCTACCTCCCTGTACGTTCCGCCTCGCCTCACCTTCTTCCAAATCATCACAGAGCATCTAACATATAGCGCTTTTACAAGGCTGAGAGGGCGAGTCTCAACTGTTCCTGGGTTATACAAACAGAAACAAACTAGATCTTTTATTTTTCATAGGATCCATAACTACAAAGGAGCATAGTATTTAATAATCACAATTCTGCAAACCAATCAAACATGACTCCCTCAGTTCTTAGCATCTCCCTTACGTATACCTGCACTATTAATCTTCTGTTTGATTTGCAGATATTTGAAAAGTATATAGATGGTAGTCATTATAATAGGAGTTAAATTGATTTTTCCCAGTATTAAGGGTTTTCTCCCTAATCCAGGGAGAAACAAAGAGCAATAATAAACCAAACTAAACTGTAAGCAAACTACTCCTAGAAATCCGGACGTTTCCTATTTGTATAAATGAATAATACTATGCTTTACATATTTCTAGATATATATTCACTAATTTGGTTGGCAACAAGATATTTTCAGATTTCTCGCTGAAAAGGTAGATAGAATAACATTTAAATTTAGATTGAAACTAATCTGAATCACTCAAATTGACTGCTAAAAGCATTAAAATATAAACTACTTTGTAATTTGGGGCATAAAACTTTCAATGACAAATTCATTAAAATATAAAGAATAACTTTAAAATGTAAAAACTTGTTAAAAAAAAACACAGTAATTTACATGCTTCACCTATAAAGTATGTATACAAAAACATGGTACTACAAATTAACCAACAATTGCCTTTCTCTGCTTTAGTGGAATTTAGTGCAAAAAATATTTAACATAATTTCAAGACTCAGGATAAAAACTGTAACAGGAAAAAATAGGTAGAAGTGGTTTGGTTTCCTTTCCTGCAGAACAGCCAAAAACACTGGCATTATTTGGCCTTAAAGTAACGAAGACTGTGACAGTCCTACTAGTCCATAATCCCACTTAATAAAATAGTTAAAAACTAGGTTTGGCCAGGCACGGTGGCTCAAGCCTGTAATCTCAGTACTTGGGGAGGCCGAGGCAGGTGGATCACAAGGTCAGGAGTTCGAGACCAGTCTGGCCAACATGGTGAAATCCCATTTCTACTAAAATCCAAAAATTAGCTGGGCATGGTGGCAGGCGCCTGTAGTCCCAGCTACTAAGGAGGCTGAGGCAGGAGAATCATTTGAACCTGGGAGGCAGAGGTTGCGGTGAGCCGAGATCACGCCACTGCACTCTAGCCTGGGCAACAGAGCAAGACCCCGCCTCAAAAATAAATAAATAAATAAAAATAAAAACAAACTAAGTTTGACTCAGAATTAAGGAATAAATTAACAATATTAAAAATAAAAAGAACATAACAACTTCAGGCATGTTAAACTCTTTGTGCCTCAGTTTCCACACCTGTAAAATGGATATAAGAAAATTCCCTTCAAATATTGTGCTAGTGATCTCATAGGTCATCTTGGGGAAAGCAAAGTTGAGAAATAGCACTTGGCACAGAGTCGACCCAGCATACATTAGTATTGTTGCCATCATCATCATCATCTACTTTCACAAATTAGACTACTAAGACTTATAATCAAAATAATCAATCTTTATTCAACAACGTGAGCTACTTCCCTTATTAAAGAAATTTATTCTTTGATAAAATTCCCTAAGAGGAGAAGGAAGTATAAATTTTTTTTTTTTTTTTTTTTGAGACAAGAGTCTCACGCTGTTACCCAGGCTGGAGTGTAGGAGCACAATCCCCTCAAGGGATCTTCCCACGTCAGTCTCCCAAAATGCTGAGATTACAGGCGTGAGCCACCATACCCAGCCTGGGAATTATAAATTCATAAAAAATATTTTGAGATTCACAGGTTACCTTCAAAACTTATAATGACATCTGCCTCAGAATCTGTCACTGATGAGACACACATTGGGACTTGCTTGCAGGTACAACCTCCATCTAAGACATTTCAGTCTCACCAACTATACAGTCTAACATCAAGATCCCTTTTAAAGGAATCATTTAGACTGGCACAGTGGCTCACAGCTGTAATGGGAGACCAAGGCAGGTAGATTCTTTGAGCCCAAGAGTTCAAGACCAACCTGGACAACATAGTCAAACTCTGTCTCTATCAAAATAAAAGGAAAAATAAATTAGCTGAGTTTGGTGGCACATATTTGTGGTCCCAACTACTCAGGAGCCTGTGGAAGCAGGATCACTTGAACCTGGGAGGTGGGGGTTGGAGTGAGCCAAAATTGCACTGCTGCACTCCAGCCTGAGGGGCAGAACAAGACTCTGTCTCAAAAAACAAAAACAAACAAACAAACAAAACAGGAAATTTTAATTTCACTTAACTTCTAATTAATTGTCTATGTAATATAACATGAATGCTTATTTTTAGTCAAAACATAATTCTAAATTATAAATTTTTTTTATTATTCTAAGAACAGCTTTCAATTCTAAGAAGTGTATTTAAAATACATTAAATAGCTCCCTTCATATAAACATACTTAAGAAAAGCAATTAAAACAAATGTTTCTAAGGACACAAATGGGGGGAATTATAAATATAAGCAAGTAAGAAGCAATATCATTTTTAAAGTAACATGAAAATAAAATATATTATTTTTATGTTACAGAATACAGAGGTAAATTCTAGGCAGTAATGTAATATATCAACATTATAAAAAGAAAATTTGGAGATCCACAAAATCTGAATAAAGTGAAAATACCAAATGGACAGGTAACCTGAAAGTAGCAGTTTATTTTTAGAAAGCCACAAGAGTAGTTATGGCAAACCTAAGTTTTCCATTTCTACTGCAGATTACCGCTCAGCAACTGCTAAACCTCAGCACATCTGGGAAGTCACTGTTCAAAAATTGCCCTCAAAACATAAAAGCCATGTATATTTGCTGTGTTTGCAGCCTATGTACTCTGTTAGGCAACGTGTATATCAAAGTATCTATACCCGTTTTTAAAGGGGAGCTATAACTTGGCATTCTCTTTTAAAATATCTAAGGAGAAGGTCAGCTCTTTCTTGATGAAGGTCAATGAAGGCAACATTTTTAATTCCTTGAAACATGTCTAACAACACAATCATTTAAGCTCTTCAGTCTTTCAAATGAAAGGCCCCCTTTTCCCACTATTCTGAAAACAATATACTGTACCATTAATATATATTTTAATTTTTTGTCAATTTATAGTACTGTCTTTTATAAAATAACATTAAAATCAGTGTTCTCTGGTTTTAGTAACTCATGAGAAAACAGAAAAACTAATTTGGGGAGGGGCAGGAAAGGGGGAAAGGGGGGCAATCTGATTCTTACTAGTAAAGGGAAGACAAGACCTGAATAGGTATTTTGGTTTTTAGTTACAACGTCAGTTTTTAAAATATCAGAAAACATCATCAAATGATTAGCTAGTGTAAAACATGTTGCTGGGCTCTCAGAGATGAGACTTACAACCCAATGATAGTAACATTCTCTAGTAATCAGCTCCAAAGAAGTAGCTGGTTCAAGATGCTGATGGGGTGGGGCTGGGGTGGACTGCATTTGCACACACTTGTTTAAAATATCAGGTTAGATTTTTAAAAGGTGGATCAATTTGTTTTCAAAATTGCAGCCTACAAATACAGTTTATGATTGGAGACTGAAGTTGCTTTTCTGTTCTCACCTAAAAAGCTAAAGGATGTTACATTTCAGAGAAATCCTTGCTGTCCCCCACAAATAACAATACAATGTTAAGTCAATCCAAACTTGGGTAAGGGAGTTAGTTGTAACACATGCACAAAATTATGTACTTTGGCCAATTAATACGAGGTGTGATAAGTTACAGGAGAAAAGAAGATATACTAAAATTATGGTGTTTTTATCAGCTTAAAATTTGAAAATCCAGTCTAATAATATATAAAAGTTTATTTAGCACTCAAAATGTGTCAAGCACCATGCTCCCAGCACTTTGGGAGGCCGAGGAAGGAGGATCACCTGAGGTCAGGAGTTTAAAACCAGCCTGGCCAACATAGTGAAACTCTGTCTCTACTAAAAATACAAAAAGTTAGCTAGGCATGGTGGTGGGCACCCGTAATCCCAGCTACTTGGGGGGCTGAGGCAGGAGAATCACTTGAACCCAGGAGGCATTGGTTGCAGTGGGCCAAGATCACCCCATTGCACTATAGCCCAGGTGACAGTGCCAGACTCCGTCTCAAATAAATAAATAAATAAATAAATAAATTTAAAAAAATTAAAAGCTTTGCCTGTATTCTCTTTTAGAATAACCACAACCCGGTTTTACAGAAGGTCATTTAAGTAAGTTGCCCAAGGTCACACAGCTAATAAGTGATGGATCTAAGATCCTAAACTATACCTGCCTGCCCTGGGCCCAGTCCAGTAGCTAACACATTGTAGGCCCTCACTCAATATTTGACTGTCAAATTTAAAAACAGCTCCAAATCCAACCTCTTCACTTCTACATCATATTGCCTTCTGTATCTAAGATAAATATCAGAAGGTTACAGTGCTCTCATTGGGAAGCTAACAGAGTTAGCCTTGAGGAAAGTTCAGTTAAACAAGCATTTACAGTGAATAAATTATAACCTAAAAACTATCAATTCAACTATGTCCTCTGCTCTGTCATCCTCGGTAATCAAGAATTAAGACCCCTCCAGACCTTCATCTTTTCCCCAATTTCATTTCCTCATGCCTTAAGCTTCCCTAGACTACAAGTATTTCAAGGGCATAGTATGTTTACTGCTGTGCCTAGTGTAGTGCCTGGCAATAGTAATTGCTTGTAAATATTTCCTCAAATGAATTGCTGTCCTGTGGCTTCCTTCTGTCCATTACTACCCTCCTTCCCAACACATTCCCCACACCCTCACGTTCTTTTATAAAACATTACTGACTTTTCTCTGCCTCAGCTGAAACTTGGTTATTCTCCAAGAACACTCCTTTTCTCTTACAGGGTACCACTCGCTGCACACAGTGGGATCTGAAAGACAGTGAGGACGCGATTGTGGCTCCCCATACTGGCATCTGGACCACTCCATGGTGCTCACACTGAAACTTCTGTGCTCCTCCGAGAGCTATGGCATACAGATGCCCCTTCCTGACTGCTACCTGGCTCACAATTTTCATTTCACTCCAATTTGCCACCATCACAGACAGTCAACGTCCAAGTTGACACCTCATTTGAGAGCCCGTCTTCAACTTATTTCGGCTTCCTTAATTCCAGTAAAATGTCATTCAACCTGCCCTTTAGCAGCCTCACCCTGTAACTATATTCATGCTGGTCCTTTCCCCAGCACACACTACCTCAGGAATCTCACATCACTCTACCCGCATGCCTGACCAAATCTTCCCATCCTTCTTGCCTTCTCATTTCCTTACTTCACATTCTATTTTTAATTTGACCTCATCCAGAGTGCCCTTTTTTCTCAGTCCATTAATTATGAACCTCATTTTTTATCAGAGGGAAAGACACGTGAACAAGTAACGATGTGTAATAGTAATGGTATCCGAAAGGAAGGAAGGAAGGAAAGGAGGGAAGAAGGGAGGGAGGGAGGGAGGGGACAGCAGGGAATGTGGTGAGCTGTAGCAAGGCTAGATAAGAGAGCCCATGGCATGCTCCAAGTATTAGCAGGCATACATGGAGGCAGAATGAGGCATGCCATGGGCCTGGAGCAGGGTTGCCACACGCCACCATTCCACAACTCCAAGGGCACCATTCATTCATGCAGGCTGTCATGACAAAATGTCAAGGTAGTAAAATAGGTATGAGTGTTTGTTTTTTTAAATAATCACTTCTTTTAGATAAATGTGCAAGATTCCTTTATAAAGGCTTTTTGTGAGAACTTTCATATCTCATGTAGAGCACACCATGGTTATACCACCTAAGCCATGGCAGTCTGCAACAAGATAAGTACAGAGAGTAAAAGAGTGTTCAGATACAATTATAGCAATTTTGATACTGCTGTGGCAATTTTACATTTTTCAAAAGTGCTGGTCTGCAGTGCACTGGGAAAACAAAAATGAAAAGCTGGTCCTTCACACAGTTGGTGAAGTAGTGACCTAAACTCTGCTTGTAATTAAAGAATGGTTGCTTTAAGTCTAAATGTCTACTCTATCAACTCATACCTGTTTTACAGATCTACCTAACTCCACGACCCCCTTTCCCCAGCAGTGGCAGTGTTCCTGTAATTAGACACACAGGGTTTGGCAGGCTACATAATTCTCATGTTGTCTTCCAAGCCCTTCCACATCTACTAGCAAAATCACCACTGTGAAGAGTCTGAGGACACTACAGAGCAGAAGGATCCTCCCTTCCCACCATGCCCCCACCTGAACAGCTGCTTTCACTATCTTCCTTTCTCCCTTCCCTGGAGGGCTCTAAGAGAACTCTAGGCAAAATGCATTTAAGTTCAAGAGATAATCTAATTTCTCATTAGCCTTGAGGTAGCTTATCAGCATTCAAGGCCTAACAAAAGAGAACTAGAAACTCAACACTGCCACAGACCCCACCTGGCTCCAATTCCCAAGGTTGCTTAAGAAATATCAGTTAACCAGCACTGCTAGAGTGTGGAGCAGGAGGGGCAAGTGGCTGGAGATGAGACAGGAGCAGTACTTGCTCGTTCACTTGGATTATTCGTAATGAATCACAGGGGAGAATCCATTTCATTATAATACTAGTCTGGGCACTGAAAGACAACAGGTGCATGAAGTGACTTGGAGGATCCCTAAATGGTTTCCATCCCACCCAAGGAACAAGCCTGGACAGAAGCCCCCGGCCTGTATCCTGGCATCTCAGAGAACCTCCCTAGGTCCCACACTCCACCCTGTCTTCCCACCTCCCTTGTCCAGGACACCTCTCATTTCATTCTGTTGCCTCAGTCGAATTGTCTTTCTGACCCTTGATTTCAGCCTCACCCTGGGTGTCATCCTTCTAACTCTTCATGTCAAGCTCTGCAGTCCTGAAGCCATCTCTTTTTCTTTCTTTCTTTTTTTTTTTTAAGACAGAGTCTTGCTCTGTCACCCAGGCTGGAGTACAGTGGTGCAATCTTGGCTCACCGAAACCTCTGCCTCCTGGGTTCAAGCGATTCCTCCGCCTCGGCCTCACAAGTAGCTGAGACTATAGGCACATGCCACCACACCCAGCTAATTTTTGTATTTTTAGCAGAGGCAGGGTTTTGCCATGTTGGTCAGGCTGGTCTTGAACTCCTGACCTCAAGTGACCCACCGGTCTCGGTCTCCCAAAGTGCTGGGATTATAGGTGTGCGCCACCACACCCGCCTCAAGCCATTTCTGATCCACTTCTGCATCCATCCAGGCACCTAGAAGCCCCTGCCTGTCCAGAAGACACATTTGGACAACAGGCTGATACTATGAAACCAAACTGGATAGAATGTGTTTTTCATGGGTTATCTACTGTTTTATTACAACAATCATCTTGTGAGTTAGGTATTATCCCCATTTTATACCCAGAAAAAATGAGCCTTAGAAAGACACAGACACGCACGCACACACATACACACACACATACACACACACACAAAAACTCTCTTTTAATACTAGAAACATGAGTAGCAGAGCTAGTACTCTAACCCTGGTCTGATTCCAGAGCCTGTACAGCCTCTCCTGGCAAGGCAGACATGAACATTTTGAAGCAAGGGTAAATTAAAGGAGGAAATAACTACTGGCCTTAAGTCCCTACTGTCCATGGCCAGTGGGCATCTGCTCACTCCATGCTATAGGTGCTTAATGGCAGAGGCAAATTGCATAGCAACATACAGTGAAAATGAACTTTTTACAGTAATACTGAATAGAAATGCCTAGAATACTCTCTTTCCTTATAGTCCTGGTAAAACCTATGTTATAAACCTTAAAGACAGCACAAATACTCCTGTGAGCCAGGCCCTGGAAGAACTGTATGATTTCTCCTTTTCACTTTGTGGATATTATGGTATTTACTACACTATGAGTCATTGTCAGCCTCCCTGCTACACTGTGCACTTCATAAGGACTGTATCTTATTCTTCGTGGCATCCTCAGCATTGTACCTGACACACAATAAATGGTAAATGTTTGCTGAAGAAACTAGTACATTAATTAAAGTAGTATTCTCCCAATATGCATTTGCCAACTATTGGTGACCACCAGGCTCATTCAAAATGAAGCTAATTTCAAAACACAAAATATGAATGTAACTATACCAGCCAATTAGTTTGATGATATAGAAATGACCTCTGGGAAAAAATAATTTGGTGGTTAAAGCAGAATAACCTTAAAGTAGAAACAATGAACACCAAGGCTACAAAATATTTTCCAAACAAAACAAAAGGAAACATATGTTCCATGAATCAAGGAAGCGTATGTTCCTTGTATCAGATTCAAGACAAGATCTGAACTTCTGCTATTTCACTAGTTTCTTGGGAACTAATTATTTCTGTTCAGGGTGATTTCACTGAGATTTGTAATATGACATTTTACACAGTAGGCATGTGAGATTCAGATTTTCAGACTTAATTTCACCTGTGAATTATTCTACATGATAGTTTAGAGAAAATTATAAAATTTTAGCTCTGCTAAAAATATACAATAAAATTCAATGTCCAAATTATGGTGAAAAGTTGAAGAGTGGTTAATCATATGAGAAAAGAAAATTCTTCTGTTATAAGAAATAATTACTTATTAGAACAAATAATGCTCAATGGTAGTCCTTGAAAGCAATATTAAATGTCAATGCAAAGATTTCATAGACAGCAGTGGGGCATACTGACCAAACAGCACCTGTGCTCACGCCATCTATGAATGTGTAAGAGGCAATCTAGGGAACTGTCTTACAGTTAGGAATAACCTTCAAAACTCTCTAAAAAAGCAAATTTCAAAAACTTCAGGGAGTCAATTTATGAAAGGCAAGGAAAACTGAGTCATGACAATTAAATGCAATACAAAATCCCTGAATTAGCTTGAATTTAAAAGAGAAAGAGAAAACATGATAGGACAAGTGAGGAAATGTGAGTCTAGACTCTGTATGAGATAATAGTATTGTATCAAGGTTAAATTCCTTCAGTGTTATATTACCTAGAAGAATGACCTTTTTCTTAGGAGATACAGGTTGAAGTACTTAGGATTCCTAAAAGTTTCAATAAAAAATAAAAGAGTGTGTGTCTGTGTCAAAATGGAGAGGAGAGAGCATATGCAAAATGTGGCAAAATAACAACAACTGGGGCCCAGAGAAAGGCACTCACTGAAATCTTCTTTAAACTTTTCTAGAAGGGTAACTTTTTCAAAACAATAGCTTAGGATTAAAAAAAAATTCAGAGTTTCAACCTCATGATGTAAGGCACAGTCTCAAGATTAACTGGACATTGCTAGCTCCTCCCCAATTCAGAAACAAAACCACAGAGGAAAACCATTACAATTTTTTTTAAACCTATAATGTGTAAACAATAAAAAAGATGCCTATATTAAAGGATTAATATCAAACCGTGTTGTGACTCTCTAAGGCTTTATTCTGACAGGTTAAGGCAAAATGCTGAGGGGTTTACTGCTTCGTTTTAAACCACGTTCATGAGAAGAGAGATGAGAACCAACATTTTTAAAATCCTAGGCTTCAGCCTCCCAAAGTGTCGAAATTATAGGTGTGAGCAACAGCGTCCAGCCACCACCACTAATTTTTAATACTCACAACAGCAAATTATATATTATTTCCATTTTCCACCAAAAAGAATAATCTTCAAAAAAAACTAAAAGCTCATATTGTAAAATGGATTATGTGGCCAGGTGCAATGGCTCATGCCTGTAATCCCAGCGCTTTGGGAGGCCGAGGCGGATGGATCACCTGAGTTCAGGAGTTCCAAGACCAGCCTGGCCAACATGGCGAAACCCTGTCTCTACTAAAAATATAAAAATTAGAGCATGGTGTAGTCCCAGATACTTGAGAGGCTGAGGCGGGAAAACCGCTTGAACTCAGGAGGCGGAGGTTGCAGTGAGCCAAAACGGTGCCACTGCACTCCAGCCTGGGCAACAAAGCGAGACTCCGTCTTAAAAAACAAATAAAATAAAATGGGTTGGATAATGATTTCTCTGTTATTTTTATTTTGTTTTATTTTCTGAGACAGGGTCTCACTCTGTTGCCCAGGTTGGACTGATCTCAGCTCACTGTAACCTCCGCCTCCCGGGTTCAAGCAAATATCTTGCCTCAGCCTCCCAAGTAAGTGGGACTACAGGCAAGCGCCACCACGCCCAACTAATTTTTGTATTTTTTGGTAAAGATTCTGGTTTCACCAAGTTGGCCAGGATGGTCTTGAACTCCTGACCTCTGCTGATCCACCCACCTCGACCTCCCAAAGTGCTGGGATTATAGGTGTGAGGCACCACACCAGGCCTCTCTGTACTAAGGATGTACTGATAAGAAGGGATTATTAAGAGTTGAAGAGCATTTTAAGAGCCCAAAAGCAGTATTTCTTTTTCTTTTGTTTAAAAATGGGACTATGAGGCACTGTTTAAAAATAAGGTTATGGGGTGCTGTTAGGATGGTATCAGATATATATCTGGATTTCAGAAGATATATGACAGTTTTTCATCATGTTTTGTGGAACTTACCCAATCTAATCAATACGGTTGGGTCCTATTCTTCTGGTGCCTATTTACGCTTCTCTCCATTAGTCATGCTCTACACTACAACACTACATCCCTTCCACTCCTGTACCAAGGAGGAAGCTGACTTACACAACCCTGAGGCCTCTACAAACTCTTAAGATTCTAGGAATTCTGTTTGAAAATCCTGAGTGAAACTGATTCCTTTTGCTTACAAAAATAAACACTGACAGGTTTGTGGGCCAGCACTGAACATATGAAGAAGACAAGAGACTATGGCACAAACAATGTTACTAAAAAGTGTAAAACTAATCCTAAATAACGTATTTGTTAAGTATAAACATTCCTCTCATCTTCATAACAAAATAAAAAGGTATATAAAGGGGAAATATTTCATTTATTCAGGTTTGAAATATTTATATTTGATAGTTGCAGTATATCAAAAGCCAAAAACTCAAAGATTTAGGGAAGTCAGTTAATGAGTTACTAATTATGATTCATAATAATTTTTTTATTTTCAATCAACAATGACTGAACACCTAGCACTATACATTATGTATTTATTGTTGTAATATACACATACAGAATTATTGTTGTAACTTTAAAAATAGATGAATAAGAAACAAACTCATATGTTGTACAGACTTCTGGTTGATTTTACCTGACTTATTTTCTTCCCCTAAATTGCATTTCTTACATTAAAATTTTACAAGTTATGAAAATAAAAAGTATTTCTGAAATAAAAATCAGAAAAGGTATCATAAGAAATATTTTTAATCATCAAATACAATTGACTGCATTTTGAGAAAATAACATTTCTTTTTTATTTTTAGGAAATGTTACTTTAAAAAAAAGTTCATGTATATCTCTACTACTAAACCTCATGTTAGCCACTAAATTAAATTAACAAAAAAACTGTGGCATTGTCACCTCGGGATGTCTTAAGACTGTTTCTATATTCTTTGCCAAAAAAGGATTAAACAAACTTTTATAAGTAATAAGAAAGTCTGGGACAGGCACAGTGGCTTACATCTGTAATCCCAGCACTTTGGGAGGCTGAGGCAGGTGGATCACCTGAGGTCGGGAGTTCGAGACCAGCCTGACCAACATGGAGAAACCCCGCTTCTACTAAAAGCACAAAATTAGCTGGGTGTGGTGGTGCCTGTGTGTGGTAGCAGTAATCCCAGCTACCTGGGAGGCTGAGGCAGGAGAATCCCTTGAACCCAGGAAGGGGAGGTTGCGGTGAGCCGAGATCATGCCATTGTATTCCAGCCTGGGCAACAACAGCAAAACTCCGTCTCAAAAAAACAAACAAACAAAGAAATAAGAAAGTCCAAAATAAAATACAGACATGTAGATGATTAAATAGATCCCCTTCCCTTTTTTCTTATACCACTGTTTTTTTAATCTAAAGTATTGAATAATTTTATTTTCCTTGCCTGAAAGACTAATGCTAAGCATTAGTCTCAGCACAGTGCTTGATCTATCAGTGATACTCCATAAGTTAGTTCTCTTTTCTTTTGAATAATTCATGTCAAGACTCATTCTCCTAATGCTTTCCAGCATATTATATTATTGGGATAACAATTTTACTCCTTGTAAAGCTTACTGCTATATATAGTGTGACTACTGAACTTACTTTCTTTGATGATCAAAGAAATATTGCTTATTTATACCAAATTGTTTCCTGTTGTTTTCACTGACATTTCTTATTAACTGTCATTCTTGGAATAAATACAACATTTGATTTTAATGTGTATGTTTGTGTGGCATTACGTTATCTCTACATTTCTGGCCAAGTCTTGCTAAAATGTACTGGATACACATAGGGGTGGGGTATAAAATAATGGCATTTCAAAACTAACCTATATCCTGGAGCCCCTGATCTAGCAATTAATGATACATATATTGTACAACAAATACTAATGGAATGTGCCCACAAGTAAGTGTCGTATGTTATACAGCTTGAGGTAGAAAGGGTGATTATTTATTCTATGGCTCTTAACAGTGTTTCTGTTGAAAGAATTTCACCTCATGAAGACAAGGCATCACAATACTGATACTCTCTTCTTCTTCCTTTCCTGTTCCCGCCACTGTTCATAAAGGCCAACTATGCTAGAATATGATCACAGTTGATAGTTCTTCTTTGGGATAAAATTTGATGCCCTACTGGCATAAACATAACCTCTCATTCCACAAAAGGCATTACAGTCTACACTTTGTTTTTACCATTTAAAATAAATATGCCTTGAGATTACAAAAGCTTGGAATGATAAAGTACATTTTATTCCAACATAGCACATTATCCTTATAGATCTGGTCACTACATAACAAGAGTAAATTATACCAGTAACTGCTGACAAATCAAAAATAAAATTTATAGCACAAGTGGAAATACAGTAATTTTGTGAAATAAATGATTCATTTATATAAACTCCAAAGATGATTTGTTTCGAATGTTTATCTTGCGTTTCTTAACAAAAAATTTCCTGGTGTAAAGAGTAATTTTCTCAAATCAAACATTACCTTCACTTCATTTATCCTCTTATTCAGAGAAATGATATTCCATAGGGTGAATTTTCTAAATAATAGTTTAACTATCTCAATGCACAAACTCATTTTACTTAAGCCATTCTGGATAGAAATGCTCTTAATTCTAATTCATACTTCCCCAGCAGTTTAAATAGTACACAGTATACTGAACCTAATGTAAGCCCTTGTTAATGGCTAAGGCCTATCATTCTGACTGCATTAGGTTACTGTGGTATATTTAAACCAGCAATAGCCTCAGAGGCACAAACAAACATAAGGCAATTTGCTCCTATTCTAAATGGCCCCATAATGACAAGTTCTTATATCTGCATTTGAAGAGTTCTCGTGTCTCTTATTAAAAAGACATCACACATTCACTTATCACTGTTTCTAAGGTGTCCTTTACCCATCTGCTAAATCACTGCTTCTAGATTATGGCTGGTAAATCAGACAACCATGCAGGTAGTAATTCTATCAAGAGCAAGAATAACAACCTGGGCTGAGAGTCTCCATTTTAAAAGGTCCACCAGTTTAGTACACAGTCTGATTTTCAGTTTAGCCACTCAGAGGACATTTTCAGTTGCTTCCTAGACTGTGATTATATCAGATGGTTATGTTTTCTGAGAAAAATAACTGACAAATAAATGCTTACTACACAGCAATTATTCTCTTTGTACCTTCTTGTCCAATATTATCATTTTTTAAATTTCACCATTAGTAAGCAAAATCCATAATATAATCAGACTTACCTGAGGCACGCCTTGTGAATCGGTTTATAACTGGAGCTAGAAGAAAAAGCAGAATAATGTGATTAGATTAAGTCTAATTTTCCCAAAACCCTGAAAAGGCTCAAATTGGTAAATGATCTCATAATTTAACTAAAGAAAAAGATGGATAAATAAGAAAAAATGTCATATACAAAAGTTAAATACTGAAATTCACTAATAATCAAATAAGTATAAACTAAAATCAATTATTTTACCTATTAGCACTTTAAAGAAAAAAAAAAAAATCCCCAGTTATAGACAGCTGAAGCTACTTAACTGGGAACCATATAAAGTGATACAATAGTTTTAGAAAACAATCTGGCAATTATAACAAGTACCATAACAGATTTGTGTCATTTAACAGAGTAAATCTACTAGAGATTTATCTTAAAGGAGTACTTCTAGTGAAGGAAAGAGCAATATATGAATAAATCAATTCAGCAACATTATTTTTTAAATGATAAAATTAGAAAACACAACTGAAATTGCTCATGTATGTTGAAATCATCTTTAGGTGAAGGATAGTATATCCTTGAAAGTCTCAGATTCATAGTTCTGACAATTTTTGTATAATCCAAATGTCCATAAGATGCAAATCTGTCCACTGAAGGCTGCAATCTCAGGCTGGTGTGTGCACCACTCAACTGGCAAGCCTACCATCTGCCCACTCCTGCAACTCAACTCAGCTCTGTTTCTTCGTGGTTTTGATGACATAGTTATCTCAAGAACTGAGGTTTTTAAAAACATTTCTTTCTTGAGAAAAGCAGGTACATTTCTGGTTCATCTTATATAAAAAAGGACATCATGTACCATGTGGCATATTTTGGTAACACAATGTCATGAGTCTACTTCAATACTTAGAAGAGTAATTATGAAATTTGTTTACACTATGGAAAAAATTTGTTTACACTTAGGTCAAGTAAAAAGAGAAGACAAAATTTTTATCAGCACTATGGCTGCACTGCATGAAAAATAGGTATGCACAGGAACAAGTACTATTACAAAACTATGTCTGATGTGTAGTGCATTGATGCACTTACAATCATACTATCAAATATCAGCATCTTTGGCCAGGTGCTGTAGCTCCCAACTGTAATCCCAGCACTTTGGGAGGCCAAGGCAGGCAGGTCACCTGAGGTCGGGAGTTCGAGACCAGCCTGGCCAACATGGGGAAACCCTGTCTCTACTAAAAATAAAAAAAAAACCTACCCAGACAAGGTGGTGGGCACCTGTAATCCCAGCTACTAATGGACAGCTGAAGCTACTTAACTGGGAACCATTTAAAGCGATATAATACCTTTAGAAAATAATCTGGCAATTACATCAAGTACTATAAAAGACTTGTGTCGCTTAGAAAACATAACTGAAATTGCTGAGGAGGCTGTAGATGAATCACTTGAACCCAGGAGGGGGAGGCTACAGTGAGCCAAGATTGCTCCATTACACTCCAGCCAGGGTGACAGAGCAAAACTCTGTCTCAAAAAAAAAAGAAAAACAACAGCATCTTCATACTACTGATGAGTACATTTTACAGTAAGCCTCAGAGAAATTTATTAATTTGTTTTAAAGCACACAACCACCCTGCATCCAAGCTGGAGTATCTGAATTTATGACTATCTTGCATCAAAACGCTGCCTGAGAAAGAACAGAAAGTGAAAATACAGATTCCTGATATCATACAATAAGAGGTGAGTATTATCTTTCATCACGATCTTCATTTATAACAAAATTATATCCTCCAAAGTGACTGAAAGACATACAATTTTTACTATTTATGTACAATACTTTAGCCATATATTTGCACAGTCACAAATTACTTACATTAAAAACTTGCATCAGGTAAATTATGATATGTATATTTTACCACACATACACCCAAAAGGCCCATCAGTTTTCAAAACCCTTTTTCGCAACTATGAAATTTAGTCTAAAGAGCGCCTCCCCAGCAAGCCACAAGGACGCTGAATGGAAACAAAATGCAAAAAAATGCAACCACAGGAATGCAGAACAGAGTGCTGGCAGATGCAGGCAAGATGAAGGTTAAAAACTTCTCTCAGCCTTGGGGCAAAAATATAGTAGACAATTTCTGCCCTCCCGCCCTCTCCAGCCTCTCTAGATGATGAAGCCACAGGATTGTGAGCTCCTGGTTTGAAAGGTTGGGAAGTCTTTGTTTTCCTGGGGTCCTTAGGTTTCGGTGTCTTTCTGAAGTGTTTAGGGCAGAGGTTTTCCACAAAGGTGGCAGTGCTCTCTAGAAGATGTTTTCTAAATTTGTGGGTGTAATTTTGATTGTCACAGTAATCAGTTCAGAGGACACCCTTCCTTGGCTTTTGTCAGGCAAATGCCACAACAATCCTGCACAACAAAAAACTGTCCTGCACATCCCACAACTTTGGTCCTGTATGACTTTTAAAACATCCCACCAGGCATTCATATCGGAAAAAGGTCCATTTATAACCATCAAGGCCTAAATCCTAATAGCACTTTATATAAACACGATTCATTTATGCAGTTTTTTTTATTTTAATAATTTATTTTATTTTTATTATTTTTTTTTAAAAGAGAGAGAGACTGTTAAATTCTGGAGGGCAGTGGTGTCATCCTAGCTACTCACTGCAGTCTGGACACTCCTTGGCTCGAGATTCTTCCACCTCAGCCTCCAGAGTACTGGGACCACAGGCATGTGCCATTGTGTCCAGATCATTTTTTTTTTTTTTAAGAGACAGGGTCTCACCATGTTGGTCAGGCTGCTCTCGAACTCCCAATCTCAGGTGATCCACCTGCCTCAGCCTCCCAAAATGCTGGGATTACAGGCGTGAGCCACCGTGCCCGGCCATTTATGCAGTTTTAATATACATCGAATTTTCTAACACAATGACAACATAAATCAAATTTGTGTGTGTGTGTGTTTTTTGTTTTGTATTTTGTTTCTTGCTTTGTTTGGAATTTTACTAACAGATGTTCATCATTTCAGAAAACCATGTGACTGCTATAATGCCCCTTATGATATCTGGATTGCTAGTACAATGCTTTTTGATCAGATTCCATGTGCAGCTTTTATATTCATAGTGCCTCTACATCGAGGTAGGAGAATCTAACTGCACTGTCTTCTTGAGTACATACTGAAGCACATACCTACTGAAATACATTTTACTTGCTATAAATTATTTTACTTTATTTCTCCTTGGTATTTTTGGTAGACATTCTATCAATTTCTAAATTGTGGGTAGACAGGCTATATGACCATGATTTTCATTTCCTGACGGTAAATGGGGCATGGGACTGGACAGTTGAGAAGACGGCTGCATCAAGCAAGTGGTATGCAGTAGATAAGGTAAATGGTGGGTTTTGAAAACAGTCACCAAATATCCAATCTCTCATGCTCAAATCCCTCCATTTCCACTTGCAGGGATGAAGCACAAGTGTTTCCTGTACGAACTTTCAGCAAGTTAACAGTCACCTTCACCATTTTTCTAAGTTTTTTAGTCTAATTACCAAAACAGAGAAGAAGGCTGAGGGGATTCAGGGTGGAGGCCTTGCTGGAAATAAAGAAAAGTACATCTGGCCAAACTATGCCTGGTCCCCTCTCTCAGGAGCTTAAGTCAGGGAAGGGGAGTAGGAAGGTGAGGATGGGCACTGCCAACATCTGACCTCTCCCATCACTGGCAGGGAGGGGGTGATGCATGAGGCATGGACAGACCACCCAACAGGCAGAGGAGCCTTGGGTTCTAATACTGGCCACATAGCTTTCCAATGGCATAGATGAACCATGTAACCTTTACTTATATTCTCACCTTATGATATATGGAGAGTAAGATCTGTCCTCCTTCTTTCAGGGGATTTTTCTGAAGAAAAAAACCTGGCCGGGCATGGTGGCTCAGGCCTATAATTCCAACACTTTGGGAGGCCGAGGTGGGTGGCTCACCTGAGGTCAGAAGTTCAAGATCAGCCTGACCAACATAGCAAAACCCTGTCTCTACTAAAAATACAAAAAAAATTAGCCAGGCGCGGTGGTGGGCGCCTATAATCCCAGCTACTCGGGAGACTGAGGCAAGAGAATCGCTTGAACCCAAGAGTTGGAGGTTGCAGTGAGCAGAGATTGTGCCATTACACTCCAGTCTGGGAGACAGAGGGAGACTCCATCTCAAAAACAAAAAAGCCGGGGGGGATTTCTGCTTTGGCTGAAAAAAAAAGGAAAAAAGAAAAATCTAAACATCTTTGGATGTACCTGTCAACTATAAATTCCTATTCAAATGTAAGAGACTGATACTTATTTATTGTAAACTAATATTACCACTTTTTAAATATACAAAATGAACAGCAATACAAATTCTCAAAATAATGTTAACATATAAAAGTGTTTAAAAATGTGACAAGTCAAATTAAATTTTCTCAGACTCTTGGTTTTCACCTTCAGATTTTCTTATTTTGTGGATATTCGGTGAATACACACACACACACACCCCCCACATAGAGAGAGTAAAAACTAGAGACTAGAATAGAAGGAAAAAATACGAAACATATTGTATGCCTGGAGAAACAATACAATTTAAGAACAGAGTAAAATCCTAGCATTTTTAAGAGAATATAACCTAAGATCTTAGTGAATTCCCAAGGAAAAAGACAGAAATATTTATATTAGGTTTGACTTTCTCCCCAACACTACTGCAGTGGAACACTGAGTCTTATGTTCCTACGAATATCTTCATGCTTGTGTAACCAGGGATCTCTTCAGTTGCCAAACTATATTCCACTAGATTAGTTTTAGTTCCTACGCTCCCAAGGGACCCAGAAGTGTAACGGATTCAAGTCGTCTTTAATCCTGGAGTGTCCTTAAAAGAAAAATCCTCCATACTTTGGATAAACTGAAGGAGTCTCTCTTCCTCAGCAGTGAAAACAGCCTCCCATACCTGCTGGACTGAGTTCTGCTTATCTGCTCACCTCTTCGTGCCCAAAACCTATCACAGTGCCTGGCAGATAAAGATGATGAGTAAATACCTGCAGAATGTATCAATACACTCTGCAAGGAAACAGAACAAATCTCCCTGTCCCCACTAATTTTGTTGTTGTGTTGCACGTGGATGCTGGGCACTGGAATTGTAAGAGTCCCTGCCCTTGAAGAGCTTATTAAGTCTAGTTGTATTTTCAAATACAATGGCTTCAAAGACTTACACCCTGCAAGCAGCTACCTAATTTAGAAAAATGTAGGTGAAAGAGAAATCCAGTAGAAGACTGAAAAACCTAAGATAATCTATGAAACTAAATGTCAGGTTGATAGCAGTACACACAGTTTGCATCTCTGAGCATACTGCTGGGACAGAAACTCCAAGTTAAAGAAACAAGAGCCCTGAACTGCGATCTGCAGTCATAAATCTGTGTGTGTGCGCGCGCACACACACACACACACACACACACACCCCGCTCTGAGCAAACAAAAATAAAAAACAAACTACCTTATCTACACTGGAGCCACATTAGATAAATTAGGCTTTTGCAGAAAAGTGTTCTCGTACCCTAAAGTGAAATATACACAGTAATCTTGGATTCAGCTGAATAATTTTAGCATCCCTATCCTCCCATTAGTCACCTTTTCTAGCAATAAACACTTACTGAATCTGGTAACTGTCTAAATAAAATATTCTAGAAACTGTGTATATCGAAACCATGCAAGATAATTATTTTTCACAAAGTATTTAGTGCAGAATAAATTAATGTCTCTTATGCCTGTGCTTCAAAAATTAAAGTGAAGTAAGGCTTACTCTTGAACCAAGAAATAATTAACTTTTTTTAAAAGATCAACAGCAAACAAGCAAATAAACAACAAAACTTGAAAATTTTGCTAATTAACCTAACAGATACAACTTGAAAACTTTTTACTACATACTTAATTTCTGAAATGAAAAGGACCACTTATTTTCTGTATTTTTGTTAAAAGGCGCTGAACCTTGACCACAATTACTAATACTCAGAGATACTCTACTCGTTATGGTGTTGTAAGACCTTGAAATACTGTATATTTCTAAATACACAGTGCCTAGGAACTTGCTGAGATTCAGCCTGTGGAGGGGCTCAAAGGTACAAGGACAGAACAACAGCTGGAGGGCACTCTCCAAGGCTTCACGGTCTTGGTCTCAAGAAGACACAGATGATGAACCATGTACCTCAAAGCAATTCTTATGAGACATAACGGGAGCTGTTTGAGAAGCCAGCATTTGGGGACCACTTTTCTTCTTCCTTTCTGATTATATAGCAAGAAGTACCGAGATCAGGTTTCCAACCTCCCCAGACATGCAGATTATGGCTGGAGGTGGGGCAGAGTAAGTTGTATTTATAACGAAATATAAATGTTCTTTCTGCTTTTACAAAGTGCCAACTTCAAAGACTTTCTTTGCATTTATTAACCAAACTCCTCAAAATGTAACTGACATTTTAGACTATCCAGGTAATAAAACAGAATTTTAAACTAGAAAAAAAAATTTTTGCTTGTGAATGGACACAACTCTCCACTTCTTAATTCATGAGGTTTTTACCAACAATGCCCTCTTAGGAAAAGAGAGAAAAATACAGTTTCAGCTAGAAGGGTCCTAAAATGACTACGTTTTTATATAACTACACAGAGAGTTGAGGCAGTAACAATGTCAAGAAAAAGGTTCCCAGATACTTTTAGGATTTTAAATGTGAGCTCAGAGTAAGTACAAAAGGGTGGGAAAAGCCACTGTCAAGATGATGTAAATTCACTCTCTGCTTCTCCATATACAAAACTGTCTCTTTTAAGTCTGCATGGTCAGATTCATGTAAAGTGCAGATTTATGGAGACTAATCTTCTGCTTCTAAGAGTAAACAATCCAAACGAGGCTAAGAATACCAGGAAAGCTGGAAGCTGCAAAGGATTCAAACTGCTACATGTCCATAAAGTCACAACAGAACAGCTCCAGAGAAGGGTAATTTGGGGGAAACAAAAGGGAAAAGGCAGGAGGGGAGGCTTTGAAATTAAGTGCAATGGAGAGAACAATCAGGGATGTGATTAAGGTTGACCTACTAGTAACAGTACAGTTATAGAAAATACTCATATTTAAAGTCTTCTCCATATACCTCACAGAATGAAGATGTTCCTTCCAGAAGAGGAAACTTCAGACCTACAAATTTTTACAGGAAAATAAAGAGATTATGTTTTTAATTTGTGAGGAAATCCTTAAACAAGGCAAAAAAATCACAAACAAAAGGAATGATTAACATTAACCTACATTAAAATTTAAAATTATGTTCAAAGTTATGGTAAACAAAATGAAAAGACAAACCCAAGATTGGAAGATTTTTTTCAATGACTATTGCCAACAAAGGGCGGTAGCCAGAACATTAAAAGAAAGGAAGAAAGGGAGGAAAGGAAAGACAAAGAAGGAGAGAGAAGAAAGGAAGGAGGGAAAGAGAGAAAAGAAAAATCCTGCTGGGCGCAATGGCTCACGCCTGTAATCCCAGCACTTTGGGAGGCTGAGGCTGGTGGAGCACCTGAGGTCGAGACCAGCCTGACCAACATGGAGAAATTCCGTCTCTACTAAAAAAAAAAATACAAAATTAGCCAGGCGTGGTGGTGCATGTCTGTAGTCCCAGCTACTCCAGAGGCTGAGACTGGAGAACCACTTGATCCCAGGAGGCGGAGGTTGCAGTGAGCCGAGATCACGTCACTGCACTCCAGCCTGGGCAACAAGAGTGAAACTCTGTCTCAAAGAAAAAGAAAGGAAAAAGAAAAATCCTTCTACAAATCAGTAAGAAAAAAACAATCAGGCAGATGGGAAAAATGGCAAAAAATTTTACAAGAAAATAAACTAGAAATACGGTTAATGAACCTGAAAAGATGTTCAATATCACTAGTAATAAGGGGAAAACAAATTCAATTCACAGTAATATTCTATCTGACATCTATCCTACTGTCAGAGCTTGTTAAAATCTGACAATATTGAATGTTAGTTTCAATGTGAAAACCAGGAACTCACACTGCTGATCAGAGTGCAAACTGGTACAACATCTTTGCAAAGCAGATACGACAATGTGAGGTGAAGTCAAAGCTGTGCACCCCTAAAATTAACATTTCCACCCTTAGATACATACCCTACAGCAGCAGTCTGCAAACTTTTCAGTCTCAAAACCTCCATATATTCTTAAAAATTATTTGTGTATATGGTTATATCTATTAATATTTATTGTATTATAAATTAAAACTGATATTTAAAATATGAATTTGAAAGAACTTATGTTATTCATATTTTGATAAAAATACTGTGTTTTCCAAAACCAACAAAATTTAGTAAAATTTAGAATGACTTTGTTTTACATTTTTGCAAATCTGGTATGATAGAAGATGGTTGGGTTCTCCTATCTGCTCCTGCATTCAATCTGTTGCAGTATCACACATCACGTACCCTCTGGAAAACTCTACTGTAAGCTCCCATGCTGAGAGCATGAGAGAAAAAAAGGCAAAGAAAACCTTCTAAGTATTATTATAGGTTTCATCCTATGGACTCTTGCAAGGTCTGGGAACAGGAGGGAATGGTCCCCCAGAGGTATCCAGACCACACTTTGAAAACCATCTTTAAGAACTACATTTGCCTAGTGCGCACGCGCGCGCGCGCGCACACGCACACACACACACACACACACACACACACTACGGCACTATAACAACAAATTGAAAACTACCAAAATATTTACCAAATAATGGATAAAGTGTGTATTTATACAAGCGTATACCACAAGCAGCTTAAAATAAATGAACTAGAACTACATGAATCAATGTAACATCTCAAACGTTGTTCTCAAAAACAAGTTCACGGATAATAATTTACATAAAAGAAACTTTTATAAGTGCAAAATTTATACAAATTTCTAACCTATGGATAAATACCTATGTAGTAACAGTACAAAACCACATAGCAGAAATATAAACACTAAATGCGTCATGGAGGTGGTTATCTCTGGAGAGAGAAGCTGACAGAAGGGGACAGGATAGAGTACACAAAAGCCTCCTCCTACTGAACACTGGTATATTTTAAAAGAGATAAAAAAACATTTTTTTCTTTTTTTTTTTTTTTGAGACAGAGTCTTACTCTGTCACCCAGGCCGGAATTTACTGCAACCTTGGCCTCCCAGGTTCAAGCGATTCTCCTGCCTCAGCACCGGAGAAGCTAGGATTACAGGCATGTGCCACCAAATCTGGCTGATTTTTGTATTTTTAGTAGAGACGGGGTTTTACCATGGTGGTCAGGCTGGTCTCGAACTCCTGACCTCAGATGATCCACCCACCTTGGCCTCCCAAAGAGCTGGGATTACAAGCGTGAGCGCCGGCGCCCAGCCAGAAAAAATAATAAAAAACCGTAAAGGGTGCCAAAATGTTAAAATTTGTCAGAGCTAGAGGATTGCTTATATGAGTGTTCCTATTTATCTGTGTCTTTCTGTATATTGAAAATACCTCACAATGAGAAAGACAAAAAAATTATGCTCTACTCAGTTTTGGCAGATAAAAATCTCTCACTATGCTTCAATACTATCAGCCCAACCAAATTAAGTTCAAAATGTACTTTAATGCTAAATGTGCTCATAAAATACTTTTCATAAAATATCCTTTTTACAAGTGGGTTTTTGTTAAAATTCAAATACTAAAATACCTTTTGGATTCTATCTAAGGAATTATAAGAGTTACTTCAAGGAATTATTGTGCATCAAAAGTCCTAATATTGCTTGGCTGGTAAACTGCTGCTAACAGTGAAATAAAAAAAAATCAAAGACCTACAAACAACTCCATGTAAAAACAAAGTCCCCAAAGATTGTCTTTATTTCCTTCTAAAAATAAATTATTAGCAATTTGTAGTTGAATAAGTACAGAATTATAAGTTTTCAGAATAAAAACACATATTAATACAAGACTCAGAGAGGTATAAATTTGCCCCACCATGAGCTTACTTTTATAAATATTATGACATGAGGAAATGGCAACAAGCTGTCAATTTAATGCAACTAATTGTTTTCAAATTAATTTGTATTTCAGGCACATATTTGTTTTTCTACAAGTAACTGCCTCATTTAAATAAAGTAACAATTTTCAATAATTCTACCTACACGTTCCTAAGTTGTTCAAAATTTACTTGTTAAACCTTAAATTTAAGACCATAAACTTGGAGATTTTGTACACACACATCCATTTACTCTGTCAGTTAAACACTGATTCTCAGGGGAAAGGATGGTATGAAAACAAAACAAAGCTTTATCCCATCTTTTTTTTTTTTTTTACTTTTTTCCCCAAGTCAGACTATTTTCCTCAAATTTCAAATGAAATTAAAAGAGGACACAAGATTGAAAGGAGTGCAGGTTTTTAAAATTTTGAAAGTCTTAACTAAAAGATTTAGACTTTACTTTTACATTTTTCATTAATAACTCTTTAAAGTACTATTACTATACTGATTTGAGAGCAATCTCTAGTTTATATTTCCAATCAAATTTCATTTTTTAAGACATTGTCATGCTCATTGAATTCTAAAATCATGTTTGTTTTTTGTTTTGTTGTATTTTGTTTTCTTCACAAACACACATAATGCTTAGTGTATGCCAAGTACTGTTAATTCATTTAATTCTTAACCCTCTGAAGTAGGTACTATCTTTATTCCTATTTTATAGATGAGGAAAATGAGGCACTGATCACAAAATACATAACTTATTCAAGGTCCCAAAAGTTACAAATGGCAGAGTCAGGCTTCAAACCTAAAGTCTATACCAAAGGTATACTGAAATCATACTATTAAAAAAGCTTCCATTATTTCAGATTTTTCATATAATTACTCTTAATTTTTTGGCAACCAAAAGCAATCTGGTTTATTTTTGCTTTTTCCATAAAATAAAATGGCCAGATTTAAAAAGTATGAGGCAAAGGAAAGGGAGCTCTAGCGACCATTGTTTATGAAAATTAGTGGAGGGGAAACAGTAGAGAAGAACTGAGGAAGGAGAAAAAACATTCAGTTTAGGATAAAATTGTTTAGTGTTGCCTGAAGAACATGCAAGCAAAGGTATTTGGTAAGCAGGTGGATATGTCCGTTTCAGTCTTAAAGAGACAGGTCTGTGCTGGAGAGAAAAAATGGAGAACTCCAAAGAGCAAGTGAGTCTTGAGGGCTCAGCAGGATTCAAGAAATAAAGGGAGGAGGGCAACTTGACTTGCAAGGTGGCAAGAATGATGAGGAAAGGCAAAGAGATGGAAATGAACAAAGCAGGTTCAGGGCAATTAATCAGTTTTAAATTAAGCACAGGGTTCATGTTAGCAGATGCAATGAAATGCTGCATTAAGAGGTTTGTGGGGGGCAAGAATGTCACCTCAACTAGAATATGAAATCCTACAGGCAAAATAAGCCTGTGTTCGTGAGTTTTGTGCATTTTATAGAGTGTTCAAATGTCAGGCCCAAGCCTCACATTATATTTTTATTATAATGAAGTCCAAACCTATGAGACTTAACTGAAGATAGACTAAAGCTTTTACACTTTGTGAAAACATTTTAAAATACATTAATCTAAAAGATTATTAGGAGACTATTATTGTAAGTCTATTTAAAATATTTACATGCCTAAGAAGTTTTCAATCATTTTATATTCATACACATTTACCATTAGACACTTAGTATTCAATATATTAAAAAACATTTGCACACCTACTGTGGGCAAAGCACAACACATACAGGAAAGAGAGGGTATATTCCTGCACATTCTTGCCTGTCTATACTAAGGACCCTTGACATCTGCAAAGCTGACTGATGGAGGACATATTCATTCTACCATATTGATACTATTAATGTCAAGGAGGGAAACTTGCAAAGATTTTTGGTATGGTGAAATGTAAACTAAACCTTTCGAAAAGAGTGAGATTTGGCAGAAAGATATGGAGAGGGGAGTGGGCATTCAGGACCAAGAGAATGACTTAAGACAAAAATATTTGGCTATATCAATTTAGAATCATGCCATGTGCTGCTATATATGTGTTTTATTTACGACTTAATGGATATTTACAAAAGATTTGCCTTTCTTTCAAGTATTTTTACACTTAAAGTTTATTTAATAGGTAATCCAAGCACATGCGAAACATTTTTTCAAAAGTTCCAAAAAAAAAAAAAATAGTGAATGGTCTCTCCTAACCAAATAATCTAAAATATTCTAAGAAATTGCATTTATTTTAAACTATTTTAAACTTTAGACTTTCTTCTAATTTAGACTGGTATTTCCATGATTTATTGATTCCTAACCAGACAACTATAATATGATTATCTTTGTCCCATCCCCAAATGTTGCACCAAAAACATTACTGCTCTATAATTGGAATTCAAGATATACAGGAAAACAGGTTTTAAAAGAAAAAGCCTGGATCTCCCCCTTCAGGTAATATAGTTTTATTTCCTTTTTATAAGATAGAATTTTCTTCTGTATTCTGCCAAACTTCTGTTGAGTCAAATAACTTATCTAGTGACTGTCTTTTTAAAAAGACACACAGACAGACAGATAGACACACACACACACACACACACACACACACTCTCTCTCTCTCTCTCTCTCTCTCTCTCTCTCTCTCTGCAAATCCTTTATAATCTAGAAGCTTGAATCAGGGAACTAAAGTTAATCATGGCTACTTTATACATTACTAGATTATCAATTTAAGTGGTATATTTAGAATTGTAGTCTCCAAAATGGGGTTCATGTATGCCAAGACAGTGTATAAAGCAATATGTTGGGATGTAGGAGAAAATTACAACTTGCTTGGAATTGCTTTTTACTTCCGCCTTTCAAAATTTATATTCTAGGAAGCTTTATCATACACACAAGTCAATATATTGGCACATGTATAAAATTTATGAACATATTTTGGGGTGTACACTCAAATATATTTTGCTAATAATGGTATATAAAAAATAAACTTGAGAATTAAGCAGCTCAATACATAAGGTGATTATTTCTAAAATAAATAAATATAAGGCCATGTGTGGTGGCTCATGCCTATAATCTCAGCACTTTGGAGACTGAGGTGGGTGGATCACTTGAGGCCAGGAGTTCCAGACCAGCCTTGCCAACATAGAAAAATCTCGTACCTCCCAAAAATACAAAAATTAGGCGGATGTGGTGGTGTGCACCTGTAATCCCAGCTACTCAGGAGGCTGAGGCAGGAGAATCACTTGAACACGGAGGCAGAGGCTGCAGTAAGCTAAGATGACACCACTGTACTCCAACCTGGGCGACAAAGCAAGACTCTCTCAAAAACAAAACAAAATAAAAAACAAATGCATTGAGTTTCTACAGTACATGAAATGCTAATTTGGGTTGAACAGACAGAGAAAGCAAATTGTAAAAGGGAAAGATCAATGCAGGGCTAGCCTGCAAATTTTTAGAGGAAAAGTAGGTAGCTTATTTTTTGAAATGTGATTATTTTCAACCATGTTACTGCTAAAAGAGTTACTGAAATGAAGCATATAAATTGTGGTTGAAGAGGTGGACCCAGAAGTCAGACTGCCAGCTTTAAACCTTGATTCCACCAATTACTTTTGGGAAGACTAAATCACTATGTGTAAAGCACTGTTCAGCATCTGGTACATCAGTAGTCAAAAAGGTTAATAATAATAACTAGTATTAAATAAAAAGGACACCTTTTTTTCTCTTTTCTAGACGGAGTCCCCCTCTGTTGCCTATGCTGGAGTGCAGTGGCACAATCTCAGTTCACTGCAACCTGTGCCTCCCAGGTTCATGTGATTCTCCTGCCTCTGCCTCCTGAGCAGCTGAGGTTACAGGCGTCCGCCACCACACCCATCTAATTTTTGTATTTTTAGTAGAGATGGGATTTCACCATGCTGGCCAGGCTGGTCTCGAACTCCTAATCTCAGGTGACCTGCCTGCCTCGACCTCCCAGACTGCTGGGATGATAGGCATGAGCTACTGAGCCTGGTCCAAAAGAACACCATTTAAAAAACAGTTGCTTTCTATAATAATGAGAATGAAACAGCCGAATCATGTTTTAATTCAACATGACCTTTGAAAAGATGCTTTTTGGGACTAACTGAAATATATTGGAACAAATGGCTTTTTTCATTCTTTTTTTACCCCCAAAATTCCCCTCGGTGTCACTCCCATGGACTATTTTGTCTTGGAACAGCTAATGTAAATTAAACAATGTCATCCTTAGCCAAACGGATACAGGAATAACTGTATACAGTATATCTTCTTGGCTTCACTTTCATGTGGAACATGTGTTTACATTTTGACCTTTTGTCTTTTTTTTTTTTTAATTAAGAAACATTTTTAAACAGCAGCAACTGGAATGACTTTTTTTTAGTTTCCAAACATATTAAGTACACAATAGGCAGAGCCTACTGCTGAAACATTTATAAATGTTATACCAACTGTTTATAGTTGGTTTTCTTAAATTGTTTTGTTGTCATGTAAGCCATGACCTGAGAATTTTAGCTCAGATTCTTTCTACAAAATAATTACATAATGAAGCAGTCTGAGTCATTTTGAATTTATGAAGCACAAAATTCGCGCCTATAAAATGATGAGCATCATAGTGAGGTTTTTATAGCAGGGTTTTGTGACTCTCCCAAGTACAACTAGATGAGATAAGACTGGAAGGAGAAGAACAGGACCAAGAACACAGTAACAATTCATCCAACTCAGAAAAATCGCTGTATTCTTGTTTCTTTTCCATTGTTTCTTCTTAAGCAAACAATAGGAAAATACAGTCTAATATTAGATTTCACTTCACTGAAAAAGAATCAAAGAGCAAAAAAGCCTGGAAATTCTGAAGACAACAGTACTTTTCTTTAGCCCAGTCTTTTAAACCTTATCTATCAACTTGATGGAAGACAGAAAAAATTCATATAAGTTCATATAAATAGCGCACAAAATGTTGGCAACAGTTCTATGAATAAAATCAAATTTATAAGGCCAAAACCTACCAAATTTGGGTAAGAAACTTCTCTGTCTCTCACCTGCCCCATCTATTAACAAAATTGATCACACATACTATCTATGAGGCCATCTCTGACAAAAGGATGGTGTCTTAACAAGTCTAGGCAGGGCGCAGTGGCTCACTCCTCTAATTCCGACACTTTTGGAGGCCGAGACAAAAGGAATGCTTGAACCCAGGAATTCAAGACCAGCCTGGGCAACAAAGCAAGACCTCATCGCTACCAAAAAAAAAAAGTCTAAAGAGAGTAAATTTTAGAACTAATCATTTCTTAAAATAATAAAAATGTCGGCTCTCAACAAATATTTGTACAGTAAATGAATAAATACAATATCTTAATTTCCAACTCTTCACAGATTCCTTCTGATAGGCCATCCCAGATTTCAGCACTTTCTGTGATTCTCCACACTTCTAAAGTAGACGCTACATGAGTCACTTCAGTCTCCTTTACCGAATCGCTCACCTTAAAATATTCCATCAATCCTCAACCCCCACTGTAGGACTTTATTGCTACTACTCCCAACAAATGACTTTCTTGATGGGTCATAAAAAATCCCAAATGGATGGATTCGAAGGTCTCCTGTTTGTATTTGCACAGCTGAAAAAGAAACACAACTGTTTTTCAACATAGCTGTCAACAAAATCCTGACAGCTAGAAATTTACTGGAATCCATGGAATGAGATTTGCAACAATAAAATAATCATTCAACATTCACTCCTGTTCTACCTAGACACAGCACATCAATGTATGTGCATCCACAAAAAAAAAAAAAAAAAAAGCTGGTAACTGTCTTATCTAAAATAAGCTAAATGGTTTGATTTTTGATAGGTAGAAAAATTAAAGTACTCATGGTTCAATTTCTGTTTAGTTGTTTCCATTGCATGTCTTCAGACAAAGTGTAAGTCACTCATGCAAGCCTTCACAACTGGTTGTACTTCTCTCTTGCTCGCTCCCTCCCTCATTCTCTCCTGACTTCATTACCTTTCTCCCTTTACCTCCCTTCGTCCAAAGCCCAAAGTAATAGATGGATAAGAGAAGAAAGGACACTATTTCAAGTTTTTTGGTTTCCCAATTTTAACCCCTAAAGCAATCCACTTACTATTACTAGTAAAACGAACAATGTTCTCAATTTCTGCTTTGAAAAGCACAATCACCATTTCTAACTCAAAATAATTTTTATATCTTTTCTGATGCTCATAACTAAAATAATGGTTCCAATGTTTTAGCCATTCTCATGAATGATGTAATCCATTTCAGGAGGATTTAAAACGACCATTTAAATTTCTAATAGCCAAAAACTATAAAGTGTCATTAATTACAAAATCCTGGGGCTCTTAGCTACAAATTATGAGTTGAAAGGATATGGATTTTATTACTGTGTAACATGAAATCCCAAGTAAAACTGCCACATAAGCTCATTTCCTACTTCCTCTCTCCAAAGAAGTGCAATATTGGATTCATTTCCATAAAATACAACGAAATTGCTATTGTGCAAAAAAAGTATATAGCTCTGTAAGATTGTATGTCAATGATATCATTTATTTAACACATTGTCCTAAGGGCCTTTCAAATACTAACCCATTCATCCTTGTAACAGCCTTATAAGGGAAGTATTATTAACATATAATAAGTCAATGTTCCTAGCACAATGCATCACACATTTTAAAAAGTCTGAATTTAAGTTAATCCAAAAAAATTACCTTTACATACATTTTTCAAACTAAAAAAACGTATTTACAAGGCTAACAATATATTAAAAGGACATTTTAACTTTTAGTCAGTTGTACTGACTATAATGACTATATAACTACAACCACTCAAATTTATTTAGTTGTATGGTGGTAACCACATCCCATAGATGAGAGCAAACAACTGGCTGCTTTGTCTCATAATAATTTTTAGTGGGTACAGCGAAAGAATACATTTTTTTAAAAAACACATAGAGGTTAGCCTAATAAATTGGCCAAAGCAACTTTTTCTTTTTTTTTGAGACAAAGTCTCTGTTGCCCAGGCTGGAGTACACAGATGTGATCATGTCTCACTACAGGCTCTTCAAATTCCTGGGCTCAAGCAATCTTCCCATCTCAGTCTCCAAAGTACTCAGGACCATAGACGTATGCCACAATGCCTGGCTAATCTTTGCATTTTATTGTAGAGATGGAACCCCACTCTGTTGCCCAGGCTGGTCTCAAACTCCAAGGCTCAAGCAATTCTGCCGCCTCAGCCTCCCAAACTGCTGGCATTACAGGCATGAGCCACTGCACCTGGCCAAAATGCAACAATTATTTAAAGCTATGACTATTCTACGATTTCCTGCTATAAGTGAGACCATAAACTCAACAGACAATAGAGTGAGCCAGTTACAAACATCTCCAAAGCATATACCTGGGAAGTCAATCTTGCCCTTACTGTTTTACCACCACCTCATTTTAGGAAGACCACATAAAACATTTCAGATTTCTGACTTGTTGTCAAGTTACAATGAAGCTTAGATCTTCTAATACTGTATTTAACAAAGATGAAGAATATCTTCTCATAATTCTCTAAGAAAACTTCAGACACATGAATTTTTTTCTCAATTCTCTTTCAATCATTTCTTCTCATGATGTATAAGTTTATTCTCTTAATTTCCCACCAGTCCATCACCATAAGCTCTAACTTTACAATATTTTGCTTGATCTTAAGGATGTTTTGTAAATTCTCCAAATTCCCTTTGATTTGGTTTTTACCAAAAGATTCCAATAAGACCGGACATGGGACAGAGTTAAGAGGATTAAGTCATAGTTATTACACGGTAAATTGTAATTTATTACCTTTGATATGCTTGTCTTACGGGGTATGATTCTATATATTTGGTATGTGTATCTTATTTTTGGTATGTGTATCTACTGTGAACTCTAGATCTTTTTCTTCTATAATACAGAAAATCAGCTCTTTATTTTATATCACAGTAGCTATTTTTTCTCCCAGATTGACTACTCTGCACGTGCCCATGTGTAGTTAATTTTGTTTCTGATCACTTTTTCATTTATCAGAGTAATCTAAATGGTATTTACTTCATTTTTAGTTTCAGCAATTCCACTGGAGAAATTATTGAGCAACACAAGATCTCCTGATGATGCCTATATAAAATCATTACCCACAGATTTTACTCCAAACTAATACTGATGCAACGCTGTAGCCTACTATAAACCCTTCTAAGAAATTCAAGGCCTAGGGATGCTACCCTTTCAGACTGAACATGTCAAACTGTATTTGCTTTCTCTAGCACGGGGAAGAGGGAGGCAGAGTAGATGCCAAGAGGTTTCCATTATGACTTCTTTCTGGACTTTGAGAGTTTCCCTAGAAAGGGTCACCATAAGCCATTATCATTCTAACACCTAAAGCTTGCCCTTTTGACAAGTATTGAGAGTAAATGGAAAGTAACAATTAGAATTGATAGGATTGGAATAGGAGAGGGAAAGGAGAGCTATTAGAAGAGGAAGGGATCCTTTGGAAAGGTAGGAAAGAAGACCACATTCACCCATCTGACTGTTTGGTCTAGTGCCACCTACGGCCATGCCACCTGACCCTCAAAAATCAATGAGCCCTGGCCAGGAAACATTTTTCCAGCTAACTGCAGGTGCCTGGCTTATTTGATTAAACCACCACATTACAAGGTGAAGGTCATATGCTTGATCCCTATGTCCATCAATGGGCACTAACTCCAACCTGTCATAAATACCATCACTTATGTTAAAGAGGCTCACGAGAGAGGATATAAACCAACGATGCAAATCCATCACCATTACTGAAAAAATAACCAGGGAAATCCTGACTTGTGAGTCAGCCCACAGAACAAATTCCATTTAAGAACTCAACCTTATGATCCTGGGCTTCAAGGTTAGACAGATAAGACTAAGAAATCAGGCTCCACTACCTAGTTGTTTTATGTGTGATCTTGGACAAGTTAATAATGTTTTGGAGCCTTAGCAATAAAACACATTAAGGATCCCAAATAGAGCTGGATATATAAGGGATACTCAGGTTATAGTAGCTCCAGCCCCATCTGGAGATATAATCTGGTAGTCAAGAGCACAGGGATGAAGCCAGGTCCACCTATATCCCAATCTTGATTTTGCAGCACACTAGCTGTGAAACACCGGGCAAGTGATGGCCTTATCTTTCTCATAAAGCTGAGATTTTAAAAATAAAGCATTCAGACAGCACACGGGAAACATCAATTAATGACAATTATGTTTTCATTGTTAATAAGAAGATAATATTATCACTATCTGTAAATGTTTTCCAAAGTATAGGCATGGAACTACTGATAATAGAATGACCTGGGATGTCTATTGAGGGGTAAAAAAAGGATACCATGTCCCATCTCAACCTATTCAAAAAAGCTCTCCAAAAATGGTACAGGGTAATGGTCATTTCTGAATCAAACGTCCTTGAGATGCCTATGAAAATTTCAGAATTATTGACCCAGCAGGTCTTGTACTGTATCATAGTAAATTAAGACTTGTTTTCCAATCCTTATTCTTTACTATGCCAGAATTGCCCAGTCTCTGGGGTTTTTTTGTAATGTGGCACATTTCTAGGCATAAATGTCAAACTAATAAGCTCATAATTTTTAGGCTCACTCCAGTTTTTTCCCCCGAATGGTACGGTAATATTTTGACTTGTTTTCTTCTGACCAGAGGTCAGCAAGCTATGGCCTTGATCTGCAGCTAGTTTTGTACAACTCCAACCCTCAGAAGGCGTAAGTGTTAAAAAAAAAAAGAAAGAAAGAAAGAAAAGAAAGAAGAAAGGAAGAAGAAGAAGAAGTATTAGTAGTAGTGATCAAGACCATACATTGCCCACAAAGTCTAAAACATTTACTATCTGGCCTTTACAAGAAAAGCTTGTCAACCACTTTGTAGCCTATAATTAAATGTTTTTCAACTTCAGGTCTCAACACAATTTAAAATAGAAAGAATTGATTCAAATAGGAAATATCAAAAAGCGCTGCATCTGACATAAGAAGTACCTGTACTATTGCCAAAGTTTCAGTTGTACACATGTATGTGCCTCCTGGATAATGATCAAATTGTATCTGGTTGCAGTCAAAAAGTTTTAAAGTCCTTGGGGTTGAGGCTGGGAAGTAAATAGAGCAATTGTTTAACAAGGTTAACTTGTTTAAGTCACATTGAGCAATTTTTACAGTAAAGGTGGCTTGGAGACTGTAAGGCCATATAAAATGATCCCTGCTGTTCAGAAGTTAACAGCTTATTTCTTCACTACAAAATGAAAATTAAATCTCTTCTGTGCACAATATATTGTTATAATAAGAAAATGGAATCGTCAATGGAAAGTACTTCAAATTTATTATACAAACAAAAGATTTTGATTATATTAACAACATATCCTACAGAACATATACAAGATCTTTACCAAGTCCCTTAGTTCCTAGTTTTCTCCTTCTGGGAAAAGAGTCCTTTTTTTCCCTTTGGTGTGTGTGCATGAACATGTGTGCATGCGTCGAGAGCATAAAAGGAGTATTAGATACCTTTGCCCTTTCTGTCATCCGTTACTGGCTGCTGCTTCTTATCTATTTAAAACATGCATTCTTTCATCTTTCTCTTGTTTCTGGTAAGAAAATCATTTGATTCGATTCTTGTGCAAAAACAACAATTAAGACTATGATTATCCTCTTGGGAAAACATTTAAAAGTCCAAAATTAAAATTGTAAGTAACAAGCTTCACTTTTATCTTCATGGAACACTAATTTCCAGGGTTTCTGGGATTGATTTAGACAAGCTAAAAACATATTAATTTTATAACCTATTTCAACATGTAATCCCGCAAAGAAAAGAAACAGCTTCCTAGGAGCATACACAAGGAAATCAAATGACACTTTTAAAGGTTTTCATTTTATGAAATACATTGCGGACACACAAACCACAAGCAGTGTAAATAAATAAAAGCTGGTGCAATGGTGCATGCATGTTTGCCTTACACCACAAAGAGAAAACACTTGCACATTGCACTCCATGGTATTTTAGCTTGGGTTGCTATAAAAATGGGATTTGGGCATGTTGTGTAAATACAGGGGGCTGTAAATGAGGGTGTGTGTCTGGGTGTGTTAGGGAAAGAGGGTTGTAAGCAAAAGGGGTGGGACTTGCCAGGAGCAGCTATTTGAGAAAATTCCTTTTTCTTTCCCATTCATTCTTTCTAGCTCTACTGTCTGGCACAGTCCTTACAATTACTCACTGGCTTTTCATTCTAAAGACAACCAACAAGCCTTCAGAACTTCCTACAGTGTTTTTCTCATACACTTTAAAAAAAATAAAGCACCAAATAATTCAATATGTGCTTTATATAAAAAGCAAACCATTAACCTGTTTCCTCGTTCCAAAGACCCCCGTGGGTTTCAGACTAATAGGATCCTTTGTTACATGTCCAAAAATAACACAACATGGTATTGGTAAATTGGAAAATAATAGACAACTCTTATCTAAGGATGTCAGAGCTATTGGCCATAAATTTTGTTCTGCCCCAGTGAGTCCAATTTCAAGGTTCTTTCAATGAATCTACCGTCCTAACAACAGTAAAGCCAATCACATTAAACACCGTTCGCCTTTTCTCTTTCGACATTCCATTAATACAAGGGCTGAAAGAAGACGCCAAGTGGGCCAGTTTCTTTATGCACAATGGTATCCTCCAAACGAAATACCTCCAACCACAGCGAA
Source organism: Aotus nancymaae (assembly GCF_030222135.1). Classification (NCBI taxonomy): domain Eukaryota; kingdom Metazoa; phylum Chordata; class Mammalia; order Primates; family Aotidae; genus Aotus; species Aotus nancymaae. Next base: position 51,219,317 of record NW_026988413.1, read on the forward strand.
AGTTGTCTTTCTAGCAGATGCCCACCCCAACCGGCCCAGGCAGAGAGGGCAGACGGGCAGAGGAAAGCGTAACCTCCCAGCTCTCCCACCTCCAGAGGAAGGGAAGAGGGTATGACAAGGGAGCAGAGTAGGAAGGTGGGCGAGTGGGAGAGACAGAAATGGATGCTGAGGGAGTGGGCGAGATGGGAAGGTAGAGAAAGGTGGAGAAGGCGTGGAGAGATAGGTGCGCACAGCAGCAGGATCCGAGAGCACAGCGGGGAGCGGTAGGGGACAGCGAGGGGGTCCGGGGGCGCGGAGGGGGTCCGGTCCTCACCATTGAACGCCCCTGCGTCTGCGGGCGCCGCCTCCTCCTCCTCCCCGTCCTCGGAGTCGGAGTGCATGGGCTCCTCGGCGAAGTTGACCCCCTTGCTGGGGGTGCCGCCCCCGGCAGCCGCGCCCGCGTCCCCCCAGGTCCTGCCCTCATGGCTGAAGCGCGCGGTGCCTTTGCGCTCGTTCTCCTGCTGCAGGCGCGTGAAGTGCTGCAGCGCGAACTCTAGCAGGTCCGCGGGCTGGTGCCTCAGCACCTCCACCGTGAAGCCCTGCAGCAGCTCCGTCAGTCCCGCCGGGATCTCGATGCTCATCCTGCCTCCCCGGCGGCAGGCGCCCGGGCGCCGCCCTCACCCCCTCCCCGGCCCGGCCTCGGGCCCCGCGGCTGCCGAGCGAGCGCCGACGGCGCTGGCGGCGCTACCGGCTGCGAGCGCGGCGCACTGGGCCCCGGCGGCCCGGCTGGCCCGGCCCGCGGCTCCCGGCGCGCGGCTGCTCCGTGTGGCGGCGGCGGCTGAGCGAGCGCGGCCCCGGGAGGGCTGGCAGCATCTCCTGCTCCTCCCGGTCCCGCCGCGGCCGCGCCTCTCCCCCGCCCGGTCGCCCCGCCCCCGCCCCGCCGCGGCGCGCGGGAGGGGGCGCGGGAGAGCGCGCCCACGTGACCCCCGGAAACCATGGCAACCTCCGCCGGCGGGCGCCGCGCACTCGCGGCTCTGACCGCGCCGGGGTGGAATGCGCTGGCGGGCGGCGCGCCGAGGGCTGCGAGGCCCCCGCGAGGCCGCCTCGGTGTCCACCTGTCCGCGTGTCCGGGAGCTTGCTGGCCACTCGCCCCGCTTCCCACGCAGAGCTGGTGCCAAGCGATTTGTCCTGAAACTTCAGCCTCCACCTTAATAGTGGCATTTTATTTTCCTTTTAGAATCTAGTTGCATGATAATTGTTAATGTCCTTTGTTTGAAGTCTTATGGTGGTACTGGTTCTCTTTTGGACAAAGAAATGCTACCCCATCTTTGTGACGTCTTTCTTTTTCTTCCACCACATTTTATCCAGCCTTTTCTCATCCATCCTGTTTATTATGTTTTGCCTTATTGATGCTATTTCGTTGTACGCTCCGTGCATTTACTATTTATTGAGACAAAGGCACCATTTATTGAGAGGTATCTATCGAAGTTAGTTGATCTCCTTCAAATAGGATAGTGCAGGGTGAGGCGCTGATTATTTTAAAACTTCATACTTTGAAGATTTTGACTTTATCTCCAAAAATTGAAACACTTCGGTATAAAGAAAAATAGAATTACGAATGTGTGCTTTTAAAGTAGAAGTCTTTGACTTTGAAACTAGGCTTACTTTGCAAATGTTTACAATTTTGAAGTAGAAATAATTGACTTTTGTCAATTAAATACTATTTAAGTACGCATACTTTATTTTCTACAATTACCATATCATTGTAAATAAAATAGTTTAAGAGCAAGCTCGCTTGGTTATTCTGATTTATCTTCCCACCCACGGAAGAGTAAACACATGACTGAGGAAACTCAAAGACTAGAAATCAGAGATGTAACAAACTAGGCCCTTTTGTAAAAATGGATCTTGATGTTAACCGTTTGTTAATGATGCATCCTATATTCACTCCGTGAGCCAATGTATTTTTCTATTTTCATTTCTTATCAACTTCATAGTAATAATGTTGTTTTTAAATATATAGTAATAAAGAGCTTCTAATTGTGTCAAACATTTTAAGAATTAAACTTTTATAAAATATAATGAGCGCGGTGGCTCAAGTCTGTAATCCCAGCACTTTGGGAGGCCAAAGCGGGCGGATCACCTGAGGTCGGGAGTTGGAGACCAGCCTGACCAACATGGAGAAACCCCGTCTATACTAAAAATATGAAATTAGCCGGGAAGCTGAGGCAGGAGAATCACTTGAACCCGGGAGGTGGAGGTTGCGGTAAGCCGAGATCGGTGCATTGCACTTCAGCGTGAGCAACAAGAGCTAAACTTAGTCTCAAAAAAAAAAACAGTGAGCCTCACATGTCACTGCTTGGAGCACAATGTTAGTACTACTCTCTACCATGTAAGCATTATTATTTTTATGGATCTGGTAATCTAAGATTCATGTGTATCACTTGTCTTCATTTGTGATAATATTTGTATTAATTATGATTAGCATTGCTCACATGTGGCAGAAAATGCAAAATGAAATAGCTTAAGATAGAATTGTACTTCTCTGGAATGTAAATGTGGACAGTTCAGGGTTGGTATGGTGCTCCATGATCATCAGGGACCCACGTTCCTTCCAGCTCATTGCTCTGTGATCCTGTTTGTGATTCAAGATGGCTCCTCCAGGGCCAGTCATATTTTAGCTAAGGGGAAAGTGGAAAAGAGAAAGGAAGCTCCCATCCCTTCCCCAAAACACATACTCTTTAAGGACACTTCTAGGAAGTTAAACACACCAATTCCTCTTCTGTTCTCTGGCCCAGAATTTAGTCAACATGGCCACACCTGTGGTGTGGCAGACTGCATTTTCAAAGATGACTACACCAGTATCTCCTACAGTGTGGCATGGCCACTATCCAGTAATGAATTGAAGTCTTACTTCCCCTCCCCTTGAATCTGAATGTGCTTGTGATTTCTTTGACCAATACAGAGCCTCATAGAAGTCAAGTCAACATGACAGAAGCCAGCGCTGTGCTGGATGCCCTGGCTGAAGTCTTGTTCCACAGAATCTGAGAACATGATAAAAAGGTTGTTTTAGGCCTCTAGCTTTTGAGGTAATCTGTTACACAACAAGAGCAACTGAAACACACGGCTATTAGGAAAGTTTGGAAATGTAATCTTTATTTTGAGCAGTCATGCGCCAAGTAAACATTTGGGGATTAAAAAGAACCAAGTCGGGTCGGGTGCATTGGCTCACGCCTGTAATCCCAACACTTTGGGGGGCCAAAGAGGGAGGATCGCTTGAGCCCAGGAGTTCGAGACCAGGCTGGGCAACATAGAGAGACTCCATCTCTACAAAAAATACAAAAATTGGCCAGGCTTGGTAGTACACATGTGGTCCTAGCTGTTCAGGAGGCTGAGGTGGGAGGAGCACCTGAGCCCAGGGAGGTCAAGGCTTCAGTGAGCTGTGGTTGTGCCACTGCACTCCAGCCTGGGTGATGGAGTAAGACCTTGTCTCAAAAAAAAAAAAAAAAAAAACCAAGTCTGGTGATAATTATCAATCTCTGCCAGAATGTCTAACACCTTTTCCTCAGGAATGACAAAATAAAAAAGCACTACTTTTCCAAACATTAATGAGGGCCATATCTTGTTAATGCCCTTTTGTGTTTCCAAATTCATTTATTTCTTTTTGTAGATTTATTATATGAAGCATGACAGACAGCTCTCTGTCATCAGCCACAATGCCAAGGTTGTGTGGTTCTCATTTCTTTAAGAATATGGAAGTGATTCAAGCATGAAATGCGTAATTAGATTAGATGACCTATATAGTCTCTTTCATCCTGAGAGATTTACAATAGTCTAATACTAAAAGAAGACGTCTTGGACTTAAAACATATTTGCAAACAGCTCTCTGGTAATTTTTATTTCCATCAGTTGTTAAATCAATAACCATGACCTGAAAAAGTAAAGCTTAGTCCTGATATTCCCATTATGTTAGCATTGTTCTCAGAACAGATGTTCACTTCTCAAATCATAGTCTCGCTTTTATTCACTACCACATAACCTTTTTGGTAATATTGTATGATTTCTTTTGCTTTCATTTTCGGAATGTTTCATTTTGAACCTTTTGAACAGTGGCTTATGGGAACTATGTATCTCATATTCTTTAAAAGAACATCACTGATATTGATTCTTTGGTTGTGGATTTACAAAGCAATTTGTACAAATTTCTCAGAGACTCAGACTGGAAGCAATGGCAAAAGAACCCTGAGAGCTCAGCATTGAAATGAAAAGAGTGCTGCCAAATATGTTTTCACAGCAGGAAATTAAACAGATACATCAACTTGCTTATATGTAATAGCCAGGAAACAAGACAACAGCAAGGACAAAACCAGTGGTTTGGTCAAGCAGTACAGAATCATAACTATGACCAATCAATCATTCAGCATTTTCTATCAATAGTTAATGTTTCCTGATCAAATCTCTTTGATGCAAGAAATATATACCAACTCAAGAAAAAAAAGGAGCCAATTGAGAGGATACAGGGCCTGTGCTTGCCCAAGGCTGACTGATCATCAGCCTCAGTTTTACATACCTTTAGCATTTCAACAATGACTACAGTTTCAGTGTCTCTGATTCATATTCTCAAGAGAGAATCAGGCTAGTTGGTCTTGACCTTTTAGTAGATTGCTTGGCCTTGACTGAGGTGGTCTAGTAAGTGTGACCAGTAGGGTGCCAGATAAGGAAGTGTTCAGGTAGTGTAAATACGTGATAAGCCCTGCCTCTTCAGCAGAGAGGAAAGTCCCCAACACTGGGGACTATAAGTGGTGTAGGTACCTCATAACATATCTGCTAGAAGTTGGTCACCTCGTAGCCTGAAAATCTTACAGACATTTGGACTAAGAGTAAGTAAAATGTTTAATCTCTACGTGCAACTTTGCAAAGGATTGCCTCTAGAAGACTAGGGGTTCTCAAATTTTACCAAGCATCTGAATCACCTGGATGGCTGCTTAAAACACAGTTGCTGGGCCCTACCCCTAGAGTTTCAGATTCAGTAAGTCTGAGGTGGGGCCCAAGAATTTGCATGTCTGTCAAATAATCAGGTAGGCTGTGGGTTTGGGGACCACACTTTGAGATCCACTATGCTAGATTCACTAAGGAAGAGTTTATATTCATGCTAAATAGGAAGCTGCTTGATGAAACTTTTTTTGCTTAATATCAAAGCATATCTTTGGCTAAATCAGGATGAAATGCATACTCATTATTCTCCTTTAAGGGATCTTGCAAAGTTAAAGAGATTCTAAAAAAGCAACAAAGAATATGTCCTTAAATATCACATTTCATAAATAGAATATGAGTTTTCTATTAAGGACCAGGTCAGACACAGAAGTTTATCTCTACTCCACTAAAATAATGGCTAAAAGAACACAGGAAAACTCAAAGAACAAAAAGAATGAGAGAACCACAATAAAAATTAAAAATAATTTTTAAAAGATTTTTATTACACTTTAAGTTCTGGGATACATGTGCAGGACGTGCAGGTTTGTTGCATAGGTATACACATGCCATGGTGGTTTGCTGCACCCATCAACCCGTCATCTACATTAGGTATTGATGCTAATGCTATCCCTCCCCTAGCCCCCTACCCCCCGACAGGCCCCAGTGTGTATGTTCCCCTCCCTGTGTCCATGTGTTCTCGTTGTTCAACACCCACTTATGAGTGAGAATATGTGGTGTTTGGTTTTCTGTTCTTGGGTTAGTTTGCTGAGACTCTTGGTTTCCAGCTTCATTCATGTTCCTGCAAAGGACATGAACTCATCTTTTTTTATGGCTTCATAGTATTCCATGGTGTATGTGTGCCACATTTTCTTTATTCAGTCTATCATTGATGGGCATTTGGGTTGGTTCCAAGTCTTTGCTATTGTGAACAGTGCTGCAATAAACATGCGTGTGCATGTGTCTTTATAGCAGATTGATTTATAATCCTTTTGGTATATACCCAGTACTGGGATTGCTGGGTCAAATGGTATTTCTGGTTCTAGATCCTTGAGGATTCGCCACACTGTCTTCCACAATGGTTGAACTAATTTACACTTCCACCAACAGTGTAAGAGTGTTCCTATTTCTCCACATCCTCTCCAGCATCTGTTGTTTCCTCACTTCTTAATGATCACCATTCTAACTGGCATGAGATGGTAACTATTTGTGGTTTTGATTTCCATTTCTCTAATGACCGGTGATGATGAGCTTTTTTTTCATGTGTTTGTTGGCCGCATAAATGTCTTTTTTTGAGAAGTGTCTGTTCATATCCTTTGCCCACTTTTTGAAGGGGTTGTCTGGTTTTTTTCTTGCAAATTTGTTTAAGTTCTTTGTAGATTCTGGATATTGGCCCTTTGTCAGATGGGGAGATTGCAAAAATTTTCTCCCATTCTATAGGTTGCCTGTTCACTCTGATGATAGTGTCTTTTGCTGTGCAGAAGCTCTTTAGTTTAATTAGATCCCATTTGTAAATTTTGGCTTTTGTTGCCATTGCTTTTGGTGTTTTAGTCATGAAGACTTCGCCCATGCCTATGACCCGATGGTACTACCTAGGTTTTCTTCTAGGGTTTTTATGGTTTTAGGTCTTATGTTTAAGTCTGTAATCCATCTTGAGTTAATTTTTGTATAAGGTGTAAGGAAGGGCATAGTTTCAGTTTTCTGCATACAGGTAGCCAGTTTTCCCAACACAATTGATTAAATAGGAAATCCTTTTCCCATTGCTTGTTTTTGTCAGGTTTGTCAAAGATCAGGTGGTTGTAGGTGTGTGATGTTATTTCTGAGGCCTCTGTTCTGTTCCATTGGTCTATATACGTGTTTTGGTACCAGTACCATGCTGTTTTGGTTACTGTAGGCTTGTAGCATAGTTTGAAGTCAGGTAGCATGATGCCTCTAGCTTTGTTTGTTTCGCTTAGGATTGTCTTGGCTATATGGGCTCTTTTTTCGGTTCCGTATGAAATTTAAAGTAGTTTTTTTTTCTAATTCTGTGAAGAAAATCAATGGTAGCTTAATGCAGATAGCATTGAATCTATAAATTACTTTGGGCAGTATGGCCATTTTCATGATATTGAGTCTTCCTATCCATGAGCATGGAATTTTTTTCCATTTGTTTGTGTCTTCTCTTATTTCCTTGAGCAGTGGTTTGTAGTTCTCCTTGAAGAGGTCCTTCACATCCATTGTAAGTTGTATTCTTAGGTAGTCTATTCTCTTTGTAGCAATTGTGAATGGGAGTTCACTCATGATTTGATTCTCTCTTAGTCTATTATTGGTGTATAGGAATGTGATTTTTGCACATTGATTTTGTATCCTGAGACTTCTTTGCTGAAGTTGCTTATCAACCTAAGGAGATTTTGGGCTAAAAATTTTTTTAAATTATTCAACCTTAAAAGAAAGGAAATTCTGACACATGCTAGAAGACATTATGCTAAGTGAAATGTCAGTCACAAAAAAAACAAATACTGTATGATTCCGCTTATATGAAGTATCTAGAGAAGTCAAAATTTAAGGAAAAAGAAAGTAGAATGGTGGTTGCTGGGGCTGAGTGGGGAAGGGAGAATGGAAAGCTGTTTAATGGCTAAAGAGCTTTGGTTTTGCAAGATGAAAAAGTTCTGGGATTGGTTGCACAACAATGTGAATATATGTAACACTACTAAACTGTACACTTAAAATGATTAAGATAGTAAACTTCATGTTATGTATATTTTATCACAAATTTTTTTAAAATTTTAATTCTTTAATTAAAAAAAAAGAACAAGAAAAGAGATAAGAACAGATGAGAGTTGTCTACCAGAATTTTGGAAATAACTTAGCAAACTGGAGAATGCTGGAACCTAAGCCTGGGTGAAGGGTCAGTGAGAGTAAGCCAACAAGAAGCAAGATCATATCTGTATCACAGAGCACAGAGTCAGAAGACACGGGGTGTCTCTGGAGGGGTGGCAAGGGGTGAGGACTGGTTAAAGGGCTGTAGAAAGAACTAATAACACTGTCCACCCTCCAGCCCCTTCTCTATCTTATGTACGCAAGTAATTGTTCTTCTTCATTCCCAGTGGGAAGTGGAAGATTTCTTTTCTAGAGAAGTTTACACAGCTTATTGTGGGGTTGAGGTTCTGTATTAAGAAGAGGATGATTGATCCTGATTGGGGAACTACTTATAGGTGGCCTCCTTCCCCTCTTACAGACAGATTTATACCCTCGTAGGCAGGAAATTAGAGAATATCTTTTTAGGGAACTGACCAGCCCAAGAGACAAGACCTACAATTGCTGACATCGGAGGGCCCCCATTGAAAAACCCAAGTCTCTGTGTTTTCACTCCATTGTGAAGTCCACTGGTTAATAGTCACCAACCCTCCACATACTTTACAAGTATGAAATTAGGTAAGAATCATAAAACTTGATTGACTCCATTTTTGGATCAGCCCACCCGCACCTGGGTGAAATAAATAAATAAATAAATAAACAGAATCATGAGACTCCCAAGAAAAGAAAATTTTTTCATATGAAAAATGGGGATCTGGGCTGGGTGTGGTGGCTCACACCTGTAATCCCAGTACTTTGGGAGGCTGAGGCAGGCAGATCACAAGATCAGGAGTTCAAGACTAGCCCGACCAATATGGTGAAACCCTGTTTTTTTTTTTTTTGTTGTTGTTGTTGTTTTTAAAGAAAAACTGGGATCAAGATAAATGAATTTAAAAAATAAATTCAAAGAAGAAAAAACTGAAATGAACAGAAGAAAAGGTCAAAAAGGTATTTTTTTCTAACATACAATAATGATAATAATAATTACTAACTTTTTTTATTAGATACTGTTGTGAATACTTTATTGACTCATTTAATTTTTATAAGAACTCTAAGAGATAGATATATTATTATGCTCAGATGGATAAATCAAGACACAGAGAGGTTAAGTAATTCGCCCAAGATCACATAGCAAGTGGTACTGGGATCGGACCCAGACAGTATGACTCTAAAGCCACTGTGCTATATTTTAAAGGAATAAGAAAGAACTTTTAGAAATTAAAACTATGACAGTAGACATATAATCTATAAAAGGGTCCAAGATAAAGCTGAAGAAATTACCAGAAGCTAGAACATAAGAAAAAATCTAGAAAATAGCAGAGAAAAATAAGAAAATTAAAGGATTTAATTTTTAACATCAAAACAATAGTTCAAGACAGAAGACAATGAGAAATTGAGAAAATTATTAAAGAAATCATATAATAGCCAGGCACAGTGGCTCACGCCTGTAATCCCAGCTCTTTGGGAGGTTGAGGTGGGCAAATCACGAGGTTAAGAGATCAAGAACATCCTGGCCAACATGGTGAAATCCCATCTCTATTAAAAACACAAAATTTAGCTGAGTGTGGTGGTGCACACCTGTAGTCCCAGCTACTCCAGAGGCTGAGGCAGGAGAATTGCTTGAACCCGGGAGATGAAGGTTGCAGTGAGCCAAGACTGCACCACTGCACTCCAGCCTGGGGACAGAGCAAGATTCCATCTAAAAAAGAAAAAAAAACAGAAATCATACAATAACTTTTCCTAGAATTGAATGATATGAATTTCTAGATTGGAGGGACCCATGGACAGGATCATGGGACAATAAGTAAAAATATCCTCACTAAGTCTAGAATGCTGAAATTTCAGAACACTAACATAAATAGAAGAGTATAAAAGCTTTCAGAGAGGAGAAAAACAAAACAAGACAAAAAGAGACAAAACCAGTACGAATCACATCTGAAAGCTGAGGAATCAGAACATCATCAGACTCCTCAACATAGCACTGGAAGCTGGAAGACAATAGAACTGATATCCTCAAAATTCTGAAGGAAAACTATTTTCAACCCAGAATTCTATATTCAGCAAAATAAAGGTAGACTGAAGATACTGTCAGACATGTCAGTTTTACATAATATACAGTCTCATTTCCCTTTCTCAAGAATCTAAGTTTTACCAAAACAAGGAGATAAACTGAGAAACAAGAATATATAGGCTCCAGTAAGCAGAAGGGAACTGATCCATGCTCCCACCACCACATCAAGTAACCACCCAAACCTGTTCTCACATACTTCATCTACTATCTGTTAATGTTCTACCTGTGCTCCATTCATTCCCTCTGACCTACTCAAGGAAATTGCTCCTGCAGTTGTCACCTCTCTCTTCTGTGTCATCAATGTTTCTCTTCAATTGAGCCATTCTGTGGCAAACAAACTCTTGGGTGACTGCTTTCTCCCTTCTATTCAGGTCCTGTACAATCCCCTCTCGCTTTTTTTTTTTCTGAGATGGAGTCTTGTTCTGTTGCCCAGACTGGAGTGCAATGGTGCAGTCTCAGCTCACTGCAACCTTCACCTCCCGGGTTCAAGCAATTCTCCTGCCTCAGCCTCCCTAGTAGCTGGGTTTACAGGTGCCCATCACCACATCCAGCTAATTTTTGTATTTTAGTAGAGACAGGGTTTCACCATGTTGGCCAGGCTGTTCTCAAACTCTTGACCTCAAGCAATCTACCCACCTTAGCCTCCCAAAGTGCTGGGATTATAGGCATGAGCCACTGCACCTGACCACAATCTCCTTTCTTGAACATGAGTGATACCCCTGACTTCGTTCTAGCCAAAAAAAAAAAAAAGTTGAAGGGATTTTGCAGATGAAGTAGATGAATTGCAGCACCAAAGCAGTTTTTTTTTTCTTTTGAGTAAATCAAAAGAGAGATTATCCAGGTCCTGACTTAATCAGGGGAAAGCCCTTTAAAAGAAGGGAGAGATTCTCCCTGCTGGTTTGATGAAGTAAGCAGCCATGTTGAAAAAGCCCACGTGAAATACCTTCTTCACTTAGCTTTCATGATTCCACCTCTTCTAAGTTCTCCTCCTGTCTCTTGGGCCACATCTTGTCATCTCCTTTACTGGATATGACTCATCCTCCTGACCTCTCAGTGTTGAAGCACTCCAGACATCTTTCTCTGCACTCACTCCTTGGGTGATCTCATCAAGTCCAGGGGCTTTAAATTCTATTTATATACTGATAATTCTCAGGATAATGATGAAGGACCTGGGATAGCTGTGGTTCAGCAGGTCTAGAAATTTTGCAGGTCCAATTGGAAGAGGAAATCAAAGACATACAGAAGGAAGTCCCCAAGGAAAGAGAAAGAAACTCATAAATTATCTCATGTGTTTGATTATATTGAGAAAAACTACACCTCTGGCAGAGACTTTGGGGAATAAATAAACAATAGTTCAAAGAAAAGTAGGCAATTGAAAACAGTGCAGTCGACTTCAGGGAAAACAGAAGTTAAAAAAAAGGAAATAAAGTCATAGAACACTACGTGGCTTAGCCATAAGCAATATTTATGTCATCACAACAATGAAAACAAATATTGATACAACCAAAGAAGTGTGGTATGACTTTGGAGCAGTAAAGAGAAGGAGAATATTGCAAATGTCTGTGTGACTGTGCGTATTTTTCCGTGTGTGCGTATATCTCTATGTGTTGTGGAAGCATGGAATAAGAGCACTAATTCCGATATCCCGTAACAGAAAGTCGATGGAAATTCTAAATGAATCGAGAAATAAAAACATATGTATTATTTAGAAATATGTCATTAAATAACAAGAGAAATCACTTACATAAATGAAAGTGCCTTTGAGAAATGGGAATGATATACACACATTATTTTGATTAAATTGAGTATGGATTTCTATAGCAGGTACTAGGTTATAGGCACCTCAGTATTTCATACAACTCTTTCCTTTATTTCTGGGCATAAGGGTCCACATAGCTGAGATTTTCCAGTTTCTATTTAGTAGTTAAACATTTAGTGGGAAATTTCAAGCCTGCATCTTCAAGTTTTATGAGTTTTAGAAATCAGAGGCTCTTAAGACGAAGAGCCACTTTTTACAGGGAAAAGTCTTCAGAGTGTTCTCTAAATACTCTATTGTCTTTGTTTTATAATGTTTTGTTCTATTTCTGTGATTTTTTCCCCTTGCTCCTCATTTCCTCTCTCCAACTTAGTTACTCCATTGTCACTTGTGAAATTGAAGAAGCAAGATTCCCAGGTGTAGAATTCTTTTTCTAATCAGCATCCCTATGGCATAGACTGTTCTATTTTTGCTTTCAGTCCTCCTAGAGCAAATGTGTGCTTTATTTGAAGAACAGTTTACCATTTACCCTGCTTCAGGGTCATAGTATCTTTTGTTTGTTGAACTGTATGGTCTGCTAAATTCTGTTTAGTCTTGTTCTTGCCAACAGAAACAAATTGCACATGTATCAAAGCACAAGGGAATACTTTGAGGTGTTTAAAGTACGTTTTATTTACCATTTTAAAGGTAGACATTCTACATTTTTCAACTCTGTTTTACTGTGCAAGTTCTAGAACTCGTAAAAACACACATAAGCTAGGTCCACCTAGCAGACATAGAGAGGGGTATGATTTTTAGTGGATGTATAGATCTTTCTATCTGCAGCATATTCTGCATTAATTAATGTTTTTCTTCATCAATGAGAAGTCTTTGGTGTTACCCCTCTACAGTATAAATGAGATGTTACGTTCAATCTTCCTTCCCAACCACCAACCCACAACTTCATTTATCTGCTGGAAGACTCTATGTATGGGTACATTGCCAACACCTCAAGTTCAATAACCAAACTTGTCAGAAAAAAAACCTAGCTCTGTGCACTCAGAATTGTTCTTCCCTCTTATTATTCTCTACCTCTTTAAGTGGTGTCATAACACCTTCTAGTCACCGGCTTAGACTCTCAGAGTCATGGCTGGCTTTTGCCTCTGTAGAAAGTTCTTGGTCCTCTGATAATTCACTAAAAAAAAAAAAAAATCAACTCACAAAAGGCACATTAATACTGAAAACAGCAGACAGCCTTCAGAAGGAAGACCCACAGATATAGGAGAAATTACCCATCTTTATGCTTACATTCAATTCACAAAGTATGGACAGCCATATAGAAATATGACTAGACAAAAAGATTAGGATCTGATGCTGTAGACAGAATGGGGACTCTCAGCAAGGCCTGTCTGTCTAGATTCTTCCTGGCTCCTGAGCTTGCATTCTTTCCTTCTGGGTAAGGGGCAGGACCCTCTTTGGAATGGGGAGTCTTAAGACCTACAGCCAAATAAGGCCAGATAATTTTCTTTCTTTTTTTAAATTTAAATTTAAATTTTTATTTTTTTTTTACCCACATCTCGGAAGGAAGATAATTTTCTTTATAGCAAGTTTGTACACAGAAAGGCAGAGTGAAAGTTAGAGCATCATTTTGAGGTTTTATGCTTATCTTTAGGGAAAAGGGGTTCTGGTTTCTATGACCTATGTTGGAGAAGAGAGATTCTAGTTTCTTCTGAGCTCCAACATCTCTCATGTCCCAAAGTAGATTAGTTGTCAAGTCCTGTCAACTCTACTTCCATGGTATCTTGCTGACGTTTGTCCTCTCCCTGCCATTTCTAATGTCACTGTCTGTCTTAGTTTGCTCTGGCTCCATAAAAAGCACCATACACTGGGTGGCTTAAACAACAGAAATGCATTTGGATGGAAGTCCAAGATAGGGTGCCAGCGTGGTTGGGGTCTGGTGATGCTCTCTTCCTGGTTTGCAGATGGCCACCTTCTCACTGTGTGTTCACATGGCCTTTTCTTGGTAAGTGTGCATGGCGAGAGAGCTCTGTTTTCTCTTCCTCTTCTTATCAGGCTACCAGTCCTACAAGGTCCACCCTTATGACCTAATCTAACCTTAATTATCTCCTAAAAGCCCTGTTTCCAAATGCGGTCACACTGGGGGTTAGGACTTCAGCATATGAATTTGGAGCAGGGACGCAATTCAGTCCATAGCACCATCCTGGGCTGGGTCTTCATCACTTCTCCCCAGCACTGCTGTCTCCTAATTAACCTTCCTGTCTCCAGTCCTTCTCATTTCTAGTTATACATTATTACTTGAGAAATATTTTCTGGGTACATCTCCGTTTATGTCACTTTCTACTAAAAAAAAAAAAAAAAAAAAAAAACTCCATTGGCTTTCTATTTCCTAGAGAATAAAAGCAAACCTCATTAATATGAAATTTAAGGACTTCCGTAATCTGATTCCAACTCAATTTCCCAGCTTTAGCTCAGTCTCCATCTTACCATTTATACTACAACCAAACGGGAACACTCGCCTTTCTCTGAACATACCTTTCAATTTCCTGTCTCCGTACCTTCACTTACTATGTTTGCCCCACTTGGAAATCCATACCCATCCTCCCCAGTCAAAAATCCTACCTCCTGTTCAAGTGCCACCCCCTCATGAAGACTTCTGTCACCCCTTGGCCAGAAGTAACCGTTCTCTATGTTGTACGTTCTCTTGTACTTGTATTATAACTTTTAATTTTCTTTCTTTTTTTTTTTTTTTTTTGAGACGGAGTTTCGCTCTCGTTACCCAGGCTGGAGTGCAATGGCGCAATCTCGGCTCACCGCAACCTCCGCCTCCTGGGTTCAGGCAATTCTCCTGCCTCAGCCTCCTGAGTAGCTGGGATTACAGGCACACGCCACCATGCCCAGCTAATTTTTTGTATTTTTAGTAGAGACGGGGTTTCACCATGTTGACCAGGATGGTCTCGATCTCTTGACCTCGTGATCCACCCGCCTCGGCCTCCCAAAGTGCTGGGATTATAGGCGTGAGCCACCGCGCCCGGCCAACTTTTAATTTTCTTTCTTTGGGGACTCATTTGGTCTCCTTTTGGAAATAATGTATTGGAAGATACCTGTGGGGCCTGGCTTGCACACAGGATACAGCAGGGTCCTTAGCTGTCCTTAGGGGTACTTAGCAGGCATTCAGTGAGTATTTATTAACACTTACTGAATATGATATGAATCAATTAATGGAAATGATATTTCATAATCAAATGACATAAGATAGTATTTAGTGCTTTTCAAGCTATTTTAATTGGAGCCATATTCAACTCCACACTTCAGTCTTTGACAAAATATTTCATTTGAAGAAAGAGTTTTGTCGCTACATATTCTAAACCGTTGATCTTACTAAATTTCTTCATTTTGTAGTTGAGAGAAGCAAGGCCAGATGGAAATTAAAAATGACAACCCCAAGGTTTCCCAACCATTTACTAGCAGAAACAGAGTCAGCAGCTTAGAGAGCAGCTTAGAGACCTCATCCTTTTCTAAGACATTACCCTGCCACTGGGAAAATTAAGATAACATCTGAAAGAAATTATCGTAACTCAGTGAGGACACCTAAGGTTAAATTTTGTTAAATAATTTCTTGTAGGCAAGGCCGGTACTTCAAAACTAGGAAAAGTTTCGTTTTCTCAAGAAATGTGCTATTCATTATGGATCCTAATAAAATAAGGGTGTTGTCTTAAATGACTGGACATAAGCTAAAAAAAAAAAATTTCATATGCCAGGCACAGTGGCTCATGCCTGTAATCCCAACACTTTGGGGGGCTGAGGATGAGTAGATCGCTTGAGGCCAGGAGTTCGAGATGATCCTGGCCAACATGGCAAAATCCCATCTCTACTAAAAATACAAAAATTAACCAGGTGTGGTGGTGCACACCTGTAGTCTTAGCTACTCAGGAGGCTGAGGCAGGAGAATTGCTTGAACCCAGGAGGCAGAGGTTGTAGTGAGCCGAGATTGCCTGACCGCATTCCAGCCTGGGTGACAGAGCGAGACTCTGTCTCAAAAAAAAAAAAAAAGAAAAAAGAAATCACATAAACTCTACAAAATATAAACAAGTACTGAGGGAAGATTTGAGCATATCATATTCCCTAGCATTTCTCAGAGGCTATGTTAAAATAAGATCGTGCAATAGTTAGAATACCAAATGTATCCACCGCTTGTGTATGCTTGCATGTATGATAGTGTTAATCTTATAATGACATTTCTAGCTATTGCTAGTTTTTAAATTTTTCTTCTTTGTAATTTCTTTCAAACCAGGCCCTTCTCAAGTTCTCCAAAAAACGAGGAAGGATGGAAAGAACATAGAAAACTACCAACAGTATTGTTTTTACTAAAATGTTACTTTCCAGTAGTAGTTCACGCTTAGCAGCACTGCCTGACAACGCTTATGTATGTATTTAAATAGAACCTGCCACTGAAAGAACGAAGAGCTCTATGAAGCATGCCTTTTTTGGCATGAAATAATCCAGAGAGGATGGAAAGCTCTTGGGAAGAGAGTTGAAACCTGAGTTTATCATCAATAATAATAATAATATGTCCAGAATGCAGTCCTAGGCCCATTTGTGTATTTAGATTAGATGTTCTATTTTTGGAGCACATCCCAATGAATCAAAAACATTGATGCTGAGAGTTGCAGTAAGCAAATGAGTAAGAATAAGCCTTGAAAGATATTTGAAATGCAACCATTCTCCAGGATTTAAAAATGTGGAAAGTTACCTGTTTGACATAGATTAAGGAACATATCCTTTAATAGCCGCAGTGGCTCTCTGAGAGAGAATTCATCCATGCACTCAACATTATTTATAGCACTTACTCTGTGTAAGGCAACATCTAGGAGTTATGGTTATACCAAAGGACGATTAGGATAGAGGCAAACTGTTCCTGTCCTTATATCCTGGTTGGGGAAACTGACATGAACCAAATGAATAGGAAACAAATTATATAATTATGAAAAAATATAAGATGGTCTGGGAGAGTATAAACTGGGATACTTAATTCAGAGGTGAGTAGAAATGCGTCCTTTTTACTGATTTGCTGGTATTGGGCATGGACGTGTCATCATTTGCTATTAAATAGAGCCTGAGAATGTTATCAGCAGGGCTGCAATAGGAAGAGCAGCTGATGCCATTATGCAGATCCTTGGCTTAGAGACGTGGCCATTTTCCTAGGGTTGCCTCCCCTAAAACACAACTATCTCCCCACAGTGTGCAGGGCCCTGTGTGATGCTCCCAGCTGGCTTTATTGGATAATTGCAGAAGCCTCTGATTCTAGCAGAAGTGGGACAGACAGGTCAGCATTACTCATGAAAAATATACTTGGTGACAATTTTTTGTTTTTACTCTTAAGCTACCAATGCTTTGTTCATAAACCTTCATAAATATGTTTAAAACAATTTTTCTGGATGATAAATAAAAGAGAAAACTTGAAACATTTGAAATGTATTTATCAAAAGCCAATCTCTTCTCTTTTCATTATTTATTGATGGGCTTCTTCTATTCATTTTTATAGTTCACATTTATTGTTAATATAACAGGAACCTAAATATAAACATCCTTAACCTACTCTATATGTATTTTTTGTTGTGAAATTTTATTTTCACTCCTTAAAGAGAGTTTTCGCCCTAAAATTTGGTTGCACTATTTTGTGTCAAATAATTCTTTAAAAATCCAATTATTTCTCTGTTCTTATGTTGCATTCTCTGTCACTCCTGTCTCCTGATTGCATCTACCCTCATTCTATCTTCTACCTTTTTATTTTTCCAGAGCTGGGTCTTGCTGTGTTGCTCAGGCTGGTCTCAAACTCCTGAGCTCCAGCGATCCTTCCTCATTGGTCTCCTGAGTAGCTGGGGTATAGGCGTGTACCACCACACCCAGCTTAATTCTTGCTCTTTCTCTGAGTAACAGTTCCTGAACAGAACTGTATTAATCCTTCATTCTCTATTTATAATTTCCAGAAATCTTTGTTAGTTGGCTTTCCTTTAAAAAAAAAAAAATCACTTCTGAGTCTGTAGTCTTTCTACAAACTTAGACCTAAACACCTAAAGTTTCATTATTTTCATTCACCATCACTATGGGAAATTTTCTACAGAGGGCTATCCCATTCTATCTTTTCCCTCCCTTGAGTCAAGATCAGTCTCAATTGGCTAATCTCTTTTACTCATACCTTCCAAGTTGTGTCTGAGTTCATTGACAGCCCCTGTGCCCACCCTACCACTTCCATTTCTCCATTCAATCTTAAATAAACTCACCTCTTTCCTTCCTTTTCCCCTTCAGTTACCCAACATACCCAACACTTTTCAGTTTTAGAAAGATGGAACATAACATTTTAAAATACGCTTTTTTTTTTTTTGAGATGGAGTCTCACTCTGTTGCCCAGGCTGTAGTACAGTGGTGTGATCTCCACTCACTGCAACCTCAACCTTCCAGGTTCAAGCAATTCTCGTGCCTCAGCCTCCCAAGTAGGTGGGACTACAGGTGCCCACCACCACACCTGGCTAATTTTTGTATTTTTAGTAGAGACGGGGTTTCACCATGTTGGCCAGGCTGGTCTAGAACTCCTGGCCTCAGGTGATCCACCCGCCTTGGCCTCCAAAATTGCTGGGATTACAGGTGTGAGCCACTGAGCCTGGCCTAAAATATTGCATTTTTTATGTCTTGTTCCAGCCCTAATGAATGTTCCTTCTCCTTTGGGGGACGTTGTGGTATGTGGTTGACTGTGATGCTCACATATAGCATGAATTACAATGAAAGCAGACAGAAAGAGCACTGAAGTGTTGTGTTCAAATCTCAAACTCTCTCTCACAAGGTTTGGGACTCTCTGGGTCTCAGTTGTTTTTTTTTGTTTGTTTGTTTGTTTTTATTTTTTTTCTGTAAAATGAAGGAATTGGATGCCAGATAATCTCTAAGACTCCTTTTAGGTCTAGACATCTATGATTCTATTTATGTCTCAGCAGAAATACCTCACGTTCAATACAATGCACATATGCATAACAAAGTTGACTCTGCAGGAAGTCAACTTTGTTCAATGTTCTCTTTAATATCTGTTACAATTTTTGTTTTGTACCATTTTTATCTTTTCAGAAAATCAGATAATTAAGATTCTAATGAAGTTTATTTTTCTTTTCTCATTCTTTTAAAAATTTTCTCCTCTTTCGTGCCTCCATCGCTCTATAGTTGTTTATACTGAATCTAGACCTACATATTTGTCACCAAAAAGAAAATAGAATCCATCTGTTCCTGTCATCTTTATAATAATATTATTTTTGTAGTCTACAAGTTACATATGCTTGTTCCTCTAGTTATATACAATACTGGCCTTAAATCTGAAGTCCAATTTTTAAAAATAATATTTAAAATAAGAATAAAGTTGATCATAGAAGTATTTGAAAAACAAGAAATTTTGCACATTCCCAACATGCAGAGACAACAACTGTTATTTTTTAAAAACAAAATTGGAATCATACTTTATATATTTTTTCTCCTGATGCTTAGATACATAAAATAGACTGCCTCTACCATTTCTAATTCTGTCCCCTTTTTATTTATATAGCTTCACTTTTCCATAAACAATAGATTCCTAAGCTCTAATAACCCTTTACTTTCACTGATTATGCACAGAAATTTTTGCTTATTAATGTTTCATTAGCATTTTTCTCATGCAGTATACGTACAGTTTCTATTGTTATGCATATTGCTGAGGGCTGCATGAATATTCTTGCCTTATTTCAAGTTTTATCCATAATGTATCGGAATGCTAATCACATTTTGCCTAGCATTTTTGTATATTTCACACAGTTAGAAGGCAACCCATATGCTGGCTCTGTTTTTAAATGATTTATGCCTGATTGTATTGACTACTGTCTCCTGAGACAAAAGCACTAGTTCAAGCTCTTTTAAGTCATTCTGTTATTGGTTTCAAAATACTGGAAAGTCTAGTCTGTTATCCTCTTGTAACATAATTCAGGTCCAAGGTACTATCCTGTCACTGGCTACCAACTAGTCTTTGCAAATAATGATGAAAAAATTTTAGTCTGAATTTTAAAATGTTGAGTACCTCTAATTTCTACTATTCTTTTGTTAGCTTCCTTAAATGAGATAGCAAAAAGCACTACTGTCATGGATTTTATTATTTCCTTTTTCTCAAAATCAAACCAAATGCATCTGCCGAAGGCTTATTTTAACAGTCGGGGAATTATTTGCAAATGCAGTGGTAAGCCAATCTGTTCCAGGAACTCTCTTTTTCCTCATGAACTTTATTATGCTTTCTAACTCTCAGCTGTTTGCCTCTGCCACTTAAAATCCAGTCTCCCATTAGGCAAATAAACAGTACAATCCCAGAGCATTAAAAGGAATCTTATTTCATCCTGCTTTCTGATTACTTGCATAATCTTAAGAGGCTCTCTTGCAGAGTTGGACTGTGTGGACATTCATCATTCTGCAGAAGTCTTTGTGTCACTCACGGAAATTGCTGACCTCTCTTTTGTTTTTGTTTTTGTTTGAGACAGGGTCTCTCTCTGTAGCCCAGACTGGAGTGCAGTGGCATGATCATAACTCACTGCAACCTCCAACTCCTGGGATCAAGCAATCCTCCCACCTCAGCTTCCTGAGCAGCTAGGACCACAGGCATGCACCACCACGCCTGGCTAATTTTTTTTATTTTTTGTAGATTTGGGGTTTAACTTTGTTGCCCAGGGCGGTTTCAAACTCCTGAGCTCAAGTGATCCTCCTGTCTTGGCCTCTCAAAGTGCTGAGGGTATAAGTGTCAGTTACCACACTAGCCTCATCTTTTTTTTCTTAACTGATATTTAAGCAAATAAATAAACATTTTCTCCTTTATCTGATTTACGTCTTTAAGTATGTCTCTGAATAAAACTTTTTTTTGGTTGTTTTTTGAGATGGAGTCTCCCTCTGTCATCCAGGCTGGAGTGCAGTGGCATGATCTCAGCTCACTGCAACCTCCACCTCCCAGATTCAAGCAATTCTTCTGCCTCAGACTCCCAGGTAGCTGGGACAACAGGCCCACGCCACCATGCCCGGCTAATTTTTTGTAGTTTAGTAGAGATGGGGTTTCACCATGTTGCCCAGGCTGGTCCTGAACTCCTGAGCTCAGGCAATCTGCCCACCTTGGCCTCCCAAAGTGTTGGGATTACAGGTGTGAGCTACCATGCCCAGCCATCTTGAATTAAACTTTTACTTGAGTCAGTGCCATTTTTCACCTTTCATAAATGTGTTTTTCCCATTTCTTCTTTACTTTCAGTGATTTCTTCTCTCTGAGGCATTCCCATTCTTCTGGCTGCCCTCTTGGTGTTGCACACAGATCTCCCCTCCCCAGCCTGCCTTCCCCCACCTTGCCACCTGTATCTCATGATCTGACATCCCTCACCCATTTCACATACTCCTCTAAGGCATTTTCCTCAATGACTCTTCTGATTGCAAGCACAAAGAATAGCTACTCTCACTATTACCTTTCACACTACATTGTTCACAAAATTCCTTACTTCGTATGCTATTCATACTTCTTTAGTTTTGCTTTTCTATTTTAATGTTTGTTCACTGTTGAGAATGAGAAGATGAAAGTTGAATGGAAAAGGAATCAAAGAGCTTTTTTTTTTTTTAAAAGTCTATATTTAGAATGAATGATAGCCACTAAATATCAGCATGAACAACTAGGGGCCTTTCAGCAGAGACTTCAGAGGACCCCCTCATCCTATATTAAATACAACATAAGGCCACAAAAAGAGGGGTTCATAGGGAGACATCTATACTTGGTAAGCAGGACTTTGTGTGTGCATGTATATGTGTGTATCATGAAGGCTCAAACCATAGGATTAACTGTTTGACAAAGTGAACAGCCAGTCTTTATTGAAATGAAAACTTTTGTTGAGGTGGTTAGTGACTATAACTTCGGCTTATTCTATGGAGCTTTACTGGTCTCTGAAAGCCACCTCCACTCCAAATATTAACACTGAACCACCAGAGCTTCCTTTAGCCTCTGGGCTCCCTGAACTTTCTGCAAAGACTGTCACAAGAATTCTAGATAGAAGGATCAACTCTTGGAGCATGGAGGCAGTTTCAGAATAAAAAAAGATGATAGAGAACTCAGCATTCCTTTTCTAAAGTTTATACACTGTATGTGTGTGTGTGTGTGTGTGTGTGTGTGTGTGTGTCTTGAAATTAGGAATAGTGAATGCTCTTGATTTCAAAGCTCAGTGGCATAAAGAGTAATCGTGTTCTCTCACAAAATTTTTTCCATCTTCATAAATGGAATATTTGGCTTCCATAGACCATAATCTGACCAGAGTGACATTTTGCAAGTTTTTAAATTGTAAAATATTTTTTCTTCGATTCTTACAAAAACCATGACATTCTGTGCTCCAAATATGTTGATTTGGCAGTTCCTCAACTCATCAGCCTTTTGTGTTATCTAGTTATTCTCTTAACAATTTTTGGCAGTGGTTGCAAGAATGTTCTAGAAGCAATTTTTTTCTGATGATTTTTTTCTCTTTGTTTTATTCTCTTTCTTTCCCTTCCTTGCTATCTTAATTAACTTTTGCTCCATAACAGATTATCCTCAAACTTAGCTATTTAAAACAACAAACATTTATTATCTCACAGTTTATGTGGGTTAGGAATTCAGGAGCATCTAAGAGTGGTCATTCTGGCTCTGAATCATAGTCAAACTGTTTTCCATGGCTGTGTTCATCTGAAGGCTGCACTGAGGTTGGAGGATCTGCTTCCAAGATGGCTCACTCAAAAGGCTATGGGTAGCAGTCTTTAGTTCCTCTCCACAGCATTGCTTGGAGTTTTACTTTTGTGTTCTCATAACATGGCTGCTGGCTTTCCCCAGAGCAAGTGTTTGAGAGAGAGCAAGGAGAAAGTCTTATTTCCTTTCATCCCCTAGTTTAGGAAGTGACATACCCTCTCTTCTATCATATACTGTTCATTAGAAGCAAGTTGTTAAATCCAGCCTATATTCAGGAGAAAAGGAATACAGCTCCACCTCCGGAGAAATAATTATTAAAGAAATTGTTCAGGCCAGGCGTGGTGGCTCACACCTGTAATCCCAACACTTTGGGAGGCCAAGGGGGCCAGATCATGAGATCAAAAGTTTGAGACCAGCCTGGCCATCATGGTGAAACCCCATCACTAAGAGTACAAAAATTATCTGAGTGTGGTGGTGGGCACCTGTAATCCCAGCTACTCAGGAGGCTGAGGCAGTAGAATTGCTTGAACCCAGGAGGCGGAGGCTGCAGTGAGCTGAGATTGTGCCACTGCACTCCAGCCTGGGTGACAGAGCAAGACTCTGTCTTGGAAAAAAAAAAAAAAAGGAAAAAAGAAATTGTTCATACATTTAAAAATCACCACACCTACCTTCTTTTCCCTCCTTTTTTGGGAATTCTTGTTTGATGAAAAGGAACCAGGGTAAGACAACAGCCATATTGCTTTTTTCTTCCAGAAATAAAGATAATGTCCCCAGAGGAAACGCAGTAGCAGAGAATTAGAACCAGAAGTCCAAATTTACCCTCACTTCTGTTATTCATTGTTAAGATCTAGACACACTTCATGATTCCTTTTAAATCCAAAATTCTATTTTACTTCCTATATTTATTTTGCAGGGAAGTACTACTTACAATTTATTCTTTCAGAGCCCTAGAGATGGAATTCCTAGTTCTTTGGGTCTCAATCGCTATGTAATCCAATTAGTCACATACTGTGCTCCAGTCTTTTTTGGCTTTACCTCCCATTGGTGATACATGAGTTTAAAATCAATATCCTACTTATATCAGGGTCCCAAAAGGAAAGAGGTGGCACAAGCAATTAAGGGGAGTTCAATAAAGACACTGTTTACAATGATATGCACAGGGTTCAGGGAGACCAACAAAGGACATTGAAATACCTTCGGGCTGTAACACCAAGGAAATATGACCACTCTCAGGCTCAAACTGGAAAAGGAAAACAACTATTAGCGAAACTCAGAAACAGAGAGGGCCCTAATGACAAAAGCTGCAATCTTTGGTGTGGAGATGGAAACTTTGTAGTGATCACATAAGGAGGGACCGAAGGATTAAATATCTTGATTCTTCCCTCCTTTCCTTTCACCTCTGACATCTCATTGATTGGCCAAATTCAACTTTGGCTGCCTAGAGAGTAGATCTAGTACATGAAAAATAGGAAGCACGCCTCCAAAACAAGGTTAAAATTATACGTTGAACATAACATAGGAATAATTAAAGCATGATAAATAAAATCAAACCTACATAAGGAGGACTCAATAAGCCGTGAGTACTCAAAGGTAATCTGGAGGATCTACCTGTGTGCCACCTTAGGGGGACAAGATTGATGAATTGTAGTTATACCTAAGAAAAATTGTATTTATTTAATTATATTGTACTCTGTCTGGAAAATTAATATGTAATATAATTAAATAAATACAACCCTTTAGGGGAGTCTATAAAATGGATATTGAGAAAGACTGTAATAGCCCCTCTATCAGTGCCCAGAGGGACAGTGCCTTGACCCCTGAACACAGATATCTTCTGTGAAGCAGATAATGGTTGTACAGTGCAGATGAGTGCACTGGCCTATCCCTGCTTAGTGACGCTGCATCTCACCCCCATTCTTATGATCCATTCTCTTTGAACAAGCCATTGATGGCAACCTGGCTCCCACTTAGATTTGTCTATTATGAAAGAATGTGCTGATCAGAGAATGCAAATAGCCAAATCTTTCAGAATTTTTTCTTTTAGTATAAGTCAACAGATTGGTCTTCTGGTGGCTGTGCCATTGCAAGCTTGGCTAAGGTGTGTCCATCCCTAAGAGGTATACATGGATCGGGGAACAGATCAGATTTCTGCTCCTACAAAGCCCCAGAGGCAGCCTCTGGATTGAGGGAACACCCAGCATGGAAGCAAAGTCGGCCTGTGAGTGCCTGCCACGTGCTTCCCAGCACCACCACACCCCTGCACTTAGCCTGTCTTGGCACCTGTCACGGTTTACTATAATTGCTTGTTTAGTTGTCTGTTTCCATTGCTAGGCTCCAAGCTTGGTGAGGACAAAGACCATGTTAATAACTATACGTTGAAATGAATGAATAAAAGAACAAATGAACTTGTCAAGGTGTGTTTGCAGATCTTTCCAAAAGTTACCCAGCTTCATTCTGCATTTTTTAACCCCCAACAGGAAACAATCATTCTGCAAAATTTATTTGAACTCCAGCACCTTAAATTAACGTCTTGCTATATGGCTTATTTGGAGCTCTTATTCTCCTCTGTACTTGGCTTCCTCATAGAGCATCCTTCTGCTTTATCTTTCACTATTCCTCATTTGGAGCTGAATCCTAATCCGTTTTCATCTCTGACAATAGTTTTTCGCTTGAGCCTTAGCCTTTTTCATTTAGCTTCACCATAATGCTCTTAGCTAGGCCTGCTTTGATCACATTTTCTAGTTTTATTCCATCCTTTTTGCCTTTTTTTAATAATAACTAGGTGCTCAGAATTTCCGGGTTTTATTCATTTTCCCTTTTTGTTCCTAATTTTCTTTCCATTTCTGTTCCTTTCCCCCTGCTTTCACTGCCTTGAATTGTGTCTCCCTGGCCCTTCCCCCTTCTTTACTTCGACTTGCACCTCCATCCATATCAAGTGAGGCCTGATGCTTCTCTTTTGTCGAAGAGCGTGTATGTTCCTGGTTATAGCTGCTGCCAATGCTTCTATGCCTCACTGCCTGGCTCTGAGAAATTAGATTTGATATGCCACTAAAATAAAGTTTTGTAGTGCAAATTTTCAAAGATAAATACAATTGGGGAGAATACTAGAAAGAACTGTCAGCTTCAGCCATGATTAACATTTGCCAGTTTCTTGGTGTGACCTTCTAAGAGTTTTGCCTTACTAAGTTATTGTTCCCTGTGCCTTCAACCTGCAAGTAGGAAGCAGATCAGAATCAGACGCCCTCCTGAACCATGTCCAGGTAGACTTGACTGCTTGCTCCCTTCTCTGAACAACCTCTATGGAGATCTCGGCACACTGTTCTGATATCGTGCATTCTCTTCTCTCTCTCCTCCTCTTGACTATGAGCTCTTTAAGGGTAGGAGTTTTATTTTCTTCATCCCTAGCACCTTGCACGCAGTGCCTGACACTTAATGGCCCTTCACAAAGACACTGTTGAATGAATGAATGAATGAAAAAATACACAGCAATGACTTATCTCTATTTCAAGTTTAAAAATTCAGCTATGCTGGTCACTTCTCTTCAGTGGTCTACTCTCCCTTATCTAATTTCCAACTTTTTTCTCTGAAGAAATGCAACTTCTTGGTGGGGCGTTGTGTTTCACACCTATAATTCCACCACTTTGGGAGGCCGAGGCAGGCGGATCACGAGGTCAAGAGATCCAGACTCTCCTGGCCAACATGACGAAACCTCATTTCTACTAAAAACACAAAAATTAGCTAGGCATGGTGGCATGCACCTGTACTCCCAGCTACTCAGGAGGCTGAGGCAGGACAATCACTTGAACCCAGAGGCGAAGGTAACAATGAGCCCAGATCCTGCCACTGCACTCCAGCCTGGCAATAGAACGAGACTATCTCAAAAAAAAAAAAAAAAAGAAATTCAGTTTCTCATTCAGTTGATAAACAGTTTATGTGTTTTGATATCATTATTGATAGAATATCTGCATTCTATATAGCAATGATTTGGTCTCTAAATAATATAATCACCAACAATGTAGCACTTATTATGTGCCAGGCCCTGTACAAACTCCTTCGCAGATGTTATCTCTATTAATCCTAAATCGCAAAACCCCATGAGCTGGAAACTATATTATCTCCATTTTTCAGATAAGAAAGTCAAGATCCAGGGAGAATAAGTAACTTGTCAAGATCATATCACCAATGAGTAAAGGAGACAGTATTTAACCCTAGATCTATTTGATTCCTGAACTAGAGCATCTAACCACTATGCTTACTGCCATGGAAGTGGTCTTTATCTTTGGTTGGCTTAGTGCTATTTTTGTCCAGCCAATAGCTCTAAATTTTTCTCTCTAGAAACTTTGTCCAAAATAAATATGAAATCACTCTACTCCTAAAGCTTAAGCCATGCTCTTTTTGTTCTTTCACCCTTGGCAATGGAATCACTGCAAAAATGTCTCTGGAAGTCTTCCCCAGTGAGTTTGTAATCTGGGTTCCCACACAATGTCCTCATGCAAGCACTTGTTGACTGCTTTTCATCTTATCTCGATGACAAATCGTCCTTCAGACGGCTTCATAATCTATTCCTTCCTTCAGGGACTGAATAAGTCTTTTCCTTCTCCTTGTGGAAGCATAAGTCCACGTCTTTTTTCTTTCCTTTTTTTTTTTTTTTGTTCCTTAATTCTTCTACCTTTTTCATGTTCCATCACTTCAGTCAACCTGGTCTTCAAATCTTCATATCTTGGACTTACTACTTCACGTCTCTGCTAGAGTAGACATACATTTTTGGGTGATCAGTATCACTTTGGGGCATTACCCTTCACACTCGCCCTTCTCAATCCATGTGTTCTGGTGGACCTGGCCTTACCCCCTGCTCCAGAGATGGACACATATCCAGGCCTAACCAATGGCAATTACTTCAGCCATAGTGATTGCATCAGGATGGCCACATGACTGATGATGAACCAATCAAATCCTTTAAGGAACTTGTGCTATCAAGAAAGTCACTCCTGAAATTGCAGGTACCAAGGATGATGTAAACCTGAAGCTGCTGGTGACCATCTCTGCCACATGTGGAAAGAGGCTGCTTGACAATGAATGGAGCTCTCACAGAGGATGCAGTATCAAGAAATGCAGATTTAGCTGGGCATGATGGCATGCACCTGTAGTCCCAGCTACCCGGGAGGCTGAAGCAGGAGAATCATTTGAACCCAGGAGGCAGAGGTTGCAGTGAGCTGAGATTGTGCCACCACACTCCAGCCTTGTGACAGAGCAAGACTCCGTTTCAAAAAAAAAAAAAGAAATGGAGAAATATATACTCCTGACCCTGTAAATTAAACCATGCCTAAAGTCACCTCAATCTCTGAATGCGAAATCCATCAACAGGAAAGCATTCTACAGAGTAGATCCCTGTTATGAAGAGAAAGAGAATACCCACCTTCATAAAATGTAAACACTCTATTTGATTGAGTGCTATGGGAGGAGGCAGATATAAGAGTAAGAAGTTTCAAGCCACACCCTGAGCTGGCCTAAGGGGCCCCATAAAAGTTCCTTCGAAGCCACAATGGAAATCAGTAAGCTGAGCTAAGAATAGTTCTGTGTTATTTTCCGTACTGGGCTTCAAAATAAGGCCTCGAAAAAAGGCTCTCTCGGTTGCTAACAAAAGCAAAAACAAAAATTTTCTGGAAATCATTGACACAACGCTCATGTTAGTTCTCCCAGAAACCCAACTTCTGCTTTCTAAATCCTGCTTTGCATCCTATTTTGGCCATATTTATATCCCCAACTACGCAATCATTTAATTGCATTTCATACTTTATTTTTTCTCTCTTGTAGTCACTTGGGGGTGATAAATTGGGCGTCTCCTCCACATACTCCTCTCTCCTATCTCATGGTGTCAGCCAATTCAGATATACAATAAAATTCAAATTCAGCAAATACTTATTGAGCACAAGGTCGTACGACATGGTATATTGTGTAACATTCATGAATTCTTTCAACTCCCTGAGAGGTAGGTAGCTATTGATATTTAAGTCTGATGAACGCAGTGAGGTGATCATCTCAAAGGTCACAAGGCAAATTGTTGACAGAGCTAGAAATGCACCCTCAACCATAGTCAGGTATATATGAAGAGCCCAAACAGATAGACTTGGATTTAAATCCTGATTTATTACTTACTAATTTTTGGAACTTGAGCAAATGATTCATCCTCCATGAGCCTCAGTTTTCTATCCATAAAATGGATATCCTCTACTTGATAGTGACATATGTGGATCATATTAAATAATGTATTGAACACATTAGCACAAAGTGACCTCAGCGACTGTTAGTTTCCTTCCACTCCACCAGAAAATAACTAAGTTCTTCTATCCATAATGATTTGCACATTAAAAAGGACTCTACTAAGATGTTAACTCCCTTTAAATACTGATTTACATTTAGACGCTCATTCATGTAGAACATATTATGCTACAAGTCGTTAATCCTTAGTCATTTCTTTTTTTTTGTTTTGCGATGGAGTCTCGCTCTGTCACCCAGGCTGGAGTGCAGTGGCACAATCTCGGCTCACTGCAACTCCACCTCCCAGGTTCAAGTGCTTCTGTCTCAGCCTCTCAAGTACCTGGGATTAGAGGCGCACACCACCATGCCTGGCTAATTTTTTGTATTTTTTTTTTTTAGTAGAGATGGGGTTTCACCGTGTTGCCCAGGCTGGTCTTGAACTCTGAGCTCAGACAGTCTACCCGCCTCAGCCTCCCAAAGTGCTAGGATTACGGGCATGAGCCACCGCGCCAGGCCGTCATTTGCTGATATGACTGTCTTTGGCCAGGAGACAACAAAGGCCAGTTACTGTGGATTCTCAACACTAGGGTTTATAGCAGAAAAGAATCAATACCAAATTATTCTGCACTTTTATCCAACAAGGGTGAAGAAGGGAGGACCTGCAGACTTTCAATAAATTGTGACCTCTTTCCAGCCATCTGAAGCTAGCTATCATTTACTGAATCCACAATTATATATGCAGGCCTAATCTACACCACACAGTGTTCTGGGGCTGGAGATACAGCCTGAACAAGATAATCCAAGTGTACGGGAAGGACTAGAAGAATCTGGACTCCTCCATACTACCCTCCTGCCCTCCCGCCCTTTTTGGCCCTTATCATTGGTGCAGTAGTTCAGGGTGAGAGCAGAAAATTATGCTGTTGTACAGCTGAGCTAAGAATGATTTTACATTTTAAGGAGATCCTATGTAGCCTGCAAAGCCTAAAATTTATTTACTATTGGCCCTTTACAGAAAATATTTGCTAACTCCTGGTTTAGAGTGACCTGTGTCATCCATCAAGACCAGAGTAAATGGTTTAATCATATGCCTATTAAAATCTTTGTTATTAATAATTTGTTATTTATGTAAAACATTATTGAGTATTATTAACTATGATTGTTATAGAGTACTGAAGAATAAAAAGTGACAGATAGTGAGAGAGTAGACTTTTCATATCAGTTTTGTAAGAAAATAATTTCTTTTTTGTCACGTGACTATAACTTGTTTTCCTTGACTATAACCTCCACATCAAATATGGCCCTTCCAGGCCCGGCACAGTGGCTCATGCCAGTAATCCTAGCACTTTGGGAAGCTGAGCGGGTGGATTGTCTAAGCTAAGGAGTTCAAGATCAGCCTGGGCAACATGGCAAAACCCCGTCTGTACTAAAATACAAAAAATTAGCCAGGCATGGTGGCGCACACCTGTGGTCCCAGCTACTCAGGAGGCTGAGGTAGGAGAATCACTTGAACCTAGAAGGCAGAGGTTGCAGTGAGCAGAGATCATGCCACTGCACTCCAGGCTGGGTAACAGAGTGAGACTCCACCTCATTAAAAAAAAAGAAAAAAATATGGAACTTCTCTATATAACTTTTCTGGGGGTTTTCTTTTTCTTTTTCTTTTTTTTTTTTTTGAGATGGATTCTCACTCTATCGCACAGGTGGGAGTGCCGTGGCACAATCTTGGCTTACTGCAACCTCCACCTCCTGGGTTCACATAATTCTCTTGCCTCAGTCACCTTAGTAGCTGGGACTACAGGCATGCCCCACTATGCCCAGTTTATTTTTGAATTTTTAGTAGACACAGGGTTTCACCATGTTGGCTTCACCAAGATGGTCTTGATCTCCTGACCTCGTGATCCACCCTCCTCGGCCTCCCAAAGTGCTGAGATTACAGGCGTGAGCCACTGCATCAGGCCTCTTTTCTGGGATTTTTCTGTTTCTTTTTTCTGTACCTACAATGGACGATTAGAAGATGACCCAGAGAAGCTACGACAGGGAAGAAGAAGAGAAGTTACTTTGCCATTACTTGTGCCCTTTGGCCTTTACTACTTAAAAATCCCTAAACGTGTTCTACATTTCTTCCTTGTGCCATATTTATTAAAATAAAACAGTCCTCCTTTTATTTTTCTAAATGGTTCTTAGAACTTTCTCTCATTCATGCACCCATGTATTTCCTGACTTCTCTTTCAGTAAGGATCATTGGCTAGCAGGAACTTACTCAATGGCTTGGTTTGTTGACATTTGCTCCTAAGGGTAATTCTGAGCCCAGGTGTTGCACCCTCTTCTTTCTGCTCTAAACTGCTTCCAGGTAACACGACTCTCAGTGCCCACCCTGAGCTTGTGATAGGCTGTCCTGGTATCACCCTATTATAGAGGAGTCTGTGCCAAACTAAACTCACATTGCACATGATTTGATGAGTCTTGCAGCTCCAGGAGCGAGTATCTGGCTTGGGTATCAGCAGACTAATTCCAGCGCCTCTTCCTCTGATTTGTTGTTGCATTTGGGCCAGCTACTCAGCTTCTGAATGCCTAAATGTTCACGTCTGTAACATTAAGATAATGCCAACTTTCATTTCAGCTTCTGGGAATAGAATTACGCTGTATAGGAACATTGACGTTCCCATGGTAACAGTCATGTAACGTATCTAGCATGCCACTGGAGGCAATAAATTATTTATAAGTACGTGTAACAATTCCTAACTGACATGGTAATAAAAAAAATTCTTGCAGGAAATCTTGAGGATATACTTTCACATTAAATTGCATTCATTATTTGAAGGAGAGTTCATCATTCTACTCCAAACCACCTAATTCGAAATTTGCAGAATAAAATCAATTAGCAGACCCTGGAGCTGCTGAGTTCAAAAGCAATACAGAATGCTTCCATAACCTGTGTAAGGGGAAGGGAGAGAATGGCTTCCTGGGACTATTTATTAAAACCAGGGAGGAGTCAATGGATATGGCTTGTCAAGGAAGAGATGGCTCCAACTTTCAACCATCTGAAGAAAACAGGAAATATTAGGTAGTGCTACCAAAAACAAATTTGTTGTAAGATTATTGTTACTATTATTTGGAGACACTTTAAATATATAAAAAACCAAAATAATAATAATTATCATCATCCAGAAATAACCAATATTAACATTTTGGTTTATAGACTTCTCATCTTTTTTCTATACTTATATTTTTCCAAATATTATTTGTAACCTGCTTTTTGATTTGCGAACAGTTTTCCAGGTCATTAAAATTTTTCCAGAGCACAACTGGCTGAATATAGCATCCTGGGGGTGTCACAATTTATTTAAGCAATTTGCAAGTATTAAACATTAGATTGTGTCCTGAATTGCCTTTTAATTAAAATCAATTCATGTATCAGTGTGAGACCTCATATTAATTTAGTTGATGTATTTTAGACCTACCCATGATGCATCCATAATACTTCAATTATTAACAACACTCTCTTTCTTCTTTCCCAGGGCGTTTGATATCAGTCAGATATGCCCAAAGTTTCCTTCAAAAACAAATTCCCAAAAGGAAAGGCTCTTAATGGAATTTTGTTTTTTTTATTTTCTTTGGTCCTTGGCATTTGGATCTTGTGCCTAAAACATTGTTTTATTTATTTATTTCTTTTTTGTTGTTGTTTCTTTCTTTATTTGAGACAGTCTCGTTCTGTCGCCCAGGCTGGAGTGCAATGGCGTGATCTCAGCTCACTGCAACCTCTGCCTCCCAGGTTCAAGCAATTCTCCTGCCTCAGCCTCCCAAGTAGCTGGGATTACAGGTATGTGCTACCACACTTACCTAATTTTTTGTATTTTTAGTAGAGACGCGGTTTTACTGTGTTGGCCAGGCTGGCCCTGAACTCCTGGGCTCAAGTGATCCACTCACCTCGGCCTCCCAAAGTGCTGGATGACAGGTGAGAGCCACCACGCCTGGCCTTATTAAAAACATAATTTTTGTTTCTGAATTCTTACTTTAACTACAACATTGATCTCCTTAACTCCAAATTCATTCTCTTTGGATAATGTTATTTTTGACTTTCTCTTTTAACAAGGGTTTTATTCCCTAAGGAACCCAAAGGATCTCAAACTTTTTTAGTATCAAGATCCCTTTAAAAATTTATTGAGGATCCCAAAGAACTTTTGTTTATGTAAGTTATTTCTATTGCTGTTTACCATATTAGAAATTAAAAGTGAGAAATTTCAAAAATGTTATTTAACATTTAAATAACTGGGCCAGGCATGGAGACTCATGCTTGTAATCCCAGCACTTTGGGAGGCCAAGGCAGGAGGACTGCTTGAGGTCAGGGGGTCGAGTCTGCAGTGAACCATGATCACACCACTGTACTTGAGCCTGGTCAACACAACGAGACCCCATCTCAAAAAAAAGTAACAGTAAGAAACTTCTCACATTTAACATAAATAACATTTTATGAAAGATAATTATATTTTCCAAAAGGAAAATACATTTAGTGAGAATGCTGGCATTGTCTTACACTTTCGAAATCTCCTTAATGCCTGCCTTAAGCATTCTTCTATCTGCTCTGCATCAACACTGTTTCCATATGTTGTTTTGGTTGAAGCATATGAAGAGAGTCCTGCTTCACATAGATACGTGTTGAAAAAAGAAGGACTGACCTACAGACCCCATGAAAGGCCTCAAGAACTCATAGGGATAACTTGCCCACACTTTGAGAACTGCTGCCCTAAATTGTCTCTAATTGCTATATGATCTTTCTATGCTTCAGTTTCTCTTTTTTGTAAACAATGGGCAACAATAGTATATCAGAGTCTTCTGAAACTTTAACATGAAAAATGCTACAGTGGTAGGCAGAAATCTACACCTGTACATAAAATAGGAAAACACTTCCTTTGGGTCATGTTGGAGACATGATGCCACCCCCAACATGGTTACTAAACACATTGGTGGCCAGGCACCATGGCTCGTGCCTGCAATCTCAGCACTCTGGAAGGCTAAGGAGGGAGGATCACTGGAGCTCAGGAGTTCAAGATCAGCCTGGGCAACGTGGTGAGACATTGTCTCTTTAAAAATTAAAAAATAAAATTAGCCAGGTATACTGTAGTCCTAGCTACTCAAGAGGCTGAGGCAGGAGAATCACTTGAGCCCAGGAGGCTGAGGCTGCAGTGAGCTGTGATAGCACCACTGCACTCCAGCATGGGCAAGAGTCCAAGACCATGCCAAAAAAAAAAAAAACAAAACCCAAAAACCAAACCATATTGGTTTACCAACATGATTTCTAAAGCAAGTTAGTCTTTACAATAGACATTAAAGTTTCGCACATAACCACTGCAATACAAAATTAGGAATTTTCCAAATAAAATCAAAACAGTTCTTCATGTAGTTTTGGTAAAAAAAATAATCTTTTTCAGGAGCATAAGGTATGAATTCTGGCTCAGTTTCAAAATGGAAGTCTATTTCTCTGAAACCCGCTGCCTAGTTATCTTGGTGTTCTTTTGCTGTGTAAAATGGACTCATGCTGTTTCTTGGAAAATATTGAATGTGTCTCGTGTTAACTAAATGAGGGCAGGTGGAACTAATCACTAAGGAACATTTTAAAGTCAGAATGTAAAGTTTCTCATGGTAGACCTCATAATGGAGTCTGTGTACTGCAAGTGATCCACTATGAGATATGATGATTGTCCTATAACGTTCTCTACAGGGGTTTTGATTGTGTGCACTTGGGCAGTTGAGGTGTAAAGCTGGAATGTTTGCATTCCCCATGGGACCTATTTCACAATAGTGCACATTCTGCTTAATCAGATACAGTGACTCAGTCTGTAGAGGAGGGATTTGGGGGTGAGGGATTTGGGGGCAGGATGGAAAAGAATCCTGTCTTTAATCCCCACCCAGAAGTCAGTAGCCTGTCCATCCTTATAAAAGTCTCATGCTGGGCTGGGCATGATGCTCACACCTGTAATCCTAGCACTTTGGGAGGCCAAGGCAGGTAGATCACTTGAGGACAGGAGTTCGAGACCAGCCTAGCCAACATGGTGAAACCTTGTCCCTACTAAAAATACAAAAATCAGCTGGGCGTGGTGGCACGAGCCTGTAATCCCAGCTACTCGGGAGGCTGAGGCAGGAGAATTGCTTGAACCTTGAGGGGGCGGAGGTTGCAGTGAGCTGAGATCGTGCCACTGCACTCCAGCCTGGGCAACAGGATGAGACTCTGTCTTAAATAAATAAATATATAAATGCCTCATGCTGGTGACTCTTGTCCTTTTAGGGCCAATAGTATTTTTCTTCCATCTGCTCCAAATCTGGATTGTATCTCAACATGGCATCCTGTGGTGTTAAAGAATGATTGCAGTCTGAATTTCAGAGAGGCTGAGTTGTGTCTGCATTTGGAAAATGGAGATAATGGTCCCTAGGGATGGATGAGGCCAAAATGAGAATGGATATGAAAGCACTTTGAAAACACTTTAAGCTTCATACAAGTGAAAGAATTGTTTTTATTTTCATGCCTAAACCCTCCTTATTGTGAGGTACTGTGGCAAACAGGGATGCACCAGGCCTGGAGGTTTTTTCTTTTTTTTTTTTTTTTATTTGCTTCTATCAGGCTAGGGGAAAGAACATGCTGGATCCTTCACAGATCTTCTTATGCTAATCTTCTCTGTGGAGTTCTCAGAGTTGCCATTGGCTATAAAGCCAGTTGTTGATCCCCACCCCTCCTTTTGTCATCAATGAAAGGTACAATCTGGTACTGAACACTTTTATCTCTCTGTATAATCTGATGACTTCTTCTGCCAGGAAAAATTGATTGCAGCATTCGTTATCAACGACTTTATTTTTCAAGTTTTTATGCTTCTTTGACATCTAAAAGTAGCTATTAAAATCACCAAAGGTACACTTGATGAGAATATATCAAATGTTTTAGCATGCACATCCAACATTTTTTAAAACCTCTGTTAATTATTTTTTCAGTTTAAAGTAATCGGGACTTGGGCATTGGAATAATCTCTGAACTTAGAAATTGGTTCTTGAGTGAAACCTCAACTTCTTTGTGTTTAATTAGATTTCAGTTTGCTCCACTTAAGAAAGGTCACCTAAATTTGGAAAAGACAACCGATTCTAATTGCGACAATCTAATGCTTGCTGAATTTTCTCAGGAAGGTTAAAGTCCTTTTTTTCATTCACTTGGTAGCATTTACCCATACTTTCACCACGGCACACCAAAAAAAATCTTGGGTCCTCAAAGACAAGGTGACTATATTTTAATGGATTAGGCTTTGATTCCTTTTCTCAGAGGCTTTATCAGCTTGCTCTGTGCAAGTATTTCAGACTATGTTCTCCTAGTTTTCTTTGTGGCAATAATGGAATCATGTTTCTCATGAGTCTATTAGAGGTGCTGTAGATTGAGTAAGAAAATTTCTATAAAGCTCTTAGAGTGACCGGGCAGTATAGCTTACACCTATAATCCCAGCACTTTGGGAGGCTGAGGCAGGCAGATCACCTGAGGTCAGGAGTTCGAGACCAGCCTGGCCAACACGGCCAAACCCCGTCTCTACTAAAAATACAAAAATTAGCCTGGCGTAATAGCAGTTGCCTGTTATCCCAGCTACTTGGGAGACTGAGACATGAGAATCACTTGAACATGGGAGGTGAAGGTTGCAGTGAGCCAAGATTGCGCCATTGCACTCCAGCCTGGGCAATAAGGCAAAACTCCATCTAAAATTTAAAAAAAGAAAAAAAAAAAACTCATGTAGAGATAGCCAGGTCATACATGAAAGTGTCTGTTTCTAGAGAGCCAAGGTAGAATAAGATGCGTGACTCAAGGAGAGAGCTCAATAGGAGTCAAGGCAGAGGAAATTGAAAGGAGCCCTGAGGAATGTGGGCTGGAGTTGCACGGGCTTCCTGTGCCACCATGCTTCCCGTGGCAGTATAAGGCTGTCAGGCTGCATAGTATTCATACCATTCCTTGGTTCCCATGGAAAATGGAGGTCAGTTCTAGATTATGACTGAGAACTAGAGAAAAGATTCCAGATGGTCTGTGAACCATGTCAAATTAGTTTACATACAGATATTGAGGAAAATGAGAAAAATATTTTAGCTAAAGATTATAACCCAGAACATCTCACATGGACCGTGATTTAAATACAAACTGAATTCCCCCCACCTTTTTTTCCTGACAGTGTATAAGTAGCCAGGGATTTTTTTTTTTTAAAGCAGGTATCACCTTCATTTTTGTGGCCTTTCTCACATACCTGCATGGACATCTCAAATA
This sequence comes from Aotus nancymaae, assembly GCF_030222135.1. NCBI lineage: Eukaryota > Metazoa > Chordata > Mammalia > Primates > Aotidae > Aotus > Aotus nancymaae. The sequence continues at coordinate 51,256,200 of NW_026988413.1, forward strand.
TGATGGAACTATTGCAATACTGTTTTTCCCTACTGCTGGAAGTATCACTGAATAAGTTTTGCATTACAGTAAAATAACAGCCTGAGCTGTCATGTTCCCATAGTTGTCTCTGAAAGTAAAAGCTGTGATCACATCCAAGTTTAGAAGTAGGGGAAGAGGGACCGAGATAGGGAAGGCTATTGAAGCTGCCACCGTTGTAACTGCAGTCGTGCTGATAAAGACGAGGGAAGCAGGCCAGCCTGAGATTCTGGGCCTTAAGGCCCTGGCTCTACCAGCAGGAGAGGAAAAGAAGAATAATGTTATGGAAGATGAACTGGTTTTATATCTCCAGTGTTTCTAGCAAAAACAGCTTGCACTCTTATCTCAGGTAGAATGATCACACCAAAAATTTAAGACATCTCATAGGGATATCTGCCCAAAGCCCCTAAGATGAGAGTCATTGTCAGAATTTTAGGAAAAGACAGCTGACTGAATAATGAACTTTCAGGAAGGTGTTTACTAACATTCAGTTATGGGGGACTTGCAGAAAATGACATTTTATCTCCACATCTAGCTAACACACGAATTCCTTTGAAAGACTCATTATAGAATGCTTTTCTGTTAACGGTGAGGACATTTTCAGGGCCGAGGGTCCTAGCTACAACACATGGCTCAAGCAAAACTAGTTAGGGATTTTTCCCTCCTATGTTTTCTCCTTACTCAATAGTCCTTATTCTCTTTTAAACTGTTGTCAAGAAATAATTCAATCAACTGGTTTCTCCAAAGAAGCGGAAAGAACAAATAATGAAAAAGGTTCCATGTGTTTTCTTTCTCAGGGGTATTTTCATTAGGGCACTAAGGAATGAAACACTGCATGTAGGTATTTGGGCAGCAAGCCAGACATCACCCATTCTACATAATTGTCCCTTTCCCTCTTACAAGATTGACCTGAGGGGTTCCTGCTAACACGGTAGACATCTCTCTTACAGCCCCTTCAGAAATCACAGTTGGGGCCGGGCACAATGGCTCACACCTGTAATCCCAGCACTTTGGGAGGCCGAGGCAGGTGGATTATAAAGTCAGGAGTTCAAGATCAGCCTGGCCAAGATGGTGAAACCCCGTCTCTACTAAAAATACAAAAATTAGCCAGGTGTGGTGGCGGGTACCTATAATCCCAGCTACTCAGGAGGCTGAGGCAGAGAATTGTCTGAACCCGGGAGGCAGAGGTTGCAATGAGCCCAGATCATGCCACTGCACTCCAGCCTGGGCAACAGAGTGAGACTCCTGTCTCAAAAAAAAAGAAAAGAAAAGAAAGAAATCACAGTTGGATGGCTACATTGTGTATCAAGATAAATGGCTGATTGGAGGAGGCATTTCCTAATGCCTTGTCTGTCTCTTAAGAGTTGGGGCCAATGTGACTTTACAGCAATTATACAACAGTTTCCAAGCTGAAGTCTATCTTTGGAGAGGGTGGAGGCATCATACCTAGGAGAGAGGTCCTTGCTGAAGAGGGTCTCTGCCTTTACTCAGGATGATTGCTATAAAGACAGCAAATGGGCCAGGCATGGTGGCTTACACCTAAAATCCCAGCACTTTTGGAGGCTGAGGTGGGCAGATTACTTGAAGTCAGAAGTTCGAGACCAGCCTGACCAACATGGTGAAACCCTGTCTATACTAAAAATGCAAAAATTAGCCAGGTGTGGTGGTGCATGCCTGTAGTCCCAGCTACTTGAGAGGCTGAAGCACAAGAATCACTTGAACCCGGGAGGCAGAGGTTGCAGTGACCTGAGATAATGCCACTCTACTCCAACCTAAGGCACAGAGTGAGACTGTCTTAAAGGAAAAAGGAAAGTAAATTTAAAAAGTTATTACATAGATTATAGTACGGAACAGCAATTCAACATTAAATATGAAACTGCCTTCCTTCTGTTTATTCAGAAAATGTAAGACTTTCTCATAGTAATGTTCCCCCCTCGATATCATGGACTAATTTTTCTTACTTTGCATCCTTGTGAAGCTTGTGGACTAACATTAGAGGGAGCCCCCAAAAGAAGTGTGCAGATTGCATGGAGTCTTTATATCAGAATCTCTGCACACTCATTTCTCTATTTCCCTGACACATCTACCAATCAAGGACACCTGTTCTTCCTAATGTTATAATCCTACCCTGTAATTGACATTTTGGATGCTTCAGGTTGAAAAATGAGAAGTCACATTGTTTTTGAAGGAATATGGTTTACAGTAAATACCATTAGAAACATTTAAATAAAATGGTTTTGGAACAGAAAGAAGGAAATAACCCTAAGGGTAAGGAAATTATATTGACAGTAACAATAATAATAGTAGCTATCATTTATTCAGGTATTCAGTTAGGCCTCAAATGTACACCAGACCTTCATTTTGAGACAGAAACGTTCTGTTTCAAATGGGGGAGGAGGGCAGGAGATGATTCTCTGCCAGTGTCACTGTTGATTGAATAATGAACTTTCTGGAGGCATTTATTAACCTTCTTTGTCTCTCCTGCTTCACCTGTATAATAAGGGTGATGATACTAGTGCATTGCAAGTTTCATAGGACAACTTCAAATAAAAACAAATGCATAGAAGCACGAATCTGTTTCCTGATAAAGAGTAGTGAGCAGCAGCAAAGGTATTGCTCTGTGTGCTGACATTGCCAGTATGTCTTGGCATTGGTTATGGGTGTTGAAATACGTTTCATAAGCTTTTTGTGGAGGTGAATTTCAGCTTTTTGAAATACTGAAACATTTTTAGTAATTCAGAATTGAAAAGGTTCAAATAAACTATATTAGGTTCTGATATATTCAGCCACGTTCAGCACAGAAAACCGGCTAGAAGGAGAGATATAAGGTTGAAGTTGGCCAGATCTCTGCCCTCAAGACCCTTCCAACCTAGTAGGAGGAATAGATGTCTAACCAAAATACTAGTGTCATGAGAAACCTAAAAATAAAAATATTAGATTGGAAAGGAAAGAATATAAATTATAAGTGTGAGGATTAAAGAAGGAAATTGTACTGACAATAACAACAACAGCGATAGTAACAGCTTCAGCTTTTTAAGAGTATACTATATTCAGGATACACTAAAAATGTTATCACATGTACTCTCTGCTATGGACTGAATATTTATTGCCCTCCCCCTCCAAATGTACATGGTGAATCCCTAATTTCCAAAGTGATGGTATTTGAAGGTGGGACCTTTGGGAGGTAATTAGGTCATGAGGGCAGAGCCCTAATTAATGGGATTAGTGCCCTATGAGTGAGACACACAAAATAGATACCCTGTGAGGATACAGCAGAAGGTGGTTATAGGCAAACCAGGAAGAGGACCCTTACCAGACATTGAATCTGCTGGCACCTTGACTGTGGACTTTCAAGCTTCCAGAAATCTTTTTTTTTAATTTTTATTTTGAGACAGGGTCTTGCTCTGTTGTGCAGGCTAAAGTGCAATGGCTCAACCTCGGCTCACCTCAACCTCCATCTCCTGGGTCCAACTGATTCTCCTGCCTCAGCCTCCCGAGTAGCTGGGATTACAGGTGCCTGACACCATGCCCAGCTAATTTTTGTATTTTTAGTAGTGGTGGGGTTTTGCCGTGTTGGCCAGGCTGATCCCGAACTCCTGACCCCAAGTGATCCACCCGCCTTGGCCTCCCAAAGTGCTGGAATTACAGGCTTGAGCCACCAGGTCAGGCCAAGCCTGCAGAATTCTGAGAAATAAATGTTTGTTGTTTAAGCCACCCAGTCTATGGCATTTCTTATAGCAGTCTGAGCTAAGCCTCTTTCCTCCAAAATTCTACGAAATAATTATTCTCCTTTTTTTTAACAGATGCAGAAACAGAGGCTTAGGCAGAGAAAATGACTTGCATAAGATGATATGACCGGAAAAAATGTCAACCCAAAGTATTGAATTTGGATCTGTGTAATATCAAAACCCATGTTCTTTCTACCCTGCCATATTGCATCTCAGCAACAATGTCTTTCTAAAAACATATTATAGTGATGCCCAAACAATTGTGATACCTTTTTTTTTTTTGAGACAGAGTTTTGCTCTTGTTGCCCAGGCTGGAGTGCAATGGTGCAATCTCGGCTCACCACAACCTCCGCCTCCTAGGTTCAAGGGATTTTTCTGTCTCAGCCTCCCAACTAGCTGGGATTACAGGCATGTACCAACACTCCTGGCTAATTTTGTATTTTTAGTAGAGACTGGGTTTCTCCATGTTGGTCAGGCTGATCTCAAACTCCTGACCTCAGGTGATCTGCCCACTTCGGCCTCCCAAAGTGCTGGGATTACAGGAATGAGCCACCTTGCCTGGCCCAATTGTGATACTTTTAACAAGACAATTTCCCTGACACCAGCCATGACTCTGATACCTCTGTGGCCATTGAAAGTCTGTTGAGGTGGGGATCTTGACCTAGAACCAGCAGCTAGCAGGGTTTGCTTTCTCTCTCTCTCTTTCTCTTTTAGAAAGGGTTGGAGAGTGGAGAATAACTCCATCCATCTATCCTTATGAGCACACCAGCTACTAACATTTCATTTTATGCCTTCTTTACTAGAACCATTTTCTTTGAATGTCTCTTAGGAGATGCTTCCCTAAGAATAAATAGGCGCGTTGGAATCTTTACTATATTTAAAATGACTATATGTATATATATAAAAATATATATATATATACACACACACATATTTTTGAGACAGAGTCAGCTCTGTTGCCCAGGCTGGAGTGCAGTAGTGTGATCTCGGCTCACTGCGACCTCCACCTCCCAGGTTCAAGCAATTCTCGTGTCTTAGCCTCTCAAGTAGCTGAGACTACAGGCATGTGCCACCACGTTTGGCTATTTTTTTTGTATTTTTAGTAGACACAGGGTTTCACCATGTTGCCCAGGCTAGTCTTGAACTCCTGACCTCAAGCAATCCTCCCGCTCAGCCTCCCAAAGTGCTAGGATTACAGGCGTGAGCCACTGTACCCGGCCTAAAATGACAATATTTTCTAAGATACACATTCTAAATAAAGAATATTTTTTCCTGATTACTGAGTTTATTATATAAAAATTTTTACAAAGATATGAAAATTGTATAACCATTTAGCTATGTTTTTAAACCAAATTCTTACATTAGAAAGAGTAAAAATTACACAAAAGGGGAAGTACTTTGGGACTATCCTGTATTTTAGGATACAAAGTAAATTTAAAATCTTAAAATGGGATGGTTTTCATCCTTGTGTGAACAAATTGAAAGAACAGTATAAGGCTGGGCGCGGTGGCTCATGCCTGTAATCCCAGCACTTCGGGAGGCCGAGGCTGGTGGATCACAAGGTCAAGAGATCAAGACCATCCTGGCCAACATAGTGAAACCCCATCTCTAAAAAAATAAAACTAAATTAAAAAAAAAAGAAAGAACAATATATTCTTATCATATTATTCTTATTTTAGGATCTGATAGCAAGAAAAAAACTTCTGATCAATGCGATGGCATTTTAGAAACATTAGCACAAATTAAATAAGAAGTTGTATATAAAGTATGATTTTTCTGTGATGAGCACAATGCCTAATAACTGTGTTATCTGGCCAGTCCACTGCTGGTTTTTAAAACCCCAAAATACAGAAGAAGTAACCTTTGTTTTCTCCATTGGGGTCAGTAGCCTAAATTCTTATTCAAAGCCATAGTCACCAGGATAATTCCAAGAAGGCTGCCATAGCTACAAGAATGAGAAATGATTCTACTTTGCTACCATGATTTTTTGGTTTATTTTTGCTTGTTTGTTTTTTCTTTAAGATTCAACAAGCTCTTGCTCTGTTGCCAGGCTGGAGCACCGTGGTGCAATGGTAACTCACTGCAGCCTCAAACTCCTGGGGTCAAGCAATCCTCCTGTCTCAGCCTTTCGATTAGCTAGGACTGCAAGTGACCACCACTATGCCCAGCTAATCTTGTAAAACGTTTTTTTCAGAAATGGAGTCTTACTACGTTGCCCAGGCTGGTCTCAAACTTTTTGCCTCAAAGGAACCTCCTGGCTCAGCCTCTATCAGGTTTTAAAATTTTACTTTAGTCTTTGCGATGGAATTTAAATTGTGCCAGCCATCTTTTATTAGTCAGACCCAGGGGATTTTTATTGTTATTTTGAACCAGATCTATTTTTGCTTAATTCTATGGGAACCACACATAGTTTGTACATTTGCCAGAAATTTATTTTCCAATGAGTATTACTCAATTCTAAATAAGTACAGTCTGCATTTTCATACTGGTATAGAGAAGGGGTGAGTTCAATCAGGAACATCCATTTTTAAATTATATGATACAGCCTCAACTTTTTATTTCTTCTTCTTTTTTTTTTTTGTTTTCTGTTTTTTTGAGACAGAGTCTCACTTTGTCGACAGACTGGAGTGCAGTGGTGCGATATCTGCTCACTGCAACTTTCGCCTCCCGGGTTCAAGCAATCTAAGCCTCAGCCTCACCAGTAGCTGGGACTACAGGCGGGAGACAGCACGTCCGGCTATTTTTTTGTATTTTTAGTAGAGACGGCGTTTCACCACGTTGGCTAAGATGATCTTGAGCTCCTGACCTCGTGATCCGCCCACTTCAGCCTCCCAAAGTGCTTGGATCGCAGGCGTGAACCACAGTGCCCGGCCTGCCTGAACCTCTTTTTTTTTTTTTTTTTTTTTTTTTTTTTGAGACCGAGTCTCGCTCTGTCGCCCGGGTTGTCGGCATCCTCCGCCGCCCGGGTTCAAGAGATTCGCCTGCCTCAGCCTCCTGACTAGCTGGGACCACAGGCGCGCACCACCACGCCCGGTTAATTTTTTTGTATTTTGGTGGAGACGGGGTTTCACCATGTTGGCCAGGATGGTCTCAATCTCCTGAACTCGTGATCCGCCCGCCTCGGCCTCACAAAGTGCTGGGATTACAGGCGTGAGCCACCGCGCCTGGCCCTGCCTGAACTTTTTTATAAGTCTAACCGGCTGCTAACTAAACGTAAGTTAGGGTTTTGCTTATTGGTTTTCAAAGTAATACATTTTAAACAAAGACAACCTTTAATTAATTAATTTTTATTTTATTATTTTTATTATTATTATTATTATTTTTGAGACAGAGTCTTGCACTGTGGCCTGGGCTGGAGTGCAATGGCATGATCTCAGCTCACTGCAACCTCCGCCTTCCAGGTTCAAGCCATTCTCCTGCCTCAGCTTCCCAAGTAGCTGGGATTACAGGTGCCTGCCACTACGACGGGCTAATTTTCTGTATTTTTAGCAGAGAAGGAGTTTCTCTATGTTGCCTAGGCTGGTCTGGAGCTCCTGACCTTGTGATCCGCCCACCTCAGCCTCCCAAATTGCTGGGATTACAGGCATGAGCCACTGTGCCCAGCCTTATTTTATTTTATTTTATTTTATTTTGACAGAGTCTTGCTCTGTCTCCCAGGCTGGAATGCAGTGGCATGATCTGTCTCATAGCAACCTTCACTTCCCAGGTCCAAGCGATTCTCCTGCCTCCAGAATAGCTAGGACTAGGGGCGTGTGCCACCATGCCCAGCTAATTTTTTTTGTATTTTTAGTAGAGATGGGGTTTCACCATGTTGGTCAGGCTGGTCTCGAACTCCTGACCTCAAATGATCCGCCTGCCTGGGCCTCCCAAAGTGCTGGGGTTACAGGCATGAGCCATCGTGCTCAGACAAAAACAACTTTTAAAAAAGTCATTAAGAACTGGTTTGTTACAGTAGTGTGTCTTATTCATTGAATATACCATAGCTTTGAACTGTATAACCGCTTTTGATGTCTGTTCATGCACAGAGCTAACCAACAGATAACATTATGTTAACCACAATAACCAGAAAATTAATATTGCTTGTCCTTCTATTCAACACAAGAAAGGAAATATTTTCTTACTTAACTTTTGGCGCATGATTTATATAGAAAGCTTGAGCTTGTTCCCAGTGGTGGTAAGAGCTCTTGTTCTAATGCACAAGATGTCAGAATATGGAATATTAAGACTGTGTCTCTTTAACCCGAGAAAAGCAGAATATTTTCACTTGCAGCAAAGCTTAGCTCCCAGGACTGGAAGAAAAAAAGAGGCAATCTTATTACAAGACAGAAACTTCATGTGTCTCAGAGCCTGAGGGATTCGTAGACATTATATTTTATTCAGTGAAACAACAGAATCTTTGAACAAACTGTTGAAGCAAAGTCTACAAAAAATGATGAATCCTTCACTAAAGCTTAAAACAAACATGGAAACAAAATTAAGCTCCTACAAATACTGTAGGAAAGAACACCAGGGAGAAAACTGAGGGGATTTTTAGTAAATGTCATTTATTCTCTTGTTAGAAAAGAAAATAAAGCAGGTTTCTTTGGTTGGTTTGGATTGGTCTTTTATTGTAGCGATACAGACCACAGAAGACTGTATGACCTAAACTAGCCACAAGAATAGTTATTTATTTGCCCAAACGGCTAAGGCATGAAATAAAATAGTATGTTTTGTTTAGCCTTTCAAATGGACAGAGATGTTTTTTAAGTACTTTTTAATATGGAGAAAATGATGAAGAGTAAAATGTAAATAGTCCACAATTCCATTGGCTAGATAACTCTGCTGACATTGTTAAAATTAAAAGTAATACAAACACATATTTTTAAAAATTCAAATACTAATAAGTTCTGAGAGATGTAGATGAAAAGGATGTGTTCCTCCCCTCCTCTCTCCTCACCCTCCTTAACGACCAACCTATTTCTCCAAAGGAGGAATTGTTAAGAATTGCTGTTTATGCCAGGCGTGGTGGTTCATGCCTGTAATCCCAGCACTTTGGGAGGCCAAGGCAGGCAGATCACGAGGTCAACAGATGGATATCATCCTGGCCGACATGGTGAAACCCCGTCCCTAAAAATACAAAAATTAGCTGGGCGTGGTGGCATGCACCTGTAGTAGTCCCAGCTAATTGGGAGGCTGAGGCAGAAGAACCACTTGAACCCAGGAGGCGGAGGCTGTAGTGAGCCAAGATCGCACCCCTGTTTATCCTTGCATAAAAGGGAATATGTCTCAGGATACCAGCCTATACCCCAAGATATATGCTGGTGTATGTGTGTGTGTGCCAGCATATACCCTAAGATATATGCTGGTGTATGTATGTGTGTGTGTAAGACTTTTTTTTCCAGAGGGTACGCTATTCTGTTGTATATTGATTTTTTCATATATTATATATTTAAGAATATATTTACAGATCTTCGCATATCAGCATACACAAAGCTATTACATCATTTTTAAAGACTTGATTTTTATAGCAGATTATTTTTAACAGCTGTGAAATAGTTCATTACACAGTGTGCCATAAATATATAATCAGTTCTCTATTGATTAACATTTAAGTTGTTTCTAATTTTTCTGAGTCTATCTGTGAAGACTTAACAGTTGAATAGCTGTGAAGAAATGTCAACACTTTAAAATTTTATAGGTATTATCCAATTGGTTGAGTGAGTATTCTCTCCCACCAGCAATATTTGAGAGTTACTGTTTCTCTAGACTAGGTATTATCAAATTTTAAATTTTTACTCAAGAGAAATTCTCTGGAGTTTAGAGTACTCTCATTTAATTTTTTTCTTTAATGGATGGACATTTTAACTAAAGGAAACCAGAGTATATTTGTTTTTTAAATATATGCTGTCTTAGCACAGTGATATGTGGACCTGCTGGCGGGGGGAATACTTTGATTTCAGATTGGATTGGCAAAGGTGGCCAATACCAGAGAAAAACTTTGAAGGCCAATAAATTTTTGGAAGCTTTCTAAAGAGTAAATTCAACTCTTTAGAACACAATAACTTTCGTGTTCAAAAGTTAACGAGCAGCTGAGAGGAGGAGAAATGGGGAGTTGTTTAATGGGTGTAGAGTTTCAGTTTTGCAAGATGAAAACAACCCTGGAGATTGGTTGCAAAACAATGCGAATGTACAAAACACCACTGAATTTCACACTTAAAAACGGTAAAGATGGTAAATTTTATGTGTATTTTACCACAATTTACAAAAAACTAATGTACAAGATTAGGCATCCCTAGAGAAAGAAGACAACTATTTCATTTCAAGAGTGTAAGGGAAGAACTTCTACCAGAAACTAGTTGAACGCCCTCAGGGGCCCGTTAATAATACCATTATACAGTCAGAAGGGACTCAGAATGCAAAGATCCCCAGTAATGGATTTAAATTTAATCTAAGGCACAAATGACTAATATCTGCAGCAGTAATCTCCCCTCTTGTGCTGTGGAATAGTTGCTCTACCAGGACATTTCCCCATCAGGGAAAGTATCCGTTCTCTTGAGCCTAATCAAATGTTTCTCAAATAAACTTGCAGTCATAGCCTTCAATCCCAATGACCAAGTTTAGCACCTGGAATGAAGATGCTGAAGATGAAGACCTAGTTATGACCAAGGGGCTCAGGTCATTCATTCATATATCAGGTCTGACATACGTTATTGTTTAAAAGCACTCTGGAATTATTTTTGTCATCCCTCACAGCCACCTTGTAAGAAAAGCCAGAATGAAAGGAAGAATGTGGTCTCCAGAATCTAGAGAAAATAATAACACTTTTGTTCACAATTATTCTGAGACTCAGGTCCTGATTGCCAGAGCAGACAAATTACTGCTACAAAAATAAAATACATTTATCTTGGAAAGGTGACTCACTATGAATGCTAGGGAATTATCTAATTAAAGTGTTTCACAAATAGAACAAGACCATTTCTCAAATATTCAATGGAAGTTGGATAGCTGCTTGCTGATAGCACAGAGCAGAGCATCTCAACGACGGCTGAAGATGAGAATCACTTGGGGATCTTTTAAAAGTCCAGCTGAGCGTGGTGGCTCACGCCTATAATCCCAGCACTTTGGGAGGCTGAGGTGGGCAGATAGCCTGAGGTCAGGAGTTTGAGACCAGCCTGGCTAACATGGTGAAACTCTTGTCTCTACTAAAAAATAATAAGATAAAATAAAAATAAAAGTCTGCTTCCCTGGGGTCATCACAGACCAATTAATCAGAGTCACTGAGGTGGGTCTTCAGGTGATTTCAAAGTGCAGCTGAGGCACAAAGGCTCTCAACTTCTGCATGCATAATCCTTTGGGGGCTTGCCTCCACCTGCCCACCACCCCAAAGAAATTTGGTTGAGTAGGTGTGGGATTTTCTCACAGGTCTGCATTCACACATGCATCTCATGATGTATGTGATGCTGATGCAGAGGATCTCTGGTCCACATGTGACTACCACTAATGGACTGAAGTTCTTGATTTTTCATCTTTATCATTTACCTCTTCTGCTTCTCCCTAAATTTGCTCCCCTGGGCTTTGTTCTTATGGCTCTTCACCCCAAGCTAATCATTTTTATTGCTTTGCCCTGGACTATGCCCAAGATCTTCACATATTACGTACAATGAGTGGCTCTAAAATGGCCACATAATCCAATGAAGTCCTGAACAAGGCTGAAGAAAATGGAAAGATGAAAAGATGATGTCATGGTTTCTCCATGTCATGCTTTTGCTACCAACTAACTCCTGGATTTACTTTTAAAAAACAAGAGCGCAATATTCAACACTCACCAATATCCAAGTATAATATTAGGGCTGTTCTGCTGAGTCACAATTAACTCTCTGTCTACCATGAAGCTGAAAATCTTTTTAGCCAAGCTTACAAAGAATTAGCCTTCTAAAATTTGTATTTGCATTTTTTCTTTAGAAGTTTTGTCATCATTAAATTTTATCATTGTTTTTGACCACTGCTCAAGTTAATGTCATTGGCAAATGACAAGCACATATATGTTCCATGATTCAAGTTGTCAAGAGAAGTTTTAAACAATCTGATCTCAGAACAGATCCTGTACATTCAAATTTTGTATTTCTCCCACGCTCACCTAGAAGTCTAGATGCCTATTTGAATTATCGTAGCTCAGTTTAGGGTTGTCAGAGTCAACGTTTCAGAGCAAAAAGAAAATGGGCTTTGGGTAAGATAAACCTAGTTCAGACTCCCAGCTCTATTTCTCACTAGGTAGGTGACCTTAGGCAATAACTGAATCTTACAGAGCCTCATGTTTTTCTCCTTTGGAAACGTGCAACTACAAATCCTCCCTCAAAAGGGTATTACATGAAATGCAAGAGTTTAACGCATTGACTGACTTACTATATTTATAATATCAATTATCTATGACACCCATTTATCATATTTACATATTTATAGTATCTATAAATATTAGTCTTTTTTCTTTCATGTAATATATGATAGGTAACATGCACAGGTGAGAGTAGAAATATGGATATTTTTCTAACTTAGTCTGCTCAAAGAAATTAGAGGAAAGGGAAAATAATTCAAATGAGTGTTGTACTAACCCTCAGAAGGTCATTCAACCAAAGGTGACTGACTGGGTTATGCTCCAGCGTCAGGCGATGTTGGGCAGAGGGGACTGGGTGCTGGATGGGAGCCAGCACAGGAGAGCTTGGCCATGGCCAAGAACGAGGCTCGGGGTGAAGCCAAGGAGACCAGCCAGAGCCAAGGAGGGGCAGATGCCAGTGCTTAAAGGCAGTAGGGGCTCAACACTGAGCAGTAGCAGCCCTAAGAGAACCTGGAAGATGTCTAGAAGAGGCAAAGGGTCAGCTGCAAGGAACAGATCAGGAGCCCAAGAGACTGCATCAGGGGAGAGAGTGCAGCTGGGGCCAGGAGGGACTCCCGAGCAGCACAGCCCAGGCTGAGGTCGTCTATGAGACAGGTTACAGCCTGTCTTACAGAGCCACTCTTGTCTTTTTATATGAACATAGCTAAACTTCTGTTCTCATATTCGGCTTTTTGGTAGGCTTTTTTGGGTGGGTATAAATGTATTCTTCTATAATTAGACATACTGCACTAGGAAGAGTAGGCTAAGTAATATAACTCCAACATCTCAGTGGCTTAATAGAATAAAAACGTATTATAAACTCATATCACAGTCCACTAAAAGTAGGTGGGGAGTATTGTAGGGAGGGGACCCTGCTTTATGCAATTATCCAGGGATCCAGTTCCTTTCTTCTGGTGGCTCTGACATCCCCAGCAGGGATTCCTAATTTTTTTTTTCTGATTCCTTTCTTTTGTTATGAGTTTTTTTTGGAAGTTTAGTGAAGTCTACAGCCCCTATGTCACCATGAGGTTTTCATTTGGATAAAGTAAAATACATGGTGTTTTAAAGGAAGTTGATTAAATCAAACTACTCTTATCAAACTAATTACAATGTAAAATTTTGATAGAGTAATAGATGTGTTACTTTATTAGTGTTTTTCACAGGTGGCATCTGCCTGCTGCAGGGCTCCCCAAGAGTCGTGGGAGTGCTCCTGCTAATCCCAAGTCAGGGCCAATGCCACAGCTGGGTGCTCACCACTCACTTCCTATGATGTTCCATCACTTACTGCTGCAGAACAAACTGGCCCCCAAACTCAGTGACTTCAAACAACCATTTTCATTATTTGATGGGTCAGGAGTTTGGAAAGATCTTAGCTGGGCAATTCCTCTAGGATCTGCAAGGTATCCACTAAGATAGCTGCTAGATGATGGAATTACAAGATGGTTTCTTCACTCACACATTGGCACCTCAGTGCTTCTTGGCCACAATCTCTACATGGCTCGGGCTGCTCACAGCATGATGGTTTCAGGGTAATCATACTTCTTAGATGGCAGCTGGCTTCCAAAAGCAAGTGTTCCAAGACACAAGCGTGGAAGCCGAGTATAAATATGGATATTTTTCTAACTTCGCCTAAGAAATTACAAGAAAGGAAAAATAATTCAAACTTGTGTTGTAATACTGAGCCTCAGAAAGTCACTCAACAAAGGGTGACTGGGTTAACCTCTGGCATTAAGCAGTGTTGAGTGGGACCACAGCATCACTTCTGCCGTAGTCTACTAGTCAAAGCAATCACAGAGTTCATCCAGATTCAAGGAGGAAGAGACACAGTCCTCACCTCTCAATGGGAAGGACATTGAATAATTTGTAACTGTCTTTAATTTGCCAAATATTTTTTTAAATCTCATTTAATCTATATATAACACTATGAAGTAGGTGTCATAGTTTCCATTTTACTGATGAGCAGACAGAACCTCAAAGAAGGTAATTATTCTGTCAAAAGTCACAAACCTACTGAGATGTGTGTGTGTGTGTAAAATATAAATTGACATTTATTTTTGTTTTAGCTTGAGACCAGTTGCATACTGAGAGATTTGTCAGAGGAAGATATGGCTTGAAAAAGACAAATGTGAATAGAAAATACCAGCTAATGTCTCAATAATTGAAGTTTAAGAGTCTGATTCCGACGACTGCGCTCTTAACGAAAATAATTTATTTAACTTGACTTGAGTCTACTACTAGAAAACAATATGAGTCTACTTGAAAAATAAAACAGTAGGGAGTTGTGGAAGAGCTGCTGGTTGCCTACCCAACATTCATTCTCCCCCTCTTCCTGAACTTATTTGGAATGGCAATGTATACCACTAAAGGGCCATATTCCCCAGGTTGCATTGCGTTAGGTTTGACCATGCCTTGTCCAGTGACATGTAAGGGTACTGTGTAACTTTTAAAGATGTCCCTTATGACTCAAGGATGTAAAAAAAAATTTTAAATGAAGTATCCTTAAAGAAAGAACCCTTTATCTCTTCTGCTGAATGCCATGTAGATGTGATCACTGGCATTCAAGCAGCCATTCTGAAACTCAAGGCAGCATGCTAAGGTGGCGGAGTAGTAATACAGATGGAGCCCCAGTCTTGATGATCACGGAGGTGCCATATCAGCCTTGGGCAGCTGCCTCTGGACTCCATTTAAAAATGTGAGAGGGAAACAAATTTACGCTTTGGTCTAAGCCACTGTTATCTGGGGTTTTTCTGTTTCTTAGAGTTGATCCTAATCCTAAATAACATAGAAGAGCTGTATGCATTCAGAGGTATGAGTATCAACTTTGTCATTTTCATCTCAGTGATATGGAAGTACAAGGAAGCAGAAAATCACTAACAAACTGAGATTACTTTATGGAGAAGACGTACCCTAGAGTAGCTCAAGAAAGAGAGGAAGGCTGGGCAACATACTTAGACCCCATCTCTAAAAAGAAATTTAAAACATTAGCTGAGCATGGTGGTGCGTGCCTGTGGTCCCAGCTACCTTGGAGGCTGAGGTGGGAGGATTGTTTGAGGCCAGGAGGTTGAGGCTGCAGTGAGCTATGAGCACACCATTGCACTCCAGCCTGAGTGGCAGAGTGAGACCCTGTCTCAAAAAAAAAAAAAAAAAAAAAGGAAGGAAGGAGGGAGGGAGAGAGGGAAGGAAGGAAGAAAAACAAAGAAAGGAAAGAAAGAGAGAAAGAAAAAGGAAAACTCACTGTATTTGTCCACTTAAAAATATTTCAGGATGACTAACATATTTGTCAAGGAACTGGAGATAATTTTAGGTGAACTCAAAAACCATGTATGTTTTTAACACATATGAATAGGGATGCCCTGAGGGGCACTTATAAGCTGTGCCCTCCCATGTTGCTTGATCATTTCAGCTTCTTTGCTTCATTCATTCTGTATTTAAAATCTTGGGCAGGAGCATCTGACTGGCCAAGACTGAGTTACACAAATGAGCCAAAACTTCCAGGGACGGTAAATCAAGGATCAGCCTCTTCCACTAAGACCTATATGATGGGAAATATCACAAACATAGGAAAGGGGCCCTTCAAACACCCTACGAATCTCCAGTACACTTGGCATGCAATCCTTCCCAGCAGTCATTGTCATGTAAGTGAAACCACAGGCCATGTGGGGGGCTGAGGGTGGGGGAAGGAATTTTTTGCTTGAATCCACACTCCAGGGCATGTGTGTGGATTCAGATGGGTATTCTCCATTCATGTGCATTAGTGCATTAGTGACATTGGGGACGTGGGGAGGGGCTGTAAGGAATGAGATTTTTAAACATTTTTAGCACCAGCTTGTGAAGGAAGTGTGAGCTACTTCCTTTTCTCATACCAGATGCTTCCTTAAGTCTTCTGCTTTCTTCCTTCCCATCAACATGCTCATTAACAAATTCAGAAAATACGGTTTTGATTAAGTAAATGGATAAACAAATGCCAAACCTGGGCGGAATAACAAACAAAACTAGTGATGTTTGCATAGAATTGGTTTTAGGCCCAGTATTCTTATTTCCTTTGGTGGTTTGCACAGCGGAATAGAAAGGTAGCTTATAACATTTCCAAAATAAATTTTCAGCATGAGAAGAGATAGGCCCTTAATTTGGAATGGTTTAGATTTAGTAGAAGAAGTTATCAGAAATCATCCTTAGAAATGAGATTCATCTGCTGGAATGAGAAATCACCTCTTTGAGTGTCAATTTCTCACATTGAGGGAAGTGGCCTAGATAGAGCCCAGAGTTCCTTCTAATCTTACTCTTTCAGTAGTGTGACGATGAAGAAAAACCATATGAATGTGATACTCAGGGCTGAAAAACATTCAGTAGTTTCTAGTGGTTTGTATGTGAGTATGTTATTAAGGTGAAACAGTTGTAAAAGAAAAACCATCTGAGTGCAGCGGTAGCTCTCAGCTGTTGGTTAGCATTCTTAGTTGCAAACAAAAAAAATTCTAATTTAAGCAAAAAAGCAATTTATTGAAAGGAACTTGGGCAAGTCACAGAATTTCCAGGAAAACCAGGCTCAAGACTCAGGTGAAAATAAGAGCCCAAATTATGCCTCAGAACAGAACATGGGACACACCTGTTATTGTCCGTAAATGCTGGATGTCCCTGTTGGCTTCATAAGGCACAGATGAATTCCTGAGCATTGCAGCTTCTTTGCTTCTTTTTTCTTTTCTAGATTTAAGGTTTTGGAAAGGAGTAGCTGATTTTGCGCCTGGGCCCAAATTTCTGGGGATGTTGAAATTAAGGATCGGACTCTTCTGTAAAGACCTATACAATGGGGAACTCCCCTAACATAGGAAAGGGCCCTTTCAAATTCCCTACGAATTTCTACTACATCTGGCATATCGAGGATCATCTCTACCAGTCCAGAGGTGGGAGGAGAAGGGAGAGCTTTTCATAAAAGTTACTATATTGTTCTACAAGTGAAGAGGCAAACATCTTTATTTATTTAGAGTTTCACCTCCTAAAAAGGCACAGAGCTGGAGAACACATGCTTCTTGATGCATTAAAATTTAATAGTCCATTAGATATGGGGAGATTACATTAAGTTCTGTTAGGATAGAAATAGTGAACGTTTGTTTCAGTTTTTGCAGCCCGGCTTCTGAACTTCCTTCTTATGTCTGCAGACAAGAATACTTGGTGCAGAATTCTTCACTGTGTGCTTTACTGTGATGTACAGGTTGCTAATACTTGACAAACTGAAAATTCAAGACATGTCCCTTCTTAGCTTCCATTACAGCTATGTCTTGGGCACATGATATAGGCACCACAACCAGATATGCCTGCGCAGACCTTGGACTGGGAGCAGGGGACACCGACGGGGACTGTGAGGAAGGCTCACTGACAGAGGGGCGCAGAGGTGGTAATACTGGTGGCTGCCCCAAGTGCTGAGGGCCAGTGGTGTTAGCGGTACAGCTGTCCACTGTTTGATACCGGCCAAGAGGTGTCCTCCGTGAAGCAGTTCTGCAGTGTGATTTTGAGTGGTTTTCCTGGCTGCATAACAGTGATCTTAATTGTCCAGTCATCCTGGTGATTCTGTGATACCCAGTGCTCTTTTAATGATCTGTTTCTTTTAAATAAACCAGAGTATGCCTCTGGGAACTAAAACTCTGATTGATACATTTTGATACATATTGGTATGTATTCTCTCAAAATGCCCAGCCCAGAGCCTGATATCCAGCAGAAGTATAGTAACTATTTGTTGCTGACAGGCAGGAAGAAAAGAAGGAAAGAAAAGGAAGGAAGGAAGGAAAGAAAGAAAAAGGATGGAGCACGTAGTTTGAAAGCTAATCGTTTTATCATAAGTTGTAATTTTAAAGAATTGGGTTCACCCAAAAAGAAAAACAGGGAACCTGGAGAAAGTTTACTACAAAGTCACAAGGGCAAGAAAATTAGAGATTTATTTTGAGAGAGTCAACAGAATAGACTGGGTGCAGTGGCTCACGCCTGTAATCCCAGCACTTTGGGAGTCTTAGGCAGTCGGATCACGATGTCAGGAGTTCGAGACTAGCCTGGCCAACATAGTGAAACCCCGTCTCTACTGAAAATACAAAAATTAGCCAAGCATGGTGGTACACACCTATAGTCCCAGCTACTCTGGAGGCTGAGGCAGGAGAATCGCTTGAACCTGGGAGGCGGAGGTTGCAGTGAGCTGAGATCGCGCCACTGCACTGCACTCCAGCTTAGGTGACAGAGCGAGACTTCGTCTCAAAAAATAAAATAAAATGCTGTGCAGGGATAAAAATATATGTATTATTACATAGGTTCTGCTGGATATAATAGAAACTCCAAATAACTGTTTTAAATAAAATGAAAATTTCTTATGTTACAGTAAGAAGTAGATGGTAAGAGAGATGGTGTGGAGGTTTAATTCCATGAGGTCATTTACGGATCCAAGTATCTTCTTCTTTTTTTTTTTGTAGAGACAGGGTTTCACCATTTTGGCCAGGCTGGTCTTGAACTCCTGACCTCATGATCCACCCGCCTCAGCCTCCCAAAGTGCTGGGATTACAGGTATGAGCCACCTCGCCCAGCCTATCTTCTTACTATTCTATAATACTTAGCATATTGCCCTTACTTGCATGGTCCAATATGGTGCACCATCATATCCATCTCCATGTTCCAAGCAGCAGGATAGAAAATGGAAGCATGATGGGAATGCCCCTTTCATTATGACACATCCCAGAAGTTAAATATTTTACTTCCCATCACATGCAGTTTACCAGCTCTTAGTGATGTGGCCACACTTAACTGTAAGGGAGGCTGAACTACGCACTCTTTATTTTGTTTTTTTGAGATGGGATCCTGCTATGTTACTCAGGCTGGGATTGAACTCCTGGACTCAAGCAATCCTTCCTTCTCAGTCTCCTGAGTAGCTGGAACTACAGGTGTACACCACTGCACCTGGCTAACAATGCAGTCTTTATACCAAACCTCCCTGCAAATGTCTACGAATAAAAGTTTCTGTCACTATGAGGGGGAGAAAAGATATTGGAATGCAGCCAGAAATCTCTGCTTCAATAAATAGCAGACACACTTTAACATATGGAATTAGATAAGAATATAATGGAATTTTCTCTGAGGGTTGCTGAACATTGCTGAATGTGAGAAATGCCTCCAGATGTCATAAAATGGGACATTCTTCATTTATAATGAAATAGGTTGAGAAAAGGAACAGGTTATGCTCAGTCTCAGTCTTAATGTCTATATTCAGAAAAGAAAAGGGTAAAAGACTGGACTGAATGAAAGTTTAAAGGTCTTTCTTAGGGCAAATTGCTAAAGTGAAGAGCTGTATACTTGGCAGAATGTAGTGTGCCTACCCAAACATTCCTTTGGGCCTTTGTAGAAAGTGTAATGGCCCATAAGGAGGTCAGAGAGGCCTTGGGGCTAGAGGAGACAGAGAAAATACCAAGGGAAATTTACAGATGACAAATGCATGGGCAAATTGGGTGCAAGTTCAAAACTGTGGAAACAGCATGGCGAGATGGAGGGCACGTGCCATTGGAGTTATCTTGCAACATACTACTAGGGGCAAAGAGTAATGGGGCTCTAAGCCACTGGTGGTAAAGGCAGAGGGCAGTGTCCAGAGAATGACAGCTGGGGCAGAACCTCCTGGGGCTGTTGCTGCCCAGCTGACAGACTCCCGGGCTGACTCTTCTGAGTTGTATTTTTTTTTTCTTTTGAAATGGAGTCTTGCTCTGTCACCCAGGCCAGAGTTCAGTGGTGCAGTCTCAACTCACTGCAACCTCCGCCTCCTGGGTTCAAGCGATTCTCCTGCTTCAGCCTCCCAAATAGCTGGGACTACAGGTGCCTGTCACCATGCCTGGCTAAATTGTTTTTTCTTCTAAAAAGTAGAGACAGTGTTTTACCATGTTGGCCAGGCTGGTCTCGAACACCTGACCTCAGGTCATCTGCCTGCCTCGGCTTCCCAAAGTGCTGGGATTACAGGCATGAGACACCATGCCCGGCCCTCAATTGTACTTTCTAAAGCAGTCTTCAAGCAGCTGATTTCCTAGAAGAGTGGTGATGCTTGGCCTGTCTTTACCACTTTAAATGTCTGCAAAAGCTTTGGATAGGCATTCCCTCTTCTCGTGCTCTCAGATTGATTATAAAGACAAACGTGTCACCCAAGCCACCTACATATGTCATAGATTGCCCTGGTAGTGTTAAGTGTTTTTGTTTCCTTCCATTCTTGGCCTATTGCAATTAATTTAAGGTGAGGTAAATCCAAGAAAAACATGGCTGAAGGTCTGTTTATTGTTACTTCTGGCGCAAAAACATTTTGTAAATTCTTCCCTATTCTACCACTGAACAACAACTCAATAGCCTCATTTGATATCCCCACGGACACAATAGAATGGCCGTCTCAAGTTTTCTGCTCTTCGTTCCTTTTTAGTAACTTACCTTCAGGCTTCTCCAAGCAGTGTTTTCATCCATGTAAGTTCTAAGAGCTGTAAGTGCTATGATATCTCATGTTGTGATGATTTCACACCCTGTTTATGGATATTTAACTGTTTCTCCTTTGTGGCTTCCTTCACTCTCTCGTTTTCCATTTGACTTTATTTCTTACATGTCCACCTGTCTCAGATCCTGTGTCAGTGGTTGAGGGCACAAGCTCTGCATTCAGACTGCCTGGATTGAATTCTTCCTCTACTGCTTATTCTCTGTAGACCTTATGGGCACAAGACTTAACCTGTCTGTGTCACTTTCTCCTCTATATGACCAAAACTGGCTCAGTTGTCCCACAGAACCAATGTTTATGGTTTTTTTGCTTTTTCTTTTCTTCTTTCTCTTGCTTTTTTCCCTTCTTTCCTTCCCCCCTCCCTCCCTCCCCCTTTCTTTCTTCTTTCTTTCTTTCTTTCTTTCTTTTTTCTTTCCTTTTCTCTCTCTCTTTCTTTCTTTCTCTTCTCTCTCTCTCTCTCATTCTCTTATCACCCAGGCTGGAATGCAGTGGTGTGATCACAGCTCACTGTAGCCTCAACCACCTGGGCGCAGGGGAGCCTCCTACCTCAACCTCCCATTTAGCTGGGACTTCAGGCTTGTGCCACCATGCCTGGTTAGTTTTTTTTGTTTTATTTTTGTTGTTGTTTTTGTAGCAACAGGGTTTCACCATGTTGCTCAGACTGGTGTCAACCTCCTAGGCTCAAGCAATCCACCTGCCTCAGCCTCCTAAAGTGCTAGAATTACAGGCATGTTTATGGTTTCTTCTGAATAAACATAAAAATGGACTCTCTCAGCCTTGAAACGTGAGAAACTTACATTTGTCTTATCTGAGTTCCTTTCTCAGAAAACCAACAATCAGGCTTCCTAGATAGTATCAAGGACTGAAACTTACTGGATCACCACACCTGGACAATGAGACCCTGTCATGATTGCCTAACTGTTAGCCCCTAGCTGATCAACTGCTTCCTGTTGACCAACTCCTCTTCCTTACCCCTCCCTAATTCCTGTTCTCCCACACTTGGTTACATTTCTTCCCTGCCATATACACCTCTAATTTTAGCAGGCCAGGGAGATGGATTTGAGACTGACCTCCCAACTCCTCAGCTATAGCACCTGATTCAAGCCTTCTTCCCTGACAATATTCATTGTTTCAGTGTTTGGCTTTCCATGCAGAAAGTGGCAGGACCCAGAGATAACCCTTGACATTTTAGTAATACAATGATGATAATAATAGTTTCTAGGATTGTTGTGAGGTTTAAATTATTTAATACATGTAAAGGGCTTAGGACAGTGCCTAGGACATAGTAAGCACTCAATGAATGTTAGCTACTATTACAGTAAAATTGACTATTATTATTTCCATAATTTTTTTTTGAGATAGAGTCTCACTCTGTCACCCATTGTGGAGTGCAGTGGTGTGATCTGGACTCACTGCAATCCTCGCCTCCCAGGTTCAAGTGATTCTCTGGCCTCAGCCTCCTGAGTAGCTGGGATTACAGGTGCACGCCACCACACCCAGCTAATTTTTGCATTTTTAGTAGAGACAGGGTTTCACCAGGTCAGGGTGATCTTTAACTCCTAAACTCAGGTGATCTGCCCGCCTTGGCCTCCCAAAGTTCTGAGATTACAGGCATGAGCCACCGCGCCCGGCCTATTTCCAGAAATTCTTTGTAGGAGTCTTCAATAGTGAGCATCTGTTGGTGTGCCTAGCAAGCCTACCCTTCCTTGTTCTGGTAATGACACATTTCCTTACTCTGGGGAACTACCATTCTACATGGTTTCATTAGTCCTTGTGCCACTCAGATGCCAGGGCATAGAGATGGGCATCTGACCCAGGCTAGGACAGTCCTATGGTTCTTCATTTCTTTAGCAGCAGTGACTGGTTCAAAGTGTGGGCCTGGAATCCAAGGAGGGCCAATCAGAATTCTTCTTTGGCAGATGCTGACATAAAACAGTCCATCTTTCTGACAGGGCTGCTAAGCTGAGATAATGAAAGTTTTATTATCTTTCTTCATGATAGAGGCAGCCATCTTCCTTGTCTGAACAGAGGAAGCCCACCTAAGATGGGAAGTGGTAAGGGCAATTAAGAAAGGACTAAGAGGTCGTGGGATACAGTGAGGAAGAGAGGGAGAGACAGAGGCCTCATGAATTGAAGTTTTGGGGGCTGGCAACTCTCAACCAGCTCTTATAAAGAACTTCCCAGTTTGGAAGCTGGAAGAGACTCTTTTTGTGCTTAAGGTAGTTTGAGTTGAGTTATTGTCACTGTAACTGAAAGAGTCATGGCTATTAGGCCCTTTATACTAAATTTGTTCTTTTCCCTTTCCTTCCTGCCCTTAGACTTCTTTCCAGGCCCCTGATAAGGCCCTCTGTCTGAATCGGGACGGCCAGACTCCTCTGCAGGACATGTCTCTCTTCTTGTCTTCAGGAGTTTTCCATCTCTAGCTAATATCCTGGTTTCCTTGGTTGTATTCACCAGCTGTGACCCAAAATCTTTATTTCTTCATTTCTTCCAAAGTCTTTCCTCATAGCCCTCCAATGGCCCTCCCACTTTATCACCTCAATCAACTTCCATGTTTTCCTTTGAGCCGATGTATCCAGCTCAGTTTTTACTCTTTGTTCTGCATCTGTGCAGCTGGTTCCCTTATGTCTTGATTTTCTTCAGATCTTAATCTTGAGTCATTTGCATAAACGTGTTTCCTTTTGACAGGAATGTTACATACCAGCCCCCTTATACCTTGCCAACTTGGTTTTTTTAAATACAGAAGACACTTCTCTGCTGTTTCATACCCAAAACACTTCCTGACTACACAGTTTTTTTTTTTTTCTGAGACGGAGTCTCACTCTGTCTCCCAAGCTGGAGCGCAGTGGTGTGATCTCAGATCACTGCAGCCTCTGCCTCTGTGCTCAAGTGATTCTCCACTCCCAGTCTTCTGAGTAGCTGGGATTACAGGTGCCCACCACCAAGCCCAGCTTATTTTTGTAGTTTTAATAGAGACAGGGTTTCTCCATGTTGTCCAGGCTGGTCTCGAACTCCTGACCACAAGTGATCCACCCGCCTCAGCCTCCTAAAGTGCTGGGATTACAGGCGTGAGCCACCACACCTGACCTTGACTACACATTTCACTCTGGTGGTTTATTGCCACCTCATCTCCAGCTGCTCCCTATCGCAAGCAAAATTATCAATCCCTAAATGAAAACCACAGCAATTATTTTTGTTATTTTCTGTCAACAGTTCTGTTTCTCACTTATTCTCCAGTTCAAGCCTCAAACCAGGCCCTTTATCTAGGGTTGTTAAATTTTCATTGTTATTTAAAGGCCAGCTATGCAGCTCTTCCTTAGATTACACTTCCAATTAATAAATGCAAAAGGAGTAAATAATATAAAAATTCAACATTAGGCAAACACTACAGTAATAACTATTCCAAGGAAGAACCACAAATGAATTCTAGAATTAGTGGACAAAGTCCAGTGAGAAACAGGATATGTCATAATTTCAAAGAATCTCCCCACGAGATATTTATTCATTACGAAGAGGGAAAATTGTAACTTTGCACTGGCGAATCCTAGAAGTCTTCAAGGTCAACATCACCACTAATAAGACCCATCAGTGTCACATAACCACGCTGTGATGCACGGAGAAGTGTACAACATCCCTTCTGTGAGGCTCTTGACAAAAATGTACAACCTCAATCTAGTCATGAGAAATCACCAGATACCCAAAATGAGGAACAGTCTGCAAAATAACTGACCAGTACTCTTCAGAAGTGTCAGGGTCATGAAAGACGAGGAAAGACTGAGTAACAGTTACAGACTGAAGGAGACCGGGGAGACAGGACAGCTAAATGCATATGACCCAGGATGGGATCCCAGACAGGAAAAGGACTGTAGAGGACAAGTGGTGAAATTTCAATAAGGTCTGTAAATTAGGTGGTATTATTCTATCAAATTTAATTTTCTTATTTAGATCACTGCTCTAATTTATTGTCTGAGTTATAGCCTAGGCATCAGGATTTTTTTTTTTTTTTTTTTTGAGATGGAGTCTGTTGCCAGGCTGGAGTGCAGTGGTGCGATCTCAGCTCACGGCAACCTCCGCCTCCCAAGTTAAAGCGATTCTCCTGCCTCAGCCTTCTGAGTAGCTGGGACTAAAGGCGCATGCCACCACACCCGGCTAATTTTTGTATTTTTACTAGAGACGGGGTTTCATCATGTTGGCCAGGATGGTCTTGATCTCTTGACCTCATGATTTGCCTGCATCAGCATCCCAAAGTGCTGGGATTACAGGCGTGAGCCACCGTGCCTGGCTGGCATAAGGGTGCTTTTAACGTGCAAAAGGAAGAAGTATTACATATCAATGACAGCTTGGACACTAGCTTCAGCTTGTCCCACTACTCTTTCGTATTAAATCCTTGCAAAGATTGCACCTAGTCATTGCCTTGAGGGAACTCTGTGGTAGATTGGACTTCCTGGGGGAAGACATGGCAGATCAGACAGGAGCCAGCTCTGAATGGTGTTCCATGCTGTAGCTACTCAGGAGGCTGAGGCATGACAATCACTTGAACCCAGGAGGCAGAGGTTGCAGTGAGCCAAGATCGTGCTGTTGCATTCCAGCCTGGGTATATTCATATACGTACATACATACTCATAAATAAATTTAATCAAAGAGGTGTAAGATCCATACACTGACAATTATGAAACATTGATTTATAAAATTATCGAAGACACAAATAAATGAAAATATATCCTGTGTTCATGGATTAAAAGAATCAATATGGTTAAAATATCCATACTACTCAAATAGAGCTCCAAATAGAACTCTTACCTGCCAGGTCAACAATGTAACCAGTCAATAGCCAATGTTTTTCCTGTGAACCAGTGAGAATTCCTGAACTTTTGTATTTGTTTGTGTGTGTGTGATTTTTTACTCAAAGCAATCTACAGATTTAATGATATCCCTATCAAAATTCCTATATCATTTTTCACAGAAATGGAAAAAACAACCCTAAAATGTATATAGAACCAGGGAATATCATGAATAGCTAAAGCAATCTTGAGCAAGAACAAAGGTGGAGGCATCACACTTTCTGATTTCAAAATATATTATAGAGATGTAGTCATTAAACAGTATGGTATTAAACAATATGGGCAACAGAATGAGACTTTGTCTCAAAACAAAAAATTCAGAGGTGTTTTTCGTCAGCTCTTCAGAGATCCAGGAAGGCTGGAGCACCAGTCGCCGCTGGCAAAGGCCAGCTCAGTCACACATCCTCGTGTGGCTTTGCCCTCCTCTGTTTTCCTCTCACTGTCCTGTCCTACTGCTCCTGGAATCACATTTCTGAAAAAATGACTTGCTCACAAGTTTCGAAGGCTCTATTACTTTTCTTTTTCTTTTTTTTTGACATGGAGTCCTGCTCTATCGCCCAGGCTGGAGTATAGTGGTGTGATCTCGGCTCACTGCAACCTCTGCCTACCGTGTTCAAGCGATTCTCCTGCTTCAGCCTCCCGAGAAGCTGGGATTACAAGCATGCACCACCAAACTAAGTTTTGTATTTTTAGTAGAGAAGGGGTTTCACCATGTTGGCCAGGCTGGTCTCAAATTCCTGATCTCAGGTGAGCCACCTGCCTCAGCCTCCCAAAGTGCTGGGATTACAGGTGTGAGCCATCACGCCAGGCCTAAAGGCTCTGTTTCTGAGAGAACCCAGGCTAAGATGTCTTCAGGGAAAACAATAAAATTGCAGAAAGTTGGGATCATCTTGGAAAATCCAGGATGTCTTATCCAGGGGATAAGATTATCTTCTGTTATTTGAGCTATCTATCCTTCTTTTCTTCCTTCAAATGGAAGGCAAAATGACTAGTCCAGTATCAGCTTGCCTTTTTTTTTGACAGTCTGCTTTAATTCTTCAAATTCCTTTTGCACTCTCTCTCCTTCAGTGATTTCATTTGCAGCTGACAGCTCACCCTCATTACCCCCTTGTCTGAAGCCAGAAGAAAATAGTGTGGCTTAAATAATTTTTCTATTCTGTTTAAACAAACTCCCACTGGACAGCTGCTGCTGCTGTTGTCCTTACAACCCTCCTTTTTTCTCCCAGCTTCTGAATACCTCTGGTGATAGTTAGCTTCCACACCTATCACCTTCTGCCTAGCCCACCTGCTACCCAACTTCCCCGTCCACGCCTCGGCCCTTACACCTTTCCTCCCGTGCCTCATCACCTTTCACTCTATCAGCCTCTCTTCTTCACACCTGCCACTTATGAGTGGTTTACTTTTTCCAAGACAGCAGCCATGCTGTGACGCAGGTGGGAAAAGAATCAATGAACAAATAGTTCCTTGGGCCTAAGGGCCATTTGACTTGTCCAAGACTACAATCATTCATGTATTCATTTGGCAAACATGTATTGAATGTCTAATATGTGCTGCACATGAGTCCAGGTTCGAGGTGTATAGCAGTGAATAAAAGAAAGAAACAAAAAAAATCCCTGCCCACATACAGCTTACTTTTCAGAGAGTGGCAAATTAGTGATAGAGCTGGGACACAAATGCTACATTTCTTTATTTCTACAATAGTCCTTTTTACTATACCTGTTTCCTTAACGGCAGGTGTAGCACCCATTCTATATCTCATGGTGTACTAGGCTGTTCTTGCATTGCATAAAGAAATACCCGAGGCTGGGTAATTGAGGAAGAAAAGAGGTTTAATTGGCTTATGATTCTGCAGGCTTTATAGGAAACATTGTGCTAACTTCTGATTGTGTTTTGGGGAGGCCTCTGGAAGCTTATAATCATGGCAGGAGGCGCAGGGGGAGCAGGTATGTCACAAGGCAAAAGCAGAGTGTGAGGGAGGAGGTGCTACACACTTTTAAATGACGAGATCTCAGAACTCGCTCACCATAGAGATGACAGTACCGAGGGGATGGTGCTAAACCATTCATGAGAAATCTGTGCCCACGATCCAGTCACCTCCCACCAGGCCTTACTTCCAACATTGGAGATTACAATTCAACATGAGATTTGGATGGGGACACAGATTCAAACCATGTCACATGGCTAAAATTTCTTACGAATTATCAGGCTCAAGATTAAAATTTATCATTGACTCACGACTCCCAGCCACCCCAGATTCTTCCCTGTTGAGCCTCTACAACGGTTAAAGGATGTTCCACCTACCTTTCCCTGTCTGGGCTGGAACTATGCAAGCCGAAGGGCAGGAAACGGCACGTAGGGCAGGAGAGACTGAACCGCGGCTCAGCCATTTCAGCCACGATTCCACTGAATGAGAGCTTTTTCCCGCGGATGTCTTTTCTCTATGTGATTTTGTAAAGATCTCTATGCTACATTTCTCAGACCTGTGACTTGATATTTATTATAACAAAAAAACAAAAAACGCTCTTCCTTGTGTAACGGCCTGCATTAAAACCATCGTTATCATTGGTAGAGTTACAATTAGTTAACGAGACCACTAATGTCTGTGATATCTGTGTAGGAGCAGTTCAGCTTTACTGATGAGCCAGTTGATTGAGCAAGAGGCTGAGTGAGATACAATCTCTCCTACTTCCCCTCATTCTCTGCAAAGGCAGTGGAAAGTGACTGAGTGCTTTTTCAGTTCAGTGTGTACTCTCTTTGGGAATTTGCCATTGTTGTTTTTGAAGATAATGGAATTTATGCCACAGGCTCCACATAGAATGCTTTCCAACTTTTCTGTTTTCTAACAGAAGTTAGGGCAAGGACATCCCCATTTCTTGATGGATTTGAAAGACGAAGAACTGGTCACTCAGCAGCTGACCTGCATTTACAAGGTCTGATAAGCCTCCCCTCCCCTCCCTCTATGTTCTCATCCTGACTACACAAGATGATTGGAGGGGTGTAAGATCTGCTTCATTTGGAAGAAAAAAAATACCTAAAAATTAACCTTTAGAGATTAATTGCTTTGGACTGAATATTACCTTTCTTAACACCTTCTAAAATGTAAATACTTTCTGGAAGGAAGGAACACATTACCTTCTTTACACATTAGTGAGTTTTATCCTATCAGCCTCCTTTATTTGAAATAGCTGGGCAGAATGAGTCCTTAATCTCTATCTTTAGGGAGGGAGGTAGAGAGTCTTGAAAGATATGAGGGATACGCTACTCCCAAGGACTAACACAGGGCCGGCTGACCCTTTGTGATTATCAAGGGCACGGACGTCATTAAGGGTGATGCTGGGAGGAGATGGGAGGGAGAGACCCCGAGTGTTGTCACTTCTGTCCTGAGGCCTTTGATTGCTCTAGTTCCACTGGAGACATGTGGGAATAGAGCTGCTTCTGAGAGTGAGGCCCCTGTGACCCCAGCGTCCAGGTTAAGCAGTATTTCTCAAACTTTTCCCCACTCTGAGTTAGGCCACAGGCAATCATGACAACGTGTCCTAGACGTAACTGATTTTACTTCGGCTTTCTCCTAAAGCAGTGAAAAAAAAAAAAAAAAAACAGTACAAAGGATGTAAACAAGATAAGTTCATGGAAGCCTGGAAAGCCTCCCCGTTGCCTCCCTTTTATCTTAGGGAGGTCTTTCTGGAGTTCTGTGACCTTGCCAGCCCTGCACAGATGCCTTTTATGGTCCAAGTCAGAAAAAATGTATGCTAGCATACAAGGCTATGATTTTACTACCGAGGAAGCTACATCTCTCAGACCTTCTGTCTGGGTTTACAGCCTGGAAATAAATTCTTATTGCATCTGCTATGGGGAAAAATCTCTTTTATCTAAGCTTATGCTTCTGGGATGAGTTTTCCATTTATGTCCCATGCATAACGATGGGCCGCTATGCATTTGGGTCTTTCCAGGGGTCGCACGCACTTTCGACAGTAATGGCTGCTCATTGTGGTGATGACTTCATGCAGCAAAAAGAAAGACAAGAGTAACAGCAATTCTGGAGAAAAGAAGCTTCTGATACACTCCACAAAAGAGGGAGGGCTCCAGCCCATGTTCCTTTAAAATATATATTTTTGGTGCTAATGAAAAATAACAAACTGGCACTACAGTGACTTTATATAACTTAAACTAAATTTCTAATTGCTACGAGGTGTACTGAAGGTAGTAGTAAGAATATCTACAATTTATTCTCTTTAATTTTATATATGTTAATTACAAGTGCCCCGATTTGCAACATTGAGGAATATAGGTTGTCTTTAAAATTGTGAATTTCCTAGCTGTTTTGTTTTTCATATTGATAAACTTCTAAAAATGCCTTCAGCAGTCTGAGACATTACTTTCTGTACTCGGAGGCTAACGACGTGATGACAGTTTTTCTTCTTTCTAACTCCCCCTATCTTTTTGGAACAGGCTGTGACTGTGGGCGGACTATTCTGATACCACTGCTTTGGCTGTGCAGTATTTTGCAGCTTAAAAGTAAAAGTTCTCTCTGTTATCATTGAACATGCATCTTTGCTAAACACACAATGGATGTTTTCTAGATATATGAATTCTTTCGATTCTGACGTTTCAGTTCAATGGCTCTCAAATTTCAGCATGCATTTACATCACCTGGGAAGATTTCTAAAATGCACATATCTAGTGTTACCCACAGAGTATATGATTCAGTAGACTGGGTTGGATATCAAGGATCTGCATTAATCTTTGGCCTGAGGACCACATTCTGAAGACAAATCATTGCCTTAGAGGAGGGCTTCTCAACCTCAGCACTATCACCATTTTCGTTGGATGTATTTGTTTCGAGGGCTGGTCTCTGCATTGTAGGATGTTCAGCAGCACCCCAGCCTCTCCCCACAAGATGCCACTAACATTCCCATCTTCCTCCCACTTGTGTCAACCAAAAATGTCTCCTGGAGTGGTGGATTTGAGAACCCATGCCTTAGAATCTTTGTCTTTCCCAACTCAAATGTCCTGGCCATCAGAGCATTCTTGTGATGAATTTGTGTATGGCGTTCTTGTCCCAAACTTAGTTTTCTTAGGAAGCTGTATGATAAAATGAGGGTTTTCTTAGTCACGTAGAGCTCAGACTAAGGTCACAAGACCATTACCAACTCCTCTCAGACAACTTTTATTCGACCAGAATAGATTATTTTCATTATTAAAGTTAATTGCTAACATTTACAATTTGAGATATATTTATTTTTAAAAATTTCTTGGAAATTCAGAAGGTCTGATCACATTGGCCTATACCCCTATGAATCGGTCCTGGGCATGGTGGCTCATGCACATAACCCCAGCACTTTGGGAGGCCAAGGTGGGCGGATCACTTGAGTCCAGGAGTTCCAGACCAGCCTGGGCAACACAGTGAAAGCTCCTTATCTCTACAAAAAATAAACAAGATTAGTTAGGCATGGTGGTGGATGCCTGTAGTCCCAGCTACTTGGAGGTTAGGTAGGGGGATGGCTTGATCATGTCACTGTACTCCAGCCTGGGCAACAGAGCGAGAAGCTGTCTCCAAATATAAAAAGAAAATTAACAAAAGGCCAGGCGTGGTGGCTCATGCCTGTAATCCCAGCACTTTGGGAGGCCGAGGCGGCGGGGTGTGGGGGGGATCACTTGAGGTCAGGTGTTTGAAACCAGCCCAGCCAACATGGGGAAACACCGACTCAACTGAAAATACAAAAATTAGCCAGGTGCAGTGGTGGGTGCCTGTAATCCCAGCTACTCGGGAGGCTGAGGCAGGAGAATCACTTGAACCCGGGAGGCAGAGGTTGCAGTGAGCTGAGATCATGCCATTGCACTCCAGCCTGGATGACAGAGCGAGACTCCTACTCAAAAAAAAAAAAAAAAAAAAAAAAAAATCAGATGGACTGGACTAGGGGAAGAGCTGCACCTAGAGAGCCAGTTGTGCTCTCCAGTTGCCCAAGTCCCCATGTGGCCAACTTCACTCACGCACAGTACCTGTCTGGCTCCTAAGCGCACTGGATTTGCAATTCTTGGTTGAAAGCTCCACAGCCACTAGCTGAGAATGCAGCATTCCTTATGGAACAATCCTACTAGGGTTGGTAATGTTGGTGCTAACTCCTGAATGTATTCAAATATTATTTTGATTGTAAGGCAATGGGCCAAGTGTTTTAATCTCCTATGATCACGATATCTCCTCATTTTGTGATACATTTTTGTGGAGTTCTATGTGTTTTCCCTTTCTGGAGCAAAACTTGGATCATAGGCGCTCAGCCTCGTTTGCACATTCCACGAATGCTTTTTGTTGTTTAGGAACGCAACTCTGTGTGTCGAGAATTCTCTCTCAAGTGCTAGTTCTTGATCTGGCTAATGAATCATTTCTAGGAAACAGAGAAACAAAGGAAAACTGGGTGTGTGATGCACCCAGCCACAATGTCTCTCATCCCACCTGAAATAACAGTGTCATATGGAATGATTAGAAACTGAGACTTGACCTCAAAAAACATGGAGGAAAATGTCGTGGTGGGGAGGGCTGGCTTCTTGGGCATGTGGCCTATGCCTGTGAGGGCCCTGGGCTTGGTTTAATGCTCTGTTGCTGCCATCTTGAAATTCTTCACAATTTTTGAACAGTAAGTCCAGCAATTTCATTTTGCACTGAGCTCCACAAATTATGTAGCTGGACCTAGTTTTTAAAGAGGGATTTAATATTATTGTGGGAGGTGAAGAGTGTTTAAAAATGTTAGTTCAGGAATTTCATTACTGTAAAGAGAAACAGCATCCTTTTCCCTTGCTGAGATAGGGATTCCATTTATTCAGAAAATTAACCAACAAATTCTGAAAACCAGCTGTGTGTGAACTGCTAGGAGGCAAGAAAATACAGATGATAAGGAGGGCAGCATGTTGGTGTGGAGCCAGGTGTAGATGGATTTTTTTCTTTTTTTTTTGAGACAGAGTCTCACTCTGTTGCCGGGTGACAGGCTGGAGTGCAGTGGCGCAATCTCGGCTCACTGCAACCTCCACTTCCCGGGTTCAAGCAATTCTCCTGCCTCAGCCTCCCGAGTAGCTGGGACTACAGGCACTCGCCACCACGCCCAGCCAATTTTTGTATTTTTAGTAGAGACAGGGTTTCATCATGTTGGCCAGGATGATCTTGATCTCTTGACCTTGTGATCTGCCCATCTCGGCCTCCCAAAGTGCTGGGATTACAGGCTTGAGCCACTGCGCCCGGCCCGGTGTAGATGGATTTTAATGAACTTAGACAAAGCACATAATTTCTCCTCCTATTTACGTCTCTGTTTCTTGTGCCATCAACTTTCAACATTACCTGTTCAATCTTAGTTTTATAAAAAGAGGTTGGTGACCCATTCTTTTTCTTCTAGCTTTCCTCCTCCTTCCATGACCTTAGTTTCTTACCTGTAAAGTTAAGATAATAGTTCTGACATTAAGAAGTTGTAAGGATTAAATGAGATAGTTGTGAGTGCCTAGTGCAGTGTCTGGCACATAGCAGGCCCTCACTGTATGGCAGTTCTATTAATATTAATATGGGCCTTTGCTCTCAGGAGTCTAGAATCTAGAAGGGGAGATGACAGATTTATTAAATCATAGCAATAGAACCTGGTGCATTAGTTGGGTCAGGCTGCCATAACAAAATATCATAGACTGGTTATTTCTTAAACAGTAGAAATTAATTTTCTCACAGTTTTGAGAAGTCTGAGATCATGCTGCCAGCATTTTCAGGTTCTGGTGAGGGCTCTCTTTCTGACTTGCAGACACTCACCATCTCGCTGTGTCCTCATATGATGGAGAGACAGTTCTGATGTCTCTTCCTCTTCTTTTTTGAGATGGAGTCTTGCTCTGTCACCTGTGCCAGAGTGCAATGGTGTGATCTCCGCTCACTGCAACCTCTACCTCCTGGGTTCAAGTGATTCTCCTGCCTCAGCCTCCCGAGTAGCTGGGATTACAGGCTGTGCCACCATGCCTGGATAATTTTTTGCCTTTCTAGTAGAGATGGGATTTCACCATGTTGGCCAGGCTGGTCTTGAACTCCTGATCTTGTGATCCACCCGCCTTGGCCTCTCAAAGTGCTGGGATTACAGGCATGAGCCACCATGCCCGGCCATCTCTTCTTCTTAGAAGGGCACCAGTTTTAACCGATCAGGGCTCTACCCTTAGGCCCTCATTTAACCTTAACCCCCTCCCTAAAGGCCCTGTCTCCAATACAGTCGTATGGGAGTGAGCATTGGAGCTTCAACATATGAATTTGGGGGAGGGGGATGAGTGGGATAAAATGCAATCCATAGCATCTGATGTAAGCACAACTAGGGCATAAATGAAAGTACCCTGCTCAGCCAGGTGCGGTGGCGCACGCCTATAATAGAACAGCCTGGCCAACATGTTGAAGCCTCATCTCTACTAAAAATACAAAAATTAGCCGGGTGCATTTGGGGGGCATCTATAATCTCAGCTACTCAGGGGGCTAAGGCAGGAGAATCACCTGAACCCAGGAGGTGGAGGTTGCAGTGAGCCAAGATCGCTCCACTGCACTTAAGTCTGGGTGACAGAGCAAGACTCCATATCAAAAAAAAAAAAAAAAAAAAGTGCCCTGCTCTGCTGGTGGGAGCAGGGGAAGGGAGGCCAGAGAAGGTTTCACAGAAGAGATGATTCCTGAAATATATCTTACAATTTTTTAGTCAAAAAAGTATATATTCAAGAAAACAAATCAAAAAACATAGAGGAGCTTTTAATTAAAAATAATAGTCTTTCCACCACTGTCTAGCCTCAAATCTATTTTCCATAGTCAATGCTGTTGTCCAGATATTTGTATTCTTCCAAAATTCATATGTTGAAACCCTAATCCCCAGTGGGATGGTGTTTGGAGATGGGGCCTTTGGGAGGTGATTAGGTTGTGAGGGTGGAGCTCTTTGTCTACAACAAGAGACATGAGAGAGCTTGCTTCCCCTCTCTCCCCCTGCGCCGTGACAGGGTACCGTGAGAAGATGGTCTTCTTCAAATCCAGAAGAAGGATGTCACCAGATGTGAGATCAACGGGCACCTTGATCTTGGACTTCCCAGCCTCCAAAACTGTTGAGAGATAAATGTTTGTTGTTTAAAGCACCCAGCCTATGGTAGGTGATTATAGCAGCCTGAACTGCCTAAGTCGATATTCAAAAAATATTTCTGTTTTAACTGGTCTCATATTTGATGCACTCTTTTACTCTTTTCAATGCTGGGTGTCTCTC
The DNA here is from genome assembly GCF_030222135.1 of Aotus nancymaae. Lineage (NCBI taxonomy): Eukaryota > Metazoa > Chordata > Mammalia > Primates > Aotidae > Aotus > Aotus nancymaae. Next base: position 51,290,867 of record NW_026988413.1, read on the forward strand.
TTGTGTTATTTTTTCTTTCAGCTTTTCCACTGACTACCTTTGTGACGGTGAATAATTTATTTATGCCTCTGTTTCTCGTGCCATCAACTCTCAGCCTTATCTATTGAGTCTCAGTTTAATAAAAAGATGTTGATGTCCCCATTCTTTTTTCTAGAAAATTTTTTTTCCTTCCATGGCCCTTTTTTTGTGTCAATTACCTTTTTGCATGATTGAGATGATCAATTCGTATTCTGCTCTGCTACTACAGTCTAGTCTTCCTCGCAAGCCAAAAAAGCAGCTTTTGTGTTATTAGGCCTGTGCAAATGCTAGCTCAAGTTATATGCTAGAAACATTGTCACTTTTTTACTGGTCCAAATGATACACTCAGGATCAGTAGGACAGTTTCTTTTCCTTAAGGTCAAATGAATTTTCTTTTCTTACAATTAAAAAATTTCTTAAAACAATTATGCATTTGAGCTTGCTACATATTTAGGTATCTTTTTTTTGTAGTTTTATTTTAAAGTTTCTAAATGTACTCCTCTCTGCTTTCTTCTTAAAGCCCTGGCTTTCACAAATCCTCTCTATCATATCATCCATTAGATTATTTCATCTTTTCCATCAAGATCCACCCTTGTAGGCCAGGTGGGGTGGCTCATGCTTGTAATCTCAGCACTTTGGGAGGCTGAGGCAGGCAGATCACTTGAGGCCAGAAGTTTGAGACCAGCCTGGCTAACATGGTGAAACCCTGTTTCTACTAAAAATACAAAAAGTTAGCCGGGCATGGTGGTGCACCCTGAAATCCCAGCTCCTTGGGAGGCAGAGGCATGCGAATTGCTTGAACCCTGGACGTAGAGACTGCAGTGAGCCAAGATCATGCTACTACACACCAGCCTGGGTGACAGAGTGAGACTCTGTCTCAAAAAAAAAAAGGCTAGATAAGATTTGGATTGCAGAAGGGAAGAAAAAGTCAGAGAGACCACTTGGAGACAGGAATAAAGAAAACATCATGGCTTGAACTACCTCCCAGGTTCAAGTGATTCTCCTGCCTCAGCCTCCTGAGTAGCTGGGATTACAGGCACGTGTCACCACACCCAGCTAATTTTTGTATTTTTAGTAGAGACAGTGTTTCACGATGTTGGCCAGGCTGTTCTCAAACTCCTGACCACAAGTGATCTGCTCCCTCAGCCTCCCAAAGTGCCGAGATTATAGGCATGAGCCACTGTGCCCAGCTTATGTATGTAGTCTTTAGAGTGGAAAAACTATCTCTGCAAGCATGCGGACATATCCTCTGGCTAAATACCTCACCGTTTTAATTTTATAGTCTCTGCTACTACTTCCAAGGTGGGTGATTTATTCCTATCTAAGTAGAACTGAATGGAAGATAAAAAAGACCCTAGGGATGCAAGTGAGTAAAGAGGGAAAGAAACACAGAATACATCTAGATTAGTATTTCAAGATATCATCCCACCACAGGAGATGGAATATTAGTTTTCCTTAGACTTCTGAAAGGGTAAGTCCCCCTTTTTAAGCACCCACTGTTACTAATGAGAAATCAGATGCTGGTCTGGCTTGCTCTTTTCTGTCTGACTTGGTTTTACTTTCTGAAAGATTTTGAGGTATTCTCTGTATGTTTAGTGTTCTAAAATTTCATAGTAACGTGTCCAGCACTAGGTATTTTAAAATTTGTAAACTGGGCATTTAGTAGGGCCTTTCAATCTGAACATTTATGAACAAGAGGCTTTACATATTTTCATTATTTCTTTGACAATTTTGTCGTCTTCATCATCTCTGTCCTTTCTTGAAGTTTGTTGTGCCTAATGTTAGACTAATGATGAATTGGTCTTGTCTCTTAGTCTTTAAATATTGTGGTAAAATACACAGAACATTAAATTGTCTCTTCACTTATATCTCACCCCTTACCTTTATATCTTTTTGTTCTAAAGTCTGAGAAATTTCCTTGACTTTTCTGTTCTTCTAGTGTGTTTTTTATGTCAATAACTAATAATTTCTAATGGCTTCTTCTGTTTTCTGATTGCTCCTTTTTAATAATACCTTATCCTTGGTTATGAATATCATTTCTTTGAGTATTTTAATTACAATTGCTTTGTTTCCCTAATTATTTCAGTGTTTCCGATATTTATCTTGGACTCTTGTTGCTGGTTCTCTTCCAATGCCTGGCAGTCCTAAATTATCTATTCATGTGTAAGAAGGAGAGCCTGAGTAGCTAAGGTGATTTTCTTTTGAAAGAAAATCTTCAGGTTGAGATGCTGCAAGGGCTAAGCAAGCAGGGCTGTGGGATGATAGGCTTTGCTCTCAGGTGAGCAAGGTAAGGGTTGGCTATCAGCCTAGTTATCCTTCCAAGCAAATGAATGAAAAGGACTTTATTCAGGGACACCATTGTCCACCCTAGAAACCTTAGTTTCGCCAGTTAGTTCATGTTTGAAAATAAAATACATACCTTTGGAATTGGCTCACTGCAACCTCTGCCTCCCGGGTTCAAGCGATTCTCCTGCCTCAGCCTCCTGAGTATCTGGGATTACAGGCGTCTGCCACCACACCTGGCTAATTTTTGTATTTTTAGTAGAAACAGGGTTTCCTCGTGTTGCCCAGGCTGATCTGGAACTCCTGACCTCAAGTGATCTTCCTGACTCGGCCTCCCAAAGGGCTGGGATTACAGGCATGAGCCACCACACCTGGTCCATTCTCTAAATTTTGAGTATGAATTTAATTGCAATAGGAACTATTTCACAAGTAGAGTATGTAGATGTAGGAATGAATTCAACAGTAACTGATTTATTTAAAGAAACAAGGATTTACATACATATTGGGCTTCTACTGCTATTGAAGTAGCCATTTTACAAGCAATTGAACTCAAATTATGGAGTTATTTCCATCTTCCACCTTCCACTTTTTTTTTTTTTTTTTTTTTGAGAGAAGGTCTTGCTCTGTCGCCCAGCCTGGAGTGCAATGGCACGATCTTGGCTCACTGCAACCTCTACCTCCCAGGTTCAAGCGATTCTCCTGCCTCAGCTTCCCAAGTAGCTGGGATTACAGGCGTGCACCACCATGCCCAGCTAATTTTTGTGTTTTTAATAGAGATGGGCTTTTGCCATGTTGGCCAAGCTGGTCTCAAACTTCTGACCTCAGGTGATCCACCAGCCTCAGCCTCGCAAAGTGCTGGGATTACAGGCGTGAGCCACCGTGCCCAGCCCACCTTCCTCCTTCATTTGGATGTTGTTTTGTGGTACATGCCAATAGCCTAGCCTTGTTACATCCTCCAATTTAAATATATATACACATAAATTTATTCTTTATTTACATTATTAGTATGAATGCATATATTGATATATAAATTCTATAAATTTGCAGGAGATATGTGTGTGTGTGTGTGTATATATCTCCACCAATCAGTCAACGTAGATTTGGTAGCTCCAATGGTTCTATGGTTCTGTTACAAAAGAAATAAAAGTACTCTGGTACGTCCAAATGATAAAGCATTCCTTAGTCTTTCCACTTTTTCTTACTTTCTCCTTCTCTCCTATATAGAAGTTTAATAATGGTTCAGAAAATATCTATTAAGTTCAACTTTGTTTTTTATCATCCATTATGCGAATCCCGAAGCCTATTCAGCATCATTTTGTTTCTAGATTGTGAAGACTGCAGGATCTTCACATTTTCACCTAAAATTGGTAGACTGTCTTTTTGCCTATCTGAGTTGCCTCTGCTTAATTCCTAGGCTTTAACTCTGGCTAGATCCTGAGGCACATGATATATTTTCCTTCCCTTGTCACTGTGGAACCTGATGAGCAGTCTCTGGGGTTGTTTCCTTGCTGGTCAGCCTGAACCAAAGCAGCTCGCAGTAGGGACAGTGAGTAATGCTGAACAACCCCTGACTTTTTCAGCAAAACCCTAAGACTCCTTTGTCATCCTCATTCACGTCGGACCTCCAATTTTCTGGAAACAGCGGAAGCCCAGGCTGGAATTCTCCTGTGCATTTAGATTACTGCAAGTCCGGTAAATACCCCCCAGAGAGAGCTAAGGCTGCTCCAGAAGTCTGCTGTCTCCCAGGGTGAATGGTGAATGCTGAATGCTGTGCTCACACTTTCCTTGCAGAAACCCCAGTGAAGGCCTGGCAGCCAAGAATGAGCAGGCTCTGCTTCACAAAGTGAAGTTCATTCGTATGCTAAAAGTAGAGAAAGGGTCAAAAGGCAGTGGGGAGTGGAGTCAGGACTTCTCAGATAGGTTCCTGCTCCTTCGTGCCCCTCACTTCCCACATAGCTTTTGGAATCTAGAAAATGAGTGCCCCTGTTTGTTTACTATTTTATTTCTATTTTTTTGGTCTTCATTTTTGGGAGGCAGCTTCATTCCAGGATGAAGCTTTCAGAAAAACTTAACTCCCAAGTTCCTTTCCCTCAGTAACATAAAGAGAGCAAACGGTCCCCGGGGATTATATGAAGTGTTCTTCCTTCTGTTTTGCTAGAATGTATCTGACAATCTGACAATGAATAAATAACGTGCAAAATTCGGTATATTCATGCAATAGATGTTCAGTCCAACCAATAAAAAATTTAATAAATTGAAATAAAAACTTTCTAATGGCTTCTGTGGTCCCGGAGATCTAGGTCCCATCTGCACTCCCTTGCTCAGGCTCTGCTTTGCCCTATTCTCATTTGCCCCGATACAGGAGGGAGGCAGGGAAGTGCTGGGTAGTGAAGGGTGGGATCCCTGGCAAGGGCTCCACCCTCGGGCCTGTGCCTGCAGACCTAAGTGAGAGCAAGCACTCCTGTTTTCATGCCCAAATGTTGCATTTTCCAAGACCACTCTGGCCCACCACGCCCCCCCCATCCTGTGCCCATAGAAACCTGAGACCTTAGTGGGCACAGACACAAGTGGCTGAATGTCTGAACCAGCAGAGCAGTGACGACAGAACAACAAGATAGAGAAAGAGAGAAGAGGAAGGATGCCTGGAGGCCTAGGGGAGTTCAGCCAGGAGGTCAGAGAAGAGTCAGCTCCTGGGCAGCCCAACTCCAGGGAAAGACCATTTTCCCACTCCATCCAACCCCCCTTCCGGCTCCCTATCCATCTTGCTGAGAGCCACCTCCACCACTCATAAAACCTTGCACTCATCCTTCCAGCTCACATGGGATCCAATTCTTCCAATACACTGGGCAAGAACTCGGGATACAGAAGGCTGTCAAACTGGCCCCCTGCCCTTGCGATAAGGCAGAGGGTCTATTGAACTGATTAGCACAAGCCATCTGCAGAGGGCGAAAGTGAAAGAGCACACTGTAACACAAACCCCCGGGGGCCTCGGACACCCACCTATAGACACTGGAGGGGGCTGGAGCCCAAAAGTGCTCCCTACTGCCTCTGTACCTGCCCATCTGCATGCTCCCCCTAGGGGTTTGAGCAGTGGGGCTATGGAAGGAGCAAGCCACACCCCCGTTGCTCATCCTGCGAGGTTTCCTTATCCCTGTTTCACCCCTAGCCCTCTCAGTTTGGAATACAAACATTCACCTAATGAGTAACTGGTGATGAATGAACAGTAATTGGAGAAGGCAAGCAATAAGGAGGACAACATCTCCCAAGGAGCCACTGACGTCCTTGCAATGGCATTTGAAGGCAGCTTAGCATAGCTTAGTCTGAACCAAATCCATGCTAAGGAAGAGACAGAGTGGAAATTTCTTACTATCTTTTCGAATACTTGTTGGGGTCACTTGCAAATCAGAAGAAATACAACATTGTACTCAGCTATGTTGCCCAAGTATCTGGAGCTTTGGGAAGGATGCTCTCAAAATATTAAAATGAGGGAGGTGCCACAGAATTGCACTATGAACTACACACTAAATGGTACAGAACACAGAATGTGGAATATGCAAAACCATTCCAAAGACAATGCTCTTCAGTTTGCAAGACAGTAAACCGACTAACAGTAAGCATAGTTAAAGAAATAATGTGAAAATCAGGAGCATTGTAGTCAGCTTGGAGATTAGAGTCATAAAGAATAGAAAATGGAATCGTAAGGAATAGTTGGCTGGGCCCTCCGAACCATTGTCCAGAGGAGATGGCCCCCGTTGGCTGGACCAATCCCATCACGTAGGTGAAGCCTCAGGCCATCTCAGCCTGATGCCATTAGCATTGGATTTATCTGGAGAACTCTCTTTGTTCTGACTTCCTGCTCTCCAGGCAATCTTTGATTATTATCTGGCTTCCTCTATCATTCTGCGTAGGGAAATGGATCTGTTACAAGGGCTTTTAGTATTCCATTTCTTACAATAGTTTTCTTTTTCTGACTGTAAAAGGACAAAATGGCATTTTGACCACTATATTATTTGGCTTACCCCGCAGGTCCACCAACCTGGGGAGGAAGTGCTGGTTATGCAATCCATGAGTGTTCCTGTTCCTGGGAGCGGTACTTCTCATTATAAATGAATAATCTGGCATTCTGTTTTTGGGGGCTGAGTGAATGAGTCTGCCCCTGACGAGAGTTCATATACTTAGGGAGCACTTGGGTTTCTGGGCCTGGAATGGAGAAAACCTGGCTCAGGAACGTGGAAAGTTCTCTCGGTGAGGACACAGCCTACTGAGCCTTATTTTCTATGTGATAAGCATATATGCTTGGAGTTGCTGTTATTTTACCATTTTAGGCAAAGATAAAATGCTCAATGCATAATGTAAGATCGAGTGTTTACTGTGCATGATGTGCTCCGTATTAACATCTAGATTTCTAGAACACAAGTGTGGCATTGTTTCCGTCACAGTCGCACTTCAAAAAATTCCTGTAAACTCAGTATAAAATAAACAATGTTTTACAATTTTAACTTAATTAAAATCCTAGTGCAGGTGCATCTATTACTAGGTTTACTAATTAAGTAGGGAAAGGAGGAAGGTGAATGAATTATTTCAACCCCAAACTTAACCCCTCCTATTCCCTTACACACAAGGGATGATATGAGATTTGTGCCAAGAGATGAGAATTTCCATCCTGTTTGGATTATGCTGGAATGCTTTTGGAAGATACATAAGAGAAGAAAACAGTATGATTCTCTATTTACTTCTTTTTCGGATACACATTTATAAACCCTCTGAAGCATGCCTCAAGAAAGCATGATTTCTAATCTGAAGTAAGCAGAAGCTGGGGTTTTTGAATGGAATGGCAGGATTGCCTAAGAGGGGATCCTCTCTGGTGATAATGGCTGCTGTTTCCATGGCAATTGCAGATTCACCTGTGCACCCAGTCTCTGCTCCTTTTGTTCGTAGCAAACTACCATTAAGCAACAACCAGCACTATTAGCAAGGCAGAGGCATTTAAGGAAACTGGTTCCCATCATTCTGTGTTCAGATCTTTTGTTCTGTAATGGATCTGCAACTCCCTAGTGTCTTGTTAACATAATAGCATTAGGGTGCTGGAAAAAAATGTTTGTAATCTCACCTGGGCCAAATTTTTCTGAGAAAGTGGTACTCTTATCCTCATATCCAGTAATTCCCAAACACTAGTATGTTTCAGAATCCTCTAAATTTGCAAAGTGCAAATTCCCAGACCCCATCTCCAGAGAACCTGACTTAGTAGGTCTGAGATGGGACTGAGGACTGAATTTTTAACAGGTACCATAGTTGATTCAGTTACAGATGGTCCCAGGACAATACAACAGGGACACCTTATTTTGGATACTCTCCAAATAATCCAGAAGAGGAGAGAATTGGACACTGTCCCCTTCATAATTTTAAAGAAGATCATGATTTTAAAGAGAACAGTTGAATCTCAAGGAATTTCTCTGGCAAAGAATCTAGTTTGAATATATTCGGGCTATATGGCTTTAGTTAGGTGGCAAAGTCATTTTAGGATAGGCCTGAGTGTTAGATTTGCTTTTAAGGCTTGGATCATTCATTACAAGTCATTTTCAGGGCTCACTCACAGCAGTTTCTAACACCTGCTTTATCATCTATAGAAAAGACAAAGAACTACTCCCATTGCAGGACCAGGTCAGCTTCAGAAAACATGCAGGTGGGGCTGTTACTTCCAAGGTGTGTGTAGGAAACAAAGATCAAGTACTAAGCCATGCTCTGCCTTTCTCATAAAGGTCAGCGTGGGCATCAGCTTTAGGAAGTCTGGGGCTTCAAAGCTGTAGGAGGGAGAAGAAGGCATCCCTTTGATTCCTTTTCTTGCTGACACTTAAAAAAAATGTGAGCCCCCACACCTTGAAGAAGACCTCTTGTAGTAATCTCTCTTCCTTCATCTTTCCATTTTTCAGCCTCCTAGGCTTTAGATGTTCTAAGATAAAGTCTCTTCCCATTCTTTTAGTGTCCCATTCTTTTAGATGCCTCTTTTAATCATGCTGTGTTTGATAGATACAGAATACTCCAGGCACTTGCCTCCAGGGATGGCCTTGGAAAAGACTGGTACATCTAGGAAACCTTCCTAAGGAGCTGGCATTTAAAGTACACAGGAATCACACATGGTGGCTTAAGTTTAATTTCAGAGCATCCTAAGCACACTTTGCTCCCGCCCCAACCCCACAGTCTCCCATTTCAGAAATAACATCAGCGCGCATGCGCCCAAGCTCTGCAGGTGGCACTTGAGCTTTTATTCAAATGCAGCTTCTCTCTGAAGGAGAACAAAGTCGATTGGAATAAAAGTCCTATTTTTGGAAAAGAGAAGTGATGCACTGATAGATATTTGCAATGTAAGAACTCCTTTCTATAGGAAAGCATCCTCAATTACTTAACTTTCTTTATGGCAGTTGACTCAGGAAGAGCTCCAAATCACAGCAAGTACCTGTTGACCATGGTTGCTTGTGTTGCTGGTAACTTAATGGCTTTTCCCATTTTTACAACAAAATGACTGGTTTCCAATAGGTAGGCAATTGTTGGCAACCACTTTTTTTTTTTTTTCAACTTCAGCTCATCGTTGTGAACTAGAACCTTCCCTCCATCAATAACCACAGGGCCAGCGTTGTAAACACGTCACGGTTTAGGGATGAGTGCAGAGGTGCTCAGTTATTATCAGTGTTAAATGAATTACATGGAGTTGCTCTACTTTGAAAGTAGCAGAGAAAAGAAGTAGTAAAATGCGATGGTGAAACCTTCAAGTTTGGGAACAAGGCTGCCTGAGTACTAATCCATGCTGTACTGCATTCTCCACAGGCTCCTCATCTGTAAAACGAGAATAATGAGAGCTGGGGAGAATTATACAAGGTACATAATTTAGTGGAGGGCCAGCACTTAGCAAGGGCCCAGTAAACATTTGCCATTCTGGATGTGGAGAAAAGACTGATGCATTCGATGGAATGATAACTCAGTGGACATGCCTGAATTTATTTGCAAGGTCAGGGAGACAATGCCATTGGACTAGAAGAGTTAGCTCTCTGGTTGCCACCTTGTATTTGTGGGATAGATGCTCAAATCAGCCCCTGTGAATCCCTAATCAAGCAAGTGGGAACTAGTGTGGCAATGGAGGTGAATTCGGTGCTGGCCACGTCTGTTTCCTCTGACCAGGATCCCCTTTCCTACACACCCAGGTTCCATGGTCAGATCTCTTTATCAGATCTTGTGCCCTGCCTCTTCAATATTAAGACCTGCCATTTAGGGCCAGGCACAGTGGCTCAGGCCTGTGATCCCTGCACTTTGAGAGGCCGAGGCGGGCAGATCACTTGAGGCCAGGAGTTCGAGACCAGCCTGGCCAATATGGTAAGAATCCATCTCTATCTACTAAAAATACAAAAAAAATTAGCCAGGCACAGTGGTGCATGCCTGTAGTCCCAGCTACTCAGGAGGCTGAGGCAGAAGAATCTCTTGAACCTGGGAGGTGGAGGTTGTAATGAGCAGAGATGGTGCCACTGCACTCTAACATAGGCAACAGAGTGAGACTCCAGCTAAAACAAACAAACAAAAAAAAAACAAAAAACTGCCATTTAGCCATTTATTGTCAAGCTCTTTTTACTGTCTAAAAAGAAATCAGCGGACTCTATGTCTCAATGGAATAATTTCTGCCTGTGCAGTTGGATAAAGCAGAACTTTCTGATACCTCCAACCCCTCACCTCTTAACCTCTTCATTCCTTCTTCGTGTGTCCCTTGAGTACCTATCCTGTGTGCTAAGTGCTAACAACACACAGTGAAGCAGATAAACATGGTCCTGTCCTCAAGAAGCCCATATTCTAGAGGGAAAATGATCATTAACAAGAAAATGGACAAAGAAGTAATTTTATGTTGTAATAAGTGCTTTAGTAAAAAGAAAGGAGGAAGGGGCTGAAAAAAGAGAAGAGTGAACAAAGAGCTGGGACGCTACAATAGATAGGGTGGTCAGGGAAGGGGCCGCCGTGGGTGGAACCTTAAGCTGAGAAAAGACTGCCTCTTTGCGAGGTGATTGTGGGCAAGGTGATGTTTTTAACAAAGAGCCGGACTCGGGTTGAGGTGAGGAGGTAAAAAGGTCTTTGAAAAAGGCTGAGATTATGATGCTGGTGCTGGACTCAGAGCATGTACCCCAGAGGACTCAGGGAAATACGTACATGGGGTGGGTCAGGACATGAGGTGGACACGGTGCCAGGTACCGGGGTCATGGTAGAGCAGCGGTTCCTGATAGATCAGGTGTGAACAGAAGGTAATGCTAATTCATTAATTTATTCAGTCCAAAGGTGTTTACAGAGTATTGCAATAGGTCATGTACTATTCTGGGTGCTTGGACTACATTAGCAAACTAAACAAAGATTTCCACTTTGGAGCTTGTGTTCTAGCTGGAGGAAAGAGAAAACAACTAATAAATGTAACATGCAAGTAAGTTAAATTATGTCCAATGTTAGAAGGTGTTAAGTGCTATGGAAAAAAAGTAAGACAAGGTAAATTATGGTACGGGGAATCAGGAGTGCCAGGGGTATCTGCACACACGTGTGTGTGTGTGTTCGTGTTTACGTAATTTAAAATAGAGTGGTCAGCATAGGCCATGTTAGAAGGTGAGTGTTTTAGTCCATCTTAAGTTGCTACTACAGAATACAATAGACTGGATGATACATAAGGAACAAAAATTTATTTGGCTCCCAGCTCAGGAAGCTGGGAAGTTTGAGAGCATGGTCTTGGCATCTGGTAAGGACATTTGTGCTGTGTTGTCCCATGGTGAAAGGCAGAAGGGTAAGTGAGGGTGAGAGTGAGACAGAGAGGGCTAAGTTTGTTTTTATAACAACACAGTCTTGAGACAATGAAACCACTCTTATGATAATGCCATTAATCCACTCATGGGGGGGGGCTCTCATGGTCTAAAACCTTTTAACAGTTTTACCTCTTCATACCATCACAATGGTAATTAAATTTCAACGTGAGTTTTGCAGGGGACATTCGAATAATAGCAGTGAGATTGACGGTGAGGGGTTTAGCCTTACAGGTAACTGGAGAAAGGGTCTAAGCAGACTGACAGTCAGTACGAAGTCCGGAAAGTAGGACATAAGACTATGGTAATGAGTGTCTGGGGGACCCAGACCTCTGGGGTGACTAACCAGGGATGTGAGTCACTGCGAGCCAGTCCTGAGAGTCTCTGAGACGAAGTGGGGCTGCAGCTCCTAAGGCACATTGCACTGGTGCTCGCAGCAGCTGCCACTCTAGAGGCTGGAGCTGGTGTCATAGGTTTATGGGCTGAGACTCAGAAGGCTGTGAGTGGGACACTGTGCCAGGTACCGGGGCCATACAAAGATGCTGACCTGCTTCTCTCTCTGCCTCCAAGATTCCCCAAACCCTTCTCTGTAGCACCATTCTGGCTTCCTCAACCTCCCAAAAGGCTTCATGGACTCAAATTGCCTGTATCCTCTTCTAGTCCTAGCTTGTTCAATCCCAACCCTGACTCCTCAATGCAGAGGACCTCAATGAGAGGTTAGGAGGGAAGTAACCAACCTGAGCACACAAGCATTGCTGATGAGTTATGGGACTGACTGAACTTGGCGTTTAGAAGTTGGAAAAGCAGAATATTCAAGGTCAGACAAATTTTGGTTTACACTTCACCTTTGCCACTTTTTAGTTGAGAGACCTTGCAAAAGTTATTCTCAGGCTCTCCCAGAAGCCTTGGGGAACCCTGGGCAGCTTTCGGATTTTGAAACCCCCACCTTTGGACATATATATATATATATTTCTGTGTTTGATTCTAGGGGTACCTCTGTACTGTGATCCACCCCTCTTATCATCCCAGATCTGTCTCACTCATTTGAGCACTTGGAGCAGTAGTTTTGTTTTGTTTTTTGAGACGGAGTCTTATTTTGTCATCCAGGCTGGAGTGCAGTGGCGTGATCTTGGCCCACTCCAACCTTCACCTTCAGGTTCAAGCAATTCTCCTGCCTGAGCCTCCTGAGTAGCTGGGATTACAGGCGCGTGCCACCACGCCCAGCTAAGTTTTGTACTTTTAGTATAGACAGTGTTTCACCATGTTGGTCAGGCTGGTCTTGAACTCCTGACCTCGTGATCCATCCACCTCAGCCTCCCAAAGTGCTGGTATTACAGGTGTAAGCCACCATGCCTGGCTTTGGAGCAGTAGTTCTAAATCATCCCTGTGTAGCAGAATCACGTGGGGAACGTTTAAATATACAGATGCCTAGGCCCTTCTCTCAGTGATTCTGATTCCACTGGAGTAGGGTCCTGGCAGTTAAGTATTCTTTCCTTTTTTCCTTCCCTTTCTCATCCTCCCTCAATCCCTCCCTCCCTCTCCCCTTCCTTCCCTTCTTCCCTCCTTCCTTCTCTCCTCCCTTTCTTCCCTCCTTCCCTCCCTTCCTTCCTTCTTTCCTTCCTTCCTTTTTCTTTCTTTCTTGACAGGGTCTTGCTCTGTTGCCCAGGTTGGAGGGCAGTGGTGTGATCACAGCTCACTGCAGCCTCAACCTCCTGAGCCTCAGTGATCCCCAACCTCAGCCTCCCAAGTAGCTGGGACTGTAGGCAGGGGCCACTATGCCAGCTATTTTTTTTTAATCTTTGTGGAGACAGGGTCTCCCTGTGTTGCCTGGGATAGTCTCGAATTCTTGGGTTCAAGTGATCCACCTGTCTAGGCCTCCCGAAGAGCTGGGATTACAAGCATGAGCCACCATGCATGGCCAACATAAGGAGACTCCATCTCTTCAAAAATAAATAAATTAGCTTGCATAGAGGCACCTGCCCGTGATCTCAGCTACTTGGGAGGCAGAGGTTGGGGAATCGCCTGGGCCTGGGAGGTTGAGGATGCAGTGAACTGTGATCACAAAAGTGGGCAAAGGACATGAACAGACACTGTCAAATGAAGACATACATGTGGCCAACAGTCATCTAAAAGAAGCTTAACATCACTGATCATTGGAGAGATGCAAATGAAAATCACAATGAGATCTCAATGATCAGTGATACTATATCAGTCAGAATGGCTGTTATTAAAAAGTTGAAAAATAACAGATGCTGGTGAGGTTGTGGAGAAAAAGAAACACTTATACACTGTTAGTGGGAGCATAAATTAGTTCAACCATTGTGGAAGACAGTGTGGTGATTCCTCAAACAGCTAAAAGCAGGACTACCATTTTGATCTAGCAATCCCATTACTGGGTATGTACCCAAAATAATATAAATTTTTCTGTTATAAAGGCACATGAAAGCATATGTTCATTGCAGCACTATTCCCAATAGCAAAGACATGGAATCAACCTAAATGCCCATCAATGACAGACTGGATAAGAAAATGTGCATATATTATGCAGTCATAAAAAGTGCAGTCATAAAAAGGAATGAGATTGTGTACTTTGCAGGGACATGGATGGAGTTGGAGGCTATCATCCTCAGCAAACTAACACAGAAACAGAAAACCAAATACTGCATATTCTCACTTACAAGTGGAAGCTAAATGATGAGAACACATGGACACATAGAGGGGAACAACCCACACTGAGGCCTTTCAGAGGGTGGAGGGTGGGAGGAGGGAGAGGATCAGGAGAAATAACTCATGGGTACTAGGCTTAATATCTGGGTGATGAAATAATCTATACAATAAACCCTCACGATATGTTTATCTATATAACAAACCTGCACATGTACCCCTGAACTTGAAATTAAAGAAGTGTCCATGTGATTCTATTGTGCACAAGGTTAAGGAGCACCGGGTTGGAGTCTATGACCAGTCACAGAAAGTGGGCTAAGGCTTCAGGACTATCTCCCATCAGCTCCAGTATTTGATTATTTGCCAGGTCCATATTTCTTCTTTTCTTTCTTTTTTTTTTTTTTTTGAGATGGAGTTTCGCTCTTGTTACTCAGGCTGGAGTGCAATGGTGCGATCTCGGCTCACCACAACCTCCACCTCCTGGGTTCAGGCAATTCTCCTGCCTCAGCCTCCTGAGTAGCTGGGATTACAGGCATGCATTGCCATGCCCAGCTAATTTTTTGTATTGTTTAGTAGAGATGGGGTTTCACCGTGTTGACCAGGATGGTCTTGATCTCTTGACCTCGTGATCCACCTGCCTCGGCCTCCCAAAGTGCTGGGATTCCATATTTCTTCTTCTTTTTTTGGAGACGGAATCTCACTCTGTTGCCCAAGCTGGAGTTCGGTGGTGTGATCTCAGCTTACTGCAACTTCTACCTCTTAGGTTCAAGTGATTCTCCTGTCTCAGGCTCTCAAGTTGCTGGGACTACAGGCATGTGCCACCACACCTAGCTAATTTTTCTATTTTTAGTAAAGATGGGGTTTCACTATGTTGCCTAGGCTGGTCTCAAACTCCTGACCTCAAGTGATCCACCCACCTTGGCCTCTCAAAGTGCTGGGATCACAGGTATAAGCCACTGCGCCTGGCCTGTGAGTTCCATATTTGTAATCTCAACAACCTTTTTTTTTTTTTAAGAGGGAGTCTCACTCTGTCGCGATGCTGGAGTGCAATGGCGCAATCTTGGTTCACTGCAACCTCCGCCTCCCAGGTTCAGGTGATTCTCCTGACTCAGCCTCTTGAGTAGCTGGGACTACAGGCGCGTGCCACCATGCATGGCTAATTTTTGTATTTTTAGTAAAGACGGAGTTTCACCGTATTGGCCAGACTGGTCTCGATCTCTTGACCTCGTGATCCACCCACCTAGACCGCCCAAAGTGCTGGGATTACAGGCGTGAGCCACTGCGCCCAGCCCTCAACAACCTTCTTAAATGATTGTTATGAGGTTCCAAAGGGCACTGTAAATTGTGAAGTGCAATAGAAACATTCATTATATTATTACGGAGTGGCCTCAAGTCCCTCTTTTCTTTTGAGTGCTTAGACATCTCTCCAGTAGATTGGAACTCATCTCTGTCCCAGGAGTTTGGGGGCTCAAACAACACAGGGTCAGGAGCAAACCTGTACATGAGAAAATCTCTTTGTAAATGTATTTACAAACTATGATGTTGCCAAACTGGATGGTGAGGACATTTTTTTCCAACAAAGTGAGACCTGCACGGCTGAATTCACTGGAATCCTGTGAGGACTCGAAACTCTCTCTCTTTTTTTTTTTTAGACAAAGTCTTGCTTTGTCACCCAAGCCAGAGTGCAGTGGTGTGATCTCGGCTCACTGAAACCTCTGCCTCCCGAATTTCAGTGATTTTCCTGCCTCGGCCTCCTGAGTGGCTGGGATTACAGGCGCCCACCACTACGCCCAGCTAATATTTGTCTTTTTTTTTTTTTTTTTTTTTTAGTAGTAGAGACAGGGTTTCACCATGTTGACCAGGCTGGTGTTGAACTCCTGACCTCAAGTGATCTGCCTGCCGTGGCATCCCAAAGTGCTGGGATTACAGGTGTGAGCCACCGCACCCAGCCTGGAAGCTCTCTTTCTGAGAGAAAGCTGAGGCCGATGTGGGGACAGGTCAGTTCACTGGAGCCAGTGGGAGGCCAGGGACAAGGGAGAGTCTTCCCAGGGTGGGTGAAATGGTGATGCCAAGGGGCTGCAACTTGAGTGGGTGGAGTGGGACTGCAGATAGGACTAGGCCTCCTCTGAGATGCCATGCAACCACCCAGTTGCTTTTGTGCCCCTAAGGGAGATCCCCAAGGGCCCCCAAAAGTTCTCTAAGGATCTGATGTGCTTGTCTAGATCATCACAGAAAAATCCTCACTCCCTGCACTGTCCCTACCATCCTTGCTGAGGCCAGCACATTTCTCCCCAACTGGCAGGAGGAAGGAGGGGCATCTTCTCCTTGTACTCAAAGGTAGAGGCGGGTGGAGCGTGCAGCAGATCCTACAGCAGGCCCGTTTTTCACCAGCAATGCCATTTATGGGGAAGCAGGGAGACAAGGAATCTGAGCAGGAGGAAGTGGGTGGGGAGTGCAGGAGTCTAGAGAATTTGTATTTGGCTGTTGCTGGGCAGGGCTCTGAGAAAAGGGAAGAAAGGAGAGAAAAGCACAGCCCTGGGTGTCATTCTGGTCACTGTCACCACGGCCATAGCTGGGCCATGGTTCAAGCTCGGCAGGAAGAAAGTGATGTGTGTGCTCATGTGACCAGAACTGAGGTCTCTGGACAAGCTCTGATCTAACCTCACACAAGTGCTTCAGGACGAGGGGATGTGGGCTTTGTGAAAATACCTTGATCAATTCCCAATCACTTGTGTGCCTTGTTCCCATTTTAAGAAATACTTCACCTTCTTTGGATTCTCACAAGAAGTCTGGAAGGGAAGTTGAGCCAGTGTGAACAACTCCATTTTATAGGGAAGAAACCTGGGGTTTGCAAAGGTGAAATGAATCAGCTAAGAGTCTGGACTGGGAGGTAGTAGTGCTGGGAGGTGGACACGTGCTGACTTTGGTATTTGCTCACTTTTCATTTTTGTTTCTCTCTCCAGTGCCTTGGATTTGGCCCTATCAATTCTGCAGGTGGGCAGATCAGGTCGCCAGGCCCTCCGATCTGACATCCCTTCCTCCAGCCCCCTGGGCAAGCTCACAATGTGAGTATGTTTGTCTTGGCTCCACTGGTGAGAGACTGGGCTTTTGGCTAATGTGCGAACTTGAGCTCCTGCTTTTGCTCTATGCATTGTGTATATTTAATCATGTTTGACGGAATTTACTTTAGCCCAAGTTTAGGCTGTTAGCCTTTTTCCTCTCATTGTCTCTCATTTTTACCCACACTCCATGCAAGTGATTTGTCTTCCCTTAGACTTCAAATACGCGGTCCCCTTTCACCACCCATACAACCACAAAAGATGTTACCCTTTAAGAACCTCTTGCTCTTCCCCTTGGAAGGGGCATTTCGTTTTGGGATGGACTCTTGCCTTTGGAAGAGAAGCCAGAGTTTTCTTGGCTTTTGGCTTTTCTTTAAGCTGCACATTTGTTTTACTTTTTTTCCTTTCCCTGACTCAGTTTTTTCCAAGTTTCTTTCCTGGACTGACTTGAGACTTCCCCTGCAAAGTCAGCCTGAAATTTTCCTGCTGCTCTGAACCCTTCCCCATTTAATTATTCTAACCAAAAATTATACTAACTTTTTTGTTCTCGTTAAAAAGAAAATAAACAAAAAATTAGGGACCAATATTTTAATGTACAGCTCTGTTTTGGGTTAAAGTGACAGGCAGGGGCCTGATCACAGGATGGTTGCAAGTTTGCAGAGTGCGTTCTTATGCGTTTGATTGTCACAACAACAACGACAACAACAATGTGAGGCAGGCAGTGTGGGAATTATCATCCCCTTTTTACAGAAGAGGAAATGCAGGATCGTAGGGGTTGGCTGACTCTTCAAGGGTCCTCTGACTTCAATATTGGCCTTCAATGATGATTCTGAATTTTGCGTAAGAAAACTTACTGTTAGGCCAGGCATGGTGGCTCGCGCCTGTAATCCCAACACTTTGGGAGGCCGAGGAGGTTGGATCATGAGGTCAGGAGTTTGAGACCAGCTTGGCTAGTAGGGTTAAAACCCTGTCTCTACTAAAAATACAAAAATTAGCCGGGCGTGGTGGTGCGTGCCTGTAGTCCCAGCTACTTGGGAGGCTGAGGCAGAAAAATCACTTGAACCTGGGAGGTGGAAGTCGCAGTAAGCCAAGATGGTGCCACTGCACTCCCACCTGGGCAAGAAAGAGAGACTCTATCTAAAAAAAAAAAAGGAAAAAAGACCGGGTGTGGTGGCTCACGCCTGTAATCCCCGCACTTTGGGAGGCCGAGGCAGTTGTATCGCAAGGTCAGGCGATCAAGACCATCCTGGCCAACACGGTGAAACCCTGTCTCTACTAAAAATACAAAAAATAGCTGAGTGTGGTGGTGCGTGCCTGTAGTCCCAGCTACTTGGGAAGCTGAGGCAGGAGAATTGCTTGAACCTGAGAGGTGGACGTTGCAGTGAGCCAAGATGGTGCCATGACACTCCAGCCTGGCAACAGAGGGACACTCTGCCTCAAAAAAAAAAATAAATAAATAAAAATAAAACTTACTGTTTTGGAGTAAAGTATATAAGTTCAAATACAGAGTCTAAGTTGATATTGGGGGGTGCTTAGGAGATATCAGCTTGACTTCTAACACATTTTACATCTTAGCGAATTCACTCTGGCCCAAGGGCTGGCCAGTCCTCAGACCTGAAGTCTTACAAGCTCAGTTCAGTCCTGTCTGTGTTCCAGAGGTGATCAGATATTGGTTGCTGACACATCCTATCCAAGCTCCAAAGTTGCACATTTTTTAAGATGAGTTAAACATATGATGTCACATGTTGCAGTTCTAAGAGCTAGCAACTTTCTATACCTCCAATCTCATCTGTTAACTGCTGATTTATATTTACTCTCAGAAAGCCATCTTACTTCTGTTTCTTATGGGACATCTCTCTGTCACCTCCATGTACCACTTATAGAGCAAAGAGAGGCCTGTTTACTCTCAGTTAAGCTGACTTTTCCTCTTTTTGCTCCAGTTATCCTATTTTGGTAATTTCATCGATAATCACAGATTCTTCATTTCTTGCAGCAGGGAAGACAGATGCTATATCTCACCTTCTGCATTGTGTTAATATAGGGTTCTTACTCATTGTTTCCATGAAAAGTCAGACTCAGGAAACTGTTATTTCCATTTTAATTTAATAACACTTTCTTTTGGGAGACTAGTCTTGGAGACAGAAGGAATCTAACACAGTGGTAACATTCTTACCTCAATAAACACTACTCTAAACCCTGCCTGAAATGTTCACTTCACTGTTGTTAGTCTGCCTGTAAACCTATTCATTTCAGATATCACTTTGAAAAAATGTGAAAACAGTTGGATCAATTACTTGCCTATTAATTCAGCAAACATTTGTTGAGCACTCTCTCCATACCAGACGTTGTGTTATGTATGCTTTGGGTATGCTGAGTCAAGGAGTCTTTGTCCTCTGGAAGCTTGCAGGCTTACGTGGAAGCTAGAAAATGTGTGAAAAATTATACGATGGAGCATTGTACAAGACAGCAAGGGAATCCTTGGGTTCACGTGTGGATGGTCTAATCCTCTGGCAGCAGCTGCATCTCCCAACAATTACACTTTAAAATGCTTGACATCCTCCCTCTCCTCATGGCTCCAGCTCTGCCTCGGCTCTGATATTATTTTTACCCCCTGTTTCTTCGGTCCTGGGATGGTAATGGTTTCCTACTGTAACCGTTTTTTTTCTTGGCTGTTGTGGCTTTTTGGCCTTCAACCTCTTAAAGAATAAGTGGTGGGGCTGCTTCAGCTGCACCGTATGCTTGCAAACTGAATATCAGACCCAAAAAGTGTTGCAGAAAGGTGATTTTTATTTAAGTAGAGAAAAGAGAAGGAAAGGAGAAGGAGAGAAAGGGGATTCCGGAGGGAAAAATCCCAGAGGGCGCTCCCACCGTGTGGGAGGGGATTCCGGAAAGTTGGAAATCCGGTGCAGGTGAGGGAGCACGGACTTTTATCCTGGGAGAAACTCCCACCTTCTCCAAGACCCTGGGCCAATGAAAGGAGTTCCTTGGAACTTCCGCTGGAGTGATTGACTTTTAGTTTCTTCCTGCGCCCGCGAAATTCAAACATAAACTGCTGAATTTCCCGGATGGAGAGAGATGGGAGGGGGCATGTCGCCGGGAAATTCTTGCCCTTAAAGCTTCGCCCTCTCATGGACCCGGAAAGAGAACACATTCCCTCACTACCATTACTAGTCTATGGGCACATCTTCCTTTGTTGATTCAATTAACTCTTTCCGCACCTCCGAAAGTGGTTCTTTCATTCAAGTGTCTTCATTGGAACTACCTGAGGTGAGTTCTATTTCTGCCAGGACTGCTGTTAGTGATACAGGAACTAGAACAAGAGGGATTTCTGCACATGCAGGAAACTAAATGTAGTAAGCAGAACCCAGGTATAGGGTGTGAAGTGAAGAGAGGACAGAGGAATGGTTAGGCGTGGGGCTGAAAGACGCCAACTCATGAATGCTGGAGATTTAGAGTTTTTATTCTGAAAGCTCTCATTAGCCATTGAAGGATTTTTTTTTTTTCTTTTTTTTTTTGGGAAACGGACTCTCACTCTGTCTCCTAGGCTGGAGTGCAGTGGCATGATCTCGGCTCACTGCAACTTCCATCTGCCTGGTTCAAGCAATTTCCCTGCCTCAGCATCCTGAGCAGCTGGGATTATAGGCACGTGCCACCATGCCTGGCTTTTTCTTGCATTTTTAGTAGAGACAGGGTTTCACCGTGTTGGCCAGGCAGGTCTCAAACTCCTGACCTCAGGCAATTCGCCCGCTTCCGCCTCCCAAAGTGCTGGGATTACAGGCATGAGCCACCATGCCCGGCCTAGCCATTGAAGGATTTTAAGCAGGAGAGAGACATGGTTAGATTTCTAGTTTAGAAGGAAAGCGTACTGGCTACTGTGTGTTGACTGCATTGTCAAGGTGGTGTGGGAGTGGTTAAGACAAGATGAGCTAAGAGGCACACAAGGACACGAGATGATTGGAGCTGAATAGCTAATGGTAAACCTTGGAAGGTTTCTTACCTCTGTAAGCCATTGGTTCCTGTCCTTCAGAGGTCTAGTTAGTCAGGTTTTTTTCAGTTTCAGGGAGCCACCCAGAATCTTTCTGATATGTATGTGTGTTTGTGTATTTTTTTTTTCTTTAACAGGATTTTTTTTTTTTTTTTTTTTGAGACAGAGTCTTGCTCTGTCACCCAGGCTGGAGTGCAGTGGCACAATCTTGGCTCACTGCAACCTCTGCCTCCCGGGTTCAAGCTATTCTCCTGCCTCGGCCTCCCGAGTAGCTGGGACTATAGGCGCGTGCCACCACGCCTGGCTAATTTTTTGTATTTTTAGTAGAGACAGGATTTCACCGTGTTAGCCAGGATGGTCTCGATCTTCTGACCTCGTGACAGAAGCATCTGCCCCGCCTCAGCCTCCTAAAGTGCTGGGATTATAGGCGTGAGCCACCGCACCCAGCTATTTTTTTTTCTTATAACCAATTTTCCAGAACTAGTTTCTGTTGTTTGCAACCAGATTCAAGGAAGAAATGAATAGAGTCTATATGGGATGGGTCCATTCCACAGATACTTAGGAATAAGTACAACTGACTGAACTTGGTGATAGAAAGAATGAGTGTGAGAGAGGGAGAGAGGAGTCAAGAATGACTCTTAATTTTTAGATCTGAGACTGGATAGATGATGTACCATTCACTAAGATGAAGGATATTGGAGGAGGATCACATTTCCCACCTCCGCTATGGGGGAGGGATGAGTAACTAAGTTTTGACAAGCTGAGTTTGAAGTGCTTATGGAAATGTCCAATAGATACTCGGTTATACGGCTCCAGAATTTAGGAAAAAGATCTGACTGGAGTTGGAAATTTGGAAAGCATCAGCTTGTTAGTAGCAGCTGAAGCTGTGGGAGTAGATGAGGTCACTCAGGAAGAGTATGTAATTTGAAAACAGGAGAGAGAAGAACTGGGAGGAGAAAAGAAGTCCACCTAGTGAGGAATTGGAGATGGTAGAGTACAAGAGATTGAAGTGAGTGTGGAGTCTGGGGTGGAAAAGAGTAAAGTGCTGCGTCTAGTTCTGGGTGGGATTCAGAAAGGGAGGTAGCAGTCTGGTTGAATGGTGGCTGTATTGTGATGATCTAGAAGGACAGAATGTCGTGGTGTGGGTGGAAGCAGTATTGGAGTCTAAGATTTCCCGGATGAAGCAATGCTGGGAAGTAATTAAACTCAAGGTGTGGTCATAAGAGGTCAAGGTACTGTGAGCCTAAGGTGGCTTATGGATGGCAATTAAAGTCCTCCAGGCAGAAGTAGTGACCCAATTGGCCGAGTTTATGTTGAATGTGTAGTGAGGTCAGGTGAGAATGACAATGAGTGACTAAAGGAAGTATTAATAGTTTGGAAGTGGAAACAGGAGAATTCTGCAACCTTCCTTGCAATACACACAAACAGAGCTTGAAAATATAGAACAGCTCTTACCCCAGTCCCAGAGGACTGCAGAAAAGTGACGTCACAGGGACAGCAGAACTTCCCTCTATGCAAGGAGAGTAGAGAGCAGGGAACTTATTTGAACAGATTGAGAATAATAAAGAAGTTTCTTTACCACCAAATGGGGAATCCAGATAATAATGAGAATGGGGAAACAAAATAGTGAAAAATTGGATTTTGGGAGCAGAAAAGGGAAGGGGATAGACGACAGCTGTGTCCAAGGATGATGGAGGTGTGAATTCCGATGAAAGTTAAGTTCATGCTGGTGCTCAAGCTTGGTCGTTACCCATGAATGGTGGCCTTTGCTTTTTCTTTATCCTTCCACAGGGCAAAGGTGAAGACAACTGGGCTGCAAAAAACTTTGGGATATTTGTTTCTCCCAAGAAAGTAAATTTGACTGTAACATAAAGAAGTAACTCTGATAGGAATATCCTCCCAAAGTATTGAATTAAGTGTTAATCTGAAATTTTAATACCATAAACATGTTAAACATTAGTGAGTTCTTAGTTTTTGCCTTTGCCATATGCTACACCTGAGGTCAGATACAAATGTGCTTCTGTGAAAATGGTTTTCTGAAAAGTTTTTGTCAATTATAATTTATATATAATGTATTTTTTTCTAAAAAGATACAGTGGTTTCAAAACAAGGAGGAATAATTACATCAGTGTGAAAATAGAAACTATTTGGTCTAACTTGGAAAACTAGCAAAGAACATTATTTCTTGTTAAAGGGTTAGGAAAGACTTAAAATAGTTATCTAAATTGTCAAGTCAGGAACATTTTTGTGCAATATACAAAGGGTTCATTAGCCTACTCACAGTGATTTTTGACACTGCCTTTTCTTTTTGTCATCCAGACCTACTCTGATATCTTCAGGTAAAGAAAGTTCTTTGGAGAAAATCTCAATTCTCTCACAACAGATAAGAGGTTACTCTCCAGAGAAATAGAGCTGAGGGTTCTTGAGCTAATGACTAAACCCCAAGGCCACTTCTAGTTGGTTAATTCTGACCCCTGGGGGTTGGTTTCTGCAAACGCATCTACTTCAACACTAAGGCAGGACATTCATGACTATAAACTGGCTGGCACTGCCTGTAGAAAAGAACCTTCACTGAACTGAAGGAAGAATGTGGAGCCATTTATTACCAAATTGAAGAGAAAAAGTGGTATTAAAAGGCACTTAAATGCAAAAGTGAACTTATTTAAAAAATAAAACAAAGGACTTCATAATTTACTGGTAATTATAATTACCTAGAAAAGCATGCATTATTTACAAAATCATAAAATGTCATTTTTTGTCAGTTTTCTTCACAAAGACAAAAACTGGTAAATTACAGTACCTCTTTCATTAAAGCATCAAATATGTGCCAGGTATATGCAAATGTATTGTTACACGGCCCATATAACAGGAGAGAGTAGCATTTAGCTCTAGAGAAGCTTATATTGGTAGTAGATGGAGTTAGTAAAGGTAGGAATCTTAACTTATAATTTTATTTTAAAAAGGCACAATAAGTGTGAGAATGAAAAAAGATTCAGAATATGAGACTAAGGCTGCAAGGAATTCAGTATTTTACTCATTTGTCCTAATACCTCATCGTGGAGAGCAGGCCCTCAGGAATCTAAGTCTTTGGGTTTGTGAAAGACTGAGAGTTGAATTGCTGCTATTATCAAGTCCCCAAAATAAAATAATAAAACCTAGTTAGTTGAAATTCCTGAAAATCTTTAATATCACCATAAAATGCAGATCATGTGAAAGAGAGTTTTTGCTAAAGGGCATCTTCTAAAAATCCTCAAAGAATACTTTCCCTATTATTTCAAATATTCAGCCATTGGTTGATAGAGCAATCCTGGCTGTGGCATAGAACTGTTTCTATGCAGTGGCACTTGATGAGTAGAGTCTCATTTGTGCAAATAGGGTAAAGGTAGGGAAACTTTCTAGTCCTGATACAACTGCGGCCAAGTAGAAGGCTTTGAGTATTTCTACTAGAAAATGTTGTTTTCTGGTTTGACACCAGAAATTAAATGGTGGACAACCCAGTAGATCTTAATCAGAAGTGTAAGGCAAAATTTGTCCTTGGTTCATTCATCAACATTCTTTCAAGCTTTTTTATTTATTTTATTTTTTATTTTTATTTTTTTTAATGAGCACATAGGCCAGGCACAATGGCTTATGCCTGTAATCTCAGCACTTTGGGAGGCCTAGGTGGTTGGATCACTTGAGCTCAGGAGTTTGAGATCAGCCTGGACAACATGGCAGAAACCTGTCTCTAGAAAAAATACAAAAATTAGTCAGGTGTGGTAGTGTGTGCTTTAGTCCCAGGTACTTGGGAGGCTGAGGTGGGAAGATTGCTTGAGCCCAGGAGGTAGAGGTTGCAGTGAGCTGGGATTGTGCCACTGCACTCCAGCCTAGGTGACAGAATCAGATCCTGTCTCAATAAATAAATAAATAAATAAATAAATAAATAAATAAATAAAACAAACGAGCACTTATGTGCCAGGCATAGGTACTAGGGATACGTGGTTCTAATCCTAGTGAAACAAATATTCTAATGAGAAGATCAAATAATGACTACAAATTTTGATGGACATAATTTGGGGAAAAAAACAAGGGAAAGAAAAAATGGGAAATATTTAAAATGTGCTTTAAAGATGAAAAGGTGATTATTGAGTTGGGAAAGATCTTAGTGGGTCCAAGAATCTGAGAAAGGCTAGCTGGAGTTTTGTAAGCTAGAGGAGAAAAAGTAGCATGAAGCTGGAATTGGTATCTTCCTACCTATGATTTTAGTCTCTTTCTTCACCTTCTGTGACCCAAAGCACAGTGTGTTGTCAATCATTCATTTATTCTGTCAATATGTAGGCACTATTCCAGGTGCTCAGAATAGGAGAGGGAACCAAACAGTCAAAATTCCTGCTCACATGGCTCTTACATTCTAGTAAACACCAGGACATTGATTTGATTACTATCTTTTATGATGCTTGATGTGAAAGTTGGATACATGGATGGAAAGAGATAGAGGCGAAGTGGGAGTTGGGGGAAGGAGTGAAACTTGATACAGGGTGGCCTGGGAAGACTCTATGATAAGGTGACTATTGTCAGCTTTTCAAAATAGACAAAAGAAAAAAAAGGGTAACCCTATGGCCAACGGGATGTTAGTTGAGTGGCTTAAGATGTTGCTTGTCCTTGGAGTATTTTATTCAACTCTTGACACAAAGTGCATTGGGGTAGTCCATTTGCTCCCTAGAAGTGGTTGGAATGCAGACTAGGGGTGAATATGTGTGGGAATTAGAGAAAGATTCCTGGAGAAGATAGGAACAAATAAGATTTTGACAGAAAGACAAAGGAAAGAATACCATTCCCCTGCGGAGAGAACGACTTGAACAGAACCCTAGAGGTACTGAAGTATGCTGTTATTGCAGTAAGGTAGAGCAGACTGTGTAAGTTTTTTTTTGTCACTGTGGGAAGAGGGAGTGGTGCATCTTTGTCAATTTTGCCAGAAAACACAGAGCACTTTAGGTATTTCAAGAAGAGGAAATTTAATGCAGAGAATAGGGTATGTAAGTGATGGGAGGGGGTAAGAAATCAAACAGAGGTGGTAAGGTAGCTCAGAGTTCAGTCATACCAGGGAGCTGCTGAATGCTCTAGGACTGGAGCCAAACAGGGTGGTGCTACCACAGCCCAGCATCTGGGCCCATCTTGTGGAAGTGGGAATCACAGTCGACCTTCCCTAAGGGAATGGGGTCTACGAAGAAAGAGAATGTTCCGTGGGAACTGGGAACAAGTTAGGGGAGGAGGACAGTGTTAAAGATGCTGACCTGAAGCAGAGACAGGGGCAAGATTCCGACCTTTCCCGACTCCTGCCTTCCAGTCTCCTGCCATGGCACCCAGTGGCCAACTCTACTCCAAAGCTAGAAACAGGCAAAGGGAGCTTGGGAAGTGTAGTTTCTGGGGTACAGAGCAAAGGGAGAAGGGCAGGGAGTGGATGTGAGAGGAAACAAGCAAATTACCCCCAAGTGGATGAGGGGAGCAAAAGAAGGAGGGCAGGGAAGTTCAGATTCCAGAAATGAGGCTGCAAGGAGGAGAATGTGAGAAACAAATCATGGCAGCCTTTGGTAGCTGAGGAGTTTGGGCTTTATTTTTTGGCCACAGGGAGCTATAGCAGGATTTTCAAAAAATATATTAATTTTTATGCATTTTTTAAATTATAAAAATAATATACATTCATTATGAAAACATTCTAACAGTACATAAATTTAAATACAACAGTAAAAATCAAGGTTCTCAACTTCCTTCCAGACTAACTACCTCTCCTCCCATCCCACTCTCCACTGGTTACCAGTTTGGTACCCCTACTGACACTCTTCAAGTATATACAGACAACACATGTGCACATGCTCTACTGTGTATAATAAGACTCATTTATTATCTATATATGCATAATATGACCCCATTTATGTGTATATATATAAAGTACATATGGATACACAAATAGGGTCATATTATGCATATTTTTATATATATAAATACATAAATGGGTTCATATTAAACATTCTCTTTTGTAACTACCTTTTTTCCACTAAAAATACATCGTGGACACTTTCCACATCAATACATGTAAATATATGCATCTATCTTAATCTTAATAGCTATATAGTATTCTAGGTTGTGGATTTTATTTAACTAGTGCCTTATTAAGGGGCATTTAGACTGTTTGCAGTATTTTGTTCTGATGAACAATGTTGCAGTTAACAACTTTATACAGGCCAGGCATGGTGGCTCACTCCTGTAATGGCAGCACTTTGGGAGGCCAAGTCAGGCAGATCACCTGAGGTCAGGAGTTCAAGGCCAGTCTGGCCAACATGATGAAATCCCATCTCTACTAAAAATACAAAAATTAGCTAGGTGTGCTGGCGGATGCCTGTAATTCTAGCTACTGAGGAGGCTGAGTTAGGAGAATTGCTTGAACCTGGGAGGTGGAGGCTGCAATGAGCCTAGACCTCGCCACTGCATTCCAGCCTGGGTGACAGAGTGAGACTCTGTCTCAACAACACCAAAAACACCCCAAAACCAAAACAACTTTCCACATAAACATGCATTTTTGACTAAGTATCCAGAAATAAAATTGTTAGGTAAAAGGGAATGTACCTTCCTAAATGAAAATATATGATCAGACCAATGATGGTGGTTCACACCTGTAATCCCAGCACTTTGGGAGTCCAAGGCAGGAGGATCGTTTGAGGCCAGGAATTTAGACCAGCCTGAGCAAAAGCTAGATCCCATCTCTACAGGAAATTTTTCAAAAAATTAGTTGGGCGTAGTGGTGCATGCCTGTAGTCCTAGCTACTTGGTTGGCTGAGGTGGAGATGATCACCTGAGCCCAGGAGTTTGAGGCTGCCATTGCATCACTGCATTCTGGCCTGGGTGACAGAATATGACACCATCTCTTAAAAAAATGTATACACACACACATTTGGATTTGTATATATCTATATATAACCAAATTGCCTTTCAAAACCAAGGCACCAATCTGTGTTCCCACCTACAGTAAATCAAACTGCTTATCCCACATCCTCAGCTACACTGATTGTTGTGATTTAAGTACTAGTTAATCTGGTAGTTGCAAAGTGGTATTTAATTGTTCTTTAAAATTTACATTTATTTAATAGTAAATAAATAGAATATTTCTCATATTTATTAGTCATTTATATTTCCTTTGTCAATTTTTCTCATTGAAGGGTAAAGTCTTTTCTTACCGATTTTTTTTTTTTGAGATGGAGGCTCATTTTGTTGCCCAGGCTGGAGTGCAGTGGTGCAATTTCAGCTCACTGTAACCTTTGCCTCCTGGGTTCACATTATTCTCCTGCCTCAGCCTCCTAAGCAGCTGGGATTACAGGCGTGCACCACCACCATGCCCAGCTAATTTTTTACATTTTAGTAGAGACGGGGGGTTTCACCATGTTGGCCAGGATGGTCTCGAACTCCTAACCTCAGGTGATCCACCCACCTTGGCCCCCCAAACTGTTGGGATTACGGGCATGAGCCACCATGCCTGGCCACTTACTATTTTAAATTGCTCTTTGTATTTTATGTAAATTAGTCCTTAGACTTCAATTTGTGTTGCAAATATTTCTCCCTATTTGCTAACTAAAAAATATTTAAAGCTGGTAATGGTGGCTCATGCCTGTAATCTCAGCACTATGGGAGGCCAAGGCAGGCGGATCACGAGGTCTGGAGATCAAGACCATGCTGGCCAACATGGTGAAACCCTGCCTCTACTAAAAGTAAAAAAAAAAAAAAATTAGCTGGGCGTGGTGGCACATACTTGTAGTCCCAGCTATTCAGGAGGCTGAGGCAGGAGAATTGCTTGAACCTGGGAGGCGGAGGTTGCAGTGAGCTGAGTTGAGCCACGGCACTCCAGCCTGGCAACAGAGTGAGACTCTGTCTCAATACATATATATATATATATGTATATATATTCTAAAGGGTCATTAGATTTTCTGGACAGTCAAACTTATCAGTGAGCTGTATCTCGTTGGCCTATCAAAGACTAAACTTGCAGGTTTAATAAAAGTGGGACCCAGATGCAGTAGCTCACGGCTGTAATGCCAGCACTTTGGGAGGCTGAGGTGGGAGGATCACTTAAACTCAGGAGTTTGAGACCAGCCTGGCCAACATGATGAAACCTGTCTCTACAAAAAACATAAAAATTAGCTGGGTATAGTAGCTCATACCTGTACTTCTAGCTACTTGGGAGGCCAAAGTGAGAGGATCTCCTGAGCCCAGGAGGTTGAGGCTGCAGTGAGCCGTGACTGCGCTCCAATCTGGGCAATACAGTGAGACCCTGTCTCAAAAAAAAAAAATGGGTATGATGTTAGGGTAAGTAGCTGAAGCTTTAGAGGAAACTGAGAAAAATATAATCAATCTGACATTGCTGAAAATAGGTGGTCTTCACAGCCAGAGGAGTAAGTCTTTACAACTATGTTCTACAAGAAAAGGTTTTTCTGTAATTCTGTCACAGAGAAACCTCATGGTTTGCCTTAAGAGAACACTTCAATAATTCTGTGGTGCAGAAAGGAGGTTGGAATCTTGAATTTATCTGAGAGTGTCTCAACTGTTTATGTATAACATTGGTGGATTTTAAGGCATTGGTATTACGTGTGTTTTTGGGAGAGGTATGTAAAGAAAAATCCAACTGTTGAGGGAATCTAAAAATACCTGGATGTTTTAAGATCATAAAGAATTAAATAGTTTTCCAACAGACTCTCTGGTTTATTTTTCAGGCTTCCTCTGCTTTTCTGGCTTTTCATTGTTCTTTGTTTTGGAGAACACAAATTTCTCACTGAAAAGAGATTTAAGTACTAGATCATTAGAGGGTTTTAAAATTTAAAACCACATATAGTGTTTCTCCTCCAGTCTGCTCTTCTTTCTATCTTCTTGGAGAGCTTCTCTTAACCAGAGAAAGTTATCTTTGTTTTAACTGGTTCAGCAAACAGGAGGAAATGATCTGTAACAGTGAGTAGAAGACTTTGTATAGAGATGATTGTTCTATATTTGCATTTTGTTCAAATTCTTAGGAGCTATTGGCAATACTAAACATGAAAAAAAGCTTTAGGAAAACATCAACTAAATACCAGTGCTAATGGATGATATTTGTCACAGACTGTGGTATAGCAAAATTATTTGGAGCTGGGCGTGGTAGCTCACACCTATAATCCCAGCACTCTGGGAGACTGAGGTGGGCGGATTGCTTGAGCCCAGGAGTTTGAGACCAACCTGAGCAACATGGTGAAACCCCATTTCTACAAAAGTACAAAAAATTAGCTGGGCCTGGTGACGTGCACCTGTAGTCCCAGCTACTTGAGAGGCTGAGGTCGAAGGATTACTTGAGCCCAGGAGGTCAAGGCTGCAGTGAGCCACAATCGCAGCACTGCACCACTGCAGTCCAGAGTGAGACTCTGTCTAAAACAAACAAACAAAGCAATCAACCAACCAATGAAACAAACAAAAAACAAAAAAAGTTATTTGTGCCCTTTATCTGCTCATTAGACTAAGATCCTTGGAAGTTGTATCTGAATCACTTCTTAACTCCCACAGCACTGCATATAATATTCAATAATCATTGTGCCAAAAGGAAATTTCATTTAAAAACACGAATTTCACCATCTTGAGGAAACTAGAATCCCATCAGCATGGAAATATGAAAAAAGCAGAAATTAAACACAACATAAGCTGGAGGAAAGCCTATCTTAGTATGATGAGCTCTTATTGCATTAAAATAATTCAATTATTCCATTATCCATTATTGAACTTTTATACATAGATGGATACCTCAGCCAGAACTTTCTAGAAGAGCGTTTGAGACATCTAATAAAAAGTTTGATCTGAGAGCAGGCTACTATCTAAATATGCTGGGTAGAAGAGAGAAAAACTGATAGAATCCCAATCTAAATTTAACTTTTAAAATTTAAAACCACATATTAGTGTTTCTCCTCCAGTCTGCTCTTCTTTCTATCTTCTTGGAGAGCTTCTCTTACCCAGAGAAGTTATCTTTGTAGCCCTTTCCTTCACACCTTCCAGTCACTGGTTTTAGATTTTTAGAAGGCTGTGTGGTATTCAAAGGCCAGGTGTGGTGGCTCACGCCTGTAATCCAAGCACTTTGGGAGGCTGAGGCGGGTGGATCACCAGGTCAAGAGATTGAGAACATCCTAGCCAGCATGGTGAAACCCCATCTCTACTATAAATACAAAAATCAACCGGGCATGGTGACATGTGCCTGTAATCCCAGCTACTCAGGAGACTGTGGCAGGAGAATCACTTGAACCCGGGAGGCAGTGGTGGCAGCGAGCCGAGATTACCCTACTGCACAGCCTGGTGACGGAGTGAGACTCTGTCTTAAACAAAAAAAGACTATGGTATTTAAAAATCTGCTGGTACCAAAGTGCTAAAGAAAATAGTCAAAAAGAAGTTAATAACCTCAAATTAAAGCACATAAAAACACCCATGGAAAGAAGAAAGGACCTTTTGGGTCTGGCAATATTGTAAAATAGTAATCAATATCATACCTTTTTTTTTTTTTTTTGAGATAGAGTCTTGCTCTGTCACTCAGGCTGTAGTGTAGTGGCACGATCTTGGCTCACTGCAACCTCCACCTTCCGGGCTCAAGCAATTTTTCTGTCTCAGCCTCCTGAGTAGCTGGGATTACAGGTGTGCACCACCACACCTGGCTAGTATTTGTATTTTTAGTAGAGACAGGGTTTCACCATGTTGGCCAGGCTGGTCTCAAACTTCTGACATCAGTTGATCCACCTGCGTTGGCCTCCCAAAGTGCTGGGATTACAGGTGTGAGCCACTGCATCATACCATTTTTGCAAAAGATGCTGTTGATATTGAGCAATACTTTCCTTTTTGTATATGAGCTTATTTACCACATCGTAGCCCATGAAATTGATAGGATCAGGTGATTTCATTTTAGAAATCACAGCAGAGAGAAATGAAAGCTGGGAGAAATTAACTCATTTGTATAGTATCACATTTGTCCACATTAAGATGTGAGACTGAATCAATACTTGTTGTAAGTTAAGACCAGGGGAACAGAGGCATATTAATTCCAGAGTCTTAGTTTTAGAATAGAAAGAGAAATACCCAGAAAAATAGGAAATGGTAATTACTATATTAATCTTTTCTCCTCAGGGACAATTAATCTTAGCTTACAATCTAACACGAGGTTGGTCTTAGGGAAGACTGGGTTGATTGAGGGAGTTGTTGAATTGGAATGGTTTATTAAAGACCTGATGGATTCACTTTTTCTTAAGGGCCTGCAAACAGAGCAGACTTTCATCTAGTGTTACTACATAGAAGTTGGACCTGAAAGCAACATGGATAAGTCAACTTAAATTCCTGGTAAGTCTTCTGATCTTAGGGTTCAATGACAGAAGAATTGGTATTTCCTGGTATTGTCTCTGATTTACTTTAAGAAGAAAAGTTTTATTAAGATATAATTCATATACAACTCTTCATTTAAAATGAAGAGTTTTAGTATATTTGCAGAGTTGTGTAACCATCACAATCAATTTTAGAATATTTGTATTACCCCTAAAACAAACCTCATAATCATTAGCAGTCACTCCCCATTTCCTTCCAGTCACCCCCAGTCCCAGGCCTAGGCAAGCTCTAATCTACGTTCTGTCTATAGATTTACCAATTCTGGACATTTAATGTAAGTTGAGTCATACAACATGTGGTCTTCTGTGACTGGCTTCTTTTACTTAGCATATATTTTCGAAATTCAACCGTGTTGTAGCATGCATGAGTACCTCATTCTTTTTATTAATGAATATTTCATTGTATGACTACACTATATTTTATTTACCCATTCATCATTTGGACTTTTTTGTTGCTTCCAGCTTATGTCTATTATGAATAATGCTGCTATTACTGTACCAGTTTTTGTGTGGACATAGGTTTTCCTATCTCTTGGTATATATTTAAGAGTGGAATAGTTGGGTCACATAATAACTTGATGTTTAATCTTTTGAGGAGCTTCCAGACTGTTTTCCAAAGCAGCTGTGCCATTTTAACATTCCCACCAGCAGTGTATGAGGATCCCAATTTCTCTATATCTTGGCCAACATTGTTCTCTGTTTGACTACAGCCATCTCAGTGGGTATGATGTGGTATGTCATTGAGGGATTCATTTATATTTCTCTGATGGCTAATGTTGTTGGGCAACCTTTCTCGTGCTTCTTTAATACTTTCTTTTCCTTTTCTTTTTGAGACAGTCTTTCTCTGTCACCCAGGCTGGAGTGCAGTGGTATGATCTCAGCTCACTGCAACCTCTGCCTCGTGGGTTCAAGCAATTGTCCTGCCTCAGCCTCCCAAGTAGCAGGGACTACAGGTGCACACTACCATGCCCGGCTATTTTTTTTGTATTTTTAGTAGAGACATGGTTTCACCATGTTAGCCAGGATGGTCTCGATCTCCTGACCTCATGATCCGCCTGCCTTGGCCTCCCAAAGTGCTGGGATTATAGGCTTGAGCCACCGCACCCGGCCCCCATGTGTGTATTTAATACTTTCTACGGAGAAATGTCTATTCAGATCCTTTGCTCATGTTAAAATTGAATTTTTGGCCAGGTGCAGTGACTCACTTTAAAATATATATATATTAAAAAAATATATATGTATATATATTTTTTGTAGACATGGGAGTGTCTCACTATGTTGCCCAGGCTGGTCTTGAACTCCTGGCCTCAAGTGATCCTCATGCCTTGGTCTGCCAAAGTGCTGGGATTACAGGTGTGAGCCACCGCACCTGGCTGTATTTCTCTTTTTATTATTGAGTTATAAGAGTTTTTAAATTTACCCTAAATACAAGTGTCTTATCAGATATATGATTTGAAAATATTTTGTTCATTCTGCGTGTTGTCTTTTTAATGTTCTTGATGGTGTCCTCAGAAGCACAAAAGTTCGTAATTTTGATGAAGTCCAATTTATTTTTTTCTTCTGTTGCTTGTTCTTTTGGTGTCATATCCAAAAACCCATTGCCTAATCCAATGTCATGAAGATTATATCTAACTTTCCTTCTAAGAGTTTTATGATTTTAGCTCTCAGATTTAGATCTTGGATCCATTTTTAGTTAATTTTTGCATATGGTATGAGGTAGAGTCCAACTTTACTCTTTTGCTTGTGGATATCCTGGATATCCAGTTGTCCCAGCACAATTAGTTGAAAAGATTGTTCTTTCTCCATGGAATTGTCTTTGCACCCTTGTTGAAAATCACTTGATCATAAATGTAAACATTGACTGGGCACGGTGGGTGACTCATGCCTGTAATCCCAGCACTTTGGGAGGCTGAGGTGGGTGAATCACCTGAGGCCAGGAGTTCGAGACCAGCCTGGCCAACATGGTGAAACCCCGTCTCTACTAAAAATACAAAACTTAGCTGGGCGTGGCGGTGGACACTTGTAGCCCCAGCTACCACTGCATTCCAGTCTGGGAGACAGAATGAGACTCCATCTCAAAAAAATAAAACAAAATAAAATAAAATAAATAAATGTGATTGTTTATTTCTGGACTCTCAATTCTAGTCCATTCATCTGTGTGTCTGTCCTTATGCCAGTACCACGTGGTCTTGATTACAGTATCTTTTAAAATAAGTTTTGGAATCGGAAAGTTTGAATCCTCCAGTTTTGTTCTTTGTTTTTGAATATGCTTTAGCTACTCTGGGTCCCTTGCATTTCCATATTAGGATCAGCGTGTCAATTTCTGCAATGAAACCAGCTGGGATTTTTAAAAAATGGAAATTATTAGAATCTGTAGATCCATTCGCCAAGTATTGCTACCTTAACAATATTGAGTCTCTGATCCATGTAAATGAATGTCTTTTCATTTATTTAGGTATCTAACTTATTTCAATAATATTTGGTATTTTGCAGAGCATAAGTTTTGCACATCTTTTGTTAAATTTATTGTTAAGTATTTTATTCTTTTGACTATTGTAAATGAAATTTTTTTAAAATTTCTTTTTGAAAAATTTTATTTTCGGATTATACATTGCAAGTCTATAGAAATATAATTGATTTTTGTTGTTTGATTTACTTTTGCTTTAAGATAATAAGCTGGTAACAGAAAATATCTAGCTGCAAGAAATACTGCTTGTTCTAAATAGATTATGCTAATGATATAGAATATTATAGCATAAACAGTAGCTTTGTTTTGCCCTAAGGATGAAAATATCTCACTAAAAAGCAGATACATAATACAAAGGCACTTAAATATATCATAGCAATCCCATAGATAGCTTTTAATGTTCAAGTACTCCAGAATATGTGAATATCATAGTCTGTTTCTGTATTTACTTTATTTTTGCCAGCAGCAGTTAATAATTTAACTACTGGCACTCTAATTCTCTTCTTTCACGTCTCACCTCAGACATCAATTTCCCAGAAGGCCTTTCCTGACTCACTTGTGTATGGTTGTGTTCCTGTATTTACTGGGTAGCACATCATCTATTTCTTTAATGACACTTATTACAAACCATAATTATCTTGTTGGTTTACTGTCTCTCTCTCTCCCACAGAGTGTAAGTAAGTCTATGAGATATTTGTTGACTTCAGAATCTCTACTGACTGGCACACAGTAATTACTTATAAAATTTTTTGTTATACAAGTGAATAAAGTGATTTTCCAACTACAAAAACATAAAAAGAAAACTACCTAACATAGTATAAAAATACTGACATCACACTTGTGTTTGCTTTTGATGTAATGACTTACATCAAAGTTTACAAGTTTTCCAAAATATGTTTTGCAATTACGTCTGGAGAAGCCAATTGCGTTTTTCATTTTGTTTTTAAACTGAGCCTATCAATTTATCACAGCCTAAGTTTACATATTACTTGACTTATTCGTCATCACATTAAGTAATCTGAAAACATTTGAGAGTTACAACCAGAAGCCTCTAAAAGAAACCTTGCTTCTATAATACAGGGAGAGCTAGATCCTTGGCACATTCAGATTTAAATAGTGGAATATTGAATATGGCCACAGACTTGGTCACATTACATATCCGAGCCAATGCTAAATTTAATTTTATATCTATATCTATAATTTTGGTTGAGAACCATCACTACCTAAGTCTTCTTTACTTTTTACTTCCCACCCCAAGCGCTAGTGTTTGGTATTCTTTAGGTGGCAATTTTTAACTTTAAAAATCCCAATTAAAAGACATTACTTCATGAGAAATGAAGTACACTCTAAAGAACTGTAGACAGATGAATATGATGGGTCAGGAAGACTCCTTCATTACCTAAATGCCTCAGCCCAACCCTCACATCAGCCTCAAAGCCTCGATTCAAAGTTGGTTTCCTTCAAAAAATGATTAGTTAGTGCTAATCATAAACCTTCAGATTTGCTCTTCACTAGTTGGGGTCTTGGTTGTTAGATCTGCAAGTTTCTATGCTATACTTTGTGGTTTTCTCAGGGATGTTAATGAAAGGCTTTTAAAAATCGACATACATTTAGATTCTAGTAATTCTAATTGTCATAATAATATTAATATTTGATTATTTAGTCCAATTAATTAGACATCCAGAAATCTTTCATTCTATTTCATAGTTTCTATATCTAGATCTGTATAACTTCAAAATATTCTCAAGTCAATTGAAAAACTTAGTGAGCCAAGAGTGGTGGCTCACGCCTGTAATCCCAGCACTTTGGGAGGCTGAGGTGGGTGGATTGCTTGTGTTCAGGACTTTGAGACCACCCTGGACAACAAAGTGAGACCCCCATTTCTGCAAAACAACACACAAAAAATTAGCCAGGTCTGGTGTTGCACACGTGTGTCCCAGCTACTCAGGAGGCTGAGGTGGGAGGATAGTTTGAGCCCTGGAGGCAGAGGCTGCAGTGAGCTGAGATCCTGCCAGTGCTCTCTAGCCTGGGTGACAGAGCCAAAACCTGTCTCAAAAATAAATAAATGAATAAATTAAAAAAAATAAAAAAATAAACCTTAAAAAAAAGATCCTAGTAAAGACAAAATATTTCAAGTATTCAAAATATGCCTTACTTACATATTTGCCCTACCGTAAATATATCACTTTAGGAGCATCCTGGAAATTTTGAGAAAAAGGGAATGCAGCTTTTAGTTATGAACCAACACATTTCTCATTTGTGATTTGCAGACACAGAAAATTGGATTTAGAGGGTAGAGCCACTAACAAAATAATAAGCCTTCACTGATCTTTGCAGGAGAGTTGATGGCAGTTCTTGCTCATACAAATCCTATGTTAATTTAGATCTCTGGCTTCACTTTAGTGCTAAGAAAACCAAAGGCCAGGAAGGATAAGAATCATTCATCAGTGATAAACACTGGAAGAACCTGAACTCTTGTGTTTTAGAAAAATTTAGAAAGCCAAGTTTATATAAGAAAGTTTTTCCTAAATAACATTTCATCTAGACTAATTAGGGAACATGATTAAATTTTTCCTAAAAGTGAGCCAGGAAAAGATACAGGTAGAAGATATAAAATTACCCTATCTCTGAAGAAATTGTGTGTTATTAATTCTGAATTCCAAAAATTCCATGGTGTCTGGCATAGAAATGTTTGAAAATCATATTGAAAGAGAAGGGAGATTATTCTGAAAGTAGACTGGGTACTTTCAGCTTTGACCCCGTGGCATCCTACGTGTTGAGGATAGTTTCAAGTGGAAACAGGGATGATGTTTTGGAGGCTTTGCTTAGTAAGGGAGACTGGAGTAAGCATTGCTTGGGCTATTATTTCTTTCCCTTGCCTATCCAAGACTTGTCAGTGTTAACAGTGGTACTACCTGTTCTGATCTATTAAATGGAGTCATACAGTCTCTTCCATATCTTACAATGATACCCCCTTGTCCTGTGTGATTTTCATCTGCTATATTGATGTTGGGCATGGGAGAAGACCTTGATACCAAAATATAGGAGTCATGCCTTAAAATATCAAGAGTTTCCAAGGAAGAAATAACATGGACTTTCCAAGATAAGCATCTTTAAATTAGAGGCTAGGATTACTGAGGCAGGCTGATTTCTTCCTGATAAAAACCCTGAGTGTTACGGAGATAGAAGTGAGGAGGAAACAGGAAGATGACTGTGAGATACTGCACTGGAAGAAAGGGTCCTTAATGCTATGATCTAAATGTTTACGTCTTCCTGAAATTCATATTTTGAAACCCTAATCCCCGGTGTGATGATTTTGGAGATGGGGCCTTGGGAGGTAATTAGGTCATAAGAATGGAGCCCAAGTGAATGAAATTAATACCCTTATAAAAGAGGCCCAAGAAAGACCCCTTGTCCCTTCTGCCGCGTGAGGACACAGCAAGAAGGTATTGTTTATAAAATAAGCCCTCACCAGACACTGAATCTGTTGGTGCCTTGTTCTTGGACTTCCCAGCCTCCCAACAGTAAGAAATAAATTTCTGTTGTTTATAGGTTACATAGTCTATGGTATTTTGTTATATCAGCCCAAATGGACTTAGATGCTTATATAAGCCTGGTTGTGTATAGTATTCTCAACCTAGCTCCCTTGGCACTTTGGGAATTAAGGAATCAATAATCTCTGAAATTCTGCACACCTGATAGTTCTTTGCCTCCCTCCTTCCCTGCCTCCCTCCCTCCCTTCCTCCCTTCCTTCCTCTTTCTTTTCTTTGTCTCTTTCTCTATATCTCTTTTTCTTTTCTTTCTTTCTGTTTTTTTTTTTTTGAGACAGTATCTTGCTGTGCCACCCAGGCTGGAGTGCAGTGGTGCAATCTTGGCTCACTGCAACCTCTTCCTTCCAGGTTCAAGCAATTCTCCTACCTGAGTCTCACAAGTTGCTGGGACTACAAGTGTATACCCCTCCGCCTGGCTAATTTTTGTATTTTTTGGTAGAGACAGGTTTCACTATGTTGGCCAGGCTGGTCTCAAACTCCTGACCTCAAGTGATCTGCCCGCCTAGGTCTCCTAAAGTGCTGGGATCACAGGCGTGAGCCACCACACCCAGCTCTCTTTCTTTGTTTTCTTCTCTTTTCTTTGTCTCTCTCTCTCTCTCCCCCTCCCTCCTCTCTCTTTCTTTCTTACCTTACCCAAGGCTCTGTAAGGTCACAGCTATTGGAAAAGGCCCTGAGAGACCTGCCCTTTTCCAGGTCACTTTTATTCTAATCTGCAATGAGGTCTGAACATGACTGCATTGAGAATTCAGATTCAAATAATTTTTAATAATCAGTGAGCTATCTCCTCTTGTTCCCTGAGAAATCCCCATCACCCATTCTGATATACACTATAGGACTTCCTCTGCTTCTCTTTGATAAGCCAGAACTTGCAAATGCTTCAAAAGATGTCAAAAGCTACCTGAGCATAATTTTCTCATTGAACAAGCTGCTAAAGAGAGACTTGACATTAAATAACCTTAAGCAAAATAAGCCCAAGCACTGTTCCTGGAGCTACAACTGAGGAACCCTGACCTTGACCCTTTAATGGATAGCCTAGGGCAGGGAAGAGTCCCCAGGCTGCAGCACCTGCTTCTTGAGAAGGTGCATGTGCAAACTCTTTAGAAAAGGTTTCCAGGGAAACCATATAACTTCTATTTTTCTTTTCTGAAATTTATTAAGCACTAAACGTGCCTGCTAGTGCCTGGAGTTCTCATTTGAAGTCAGAAGCTGCTGAAGAAAAGCGTTTGCATGAAACACACCCACATACCCAGAAATCATTTTTATGCTTCCTTCACTAAATGTCAGCTGCATACTCCACTGGGGAGAACTAACGACCTGAGTTCACTTAAGGGGTGAAAGAAAAGAGGATTAACTTCTGTTAGATGAATTGCTTTTCTTTTGTGTCATTGTGATGGCTATTAATGAATGATAGTGATGTTCAGTTTGAGCAGTGGCATCTTCCCAGTGAGACCCTATGTACTTAGGCTCTGCAGAAAATGTGAATACCAGCAGAATGTCTTTTTTTTTCAACTTGTATTTTAGATTCAGAGGGTACTTGTGCAGGTTTGTTAGCTGAGTATATTGCATGTTGCTAAGGTTTGGGGTATAAATTATTCCATCACCCAGGTACTGTGCATAGTATCCAATAATTAGTTTTTCAACCCTTGCTCAACTCTCCTCTCCAGCTTCTACTTGCCATCTTTATGTCCATGAGCACCCAGTATTTAGCTTCCACTTAAAGTAAGAACATGCAGTATTCGGTTTTCTGTACCTGTTTGTAATTCACTTAGGATAATACCCTCCTCTTGCATCCATGTTGCTGCAAAGGACATGATTTCATTCTTTCTTTTCTTTTTCTTTTCTTTTTTCTTTTTTTGAGACAGATTCTCACTCTGTCACCCAGGCTGGAGTGCAGTGGCACAATCTTGGCTCACTGCAACCTCTACCTCATGGGATCAAGCAATTCTCCTGCCTCAGCCTCCTGAGTAGCTGGGATTACAGGCACATGCCATCACACCTGGCTGATTTTTGTATTTTTAGTAGAGATGGGGTTTCACCATTGGTCAGGCTAGTCTCGAACTCCTGAACTTGTGATCTGCCCACCTCAGCCTCCCAAAGTGCTGGGATTACAGGCGTGAGCCACCATGCCTGGCTGATTTCATTCTTTTCTATGGCTTCATAGTATTCCATGGTGTATATGTACCATTTTTTTTGAATCCAATCCAGTGTTAATTAGTACCTAGGTTGATTCCATATCTTTGCAATTATGAATAGTGTTGTGATGACCATGTGAGTGCACGAGTCTTTTTGGTAGAACAATTTGTTTTCTTTTGGATATATGCCCAGTCATGGGATTGCTGGGTCAAATGGTAGTTGTAGTTTAAGTTCTTTGAGAAATTTCCAAACTGCTTTTCATAGTGGTTGAACTAATTTATATTCTCACCAACACTGTATAAGTGTTCCCTTTTCTCTGCCTCACCAACATCTGTTGTTTTTCGAGTCTTTAGTAACAGCCATTCTGACTGGTGTGAGATGGTATTTCATTGTGGTTTCGATTTGCATTTCTCTGATGATTAGTGATGATGAACAGTTTTTCAGGTGTGTTGGTCGCTTATATGTCTTCTTTGGAGAGTGTCTGTTCATGTCTTTTGCCCAACTTTTAATGACGTTATTTGATTTTTGCTTGTTGAATTGTTTAAATTTCTTCTAGATTATAGATATTAGATCTTTGTCAGATGTCTAGTTTGTGAATATCTTCTCCCATTCTATAGGTTGTGTGTTTACTCTGTTGATAGTTTCTTTTTTTTTTTTTTTCTGAGATGGAGTCTCACTCTGTCACCCAAGCTGGAGTGCAGTGGTGCAATCTCAGCTCACTGCAACCTCTGCCTCCCAGCTCAGCCTCCCAAGTAGCTGGAATTACAGGCACCCACCACCACGCCTGGCTAATTTTTGTATTTTTAGTAGAGATGGGGTTTCACCATATTGGCCAGGCTGATCTCGAACTCCGACCTCAGGTGATCTGCCTGCCTTGATAGTTTCCTTTGCGGTGCAAAAGCTCTTTAGTTTAATAGGTACTTGTCAGTTTGTTTCTGTTGCAATTGCTTTTGAGGACTTAGTCATAAGTTGTTTCCCAAGCCTGGTGTTTCCTCTAGGATTTTTTTTTTTTTTTCACAGTCTCCCTCTGTCACCCGGACTGGAGTGCAGTGATATGTTCTTGGCTCATTGCAACCTCTGTTTCTCTGAATCAAGTGATTC
Organism: Aotus nancymaae; assembly: GCF_030222135.1. NCBI lineage: Eukaryota > Metazoa > Chordata > Mammalia > Primates > Aotidae > Aotus > Aotus nancymaae. The sequence continues at coordinate 51,332,343 of NW_026988413.1, forward strand.
TTATGCCTCAGCCTCCTAAGTAGTTGGGACTACTTAGGTATGTGCCAGTGCACCTAATTTTTTAAAAATTTTTAGTAGAAACAGGGTTTCATTATGTTGGCCAGGCTGGTCTCCAACTCCTGGCCTCAAGCAATCCTTCACATAGGCCTCCCAAAGTTCTGGGATTACAGGTGTGAGTCACTGTGCCTGACCTAGGATTCTTATAATTTGAAGTCTTACATTTAAATCTTTAATCCTCCGTGAGTTAATTTTTGTGTATGGTAAAAGGTGGCATCCAGCTTCATTCTTTTGCATATGGCTAGCCAGTTATGCCAGCACCATTTATTGAACAGGTAGTCCTTTCCCTATTGCTTAGTTTTGTCAGCTTTGTTGAGGAGCAGTTGCCTGTAGATGTGCAGCTTTATTTCTAGGCTCTCTATTCTGTTCCATTGGTCTATGTGTCTGTTTTTGTAACAGTACTATGCTGTTTTGGTTACCATAGCCTTATAGTGTAGTTTGAAATTGGATGATGTGATGCTTCTGGCTTTGTTCTTTTTGCTTAGGATTGCTTTGGCTACTCATGCTCTTTTTTGGCTCTTCTTTGGCTACTAACATGCTCCATGTTAATTTTAGAGTAGCTTTTTCCAATTCTGTGAAAAATGATGTTGGTAGTTTGATAGGAACAGCATTGAATCTGTATATTGCTTTGGGCTTTTTGTTTGTTTATTTAGAGACAAGGTCTCACTCTGCCATGCAGGCTAGAGTGCAGTGGTGATATCATAGCTCACTGCAGCCTTGAATACCTGGGCTCAAGCGATCTCCAAGCCCAGCCACCTGAGTGGCTAGGAATACAGGTATGTGCTACCATGCTGTTAATTTTTTTTTTTTTTTTTTTTTTTGTAGTGATAGGGTCTGGCTTTGTTGCCAAAGTTGGCCTCAACTCCTGGCCTCAAGCAATCCTCCTGCCTTGGCCTCCCAAAGTGCTAGGAATAGGCATGAGCCACTGCTCCCAGCCCCAGAGAATAACTTCATGTACATTTTTTTTTCTTTTTTCTTTTTGAGACAAGGTCTCACTCTGTCACCCAAGCTGGAGTACAGTGATGATCACAGCTCACTACACCATCAACCTCCTGGGTATAAGTGATCCTCCTACCTCAGCCTACTGAGAGCTGGGACCACAGTTATGGACCAACATGTTGGGTTAATTATTAGAAATTATTTTGTAGAGACAGAGTCTTACTACGTTGCCCAGTTTGATCTCAAACTCCTAGGCTCAAGCAATCCACCTGCCTTGGCCTCCCAAAGTATTGAGGTTATCGGTGTGAGCCACCTGTTGTACATCTTTTTAATATGCAAAGAAATATTTGAGTAAGAAAATTAACAGAAAATTAGGCTGAAATATTTCTATATCTACATATCTGCGTTAATGGCCAGACTTTGAGATATAGTCATCCTTTGGTATCTTCAGGAGTTTGGTTCCAGGACCCGCTGCATAAGCCAAAATGTGCACATATTCAAGTTCCACAATCAGCCCTGCAGAACATGGTACATGAAGAGTCAGCCTTCTACATTTGAGGATTTTGCATTTGTGAATACTGCTTTGTTGACGAAAAGCTGCATTAAAGTGACCCCATGCAATTCAAACCTATGTTATTCAAGGATCAACTATACTTGGTCTGCCACGTTTCCAGTGCCATGGGGTAGATGCCAGTGGCCATATCTCTACCATGTGGTCCCACATCCCTGATCATAACAGATGGGCCCTGATGTGGACTCCTTACCAAAGCTCAGCCAATGCCATTGGAAGTCAAACACAAAGATTCTGGAAGTTTAAACTAGATAATCAAACCAGAGGAGAGCTGAGAGGCATCCGTGCTTAACCACCTACTCACCCAAAGAAGGAAAGCTGATATGCAGGGAGAGAAAGAGATTAGAGTCCACACAGAGAAAGATACAGCAGAGGAATGGAGAGAGAGAAAAGAGAGATTGGAAGAACTTGTGTTGGCTTTTTTTTTTTTTTTTGAGATGGAGTTTCGTTCTTGTTGCCCGATGCAATCTTGGCTCACTGCAACCTCCACCTCCTGGGTTCAAGTGATTCTCCTGCCTCAGCCTCCCAAGTAGCTGGGATTATAGGCATGCGCCACCATGTCCAGCTAAATTTTGTATTTTTAGTAGAGATGGGGTTTCTCCATGTTAGTCAGGCTGGTCTCGAACTCCTGACCTCAGGTGATCCGCCCACTCAGCCTCCCAAAGTGCTGGGATTACAGGCATGAGCCACCACGCCTGGCCTATGTTGGCTTTCTAGTCCCTGTTTCTTTGCCTGGGAAGCCTGGGTGTACTCTCTGATGCAAGATTTTGTGAGACAGATTGATATCCTCAAAATAAATCCAACTTTGTTCTTAATTAGAGTGATTTTCCATTACTTCCAACCAAAAGGCACCTCATAAAAACACAGCTTTGCCGGAACCATCCTTTACCCCATTTCTTTCCAAATGGGCAGGGCTTGCTGGTTGTTGGGCCTGTCATTTCTGAGCTAAGCTGTGCTGTGGTCCATGTATACGTTATGGGACTGCAAGGGCAGCGTCCTGTACTGGCCATCTGAGGGGTGGGTGGCATGACTGTGGCTGTGCTCTTCACACTGGAGGTGGCTGGTGACCTATCCAGGAATGCTGCTCCCCAACCATGTGGTATTATATTTTTCTGATGACAGTTACCATGGGGCTTTTTGTAGAACTGACAGAGCAGGCCGGTTAGACAGGGAGACAGAGTGGGAGAGATTCAAAGTTTTCCCTGTGAGGGAGACTCACAGGTTTTGGGGAACTTTTGGGTTTAGAATCATGAAATGGTAGACAAGAAAGGAACCTTTTGCAAGGTCCAGCTCTACTTCTTTTTCTAGATGAGAATTAGGAAGCCCAGGATGCTGGCATGTCTTGCCCCAGGGTGGAGCCAGGACTCCCTATGTCCCAGGTTCTCTCCCCATCCCATCTGCTTCTAAACTTTCTTAATGAAAAGAGAATCCTGCATTCTTCCATTTTGAGCTATGATAGTAATACAGAGAATAGAATTCTTATGTCACATATATGGCTATGGATTTTATAATCCTCGTGTTGAAGTTTAAGTCATTTCTTTTTAAAGCAAATTGAAGAGAAATGTGAATCCACAGGTAATATGAAAGAATAATTGTGTTTTTTCTTTTCTTTTTGTAGACCTGTATATATAGTGTTTATCTAACTTCAACCCAAGTTGTCTTAGGCTGTGCTTGTTCTGATAGCCAGTAAACCATGACAACCCATCAAGGTCCCCCGAACTTAGTTAACATGGGTAGAAACATGCTATATAAAAGAAACCTAAGTTTGGACTTTGTACCATATACCCCCCCAGATCGTATTTATTACAAAGACAATTCTCAACTCTACTTCTCTCTCAATCCCTGGACACTCTGTGTGAGGTCCTGAACAACTATTTGTCCATGCCATGCCCATGCTTCTGTCCTGATTCATACCATTTTTTCTCTTGTCTACGAAGAGTTTTCCTTGTCTCTGGCATTCCCTTCTCTCTCTATTTTCTTTTCTTTTTTTTTTTTTTGAGACAGTCTTGCTCTGTCGCCCAGGCTGGAGTGCAATGGCACGATCTCGGCTCACTGCAACCTCTGCCTCCCGGGTTCAAGTGATTCTCCGGCCCCAGCCTCCTCAGTACATGGGATTATAGGCGTGTGCCACCATGCCCTGCTAATTTCTGTATTTTTAGTAGAGAAAGGGTTTTGCCATATTGGTCAGGCTGGTCTCAAACTCCTGACCTCAGGTGATCCACCCGCCTCAGCCTCCCAAAGTACTGGGATTACAGATATGAACCACCACTCCCAGCCTCTATATTTTCTTTAACAGATTGCCTCTGGAATTTTTTTTTCTATTTTGTAATGAACAGTTTCTTTTGCCAGATTTGGAGCCATTTCTTCTTTGAAAACGGCACTTAGATTTTCCTTTAAGTACCACCCCCTTCCCTCTGTAAATGAGTGAATGGGCCTTCCATGGTGCTGACTCTACTCTCTGTTTCCAAGGGTGGGCAATGTATTCCCCTGGCCATGGTGTTCATATTTGTACTGGGTGACAAAAGTTATCACATGAGACTCAGCCCAGGCTCTGGATGGAACTGCTGGGGAAGAAGCAATCTCTTCTCTCAAGGGAGTCTAAGCTGTTAGGATATAAGCCTCAAGCTGTTGATTTGCCATCTTTGCCACATCTTTGGCAAGAACTCCCTTGAGAAAGAAATCAAGAAGAGGAAAGTAGAACCGAGAGATGACATCATTTATTCCTTGGCATCAGTTGAGCCTGGAGCCAGATGCATCTCTGAACTCTCCAGTTAAATGAACCAATACAGTCTTTGTTGCTTAAGCCAATTTGAATTAGGTTTCAGTTACTAGCAACCTAAAGTGTTCTCACTAATGGATGACCATATCACTATCATCCTTAACAGTTATTCATGCCTTTCTATTACATGCAGAATAAATCCAGCCTCCTCTGCTAGTTTCAAGGCCTTTGTAACCTTTGCTCCTAGTCTTTGACATTAAGCTAGCATTCCTGCCGTAGTACCCAGTTGGCATTTTTGACTCACCTTGCATGTTCACCCTTGCTGCCTTTGTCTTGCTGCTCTCACTCTCACCCCATTTGGAATGCTCTGACCCACATGTTGAGATCCTACCCATACCTCAAGACCTACCTCAAATGTCACTTTCTCTAGGAAGCCTTTCCTGCTCCCTTAGTTGGAAGATCCCTTACCACCGCTGTAATTTTTTTGGGGTCTTTATTTATACCTCGAATATAACACATCACACTCTGTCTTGTGTTCCTAGTCAAGAGGTCATGTTTACATCCCTGCCCCCATGCTCAAGTCTAGAACAGAGTGGGCATCAGTAGATCATGATTTATCACGGATTTTCTTCCATTTTCATCAAGTGTGCATGAGCCTGTTCCCTCCACCGGACAGTGCCTGACTTATTTTTGTTTCCACAGATGACCTAATGTGGTGAGGGCCACATGCATAATAGACACTGAATAAATGTCTGCTGAATGTGGATTTGGTTTTAGAGGCTTTCACAGTCATTTTCATAGAGGTTTTGGTGGTACTGAGCCAGTTTCAACTACTGGTTTCAATGCTCACATCTATGACTTCACTCCAGCCCTCAGTACCACCTTATTAGCCACCCTACCCAGTTTTAGCTGCCTCTGAGTGATCTGTGGCAGTGTTTGCTGAAATCTAAATGAAGGCAGAAGCAAAAGCATGGCTAACATTTATTCAGGTCTTTCCAGGGCTTCTGCGAGAACTGTCTGAATGCTGATCACTTTTTTCTTTCTAGATGAGGATGAATGGCTGTTATCACTGTTAAGAGAGTAGCAGCTCTAAGCCTGGGACTGACTTCCCTTAAATGTTTCTTGATAGTTTCCATTTGGCTTGATGCTTGCAATTGAACTTGCTTCTTTGAATAAACTAGAAGGTAGGAGAGAGGAAATGAGAAGAAAAAGTGGGATCATCATTTTACAAAACACAGTGGAGTGGGAGCTCCCCTTCCATCATCATCATCATCATCATCATCAATCATCTCATCATCATTGCCTGAGTGCCTGCTGGGGTACTTGATCCTGCTCTAAGATCTAGGAAAAAAAAATCTTACATTTTAAAAGTGGGTTTGTCTACATACATGTAAAATGGTTATGGACATTTAATTTTTTCTTTGTCCTTATTTGTACGAGTCAGATTTTTGGGTCTGAAAGTTTCCTGACAAGGGGAAACTAGCAAATTATACACATGGATTATCCTTAGTTTACTGGCTGCAGGTGCTGTTTACAAGTCCTGGTGATGTTTGTGACTCGGCTGTTTTTAGATTTGACTGACATTATCAAGCAGCTACCCTGTGCTAGGCACTATGCTAAGTTCTTTCACATACATTAATTCGTTTGTCTTCTTTAATCTTCAAAACAACTCTGAAATGTATTAGTTATCTATTGCCACATAACAAATTATCCCCAGACTTGGTGGCCTAAAACCACAGTATTTATTATCTCAAAATTTCTATGGATCAGGAATCCAGGGATGACTTAGCAGGGTGAGATGGCTCTGGGTCTCTCCCAGCGTTCAACTTGAAAGGATACCCACCCTGACTCACCCATGCAGGTCCTGGTGGAATTCTATTCCCCATGAGCTGTTGGCTGGAGACCTCCCTGGGTTCCTTGCCACATAGACCTCTCCACAGAGCATCTCACTACATGGCAAGGGCTTCCATTAAGCTGAGCAGCTTTGAAAGAGAGCTAGAGAATGCCTGCAAGATGAAAGTCACAGGCTTTTATAACCTAATCTTGGAAGTGACATTGTATCGCCTTTGCCATGTTTTATTTGTTAGAAGCAAGTTGACTGGTTCCAGTTCATATTCAAGGGAAGGGGATCCCACAGGGGCATGAGTACTGGGAGGCTAAGATCAGGAGGACCATATTAGAGGTCTACCTCTCACAGAGATAGGAATCATAATTCCTATTTTGTGGCTGAGAAAATTGAGGTGCAATTTGGAAAAAGAGATTGATGATGTATGTATATGTGTGGTTCATCATGTATGATGAAAATACATGTCTCTGAGTAGTATTGCTCAACTACAGATTGGTACATATTTTCAGACCTCTTGTTGATTTGACTTTCCTTACTCACTGAATCTGCTTCTGTGTCCTATGGAGCCTTGCTATGCAAATTGTGGCCTGGGGACCACCAGCATTGGCTTCGCCTGGGAGCTTGTTGGACATGTAGAATCTCAGGTCCCACTCTAGATCTGTGGAATCAGAATCTGCAATCCCAGGTGATTCATGTGCATGGGGAAGTTTGAGAAACTGCTCCAGAAGGTCTCTTTAAGGCTCTCTGCTGACTTCAAGTGTTCCTGTTCTTTTCTGTCTGCTGGCCCTGTAAGGAGATTTTTTTTTTAGCAGTAGTGAAGGATGTGTTCTATTCTTACACTATTTTAAAACCAGAGCAGAGCCAGGCGTGATGGCTCATGCCTGTAATCCTGACACTTTGGGAGGCCAAGGTGAAAGAACTGCTTGAGCCCAGGAGTTTGAGAACAGCCGGGACAACACAGTGAGACCTCATCTCTACAAAAAATAAAAAATTTAGCCAAGTATGGTGGTGCATGCCTGTGGTCCCAGCTACTTGGGAGGCTGAGGTGGGAGAACTGCTTGAGCCCAGGAGGTCGAGGCTGGAGTGAGCCATGATCACACCACTGCATTCCAGCCTGGGCTGGAGCAAGAACCTGTCTCAAACCAAACCAAACCAAATCAAAGAAAATAAAGCCTCTGAAATGAAATCTTCTTATTGCCTACTATTAATGTCTTGTATAAATAGCAACAAAGTAAGTGTAATAATAATGAAGTCTCTTAATACACTAAAATAGAGCAGGAGCCATTGGCATGGCTAATCATACACAGCAGATAATTAAAAATGAAACTTAGCATTTGGCTCTAGAGTGAACTGCAGTAAATCTGTCCAGAAACTGAGCCTTCCTAAATTATATTTTATTTAGGCAACATAGATGAATCTCAAAAGCATTATGCTATGTGAAAGAAGCCGGGCACAAAAGACCACATGTTGTAGGATTCCATTTATATAAAATCCTAGAAAATGCAAAGCTATAGTGATAGACAGTAATTCAGCAGTTTTTAGGGGTTAGAACTGGCTGCCAAGAGGTATGAGAGAACTTTCTAGAGCGATGGAATTGTTCTTTATCTTGAACATAGTGGTAGGTGCATGGGTTTATGTATTTATTAAAACTCATCAAATTCCACATTTAAAATTAGTGAAATTTATTCATGCAATCTTCCATAAAGCTGATTCAAAAAATGGGAGTTGGTAGCATTGTCAATTGATTCTAGCTTCTCTAATTTTCTTTAGGCCAAGAACCCAGGAACTAATTTGCATTGATTAGAATAACTCATCAGAGAAGGATGCTATTTAGAAGATTCCTTGGTATCTGATGTTGACAGAGAATGAAAATTATTTCTCCTTTGAAGTCCTACTGAGAAGATACTGTACTTAGAAAGTTGTTAAGATTTTTATCATTTAAAGTACTCCTAAAAGTCACACTCCAAGGGTGATGCCATTGAACTTTTGGCTTTAATTTCTTGAGATTTTTTTAGCCTTCTTTAAAAAGAATATAGAAATGATAGTGATCACTTATTGAGCATTAACACTTGGCCAGAATTCTGCTTAATGCTTCACTTTCATTATTTCAATTAATCAGCACAGTAATTCTGTAAAATAGGTACTATACTGTCCTCCCCAGTTTACAGAGGAAAGGGCTGAAACTTAGATTAGACAACTTGTTCAAGTGATAACTGGTACTTGACTTTGGAATGATCTAGTGCCAAAGCCTCTTAAACCACTCTTTACTTCTATCTTAGCTATTCTCAACTGCTCCTGCAGTGTCTTGCTCAGGCTCTAAAACAGATTTTCCCCAAATTGCTGGCTTAAGGTCATCTTGTGTCCATAGCCACACATGCTCACTCTGCGTTTTCTCCAGGATATAGCGAGTCTCAAACGCCTTTACATCTGCACAGATAAGTAATCAAATTCATCTACCTGCTGAAAGTCTACAGAACATGCCCTGCCACTTTTAGCAAGCAGTGTCTGAGCAAGAAGTTGCTTCAAAAATGAGGAACTGTCTTCTCTGAACTATGGATTGGGAAGAGCAGATTCTGGGAGAGGTCAGGGATTTGGCAGTGATGTGTGGCCATGGGATTAGCTGAGGAAGTCCTCAGTATTAACAGGGCTGTTTTTGTTTGTTTGTTTGTTTTTGTTGTTGTTGTTGATTTTGTATAACAGGGTGCTTAGTGATGCAAAGGAGAGGTGCAGAGTAGAGGGTGCTGGGGACCAATATAGCTTTGGCCACCATACACATCTGGTAATGGGAGGTGCTGTGTAGCCACACACCTTGCACACAGTGGTGGTAATGATGAGTGGATCTCTGCCAGATAGTAAGGACCTATTTTAACTCTTACGTGTAATCAAAAGATTCTGAGTTTGATTCTCTGAGTATAAAACTTCTCAGATGGCTGTTCATCTGCTGTGAGAGGCAGAGAATTGTCACTGAGGTGCTGCAAATGGACTCTGTGTTCCTTGGTATATCCCTGTGCCCCAAGATAGATGCCAAGTGCATTATGGACCCAGACTCAGAGTACAGCCCTAGAGGAAAATTCTTACCCAAGCAGCAGGCAGTGAGCTTTACTCACTTATACTAATGAGCAAATGCTTAGAAAAGAATCTGACATTCATAGGAAGTGAAAATGAGGCTGTTTGCACCTCCAAGGGGGACCTCAGATGTGAGCTAGAGAGCTCAGCATGGCCAACTGGCTGCATGAGCTCTGCAGAGCTGAGAAGAGTTGCAACAGCCAAGGTATCTTTCGCTAATTAATAGACATCCTTAGAGGCCCTCCTTCTCCAAAAGCATTGCTATTTTAGGGGAGAAATCAAGGCCAGCCTTAGTAGTACAACAGAACAAAACCAGGTGTGGCTGGGAAAGCAGGAAACTTTTACATGGACATCTGTACATCAAGAAGTTCTGACAAGAGCTTTGATGACACTACTTATTTTACTTATTGAAGTATTAGACCTTTTTATATATGAAGAATATTAGCACTTCACATATTTTACATGAAATTAAATCTCTTTGTTAACAGCAGAAAGGAGATTTACTTACATAAACTGTGATCCTTCTGCTAAAAAATAAAAGCCTCCACAAAATTTTTGATTATTGACACTATTTTAGTTCCCTAGGGATGCCATAACAAAGTGCCACAAACTGGTGGCTTAAAACATTAGAAACGTGTTCTTTCGATTCCAGAGGCTAGAAGTCCAAAATCAAAGCACTAGCAGGGCATACACTCTTGGAACCTTCTAGGGCGGATCCTTCCTTACCTCTTCCAGCTGCTGGTAGCCTCAGGTGTTCTCTGGCTCGTAGACGCATCACTGCCTCCATCACATGGCACTCACTTGGATGTTACTTGGATTGGGGCCACTCTCATAACTTTGCCTTAACTTGATTATATCTGTTATAACTTTATTTGGAAAGAGTTTCCAAATAAGGTTACATTCACAGGCACCAGGATTGAGACTTCAACATATCTTTTTTGGGACACAGTTCAACCCACAACAAACATCCACCCATTATGAAGTACCAGCTATCATTAGCATATTAGAAACATGGTAAGGACTGGGATGAGGTCAGTCTTGCTTCATATTTGAATCCCCAGTACTTAGCACAGTACCTGGTAAGTAGTGGGTCCTCAATAGAGATTTTTTTTTCTTTTGAGACAGGTTCTCACTCTGTTGCCCAGGCTGGAGTGTAGTGGCATGATCATACCTCACTCCAGCCTCGACCTCCTGGGCTTAAGCAGTCCTCCCACTTCAGCCTCTTTAGTACCTAGGCCTACAGGCATGCACCACTACACATGGCTGATTTTGTACTTTTTGTATAGACAGTGTTTCACCATGTTGTTTCCTAGGCTGGTCTTGAACTCCTGGGCTCAAGCAATCTGCCTACCTTGGCCTCCCAAAGTGCTGCAATTACAAGTATGAGCCACCACGCCTGGCCAAGGTGTGTGTTTTATGTTCCCCAGACACCTGTCCTGAAATGGATCTTTGAGAATATGCAGACAAGCACCCAGACTACAACCACATTTATTTACCAGAATTATTGGGTTGGATGAAACAGAAAATAAGCCAACAGAACACTTAAAAATACAAATTTATTTTCTTCATATTGTTCAATCTAATTATTGATTTATTTCAAAATCATGAAAAGCAAAGCCTGGCACACCAAATGCTAGGTCAGATTTGCTCTGGAGACGTACTTTCTAGATTATTTTTTGGACTTAACTTAAAAGATAATTAATTTGCATTAATATAGCACTAATAGCCTCCAAATTATACCACAGAATTTCTACACGTAAACTTTTTAAAAACATAATTCATCACCTGAAAAAGATATATTTACTACAGTTAAGTTTTTAAGTCAAGAGTTTTCTCTGGAAGTTGATATATTTTATCTATAATGTCTCCACTTCCCCTTACTTTCATCGAAGTATCACCAAAGCCAGTCAAATACAGTCCTGTGGGGCTAGGTCTATAACATCTGCTTAGGTTTATTTTAGTGGCCATAATTCCAATCTAAGAGCAATGGGCCATGTTCTAGGTCCTAATGTACAGCCATAGAGATGAGGTATTTTGATTTGAACAGAAGCAACATTTCGTCCCAGGCACTATATTTGCCACTCACACAGACGTGGTAGACCATGTGTGCTAAAATGAGCATCAAAGCCATCATTCAGATGCACACAGTGCTGGTCTCATGGGCCCATGCAGTCACACAGAGCCTCATGCTCGGAAGGGCACTGGGCTTGGTGTGACAACTGCTGTTGCCATCTTGAATTTCTTAATTTTTGAATGACGGGCCTGCATTTTCGTTTTTCACTAGGCTCTGCAAATTATGTAGCCAGTCCTAGATAAACACAAAAGTTGCTTGGCCTAATTCAGCTAACTTGGGATCTATGTTTTCATTTGGCATTGAAGGCAGAGCTGTGGGTAGTTCCCAGCAGCAGGATGATTCTAGTTCTAGAACATTTTCAAAGGTATGGAAGTTGTTGGTCATGTAATTCACTGGGAACAGTAAAGGAAGGAAGCCCACAAAGATGATTTTTGTTTATGTGTAAGTCTATAGAGGTGAAATTATACTCTTTGGAATATGGAACAATCAAGCCCAACTGTGAGATATATATATATATATATATATATATATATACACACACACACACACACACACACACACCTCCAGGTACTCAGGAGGCTATACATATATATGTATGTGAGGCTGAGTGTGTGTTTATATATATATATATATGGCCTCCTGAGTACCTGGGACTACAGGCACACAGCACTACACCTGGCTGATTTTTTTTTTTTATAGAGATGGGGCTGTCACTGTGTTGCCCCAGCTGATAAGGGTGTTTTTTAAAAAGTGTCCCTGTTGATTCTTCTTTGCAGCCAGGCTTAGGAACCACTGAGATTAACTACAGGTGCCATTAAGATAAACATAAATATATTCCTCTCTAATCTATTTTTTTCATCATCAAGAACTTATTTCAGCAATTCAGATAAAAACTGGGTCTGAGCTTGGCTATTGTTTATCAGAATAGTGAAAACATTGTCTTCTGAATTAGAAAGCACTCTTCCTGCCTTTCTTCAAAAGAATGGTAGGGAATAGTTGGTCCAGAAGTGCCACAAAATGTCTGTCCTCCATTTATAGAGAGGAATAAACATTTCATGATAGGGCATGGTCCTCTGTACAGGTGGGTAGAGTGTGATTTTAAAAGGACAGGTTGCCAAAGAAGAGGAGTTTTTTCTAGATACCTGTGAGACAGGAAAAAGCTCAAAGGGCAAGGAAGAAGAGTCGCCTAGACCTTCAAAGACCACACAGGGCTTCCAACTCTGGCTGTGAATTAGAATCACCTAAAGTATCTAGAAAAATATTGACATCTGGGCAATTAAATTACAACCTGGGAATGGAACAGCACAGCAGTTAAATTACAACCACAGCAGTTAAATTACAACCTGGGAATGGAACTCAGGGAAGGGTGTTTTTATTTTTTATTTTTATTTTTTGAGACAGGGTCTCACTCTATTGCCCAGGCTGGAGTATAGGGGCATGATCATGACTCACTGCAGCCTCAACCTCCTGGGCTCAAATAATCCTCCTGCTTCAGCCTCCTGAGTACCTGGGACTACAGGCACACACCACTACACCTGGTTAATTTTTTTTTAAGAGATAGGGGTCTCACTGTGTTGCACCAGCTGCTAAGAGTGTTTTAAAAAAGTGTCCCTGTTGATTCCTCTTTGCAGCCAGGCTTAGGAACCACTGAGATTTTGCACACATTTAAAAAAAAATCTGGACTGCCTCAAAGTCAAACAGGTATCTATTTTGAAAATTTAAAAATTAGGTATATATTTATATCTGATTATATTTAAACATAGACACTGCTAACATAGTTTTTTCTATGTAATATATTAACTACAGGTAATTACAAAGTATTTTATAAATAATTTAATGGTCTCTCTCTCTCAGGTTGAACAATACCTCCAATAAATAACAAGACATTTAAGAGATAAAAATATTTTTAAAGTAAGATATTTCAATTATTTTTAGGAAATCTGAAGGATGTGTCAAAGTTTAAAAGTCCTTTAAATGGGAAATGGATAAGGCAAGTAGTGTCTTCCTAACTTGGAATATTTTAAAGATATTAAATATCTTCTTCCATTAAAAAAAAGAACTGTTAAGGCCAAAGTTTAAAATTAAGGAATTTGGAAGCTAATTCATATTTTCTAGAATGCCTCCTTTGGTCCTTTAGTAAGACACTTCTAAAAAAGTCACTAAACATCTTTATAAATAAGTACCTAAGAGTCTAATAATTCTTGAGAAACAATTCTTTTTCAACTAATTTTTGAGTTCTAGAGTAAAGGTGTTCTTGGATATTTCACAAGTCTGTAAAGAGCTGTGGGAGCATCACAACTGATGAAGAGAGAGGCAGGGAGAAAGGAAAGGAAGAAATGTACAGGCATAAAAGAGGCCCTGCAGTTACTGCCTGGTGCCATGCTGGAGAAAGTTATTCTAATTGTAATGGATAACTCACTCTTGTGGACAGAATTGACACAAAAGGTCTCATCTCTATTTTTTCATATTCATAACCCTGGAACCAGACCAGCAGAGTAAGGTCAAGGCACAACAGTTCAGATTTCCCCTTTTATGTCTGTGTGTCTCAGGTGTACACAACAAAAGAATTTAATTGCAAAAGACACTGAAAAGACTAACTTGCTTTCCTAGCTTTTAGCACACCACTACCACCTGCAGACACTAAGGGGATGTTCAGAAGCATCATTTAAGGAATGAAACAAAGGTTACAATGATTACATCTTTTTCTTTAAAGAGTTTGAGGAACAGAAAGATAACCAAAATTGAGAGTAAACCCAGATGAAAATAGACGTCACCAATTATTCCAAAGAATTTCAAGAAGCACTCAACAGTAAGATAGTAAAAATATCAGGGACAATAAGGAAGTCAGTAGTCTGTTTAAACTGAGAATATTCTCCAATGCCACAGACAAATGAGAAAAAACAAACCTGCAAATAAGCCTAGTACTGAACATTACTTAACCAAACAATCAGGAATGCCAATATTATTTTTTTCTGCAGGGAAGAGTTCAGCTAAGAAAAAAGCTATACTTCTGAAATGACATCTTTCACAATGTCTACTGCATTTGAAATCCAAGTTTGATGACTGATATGCAATTTAAACCATAGGACACGAATTTGTTTTTAATTCTAGGCTAAAGTATTAGGCTGAATGTTTCTCTCCTTGTTTGATGCCAAGAACAAGATGTAGAAACCAATTAAATTGCACAGTCCATCCTTTGTCTCTGCAAACTTCGATCTGATCAAGAAAATACTTTTTAGCATCCTCCTCATTTTTCCCCACTGTGAGGGCATCCCGGATATATTCAATGTCTTCTTTGCTTGTTAACTGGGGCATTCCTGTCATCAGCATCATGGAGAACAGGATGATCAGTAGGTTTGTGTGATGACGAAGGGCTAGATAAGCCTTAACACAGATGTCCTGGATAAAGGAGAAGAGAATGCTGTTACTGTTGTTATGGTAACTAACAAGTAGGCTGAAGACCACCGGGATGTACTGAAATGTACATAGCATTACCTGTCCATGAGGAGGGATGTACTGAAATGTACATAGCATTACCTGTCCATGAGGAGAAACCATCACAAACAAGGTAGGACCCTGACTTAGACGAAAAACTTGATGAGAAACTGTTTTTATAATCTCTTCAATACTTTAGTCACATATATCCAGGGCGTGTTCAAGGAAAACTAATTGATACAGACAAGTTTCATCTTATTTCTTATTCTACCTTTTTAATTCAGTTTCTTTCCCAAGAGATTGAGGGTAGAAATTTCTGTAATTTCTGAAGAGCAATGAGTCAGTTTTTGAACATCATACTAGAATCAATAAACTTTATGTAAGTGTAAATAATGTCTGCCAAGAGCTAATAAAATCCAAAGAACTGAAGGAAATGTGTTTAAGATTTAGTTTTCATCTTTATTTTACACTCTGTTCAATTCTAAGAAAACAGATGAATTAGGTTTTTACTGCCTGATTCTCAAAATTGCTGAATGAATTGAAATTTTAATACAAATTCTGAACACTGAGTGAGAGAGAGGGCTTCAAAAAATGCTATGGCTGATGGCTCCCCAAAAAGCTTTGGAGCAGGTGAATTAAGTCTGCTTATTAAGCAACAGGTATGATTATGCCACTTAAATTGTTCCAAAGCATAGAAAAAATGCAAGGGTCTCAATTTTTACAACATGAGAATAACCCAACCTTAATACCATAACTTGACAAAGATAGTATATTAAAGAAAACTAAAGTTAGTGATTACATATATAAATATTTCAAATAATATTGAGTATAATGTTAAAATAATAATATACCATAGCCAAATAAGGTTTATACCAAAACTGAGAGATTAATTCACCATAAGGTACTGTATTAATAGCTATTTTTGATTTAAAAAACATATGACTTCATATGTTATTAAAATGTAACGATGTGAAGAATTATCTGAAATTATAGAAATAATTTGACCCAGCAATCCCATTACTGGGTAAATACCCAAGGGATTATAAATCATTCTATTATAAAGACACATGTACACGTATGTTTATTGTGGCACTGTTCACGATAGCAAAGACTTGGAACCAACCCCAATGCCCATCAATGATAGACTGGATAAAGAAAATGTGGCACATATACACCATGGAATACTATGCAGCCATAAAAGGGGATGAGTTCATGTCCTTTGCAGGGACATGGATGAAACTGGAAACCATCAATCTCAGCAAACTGACACAAGAACAGAAAACCAAACACTGCATGTTCTCACTCATGAGTGGGTGTTGAACAGTGAGAACACACGGACGCAGGGAGGAGAACATCACATACTGGGGCCTGGGGGGTAGGGGGCTAGGGAGGAATAGTAGGGGTAGGGGGACTGGGGAGGGATAGCATTAGGAGAAATACCTAATGTAGATGACAGGGCGATGGATGCAGCAAACCACCACCATGGCACGTGTATACCTATGTAGCAAACCTGCACAATCTGCACATGTACCCCAGAACTTAAAGTATGATAAAATATTCTAGATAATGAAGTAACAGAAAATCAAATGAAGTATAAAATCAGAAAAGTGGGCCAGGCACGGTGGCTCACACTTGTAATCTCAGCACTTTGGGAGGCCGAGGCAGGTGGATCACTTGAGGTCAAGAGCTCAAGACCAGCCTGGCCAACATGGTAAAACTCTGTACTAAAAATACAAAAAATTAGCTGGGTATAGTGGTGTGTGTCTGTAATCCCAGTTACTTGGGAGGCTGAGGCAGGAGAATTGCTTGTATCTGGGAGATAGAGGTTGCAGTGAGCTGAGATCACACCACTGCACTCCAAACTGGGCGACAGAGTGAGACTCCATCTCAAAAATATATAAATAAATAAAAATAAAATAAAATCAGAAAAGTGATGGTAAACTTATTATTTACAAATGACCTAATTGTCTTGCAACACTGAAGGGAAAAAGTTAAATGTAACTAGTTTTAAATAAACTAGCTTTTTATAAAAATTAATAAAGAATGCTGTAAATAGGAGCCATAAGTTGGAAAGTAAAATGCAAAAACAGATGCTATAATCAATAGTAACAACAAGAACATGATTCCTAGAATAAACACATAAAACATGCAGAACCTATGTTTTTATAATTTTTATAATTTAAATTTATAATTTTTATAATCTTAAAAATTATAAAACTTTAATCTCTGAAGAGCAATGAGCCAGGTTTTGAACATCATACTGGAATCAATACACTTGAGTCATGAAAAAGAAAACTTGAGTACATGGAGCAAAATAGCATGTCCCTCAGTGACAAGACTGCTTATAATGATAAAAATTATTCTTAATCTATAAACACAATTTCAATATAAATTTCAATATAAATTCTTATTGAGTGTTTAAACTCAGGTATTGTTTTAAGTTCATCTGAAATAGTTAGGGCCTGAGACAACATTTTGAAAAAGTATAATAATGAAAACTAGTGCTTGTCAAACCAGATATTAAACCACTGTATAAAACTACGTTATTAAAAACAGTGTGAACCACTATCTATTCTTTTCCCAAAAAGACAAGAAATTTTGTGGAACAGAAGTGAAACTTCAGAAACCTAAGTATATAAATATGATATACAATACAGGTGACTTCTCAGATTGGTGGGGAAAAGATCTATTATTTGATAAATGGGACCAGGACAAGTGGCTCATCATTTGGGGGAGAAAATAAAATTCTACTCCATGTGATATACCAAAAATAAATTCCCAATGAATTAAATGTAAAAAGGTAGAATATTTAAATAATCATAGAGTGGGAAGGGACTTTATGAAGATGACTTCCATGGTAGACTCTATGAGGAAGAGATGGTGAGATTGCAGAAACTTAAAAATTTTGAGGAAAATAAAAAAGCTATACGTAATATTAAAAGAGGATTAATGACAAAAGAAAATGTATTTGCAACATGTCAGATCACTCTTCCAACCTCAGCCCCCTAATAATTCTTAAAAATCAATAAGGGATAAATGGTTAGCTAGAAATACAGGCCAAAAACATAACAAGAATTCACGCCGTGAGACATAAAAACAGATAAACCTATAAAAAATGCAACCTCATTGATATTCAAATAAATGTAAAATGAAACGGAAATATTTACCTACAAACTAGACTTCTTTTTAGTCTTTTAAGGCTAATACCCAATGTTAACGTTTTATAAGCTGATGGTAGATGGGAATACATATAATGTTACCAGCAGACAATTAGATTAACATGCATCAAAAGCTTTAAAGTGCTTATAAATGTTATATAACTTAATTGTGGTGGCGGTGACATGACTGATGTATTTGTCAAAATTCATAAAACTGTACACCTGGAAACGGTGATTTTATACCTCCAGCAAGCTGCAGTCGACTACAGGAGAGAAGGTCAGTCTATCTTCCATGGGCGCCCCCCGCTCCCAATGCTTGACACCAGACAGGAAACCCCTGGCTTGGGCCCACAGCACAGACCCTCCACCCTGGGTTGATTGCACTGAGCCACTGCTGACCTGCATCTCTCTCGGGTGGAGTCCCCAGGTGACAAGCAAATGACCCTTGGCCAGAACCACTACCAAAGTTCCTTCCTCTACTGCCTCCAAACTGGGGAAGGAACATAAACATTGAGATTACCTGAGAGCTACAATGGGCATCCCAGAAGTGTCAAGTCATGATCTAAAGCCAGCACTCAAGCGGGAGAGAAACCCACACTTTCAAAGCATTGAAAAGGAACATAGCTGCAACTGTGAAGAAACATGGGGGAGCATACAACCAAGCAAGAGTCTACCAAGTGACCAATAAGCCTACGTGCCAGCTGCTGGATCATACCCCAAAGCTTCAACACCAAAAATGCATCACTAATATCCTCCCTCTGAAACCAGGGACAAGAAGTCAGAGACCTTGCATAAAGCAAATAAAGACCTTGCATAAAGCCTTGGCCTGATGAAAACATCCAGAAAATAATTCTATTATTAGCTGGGCATGGTGGAATATGCCTGTAATCCCAGCTACTCAGGAAGCTGAGCTATAAGAATTGTTTGAACATAGGAGGTGGAGGCTGCAGTGAGCCGAGATCATGCCACTGCACTCTAGCCTGGGTGACAGAGCAAGACTCTGTCTCAAAGAAAAAAAAAAAAAAGAATTCTATTGACTGTACTAAGTCTATACTGTGGTTAAAGGAGCACCCACATGCAGAGATGAGAAAGGACCAACACAAGAACTCTAGTGACTCAAATGGTCAAATTCTCATATATCCAAACAATCACACCAGTTTTCCAACAAGAGTTCTTAACCAGGCTAAACTGGCTGGAATGACAGACACAGAATTCAGAATTCAGGAACAAAGATCACAGAGATTCAGGAGGATGGCAAAACCTAATCCAAGGAAAGTAAGAATCACAATAAAGTGATGGAGGAACTGAAGGATGAAATAGCTGGTATAAAAAAGAACCTATTGGGTCTGACAGAACTGAATAACACAATACAAGAATTTCACAATGCAATCAGAAGTATTAATAGCAGAATAAACCAAGCTGAGAAAATAATCTCAGAACTTGAAGACTTGTTGTCTGAAATAAGACAGTCAAACAAAAAAAAAGAAAAAAGAATAAAAAGAAATGGAAAAAAAAAAAAGACAACACCTCTGAGAAGTATGGGGTTATGTAAATAGGCCAAATCTATGAATCACTGGCATCCCTGAAAGGGAGCAGGGAGAAAGCAAACATCTTGGAAACATATTTCAGTATACTGTCCATGAAAACTTCCCCAAGCTTACTAAAGAGGCTGACAGTCAAATTCAGGAAATACGGAGAACTGTAAGATTTTACACAAGAAGATCATCCTCAAGATACATAATCATCAGATTTTCCAGGGTCAGAATGAAAGAAAGAATGTTAAAGGCAGCTAGAGAGAAAGGGCAGGTAACCTACAAGGGAACCCCATCAGGCTAACAGCAGATTTCTCCACTGCAACCCTACAAGCCAGAAGAGATTGGAGGGTCTATACTCAATATTCATAAAGAAAAAAAATCTTCAACTAAGAATTTCATACCCAGCCAAACTAAGCTTCCTAAGTGAAGGAGATATAAAATCCTTTTCAGATAAGCAAATGTTGAGGGAATTCATTCCCACCAGACCTGCCTTAGGAGAGATCTTGAAAGGAGCACTAAATATAGAAAGGAAAGGCTGCTATCAGCTAATACAAAAACAGACTTAAACACACAGACTGGTGTCACTGTAAAGCAACCACACAAACAAGCCAACATAATAACTAGCTAACAGCACAATGACAGGATCAAATCTATACATATAAATACTGATCTTGAACGTAAATGGGATAAATGATCCACTTAAAAGATATAAAGTGGCAAGTTGGATAATAAAGCAAGACCTGATGGTATGCTGTTTTTAAGAGACCCATCTCATGCATAATGACATTCATAGGCTCAAAATAAACAGATGGAGGAAAATATTCCAAGCAAATGGAAAACAGAAAAAAAGCAGGGGTTACAGTCCTAATTTCAGACAAAACAGATTTCAAACCAACAGAGATCAAAAAAGACAAAGAATGGCATTACACAATGATAATGGGTTCAATTCAACAAGAAAACTTAACTATCCTTAGTATATATATATATATATATATATATATATATATATATATATATATGTATAAACTATCCTAAATATATATATATATATATATGATCCAAATAAACACAATTAGAAATGAAAAAGTGAATGTTACTACTGATCCCACAGAAATAAAAACAACCATCAGAAACTACTACAAATACCTCTATGCACACAAACTAGAAAACCTAGAAGAGATGGATACATTCCTGGACACATACACCCTCCCAAGACTGATCCAGGAAGAAAGTGATTCCCTGAACAGAACAATAATGAGCTCCAAAATGGAATCAGTAACAAATAGCCTACCAACCAAAAAAAAAAAAAGCCCAGGACCTGATCAATTCACAGCTGAATTTTACCAGAGGTACAAAGAATAGCTAGTACTCTTCCTATATAAACTATTCCAAAAAATTGAGGAGTGACTCCTCCCCAGCTTGTTCTATGAGACCAGTATCATCTTGAAACCAAAATATGGTAGAGACACAAAAAAAGAAAACTTCAGGACAATATCCTTGGTGAATATCAATACAAAAATCTTCAACTAAATACTTGCAAACTGAATCCAGCAGCACATTAAAAACTAATCCACCATGATCAAGTAAGCATCCCCAGGATGTAAGGTTGGTTCAACATATGCAAATCAATAAATGTGATTCTCACATAAATAGAACTAAAGACAAAACCACATGATTATCTCCATAGACGCAGAAAAGGCTTTTGATAAAATTCAACACCTCTTCATGTTAAAAACTCTCAATAAACTAGGTGTTGAAGGACATACCTTAAAATAATAAGAGCCATTTATGACAAACCCACAGCCAACATTATATTGAATGGACAAAATCTGGAAGCATTCCCGTTGAAAACTGGCAAAAGATAAGGATGCCCTCTCTCACTACTTCTATTCAACACAGCATTGGAAGTCCTGGCCAGAGCAATCAGGCAAAAGGAAGAAATGAAGAGCATCTAAATAGTAAGACAGGAAGTCAAACTATCTCTGTTTGCAGATGACATGATTTGATATCTAGAAAACCCTATAGTCTCTGCCCAAAAGCTCCTCCAGCTGATAAACCAACTTCAGCAAAGATGCAGGATCCAATATCAGTGCACAAAAAATCACTAGCATTCCTATACACCAACAACAGCCAAACCAAGAACCAAATCAGAAAGGCAATCCCATTTACAACTGCTATGAAAAGAATAAAATACCTAGAAATACAGCCAACCAAGGAGGTGAAAGATCTCTACAATGAGAATTATAAAACACAGCTCAAAGAAATCAGAGAAGACACACAAACGGAAAAACATCCCATACTCATGGATAGGAAAAGTTGATATCATTAAAATGGCTATGCTGCCCAAAGGAATTTACAGATTGAATGCTATTCCTATCAAACTACCAGGAAGATTCTTCACAGAACTAGAAAAAACTATTTTAAAATTCATATGGAACAAAAAAGAACCCAAATACCTAAGGCAATCCTAAGCAAAAAGAACAAATCTGGAGGCATCATGTTACCTGACTTTAAACTATATTACAAGGCTATGATAACAAAACCAGCATGGTAATGGTACAAAAACAGGCACAGAGACCAATGGAGCAGAACAGAGAGCCCAGAAATAAGACCAGATATCTATGACCATCTAATCTTTGACAAAGCTGACAAAAACAAGCAATAAGGAAAAGACTCTATATTCAACAAATGGTGCTGGGTAACTGGCTAGCCATATGCAGAAGACTGAAATTGGACCCTTGCCTTATGCCATACACAAAAATCAACTCAAGATAGATTAAAGACTTACATGTAAAACCAAAAACTATAAAAGCCCTGGAAGACAACATAGGCAATACCATCCTGGATGTAGAAATGGGCAAATATTTCATGACAAAGACACCCAAAGCAACTGCAATAAAAGGAAAAATTGACAAGTGGGATCTAATTAAACTCAAGAGCTTCTGCACTGCAAAAGAAATTATCAAGAGAGTAAACAGACAACCTACAGCATGGGAGAAAATATTTTCAAACTATGCATCTGACCAAGGTCAAATATCCAGCATCTATAAAGAACTTAAACAAATTTACAAGAGAAAAACACACAATCCTATTAAAAAATGGGCAAAGGACACAAACAGATACTTCTCAAAAGAAGATATACATGCAGCCTATGAGAAAAGCTTAACATCACTGATCATTAGAGAAATGCAAATCAAAAGCACAATGAAATACTATCTCACACCACTCAATGGCTGTTATTAAAAAGTCAAAAAATAACAGATGCTGGCGAGATTGTGGAGAAAAAGGAACACTTATATACTGTTGGTGGAGTGTAAATTAGTTCAACCATTGTGGAAGGCAGTGTGGTGATTCCTCAAACAGCTAAAAGCAGGACTACCATTTTGATCTAGCAATCACATTACTGGGTATATACCCAGAGGAATATAAATCATTCTACCATAAAGACACATGTACAGAAATATTCTCTACAGCACTATGCACAATAGTAAATACATAGAAGCAACCTAAATGCCCATTAGTGATAGACTGGATAAAGAAAATGTGGTATATATATACCACGGAATACTATGCAGCCCTAAAAAAGAATGAGATCCTGTATTTTGCAGGAACATGGATGGATCTGGGGGTCATTATCCTTAGCAAACTAGCGCAGGGACAGAAAACCAAATACTACATGTTCTACCTTATAAGTGGGAGTTAAATGATAAGAACTTATGAACATAAAGGAGGAAACAACAGACACTAGGGTCTACTTGAGGGGAGAGGATGAGAGGAGGGAGAGGAGCAAAAAGGCAACTATTGGGCACTGAGCTTAGCACCTGGGTGATGAAATAATGTGTACAACAAACCCCTGTGACATGTGTTTACCTATGTAACAAACCTTTACATGTACCCCCAAGTCAAAAATAAAAGTTAAAAGAAAGGGTGATTTTACTGTATGTGAACTATGCCTCAATAAACTTGGCTTTAAAAACATCTATATCCTGTACCCAGCATCTTCCATGCTAGGAATCTACCTTTAAAAATACTTAATAGGCTGGGTGCAGTGGCTCATGCCTGTAATCCCAGCACTTTGGGAGGCCAAGGCGGGCAGATCACAAGGTTAAGAGATTGAGACCATCTTGGCCAACATGGTGAAACCCCGTATCTATTAAAAATACAAAAATTAGCTGGGCATAGTGGTGTACACCTGTAGTCCCAGCTACTCAGAAGGCTGAGGCAGGAGAATCACTTGAACCCGTAAGCTGAGATCGTACTACTGTGCTCCAGCCTAGGGAAAGAGGAAGACTCTGTCTCAAAAAAAAAAAAAAAACCCAAAAAACTGAATAATTTTGCAGTGATTTATCTACAAGGATATTCATTAGAACATTGTTTAAAACTGTGAAAACTTGAAAGCAATCTATTAATAAATGCCCTATAATATGAGACTGATAAAAAATACACTGTGGAAGAATATTTAATAAACATATAAAAGTGTTTATGTTAAGAAGCAGGTACAAAACAACATATCCCATTTTGGTAAATTAACACACAATATTTATATAGAAAAAAATATATAAATTTATAGGACAAAATATTAATAGTGAATTTTCTTTTGCTTTTAGCTACTATTATCTGTGACATTTCTATGTGGCAGAGTAACTGCAATCATAATTGAGGTCAGGCTGGTATCATTCTGTCTGTCAAGGCTGGGCAGAGTACACATCATCTTGTGCAATATAAAAACCCATGTACTATTCTGGCATTTTCTAAGTGAGAAAATATACATAAAGTGCCCAGCATGCAGGCTGGCACATGGTGAGGGTGCAGTAAATGTCAGTCTTCTCCCTTGCCTACATCCCCTCTGCATTTCCTCCCTGCTCACCAAGAAGCAGGAGACTTGTGTGGGCTGTTGCTGCTGCTGCCCAATCATCACTTGTCCCCTTGAAGTAGCCCCAGTGCATTAGTGCTCTTGCATTCTTAATGACTCCACTTATGTCCGGAAATTATTTTCTTCTGCTCATCCATAGGACCCACTGAGGTCTCTCTCATTTCTTAGTAATTACACAGGCTAAGTGCAGACTTCACCCCAGGCAACAGCCTCATTAATTTGCCAACTTGCACAATTTTCACAAGGACATAGATGGGGATGCCTTTCGGTTTTGAATTAGAATATGTTCTGATTTTTAATTATTTTCTATCCTTCTATACACTGGGGGATCCACACAAATCCCCTGCTATGTGAGCCCGCTGTGTGGTCAAACTTTTTAATAGAAAATTTTTGAGGAGAGAAATTAACCCGAGGCCAAGTTATTATAACACCAATCCACTGGCGCTCGGTAAATACTTGTTAAGCAGTGACGCAGGAATTCCCTGATCCCTGCTGGACCCAAGGAGAGGCCTTAAAGGAAAGAACTGCCCTGCTTTTCTTGAAGGCCTTTTTTTTTTTTTGAGATGGAGTTTTGCTCTTGTTACCCAGGCTGGAGTGCAATGGCGCGATCTTGGCTCATGGCAACCTCCGCCTCCTGGGTTGAGGCAATTCTCCTGCCTCAGCCTCCTAAGTAGCTGGGATTACAGGCACGCGCCACCATGCCCAGCTGATTTTTGTAATTTTAGTAGAGACGGGGTTTCACCATGTTGACCAGGATGGTCTCGATCTCTTGACCTCATGATCCACCCGCCTCGGCCTCCCAAAGTGCTGGGATTACAGGCGTGAGCCACCGCGCCCGGCCTCTTTCACTCACATAAAGAATTTCTGTTGATTCTAATTTATTCAGATAGTTGTAATTTTCACACACAAGGATCTCTTCTATGAGAAAGAATTTTCTTCCCCAGTTTAACTGCATGTCCCATTCTTGTCAAACACAGTGTCCAGATTCTGACTGGCTGCACACACTGAGAGACTTGGTGCAGCTTTAATCGCCCTTTTCTGAAAGCCAATGTGTTGTGAACAACACAGATCCCCATCAAGCTGAATGAATTCCACTTTTGGCTTTATCACTGATGAACTATATGTCACTGGAGAAGTCACTTAACCTCTTTTAAATGTAGATTGAGAAATATAAGAATGATACCCATTTCATATTGTTGTGGTGAGATTTAAGTGCTATGTCTAAGTAGTTGGCTATGCTTACTAATCAATACCAAGAGGAGCTGCATTATTGAATACACACACTGCTCAATGCTAAGGAGCTCACTGTCCATCTAGACCATCTGCCCACATGGTCTTTTAGATAGTAAAGGCCTAGGGGGTGAGGTAGGTTGGAGTGGTGGATAAGCCTCACTCCAACCAGTGTCAAAGGGAGGCTGTCATGGTGCTGGCCCACTAAGGTGGGCAGGATGGAAGCATACAGCAACACTGGCTTCCTGCAGGTGGTTCTCTCACCTTGGAGGGCACAGCTGAGCACCTGCTGTGCCCACTCAGCCCCAGAAGTTTCATTTCTGCCATTTGCATTCAGCCACAGGGTGTGTGGGAGCGTTCTGACACTACCTTGGCCTAGAGGCCTGTGGTTTCAGGGACTATAAGGATGTGGCCTGGGGAGCTCAGGGGAAAACACAGAACACAGATGTTATTGGCTGTAATTTTCCCCTCTGCCAGGGCTGCCTCTCCTTGACGTCAAACATCCTCATTCTCTCCTTCTCAACTGACTGTTGAAGGCTTTGTATTATTGAGAGAGAAGAGCAAGGGAAATATCTGACTGTGGAGACTTGGTTTAATGCACTTGTTAATGAGTACAAATGTGAGGAACATTACATTATTATTAATGCCATTAGCTAGAACACTCTCCATTAGTAGCTAATAAATAGATTGAGCCTACATAGTACATCTGCTCTCAATTTCATTGTTGATTCAAATACCTTAATTATAGCATCTAGTACTAACAGAAAGAATTGTTTTTACAAAGCTACTGCCCTCAGAAGTCTGGGGAACAAAGGAATTCGTTATCATTTCAGGGCTCAAACTTTTACTTGATTTGCTAACTGCCCCAACTATCAGTTCACTAAAGTGAAAACAAACTACTTCTACATACAATCTACTAATTTATTAACCACTGATGAGCTGTGGCTGCTGCAGACTGTCTGAGGTCACATGAAATACTTTTTCTTTAGATCAAAATTCTCCATTTTCACCTAGAACTGAAGTGGAACCTCAAATAGTAATGTTGCCTCTGTCTGCTAGAGGAAGGAGACAGTGGATAAAAAACATTTCAGTAAAAGGCACAGGATTTTATTTTGTCTTATTATTATTATTTAAAAATAAAAACCAATGCATTGGCTAGCCAAAGCCTTTAGGAATTATTTTGGCAGAACTAATAATCACTGATTATTAGACCTAATAATGTAAGAGAGCATACTTTCTGGTAAATCAGCAAGAGGACTGTGTCTAGCATTTGGCTATGCATTTGTTGAGTTTGAATTAGGATTCTTATCTGTAAGTTCTTGGAAAATGATTCTCAGACTAGTTCTGTTTACCAGGGGAAGGGCTCTATTGCCATATTCTCAAATATTTAGTTAGAAGCACATTAGAAACCTAAAGCCTACAGTAAGTTATTCTACTTTAGTCAATATTCTGAATAGTATGTATGTACAGGTGTATGTATGTTTGTGTTTGTGTGTGTGTTTGTGTGTATGTGTGTGTGATACATCTTCCAGCCTTGTTCCAAAAAGGATTTAAGGTGGACTATTTGGAAATACAAAAGTCAAAATAACATTAGTTAGAAGTGGGTGAAAAAAGGAAAGGAAATAACAAGGAAACAATCTACAATGGGTTGAAGAAGGAGAATAATTTAAAACTGTATATTCAAAAGTCCTATATACAGTCATGTACTGCATAACAATATTTTGGTCAACCATGGACTGCATATATCATAGCGGTTTCATCAGACTATAATTCTGTATTTTTACTGTACCATTTCTGTTCAGATATGTTTAGATCCATAAGCGCACACCATTGTGTCACAACTGCCTATGATATTCAGTAACATGCTGTACAGGTTTGTAGCCCAGGAGCAACAGGCTATATTATATAGCTTAGGTGTGTAGTAGACTCCTTCTAGGTTTGTGTAAATTCACTGTATGATGTTTGTACAATGACAAAATTGCCTAATGATGCATTTCCCAGTATGTATCCCCATTGTTAAGCAATGCATAACAGTACTTGCTATGAGAAGTGTTAAAACAGATCTCTAGCTAAAAGGAAACTAATAGTACAGTAACTAATAGTTACTGTAGTCAATGTTCAGAAGATTTAAAAGAAAAACCTCTTTATTTAGGAGAAGCACAACTTTTCTAGAAACTAAGACCTATAGAAATTTCACAAGATTTTGAAAGAAAGAGTATATTTGGTAACATGGAAAACAATGTCCTTGATAATATTCTATGTTAGACAGAATTTTCTGAAAGAAACTAAATATTGAGAGAATGATGCCACTTAAAAGGATATTCTCTATTAGTGTTTAAAAGTAATAGGCATCTAATATCTTAGGCTGATAGATGAATGCATAAATCCAATCTAAGGAGATCTTTCTAGTTTTGGATTCATATCTTTTCCAGAATAGTAATTTAAATTTGACAAGCTTAATAAAGTCCTAACAGTTTGACAACCCCCACAAGTCTGCATATGGGGGAGATATCACACCAACATATTCAAACTCCTACGAATGGCTGATACTAGACCCTTCTTTGAGGATATCTTCCAATGCATGACATGGAGAGACAGTGAGTATTGAAAGTCTTCACATTGAGACAGAGGGTGCTGAGCCTGTCCTAGTCAGTGGGTTGGGGTACAGATCCCAAGATTCCCAAGAGAGAATCCTTTATCAGCTCAGTCCATTATGGGTGATAGATGAACTGGTCATCTCCTGCTTGACCTATAATAGACCTTAATTATGGTAATTTGTGATTAATTGAGTGAGTGCCAAATGACTTCTTTGCTTTGCTCTACCCTCCACCCCTCTAATCCAGCCTATGTCCTGTGACTCAAATTCTGCTACACTTCCAGAAATACCTATGTTCTATCCACACCAGGTGAATGTA
This sequence comes from Aotus nancymaae, assembly GCF_030222135.1. Lineage (NCBI taxonomy): Eukaryota > Metazoa > Chordata > Mammalia > Primates > Aotidae > Aotus > Aotus nancymaae. Next base: position 51,360,761 of record NW_026988413.1, read on the forward strand.
CTTCTTGTTCCTAAATACCGATTGTATGTACTTTTCTAACTTCATGCACTTGCTCGTGCTGTTCTTTCTATCTGGATGTTCCCTCCTTTCCCTTTATCTGCCTGGAAAAAGGAAACTGAATTCATCCCTTAAGCCCTGAGAAAAACACATGCTTCTCTGAATAGCCCTTTTCTATCCTCTAGGGCAGGATTAATTGCTCTCTCTGCAAACCACTGTGGATACTCTTAGTACAAAGTACTCCTTAGCACAAAGTTGTATAAGTAGCTCTCTTGCCATGTACAGGGTCTGATACCCTATAGATAATCTGCATATATATGATGCATGACTGCTTAATGTTCAGAAGCCAAGTTCAATTTCAGACAAGATTCATTACTTTAAAATCAGGATACATTAGGGAACAATTGTATTTGAAAGAGACCAAACTAGGAAAATATCCTGCCTTGCCAAAGGTGGTACCTGACCCTTCTTTGTGCCTGTCATGGTGCCTAAAATTTAGTAGGTATTTAGTCAGTGTGTGTTGAATTAGTGTCCTATTTTGGTTATGGTGAATAAGCCCTGGTAATTACAGTGGGCTAGAGCATCCAGCCTAGCAGGTTATAGGTACAGACAGGCATGAGGGCTACCACACAACGGAAGGGGAGATACAGAATAGTAACAGGAAATGATGCTGAGGTGGCCACAGTCCTTGGAAGAGTGCCAGATAACAAGGTCTCTGTGGTCCCTGTGGGTGGGCTTGGGAGAGTACTTGAGTCTCCAGCAAGAAAAATGACTGGAGGGATTAGGGTCCTTGTTCTAGCAGTTGGGTAACAAGCAGAGGGACCTCTGCAGGAGGAACTAAAGCAGAAGGAGTTAATACAGTGTGGGACCCAAGAGTAGAGCTAGACAATGGAAGAGATGGACTCTGGTTGAATAAAGGTTCTTAAAAACTTGCTGAGTCAACCCTGCATAGAGACTGGGCATGTGGCTGAGCCTCCAGGTTGGAGGCTTAGGTATACCCTAGCATGGGGATGAGACTGCAGACCTGGAAACAGGGAGGGCCTGATAAAACTGGCAAGAAAATTTCCACAGTCATCTTAGATTAAAATAACACAATGAATGGGCTCCAGACTTTCCTCCGATAAAATGCTTCTTAAGAGTGACATCTAGGGGCAAGTCCCTTTTAAAGACACTCCTCAAATGACCTGCTTTGCATAGATGGGTCTGTGGACTGTTATTTGGCTCCCCTGATGACTTCAGATTTGCTTGGTGCCTACTGTGTGCACAGAACGTCTCCAAAATGCTTGTTTATAAAAGAACAAGTTGTTCCTGGTCTTTGACCACTGTCCTGTATTGAATGCATACTATATGTATGTATTCCATGCCCTGTTCTCTTGGCAAAGGGTACTGCTCTGACTGGAAAGAAATATGTAAGATTTACGTCAATAAGGAAATCTCCACAAAAATGTGAATATGTACTATATTACACTCACTTATTTGTATTATTTAATGAAACATTAGATTTCACAATCAGATTTAGTTCCTCAATGTAAACATGTTAAACCTGCCTCCTGAAGGTTTATTACCTCCATGTGATGATGGTCTGTCCATCTGGGCCTGAGTTACTATGAGTTCGTAACTCACAGAATACAATGTATGATATGGAAGGAAGACACCCCAGAGGTTACCCAGTCTGATCCAGCTCCTCTCCTATCAGGTGCTACCCCTTCACTGCTCCACTCAGTAAACACCTACCGAATGCTTACTGTGGCTCAGGCCCCTTGTGAGGGACACAGGACACATGTGGCCCTGCTGCACAGAGCTCACAGTTGGGATAGGGAAAGACAAACAGCAAACCGGTACAAATAACTGTATTTTATGATACATGCAATGAAGGACCTGATAGGGGACTGTGGCAAAGAGTGACAGGAGGGAACCCGATTTAGAAGACTGCTCTGAGGAATAACATTTATGCTGAGACCACAGGGCAGCACAGAGCATTCTGGGAAGAAGGCAGTGGGTAGCTGGGATCGGGGAAGATGTGGAGGAAGGGTACAGTGATGAGGGAGCAAGTGAGGGGGACAGTGTGGGGTGAGGGGTAGGGCCTCCTCACACAGGGCCTTGCAGGTAAGGTTTGGATATTTAGTTTTTTTTTTTTTGAGACAGAGTCTCACTCCTTGCTAGGATGGAGTGCAGTGGCTCGATCTCAGCTCACTGCAACCTCTGCCTCTCAGGTTCAAGCGATTCTCCTGCCTTAGCCTCCCGAATAGCTGGGACTACAGGCACGCACCACCGTGCCCAGCTAATTTTTGTATTTTTAGTAGAGACAGGGTTTCACCATGTTGGGCAGGATGGTCTCGATCTCTTGACCTCATGATCTGCTTGCCTCCGCATCCCAAAGTGCTGGGATTATAGATGTGAGCCACTGTGCCCTGCCAGATATTTAGATTTAATTCAAAATGACAAACTACCATCCCATGGATGTTAATCAGCCTCACGCAGTTTGAAGAGATGAACATTATATCGATTTCTTAAGTTCAGTTTTTAAGCAAATTCTGATTAATTTACAATCTTCTAAGAGACTAAACAGTTAACTGAATGAAGGAGGAACTTTTAAATGTTGACAGTATTATCTTTGGAGAGCAGAATAATGGATTTTTATATCTTTTGGTATTTTTAATATTTTGCTGGCTGTTGATTTTAATTAATAGCATTTACTAGTTTAAAAATTAAAAAAAAATTTTAAAAAAACAACACATTCTCACGTTAAAAAATTAGAAGCCAAATTTCATTTGCAAATGATATAAATATATTTGTGTATTATATATATTCTATAACTGTTCAGTGAAATTTAAAATAATGTGGCCTAGAATAAATTACCAATGAGTAAAAACTCTGTTTTCTTTTTTATTCCTCTCATAAGGAAGAATTTTCTATGGAGAATTTATCAAAATTGCCATCGTTGAAATATATTTGTTTAGCCCCTGTGTGTAGCATGCTGCTCCAAAGGCTAACGGATACTCCTGAGCTCAAATGCTGGGCCTTGGTTTTGTGTTTCTCTATCTAATTGTAGCTTGTTTCTGAACTCTCCCCTATTCTAGAAGTAATTGTGACTATGGTCCTAGACTAAAGTAGCTCCCTTGGGAAGCAGAGAGGCGGAATGCAGTAGAGCTTCTTTCAGTTCCTCTTTACTTCCCTGCTCAAGTCACTAGTTAAGTATGTTTTTCTTTTTTTTTTCCTTTTTCTTTTTTTATTGCATTTTAGGTTTTGGGGTAGTTAGGTATGTTTTTCTTTGTGGACCAGCCTTACCTCACCCTTAACAAAAAAGTGGGTCAACTTTTCTCCATTGTTCCTAACAGGTTATTCAAATATGCAGCATGTATTAGTTAACTTCATCAATTCAAAATAAGTGAGTCACTGGAAATGAGGACGTCTTTAATTCAAAATGCAAATATATACAACATTTCCCAGCTTCCCTAAAAATGGCAGCTTTATTATACAAGATTTGGAGACACTATTTGGAGAGTTTAGAATTGTGCTCCCTGATCTGGAAGAACTTCAATTCTTAAAGAAAACATAAAACCAAGAAACAGAAAATCCTTTTGGAAGGCTTAGCAGTATGTAAAAGAAAAAAAAAATTATCACAAGGTCAGAGTCAGATGATGAAAATATCTGCTGCCCATCTTTGTCAACATGTAAACTTTGGAAATTCTGCATATACATACTTTAAAGCTGTAGTATTCAGGATTTTTCCTGTTGTGAAGGATGAGGGAACACAGGGAGACAGTGAGCAGACAGGGGGCAGGAAGGGGAAGCAGAACATGTGGAGTTGGAACTCCACTTGCTCTAAGCAGAGCATGCTACTTTGTGTTGTTTTATATATTACCTGAGATTTCATTTCAGAAATGGTTTCTCAACTTAAAAGTTTTCAGAGTTTGAAGACACACTGTGATGACCATAACAATGGCGGCTGCCGTTTATTGATTCTCTGCTGTGGTCTAGGCACTGGGCTAAGCATTCTGGATATTTCATTTAAGTAATCCCTAGAAGAACCACGGGAAGTAGGTCTTGTTATTCCTACTTTACAGATGAAGAAACTGATGTTATGAAAGGATGAATAATCATCATATATGTGGTTATTAAGTAGCAGGGCCAGGAATCAAACTCAAATTTCTTTGCTCCAAAGTCCATCCTTTCTACCACCATGTTATACTGAATGTGTGCTTAAGGCTCCACGTGCACAGATTCACAGGCATTTAACATGTATGCCAGCACTCCAAAACACACACACACACACACACACACACAAGTACAACAAATGTACTAAAGTGTGTTGTTAGTAGAGCACACTGCCTAAACATTGCTTTAGTAAAAAAGGTTTAAATGGCTTGAGAAGCAAGCTTTGGTCACTAAGGATGGAGAGATATTTCAGACTGAGAGGACAGACTGCGCAAAGGCCCACTGCAAAGGTTTGTTGCTTTGGGTGGAAGCTGCCGATAGAGGGAAGCAACCTCTCCCTGGCCTCCCCATACTGCAAATCTTTTTGTGAAAGAATATTTTAAAACTTAAAAATAATAACAACATCAAAGAAAGAGAAATACTGCTGGGATTTGACGGGGTGACATGGGCACCAAGGGGTCTACGGGAATGTCGTCAGCAACAGGACAGATGTGCAGTAATTCTAGGAAAAACTACTGGCAAAAAGGAAGAGAACATATATACAAAAAGAAGGAGAGCCTGTCACTAAGGCCAAATTCCGTGTGTTTGTCTGATTCTTTAAGTTGCAGTTTATTGCTGCTCTGTTTGTCTGAAGCTAGTTGGATGAACCTCCCGGACAGGAGAGAAGAACTGAGTGTTTTCCCCCCTTTAAATGGTGAAATTCTTCTAGGGTTTTTTTTTTTTTTTTGGAACCATTTCTCTGTTCCAGGAAGTTGTCAAAACATGTGATTTTTAATTTTAAAGAAAAACAGGACTGAAATGTGTCAAGTCCCTGGAAATAGTCTGAAACTCAATTGAGTTTATGCAGAAAAACACACACTAAAAATCATAAGACCATCTGGTCACAGAGATCTCAGTTTCTCTGACAACACCACTGGAACTGTGGGAGGGTAAGTCTTGTAATCACCAAATGGAAAATCAGTCAGGAGAACAAACAAGAACAGACAGGTTTCAAAACAATGTATCCTAGTTCCTGTTCCACTAAACTTCAAGGGGCATGTCATCTCCCAAAGGTAACCCTGGACTCAAGAAGAGACTCAGGGAAACAGAGCAAGTCTGAGATGTGGAGTGCAAAGCAAATCATCTTTAAGATGTACTACGGGAGGTGGCTATTTAAAGAGTACTCAAGGCAAAAGTACATATAAAGTAGTTACTCTTTGTCTTTGTTTTGTGTTTGTATTGCTATAAAATAGGAATATTACAGTAGTAGTTATAATTCTTCTGAATGTTCATTAATAGTTATTAATTTTGCCAGTGTTAAATTCTCTTGAGTATTTAAAGTATCTGATGGTCAAAACTGGATACAGACCAGAAAGGAATGAAAAGCAGGTAGAATCTACACCAAGCTTGTCTAACCCACATGCAACCCAGGATGGCTTTGAACGTGGCCCAACGCAAATTCGTAAACTTTCTTAAAACATTGTGAAGCTTTTTTGTGATTTTTAATTTTTTTTAGTTCATCAGCTCTCTCTAGTGTATTTTATGTGTCGCCCAAGACAATTCTTCTTCCAATGTGGCCCAGGACAGCCAAAAGATTGGACTCCCCTGATGTACACACTCCCTGGGAGATGGGCAGACTCATGTAGGAGCTTGTTTACAGGTGAGCAGGAAACGCTAGCGGTCTTAGCAGAACCTGTGGTCAAGCCAACAAGATTTCAAATGAAATCTTGGTCACTCTGCCTTATAAAAATGTGGTAAGTGCAGGTGGCGCATCAAGAATTCATCTGTAGGAAAAACCAAGAGAAACTCACAAACTGTGAGTTCTGAAAAATATGTGTAAAATTTGAGTCTTTTAGCTAAGGCCTTGAATAGATAAATATCCAGCGGCTAACCTGCTCAGCAGACACCCTTCTTGACAGCCCTCTTTAGTGCCAGCATCATCCCAGTGTTCCATATTTGCCCATACAACTGCTTATGAAATATTTCTCCTTCTGTTTGGTTTTAGGTGGGAGGATTACTGAGAAGTGTCATTTTGCACTTGGGGAAGGAATGAATGGAAGTGACGGGGGGAGGTAGGGTTGGCCACATCAGAAGAGGGTAGGAGGAGAAGTTGGACTGACCTCCAAGCTGAGTGAGAGGTGAGGGCTGCGGTGTGCTGCAGACACCATCTGCTTGGGTGCTATTCTCAGCAGGCGATGAAGAGGGAGGTGACTTACCTGAAATTTCTGGAAGTGTGGGCTTGTCTTCTTTCCAGAAGTTCCCATCACGAAGAGGAAGTCAGGGGTTAGCACAAATGGCACTCTCTCTTTATTAATGCCCAGGAAACTTTTGTAATTCCCAAGAATGTGCCCGAAGTCAATATGAAATAGGTTTCCTTAAGAGAACAAAGTATCTGACATCATTACAGTGGCATAGCACTTTGTTCCTTAAAATAGTTTTTGAGTTGCCTAAAAATGAGTTATCTTGGGTTGAAAGCATCTTTTACAATGTTTTGTCAGCTTGTGGTATTTTTTGTCTTAGCAGGTGTGTGAAAGTCATAGCCACAAAACATTCTTTGAACCAAGTATGTTTTTGATATCCTTCTTGTGTTCTTTAGATGATAGCCAGATGCCACTATAAAATTCTCATCTCAAAATTATTCTTAGAAACATGAATCAAACTCTCTGGCCAGTATGTCATCATTGTCTCTAAAAGACTCTCTTATGCTCTTTACGTAACTCAGCATAGACTCATGTTTCACTCTGCTTGGGGGCAGGGGTATTCGTCTTTTTCTTTTGAGTAGTCATCTATGGCCATATCACCCTGAATGTACCTAAGCTCATCTGATCTCAGAAACTTGGGTAGCATGATAGAAGCAGAACACTGTGAGTCTCCTTTGGGTCAATTTCTATGCCTACTACTATCACGATCACAATTATCATCATCTTATTTATTTGGCCCTTTATCATTTCTATTGTCCATAAATACAGTATCTCTTTTCATTCTCATAGGAAGTAAGCAATCTGTCCCCATCTGATGCTTTCTCTAGACTGTGCTGTTAAAATTGCCCAAATTCCTAGAGAAAAATCTCATGTTGTGGTGGCCACTACTGACTATTTTCAGAGTGGACAGTGAACCACGGAAGTGGAGTGGGTTAGGGAGATTTAAAGATATCTATGAGTTCTTTCTGTTGCTTCTCTGCAACATCTGTCACTGGTGATCCCACCCAGCTTCTGGGATATGACCCTCTCCTAGTTTCCCAGCTGTCACTCTAACTTTGCCTTCTTAAGACTCATTTCCTGCCTCTTCTTTCCTCACTCACACCTCAGTCTTAAAGTGAGGTGGTCTCTCTAAAGCAGGGGTTCCCAACCACTGGGCAATGGACCAGTCCATAGCCTCTTAGGAACTGGGCTACACAGCAGGAAGTGAGTGATATGCAAGTGAGTAACTTCATCTGTATTTACAGATTCTCCCCATCGCTTGAATTACTGACTGAGCTGCACCTCCTGTCAGATCAGTGGTGGCATTAGCTTCTCATAAGAACACACACCCTATTGTGAACTATGCATGAGAGAGACCTAGTTTGTACACCCCTTATGAGAATCTAATGCCTGATGATCTGAGGTGGAGTTGAGGTGGTGATGCCAGTGCTGGGGAGTGGCTGCAGATACAGATTAACATTAGCAGAGAGGTTTCACTGCACAGAGACCATAATAAATCAATTCCTTGCAGACTCATATCAAAACCCTCTCGGTGAGTGGTGAGTGACAATCGAGCTGCATCTGGTGACAGGCTTTATAGTGGCAAGTGAGTTGAAAAAAAAAGTGTGTAATAAAGGTAATGCTCTTGAATGATCCTGAAACCATCCTTGCTCCCCCACCCCTCTCTGTGGAAAAGTTGTCTTCCAAGAAACTAGTCCCTGGTGCCAAAGAAGTTGGGGGCCGCTGTTCCAGAATAATTGAAGCACCAGTGTCTCTACACAATGACTTCTAAATATGTGCTCCAGTCTTCAACTCCATTTAAAGACTTCTATGTTCTGAAAGGAGGTGGGGGATGGGGAGTTAGTGTTTAATGGGTACAGAGTTACAGCTGGGGAAGATGAAAAAATTCTGGGGATGAATGGGGATGATGGTTGTTCAACAAGGTGGACATACTTAATATCACTGAACTGTAAGTATTAACTACAGTTAATTAACTGTAACTGTCAGTTGTTAATTGCAGCTAAAATAGTAAATGTTATGTTATATATATTTTACCACAATAAAAATTTATTCTGCACTAAATAAACTCACCTGTCTCTGTGATCATAATATTGTCATTGTGTCTGTCGCCTATTCCAAGAACAAAGGTGGCCACACAATAGCCTGCACAGGAATAAACAAATCTCTCCACCGCTGCCTGAAACTAATTAAAATGCATTTGAATATTAGTTGTCTTCTAACTACAAAAAGCAGCATGAATCTACAAATGACTTCTAAAAAGAGACTATTCTGGAAACCATTTACAGAGAGCAAGTTAGCTGTGTCTGATTTCATTAGCATCATATCTATAAATTGCCAACTTTCTCATTGCTCTGCCTATATTTTAGGTGAATATTCGGTGAATCACAATGGCAGGAGGAAGAAACAAGAGTCAAAGGGTAACAGTAATTCAATCAAAGGGTTCACTTCCTCTCCATGCATCACTTGCCAACAACTATACGGAACTCATGGTAATTTTGCTTCATTTGTGAACATGCTTTGCTTGTGACCACTGAAAGCATGCTTGGGTTCACAGATCCACATATATAACAGATTAATAAGTGCCACTCATTATATTTCCTCCCCAAAAGGCTGCTAACCATGCAAATGAGAAGTGCTAATCCTGTGCAGCAGAACTTTAAACGACAGCGAACAGCCTAACCACACAGCTTGTGAAGGACTGAGCATATGCACTTCCAAGGAATGGTGGAACTGACATTTTCAGCATCCATGATTTACCATTTAGATTAGAGTTCAGCAGTAAATTATAAATTACTTTGTTGGGTATGCTGTATTTCCCAGGTACATAAGAATTTATACATGGTAACTAAATCTTTTGGCTGAACAACAAAAATAGCCATAAAAAGCACTAACAGATTATTTTACAGAACCAAATTTTAAGCAAAGCATGCCTGATAATCAAAAGAGAAGCAAATGCTCATGGAGTCCTGAACTGAGTGCCTCTGTTTTATACAGATATGCTGTCACCATGGGAGAGCACTTAAAACCTCCATTATTTTACAAATAAAAACTTCACTAATATGTCAGGAGGCAAGAGATTGGCAGATTCTTTGAAAATGTGAAATCAATATTGCTATATAAATGACAACTTGTAAGGAGCCATTAGACTGGGAAAAAGCATGAGCTCACCTTTTCTTCAGTAGGGGATTTTTCTTTGAGCCAGTGATTCAGGACTTCATCTTTAAATGCTCCCGTGTTGCCAACTGTGCTTTGCTGAATTTTGGCAATTGTCGTGGCGTCTTTCACAATCTCAATCATTCCTACAGAAGGATGCACAGAGTCTGATGGAGACTGGGGGCCAGTGCCTGGCCCAGAGGAGAAAAGACTATGGCTTTGTTGAGTGAAGGGCAGAGGTTTTTTTCTGACCAGAGAGCTGTTTTCCAGGTCTATGCTGGTGGTTTTCTCATGAGGAATAGAAAGAAAAGGAGGAGGATATGGAAGTTGTGTGGGATATGCTTTCAATATCCCTGAATGACAAGAGGAAAGGGCTGGTTTTGAATAGTAATAAATAAAAGCATTTATGTGCTGAGCATATCCTTCCTCAGATGGCAATCTGTGCCTTTTCCTTTTTTAAATTACAGGGTCAAATGCAAATGCTTTTGTAGAGTTCTCAGATCAGAAACTTGAATAAACATATGTATGACTGAAACTAATTAAAAATACGTGATAGTAGAGTGTGTAATAGCTTTGATAATGTGAGTTCTGCAATAGTAAAATAAGTGACAGATCTTGCTATTTTTAAATGTTATTTGTGAGAGAAAAGTTTAATGTGTAATGAAATGAGTTAAAGTTTAGAGGTGGAGATGGAAAGAGGAGGGAACAAGTTCTTACTAAAATCATTTCCATGTATAGTCACAAGGATTTGAATCATGCATTCATGTATTTTCAACAGATCCACATTAAATTGAGAGTCACATTCACCAGCATAGAAGTGTTTTCTTCCTTTCCACATAGATTACAATTGTGATTTTTCAGTTAGTAAATGTCTACACTGAAGGAATTATAATCTTTTCAAACTAGCTGAGTGGTCTATTCATCTCCTGAGGTAACTACATACCTATTTTGTCACCAGTTGAAATGCAACCATATGGCAGGAGGCACAGATCCAAAGATTCAGTCTCCCAAATGGACTCCATGATTCGCAGAATCTGGGCATCAAAACACAGAAATGTTTGTATTATAAATATATATATATATATTAACGTAATATATTTTTCTTTTCCCTTAAAAATAGCAATCATATTTAGTAACACAAAATATAAAAGTAAATGTAAAACATATAAGCAACAACTGTTTGTTTATTGGTCAATCTGGCACTCTAAAGCTTTTCTTCTTTGTGAGCTTGTTAATTTTGGTTTCTGAAATGTACCTTGGGGAAAAGGATAAGTAAATTTCTTTTGGAGTAGGTTTTAGCTGTGGTTCATCACCTCTCTGTTCAAAATGATCTGCTCTAGTTGTGTCTATTTTACCACAAAACTCTAACATCCTTACACATATCTATCACTCAAAGGCAACAAGCAAAGCAGCAGTAACTACAATGATGATAATGATAGCGAATATATACTGAGTGCTGCTTTATGTGTGATCCTTGCATTGCCCTATAATGTAGACAGGATTATTATTCCTATTCTATAGGTGAAGGAACAAAGCCTTGAAGAGCTTAAATAACTTGTCCTTAGCTGCCAAACTATGTGCCCCAACAAATAAACAAAGTAGGCTGGGCATGATGGCTCACACCTAGAATCCCAGCAATTCTGGCAATTATCTGGCTCATGCCTAGAATCCCAGCAATCTTGGCAACTGTCATAGTGTCTTTCACAATCTTGATCATTCCTATAGAAGGATGCAGAGTCTAATGGAGACTGGGGGCCAGTGCCTGGCCCAGACAAGGAAAGGCTATGTCTTCGTTGAGTGAAGGACAAAGAGGTTTTTTTGATCGGAGACCTATTTTCCAGGTCCGCGCTGTTGGACTTCTTCCTCTTAGGAGGAAGAGAAAGAAAAGGAGAAGAATATGAAAGTTGTGTGGGAGGCTGAGGTGGGAGGATTGATTGAGCCCAGGAGTTCGAGACCAGCATGGGCAACATGGTAAGACCCCATCTCTACAAAAAATAAAAATTTCCAGGTATGGTGGTGCACACCTATAGTCCTAGCTACTTCACAGGCTAAGGCAGGAGGATTGCTTGAGCTCAGGTGTTTGAGGCTGCAGTGAGCCATGATCGTGCCACCATACTCCAACCTGGGCAATAAAGCAACACCTCATCTTTAAAAAAATTTAAAAGACTGGGTGCAGTGGCTCACGCCTGTAATCTCAGCACTTTGTGAGGCTGAGGAGGGCAGCTCATGAGGTCAGGAGATCGAGACCATCCTGGCTAACATGGTGAAACCCCGTCTCTACTAAAAATACAAAAAATAAGCTGGGTGTAGTGGCATGCACCTGTAGTCCCAGCTACTTAGGAGGCTGAGGCAGAAGAATCGCTTGAATCTGGGAGGTGGAGGTTGCAGTGAGCTGAGATTGAGCCACTGCACTCCAGCCTGGGCAACAGAGTGAGACTCCGTCTCAAACAAACAAACAAACAAAAAACCACACACACAAAGTACATAAAGGGCAAAGGCAAACTTCCACTCAAAATGAGAAGACCAACAGAATAAATTTTGAGTTTTTAAAGTGTCTTATCTTTGAACAATTCAAAATATTCTACAGATTTATTTGAAATTCATGTTGTTCACATGTACCCCAAAACCTAAAATGCAATAAAAAAAAAAAGAAAGAGAGATTATAAGAACTTTCTTCACAGATGGACTGAAAGCAAAGAAAGCCTACAAAGAAGAGCTTTACACTATTCACATGCTATATTCATTTCCTGCTCATTTTTTAATAAAAAACAATTAATAGTAAAAAAAATAAAAATAAAAAAAGAAATTTAATAAACTTGCAAAAAGTTTGATTTCTTTTTCTTTTCTAAAATACCTCCTGGACAATACGTAGACCATTCCCGAAATGAAAGCAAGCAAAAGTATTCCTGTTTCTATATTAGAAATAAGTAAAAACAGAAACTTAGAATTAGAAAATGACCAGTTTATAATAGGCTACCTTTAAATCAATATGATTTGTCTACTTTAAATAAACCATATTAAGTATTAGAAATTATTACATCTACAATACTGAACCACTAAAATCTGGAAATCGGGAGAATATTACTTTACAAACTTGTGAAGCTAAAGTTTATCTAGAAATGTTAGAAAATATGAAAATAATTAGCACTGATGCATTCACCGTTCTCCTGCCGTAATAATACTTTACTCTTGTCACTAACCTGCAGGATTTCTGTGGTGACCTACTTGTCCACCTTCTCTCTCCTTCCCATCAAATCACTCGCTTGATTTGTGTATGTATATCGGGGAGATGTATCTAAAAAGAGTGCCTAGAAATGTGCAGACATGTTTATGAACTAGAATGAAGTGAGCGCTGGGGATAAATATGGCTATTTTCTATGTTATCAAGCTTAGAATGGGGTGTATAAAAAAGACATTAGGTGAGGCAGTTGTATCTGGCTGCTTGGGACTGTTGGATATGCATCTTGGACAGAAACATAATACTCATTAGACTGCATATCTAATAGTCTGCAGCCATGTTCCCCAAGTGAAAACTCTCTACTATGTAATATTTGATCATAATTCATCATTTGAAAGAAGAGAGTGGGAATACAGCCAGTAGTAGAAGGCATGTTTTTGATGTAATACAGAATTGTGTTTTCAGATAATTGGAAACAATCTTAAAACTAGCATACCTGTAAAATAAGCATGTCTTGGCGCAGATCATCACCATGCTTAAAGATAATTCCAATTGTTTCCTTTGATAGGGCTGTAGGATCAGCACATTTAAACTCAAGCCACAGTGGTTTTTTCTTGGAAGCCATTACTTTACATTTTTCAATCTGTAAGGAAGTAGTCACATGTTTCCCCCACACAATGAATAATGAATATACATGGTGAAGACACAAATTCTCTTGCAAAACATCACTATAAACAAGGACAAAGTAATAGTTGGAAAATGATTTTCAATATTTGGGTAAAAATACAGAAGTTGTTTTCAACAAATCTGGAAATGCCATGTGAGAGCAAATTCACAACTCTTAAACCAGTGCCTCTCAAACTGTGCTCCAAAGAACCGCAAGAGTCTTTGGAGGTGCCTAAGAGGTATGGCAGATCTTACCCTCTCCACGCACACAGAGCTCTGGCACTCCCACACTCTCTTTAATACACAGCAACCTGGCTATTATATTTGGCCTCCTTCTGAGATTTAATTTGAAAAACTAATTCTAATGCTACCACAATGTCAAAAAACACTATTATTTCAGAATCAGATGCAATAGGCTACATCTAAGAAGATGAAATTTAATAGAAATAAATGGAAAATCTGGCATTTAGGTACAAAGCACCCTCCCCCTAAACCTCATACATCTAAATACATTCAAGGTAAGAGAAATGTGGCTTGGCAGTCACTCACTTAAACATAAAAAAGTAGGTGTTTCAGGCAAAGTTGAGTTTACCACAGATCAAAATTGTGATGCAGTCTTTTAAAAAAGCAAACACAATTTGAAGCTGTATTAATATGTCATAATTCCTATCAATCCCTAAATAATGGACAGTGGATAGTGTGTGCTTCTGCTACAGGGCCAGTTTGCTGGTAATTGTATATAAAATCAAACATTCAGGGGAAGAACTTCCTCATCTTTTCATGTGACTTAACTGCTACAGGAGTTGCTGCCTTGCCGTAAACAACTAGAAAACTATGCAAAATATAGAAAACTCTTTTCAGACATTGAACAACAGGCAGAGTAGTTTCATGACCCCTGAGGAAAGGAAGACAAATGAAGTGAGCTCTGTAATTGCCCCAGATTACTGCCTGGGGGCTTTTTCTTGGCTACAGCACAGAGAAAGGAAATCCAGACTGAGCCCACAGTCCAGTAGTCTAAATTACTGTAACTGAAGTCTCAGTGAGGAGAGAAAAGAGGAAACAAAGAAAATTGGCTGAAAAATTTCCAAATTTGAGAGAGACCATAAGCTCACAAATCCAAGGAGCTCCATAAACTCCAGCAAGCTAAACACAAAGGAAACCATACCCGGGTACATCATAATCAAATTGCTGAAAACCAGAAATAAAAGAGAATCTTAAAAACAGCCTGGGGAAAAAAAAGGCATGTTATGCAGACAGAATCAAAGATAAGACTCATCATCAGAAAACATGCAAGCCAGAAAAAAAAAAAAATGCTACTGCAAGAAAAAAAAAAAAACAGTCAATCTAAAATTCCATATTCAGGGAAAATATTTTTCAAAAATGAAAGCAGAATAAAAAGTGTTTCAGATAAAAGCTGAAAGAATTTATTGTCAGCAAACTTGCAGAAGAAAAGATGTTAGAAGCTCAAGAAAATCTGGAACTATGTAAGGCAATAAAGAGTACCAAAAATGGTAAACATGTAGGCAAACAGTTAAAAATTATTTCATCTATTAAGTCTGTTAAGCCTATTTTTAAATAATTGTTTAGGGCAAAGGTAATAATATATTGTGGTGTTTATATTATATGTAGAAGTTAAAATCATAATAAAAATAATGCGAAGGATACAGGGGGTTAATGGAAGTATACTGTTACCCGTGTAATTACATGTATATTAAGTACTTCGTTATTTAAACATAATCAAGAGTGTGTGGTATTGATGTAAGGACAGACATTTAGATCAGCGGAACAGAACAGAGAATGTAGACCCACACATATATGGTCAGTTGATATTTGACAAAGGTGCCAAAACAGTTCAACAGGGAAAAAAAACCCAGTCTTTTCAACACATGGTGCTGAAAAATCTGGATATTGACATTAAAAAATGAACTCTTTCACCTCACACTGTATACAGAAATTAACTCAAATTGGATTGCAGACTTCAATGTGAGAATTAAAACCATAACCCTTCTAGGAAAAAACATCTGCCACATTGGGTTAAACCAATTTCTTAACCTTGGCACTGTTTCCATTTTGGGGTGGCTAGTGTTTGTTCCGGGGGACTATCCTGTACCTTTTATTCAGCAGCATCCCTGGCCTCTACCCACTAGATGCCAGTAGCATTCTCCCAGTTATAACCATCAAGAATATCTCTACACATTGCCAAATGTCCCTTGGCAGACAGAGGGATCACCACAGGCTGAGGCACTGGATTAGACAGATTTCTTGTTTTTTTTTGAAACAGGATCTTGCTCTGTAGCCCAGATTGGAATGCAGTGGCAAAAACACAGCTCACTTGCAGTATCAAACTCCTGAGCTCAAGCGATCCTCCCACCTCAGCCTTCAAAGTAGCTGGGACTATGGCACATGCCACCATGCCCAGCTAATTTTTTTAATTTTTGTAGAGATGAAATCTCGCCATGTTGCCCAGTCTGGTCTCGTACACCTTGGCTCAAGTGATCCTCCTGCCTTGGCTTCCCAAAGTGCTGGAATTACAGCTGTGAGACACTGTGCTAGGCCTAGACAGATTTTTTAGATAAGACACTAAAAGCACAAACCATTAAAGAAAAAGTTGCAAATTGGACTTAATCAAAATTTAAACCTTCTGCTCTTTGAAAGACACTTCCAAGAAATTAAAAAGGCAAGCCATGGACTAAGAGAAAATATTTGTAAAATGTATACCTGATAAAGAGTTTGCATACAGTTTATATAAGTAACTCTCAGAAATAAAAACAAGAAGGCAACCCACCTAAAAACTGGTGAAATATTTGAATAAAAAATTTCAGAAGAAGGTACTCTAATGGAAAATAAGCACATAGAAAGATAATCAACCTCATTATGGAAATGCAAATAAAAACAACAGTGATATACCACGTCATACTCATTTGAATGGCTAAGATTAAAAGGACTGATAATAACAAGTGCTTACTAGGATGTGGAACAACTAGAACTCATACACATTGCTGATGGGAATTTAAATGTACAACTACTTTGGAAGAATGGCTTCTTGTAAAATTATACACATACACCATCTGACTCAACTATCCCACTGTTAAACATTTACTCAAAAATGAATGGAAAACAAACTGTGGTATATCCATATAAGGGACTACTACTCTGTCATAAAAAGGAACAAATTACGGATACATACAATAACATGGATGAATCTTAAAAGCATTACGGAAAGTAAAATAATTTAGATATAAAACTACATACTGTATGATTCCTCTTACTGAAATTCTAGAAAAGGCATTTTATGATAGAAAGTAGATCTGTTGTATTAGTAGAGAGAATGAGAGGAGAAAAGGACTAACTGCAACGGGACATGACAGAACTTTTTCTATAACATTTCTATGGAAATGTTCTAGATCTTGATTATGGTGGTAGTTATATAACTATACATTTGTGAAAACTCATTGAATTCTACATTTAAAATGGACAATTTTTATTGTGTATAAAGAATATCTCAAGCTGATTTAAAATCATATGGAAGGGAAATTGTCTGGTATTGAGGCTTTTATAACCAGTGATCAGACAAGGGCTTAAGAGAAACCCATCCATACACTCTACAGCTTCCCTATCTCTGCACAAACATTAGCTTTTAAGTATTAGACCCCAGCAAGCATGTTAGACATCTTCAAGACATAAAGACCACATGGAGACATCCAAATGATACCTACTGCCAGTGCTCCTGCTTTCAGTCCAGGATCATATGGAACTCTAAAGCTTTTGGGGAGATGAGAATTCTGCAGGTTTTCAAGCTTTTGTTTAAGTTGTGCAATAACTGTAATTGTCAAAAGTACACAAGAGTTATGTGAGTTCAAGAAATCATCAATATTATCCATAACATTTTCTGAGAACACACTTATTCACAGCATTCTATATATTTGTTTTGGTGTGGAGCAGGAGAAAAGTGGGTGGGCCCTGCCTTTGAGGAACTAACCACATGAAGTGGCAAGATACGTCAGGCTTACTGTGAGCAACATAACCATGAATACCTACTACAACAGGGGACAGAAATATGTGAATATATGTGGGATAACACATAGACACCAACACAATCAAGTAGAGAAGAATGCTCTGAGGGTAACGTTAAGGAATTAACACTGTAGTTTTCTTTCCAGCATGTGAAACTTTACCATCTGATTTGAGGAATAGACAGTTGAAGAAAATAATAAATGGAATTTGGTTAGGGTTCTGTAATTTCTTTTCAAAATAGGAACTTAGGTTCTGTAGACAAGTAGAGAAGATGGATGTGACAGTCTTAACATTCTAAAGGCAAACTACATGAATTAACAATTACTGGATAATCGACAGAATGAGGGTCCATACAAATGTTTTCCTTTCTTAAAATACAAATAAAATATTATTATTACCATTATCATTTTTAGGAGGAAGCACTGTAAGAATCAAAGGGAGAAAGGAGAAATTTAAAATATTCAGAAGTTTAAAATACTGACTGAGTACATGAAGTGTCTATGTAATGAGCCATAGTGCTAGGTCTAGGTATATAAAAATGAAAAAAAAAATATCCTCTACATTCAAGGTTCATAACAGTTTACCAGGCCAGTTAAGGACTTTAATTTAATGTAGTATCAATCAAAATCTATAGAAATACAGGGGAGTGACTAATTTTCCTAGGGCAGGGGCAGATTTTCTTAGCGTATGGATAATATAATAGAAATTGCTTGAGAGAGAAGACAGGGTCTGTGTGTGTGTTTATTACCTTTACACACACACACACACAAACACACACACACAATCGTCTCTGGTCTCTGTAACGATTGGTTCCAGGACCTCCTGCAGATACCAAAATCCATGAATGCTCAAGCCCCTGATACAAAATGCTGTAGTATTTGCATATAACCTATGCACTTCCTCCCATATACTGTAAATCATCTCTGTATACCTATAATATCTGATACAATGTAAATGCTATGTAAATCGTTATTATACTATACTGTTTAGGGAATAATGACAAGAAAAAAAGTCTGTACATGTTCAATGCATATTTAATTTTTTTCCCAAATGTTTTCTATCTGTGCTTGGTTGAATTTACAGATGTAGGACCCCAGATAGGAAAGAATGAATGTATCTCTATATATTACTCTGAGATATACACACAAAGAAATGCCAAAAATTTAAAATAGCCTCTTAACAATTCATCATTTTATAAGGCTGAAAACTTGAAAAATATATGTGCATATTCAGAGATGTGAAGAAAAAGGTAAAGATTTGGAAATATCTAATCTTTGTGTATGCAATTGTTCTTAAAAAATACATATTATATCTGCATAATGCTACTTAATTCTTCAGAGTTAAGAATATGTAAATATAAAGTTAAAAATTATGAACTTGTAAAACGAGAACTTCAATGTGCTTACTCTATGCAGACAGAAGACTAAAAATTGTGTTCTTGGTGCCTTCGGAAGGATACAACTTGGATTCCAGAAAAAAAAGAATTATAGGAACAATGGCATTTGGAGACAAAGGCATCTGGAAAGAGAACCAAGAAAATATAGCCACTGTACCTTGGGAACTGACGTCATATTTTTCAGCAGAGAGCGATTTAATATCAAGGGTGACTTTTTGTAACATCTCAATTACTTGAACTTGTTGGGTAAAGTCATGCAGCATGGCTGTGCCACAGCCCCTCAGATAGGCTTCCAGGATCACGGCGAACCTCTGCTGATAGTGTCTGGACTGGGCTATCTCACTTCTCAAGAACCAAAACAAAAAGTGACCGATTCTTTTGTTCTGAGGGCAGGTACAAGAAAGTTGAAATTATTATGACTAACGCTTTAGGTCTAACCAGTCAATTCTTGGCAACTTAAAATTTCATGCAATTATCAAAATGGAAGTACTTACTCTTAAACCACGCTTCAGCAGAAATCTGGCAAGGGCACTATCATGGTATGGTTCAAATTTCACAGCCTAAAGGAAGAACATATTGGCATTTGTAGGACTGTACTCTATGTTGTTGAATTAGGGAAAAGGAAATGGAGAACTGGTACTCTGCTTTAGTGGGTCTTCATGGCTAGAAAGATGAAAATCTTAACAGTCACTTAAGTTTAATCCTCTCTTTTAGAAGACACTTAGGACCAGACTGAACCACTTGCTTAAGATCATAGAGCAGCCGATGACATAAGCGGGATTAGAGGCTGAAACTCTTGACTCACAGTCGTGTGCTGTTGGTAAATTCAAAGGTGAAGAGGTGAGGGAATTTGCTCTAATTAGGTCTTACTGGTTTTGCTGGAAGGGTAGAGAGGAAAGATGGAGACACTGTAACAAATCTATAAAGTGGAAGGTAAGAGAGGATGTGAGAAGGAAAACGGACAGCGGAGATATAGTACAATACACGTAAGGAGAAAAATATTCATTAGATGGCAAGATCCTAAAAGCCCTATAACTTCCCTTTTTGGCATATCACTGGCAAGTTACTGTACTGTCTCATAGGTTCTTAACTACAAGTAAACAGTGGGTCTAGGTCAATCCACACAGAGCAATCACTATCCCCTGCCACAATTTGGTGTGTACAGAGCTTCCCATCCAAAAGTCCCTGATTTTATGTTTTCTTAAGTATAATTTGATCTTCATTTTTAGTGTTTAGTAATTTTCATATCACTGGGCTGATGTTAGAGAATATTGACTTGGTACAGCTCCATTATTGAACAGGAAAAACCAATAAAATTGGTAAAAACACAATTAAATATTTTGAGTGCATGGGTGTTTCATTGTTCTCTGTGCTTTTCTGAAGTTTGAAATAGTTCATAATTTCAAAAGCAGCAAGGCAAACAAACATTGTTCTGATTATTATAAAAGCATGTATAGAGGATAGATGTCATATGTATACATGAAGAGAGACTTAATATTAAATATCTCTGAGTATGCCCTTTATGAATAGAAATGGCATATCCTTTTTCTTGAGGAATGGAAGAAATTCCCATTCTAGTTTATATTTTAGGAACGGGGGCTTCTTGGAAGGATTTACAATTCCTCCTCTGGTGTTCCAGTTTGGAAATGATCAATAGTGACTTCATCATGTTTCAATTATACAAGTGTTTACAAAAATGCTTTTCAAAGGTATTGTCAAATAGGTGCCACTGTAGCTGCATCAAAGGGCTTAATTCTGAGAATGTGGTCATTTAGCCACCAGTACTCATTTTTGAAATGTTTTAAGTTTCTAACCCAGATGTGAGTCTTTCTGACCTTCTTCAGGTTTCACTTCTGTAAAGACAGTACAGATCTCAACTAGGAGACCATTTTAATCAGAAATGAGTCATTTAGCCATAGCTGAAAATGTCTCAAGTAGTTTTACAAATGACTACTCTTCTTCAGATTTAAGACCACAAATTCAATGTTAATATTATTTATTGACCTTTTTCATTTAACACATTTCTAAAAAGAACATTATTCATTTTCCAGCTCTTTAAAGTTTACTTGTGAAAACTAATTCATGGTAGCCCTGGGATTTGCAATAGAGCTCATCCAAGTTTATGTTGTTTTTATTAAGGATAGTTAGAAAACTGAAAATTCTTTAATTATTCTAAAATTGTTTAGTGTTATACAAATATCTAAACTAGTGAAACAAACTACTGAATATATTTAATGGATGAAAACAAAGCCAAATGTAATGTTTCAAGTATCTGACTAACAGGAAGGTGAAGATTCAGAGTTAAAGTTGAGGCTATCCAAAATGCTTATCAGAAAACTCCAGAACTTCCTATAAATAATGGATAGTGATTAGACAGTTTAGTGTGTAAAATTTAGCCTGGTTAACTCTAAAGATCTCAGGTTAAACATCACTTACTCAGAACTCTCCCTGGGTCCCTTAATCAAAATTATGTGTCCTTTGGATCCCTGGACTGTTTTCTCATAATATGGTATAGCTTACCCTGAAGTATTTGTCACAATTTGGTATTAAACATCTGTTTGTGTGTGTACTCATTTAATGCCAGTCTTCTCAGTACGTGTTGTTGAACTAATGAATAAATAGGTCTGTGCTCTAAAATAGCATTTCTATTCAAATTCATTTACTTCCTTTTCCTTGTCAAGCAGTACAATATAATTTGAGAACTGCTAAAGTGAGCAGGAGAACTGTTTCCCCTTCTTTCTTTAAATCCTTAACTAAGCCTTAGAAAAATCACTTGTCCTCTCAGGACCCCAAGGAATGTCATGAGAAGCAGAGTAGAAATACATACAGTCCTATACCTGTCTGCAGAGAGGAACTTTCAAGATTCTACCCAGATATGAGATGTTATTCTGTGAACTGTAATAAACATAGAGTAAGACCTTTTCTCTCTAGCCCCAGAATCCTGACACCAGACTGATAAAGGATATGGTGGTGGGTTTGTGAAAGGTTTGGGGCAGTGAAAAGAGCAGGATCTGGAGGCAGACCTCCTGGGTTTGAATTCTGGTCTGCCTCATTCAGAGTATGTGATCTGGGGCACCTTACTTAGCCTCTTTGTAGCTCAGTTTCCTCATGTACAATGTACAAATATTAATTTGACTTCCATCGTAGTTATTGGAAGAGTTAAATGAGATAACATTGAAAGCGTGTCAGTCACTTGGAGTCACAAGGAAGCATTCAGTAAGTGGAATCTATCATTAAAATAATAAATGAGAACAAAGTATTCCCACAGGGCCAATTCTCCTAAAAACGTGAAGTACTACTGTCTTCAAAACACTTGTCAGCAAACCCTCCAAGACAGTAAAAATGTGCATGGAACAGTTTACTACTTTTTGAGGCCATTTCATCAGATCTACTTTGGCCGATGATGAAGCGCTGAACAAAGGGCATTTGATGACAACTGAATGGGGTGCTTGTGCACATGCAAATAAATTCCTTTTGAGAAGGCTTCCATTGATAACAACACCAACACCCCCTACCTGGACCAGCTGTAGAAGGTAATGAAGAACATCATCATCCTCCAGACTCTCCAGTTTCTGAACTGCAATGGCTCTTACGTTTTCATCTGAGAAATTGCAGTCCAGGAGTTGCATTGTTAAGCCAACATCCAAAGCACTTTGATCCCAGACTTCCCTTCTGGCCAACAATTGGTATGTTTTGGCCACAATTTCTTGCTGTCCCCATTTCACTGAGCTAAATAGCTTAGGATATGCTTTTGGGTGCTTAAGACTCTCATATCTAAAGTGCCAGAGCAATTCTTTGTCCTCTGCTGTGAGAGGGTTAAGTGGATCAGTGGCTATGATTGCCTCCAATTGCTTGCGAAGCTGGTTGGGCATTTCTGCTCGAACCCGGTCGCCTTCCGGGTCAGGGGTGGGCTGATGCTTAGGCAGGGCTATTGGGTAGCAGTAATTATCCAGAAGAATGGAGATGGACATTGAGTTTTCCTTGTCTGGGTTGGTTGCAGATGTGAGTTTGTCAGCATTGAAGCTTCCTTGGTCTTCTCCCTTCCCGGATATCTGCCACATGTGGAGGACGTATTCTCCACGGCGCAGGAGGAACCGGTGGTCTATTAGCAGCAGGTTCACATAATAGAGAAGCTGAGCTTTGCCCCTGGACTCAGAACTAGGGGACTCCGCAGGGGCCTTGCTGGACAGTGCTGGAGCTTTACCGCAGTAGATCTGGAGGTTCAGTAGAGCCCCTTTGGGCAAGTCTTTGATTTTGATACTGAACTCAAGCCACACATTCCAGAGCACCTCCTCTGTGAAGGGTTTGGGGCTGGTTCTCCTTTGGCAAAGGACTTGCTGTCCATGTTGGATGTTTGCCTCCACAAAAACTGTGAGGTCGGTGTTCCGCGGCAGGACCGGGATATCAATGCCTCTGATCTTCACCCTGAACTTGCGGTCACAGTCCCACAGGGACACAGTGAACACACTCTCATGGTCCTTGCCGTGGATGGTCAGCTGCTCATGGTAGCCGGTGACTCCCGTGCAGTCGTCCACCAGCGGCCACTCTTCCTTCCTCACCTCGTCTAGGGCCGGATCCGGAGGAGTGTCCAGCACCAGGTGAATCTCTTCTCCGTTCTTGAGGCAGTGCCTCACCCACTGGAAGTTTTTGATGGGCGTTTCACCCACCAGGTACTCATCGCGGCCACAGACGCGCAGCACAAAATCCCGTTCGCTTTGGCTTTCGGGGATATCCATCAGATATTTCTTCTTGGCCATCTTGGTGAAGAAGCTCTGCAGGATGGTGCCGGGGGTGTCGTCGGCCGATACCTTGATGGTCTGGCTGGTGGTGCTGCGGTGAATGACGATGAAGATGCAGTTGTTGGCAATCTTCTTCCACAGGTACTCCGGGAGGGGCTTGGACGTCACCCAGGGGTGCATGGCGTAGAGCCTGGGGTCGCGGGTGGCCACCTCCGCCATGCGCGGGGTCACCAGGCCGCGGCGCGTGAACTCCAGCTCGTCGTCGTGCACGTTACTGACGTCGGTGACGTCATAGCCAATCAGCGCGGTGAGCTGCCGCTGGAAGGCCTGGGACTCCTCAGAGGGCGCACGCCGCTGCACCAGGTGGATCTGGCCCAGGCTCCGGTGCGTGGCCTTCCAGTAGCGCAGGCAGTCCAGAGTCTGCACCACCTGGTACTTGTCGTAGATCTCGTACCACTGCCCCTTCTTCTGGTAGAGCAGGAGGAAGTGGTCCGGGCCCAGCCGGTGGTAGAAGTCCGCCGCCACGCTGGTCTCCAGCGCGCGCAGCCACACCTGGGCCTTCATCTGCTCCACGTTGCCGTGGCCCGCCACGTGCAGCAGCGCCGTTTCGGGGCTCTTGCAGTTGCGCTGGCTGGTGGGCAGCACGAACTCGATGGGGATGAGCTCCATGGAGGACAGGCTGGCCGCAGCGCTGCGCGGCTTCATCCTCCGGCGCCTGCGGCGGTTGTCCTCTCTCAGCACCACAGGCTGTTCATAGTTCTCCAGCTCCATGCCCTATGCGACCTGGGAGCGGAGGGACACAGGGATTTGTCACAAGAAAGGCATTTTCCCTTTAAGTTTTTTTGGTGAGATAAAGGGAAGAGGAGGTATAAGCGGCAGACGTGTGCACAGGGACCCAGAGAGACCAAGGATTTTAAGCTGGATGCACTACAGCCTTTCAAAGCGTAGGCTTTGGAGTCGGGTGGTGAGTCTTGGCCCCGCCAATTACATTCTGGGTCACTTTGGACTGTTTAATATCTGAGCCTGTTTCTAATCTCTCAAACGAGTTAGTAATGCCTCAGAGGGTGGAGGTGAGAGTTAAATAAAGTAATACTTGTTCAATATGGGTGACAGGTATATGGAGGCTTATTGATTATTCTACTTTTGTATACTTTGACAGTTTTAAAGAGGTGAGTAAAACACTCATCCAGCACAGCGTGTGACACGTTATAATGGCTCAGAATGGAAATTGTTCTTAAACATACTGAAACGTATAGATGACTAAAATAGTACAGTTAAGGATCAAGTCCAAGTTTACAAGGTGCAACATGAGATGCCAGAAAACCTCACTTTGAAAACAGGCCCTTAACTTACTTCCTCTTTGTTCAGTCTCACACTTCTTGGAACCCAGACACTTCACCCAACTTTGCTTCACGTTCCCTGTTCTCAAACTGCCTGGGCCCAGGATCTACTCCCTAGTCAATTTCCTGTCTCTTGGATTAATTTTTTTTTTCTAATTAGGAAAACAAGTCATTTCATTCATAAAGCTAAAAAATGTTGGAATTGGTAAAGTTACAGTCAAAACCGTTTGCAGATATGTAAAATTTTGAATCATGGAATTTGTCAGTATTCTGGCTGTCGTTGCTATATTATGGCAGTATCTTAGAAGAGTCACCCAAGACTGTACTCTCCTAATAGGAACATTTAGGTAATTTTAACTTTGTACCAATTAATTTGATCTGTCTCTACTTAATAGTGGGGAAGCCACAGGATGGAAGGCAGGATTTCTGGAATCCAGTGACCTTCTGTTTAGATCCCCAATCAATTATATAACTTTTATTTTGCTCTAGTATTTTCATTTTTATAACACGTATTCACAAATTTATTCTCATTAACCTGCTCTTTCCATAAAATTCAATAAGTACCTACGCTTCACAAAGCAATTAAGCATAAATGTGACATAGTGCAATATGAAATCCTTCAAATAATGATTGAAATTGGAAAGGCATTAACACTGAAAGATGAATAGTTAGGTATTTTGCTTTTAATATTTAGTGTTACTACATTGTAATGCATTATATTCTAAACAGGAATCAACTATTGAAACAAAAAATGTTTCAGAAAATATCATTTGCTCTTTTAAATAACTAATGTTAGACTCACAACTACATTATTTCTTTAAGAAATAGTGGAGCATTTGATGTATACCAAAAAAGAGAGCTTGATTAAAAGATAAAAAAGACAAATTTCATTTGATCCAAATTTATGTTCAAATCTTGGCTTAACTTTTAAAACCAATATTCCCTCTCTTAAAATATGAACTTATATTTAGTACGTGAAACCAACTGTCCCAAAGAACTGTCTCTTGTGGCTTAAAGCATTCATTTTGGTCTTTTGCTGCATTATAGAATAACTAACAAAGAAGAGAACTGTAAGATACATTGATATTGACACTAACTTGAAATAAAACATGTCCAAATTTAAGCAGCATATAAATACACAGCAATAACTTCTGCCTCGGTGATACCAAACTATCTTATAAGATGCAGAGGAAAACAGGCTGACTAATACTCACTGGTTTCCTTCATGGTTGAGCTATGAAGCTTTCTCCTTTTATGAGAAGATGTTGGAAACACTGTAAGTACAGTAATCTTTAAGCATGCACTTGTAGGAATATGAAGCCTGGCTGCCGTGCCTTCCCTTTTCCTCCCCAGACAAAAACAAAGATCTGATGCACCTGCAAAACTATTGCAGGAACCTAGTGGATATCCACAATACAGGTTGGACTAGACAATGAAACACAGACATTCAGTGGTAGTATCATTTCAAGAACCGACAACAGTTCCAGATAAAAATAATCTAGCCCAGAAGGAAGTGCCACTATTCCGAGTCAGACCCAACAAAGAGCAAAAAATAGAAGGAAGCAATACCTGATAAAGCAGCGGAGGTGATGATGCTGAAGGATCATTTGTTTAATTTTTGAAAACAAAACAAATTCAAACCTACCCAGTGTGCCTCTAAACTCTTCCGCTTTTCTGAGGCTCCCTTCATATCCAGATGCAGAGGAAGTGTTGCAGTTACCAGGAAGGAAGTTTTAACCAAGTTGATTATACGTGTGATTGCTCATTTTAAAAGTGTCAGAAATGCATTTCCTGTTTTAGCATAGAGAGGGCAAGAGTATGAGACTGAGCAGTGTTTACCATGGGTTTTTTTCTTTTTCTTTTTTTTTTTAACTCTTTGAACTAATTTTTCAAAAGTTGTGATACTCAGACAAAATGACATAAATCCAAACCAAAAATATCCATTATGAGACATAAACATATGATCTATCTTTGTAGCTAGTTCTAAGTAGAAGAAAAGACCCGAGAGCCACAGTATTAGATATACTATTAGGAAGACTTTTACCAGTCAAATTAAACTCATTCCCTTCCTGGGAGTTCAAATGAATCCTTGTTCGTACACTAACTGAGGGGTGGGGGAAGAGAAACCTAGTCATCTTGAGGACTAAGTTATCAAGCTGAATATTTTTAAAGGCACGGTCTGGGAGCTCACTTCCTTAGCTTGGTGAGAGCTTTCACTATTTTTTCAGAGCGTTTGGGGCCTAAAATATCACTGGCTCAGACTGAAAGCACTGCAGCATGTGCATGTGTATGTATATAAATGTGACATACTGCAGTAAGTAACCCTTCAAATAATGGTTGAAATGCTAAAGGTATTAAAATTGAAAGATGAATAATAAGGTATTTTGATTTTAATGCTTAGTACCACTACATTGTGATACATTATATTCCAAACAAGGATCAACTATTGAAACAAAAATTAATGCTTCAGAAAATGTCACGTGTTGAGGATGGAGCCTTACTGTCAACAATGATTGATCAATTGACTGCAGACAACATATCTGGTATCAAGGGGGAAATATTTAGTGTCATGGGAAAATATCTGATATCCTGGGGAAATATTTGGTATCATGGGGAAATTGGGGAACTGAACACTGTTATAGCATCAGGCAGATTCCATCCTGGGAGATGGCTCCTGATTCCTATGGGAGTAGAGAATGAATAAAAAAGCCATCCTAAATCATTTTTAGGGTAGCTTTGTATCTTCCAGGTGACCTCAGTTCTTTGCAGAACCTCCAAGCATGCTGAACCAGTGCCCCCTCCCCTCCATCTCAAGAGTTTCCTATACTACAGTTTGTCCTGCAACCTGGGTGTTCAAGGACTCCAGATGAGCTTCAAGGGTAGCAGATAGGATGGAGATGGCCTCACAAGTCTCTTGGAGGTATATAACTAAGAGTTCCTCTGAATTGCTCTGATATCAAGGTAAATGATTGATTTGACTTACTTCCTTTTACATATGCCCCTTGGATTTTAACTTTTAAATAGCACTCTAATAGTTGACATTAGCAGGCAAATTATTTAATTCAAAGGCTGCCTCTCAAATATTAAGAGGGGGCTTACCAGCTTCCCAAAGTATATTCCTATATAGGAATACTCCTTTAGGAGGCAGCAGCTTTAGAAGTGTCAATGTTGGCCTTCTTGGTTGGTTCAGAGGGAAGATCAACACACTGTAGCCACCAAGTCATGATGTGAGAGCTTGTCAAGCTGTGTTTTACGAGAGTGTGTGGGAGGGTTTATGGGGGTGGGTGGAGTGGGAGGAGGTTTGAGGGTAGCAGGGCGGACTTCAGAGAGACCATGAGCTTGGCCAGCTTTGTCCCCAGACCATTCAACAGATCCCTTCCCTGTCCTGGTTCAGTCACTTCCAGGGGGCCAAGTCCCAATCTGGCACTGGACACACACACACACGCACACGCACACACAGACACACGCGCGTGCACACGCACACACACACACGCACACACACGCACAATTATTCCAGAAATGATAGACTCAGCCTCTTGGCCCTTCCTGATTCTGAAGGAACAGTTCAGCTAAGTTTGATTATGCAAAGGATTTTCTGTTGTATGACAAACTTGCAAATACGTCAGGTTTATTGGTAGTTTGAGATTAAAAGTACCCTGCTCTTCCCCAAATCTTAATATAGCTGCTAAAATTTGACTATCTGTAGTAAATGTTCCCAGGGAGAAGTAATGGCAAAGATTTCCTTCCTCTGTGGATACTTCCTTCAGGCAGAGGCATCCTTTACGAGTAAGAATATTTCATATCTCCATCTCCAGAATATTTAGAAGACCCTCAGTCCTCATTAATATCCTATTTTAATAATATATTTATTATTTTTCCCTTCTGTGAATCTGTAGACATACAATGCATTTTGGTTGGGGAAAAAAACACAATCAAAGGCTCTCACCTTCCATATCACATCAATTATCACAGCAGTGACAAGATAGAACAGTTTAGAAAATAAGAACACAGTAGGAAGTATTGATAGACATGAGAAGTGAATTATTTGTTATGAGGAAAGCTCTTTGCAGTGGCCTTCAGAGAGATTATTTATGATCTACTTGGAGAGACAAAACATGCAGAGGAAAGAATAACATGTGCAATGTGTTAGCATATTCAGTCCAAGTGGTTTAACTGTATGATGTAACTTTCATTATGTAAGTTTATTGGAGGAGTTCACTTTGGGTGGGATTTAAAAATTTTTGTTTTAAATATGTAGGGGAAGGTCTGGATTTCAAGGCAAGAGGAATCACAGGGGCAGGTCCTCAAGCCAGAAGGCAAGTGGGGAACAGTGAACAGGTCAGTTCACTGAAATGGAGAGTTTGTGAAAGAGCAGTACGAGAGATGGGGAGAGACATGACAAGACAAGTGTGTGTTTCCCACATGAATTTCACGTCTTGGCACGTGTAAATAGTAGTGGTATGTGTATGCACACTGGGGTGACCAGAGAAGGCCCCGCAAAGAGTGAGACAACGGCTGCATCCCCAAAGCCCTCACCCCTTTGGGCATGCTGGCTGGGAAACTCTGTTATTGGTTATTTACTGTTGGAGTAGCTATGTCACTCAGACTTGAGGGAATCTTTCATATTGAAAAAACATGATCATCCATCTTTTCATATGTATATTTTTAGCTCAGCTTCATTGTGATAAAAATGCAAAAAGGCATTTTAATCTAATGTAACAGTTTAGTTCACCTTCATACCTTGCTTTGTTGTCTGGGTACAAAGGCAAACCTTTATGAAGCTGTGCCTGATATTTTTTGGTCTGTATTTGGTAAGATTTAGGAGAAACATCCTGGTATTGTAGAAACACACACATTCATGAGACCTAGGCTTATTCCTTCACATTCTTTAGGCCTCATATATGCCAATTCATTTCTTTTGGCTTCCTAATCTACCAAAGGATAGCAACCACCCTACGTGTTTCATAGGAAGTTGTTATAAATCTTCAATTTTCAATGGAACAAAAACTTACCTTACAGTAGTATGTAAGATATTATGTTAGATGGCTCTAGAAGGTACACAATTCCAGGTATCACACACCAACACGACACACAGAGTAAGAAGAGTCCATGTCATCTTGTGTGTTTCTTTTTCAGAGAGAGGAAGACTTTCCCAAAGGTCTTCTGGTTTCCCTTATGTCTCTGGCCAGAATTGCGGCAAGTGCCCATCGATACCTCAGCCAATCAGTAGGAAAGGGGATAGAATTATGTGAATGGTTTAAACTAATCAAGATTTGCCCCTTGAGTTCCAGGCTGGCTAGAGAGTGTGGATACCAGAACCAAATGTCAGGGCTCTGACTGTAAGGACAAATGGACTTAGGGAGCATTGTAGGAGACTCTACCACAGCCTTGATGCCATTAGGAATGTAGGCTATTATTACGCCGTGTGGGTGGAGGGGAGCCACTTCAGGTTCTGAGCAAAGAAGCTGTGGGAAATCAGTCACAGTCAACACAACTCCGTGGACCTACAGCCAGATCTAGGTCCCTGTGGGACCTTCCACTTCGTTCTCCATTCTTAGTATCAGAAACTGACCATTGAGCACATTTTTCTGTTTCCTTGTTTAGTTAAACTTTGCCAATATGTAGTAATAAGGACTTCACAAATTTCTGGAAAAGATTTCTATAAATTAGTTGTTAAAAATCCAAATTCCTTTGCATGATACTTTATTTTTATTAAATTTTATTTTTTTATTTTTCAGACAGAGTCTAGCTCTGTCACCCAGGCTGGAGTGCAGTGGTATGATTTTGACTCATTGCAACCTCCACCTGCCGGGTTCGAGTGATTCGCCTGCCTCAGCCTTCCTAGTAGCTGGGATTATAGGCATGCACCACCATGCCTGACTAATTTTTCTATTTTTAGTAGAGATGGGGTTTCACCATATTGGCCAGGCTGTCTTGAACTTCTGACCTCAAGTGATCTACCAGCCACAGCCTCCCAAAGTGCTGGGATTACAGGTGTGAGCCACCGTGCCTGGCCTGCATAATACTTCAGACCTTTTATAATTTATCCCTTATGAACTATCCTTAACTCTCTCTTCCAGATTCTCCTCTTCTAAATCCCTTTCATGATTGAATTCCACCAATTTCTGCTCTCATACCTTCTGTGCTCCTCCACACCTCTGTGTCTCTGTGTCCTATCCCTATATTCTATCTCCTCCCCTCATTGTCTCTCCTCTCCCTTCCCCTTCTCTCACCCCCTCAGCTGTTTGACCAGCTCCTGCTTCATTGGTACTCAGAGTGAGTAACCTCCTCTAAGGGGGCTTTCTGGTCAGCAAAGCATATGGTTAGGGAAGCTTTCTCCCAATAGTAACCACTACGATAATAATATCTCTACCAACAAGCACAAACTCTTTTTTTAGGGAAGGATCTCACTCTGTCACCCAGGCTGGAGTGCAATAGTGCAATCTCAGCTCACTGCAGCCTTGACCTCCCGGCGCAAGTGATCCTCCTATCTCAGCCTCCTTAGTGGTTGGAACTACAGGTGTGAGCTACCACCTGATTTTTTGTATATTTAGTAGAGATGGGGTATTGCCATGTTGCCTGGGCTGGTCTGGAACACCTGGGCTCAAGTGATCTGCCTGCCTTGGCCTCCCAAAGTGTTGAGATTACAGGCATGAACCACGTGCCTGGCTCATAAACTCTTTCTATGAATCTTACATTGATCTAAGAACTTTAGTACATTCATTTATTTGATCCTCACATCCTTCTAAGGAGAGGGGCACTACGTATTATCCCTACTTACAGGTGCTAAAAGAAGAAGGTAAGTGGCTTGCCCTAGGTCCCACAGCTGGTAAGTGGCAGACATCATGGCACTTCTCCCTGGGAGAGGATAGCTGGTGACTTCGCTGCCTCCTCTACCAGACTAGAGTTCCCCAGAGCTTAATACAATGCTTGGCACGTGCAAAGCTAGGGCCTTGATAAATTTTGGTGGGGTGATTAGTTTGTATAGAGTTTCTCTTTTTGGAAGCCAGTAGACTCCTTTGTATTTACAGGAAGCAATGGGAGTACTGAGTGATATTTCCAAAGTCTCCTAGACTAACTGAAACCCAGACAGCCTCTCCCTTCTATTTAACCACCTAAACTAAAACTCTCCAATCTGCCTCTTCTTCAAATCTTGCAGTGTGAAACTTGGGAGGAAAATGGTCTGTATGGTGTGGAACTTAGGAGGGAACCTAGTTTGACTAACATTATAAGGAATCACAGTGCTTTAGAAACATCTCCTTTATAGCTCTTATTTGGTCCAACTTAGTAGTTTTCTTTGTTGTTCTCATTCTAATATTGATGGAAATAAAAGACCAAAGACTGCCAGTACCATGTCCTGTAAGCAAGAAATCCTCCCATAGAATGGACATCCAGACCCGTCCCTGAGTCCCTGCCTTCAGAACTACCTACATGCTGCTAAGGAATTTTATCTACCTACCTATGCACCTATTTAATCACCTACCTACCTGTCTCATCCACCTCTTTCACACATGCCATGATCCTGACAAAGACAAAGCTGACTGCAATAAGGGAGTAGTTTCTGAACCAAATCTGTTTTCTTCCTCATAGGATTTTTCTTGTTCAAGAGCATAGCTGAGGGTCCTAGGGGAGAGGAAGACTGAGTAGACTAGCTTGGATGGAGTCTGCTCTCAAATCCCTGGTCCTGAGGCTGGAAGTGAGATTATAATAGGAGCTGCTTCTCAGGCCTTCTTAGGGAACATTGTTCCTTCCAAAGCCCTGGGTTCTCAGCTTTGAGTCTGGCAGGAGTCACATCCAGCTGGAAGGAAGCCAAGAGGGTGCCCCACCTCTCCAGGTTCAGAAAAAGGGCACAGGAACGCAGCAGGCTGGGGGTGGGAAGCGGGTGGTGGGGCTGGCCAGGAGCCAAGTGCTTTCCTGTCCCTCAGGAGGGCGAGCCAGGCCACTGTGAGGCCACGGCCCCGCACCTCCTCCTTCTTATTTTCAAGCAAAAATCAACTTTATTCCAGTGGCCTCTGCACTGATTTCTTCTGCAATGGGTAGATGAGGACCTTGCGGGCCATGGCATCCGCCCCTGCAGGAACCTGGGGCAGGACAGGGAGGGATCTCTACCTGCCTTGCTCTATACCTAGGAGGAATCCTCTTTGCCTCCAAAGCTTGGCCTGCATTTTCTGGAATTACCCATTGTGTGTGATTGTTGAATCATGTGAGAATTATTGTAGATCGGGAAATGCCCTGCAGGGCGTGTCTCAGTGAGGGCTCGAGTTCCCTGGGGTGTGCCCCACTCCTGCCATAGCGTTTCTCATTTTCTTTTCAAATAGATGCCTGAGCAGTCTGCATTCCTCAAGCCTTTTTCGTTCTCTCCCTCTGCCCTCTTGCCTCCTTTTCATTTAAAATATGTACAACCTAAAGGGGAGGAGCTTCTGGATTGCTGGTAGTTTCTTAATGGGGTGCCGGCCTAGCTTATGATCAGTTTGTGGAAGTTCATGAAGCTTGGCACTACAAAGCTAGTGCATTTGATGATCACTTTTCTGTATGTAAACATCAAAAAATAGGTTTACCTAAAGTTATTTTTAATCACAAAGCCTAAGATTTAAGCTACTTCCCATACCTGTTTTTTTTTTTTTTTTTTGAGACAGGGTCTCACTGTCTCAAAAGGCTGGAGTGCAGTGATACAAACAGGACTCACTACAGCCTCCAGCTCCCTGGCTCAAGCAGTTCTCCCACCTCAGCCTCCCAAGTACCTGAGACTAGAGGTGGTGCACCACCATGCAAGGCTAATTTTAAAATTTGTCATAGGGATGGGGTCTTGCTATGTTGCCCAAGCTGGTCTCGAACTGCTGGCCTCAAGTGATCCTCTAGCCTTGGACTCCCAAAGTGGTGGGATTATAGGCATAAGCCACCACTCCTGGCCATACTTTC
The DNA here is from genome assembly GCF_030222135.1 of Aotus nancymaae. NCBI lineage: Eukaryota > Metazoa > Chordata > Mammalia > Primates > Aotidae > Aotus > Aotus nancymaae. The sequence continues at coordinate 51,394,501 of NW_026988413.1, forward strand.
TTAAACAATTAAGAGTGTTCTCCGCCCACCCCACCCCGCTTTTCCTGCTACATTCTTGCAGACTCCTTTCCATGTGAACCTTGCTGTTTCAAGTGGAGTCCAGTTCGGAATTGTTGGGTCTGCCTCTAACAAGCTCTGCCCTTGGCACAGTGGCTCCATGTTTATATTAGCTGGGGGCCGTGGGTAATTCAGAATTATTTTGAGGGAAAGGGGTCTCCCTTTCAAGCTGACATTGTGGAATTCCATTCAATTATTCATTGACTTACGCAATAAATGAGTGCAATGAGTGCATTGTGTTCATGCATTCATTTAGCATTCGTTATTGAGTATCTTATGTAATGGCACATGGAGTTTCTGTGTGTAAGGAACCTGAAACCTAGCAGGGCAGAGAAGATGTATGCACATGTCATCATACATGGCATGTAAGATGTGTCCTCAGGGCTATACAGGGAAAGGGCTGCAGGAGTCACAGCAGGATGCTGCCTTTTCCAGCTGAGGCAGAAAGGCTGCAGTAGGCCACAGTAGGAGTGACAAGGAGAACAGCACAATTCAGCTAGGCAGAGGTGAGGAGAAAGAGCATTCCAGAGAGGGAATAGTGTAAGGCAGCCACAGTTCAGAAGAGTGAAATTCATTCACTTAAGTAGCCTTGAATGGGAGAGAGGCTCAGAGAGGGTGGGCTGTGGTCAAGTCATGGTGTTCCTGAGAAGGCCATGGCAAGAAACGTGGCCTTCATTTGTAGACATTGGTAAGTAATTACCAAGAACCAAATTGAACTGAGTGGAAGTGGGAGTAAGCGAAGGAATGCAGTACATCTCTAAAGACCCTCTGCTTTCTTTTTAAAATAACGGCTTTATTCAAGTATACTTAACATTCCACCCCCACCGCCGCCAGTTTTAATCTTTCGCATAGTTCTCTGAGACAAATGCAATAGTTACATTCACTGGGCTATGCCAACTGTGATGATCGATATAACAAAATCTGAGGCATATTTCTTTCTCACCGTGTAGTCCCATGCAGGTTGGGTGGAGATGAGCTGTTCGAAACATTCATTCTGGACCTGCCTTCTTCTAGTTAGTGGTTCTGCTTTTCCCTTGGTCCTTGAGTCCTCCATTCAGTCTGAGAATGGCTCCCATTTTTGTGCCCATTTTCCATTGGCCTGACTCTGTCACCATGACCTGTCTAGCCGTGGGATTGGCTGGAAAATACAGCCTATCTGTGTGCCCAAAGAAAAAAGAAAATAGGTTTGGTAAACCCATAGCATTATGTTTGCCCAAACATACTATACATAATATAACTTTATGAATATGATAAAATTTAAGTACTATCCTATATCTAATTTCGTGTGTTATGAATTACTTCTATCATGAGACACTTAGAATTATAGCCTTCCAGCCTTAGACAGTCATTGATGTTATGATTATATCTTGTCTCTATGTTGAGTGGTAGTGATAAGTAAAGGCTTTTACAAAACTGGAAACTGGCAGTCCTACCCTGTCGCCTTTTCCAAACTGTTCTACAACGATGCAATTCTTCCTTTACTTGCCAGGAAATTCTGTTCTAATCAGGCAGTGCAGTAACCCAGAGAATCCACCTAACATGAAGTGAGATTAATAGGTAGCTATGGGATTACATTGTTAGTACTTGTCATTGTCAAGGCTAACCCCAGATTTTTTTTTCTCTTTTTTGTGAGACAGAGCCTTGTTCTGTTGCCCAGGCTGGTGTGCAGTGGTGCGATGTCACCTCACTGCAACCTCCTCCTCCCAGGTTCAAACCATTCTTGGGTCTCAGACTCCCAAGTAGCTGGGACTACAGGCGCCTGCTACCATGCCTGGCTAATTTTTGTATTTTTAGTAGAGACAAGGTTTCACCATGTTAGCCAAGCTGGTCTCGAACTCTGGACCTCGACTGATCCGCCGCCTCAACCTCCCAAAGTGCTGGCATTTCAGCCATGAGCCACTGCTACCAGCCCCCAGAAACTTTTTAAATTCACACTTTTGAAATGTTTTGCCAATTTATTCTATGCCATCACTATTAAAGTTTATCATAATAGAAGTTTATTTTCGTGAATGTTAAAAACGAAACTATTTTTGTAGTAGGTTTATATGTACTGTCAGCAGGGAGGGAGACTGGTGGAAAATATGCATGATGTAGTCATTTGGAGACTGGGATGATAGGGGCTCTGCCCTCTTCAACATGTAGCTTTCAAGGAAGCCTCAGACATCAGTACCCAGCCAGAAGATGAGAGTGGAGGATGGTGCAGGAGGTTTAGGGCTGGGTCTGGCAGTGGTAAATGCCACTTCCATCAACATTTCATTGCCTATTGTGAGGATGGGGGTCAGAGAAATATAGCTCCTGTTGCAGCTCAGCAATGACTCTACCCTATGGTGGGGGTGGGGATAGGGTGGAGACAGAGAGCTTTGGTCTTTGGTGAATAACTACTCATCTCTGCCACAGCCTGGCTACCAACTTCTCTTTTTTTAAAAAACTTACATGTAGTACCCTGACTCTGCCCAAATTAGATGTACTAGACATACTGCTTTTAAGAAAAAGAAAGGAAACTTTTCTTTAATATGATAGTTATAAAAGAATTCAATGTTTGTTGGTGGTGGCATGATAATATTAATTCATTGGATTGATAATATGAGTCCCACTCAGGGGGGCAGTGTGGATTATTACAGAGGAAATGAAAAGCAAAGGCAAGTGTGGTAGTCAGTTGGGCCTGTCATGGGCACTCCAGTTCTCTTCCTACAAGAGGGCAGGAGGTGAGACTATATTCTCCCACCTCTTTGAACTTAGGGGTGATGATGTGATTTACTTTGACCAATAAAACATGAGCAGAAATTTGTCACAATTTGCCATGTTTCCTTCCCTCCGTTGTGGAGACCTTGGAAGTCCTTGTGATGGAACCGTGTTTACCTGGCTCCTGAGAGACTGGGGTCAGAAGAACCCCCAGCTGACCTATGTTTGACATGTTTTTGGGCAAGAAATACACATTTGGTGGGTCAAGCTGTTGAAATCTTGGGGTTGTTTGTGACCATCAATCCAATTAGTATGTTCTGATTGATATAAAAGATTATTCTTGAAAAAATAGGCTGACATACTATTTTGGATCAGATTTTTATAAGGTTAAATTTCACTTGATAGGATTCGAAATGTAAGAATTTCTTGGGGGTGGAAATTTAGTTGAAATCAACTTTAAGTGATATAAAAATTATATTTATTCATTAAATGTGATACTTAATTTAAAAATGCTTCAATAGTGTAGTATTATAAACTCCTTTATTATAAAAACACTATAGAGACAACTAATAATTTATGTAATGTTTAAGGTACATAATTATAGAAAAATATTAGCAAATTTCTTTTATCAGCAGCTTTTAAATGAGATATAATTTTCAGGGCTTTAGATTTTTTTTTAAGTAAAAGTAAATTATATTTAAATCTTTTTATCTTTCTGTATGAAACTGCTTCTCATTTCCCACAGGGATTTTGTGTGGCTTTTCTTAGAACCTCCTCCTTCTTAATGGTATTGAAATAACTGGAATTAATACCAGATGATCCTATTTCTCCTTTTGTCTCCTCAGTTCTGTTTTGAAAATTCTGTGATTACCGTATTTAAATTGCAGTATCAGTATGTTTGCTAACAGTGTTAAGATTCACTGTGGATACCTTATATTCTTTGCCCCCATATGCCTCAAAATGAATAGAGATGATGACAGTACTACATTGTGTGTATACACCTTAATGTGAGATCATGGGTTATGAGTCTACTTCACAGTATAGCATGAAGTTCAAAGCTTGGTAGGAAACAGGGTGGGGTATGCTAATGGCTCATAAATGCCAGTTTATGTCCTGGCTACATCAAAACCCTTTGGGAAACTTGTTAAAAACACAGGTTCCTAGGTTTCCCTCCAATTTCCATGAATCAAACATCCTGAGAAAGGACTTGGGGATCTGTATTCTTAAAGATCTCTCCAGGTAATTCTGGTAGGCAGATGGGTCTGTCTCAGCAAAGGGCATAGAGGACCATCCAGAGGACAGCACATGAAGCACAGTGCCCTCCCTGTCCTCCATCTGCCATGAGGATATGTGCATTTGACTCTGTATCTGGAAGCCACCTTGAGATGGTAGTTGGGATGATACCCTGTGAAAAGAGAGAAAAGGCTCTGATAGGGAGTTTGACCTGTTTGTTTTTGTTTTGAGACAGGGTCTCGCTCTGTCACCCAGGCTGGAGTGCAGTGGTGAGATCTTAACTCACTGTAACCTCTGCCTCCCAGGTTCAAGCTATTCTTGTGCCTCAGCTTCCCCAGTAGCTGGGATTACAGGAGTGTGCCACCATGCCTGGCTCATTTATTATTATTATTATTATTATTTTTGGTATTTTTAGTAGATGCAGGGTTTCTCTGTGTTGGCCAGGTTGGTCTTGAACTCCTGGCCTCAAGTGATCTGCCCACATTGGCCTCCCAAAGTGTTATTGGGATTGCAGGCATGAGCCACCACACCCAGCTGGGAGTTTGAACTTTGACTTAGCTAAATGTTTACCCTAAAGAGACCATTTCAAAATTGGTAACACTGAGATACTTTTAAATGGCAAGTTAAATTTTTTCCTGTTGGTGGAATGAAGGCCTTAGAAGAAGATGAGATCAGGTATAGAAAATAGATATGTTGGCCGAACTTGGTGGCTCACACCTCTAATCCCAGCACTTTGGGAGGCCAAGGCAGGCAGATCACGAGGTAAGGAGATTGAGACCATCATGGTGAAAGCCCATCTCTACTAAAAATACAAACAAACAAACAAACAAACAAAAAAAAAACTGGATGTGGTGACACGTGCCTGTAATCCCAGATACTCGGGAGGCTAAGGCAGGAGAATCGCTTGAACCTGAGAGGCAGAGATTGCAGTGAGCCAAGATCACACCACTGCACTCCAGCCTGGTGACAGAGTGAGACTCTGTCTCAAAAAAAAAAAAAAGAAAAAGAAAAAAGAAAATAAACATTTTTTTTTTCTTTGCACAACAGAATTATGGTATATATAATATCCCTCTATTCTGTAAGTAACCTATTATTTCCAAAATTTATTTGTCAGGATGGTTTTTCAAGTAAAATTTATTGAAAATTCTGTGGAAACTATTGTTCCTTGGAAGGTATTTTGGAAAATGTTGCTCCAAATTATTTTGCTTCGTGTGTGTGCATGCGTGCATGAGCGCGTGTGTGTTCAAAGTAAATTTATACAATGTTGCAAAGCATTGTCATGCACAATTGGTGATTCCCCAAGTGGCAAACTCAAAGCACTATTAAATGGCTGATATGGCGGGTATGATGCCACATTGATTTGAAGATCTCAGCTCCTAAAACTGAGATAAAGGAGTGAACAAATATGGAATGGAAGGTTCAGTGCTTTAGTTTAAATTCCTTAAAAGTAGTGGATTCCAAAATTGAGAGAAGGATTTGAATGCAAGTCATTTATTTGGGAAATTATCCCAGGAAACCTGGTGAAAGAATGAGATGGTGAGACAGAGAAGGGGGAAGTCAATAAAGGATATATTGATGACCACTCTGGGCATGAGGACTCAATTCCTCTGATATCCTCTAAGAAAAGAGGTGAAGCATGCATCAGAACTGGCCTGTTGATGGAGAAGGAAGTTGATTATTTATTCTTCATTGGTTGAGGGTTGCTTCTGTGCACATTAATTCTGTGCCTATTTTGGCACTTCTGGTCTCTCCTAAGCTTGGGCTGAACTTGTTGTTGGGTAGAGAGATACAGGTGCTTAAAGTTGGAATCTGTTGGTGGGTGTGGGAACTGTTTTCTGAAGACTTCTACATGGAGAGAGGGAGAAAAGAGACTTTTATTAAGAGCATCTGCCCTACCCAGGTTAACTCTCATCTTTTAAGGTACTGCTTCTGCTCCTGTTGGCAAAAAGCTACCTCTTATATTCTGGGGTTGTGTCAGCAGCTGGAACTGCCTATTTTGACACCAACTATATGATCAGTAGTAGCATGTAATATATTTTTAAAGGATTTGCCTTAGAAACAAATTCTGGAGACATCTTTTCATCTTACTTTGCAAGAAACAAATGGTGTTTGATAAAATATGTCTCATAAGTAACTTAAAGTCTGAATATAGGATGAAATGTAGACAGGCATTTCAAGGCCAAGTCAGTGTTTGAAAGTCCTTCAGATTAGAACCCATCCTGGTGATGTGGCTTTGCTGTGTCCCCACCCAAATCTCATCTAGAATTATAGCTCCCATAATTCCCACATGTTGTAGGAAGGACCCAGTAGGACATAATTGAATCATGGGGACAGTTTCTCTCATGCTGTTCTTTTGGTGGTGAATAAGTCTTATGAGATCTGATGGTTTTATAAAGGGAAATCCCTTTCGCTTCATCCCCTCTTGTCTGCCACCATGTGAGATGTGCCTTTTGCCTTCTGCCATGTAGGAGGTGCCTTTCACATGCCACCATGATTGTGAGGCCTCCCTTGCCATGTGGAACTGTGAGTCCATTAAACCTCTTTTTCTTTATAAATTGTGCAGTCTTGGGTATGTCTTTATCAGCACCGTGAAAGTGGACTAATACAACTGGTGACCTGTGAAAATGGTCTCAGTCAAATCTAGTCCACCATGCTTAAGCAACCTGACAGGCCATCATGGTAACAAACCTGAAATTAAGTAGTTTATTTATATAAGCAAACATTTATTGAGTCCTTATGTTTGTAATAAAGAGCATACTGCGGGTGAGTTTAAAAGCAGTATTATTGAACTTTAGAGTTGCTTGGAATCATGCAGTATGCATTATGAGTCTGTTTAATGTAATGGTTAGGAACATGAACTCAGGAACCAGACTGCCTGGGTCCAAATCCTGGTTCCATTGCTTGCAAGCCTGTCTTGGACAAGTAACTTCACATTTCTGCATCTTTGTTTATTCTATATAATAGTTCCTCCTCATAAAATTCTAAGGTTTAAGTGAATGAATATATGTAAAGCTTCTAGAACAGAGTCTGACACAGGATAACCAATAAGTACATTTTAGCCATTAACTAGTTCTATCTTGGTTTACAGATGAGGGAACTCCAGCCAAAAGATGCTTGGTGACCTTCTTAAAGTCACTCTGCCTTAAACTCATAGCAGAGTTAGTTTAGATTGGAACTCATATCCTCTAATTTATTTCTTTTTTTTTTTTTAACTTGAGATGGTGTCTTGCTCTGGAATCATTGTCATTGCCAGGCTGGAGTGCAATGGTGTGATCTGGGCTGACTGCAACCTCCATCTCCCGGGTTCAGGTGATTCTCCTGTCCAGCCTTCTGAGTAACTGGGTTTACAGGTACATACCACCATGCTTAGCTAACTTTTGTATTTTTAGTAGAGATGGGGTTTCCTCATGTTGGTCAGGCTGGTCTCGAACTCCTACCTCAGGTGATCTGCCTGCCTCGGCCTCCTAAAGTACTGAGATTGCAGGCATGAGCCACTGCGCCAGACCTCATGTCTTCTAATTTCTAGAGCAATTTGTTTTCATTACAAGTTGCTGAATGATGGCACACAATCTCTACAGGTTAGATCTTTTATTACTTGAGAGACAAAGGCAATAATATTTTGAGAACAATTTAAAAAGATTATAAACATAGCATAAGGCCGGGCATGGTGACTCATACCTGTAATCCCAGTACTTTGGGAGGTTGAGGCAGGTGGATTGCTTGAGCTAAGGAGTTTGAGACTCACCTGGGCAACATGGCAAAATCCTGTCTCTGCAAAAAACACAAAAATTAACCTGCGTGGTAGCATGTGCCTGTGGTCCCAGCTATTTGGGAGGCTGAGGTAGGAGGATTGCTTGAATCCAGGTGGTTGAGGTGGCAGTGAGCCAAGGTTACGCCACTGCACTCCAGCCTAGGCAACAGGGTGAGACCCTGTCTTTAAAAATAAATACATAAAAAATAAGCATAGTATAAAGTATAACATAGAATCTATGAATGCTAAATGTAGAAGAAACTAAAAATAATGTGTGGAAATCGTCATAATGTCAAATTATTATAGAATCTTTCTGAAAGAGAAGAGCCTTGAAGTTTGTTTGGATCATGCCTTTCGCCTTTAGGAAGCAATGGATTTGACTGCGAAAGTAAAGATGGAAAGGCTTTCCTGGTATGGAAGGGGGTACAGTGGTAGGAATGTGGGGGTGAAACATTAATGCCTGAGGAGATGGGCTGGATTGTGGGGGGACTGAGGTTATAAACTCGTGGGTTGAGGTAGGATCTAGGCCCATATATGTGTTTTGTTTGGCTTACACAGAGTTTCACAAAAACTTGAGTTGGCTACTTTATCAGGAGGGTTCTTCAAAGGAACAAACCCAGTAGAATATGTATGTCTATATATGTATGTGTATGTGTGTGTGTATATGTGTGTTTATATACGTGTACAGAAAGCATACATAGATACACAGAGAATACATATATACATACATATACATGTGTGTATGTGTATTTAAAGAGAGAGAGAGACAGTGATTTTTAAGGAATTGGCTCATGTGATTGTGAAAGCTGGCAAGTTTGAAATCTGTAGGGCAAATCGACCGGCTAGAAATTCAGAGAGGATTTCTGTGTTATAGCCTTGAGTCAGAATTCTTAATTCCCTCTCTCTGGGAAACCTCAGTTTTCTGCTCTCAAGGCCCTTAGCTGATTGGATGAGGCCTCCCCACATTATTGAGGATAGTCTCCTTTGCTTAAAGTCAGCCAATTTTAGATGTTAACCACATCTACAGAATACCTTCACAGCAACATCTAGATCAGTGTTTGATTAAACAACTTGCCACCATAGTCTAGGTGACACATACAGTTCACTATCACAGTTACCAACATTTTAAACAAATCTCTAGATTTTAAGAGGAAGATTCAGAATTCTAGCTTCTTTTGAAAAATAAAAGATCTGGCAACTGTGAAACAGCAAGTCCTTTAGATGAGAAAGGGGCAATGGTGGGAGTGGGTAGGATTTGGTTCCTTTGTGTACTTGAATATGAGTGGCTCTGTTTTTCATCTGTTTTATGTTTTGTGCTGCTCACATGTTTGAAAACCACTCCTTAAGACCAGCATGGCCATTTTACAATGGAAGTAACCAAAGCCCAGGTTCTCAGCTTGGTTTTGTATGACCAGCTGTCTTAGTCCATTTTCTGCTGCCATAATAAAATACCAGAGACTGGATAACTTATAAAGGATAGTTGATTTGGCTCATGGTTCTGGAGGTTGGAAAGTCCAAGGTTGTGAGCACTTTTGTGCTATGTCATTCCATGGCAGGAGTGCAAGCGAGTGTGCAAGACAGAAAGACCATGGGGGCTGAGCATTCTTTCATAAGGAACTCACACCTGAGATAACTAGCCCTACAATAATGGCATTAATTCATTCATGAAGGCAGAGCCTTCATAACCTAATTACTTGTTAAAGGTCCTACCTCTTATTGTCACAATTAAATTTTAACATGAGTTTTTGAGGGGGCATTCAAACCACAGCATTGTCAACAGAAAGCTTTTGAGCACTCTCCAACTGAGTAGTCATGTATTCATAGAAAATTCTCAACCTGTGAGAAATAACTGAAGTAGTGAGAGACAGGGAGCCAGAGGATCAGTGCAGACGCCATGGCGTTATCCATGTGCAGCATCCATGTCCCAAACCAGACAGTGGCTCTGAAAATAGAGAAGGAAAATGAGTTATCACTGTAGACAGCTGAATATCAGTAAGCAAGGAGTGGGCAAAGGCAAAGGCGTCTCTAAGGTGTTGAGCACGTGGACGAGGAAAATAATAACACTATTGGCAGAAACGGGAAAGCTGGAAAGGGAGTCCGTTTGAAGGACCTACATCTTTAGCATCACTTATTGCATTGGTGCTCACTTTTTTTTTAATAGTAAAATTGCCTGAAACTGGGTAAAATACTTTTCAAAAAATAATTCACTTAAAAAAAAAAAACTATACTTCACTTTCATCCATCCTCCATTCCTTAAAACAAATCAATGTTTTACTTTGGCTCTGAGAATTTGCTGACAGCAAGTGCCAGGATAAACCTGGTATCTGATAGGAATGATTGAAAATTTGACAATCTTATAAATGTATATTTTTACCTATACCTTGGATTCTAAAATATTTGTATAAAGGATTTAGAAACTTGAAGCTTGTAGATAAAAACAAATTTTTAAAATGTAGCAAAATAAGCGTAGGTAATATTAAATGAATTAAATTCTTATTAAAGAAAATGTGTGAAATGAATAATACACTTTTAACCTCTGTGATGAATTCTTTAGAAATAGCTTTAATTGGCTTCAGTACAACTGCCTTTTTAATATATGTAAATTAGCACCTAGCACAGTGTGCCCCAAGGTTAGCTATTCAATTTTAATATAATTTTCCCTTTAAGTTAATGCTGTCTTAATTGAACTAGTTTGGAAATGTCCTCAGTTGGAATTAAACTCTGCACAATCTTATCCTTAGATAATCCTCAGACATCCTCTCTCAAAATGCTTTGTTTATTTATATACACCCTAAGTAAGAATATCCTCTTTAACTCCAATATAAAAGCATCCTCTGAACTGATCACTGACTTGAATGGGCTGCGTTCTCACCAATACATATGTGTAATATTTTAGTATTCCATACAACAATAACATTTAAAGAAGGTATAAACTATACCACCAATTAAAACACTTTAGGAGAACAGAGAAGTAAACAAGACAAGGATGAATGTAGTAGAAAGACCGAAAAATGAAGATGGAATTGTAGGAGATAACTACAATGGGGAGTTGAAGAAGGGAAATCTAGCCATACAGAGATAAAGAAGAAATACAGAGAGAGAGAGAGTCAGAGGAACCAACACAACCTTGTTGTCTTAGTCCATTAGGGCTACTACAGCTAAATACCATAAACTGGGTAGCTTTATTTATCTTTTATTTATTTTATTTTGAGATGGAGTCTCCCACTGTCACCCAGGCTGGAGTGCAGTGGCATGATCTTGGCTCACTGCAGCCTCCGCCTTCTGAGTTCAAGTGATTCTCCTGCCTCAGCCTCCCAAGTAGTTGGGATTACAGGTGCCTGCCACCATGCCTGGCTAATTTTTTTCTATTTTTAGTAGGGACAGGGTTTAACTCTATTGGCCAGGGTGGTCTTGAACTCCTGACCTCGTGATCTGCCTACCAAAGTACTGGGATTACAGGTGTGAGCCACTGCCCCCGGTCCTATTTAATTTTTTTTTAGAGGCAAGGTCTTACTTTGTCACCCAGGCTATAGTGCAGTGGAGTGATCACGACTAACAGCAACCCCCCACCTCAGCCTCCCAAATAGCTGGGACTAAAGATGTGGGCCACTAGCCTGGTTAATTTTTTGTATCTTTAGTAGAGAATGGGGTTTTTCCATGTTTCCCAAGCTGATCTCAAACTCCTGGCTCAAGGGATCCACCTGCCTTGGCCTCCCAAACTGCTGGGATTACAGGCGTGAGCCACTACACCCAGCCAACTGGGTAACTTTAAACAACAGAAATGTGTTTCCCATGGTTATGGAGGCTAGGAAGTCCAAGATCAAGGTACCAGCAGATTTGGTGATGGCAGTCTTCTAGCTATTTTGTCACCTAGCAGAAGGAACAAGAAAGTTCTCTGGTCTCTCTCTCTCTCTCTCTTTTTTTTTTTTTTTTGAGATAGAGTCTTGCTCTGTTGCCCAGGCTGGAGTGGAGTGGTGCGATCTTGGCTCACTGCAACCCCCACCGCCCAGGTTCAAGCAATTCTCCTTCCTTGTCCTCCCGAGTAGCTGGGATTATAGGCATATGCTACCACACCTGGCTACTTTTTGTATTTTAGTAGAGACGGGGTTTTGCCATGTTGGCCAGGCTGGTCTCAAACTCCTGACCTCAAATAATCCTCCTGCCTCAGCTTCCCAAATTGCTGGCATTGCATGCGTGAGCCACTGAGCTTGGCCTGGAGTCTCTTTTATAAGGACCCTGATCCCATTCATAAGGACTCTGCTCCCATGACTTTATAACTTCTCAAAGGCCTCATCTTCTAATATCATCACCTTGGGAGTTCAGATTTCAACATACGAATTTGGTGGTGGTGTAGGGGAATGGCAGGGGCATCACAAACATTCAGACCATAGCACTGGTGTCAGAGAAACCAAAGGAGAAGAGCTTTCCAAAAGAACAAAGCGAGTGGTGATCAACCAGGTCAGAAACAGCAGACCAAAATGCTGAACGGTCATGAACTTAGCAAATGTTTGATCCTGATGTGGAGAGAGCAGTTTTGGGTGGAATAACTATCTTCTTGAGATGCAAGTGGATTTGAGAGAACGAAGAGGGAATAAAGACAGGCTGCAATTCAAAGAAATTTTACCACCTTTAGCCAAGAGCTCACTGTTGACTCCCTTAAAATGCCTCATTTACTTCAGTTAATGACTAAAGCAAACTATTGGTATCTGTAAATTATACTCAAAACAGTGACTTAATATTGTTTCCATTAATTACCCAAGACAGGAGTTCATTAGCTAGTGAGAACACACTAACGATTAGCCCAAGTAGCTGTAATTGTGATGTTATTCAAATGCTTGGGTTAATATCTCTTTTACCATGGATTTATCTGTTCATAGAGTTGGGACAGCGACTGTCAATTACAGAAATAGATTTTTTTTTCTCTATATCTAGGAATCTTTTTACTCTAAGGCTGGCAGTAAAATTTTAAAAAGGAAACAAGTTATAGAAGTTATAGCAATTTTCTAAATTGTAACAAATGCAAAACAGAATCACCATGGGAATATTCTAGTAATTATCTTTGATGTCTTCTCACTAGTCCTTCCATTACAGCCTTCTGCTGCATTGAAATTGCTGGCCATTTTCTCAATTGAAAATATACTCCCTTGGTTCTTTTGGTACCAGCCCTTCTCTGGTTTCTTCTTCTCTCCCAAACCAAGCTCACACTCTCCCCACCCAATTCTTCATTCATTCCCCACCAGACCTGTTCCACTTCTCTTGGTTGATGGCATCAACATCTACATGGCCGACTGAGCTAGAGACCTCAGAACCATCCTCAGTGCTTCTCCCTTCCTACCTCTCACATCCAGTTGGTCTCTGAATTGTGGCCACTCTGCTCTGTAACATTTTAATCTACCTACTTATTTATCTATATGCTTTCAATAAATGAGTCTATTGTGCGCCAGGCACTGGAGTGATGGCAATTTAACAAAACAGATAAAGTCCATGCTCTTGGAATTCATATCTAGTAGGGGAAGGTAGGCAGTAAACAAAAAAATACACACTGTAATGGTAGCTGGTATTAAGTGCTAGGGAAAAGAAGCAGAGTAAGGGGACGAAAAGTGGTGGGGAGGGGAATTGTGCCTCCCAAAGTGCTGGGATTACAGGCGTGAGCCACTGCGCCCAGCTATGGCAACAATTTGATCTGAAACTTCTATTGTAACATCCACCTGGTAATGAGTTTGTAGAGGTGACCACCTTTCTTCCAATCTGACAGTTGTTGATTGACCAAATTAGCTTAGGTTGGTATGCAACACTGAATATTGATACCCCTGCCCTATAAAAGAATGCTCAAATATTTCAGGTTACATTGGGTTTCAATTTCAGGAAAAAGGGGATTATTTTTCTCAGACAGTATGTCTACACAGGGGAAGTTGCTGTTGATGTGATAGAAAATGTACTGCAAAGAGTTTATTAATCAACAATAAGCTACATTGCTTCTCTTATTCTCCTGTAAGATAATGCAAGTACAACCTAGCCTGGGGTCTAGAATTACAGATTGAGTATGCCAAGTTGGTTAATGAACAATGGCAGAGAGACACCTTGTGAGATTTGTGAATATCCAACTAAATCCATGAGTTCTGGCTTCACTTAGTATGGAATAATCACTTATATACCCTTGAATGCCATTTTGTTCTGCTTTCCATGTTATTAAAAGACTAATTTTGACTTTCAGACTATAATGGATGTGGAATTGGCATTTCACTTTCCAGATGTGCTATTTATCTGGACAGTGCAAGTGAAAAGCAAAGCAGAATATGTTAATGGCCTACAGCTACTCTACAGATGTTTGCCTCCCCTCTAATGGACGTAATCACCAATCACTCAGCCCATCTTTAGGAGACCTCCCTGGCTGCTGAGAACAAAGGGCTGCACAGCTAGTCACTCTTCTCATAGCTGGCTGCTTCCTCTTCTGATTTGCAGCAGTGTCCTCCAGTCTGTTGAGAGGCCCCATGGGCATCTCAAAACCAATGGTCTAGAGCCGAACATTGCATTCTTCTCACTCATACCCTCTCTTCTTCCCACACATCCTGTTTCAGTCAGTGACACCACCATCTGCCCAGATGCCCATGCCAGAAACCTAGGGCTTCTCTTTGACCCATCCTGCCTCTCACAAACTGCATCTAACCAGCCTCAGGTTCTGTTGAAGCTAACTCCAAAATAACTCTTGGAATAGATCCACTTTATTGTGCCCCATAGCCAAAACCCCAGTCCGTGTTGCCACTGTCATACCTAGATGACCCAGTACTCCCAATTTCCTTCCATTCTCTTCCTTCCAGTAGGATGTCATTTGAGATAAAAACATATATTTCTGTATTTTTCTTTTTCCATTCCTTCCATTCAACCATGCACAGCAATATCTGCAGTAAATATCTACCATAAAAAATGGGAGAAGTAGGTTAGAAAAATCTAATACTTAAACTGTGGGGTTAGGTTATTTCATGGTTCATGAAATGTGTGGGGTGAGTCTGTGTAGTAGCTGATCAGCTGTTCCATGGGTCTGACTATCCTTGTGGTAGTGGTTCACAACAGCTCAAATGTCAACAGGGCCTATTCTGAGTTCTGTGTCTGACTGGGACTTCCGGGACTACAATGGTGATGGCAGAAATTTCCAGGTTTGTTGGTAGAAATCTCCCCTCTGCCTCCCTGCTTATCTGGGGTTGTCTGCCGTCTATCCATTCAGCCTGTCCTTCCTTCCATGTCATTCGCCAATCCCTCCCAGAATGTGTCGTATTTATCCTATCACTGCTAGAGAATGGCAGCTAGTTGGAGACCTGGAGTTCATGGTAGTCACGCTGTAGCAAAATGATGATATCACAAGTGTGTTTTCGTGGATTTTTATTTTGTGATCACTGCTTTAGGGGAGGTATACAGAACATAAGATATTCTTGATTTTGTTCCCAAAATTTTTTCAATAGATTGTGATGTTGACTATGGAAAGGCCAACTTGTCTAGGTCAAAGCAATGGGAGAAAAGACTTTACCCCAGGTAAAAATACAATCTCCCACCCCTCCCTAATCCCAATTCCTGCTGGAAAGGGAGGAACGTGAGAGAGGTATGTGAATAAAGTAGAAGGGGCTAGGCTCAGCCTTCTGGAAGTACCCAGGGAGGCAACAGGACCCCAGAATGAAACTGTTGCAGATACATCCAGGCAGAGGGGGCAAGAGTACCCTCTTACACACACCTAAGTCCCGTGCGATGTAAGTGCAATTCCATTGGTTATAAATAACAGAAAATGTCAAATGTTGTACCTTTCTCAGAGAAATCTTTATTTTGTGTTACTAAATTTGTATGAAATTATGGTACAATTTTGTGACATGCATAGATTGTGCAGTAGTCAAGTCAAGGCTTTTAGGATATCTATCACTTGAATAACATACATTGAACCCATTAGAGATCTTTATTTTAATGTGAAGGAAATCAGTCTGTAGTCTTGTAACTGTAGGCCTGAAGATGGGGTGGGAGAGAAAAGGTGGCTAAAAGGGCTTCCTGGCTCTCCCAGTCCCTAAAATCAGCCTTCTGTGCTGTGAGCACAGGCAAGCAAGGTTTGGGGTAAACGCGCAGCGTGGGGCCTTTCCTTCTGATTTGCATTCCCTAGGGAGGTAGAGACTCAGTTAAAAATAACTGCAAAAATGAATCACTATTGCTGATGGAAAGGAGTGTATCTCCTGTGTGTCAGAAAAAAAGTTAGCAACTGTAACTATTATGTTTGTAAAGAATTGAGTATAATCTGAGTAAAAAATGTTTTTCAATGGCACCAGGGCTGAAAGTCCTCACTACTATTTCAGAATCAACATAATTCTTTGTATTCTTTAATACAACTGAGGTGTATCTGGCAGTGAGATAAACCGAATATTTTTAGTTAGTATATGTCAAATCATGGGAATCATGAATAACAAGAAATCTCAGAGTCATTCTGAGTGATTTGTGACCCTAGTAGCTAGTTTTCTGACCATACCCTTGACAACTCTTAAATCTATGCATCTCGTTTATACACTACTAAATTGTGACAATATTAAGGGTACCTTAATAGGTAAGATTGCCCACAGGTGTGAAAAAATTAACTACTAACTTCTTCTTGCTTACTAGTCATTTAGATAGATAGATACATAGGTAGATACACACAGATACATAATATATGTGTGTGTATGTATGTAATATACATTAACATTTCTAGATATAACTTCTGCATTGAGAAAACTAAGTATATACATAAAATTGTAAACTTCATATGTGTTGTTATAAACATTTCATTGTAAAATTACTTTTTTTAGTTGACACCAATCACTATGAAGCTGCAAATCCATCATATTTAAATTCTCGTTTGAATAAGTTCCTGTGACTGCATCACAAGTAAGTAGCAGGGTGTCCCCCCAGGGTTGTCCTAATGTGAAGAAAGGCTCAGAGCCTCAGTGAAGTCAACTGTGCAACATGTCTCTGGTTAACTGTCTTGGTGGGACATCAAATAGAGTGTAGTTCTTTCCAGAAGTGTGGTCCCACTAAAATGGGAAAAAAAGCCATAAAAGAAGCAGCCAAGTAAAGATCTTTGGATAATTTTGAACTAAACAATTTAAATTGGATATGGAAGTGTGAAGCCATGCATTATCAGGAAAAATCATGACCAAGATGAAAGCCAACATTCTACCTCCAACATTACAAGTAGGCTTGCTCCTTAAATGTGCTCTCCTGCCTCAGTGAGGGTGAACATAATTTTCATAATGTAGATCACACTTTAAATGAGTTGGAAAAGCTAATGATACAAGGAGTCATGAAGTGTAATCTTTTCTAATTTGAATACTTAATTGTACATGCAGGACTATGTGTCATCTTTGGTGCTATTATTCATAGGTTTCCTCAACATAGGTTTCATTTCTGAATGAAACTAAGAATCCATAGCTTGTTAGATGCACCATTAGTTTATGTTCCACCAAGAAATAAAATACTGTGACAAATGAACTCTGATATAATGCTTTTTTGCTTATTTTTGTATGTGTTGAAATACCTCCTAGACTAGTTTGGACATAGATTTTTACTTTGTATCAATCGAATGCAGAAGTTCTCATTAAAAAAAAAAATCTCAGAATCATTTTATACTCCTTTTTTTTTTTTTTTTTGAGACGGAGTTTCGCTCTTGTTACCCAGGCTGGAGTGCAATGGTGCGATCTCAGCTCACCGCAACCTCCGCTTCCTGGGTTCAGGCAATTCTCCTGCCTCAGCCTCCTGAGTAGCTGGGATTACAGGCACGCGCCACCATGCCCAGCTAATTTTTTGTATTTTTAGTAGAGACGGGGTTTCACCATGTTGACCAGGATGGTCTTGATCTCTTGACCTCGTGATCCACCCACCTTGGCCTCCCCATTTTATACTCTTAAAACGATGCTGAGATATTGTTTAGAAGCCCCAAAAGCTTTGGTTTATGTGGATTTGCAGTATTGGAAATTAAAATTGAGAAAATTTAAAATTTTTTATCAATTGCTTTTAAAATAATAAATTCATTATACATTAAAATATTTTATACAAATATGTTGTTAACATATGAATATGAAGAGTAGTGTTGCTTTATATTTTTTCATACTTCTTTAATATTTGGCTTAATAAAATTTAGCTGGATTTTCCATCTATTTCTACATTCAATAACTCAATAATAGTCTTTTCAAGAATTGTGAATATTCAAGACTTGACAAATGATAGTTCTTTAAACATTAGTTGCAATATTGTTAGCAGTGGGAAATCCATATGGGTCTGCAGCAACCTGAATTCTTGCCTCTTCAGAAGACAGAATTTGATCGAGGAGCATAAGGCAGAGTGAAAGAGAGACTTAGGCGAGTTTTAGAGCAGGAGAAAAAGTTTAGTGAAAAGTTTTAGAGCAGGAACGAAAGTAAAGTGCAATTGGAAGAGGGCCAAGTGAGTGACTTGACAGATTCAAGTGCATGGTTTTACCGTCGACTTGGGGTTTTATACCTTGGCATGCTTTGGTTGGGGGTGGGTGGGTGTTGCGTCCCTTCTCCCCTGATACTTCCCTTGGGGTGGGCTGTCCACATGTGCAGTGTTCTGCTAGCACTTGGGAGGGGCTGCAGGCCCAGTGTGTTTACTGAAATTGTACGCATGCTCACTTGCAGCGTTTTTCCCTTACCATTCAAGTGCTCCTAGAGGGAGGTCAGCCCTTGGGAGGGGCTGCAGGCCCAGTGTGTTTACTGAAATTGTACACATGCTCACTTGCAGCATTTTTCCCTTACCATTCAAGTGCTCCTAGAGGGAGGTCACACACCAGTTGAACTCTGTCCTTTTGCCCATTAATGTGCATTTTTGAGCCCATATACCCAGCTCCTGAGATCTTATTGAGAAGCTGCTGATCAGCAGTTTCAGGTGTTTTTATCTATTGAGAGACTGCCTTTCCCTGGCACTGCTTATGCCTGACTACCTACTGTAATGATATCAAATCTGAAACTATATCAATGAACTTAAATAATCTGTTACATTAAAGTTGATTGGTCTGTCTTGCACTTCAAATGGATTTTATTTATTCATGCATGATTTTGTAACATCATGCAGTGGTCATTTAGAAAATACAGGTCCACTGAGTTATGCCAGTTTTCCAAATGTTGACACATTTTATTATACAATATCCCCCCAAAAATCACATTTCTTACTATCACCATCAACCTTGTCAGAAGAATCCTGAAGCATTGGGAAGGTATGAAGTTCACAGTGACACAAGTTTAACATTTGATTTTGGCTTGAAAGTATAATATTAATTGCAAAAAGTGCTTACTTTCAAGATAATGATATTGCTTTGTTATGCAGAAGTACTTTTTGTTTCATTAAGAATATTATGAAAATTCAGCTTTTAAAAAGTTGTGGTGTGCAGTGGTAAGAATCCAGTGATTACTAGTAAATTTGGTGCCACCAGCTTGACACGTGCTAAGGCACCATCAATTATATCCATCAGTACTTTTTACCATCTATACAAATGTTAACACACTGAAAAAGACAAATAACACCTTGATATTATTATGAAAACAGAATTTGTTGTTGTGGGCCCCCTGAAAGGGCTTTGGCACTCCCAGGAACTTTTAGACCACCCTTTGAGAGCTGCTGTGCTATTACATAAAATAAAAACAAAAGTGAATGTTTAGCATATTACTAAAATTTCTTTACAGTCAGAGTCTGACTCTTTTGATGTACTTTTAGATCTAGGGTCAAAATGCACACAATATTATATACTTATATCATACAAATTACTATTGCATATATTGTGATCCTTCCATCACTTAAAGCAATATCCAGAATCATGTAGCAAAATGAAAAATTGGTATCAGTTTCATGAATGTTATATCCAAATCTACAAATATATAATTTTGTAGTAATATGAATTGGTTAATATTGCTAAATATATATTCCTAAGGGGCCATATGCAACTATTGTGAATACCATATGAATCTGTGAGTAACTTAGAACCAAACTCAACCCTCTGGAATTGGAGCATTAAGAGAAACTTTGACACTATTGGAAAATGCTACTTAGTTAGTGTAGGAATCTGTTGCATCAGCTGAATTCTACCAGACGTACAAAGAGGAGCTGGTACCATTCCTTCTGAAACTATTCCAAACAATACAAAAAGAGGGACTCCTTCCCAAATCATTTTATGAGACCAGCATCATCCTGATACCAAAACCTGGCAGAGACTCAACAACAACAACAAAAACTTCAGGCCAATATCCATGACGAACATAGATGCAAAAATCTTCAATAAAATACTGGCAAACCGATTGCAACAGCACATCAAAAAGCTTATCCATCATGATCAAGTAGGCTTCATTCCAGGGATGCAAGGCTGGTTCAACATACGCAAGTCTATAAACGTAATCCACAACATAAACAGAACCAAAGACAAAAACCACATGATTATCTCAATAGATGCAGAGAAGCCCTTTGACAAAATTCAACAGCCCTTTATACTAAAAACTCTCAATAAACTAGGTATCAAAGGAACATATCTCAAAACAATAAAAGCTATTTATGACAAACATACAGCCAATATACTGAATGGGCAAAAAATGGAAGCATTCCCTTTGAAATCTGGCACTAGACAAGGATGTCCTCTCTCACCACTCCTATTCAATATAGTACTGGAAGTTCTAGCCAGAGCGATTAGGCAAGAAAAAAAAAGGTATTCAATTAGGAGAAGAGGAAGTCAAATTGTCTCTATTTGCAGATGACATGATTGTATATTTAGAAGACCCTATCATCTTAGCCCAAAATCTCCTTAAACTGATAAGCAACTTCAGCAAAGTCTCAGGATACAAAATCAATGTGCAGAAATCGCAAGCATTTCTATACACCAATAACAGACTAGCAGAGCGCCAAATCATGAGCAAACTCCCATTCACAATTGCTACAAAGAGAATAAAATACCTAGGAATACAACTGACAAAGGATGTATAGGACTTCTTCAAGGAGAACTACAAACTGCTGCTCAAGGAAACAGATGGAGAAAAATTCCATGTTCATGGTTAGGAAGAATCAATATTGTGAAAATGGCCATACTGCCCAAAGTAATTTGTAGATTCAACGCTATCCCTATCAAGATACCAATGACCTTCTTTACAGAACTGGAAAAAACCACCTTAAACTTCATATGGAACCAAAAGAGAGCCCACATAGCCAAGACAATCTTAAGCAAAAAGAACAAAGCTGGAGGCATCACACTACCTGATTTCAAACTACACTACAAGGCTACAGTAATCAAAACAGCATGGTACTGGTACCAAAACAGAGATTTAGACCAATGAAACAGAACAGAGGCCCTGGAGGCAATGCCACACAACTACAACCATCTGATCTTTGACAAACCTGACAAAAACAAGGAACGGGAAAAGGATTCCCTGTTTAATAAATGGTGTTGGGAAAACTGGCTAGCAGTGTGCAGAAAGCAGAAACTGGACCCCTTCCTGACACCTTACACTAAAATTAACTCCAGATGGATTAAAGTCGTAAACATAAGACCTAACATCATAAAAACTCTAGAAGAAAACCTAGGAAAACCATTCAGGACATAGGCATAGGCAAGGACTTCATGACTAAAACACCAAAAGCATTGGCAACAAAAGCCAAAATAGACAAATGAGATCTAATTAAATTCCAGAGCTTCTGTACAGCAAAAGAAACAATCATTAGAGAGAACTGGCAACTAACAGAATGGGAAAAAATTTTTGCAATCTACCTATCTGACAAAGGGCTAATATCCAGAATCTACAAAGAACTAAAACAGATTTATAAGAAAAAAATGCATCCAAAAGTGGGTGAAGGATATGAACGGACACTTTTCAAAAGAAGACATATATGAGGCCAACAAACATATGAAAAAATGCTCATCATCACTGATTAGTAGAGAAATGCAAATCAAAACCACATTGAGATACCACCTCATGCCAGTTAGAATGGCGATCATTAAAAAATCTGGAGACAACAGATGCTGGAGAGGATATGGAGAAATAGGAACACTTTTACACTGTTGATGGGAGTGTAAACTAGTTCAACCATTGTGGAAGACAGTGTGGTGCTTCCTCAAGGACCTAGAAATAGAAATTCCATTTGACCCAGCAATCTCATTACTGGGTATATACCCAAGGTATTATAAGTTCTTCTATTATAAAGACACATGCATATGTATGTTCATTGCAGCACTGTTTACAATAGCAAAGACCTGGAACCAACCCAAATGCCCATCAATGATAGACTGGATAAGGAAAATGTGGCACATATACACTATGGAATACTATGCAGTCATAAAAAATGATGAGTTTGTGTCCTTTGTAGGGACATGGATGAACCTGGAAACCATCATTCTCAGCAAACTGACACAAGAATAGAAAATCAAACACCACATGTTCTCACTCATAGGTGGGTGTTAAACAATGAGAACATACATAGGGCAAGACATGCAAAGAAGTGTTTTGCTGGGGCCTGAATGGTGTTGGTCATGAGAATAGATGTTGAAGATCACAGCTTATATTGTGATATTGTGTCAGTTCCGAACACCAGGTTCCCAGGAACAGGGGTGACCATGTGTTCTCTGATAATTTTTTTTTTTTTTTTTTTTAGTTTTGGTAACATTTGGGGCCTTTAGAGCATGGGGCCCAGCTTTTTGAAAGGCGAACAATGAAGAGTTAATTGATCTACAGTGTTCTTTTATCTGAGGATGAGGAAGCATTGGTATGTGCTTGGGGGAATAATCAACCCAGAGGATAGAGTAACACTGAGGAAAATGCACAGTTTGATTCCAGTGCCAGAGGGTGAAAACTACTGCCCAGGGGGTCCCAGAAATTGGTGGATCAGTCTTTGGACTGGTGCCTTTTTTTGTTTGGATTTATGTGATGTTAGGGGACTCTTTTGACATCAACATTATTTATAGACATTATTAAACCACACACGCACACACACACACACACACACACACACACTAAAAAACTATAAATTTGGCATGGTAAAAGTAATCACAACAACTTATGGAAACTGCTTACCATTTATGCATAATTACGATGCAGCAGTATGTTAAACAGACACATCGCTGAAGGTGCCGAATTAGCTTTTCTGCAGTTTTGATAACACTAAACTCTGTTCACATACACACAATTAACAGTTATTGCACATGTCACATGGTTGTCTGCATAGAATATGTACTCTCTGTGACTACATTAAGTTTCAACATATATTTATCACCATAAATATTTTGCCACAAAAGTTAGGACTAGGTGGTTGAGAATGTATGTTTAGCTGTGGACCAAACATGGTTGTCTGCATAGAATATGTACTCTCTGTGACTACATTAAGTTTCAACATATATATATCACCATAGATATTTTGCCACAAAAGTTAGGACTAGGTGGTTGAGAATGTATGTTTAGCTGTGGACCAAATCCATGATACCCTGAAAGTCCAACTGAAGCCCCTCAAATGTAAGGGAAAAGCCAGGGTGGAGTTATAGATGAGCTGAGGGATTTAGTAGAATAGTAAGATTTTATTGTCTTTGGTGTTGGCAGCAAAAGTGACTATGGTGGCCATGGGTGTCCACTTAAGTCCACATAAGCAAAACCTGCTCTGGGAACAAAGTCTCTAGAGACTTAGACTCTAAAACCAGTTCATCAGAGCTAATACCAGAGAGGGCAGTCCCATGAAGATGAAGTATTAGTGTTACAGATAAGACCAAACAGGACTTAAGGAGAAATGCATACAGATAAAAAGACATGACAGTTTTCTTTATGAGAATGCTCTTAGTTAATATAGTTTTGGTGTTGAGAGTGACACAGAGAAGGATTTTACTAAAATAATGAGAGAGGAATGAAGCTGTGGAAACTACACACTTGAGACTAGAAAGTGTAAAAATGGAGGACTTCACTTTTTCTCACTACAGCTAATTCCAGCTACTGCTTATAAAAGTTGTCATCCTTTATTTCTTTAAATGTTGATTATAATCATAAAGGCATTACTGGAAAATACCTTCTCCCTGTATAGGTCCATATGGCAGGACATGTTTCATAAGTGGTTGTCCTTTTTATTAGAGTTGATTTCAGAAAATTATTTTAACCTGTATTCAAAAATGCTGTCATTATCTGTTTCTATATCTGCCAGTGTACTTATTAGTCAGGGTTGTCCAGAGCAACAGAACCAATGTGGTATAGCTATAGTTGTAGATATAAGAGAGGGAGTTATTGAGAGAATTGGTTCATGCTATTATAGAGGCTGAGAAGTTCCACTACAGGCCACCTGCAAGCTGGAGACTATGGGATACTGATGGCATGACTCAGTCCAAGTCTAAAAGTTTAGAAACCAGTGGTGTAATTCCCAGTCCAAGCCCAAAGGCCTGAAAACCCAGGAGGCCACTGGTGTAAGCCCCAGAATCCATTTGCTGAAGAACATAGAATTCTAAAGTCCATGGGCAGAAGAAGAGTATTCTAGCTCCAGGAGAGAAAGAAATTGAAAATCAGCTTTCCTCTGCCTTTGTTTCTTGTATCCAGCTCCCCAGCTGATTGGATGGTGCCTGGCCACATCAAAGGTGGATCTTTCCTACTGACTTCACTGACTCATCAATCTCCACTGGAAACACAATCATTGACACACCCAGAAATAATGCTTTACCAGTTCTCTAGGTATTCTTCAATCCAGTCAAGTTGACACCTAAAATTAACCATCACAAGTCCACCCCCTTGTCAGCTTGGCACCTACACACATCTCTGTAAACTGTACTTAATTTCCAAATAAAGACAATAACAAGGTAATTGTCCCACCTAACCTGATACAATGATCCTGAATACAATAAAAAACACACTAATCCCTTACCCGGAAGAGGAGGTAAAGTCCTTGAATGATGTTTACTTGTCTCCTGATATCTCGTAACTTAAATACTATGATGTAAAATTAACAATACTTAAATACTGATATTAAGTCAGTATTTCTTATGTTAAATGTTTGAGAGGAATGAAAATGAAGATATTTGTTTAATATATGTATATATACATATAAATGTGTTCTTAACAAAATAGGGAGGAAATACTCATGACAATTTTAGTCCTCATTTCTGTAACTGGTCACATGGTCGTAACTGGTATTTATAACTACTTTCTTCCAACACCCATTCTGTATTCCCTTTGCCTTCAGCAAGCACCTCAGCTGGTCATGGTTCTTCACCTGGTGGGGTGAACTTTCATTCCTGAAGGGCCTGAATCAATTGTAGTCCTGCTTAGACTGGATTGTTGTAATTTTCCATTGACTTTAATCACAGGGTTTGGTAATGCTAAGAAATACCCTAAGGGATCTCCTGTATTCCACATACTCTTCCTTAACCCCAATGTGGAGTGCTCATCCAGTTTCCCCTTGGTAGCAAGATCAATTGCCCCAGCCAACACAGTAACTAATGTTTGCCTGTTGACTCATAGGCATGAGGAGCCCAAAGTGACTGGGTGGCAGTCTTAACTTCCAGTTGAATAGAATCATTGTTGGTGTTTCATGGTGGTGGCACTTTTCTCTGGTGCTAAGACCTGTAGGCCAGCAGATCGTAAAGTCACAGGTACAGGAAGCAACATTTTGCTAGTGGGTCACTAGGGATAATGGTGAGTAGTGCCACTCCCTTTTCTACCCCTTGATTCCTGGAACTGTGAATCCTGGCTGTGGGAGAAACAGTACCATATATTGGACACTGGTTCAGAAGATATACAGCTTTCTGGAGAACCTTGTCCCAGTCCTGTAAAGTATTATCACATAGTTGGTGCTGTAACTGTCACTGAAAATGCCATTCATCAAGCCAGTTGCTTCAGAATAATGGGGAACTTGGTAAGGTCAGTGAATTCCATGTACATGAGCTCATTGCTGCATTTTTTTGGCTGCAAAGTGCCTTGGTCAGAAGCAATGCTGTGGGGGAATGCCATGATAATGGATACACATTCTGTAAGTCCACAGACGGTCGTTTTGGCAGAAGCACTGCAGACGAGGAAGGCAAATCTATATCCAGAGTAAGTACCAGTAAGAAGAAAATGTTGCCCATTCCATGATGGAAGTGGGAGTGGCACCACTCGCCATTATCCCTAGTGACCCGCTAGCAAAATGTTGCTTCCTGTACCTGTGACTTTACGATCTGCTGGCCTACAGGTCTTAGCACCAGAGAAAAGTGCCACCACCATGAAACACCAACAATAGAATTCTATTCTATTCTATTCTATTCTTCCAGTCTTAACTGGAAGTTAAGACTGCCACCCAGTCACTTTGGGCTCCTCATGCCTATGAGTCAACAGGCAAACATTAGTTACTGTGTTGGCTGGGGCAATTGATCTTGCTACCAAGGGGAAACTGGATGAGCACTCCACATTGGGGTTAAGGAAGAGTATGTGGAATACAGGAGATCCCTTAGGGTATTTCTTAGCATTACCAAACCCTGTGATTAAAGTCAATGGAAAATTACAACAATCCAGTCTAAGCAGGACTACAATTGATTCAGGCCCTTCAGGAATGAAGGTTCACCCCACCAGGTGAAGAACCATGACCAGCTGAGGTGCTTGCTGAAGGCAAAGGGAATACAGAATGGGTGTTGGAAGAAAGTAGTTATAAATACCAGTTATGACCATGTGACCAGTTACAGACATGAGGACTGCAATTGTCATATTTCTCCCTATTTTTTTAAGAATACATTTGCATGTATACATATATGTATTAAACAAATATCTTTGTTTTCATTCCTCTCTTAATTATTTAACATAAGATATATTGACTTTAGGGGCCCGGAACAGTGGCTCACGCCTGTTATCCTGGCACTTAGGGAGGCCAAGGTGGGCAGAACGCTTGAGGTTAGGAGTTTGAGACCAGCCTGGCCAACATGGTGAAACTCCACCTCTACTAAAAATACAAAAAATTAGCATGGTGGCGTGTGCCTGTAATCTCAGTTTCTCGTGAGGCTGAGGCATGAGGATCATTTGAACCCAGGAAGTGGGAGTTGCAGTGAACCAAGATTGTGCCACTGCACTCTGGCCTGTACGACACACTGAGACTCTGTCTCAAAAAAAAAAAAAAAAAAAAAAAAAAAAGACATACTGACTTTATATCAGTATTTAAGTATCATTCATTTTAATAATGTATTTAAGTTATAGGGTATCCGGGGACAAGTAAACATCATTCAAGGATTTTACCTTCTCTTCTGGGTAAGGGATTAGTGTGTTTTTTTATTGTATTCAGGATCATTGTATCAGGTTAGGTGGGGCTATTACCTTGTTACTATCTTTATTTGGAGATTAAGTACAGTTTACAGAGATGTGTGTAGGTGCCAAGTTGACAAGGGGGTAGACTTGTGATGGTTAATTTTAGGTGTCAACTTGACTGGATTGAAGAATACCTAGAGAACTGGTAAAGCATTATTTCTGGGTATGTTTGTGAAGGTGTTTCTTGAGATTGGAGTAATCAGCCTGCCACAAGGTAGCTGGCTGATCCACCTGAGCAATGATGCTGTATCAAGGGCTTAGTGTGGGCCTTGGCGCTGGCAGATTGAGCCCTCAGAGGTGACTGTAGCCAGGTCAGCCTTGTTAAATGGAAGTCTGTGTTGCTGAGCTCATACATAGCTTCCATCTCTGATGCCCTGGGCACTTTATTCTTGAACCTGTTGGGTGATGACAGGGGTAGCTGGGGAAAGAGTCTGACTAGTATCCACAGAGTGAGTCGTCCCATCTTCTTAATTATTAGTCCTCTTCTGCTGAGGTCACCCTTTGGTGAGCATTGACAAGGGACATAAACATCTTCATATCTTTTGCTCACTCAGGTCCATCCACATATCTCCCCCAATTTCTTTGTCACCAATTTTCCAATTATGTTTCTTTCAAGTCTCTGACCATCTGGCCAAACTGATGGTTACAGTTCATGAATTGACATATAATTCCACATGTCACCATTTTTCCTTCCAAGCAAAGTGCACAACCTGGTGCACTGCCCAAAGTTCTACACACTGAGATTTCTCTTCACCACTATCCTCTAAAGATGTCCCAGAAAGGGGCAGTATTGCTGAAACTGTCTATTTTTGGATAGTGCCTGCATATTATGCAGAACCACCTGTAAACTAGGACCTCTATCAACTGATCATAGGATACTCCCCATGAAGCCACTGGTGCAGGCTGGGAGGGAGAAGGCAGTGTAGTTGGAACCAGGGGCATTTGGGCCATTTGGTGTAATTTACTTGTGCTTCAGAACCTGCTTGGGTCCAGTTATGTGTATGTCACTTCCATTTGATGATAGAAGGCTGCTGTGTATGCCCAGTTTTATGGTTTGGTGGGTCAGGTAACACCTAGTTAATGCTGGGCAGCTCAGGTTGCATAGTTACTTGGTGGCCCATGGTTTGTTCAGTTTCTACTAAGGCCTGGTAGCAAGCCAAGACTGCCTCTCAAAAGGAAAGTCGTTATCTGTGGATGAATGCAGGGCCTTGCTCCCAAAATCCTAAGGGCCTCTACTGTGATTCACCTATGGGGATCAATGAAAGGCTTCAAACAGCGTCCCTATCTGCCACTGACGCCTCAAACACTATTGCATCTGCTGGGTCATGTGGTCCAAATGGCAGAGCAGCTTGCATAGCAGCCTGGACCTGTTGCAGAGCCTTATCCTATTCTGGGCCCCACTCAAAACTAGCAGCTTTTCAGGTCACTTGGTAGATGGGCTAGAGTAACACATCAAAATGAGAAATGTGTTGCCTCCAAAATCCAAATAGGCCTACTAGGTACGGTGCCTCTTTCTTGGTTGTAGGAGGGGCCATATGGAACACCTTATTTATCACCTTGGAAGGGATATCTCAGCACGCCTCACACCACTGGACCCATAGAAATTTCACTGAGGTAGAAGGCCCTAAATTTTAGTTGGATTTATTTTCCACCCTCTGACACACAAAATGCCTTACCAGTAAGTCCAGAGTGCTTGCTACTTCATGCTCATTGGGTCCAATCAGCATAATATAATGGGTCAGAATGATAACTTGTGGATGGGAAAGGGATTAAGATACTAGTGAACAAAATTGTGACATAGAGCTGGAAAGTTGATATAATTCTGAGGTAAGACAGTACAGGTGTATTGCTGACCTTGGCAGATGAGAGGAAACTGCTTCTGGTGGGCCTTATGGACAAGGATGGAGAAAAAGCCATTCTCCGTATCAATAGCTATATACCAGCTACCAGGAGATGTGTGAATTTGCTTAAACAATGAAACCACATCTGGTGTAGCAGCTGCAATTGGAGTCACCACTTGGTTAAACTACAGTAATTCACTGTCATCCTCCAGGACCCATTTGTCTTTTGTCTTCTGCACAGACCAGATAGGAAAGTTGAATGGGATGTGGTGAGAATCACCACCCTTGCGTCTTTCATGTCCTTGATAGTGGCACTAATCTCTGCAATCCCTTCAGGGCTGTAATCAGTGGATTTTGATTTACTATTTTCCCAGGTAGGGTCGGCTCTAATGACTTCCATTTGGCCTTTCTTACCATAATAGCCCTCAATTCCACAGGTTAGGGAATGTGGGGATTCTGCCAGCTGGCAAGCATATCTATCTGTTCCAATCATGCATTCTGGAACTAAGGAAATAACCAAGGATGGGTTCACAAACCCACCAGACCTACTGGGAGTCAAACCTGAGCCAAAACTCCATTGCTAACATAACCCATAAGCCCTTACTGTGACTTGTGGACCACAGTGACTTTTTGGGTCTCCTGGAATCAATGTCAATTCAGAGCCAATGTTCAGTAGTCTTGAAAGATCTGTATTTCCTTTTCCCGAATGCACAGTTATGCTGGTAAAAGGCCATAGGTCCCTCTGGGGAAGGATGGGAGAAAGTTTTATAGTATAAATTTTCAGTAGAGTACCAGGATACTTCCTAAACAGAACCTGGCCTCCTCTTCATCAATCATTTCTGGGTCTGTAAACTGGCTCAAGTCTAGGAATTGATTGAGAGGCCATGATTCTCTGTTTTTATGTTTCAAATTAGACTTTCGTTCACTTGATCTGATAGTTTTCTGTTTGCACAGATCAAGTAAGAATTTAGTAGGCTTCCTATCTGTCTTACTTTTAGGAACACCATGGTTAACTAGTCAACACCCTAGACCTACACAAGTCATACCATTCTGATTGTTGCTTTGCCTAAGCTAAGATGGTAACTACACCCATGTTGCCTTTGATAGATGAGTGCCACCACAAAGCCCCTGCCACACCAGGTTCCAATTATCCCCACTGCATTTAAGTTTTTCAATTGAGTGACTACCATTCTGTCATGACTGGTGCAAGATTAGAAATAATCAGGTCCATGTGTGGTTTGTCTGTCCACGGTGTCAGGCTTTTATTGATACTGTTCCAATCACAAAAGCTAGAAGCTACATGGAGTTCTCAAGGAAACAATTCTCCTTAGTACTTCCTGTTCACTTGGTGGTCAGAGCGTCAGGCACAGAGGCTCAAGCCATTCCACAAGTCAGTCAGTATTGCAAACCACACATAATAGTATACTTAATCAATATATAAATGTTACAGGTTAAACATTCCACAACACATCACATTTAAAATCAAGAGGAAAAAAGGATAGGAGAAAGTGTTAATAAGCCAGTCCAGGGAGAGTTAAGAAGACAAAAGGAATCGTGGTCTGAGCCAGATGGTCTGTCAGTCTTGCCAGGAAGAGTCCTTGAGGTGGCAGAGCTTTTGGGTGCAGATGCCAAGTTCTTATTATGAGTGATTGCAAGACTGTTGTTAAGGCGGCCATTTGGAGCTGCTGCAGGCCTGATCTTTTACAGTCATAGAGTCCTCTGATGAGAACTGACAGTGGAAGGGTGTGCTTGTTTGTGTCTTTATCTCATTGGATGTGGTCTTTATTTTTTGACTTGTTTATTAAACAAAACATCTTATCCTTGTTCACAAAGTGCCCTGTGAAATATAAAATGAAGGCTTTTTCTAAGATGGAATTGGTTATGTCAAGAGTGCTCTATGCAGGTTCCCACTGTAAGGTCCAGCCTACAGAAAAGCACAATCGTAGCACTGTTCAGGGATGCTGGGGCTCCGCCAACAAATCTATTTCTTAAAGTATTTGGTGAAAGGAATGTCTTCTGGACCCTCCCAATGTGGGTGAGTAGGTTTTAAGTGACAAATCCATTCTAGCATTCCAATCTCCTTTTAACCCTTTCCTCTACATTAACCCAAGGGAGATTGGACATCTCCAGCTTGTCCTGGTGAACCATCTTTTAATCTGAGTTTCAGGTGAAGAAGAGAAAATACAATTTCTTTTCTTAACCCTAATAAATTTGTAGATAGGATACTCCTGTCACAAAAGACAGATAAGAGATAAACAAGCTTTTTTTTTTTTTGAGACGGCGTCTCACTGTGTTGCCCAGGCTGGAGTTCAGTGGTGCAATCTTGGCTCAGTCTCCTGAGTAGCTGTGGCTATAGGCACATGCCACCATGCCCAGCAAATTTTTGTATTTTTAGTAGAGACAGTGTTTCACCATATTGGTTAGGCTTGTCTCGAACTCCTGACCTCAGGTGATTCACCTGTCTTGGCCTCCCAAAATGCTGGGATTACAGACATGAGTCACTACACCCAGGGTTTTCTTTTCTTTTCTTTTCTTTTTTTAGATGGAGTCTTACTCTGTCACCTAGGCTGGAATGCAGTAGCACGATTTCAGCTCACTGCAGCTTCTGTCTCCCAGGTTCAAGTAATTCTCTTGCCTCAGCTTCCCAAGAAGCCGGGAGTGCTACTATGCACAGTGAATTTTTGCATTTTTTTTTTTTTTTTTTTTTTTTTTGGTAGAGATGGGATCTAACCATGTTGACCAGGTTGGTCTTGAACTCCTGACTTTAAAAGATCCATCCACCTTGGCCTCCCAAAGTGCTTGGATCACAGGTGTGAGCCACTGCACCCAGCTAAACCAAGCATTTTAATTTAAGCATGCAGTGTACATTATGCAGGAGAAATATCAGTTCAAAAGTGTTTCTCAAGATGGTGGCTTAACGTCTCAGCTTAGCATATTTAATAAAGAACAATAAATTTAGATACAACAAGACAAAAAAAAAATAATCAACTTTTCCCAAAAAGTGAGAAAATTGTGAGACAGTAGTCAAGTTTGCTCCCAGAATCCTCTGGCCCTGCTGGTGCCAGTGTCTGAGCTGACAAGCAAGAGAGAATTGATATCTCTGTCTTTAGGTAGAAAGGGGAGGCAGAAGCCTCCCTGCGTCCTTTTCCCTGGAATTTTTATGGTCTGCCAAAGGTAAGGAAGAGCAGGTTGGATAGCTCTTTCTGTGACTGTTGCTTTCCAGTTGCCTCTGGCTTAAAGATATTTTTGTCAAGAAGGTATATTTTGGGGTGAAATATTCTAGTTTCCTTCACAGCCAACCAATCAACCAAACTGCTAGCACCTTTCCTAACTCCTCCAACTGCAAAATTAAATGCAGAATCTCTGCTTAGTGGGCCCATATTAATAAATTTGGCCTGATCCAAATTTATGTCCTTTCCACCATTATCCCACACCCTTAGTATCCATTTCTACACATAGTCCCTGGATATCTGCTTGCATAAATTAGAAAACTCAAGTAGTTCTTTTGGAGTTTGGTGCATCTCCTCATGGGTCATGCTTTGTCCCTCACTTGGGGACTTGCAGGGACTTGAGTCCAGATATAGGTCTAGAAGCAAAGACGGGGGGAAAGGGAGGTGAATCAACACTTTCTTGCTTAGCAATTGCCTCAGCAGAGGCCATTACCATTTTCTCAGGCTATGCAGAGTCAACCCTGCAGACAGAGGTGGAAAGGTCATGTCATTGTGGATGGGGATGCTGGTGCCACTGGGGGTGGGGGTAGGGAGGCCACTTTTGCTGGCAAACAAGACTCATCAGAATTTAGGAACTCAATGTCCCAGCTTTGTCAGAGTCTTCCCACAAATTCCTACTTACAGGATCCCATTCTTGCGCAACCCATGCCCTCACTATGAGACTGAGAGTTCAACTTTTGTTGTGATTCAGCCAATCACCTGTCAATGGCTTGTATTTGATTTTCAGCAATTTCAGCCCTGTGACTACAGGACAGAAGATGTTACCTTAGGGGCACACTTAGAAGCTCTTAGGCTATTTATGTGGAACTGGAGCTAGAAATGTGAATCCCTGAGTCCATCTTTTTCTTACATCACTGTGTCCAGTGACATTAGAAGCAGCCAATCATCCTCATTACATTCCTTGGTTTTCTACAAATATTTGAAAATATGATACAGTTACCAAATTCCATGCCTCTTATAAGTGATTGATTAAAAGTATCAAATGTAGAGATTTTGTGTATCTCTATAAACAGTTCATGCCATGGACTATCCAAGGCTCTCTGTGCTACTAGAGGTGGAGTTTGTAGGATTTTTAGGTCAAATCAAATCAGAAAGCCAATTCTAGAAAACCCCCAAAACCAATAAAGGAAACTCATCCTTAAAATTCTGTTCCTCCAGAACCACTCCTGGTACCAATATCTGTATTAGGATTGTCCAAAGAGAAAGAACAAGTAGGATGTATGTATATAGATAGATAGATGGAGGTCAACATACAGATAGAGATATGTAAGAAGGGATTTATTGGGGGAATTAACTCACGCTATTATGGAGGCTAAGAAGTCCTACCAAGGGCTACTGACAAGCTGGAGACTCTAGGTAACAAAAGCACGGCTCAGTCAAAGTCCAAAAGCCTCAGAACGAAGGAAGCTGATGGTGTAATTCTCAACCTGAGGCAGAAATATCTGGTTTAAGTCCCAGAGTTCAAGTGCTGGAGAACATGGAGCAGTCCAAGGGCAGGAGAAGAAGAAGAGCATCCCATCCACAGGGAGGGAGAATGAGAGAGAGAGAGAGAGAGTTGTTCTATCGAGGCACCCAGCTGATTGGATGGTGCCCAGTCACATTAAGGGTGGATCTTTCCCACTCATTCTACCAACTCACATGCCAATCTCCTTTGGAAACACCCTCACAGACACACCCAGAGATAATGCTTTGCCAGTTCTCTAGGTATTCTTCAATTCAGTCACGTTTATACCTAAAATTAACCATCATGGCCAGTTATGGTTGGGATATGACCTTTGACTTGGTGTCCTATTTTGCCACTTGAGTAGAGGAAAATGGATTGTGGAGAAAGTGTAAGCTAAATAAAGGGCATTTGAAGAAGCAGACCTGGCATTTAGATGAAGCACAATTTAATCAAAATCAGATGTGCAAGTATGCATGCATTTTTGCTAATGATACCCTGAGGAATGCCAAGTAAATTTATTTTACCTACATTTTGACTGAGAAATGATGATATTAGCAGGGAGTTATGAGAAGCAGGTGGCATTAAAAGCAAGTGCATTTAAAATTTTTCTTTGTTACAGTTTCATGGTTGTTAAAAGAGCAAGGCTTTTCAAATCATAGCCTTAATTCAAAGAAGTTTAATTCTGGATGGCTAATGGGAACTGACTCAGTTATTTCTTTTTTCCAGTGGTTTATAATTATTGTTTTTGAAATTAGTTTTGAAGCTGAGCTCTTCCCACAGTGCTCTCTGGGTAATTAGTTTTACCATAGATTCAGGTGGAAAATCTCTATCCATTGCTGTTTTGAATATAGTCAAGAGAAATGTGGTTAAAATTTTTTATTGTGACATTTTCAGGGAATAATTTGAGTTTGTCTGAATCTTATCGTGCACTCATTCAATCACTCAGTGTCTTACTTGGATCAGCCTCCTCAGAGCAGAGCCTGGGCTGAGGACTCATGGGCAACTGAGCAGGGAATTGTACTCCCACGATGCAGTCATTGGCTGCAGGGTGCCCAAGGGAGATATAAACGGCCAGTCACTCCCATCTCCTGCACGAGGTGACAAAAGAGCTCCAGAAGCTCCAGAGCAGTGCTCCAAAGATGAATTGGTTGTGTGGGACCACTGAAACCAAAAGCACAGAAAGGGATACAGAGAAACAATACAAGGGTAACAAAGATGTGATAGGATCAGGAAGGAGCATCGATGGTGTCTGCTGTACTCAACCAATATATTCAGCACCCACTGTATGTTGAACAGTGTTCAGAGCCCTGGGGATTCAGTGAGTATAAGCCAGTAGGGCTTTCCAGTTAGTGGGAGAGATGGTTAATATAATAAGTAAGCTAATACGTGAATAACATAATAATAGCCTAATGATCCATGCTATGAAGAATAGAATAGGAAGCAGTATAAGGGAATAGAGAATGATTAGGGGTGCTGTATTAGATAGGGTAGTCAGGATAAGTTAAATAAACAAATGCTATGAAAAATGCATTTGGGTTTCCATGGGGCTCTTATCCTTTGGGAAGTACTGGCATTGTGTATTGTTTCTTCCTAACCCTGGGAACTTCTTTGACATGAAACTCGTAGAAGGGAAGTGTGCCTCCTATTTGAATAAAACTATCACAATAGGTATTCTTGACATAGGAACAACAAGCATGAAATAAAAGACACTTTTCTACCCTCTGCATTTATTTCTAAATGTTCTGAAGTCAAATATTTGGGAAATCAAAGAAAAAAGAAAAATTGGCTTTGTATGTTAAGAATTCTGGTAATGTATATTGGTAAGCATCCCAACTCTGATTAAGAATATTGAGAAAATCTAGTATTATTTATTAGGGGAAAATGGATAGAAAAGAAGGAGGAAAACACAGTCTTCTGGCTTGTAACATAAAACTATCTTTGATATTTTTAACTGAAAATCCAAGAGAACCTAAAAAGACACAGTAGACTTTCTAAAGAAAGATATGAGGTCATAGTGTTGCAGAGGTGATCGTCAAGGTCAGTTACTGGATGTTCTGTTGCAGAGGTGACTAGACTCTCGTTCCTGTTTCATGCTGAAACTCACAAATGACTGCCAGTCTATGGACATCTGGGTTTATGTTAATGGGAAGTGCCATTTTACAAATTCTTTCCCCCAATTATTTCAGCTGATGCAACTTCTGGTAACCTATCTTCTTACTGTCCCCCAATTTCTCTGGTCTTTTGCACCAGAAGGATGGACAGGAGGTGGTGGTGGAAGAAGCCAAATAGAATTTGCTAGCAGGAATAGAAGGTGACTCATTTTCTCCCTTCCTTTCTTACTTATTCCCCATGATAAATGTTCCAAAACTTTTCCAGTAGAAAAGACAGAAGATGAGACATAAGTTATAATGGTCCCACTGTGTAATTTTTAGTAGGTAATGAATGCTTCACAGCTTTGTGTTATTAGAAAATATACATGCTATATTAATACAAGGGGTTGTGGAGTTTGAAATTTCATCAATGAACATTAAATATCATTATCAAAAGGCTAATAATTCATTATAATTTTAAAATTAAACATGATCTCATCAAATAATTTAATCTAGTAATGTTGAGATGAATTGTGGGGCAATGCTCTTCAGTGCATACTATTTTATTTTGTTTTTTAAAATTTATTTTATTTATTTATTTTTTTGAGACAGTCTCACTCTGTCACTCAGGCTGGAATGCAGTGGCGCTATCTTGGTTCACTACAATCTCTGCCTCCTGGGTTCAAGCAATTCTCATGTCTTGGCATCCTGAGTAGCTGCAATTACAGGTGTGTGCCACCACATCTGGCTAATTTTTGTATTTTTAGTAGAGATTGGGTTTTGCCATGTTGGCCAGGCTGGTCTCAAACTCCTTGCCTCAAGTGATCCACCTGCCTCAGCCTCCCAAAGTGCTGAGATTACAGTCATGAGCTACGGCACCAGGCCCATACTGTTAAAAAAAAAACCACTGTTAATGGACAATGAAATATGTAACAGTGTCTTACTTTATTCTCTGCTGCTATAGCAGAATACTTAAGACTGGGTGATTGGCAAAAACCAGAAATGTATTTTTTTATAGTTCTAGAGGCTGGAAAGTCCATGACCAAGGCATCAGCAGGCTCAGTTGTCTGGTGAGGGCTGCATACCAGAGAGGCACTTGGAGTGGAGGACGACGAATTTAGATTGGAGTGGTGAAGGAAGACTCCTTTGAGGAGGCAACATTTGAGATAAAAGGAGAATGATGATAGGAACCCAGTCTTGTGAAGCTTGAGGGAATAGCTTTCCAAGCAGAAGAAATAGCTTGATCAAAGGTCCCTATGGCAGGAACAGGCTTGGTGTGTTCAGTATTCCATAATGGTAAAAATGTACATTTAAATCACTCTTATCTTTTAAAATTGTCTTTAAATTATTATATCATGCCTGTAGTTAGTATATAGATAGCACAGTGAGGTACCACCCAGTGAGAGCCATGTTAAGGGGACAGGCCAACCACACATAGAAAGATGGGCACCATTTTATAATAGGTGTTAACAGCATCACTGGAAAACATCTGGAATGTGGCACCGCTAAACTCAGGTCTCCGTGTACAAGTCCTTCTTTAAGTAGTGAAGCTTAGGGACTAATGCGATGGTGAGGTATCTGATTGATGGCAGTGGAGTCTCTGAAGTCTTTATGGTGCTCCTTGTTGAGTGCTTTCCCAACAGCTTCTGCCAGTAGGATCCGAGGATGCAAAGATCCAACCCTAGTTGGAGCTGTCATACCCTGGGAAGGAAGGAATGAGTTATAGAGCACGAAGACTGAGCTCGTGTGTGATTTTCACTCCGTTGCTCAGCCTTTCTTCTCTCCCTGCTGGGTGTGGCAGCCAGAATTTAGTCAGGAGTTGCAACCCATGTGAGGAGCTTGTGGCAAATCCTCAACTGCTTTATTTAGAAGCAGACCTCACTGAGGCTGGGGAGGAGGAAGGATGGGGCTGGATGCTCTGCTTAGCTGTACATCATCCTTTTTTTTCTTTCATTTACTCTTACCTCAGGGCTCACCTTGTTTCCAGATCTTGCTGCTTTTGAGCTAGAGGTTTTTCTGGAGCTCTGTTAGAAAAGGCAACTTACTTAACAGAATGATGGCTCTGGTTGGCTTTCCTTTAATCTAATCCCACATTTTTCATATTTTCCAAAAAGCCTCAAAGTCTCTGGAGTAAAATGGTGTCTGTGGCAGAGACTGCTGGTTGTCGACTCCCAAATATCTCCCCTTTAGTAAGAGGACCCAAAATTCCAGCTGGGTACATGACTGCCAAGCTAAACAAACAAACAAACAAACCCATAAAAGAACAACAACCCTACATTTTCCAGATTCTTTGCAGTCAGATATGACCCTGTAACTAAGTTCTCACCAGTGAAATATAAGCAGAAATCATGTGTGGGAGTACGCATTAATATCTTTAAAAGAGAGAGAACATGTTTTCCTTTCTTTTTTCTTCGTCTTTTTGCCTGAGACATGAATGCAATAGCTGCAGCTCTAGGAATCACATTGAACCACAAAGAAGAGGTTCACATTCTGGGGTTGGTGGAGGTAAAAACTGGAAGGAGCCAGGGACTATGATAATCGCCACAACTGCTTTGAAATGCTTATTTCTAGATTTCTGCTATGTGAGAGAAGAATAAACTGTTTTGTTTAAGCTACTGTCATTTTGTGCTGGTTTTATAGCTAAATCAAATTCTAACCGATATAGTTCCCTTTTTGTTTTTTAAGAACTTATTCAGAATCACACACACACACACAATGTGTGTGTATATATATATACACATGTACATATATATGTGTATGTATATATAGAGTGTGTATATATATATATGTAATGTCATTTCACTGGGAAGTGAGGAGAACTTGAAATGGAAAGCTGCATGCAAATATTGCCTCAAAAAGAATGAAAAATTACTTGAATCATGATTTTGTGTTTTTTCTTCATAGTTTTTTCATCCTCCTATATCCTTTCATAGTAATTGCTTAATAAATCTTTTGACTTTGATAACATTGCAGGCTCATCTTTATTTTAAAAATGTATTTTAAAAAATATTAAAAGTTATATAATAAAACAATTTTAGACTTGAATTCGGAAGACGCGGTAGATGGTGGTGGTGCTTGGTCCAGAAGCCCGTTACGTGGCCATGGTACCCATCTTCCAGGTGCTGTAGACCCAATGAGTGTAAGCTCTTTACCCAGAGATGCAGCTTCCATCCACTGAGGGTGGGGTGGGGTTGGAGGGCTAGAGGCAATGAATGACTGATAAAGGGATAGAAAAGCCTGGCTCTCTTGTCTCAAGGCAGGACAAATTTGTGGGTCACTCATGCTCCAGAGCTCCCCATGGCATCAGGCTAGTGACAAACTCTAGCTGACCCATGTCTTAGCCCAGCCCCTTCCCCTGTCCAATTCTACCTCCCTCACACACATAGAGGTTTTCACTCCCACAATAAATCACTTG
The DNA here is from genome assembly GCF_030222135.1 of Aotus nancymaae. Lineage (NCBI taxonomy): Eukaryota > Metazoa > Chordata > Mammalia > Primates > Aotidae > Aotus > Aotus nancymaae. Next base: position 51,433,527 of record NW_026988413.1, read on the forward strand.
CATGAGAATCCTCATCTCAGGCTCTGCTTCTAGGAAACTGGACCTAAGGGGAGAAAAGATGTAGGTGGCTGTCTCAGTTTTGCTGTATAGCCTTAGGAAAGCCACTGGATTTTTTGAGTTGTTTTCTCATAAATCAAAATGAAGACAATAACACTCTGCTTATAAGATTTTTATGAAGCTTAAATGAAGTAATTATATGTAAAAGCATTTTTCTGGGTAGGTTATTAATAACTAGTATTTAGGCATCAAGTACTTATGCTTTATGGTAACTCTTCATATTTTTACTATTTAGCATGCTATTTCATCTGTAACTTACTGTACTGTGTATAATACTAATGCTTAGTCACCTATTTGTTCCTTGCCAACTGCTTGTCAAATGTATTCATCAGTCTTATCAATATTTATGGAAATTTGTCATCTTTTTTCTATGTATGTTTGACAAACAGTTATTACATAAAAACAGTTATATTTTTATATTACTTAGAAGCAGAAAATTATTGCAAGACCCACAAATTTCAAAGTTTTATTTCTGTGAAAGCCTCTGGCAGCTCATGGCCAGGAATCTGACAAAGCTGCGGCCGGGGTCAGAATGTGTCCCCACTGCTCTCCTGGAATTCGTGTGTTGCAATCCTAAGCCCCAGGGTGATGACATCAGGAGGGGGAGCCTTTGGGAGGCTCTGCTCTCATGAATGGGATAAGTGCCCTCATCAAAGAGATCCCAGAGAGCTGCCTTGCCCCTTCTACCATGTGAGGACATAGGGAGAAGCTGCCATCTATGAACCAGGAAGCAGGCCCTCACCAGACATTGAATCTGCTGATTCCTTGATCTTGGATTTCCAGCCTCCAGAACTGTGAGAAATAAATTTCTGTTGTTTGTAAGCTACCCAGTACATGATATTTTCTTGTAGCAGCCCCAAAAGGACTAAGACAGCTAGTCCTCAGAAGAATTTCATTATATTGCCAAAGGCCTGGGAGTAGCACGATTACTGGTTCATTCATGAATTGGTTCTATTTGCTACTGGTTTTCTTGTCTACCTGCACCCCATCACGTGATCCGTGCCACCACAGTTCTTAGCCTGAGTTCATGCCTCCTCCATGTTGCTAGGCCGTGAACCCTTCCCTGGCCACCTCCCTCACTCCTCATCCTTTAAATATGAGGGGAGATCCAGGTAAGGAGGGAGGGAAAGAATACCTGACATTGCCCTGCACTCAAACATCATCAGTGTGGAAACTACCCAGATAGACCACTACCTCACTTTACCCAAGATGAGAGCTAAGCAGACTATAATCCAAAAATAAAATTCCAAGGCCCCCTGCAACCATCTGAATGGACAGCCTCCCGGCCAGGGCACTCTAACATTGAACCTGAAAGACTGGTTCAGGCCATGACAGGAAGTAGGGGTCAAACATGCTTCATTATACCCCTCCAGCATTATCATCAACACAGACCTTAAGTCTGATAAGACACATGTACAGTCTGTTCTCTCTAAAGCCTGCTATTTGGCTTTAAGAGGCTTCATTTGCGTGATAAAACCTCGGTCTCCACAACCCCTTATTATAACTCAGACATTCCTTCCTACTAATAATAACTCCTTCAACCAGCTACCACTGAGAATACCTATGACCTGGAAGTCCCCCACCCCTTCCAGCTGGAACCAATGTAAATCTTACTTGTACTGATTGGTGTATTATTATGTCATCCTAAAATATATTGAAGCAAGCTGTACCCCAGCTACCTTGGCTACATCCTGTCAGGACCTCCTGAGTCTGTGTCACGGGCATGTTCTTAACCTTGGTAAAATAAACTTTCTAAATTGATTGAGACTTGTCTAAGACGCTCTTTAGTTTACAAGACTAAGAACAAACCCTCAACACACACTTGTCTCAAAGATTTTCTTTTTCACAAAGGAGATAACATCAAGAATATGGAAGAAAAGGCCAGGTGTGGTGGCTCACGCCTGTAATCCGACTTTGGGAGGCCGAGGTGGGTGGATCACTTGAGGTCAGGAGTTCAAGACCAGCCTGGCCAACATGGTGAAACCCTGTCTCTACTAAAAAAAATACAAAAACTAGCTGAGTGTGGTGGCATGCACCTGTAATCTCAGATATGTGGGAGGCTGAGGCAGGAGAATGGCTTGAACCCAGGAGCTGGAGGTTGCGGTGAGCCAAGATTAAGCCTTTGCACTCCAGTCTGAGTGATAGGGACTCCATTTCAGAAAAAAAAAAAAAAAAAAAGAATGTGGAAGAAAGGACAAGAAAGAAACATTTGCATCTGTGCATTAATGTGACTTCCTGACTCTATGGAAAACGACTTGGGTCAGTATTTTCTTCCTCATGATGGTTTCAACAGTGTGAAATTAACGTTAGCCCCTGAAGAATGTGTGGAAGGACTTGGTGTAATGGGTTCCTCTTTAAATCAACAGGTGTTAACTAAACGGTAGCATGCCCTCAGCTTTCAGGTAAGTCCTCAGCAGGAAATTGGCTGGAGGACTAGATGCTTACTCTGGACAGCCCCTCCTCTCCCAACCCCTGATTGTTCAGAAGTGGTTGATGGTCTTACTGAAACTCCTGATGAAAGGCCCAGGTGAGGGGACATGATCTAATGGGGGAGGGGAGATGCAGTCTAGGTTGAGGATGGATCCCTCTGGGTAAGAGGCACAGATTTCCAGAAGGTGGTGGAGGTTTTCCTCCTGAAAACTAGAAGCAAGATTCTCTTTGAGGATGAGCTATGGGTGTGAGGAGATTGGAGTCAGGTTACAAACAGGTTGCTTCTGAGTTGAAGCAGGAACCCTGTTGTGAAGTTAACATCTCCAGTGCCTGTTGCCTTGGGATTCTGAAGAAAACCAAATCTAGCACTTGGTTTAAATTTTCCTTGTTAAAGTTTCTTTTGAAATTACCTTGACCCTTCAGTAAAGAAGTTGTCCCAAACAGGCTGGTGTAGGTGGATTGGGTAAGCTGGGTTGTAGAGTCAAGGTAGCAAAAGGGAAGGGCTGTGATCGTGTCTGCAGAGAAGCCTCAGTAACTTGTGGGAGTCCCACTTCCTGGGATTTGAGTTGAGGAGCAGCAGGACCATAAGTGGGACTCTTGGAAAACAGAAGAGGACCATGAGGTCCTCAGACAGAGCTCTTTTTCTGCCCAACTTCTCAAAGCTTCACTCTTCTGTCGAAACGTTGTGTGGGGGAGAGGGTGGGAGTGCGGAAAGTAAGAAGGGATAAATTCAAGTAGAAAGTATAGTTGATTGAACCTGGAACCAACCCGAATGCCCATCAATGATAGACTGGACAGGGAAAATGTGGCACATATACATCATGGAATATTATGCAGCTATCAAAAATGATGAGTTTATGTCCTTTGTAGGGACATGGATGAAGCTGAAACCATCATTCTCAGCAAACTGACACAAGAACAGAAAATCAAACACTGCATGTTCTCACTCATAGGTGGGTGTTGAACAATGAGAACACATGGACACAGGGAGGGAAGCATCACACACTGGGGTCTGTTGGGGAGGACTAGTGGAAGGACAGCGGGGGGTGGGGAGTTGGGGAGAGATAGCATGGGGAGAAATGCCAGATATAGGTGATGGGGAGGAAGGCAGCAAATCACAGTGCCATGTGTGTACCTATGCAACAATCTTGCATGTTCTTCACATGTACCCCAAAACCTAAAATGCAATTTAAAAAAGAAAGTATAGTTGATTGATAAAATCACTTGATTTTATGATTAAAACCTTAAATTTTAAGAATGTTATTCTGGTGTCATTCGGACATTAGCCAAGATGTTAGGTAAGAAAGGATGTATTCAGGAGTGAGAAACTGGCTTGCGCTTCAGGAATCATGTCTCCTGGGACATGACTCACTTCACTCATGAGACAATCCTTCGAAGGCAATAGCAGGTTTTACTGCCTGAAACCAAAGAAGCCTAGTGTGTAACTGGCCTCCGTGGTTAGTAGCAGGAACATGTGACTGTATTTCATGTATAAATCATGAATTTCTGCCTGTCCTCCCAAAGGAGGTCCTTTTCCTTGGAATAGGAACGCTCCAAAGAGCACGTGAATACATTTAACAGAATGAGATGCAATCAGAGGTGATTAAAAGCATCAGTGATGCTGATTACAAGGCAGGTCAACAAGGAAGTATGTTTCCTTTAACGATATAGGTGTTGCTGCTGTGATCTATTTCTACCTGTTAGTGGATTCGATACACAGTCATGCACAATAATACCCTATTTTAAAAACTACACTCACTGTAGTCGGTTATTACAAACACTGCCTTTCATACTGCTTTTGATTCACAGTAACTGTCTAGCAAAGCTGTAGCCCTGGATAAGTTCAACTCTGCCCGACACCTGTGCAGCTGATTGTGGCAGGTGAGTAACATACCACTACCCTGATGTCAATTGAATTAATGACCATAAACCTCAAGTGGGCCTTTAATGCCACACTTCTCTATTCACTCTTCCACTTTCCTGGGTGACTTTACTCATCCCCCCCTTTACCTTCCCCTCTTCTTTCTCCTTCCATTTGAATTGAGGTGTAATTTATTCTCCGTGAAATGCACAGATTATAAGTGTGTAGTTTGATGATTTGACAAATGCATTCATCATGTAACCCGTACCCCAGCAAGATATAGGACACTACCATCACCCAGAAAGTTCCTTTAAGTCACTTCCCAGCCAGTTCCTGCACCACCATCCCCAGAGGCCACCACTGATTTTTATCCTGGGTGACCATTTCACTCATACCTTTTCCTTCCCTCAAATCTCCAACTCCTCTTCCCCATTCTCATTCTCAGCTGATGGTCTTGTTTTCCACTTTAATAAACAAAGGAAAGCAATAAGAAGAGAGCCTCCACATGGTCCCCACCAGCTCCCAACTTCTACAAATGTGTCATCATTTGCATACTTCCCGTCTGTACCTGAGTGGTCTAACTGTGCTCCTGTCTAAAACTAGGTCCTCCCATCAACATCTGGTAGTCAAGGGTAGCACACCAGCAAGTCTTTCTTCTTTCTCTTGTATAAATTTTCACTCATTACTGGGTGTATTCTAATTAACTTTTATTTCTAAGCTATTTGCATCCCATCTTAAGAATGAAACAAATACTTTGACCCCACTTCCTCTGCTAGCCCCATTTCTATGCCCCATTTTGTAGCAAAACTCAAAATGCGGTTTATACTTTCTGACTTTGATTCTTCCCTATTCTCTCTTAAACTCATATTATCCAGGCTTTCACTCCTGCCACCCCATGGAAACTCTTCTTCTCGAGGTCACCTCATGACTTCTACATTGCTAAATCTAATGGCAAAGTTCTCAGTCTCCAGTACATATGACATCATTGGTTCCTCGCTGCTCCTTTGATGAGACATCTTCACTTGGCCTTCATAACACTATCTTGGGTTTCCTCACTGCTCAATCCTTCTCAATCTCAGTTTCCCCAGCTGATTCTGTGTCTTTTTCCTTAATTACTCCTATTGGCTTGGCTCAGCTCAGCCTTTGGTCTTCTGCCTTTCTCTGTCTACACTTACTCTTAGTGATTGCACCTGGCTTAGGGCTTTAAATGCCAACCATACGATGATGTTTTCCAAATTTATGCCTCCAGTCCTGGTATCTGACCTGAAATCCACAGTATATTATCCAGTTTTCCACTTGACATCTCTACATGGATGTCTGATGGGCAGCTTACCCTGAACATGTCCCAAACTGAACTCCTGATCTTCCACTGTAAACTACTTCACTGATAGCTTTACCATATGGGTTGATGGTTGCTCCATTCTGGTGGTTGCTCAGGCCAAAATGTTCAAGTTTTTCTTGACACTTTTTTTCACTCATACCTCACATCCAATCTATCAGGAAATTCTGATGGCTTTCAATGGCTGATAGTAGATAGTATTACTTTTCCCTAAATAATCTAGTTTTTCCTCCTGCTGTGCCTCTCCCTGCAGGAGGATTAAATATTCCCACTCTGTTGAAAATAGGAGTGACTGTACAACTTGCTCTAGCTGAAGAAATGTGAGAAGAATTGATGGACATCATTTCTGGTGGGTGATTTAAGAGCCAGCATGTAGTTTGCACGTGTCCTTTCTCCCCGTGTCACAATAGCTTAAGATGATCCAGATGGAGGCTGCCCTGCCAGCCTGGACACAGAGCCATGTCAACAAGGAGCAGAGTCATAGCCAACCCTCCCTGGTCATGAAGTGTTGTAAGCTGCTGAGATTTGGGAGTCTCTTGCTACTGCAGCTTAGCTACCTGTGCTGACTGAAACACACTCTTTTCCAAATGTAGCCAGAAACTGATCACTTCTACTACTGTCCTCATTCAAGACATCATCATCTTACTGGGCTCCCTGGTTCTTTCTTCATCTCCTGCTGTCTATTCCAATGCAGCAGCCTGAGTGATCCTGTTAACACCTGTCTCACTTCTCTGTCCAAAAGTCTGTAATGGTTCCCATTTCATTTAGAGCCAGAGTCAGTCCTTACAAGACCCAAGAGTCCCAGCACAATCTCATTATGTCTCTCTCTTTACGTCTCACCATTCTCCTCCTTGCAGTCCTACTGGCCTATGCCTCCTACCTTCACTCAGCTGGTGTGTTCTCACCTTTGGTCTTTCCTCTGGGCTCTTCTCTTTGCCTAGAATGCTCTGCCCCAGGTACCTCATTGTAACTTCCTTGCCTCCTTCAAGTTTTTGCTCAAATACCACTCTTTCGTGAGCCCTACCCTGACACTATTTATATTGCACCCTTCCCATCCTCCACCTTAGCACTCTTAATCTCCACTACCTGCTCTACCTTTATTCTCAGTAGCCCTTAATCACCTTTCAGCATACCGTATCATTTACTTTTTACATCATGTTCAGTGTTATTTATTGCCTGCCTCCCCCATTTGAATGTAAGTCCCACAAGAGCAGAGATCTTTGTCTGTTTTGTTCACTGATTGTACTGTTTAGCTATTTCAGTGACAGCATTTAATACCTAGGTGAATTACAGAACATATTTATTGTAGGAATATGGAAGCTAGAAAGTGGTGGTGCTAGAAGGAAGAGATGGCTCAGCAAATCGAAAGATAGGATCAGGGCCCCACCTCACACAACTCAGAGTGCCAGGAGTGGCTCTGGATGGGTGATGAGCTGTAGCAGTGGTAATATCTGCGGCTCCTCTCATTGGCAGTAAGACAAAAAATGCTTGCTCTACCCTCATAGCCCTTGGGTTTCTTGTTCTTTAGATATCCCATGGTTAGTTATATAGGGTGCTAGTTTTAGAAACAAACTCATGTCACATAGCATTTTTCTTGAGTATGAATATGTAACCCATCCTTGCCTCTCTTGTCCATTCATAACCATAGATCCAGTAGATGCTGGGTTCTCTCATGGTGGGTGAACAACATAGTTTACTAATCTTTTGGCCGAGAACCCAGAATAGTACCTGGCACATAGTAGTTGCTCAACAAATTTGTTGTCTAAATGAATTTAGGAGAACAACCAGTTCCAGGAATAAAAGAAGCATTTTCTCAAAATAAATCCTCACTTTTCAGTCTGGCTGCATGTAGACTTTGACAGATAAAGCTCTGGACTATGGTAATTATGAGTGAAACAAATGTCTCATTGAGGCTTAGCTGTGGGTTTATTTTCCAAGAAAACACTCTAGAATATTTGGGATCTTGATCAAAAGCTTAAGTGCAGTGTTACTTAAGGTCTTTAAATGACTAAAATGTTATAATTGTTCACATAACACTAGTTAATTTGCAGTTAGTGGTTGAGAAGATGGACTCTGGAGTCTGATTAGGTTCAAATCTCAACTCTGCCACTTACTATAATAGCTGTGTGACCTGGAGCCAGTTACTTAATCTCTCTGTGATTCATTTTTCTCATTTGTAAAATGGCAGCAATAACAATACCTACCTCATAGGGCTGTTGTGAGGCTGAAAAAGTCAATGAATGTAGCGTTTATAAGAGTGCCCAGCACAGAGGAAGTCATATATGTCTGCCTTATTTTCATTATTATGTTCATTATCCCTCCATTTTCTTAATTATCCACTTGTTGTGCTAAGTGGATTCTGAAAGCCAGGAAAAAGACACTGAGTTCCTTAGAATGCTGTTGCCCAAATGTCTGTTTCCTATGGAGGCGCTTGGTCAAAGTTACACTATTAGTTTCATATTTGTTTAATTTTTGATAGGTTGGAGTAAGTAGCAGAATAAATTTTGTTCTTTAAAAACAGCCTTTGGATTTTCTCTTTCCTTCAAATCCCCGTCTTACTCTGTAGTAATAGCCCAAACTTTTCAGAAAAGAGAGATCCACTGGAAAGAGAAAGTCATTGACACAGCGCACAGAAAGCGGGACACCTTCAGGATATGTGAGAATGTGCTTTAAAGATGAAATGAGGACTATAGGTAAGTGTTCTTTTAAATGTTATTTTCTCAAAATATGCCTAGTAAACATGTATATTTTAAAAGTTAGAATAATATACAATCTAAGATAGAAAATTAAAAACCATGCCAAAATTCATAATTAAATGTCTGTGCTACAGAGGGTTATAGACGGCAGATAGAATGGGGTGGAGATGAGGTCAGCAGCTAGTATAGATTTTGGAACATGATGGTGCATAGCTGGGAGATGTGTACAGTAGGAGTGAGAGGTGGGCTTCCTTGCATACCTCAAATCATCTAGAAGACAGAAATAAAAATCAGGTCAGACTCTCAGCTGACCAATAAACAACATTTGAGCACCTACTGCATGCAAATTACTGTGCTAGATACAGTGAGAGGTATAGCCATAAGTAGGACAGGGTCCCTATCCTATTGTCAGATATGTGAACCAGTGACTCCATCTTGAATAGGAGCTGGGTAAAATGAGGCTGAAACCTACTGGGCTGCCTTCCCAGACACTTAAGGCATTCTAAGTCGCAGAATGACATAAAAGGTCAGCACAAGATACAGGTCATAAAGACCTTGCTGATAAAACAGATTGCAGTAAAGAAGCCGGCCAAAACCCACCAAAACCAAGATGGTGACAAGAGTGACCTCAGTTGTCCTCACTGCTACACTCCCACCAGCACCGTGACAGTTTACAAATGCCATGGCAACATCAGGAAGCTACTTTATATGGTCTAAAAAGAGGAGGCATGAATAATCCAACACTTGTTTAGCATATCATCAAGAAATAACCATACAAACGGGCAACCAGAAGCCCTCAGGGCTGCTCTGTCTATGGAGTAGCCATTCTTTTATTCCTTTACTTTTCTAATAAACTTGCTTTCCTTTACTCTTTGGACTTGCCCTGAATTCTTTCTTGGGTGAGATCCAAGAACCCTCACTTCGGGGTCTGGATCAGGACCCCTTTCTGGTAACATCTTTTTGGTGACTACGGAGGTACTATAGTGAAGAAACCTGTGGTAAGTGTTGGGGTCCTGTAACATCCTTCTGGTGACCCCAGAAGGGACTATAGTGTGGAAACTCCCTTCCCAAAGATTACCTTTGGGTAAGTGTTGGAATCCTGTAACATCTTTCTGGCAACCATGGAAGGGAATACAGTGCAGAAACCCTGACCCAAACGGTTAGCTTTGGGTAAGTGGTGAGGTCTTGTAACATCTTTCTGGCAAACCTTGAAGGAATAATACTGAGGAGACCCCCCTGACCCAAAGGAAATAGACTGCAGCACTGATGGGATGACTTTGGGAAAGTGGTGGGGTACCCAGGTAAAGAATGGGATTAAGTTAGAGGCCCAGCTTAGGGGAGTTAGAGTCTCTTCTAAGAGAGAGTTAAAAGCTCCTCTTAATAAAAGGCAAGGATGCTTGACCAACCTTGGGTTAGAGGCCTGACTTAGGAGAGTTACAGTCTCTTCTAAGATTTTGGGGGTTAGAGACCCCCTCAGTAAAATCCCTCTCGGCAAAGTCCCTCTTGGTTAAGAATGGGTTTGGCACTGCAGGATGTTAACTACTATTCTCTTTGGATTAATCTGCCTTGTACTCTTTGCTGATGGCTGTGGATGACAGGGTTAGGCATGTACAGGATCGTGAAATATGGGGAGCTTTTTCCTCCCTAAAAGGGGAACTTGAGAGCTGATGACACTTCTGGAAAAGATCCCTTTGCTACCAACAAGCAGCCACCTGAACTTTTGATTCAGTATTGCTGCAATGGCGTGTTTTTCTCTGGCCTCCCTGAGCAGGTCGCCTTCCCCACACTGCTATAGGCAATGCTTTTCTCTCTCTCCTTTCCCTTTCTTATCTTTTCTATTACTTGGGGTGACTATCTTGCCGAGAGACCACATGTTGAAACTTGTGGTCGGAGGTTGAATTAATGATGATGGGGGCAAGTTTGAGCCTTGTCAGTTTGATATTGGGTGCTAAGCAGAGTGGCTAATGTCTGTGTTTTGTCACATGTATTTTTCTCTGGCCAGAAAGGAAGGAGTTAATTTTCCTTTGTGTTGCATCTTGGTCCCCAGGGCTGTGGTGTAGCCAGCTGGGTCACTAGGGTTTCAGGAAAAGGGAACCCAGAAGCCTGGCATGCTGGCAAAGGGTAAGAATTTCTTACCAGTCAGACTTCTGGCCTCTTTCTCTCTCTCTCTCTGTGTTTGTGTGTAAACTGGATGAGGTTTCCCTCTGGTCGGTCATGTTCTTGGGAGCTTGACCTTGTAACCATGTGGCAGTACCTTCTCTTGGTCTCTGCCATCACAATGATGGCCTGGATTCAGGGTTCATTCCTGGCTTAGAAGATGAGTTCTTTGTCTTCTTCTGTCTGTGTATTTATATGTGTTGTGCGATGTTTATATATGAAAGAGCTTCAATTGATTGTCTTAAAAATAAGAGCTTAAATCAAATATTGTGTCAGAAAAGTAAAAAGTGTAATGCCTTTTAGTTCATGTGACTTTAGTAATGTTTGGGAAATAAAGACAGTTTTAAAGATTATTGGTAAAATAAAAACATTTGGTCTAAATTATGCAGATCAGATATTAAGTTTGCTAAATATTTTAAGGTCATAATCTAAGTCTTTGACTTTCAAAAATTGTTCAGTTTATTTTGGAGCATTAGATTCTAGTTAAGGCCTGGGACATGGGAAGTTAGATGCTGGAAAGAGTCAGACTTTATCTACATTTCTGTTTGGGTCCTAGGCTCCATGTCTAGTACATAATTAAAATCGCTTACTAACCAGGGTTTTCACCAAAAGTCACTAACAGTTAACAGTGTAACATTTTTTAAGACTACTGAAAGAAAAGTTCTACATGCAAGGTGTGTAACGATTAAGGGTTCTCTTATAAAAGGGAGGGGAGAAATGTCAGAGACATGTGAACTGGAGCAACTTCATCTTGAATAGGAGCTGAAACCTATGGGGCCGTGTTCCCAGACTGTTAAAGCATTCTAAGTCACAGAATGAGATAAAAGGTCAGCACACAATACAGGCCATAAAGACCTTGCTGATAAAACAGGTTGCAGTAAAAAGCTGGCCAAAACCCACCAAAACGAAGATGGCAACAAGTGACCTCTGGTCGTCCTCACTGCTACACTCCCATCAGTGCCATGACAGTTTATCAATGCCATGGCAACAACAGGAAGTTACTTTATATGGTCTAAAAAGGGGAGGCATGAAGAATCTACCCCTTGTTTAGCATATCATCAAGAAATAACCATAAAAATGGGCAACCAGCAGCCCTCAGGGCTGCTCTGTCTATGGAGTAGCCATTCTTTTATTCCTCTTCTTTCTTAATATACTTGCTTTACTTTACAGACTCACCCTGAAGTCTTTCTTGCTCGAGATCCAAGAACCCTCACTTGGGGTCTGGATCAGGACCCCTTTCTGGTAACATCTTTCTGGCGACCACAGAAGGGACTATAGTGAGGAAACCCCTGGCAGGTGTTGGGGTCCTGTAACATCTTTCTGGTGACCACAGAAGGGACTGTAGTGTGGCGATCCCCTTCCCAAATGCTACCTTAGGGTAAGTATTGGGATCCTGTAACACTATCGCATGCACTTTAGAGGAGGAAACAGACTCTACAGCAAGTGTGTCATCTGTGTCATCCTCTTCTTTTGGAGAGAAGAAATCTTTTACAGTCATAATGCCAGCACTTCTCTAAGTATCCTTTTGCAGACCAAGTGCACGAGGAGTGCCAAGACTGATAATGAAAATCCAGACTCCCAGCCCTCTCCGTTCCTGCTGACTCAGAATGGCTGGAGCCCAGAGCAAACAGATCTGCCTTTTAATTAAATGCTTCAGGTGATTCTTAGGCACAATTTAAAATGCTGGAACACCTGGTGCTAAGTGATAGGTATCAAATGAAGAAGAATTGCTGTACTTTGGAGTGGTGATGGAGATGGAGAATTTCATGGAAGAGAGTTTGAACTGAGGCTTCAGCTGGGTTTTATTAACTGTGGAAAAGGGGTGATGGGATTCCAGGAGCAAGGAATGATGGTCAAAGGCAATGAAATGCACAGGGCGTCAGTGGCTCCAGCATAGAGAAGAGAGAACTGCCCTGAAGTCTGTCACAGATGTGTACTCCAGGCCAACTGGACAATATCTCTTGCCTTCTCCAAGGCCATTCTGCAGCCCCTCAGGCCTCCCTTCCATGTGCAAGCAGGGTGACACTGGAGAGGAATTGAACCACGGAGTTAGTTTTGCTCTGCGCTCACTAGTCACTGAGTGAGCTAAGCTGGCCGGCTTTTTGCCTTCTGTCAAGTCAGCTGCTCTCCGAATTCAAGCAGAAGTATGAGAAATTGGTTGCCACTCAGGCTTGAATTTTGCTGTTCTCACTTCTTGAGAGAGCCACAAACTGACTCTATTTCCAAATGGCAAACAGCACTCTCAAGGCTACCCTCACCTAGAGCAGGACTGCACAGCACAGAAAGCCCAGCGCTTAGCACACCAGGCATATGGAGCAGCTCGGATGCCTCCGGGTAAGTGGCACACAGTGGGAGGAGATCAGATGTTACTAAACAACACGAGGTCTGGGCCAACTGTTGCATCCTTCCTTACTTGGCCACCTGGAAGTTGTCAATCAACTGAATAACAAGCATCTAATGGCTGACAATACTTGGAGCTGGTACAATCAGCCTCCAGCCCTTTGTTTATTTCCACTTGATGTTATTTGATGAGATGTCCCTTTGGATGAGAGCCTGGTATTCATTTCCCCAGGAAGTCTCAGGTCTGGGCTCACCACTCCACAACCCCCTGCCCTACCCCACCCTCTAACTCTATCAAAGACTACGACAGCCTCCCTACTGGCCCTCTCCCAGCGTGGTGTAGCATAGAGAACATGGTTAGCTGGAACCAAGTAAGACACAGGCATGGCATAATGGACATGGTGATGCCAGATGCCTCTCCCAGGAAGGACTTGTCCTACTTCTGGGAGTGCTGTCAGCAGACAGTTGTCAGGTAGCAACACTTCAGGGTCCACCTCAGCTGCAGAGAGCTGCCTTTCCCAAGGCCGTGTCCTCTTGTGAGGTCCCTATCCAGTGACTGATTGAGACAGGTATAGAAAAGTCTGGCTTTTTTGCCCAGTGCTGGCCAATCCTGCTACCCTCCCCTTCTTTCTATAGCTGTTAATCTTAAGGGCATGTCCTAGCAAACACCTACAACGTGAATTCCCAGAGAACCCACCTTGCCAAACATGAATTTGAATTTCAGCCCAATGGCACATGAGGCCTGTGGCTTTGGGGAAACAATCACTTATTTTTTGTAAGACTTAATGTCTTCATCCAAGAAGTAGGAAAAATAGTAACTTCATAGGATTGTTGTGCATGCAGAGTAATCCCTCATAAATATTAGATATCATAATCTTGGGCAAGTTTATAGCTTCTTGGAGCCTTGGATCCTTTATGCAAAAATGAGAACTATACTGCTTACATCTGAGGATTTTGTTAAGAATTGTATTACATAATGTATATCTGTGTTAGATCTCAATAGATAAGAGCCCCCCATGATTTTCCCTTTAAAATATCCACAGAACCTTTATATAGTGAATTTTAAAAATAACTCATTTATTTTCTTTCTCTGTATTACTTGCCCTTTATCAGCATATAGGACATTTGTATCTGGAGGAGAAAAACAATGCAGAACAGAAAGACAGGAGCTAAGGTGCAACCCGGGATTTGTGGCTCTATTCTCTTTCATCGTAGCTCAATGGCTAATTCCTCCAGGAAGCTCACCCTGACTTACTCAACACATTCTGCAAATTATTCATGCAACCATTGATGACCGTCTTTATTTCCTTGATTCACTTTTTTAGTCTTTATAATAATAGATTTTCATAAATCCCAGGATTTCTATTTTCTTACTGTAAGCCTCTGAGAAGCAGAGATGATGCCTGTTTTTTAAAATAGAGTATGCCTGGCTGAATACTGCTATTTTCCCTGGAAGTGTTCTTTGGTCACTGTGCTAGTTACCAGCAACAAACTCTTTTAACAATGCTGAGTCCTGCTGCAACCCTGAGATGCTCCAGGAATTCCCACTGAACTGACAAGAAATCTGAGGGCCAGATGGGGTCTTCTGAGGCCCCCTGGTCCAACTCTGATCATCTCATCTTTCTGGAAACTTATTTTAGGTCATCTCCCTCCTTAAATATTGGCATTTAAAAGCTCATGTGAAATTTTTGCAAACTCATCTTTATTATATCTTCTCTATTTTATAATTTGATAACTCAATTTTTTTAATTTAAAAGCTGAGTCAGTTCTAGGAATATTGTCTTACACTGACACCTGCTGGGCAGGTGGAAAAATAACAAATACCTGTAACACAGGGATCTTTTAGGACTAGAAGCAGAGAAACTCCATTCATCTTTAATAAGCATCTTTCTTACAACTATCCTAATTTTAAGCTCTCCTTTTCATCATCTCCTACTAAACCTAAAGTCTGGATTTTATATTTCTTGATGACTCTATTGCTAAAAGCTCAAATAACATCATTTCATAGATAATACTTAATAATGAACAGTAATCACACTCATTACATGTGACCTTGGTTCTGCAAGCACCACACTTCCAGACAACTGAGCTGTCATGTGGGCACCATGAAAAGTAAGGGGCCATTCTTAACCATGGATTCACCCAGTTGGCCAGAACTGTGAGCCCATCTGATCTGGAACAGAATGTCTCAGTGATGGAAGGAAGAGTCATTCAGTATGAATGTCAGTTCTTATTTTGGAAGTTTCTCCAGGGATTGTGACCCAGTAAAAATTTATTCAAGTGTTTCATCATCCTAATGAGACTTTGTTATAAACCATCTCTCTCTCTCTGCTTTTATTTAAACACTTTTTTTTTTTTTTTTTTTTGCTGTCCAAACAAATTCCAGCTCTAATAGTCCTTCTATTCCAGGAAAGGATGGAAAAACAAGTAAATACAGTATATGATTTGTCAAATGATCATAAATGCTAAGTTTTACCAAAGGGCAGGGAGAAAGATAGGCATTGTGTGTGTGTGTTTGGGGAGGTGGTTGCTTACTGCTCATAGAGCTGTGTGGGGGATGAAAGCTGACCCAGGAGCCTTGGGCTTCTTGTAGTGTTATAAACAAGGTTAGAAAGCATGCTGAGGTTGAGGTGGGAGGATCACTTGAGCCCAGGAGGTGGAGGTTGCAGTGGGCCAAGATCGTGCTATTGCACTCCAGCCTGGGTGACAGAGATCCTGTTTCAAAAAAAAAGTATGCTGAGGTTTAGAAAAGTCTAATCAATATCTTATTTATCAATACTCACAAAACTTTACCAAATATACCAGTAGGTTATATTCTAATTATACCCCTTACCAATCCCTTTCACTGTACTGTTTTGGGGGGTTATTTAATAATTTAATCATTCAAAATACTTTCTAGTTGGCTCCATACTTTCTTCCTGGAAAAGTATTGATTTAGAGAAGAAGACAGCACCCAGGGTCTGAGCCTGTGACATTTGCTAGCACTGCATGGGAACTAATTGATCCTTTATCTGGAGCTTGGAGAAGGAGGCTCTGAGGAATGGAGACAGGGTGCACAGAGGAGGGGGCTTAATGCCCGGGGTGGATGGGCCAAGCAGTCTAAGTGAGAGGAAGGGACGTGGATTTTAGATCCAGGTAAACTCAAGGTTTGAAAAGTGGTTCTACTTCTTACCAACTGTGGATCTTGGGCAATTATTTATCTCTTCTTTGCCTCAGTTTCTTCATCAGTGTATGGGGATAACAATTCCATCTTGAATAGTGCTTGTTGACATGGTGCTTGGCACGTAGTAGATGTGAAGTTTCTTCTATTCCCTGTTTCAGAAGGAACACTATTTTGCTTATGTCTGGCCCTGTATCTGCTCTGAGTACCCCCACTGCTAATTGTTTTTTCACTTGATGCAGGCCAGTTCTGAAAATCTCTAGAGTTCAAGCCTTCCCCTCTTCAAGTGTTCTGTTTGCTACAAATGATCGCTCTTTTCTTAAACTTCTCAGACATCCTTTCATCCTGGCATTTTCAGACTTCAAAAAATGGTCCTAGAGATTTATTGATTTAACAGATGTTTTTTAAGCTCTGACAAAGTGCTAACACTGAAGATAGAACAGTGAACAAAACAAACTAAAATTCCTGCTCTTGAAGACCTTTTATTCTGGGAGAGGATGGAAAACCAAGTAAATAGAGCATACGAATTCTTAAATAATCATAAATCCTAAGTTAAAAAAAAACAAAGGCCAGGCGCGGTGGCTCATGCCTATAATCTCAGCACTTTGGGAGGCCGAGGCAGGTGGATCACAAGGTCAAGAGATCGAGACCATCCTGGTCAACATGGTGAAACCCTGTCTCTACTAAAAATACAAAAATTAGCTGGGCATGGTGGCACGCACCTGTAGTCCCAGCTATTTGGGAGGCTGAGGCAGGAGAATTGCTTGAACCCAGGAAGCGGAGGTTGTAGTGAGCCGAGATCACGCCATTGCACTCCAGCCTGGGTAACAAGAGTGAAACTCCGTCACAAACAAACAAACAAACAAACAAAAAACAAAAACAAAATGCAGTACAGGAGGGGTAATTAGGATTGTGTGTGTGTGTCTGAGGAGGTTGCTGTTCATTCTCATAGAGCCATGTGGGGTCTGAGGACTAACCTGGGAGTCCTGGGCTTCTTAGGGTGACATAAACAAGGTTAGGAAGCATGCTGAGGTTGATCCTGGTGGCCTCAAGGAGGATAGTGCTGTGGAGTGTGAAGTCTGGGGAGTTGGTAGGTTGGGCTCCAGTCAGGAGCATCCACAGTCCTCTCTTCCTGCCAAAGGCACCCTAGAAGAGAACATGGGAGGGGCCTCCTGATTACACCTGGATCACAGAGAGTCAGTGGGCTTCCCTCTCGTTTGCTTCCTTCAGTCCTGATGGCAAGATAAGCAGTGGGGACATGGTAAATGTTGACTTCTTAAGATTCAGCCCCTGACAAGTATTAAAAAAAAATAATAAGAAAGAAAGATGAGATGTTGCTCCCTTCAAGAAGCTCATCCTGTTTCTTTGGAACACGAGAAAGTTGGAGAGGAAATGAGCCTTCTTCCTTGAACAACTATTCTAAGATGTGAGATCAAGAAATATTGGTGAGAAAAGATTTAGCCAATATGGCAGAGTAGAGGGCGCATTTTCTGGGATTAGGAAGTGCATTCTCTTCCTGGCTGCCTGGCTCGTGGCATATTGCACACCCTTCCGAATTTCTATTTGTCCTTCATCTCTAGGAGGAGGAGGAGGCTGGCCTGTATCCATTTCTGCTAAAAATAAATTCTGTGATTTTAAGAAGTTGCAATTGTATCTCTATTGTTGAAGTTTTGAACAGAAAATAGAGAATTTTAAGGTCTAGATAGAGTTTTTGGTTTATTTTTTCTTTGTAGTTGGCTTTGGAAGAAAAGGATGCAGGAAAGGAAGAGTTGGCTTCTGTTGCTGGTTTAGAGGAGTGAGATTAGGTTTCTTGGGTAATGAAGAGAGAATGGGGGGAGTGGATCTTTCAAAGACTGGGAAGAATTTGTTTGGCAGGAGATTTGCTGACTTGATCTAGAGGGATTTTCCACTCGATTCTTCTGGGAAAGAGAGAAGAAAATCCTGGTAAAATCAACTTAAATGCTTCCTTTGTGGAGATTGCTGACCCTCAGGGCTGAATTAGTTGGCTGCCTCTGTTTCCACAGAAAAGTAGGAAGAAGGATGGAGCCAAACGGTAGGATAGAAGCCAATGGCCTCCCGCAGGAGCAGCAGTGCACATACAATGAACATTTAATAAGTGTGCAATGAATGAAGGAATAAATGAAAGAAAGACAGACAATAAGACAAACTGTATTCAGCCTTGCTATAAGGGAATACATGAGACTGGGTAATTTACAAAGAAAAGCGATTTAACTGGCTCACAGTTCTGCAGGCTGTACAGAAAACATGGCGCCAGTATCTGCATGGCTTCTGCGGAAGCCTCAGGGAGCTTTTACTCACGAAGAAAGGCAAAGTGGGAGTAGGCACATCACATGACGAAAGCAGGAGCAAGAGAGAGAGTAGCGAGAGAGGTGCTACACACTTAACAATTCTTTTATTTATTATTTTTGATATGGGGTCACACTCTTGTTTAGGCTGCAGTGCAGTGGCTTGATCATGGCTCATTGCAGCCTTGACACTCCCCTCCTCCTCCCCTACTGGGCTCAGGTGATCCCACCCACCTTAGTTTGCCAGGTAGCTGGGACTACAGGCATGCACCACTTCGCCTGCTAATTTTTTTGTATAGATGGGGTCCGCCATGTTGCCCAGGCTGATCTCAAACTCCTGGACTCAAATGATCTGCCTACCTCAAATGATCTGCCTACCTCAGCCTCCAAAATCCCAAAGTGCTGGGATTTCGGGTGTGAGCCACTGTGCCTGGCCTAGGTGCTACACACTTTTAAACTACCACTCACTATTGCAGGGGCA
Source organism: Aotus nancymaae (assembly GCF_030222135.1). NCBI lineage: Eukaryota > Metazoa > Chordata > Mammalia > Primates > Aotidae > Aotus > Aotus nancymaae. The sequence goes on from NW_026988413.1 coordinate 51,452,354, forward strand.
GCACCAAGCCATGAGCTATCCACCCGATGATCTAATCTCCTCTCACCAGGCCCCACCTCCAACAGTGGGGATTACAATTCAACATGAGATTTGGTGGGGATACAGATCCAAATCATATCACAAACCAACAGGTAAGAAGAAATGGGGAGATACAGGAAAACTGGCTTTAGCTTTGTATCAATCCCAGACAAATTTTAAGAATGGACTATTAACTGTGGTAGATGATTATTACTTAGAAAATGACTTTTTCATGATTTATTTTGAAAAAAATTATAATTCCATGAGAAGTTATAAAAACTGTATAGGTCACGAGGTCAGGAGTTCGAGACAAGCCTGGCCCACATGGTGAAAGCTGTCTCTACTAAAAATACAAAAATTAGCCAGACGTGGTGACACGTGCCTGTAATCCTAGCTACTTGGGAGACTTAGGCAAGAGAATCACTTGAACTCGGGAGGCAGAGGTTGCAGTGAGCCGAGATTGCACCATTGCACTTCAGCCTGGGCAACAGAGCAAGATACTATCTCAGAAAAAAAAAAAAAGCGTATAGGGAGGTTCACTTTGTTTTCCCCAGCGTTAACATCCTGCCTAACTGTAGTGCAACGCCAAAACCAGGAAATGGGCATTAGGCCAATCCACAGAGCTTATTCACATTTTAGCAGTCTGACGTGTTCTTGCATGTGTGTGTATATATAGTTCTGTGAAGCTTTACTAACGTATAGGTTCATGTAGCCACCACTACAATCAAAATATAGAACTGTTCCACCACAAGGCTGTGTTGCTATCCTACATCCACTCCTCCCCTGATGAACAATCAGTAATCTGTTCTCCATCTTTAGAATTTTTCATTTCAAGAATGTTATATAAATGAAATCATATAGTACATAACTTTTCAAGATTGGCTTTTTTAGGCTGGGTGTGGTGGCTCATGCCCATAATCCCAGCACTTTGGGAGGCCAAGGCGGGTGGATCACTTGAGCTCAGGAGTTTGAGACCAGCCTGGGCAACGTGGTGAAACCCCAACTCTACTAAAAATACAAAAATTAGCAGTGGTGGCTCGTGCCTATAATCCTAGCTACTAGGGAGGCTGAGGTGAGAGGATCACCTGAGTCCAGGAGGTTGAGGCTGCAGTGAGCCAAGATCATGCCACTGCACTCCAGCCAGGGCACCAGAGCAAGATCTTGTCTCCAAAGAAAACCAAAACCAAAACCAAAAAACAATGTTTGTCTCTTTTCACCCAGCATAATTCCCTTAAGAGCTAGCCAAGTTGCTGCATTTATCTGTAGTTTGTTCCTTTTTACTGCTGAGAAGTATTCCATTGTATGGGTAAACTGCAGTGTGTTTAACCATTCACCTGCTGAGGAATATTTGGGTTGCTTTTGCTTATTATGAGTAAAGCCATCATAAACATTCTTATATAGGTTTTTGGCTAATATAAGTTTTCATAGCTTTGAGATAAGTACTTGAGAGTGCAGTTATTAGATTATATGGTACTTGTATCTTTAGTTTTAGAACAATTTGGCAAATTAGAAAAGAGTGCCTCTGACTGCTAGCAAGAGGTGGGACTCCTTTGGATTGGGGTCGGTCTGGTCATTACTCTGCCAGCAACCAGCTATGGGACAATGGACAATTTACTCAGCCTCTCTGTGCCTGCGTTTTCTTTTCTTGTACTTAACAAAAATAGTGCCTTCCCCACAAACTCCACAGGCAGTTATGAAAATACATTCATGTGAAAGTTCGTTAAGTGAAACATAAACATATGACATTATTATTTCATTGCAGACCAAATATGCCCTTAAACACTAGCATAATTCATCTCTCTCTCCGACTCCCTCACCTTACTAAATTCCTTAGATTTTCCGGTTCCCGTCTCCACCTTTTTGAATTGTGTCTCAAATTGCAACATGGATGGCTCTAACAGAGGTGCTCTTTTGTCTTGGAAACTGCTTTTCTAGTCTAGGTTATTAAGCTTTCTCTCCTCTCCTAAATCTGCCCTATAGGAAACTGACCTTGTTTATTCACCCTATGTTCTTGAGACTTCTTAGATGTCTTTATGTCTAAAAAACACATGAACCCCAGACCAAGGACTACTGTCCAAAGTACTATTTAGCTGAACCTACCCAAAAATACAAGCTTTAATTTGTCTTAAAGAATAGATAAATATCATTTAAGCTCCATAATGAAAAATGTGTAGATTCACTTTACTCACAGTTCCACTGAAAATTGTGTATGTACATTTGTATGAAATAGGTTGAAGGGGGGCTACTTTTTTAAGTACCATAAATTTGCCTCTTTTTTTGCAGAGAACAGTAGGATAATCTTTACAGTTTGCTATTATGGTCATTTATGGTCATTATTTCCTTTAATTTTTAACTATGTGGTTAATCTCTAAAGGGATTGGGTTCACAGGCACAGGTCAAAAATTGAGAATTAAAGAATTAATCCTTTGGGGGACATTTTAAGGAAAAAAAAAAATAACTAGTGACCACAAAATCTTTAAGTATGAAAACACAGTTAGGATTTCTAACAGTGGACTAAAATAGAGACCCTGAAATACTTGCAAGTTTTCTTAATTTGATTGCTTTTTTGCTATTTATATTTGATTCTCCCCACCCCTGTAATCTCTTTAACAAATAGAGTGATGTGTGTATCAGAAAAAGAGAGAAAAAATGTATTTCCATGATTTGAGGAGGCACTAGGAAGAGTGTCTTGATGAAAATACCTTTCAAAAGTCTGCCACGTAATCCTGAAATCTACCATTAGAGACTTATTACTTTGTAGGCACTTGTTCTCTGGGAGGGAGAGAGATTCAGCTGCTGCCAGTTGAGAACACAGAAACAAGGCCACTATAGGGTGTACTGCAAAGCACAGGCTATCCAATCAAATGGAGGTACGGTTGAATTTGGCTGTGGCACTTACTAGCCATGGGATCCTGGGCAAATTACTTTTCTCTGAGTCCCAATTTATTCATCTTTAAAATGGGTTTAATAATGGCTATCACATGAGAAGTACAATTTAAATGAGTGCATGCTCCCTCTCCATATATATGTATTGAGGAACTTAATACAATAGGTTTCCAGTACGTTGCAATGATAATTATTAGAAATGGTAGAAATACTTAATTCAAATTGAGATTTCCATAGCTTTAGGGGTACATGAAGACATCCCAAGAGCTATGCAGACTCAGAATCAATTTCCAAATTCTCACTCTATATATATTTCTATATTTATTTGCTCAAAAGTGTACCTGAATCAAGCTGCTTCTCCTTATCCACCTTTTCGTTTATAGCTCCTTTTCTTCTGTCCTGCAAAAAAGTGACAAATTTTTCATCCAACTCAAATTATAGTGTGGTACCTTGATTGCCCTAGGTATAGAAACCTCTGGGACATCAAGCAGAGGGAAGTCAAACTATGGGTATTTGAGACAGAGAAAGACTCTCAAAGGAAATACTCTCTGTCAAAGGAAATACTATGAGTATTTTCCTTTAATCAAACCGGCATAAACCAAAGGTGCAGGGCATCGTCTCTTTCCGTCTTATGCTTATCTCTCTTAGGGACAAAGCATACCTTAAGCAGGTATGCTCACCTGTGTTGGGGTGTTTGGACTTAAGGAGTATCATGGAATTAGGCAGAAATGATGGCATTTTCCACCCATCTTCACTACTGACGAAGAAGGCATTGTTCCTGAGGAAAGAGACGCTTGAGAATAAAGCAGGCTGGGTGCGGTGGCTCACGCCTGTAATCCCAGCACTTTGGGAGGCCAAGGCAAGCATATCACTTGAGGTCAGGAGTTCGAGATCCTTCTAGCCAACATGGCAAAACCCCATCTCTACTAAAAATACAAAAATTACCTGGGCATGGTGGTGGGCACCAGTAATCTCAGCTACTTGGGAGGCTGAAGCAGGAGAATTGCTTGAACCCGAGAGGTGGAGGTGGAGGTGGAGGTTGCAGTGAGCTGAGATCACGCCATTGTACTCCAGCCTGGGTTTCAGAGTCTCACTCTGAAGAGTGAGACTCCCTCTCAAAAAAAAAAAAGACAATAAAACAAAGAGAACATCTCTTAGAAATATTGAAGATGACATTAAGTTATTCATCCAGATGGCAAACTCATGAGAGGTCTCTTTCTATCTTGAAATATTTGAGATTTGTAAGAAGTTGTACTGGGAAATGAACTATGAACCACACTTTCTCTGGAATTTCACCGTCTCAATAATGAAAACAAGTTCAGTGAATACTCTCATTTATCTGCATTTTACTCTATGTTTCAGTAGTTTAATTTGCATAATTTCAAGGTGAAAAGACCTACAATTTCTTCCAACAAATCAATGCTATATTTTCTAATAAAAGAAACATATATTAGAGGTAAGTTAGTGTTTTATATTTTATTAAATTTTTACTCAGATTCATAGGAGAAACACTTCCATTAATTTTTGCTAAAAGTTAGCAAAATATGAAATCTATATTTTTTATGAAGGTACAAGTCTCCTGCTCACTATCACTCATGAACCACTTTTCTGTTCATGTATTAATTCCTGCCACATAGTTATTAGGTATACAAGTCAGCTTATATTACCATAACAAAATACCATGCAGCAGGTGGCTTAAACAACATTTATTTTCTCATAACTCTGGAGGCTAGAAATCCAAGATTAGGGTGTCAGCATGGTCAAGTTCTGGTGTGGGCTCTCTTCCTGGCTGGCAGATGGCTGCCTTCCTGTTATATTCTTACATGTGGGATGAGGGGGAGAGAGAGAAAGAGAGAGAGAAAAAGAGAGAGAGAGAGAGAGCGCACACGGGCGAGAGTGTCTGGTGTCTTGTCCTCTTCTTTAAAGGGCACCAGTCCTATCCAAGTAGGACCCCAACCTGTGACCTCATTTAACCTTTATCACCTCTTCACAGGCACTATTTCCAAATATAGTCACATTGAGGGTTAAGCCTTCGAAATAGAAATTTTGGGGGGACAAAGCTCAGTCCACAGAATTAGCGTTAAGTAGTTTAACAGGAATATGTTGCAGATTATACTCTAACTAATGTGCTTAACAGTCCTTAATGTGCTTTCCATAATCTTGTTCTGTACTAATTGGTGACTAAGTTCTTTCTCTTGCTGTCAACTTACATAAAGTATTTAAACTATACTGTCAAAAGCAGAAATCTATTGGTTCAAAAGCAAATAAATTTTTTTGCCAAAATGTAAATCTAATATGCAATGATCTGAACTTTAGAAAACTGGCTTGATTTAATTAGGATTAATTTATCCCTTTCAGGTGTTAATATACTGATTTCACTTCTTTTAAGTGTATTATCTTCAGTCATATTTGGGAAGAAATTATTAATATATACATGAATATCCCCGAGTGTCTGTCCTTCTGTCATTTCTTTACTCTGCATTTTCAGACATACTTAAAAAATAAAATTTGGCATTATATATAGGTCTCTGTTCACAGTCAAGGAGAAAAGTCCCCAAATGCACAATTTACAATTTTATGTTTTTGTTTCTAACTCCAGTTTCATCTATTTTAGCTCCATAAGCAAGACACCTGTAAGTAAAAGGGTGACAGTATAATCAACAGCCATGTGATAAGTCTTGGCCAAGATTTTTTGGGTCATACTTGTTACAAACTTAAAAACTGAACTCTAATGATTAGGTAACACATTTCTTCTTCCTCCTCCTCTTCTTCTTCCTCTTCTTCCTCCTCCTCCTCTTCTTCTTCTGCTTCCTCTTCCCCTTCTTTCTTCTTCTTCCTCTTCTTTCTTCTTTCCTCTGTCCCCTTCTTTCTTCTTCTTCCTCTCCTCCTCCTCCTCCCTCTTCTTTTCTTCTTTTTGTAAGTTAGGCAGTTTTCAATTCTTTGCTTTCAATAAAATTAAAGGAGGACCTAACAGAGTTGTCAACAAATAGGTCAATAGCTTTTGATAATAGATCACTATGTACTTTTTAACTTATAATCAAGAAGGCATTCAAATAACAGTGTGACATTTTCATCAGAAAAATGCTAACATTCTCATTACTTATTTAATTGAACATGTTTTCTCAGAGCTTATGTTAAAAAAAATAAAAAATAAGGATAGAATTGATGCTGACTTCTGTCTCATTTCAATAGTGAGGAAGAGCCACAGATTCATGAACTAATTTAAAAAGATCCATTGATTTAGTTTAATTTTTCAATAACACTTAACTTGCTGTGTTTTATAATTATTTATCAAAATATGCTATATATTTACGTTGCTTTGGTTAGTTGTGTACTAAAAATCATTGTAAAGATAATCAAAATTTTAAAAAGGAATGATACAGATATTTTAAAATTTCAAAATTTTAAAAAGGAATGATATAGATTTTTTGGTTGTCAAAAAAGAGCTTGTTGGTGAAGTTTTAAGACTGAGGGTAGGCGAGTAAGTGTCAAATTGCTTTGGTATTTAGAGTCCGTTGGATACAAAATGTGATATATTTTATTTAAAAATCAATATTTACAGTATGCTAGAAAGTACATATTTTGAAGTTATTCAAATTTATGATGAAAAATCTTAGGTATCTACTTGAAAATATGCAGAGTGATACATAGATTTTCAAAGTTCCTTTAGGAAGTATGAGAGAAATTAGTTTGAAGATCACTTATTTAGCTGATCAAATCTTTACAGTTTTAACAGTTGATGGTGACAGACTTCATGGAGAAAAGTGGATAAAAAGAAAGGCATATGTGGATGTGTTGTTAATATGGGCTCTTGTGACATTGTGACAGAAAAGTAGACCTGGTGAAAAAAAATAACACATAATTCCCAAGTTTTTAATTTCTTTGGCCAGCACCTTTGAGACATAGCATATCCGTTGTTTATGAACTTTGCAAAGTAGGTTTATAAAGTTGGTTTTTTTTTTGAATGGTCCTAATTATGTTGGAGACCAATAATCCACTGCTATAACTGTATTACCACGTGCCTCACACTGTGCTAATTATTAGAGATACAGAGATGAACAAGGAGAGAAGATCCCTCAAGGATTCGATGGGATAGAAGAAAAGGGAAGTCAAACTGGACTAAGTTGGAAGTTAATGATGATGCACTTTAAGTATTTTTCATTTGTATCCCATATTTGACTACACAAAAAGCTTGAGATTGGGTAAAAATCTCCCTCATAATTGCAGGCGGGCATCATCAAACCTGTTGAGGAATGGAGCAGGATGGAACAAAATGGTGGAAGGAAGGCAAATTTGCTCTCTCTTTTAAGCTGGGACATATCTCTTTTCCTGCTCTCTGACAATGGTGCTCTTAGTTCCTGGGCCTTTGGACTTGGACTGAATTGTACCACCAGCTTTCCTAAGTCTCCAGCTTGCAGACAGCAGATTGAGGGACTTCTCAGCCTCCGTAATCGTGGGAGCCAATTCCATGTTTTCCCTTCTCTATCTATACCTCCTACTGATTCTGTTTCTCTGAAGAACCCTGACTAATACAAATGGTTTATGGTATGAGGTTCCCTGAATCCTTGGAGTTTGGATCTTGATGTTTAAAGTTAATGCTCTAAAATTTAAAAGAAAAAAAAAGAGAATCCCTTTTTTTTTCTGTCCAAACTCTTGCCACTTACAATAGAGAGCCATATCCCCAATACCACCTGAATGTGCCCAATTTCATCTGATTTAGGAAACTAAGCCCAAATATGGTTGGGCCTAGTTATCTAGATGGGAGAAAGCCAGGCCCCTGTAGACCATGGTTTCTGCTGTGCATTTACCAAGCTCTCCTCTGTAGTTCATGATCCATGGCTTTTGTTCTGCCTGGATGGTCCTACCCTGATAACCCAGAAAGTGTCAACAGGAATTAGAAAGCACGTGGTTTAATAATTTTTTAAAATTCCCAGCCTTAATTAGGAAATGATGCGTGTTTCTGGAATTTTCATCAAGAGCTCATGGTGTTTCCAGGAAGCTGGCTAACTACGCCTGATATAAAAAAGAAAACTGCAACCTACTCAATTACCTTGTAACTTGCCAGGAATTAAGTAATGGTGTTCTTGGAATTGGAGAGTATGATGTGATCAGTGTTTATCTGACACTGTACTGAAGAATCTGGGCTTAGCTTCCTGAGGAAAGATGGTAAAATCTCTAGAATGGAGAGCAGCCCATCCAAGGGCCCAGCTTTTGGGGGCATAGAGTTGATGGACTTCATGGGAAAGGCAGGACCCTTCACTCCAACTGCTAGCTGTTTGATAGCAATTCTCAAACTTTAGTATGAATACAAGTCATTTAGGAAGATTGTTTAAAAATGTGGATTCCTAGAAACTCCATACAGATCATCTGATTCATAGGTCTGAGTTAGGGCCTAGGAATTTACATTTTTATAGACTTCTTCTGCATCATGTTTTGAGACTATTAGACTCCTATTTGGAGAGCCTATGGTAAATCTTTAATGATCATTGAAAATACCACCCTTAGATCCAGGCCAGAGGGGCTCCTGCCCTGGGGTCTGTGGTTTAGAGGGCCCTGCTCTGATCCTCCCCTGGCCATGATGGTCCCCTGGGATGAGGAGTCTGGAGGGATCAAAGGGATATGCCAAACTTGAGAATGTGAGCAGACTTCTAGACTGTGATCTGGAGAGAGACAGAGAGAGATTGATTTTGAAGAATTGGCTCCTGTAATTATAGAGGCTGAGAAATCCCACAATCTGCTATGTGCAAGCTGGAGTCCAGGAAAGCCAATGGTATAGTTCAGTCCAAGTCAAAATGCCTGAGAACTGGGGAAGCCAATGGTGTGAATCTCAGTCGAGGGCCAGAGAAGATGTGATGAGATGTCTCTGCGTGAGCAGGCAGGCAGCAAGCAAGTAAGGGCGAATTCCTCCTTCCTTTGCCTTTTGTTCTCTTCAGGCCCTCAGTAGAGTAGATAGTGCCCACTCACACTGGGGTGGACACCAACTTTACCAACCCACAGATTCAAATGCCAATCTCCTCTGGAAACACCCTCACAGACACACCCAGAAATCAAGTCTAATCCAAGCACCCGTGTCCAGTCAAGTTGCCACGTACAATTCGCCATCACAGGCTCTGAGCTGGCTCCTGACTATGCATGGCTTCTTCTCTGGTCTGGCCTCCTGAGGGCACAGCCTGCTGGGTGTGTCCTTATGCCTAAGAAGTGGCCAAGGGGCAACTGTTTGTGGGGGTGTGGATGGAGTTGACCTGTGAGCTGCAGTGTGCACTAGTGGCCCCAGGAAGCCCCTCATTCATGGAGGGCTGGCTGTGGGAAAAGAAGGAGTGTGGGCTATTGGCCAGGAGTTGGCATGCCCTGTGCCACCGCACTCCTACCTTGGGTTTCTGGGTTGTTTGAGGATATATTTATCAGGTAAGAGAATAGGACCTTTTGTTCAGCAGTTTGTTGGCTTTGATTTGTAACTTCTAAATAACTAGACGTATGGTTTGGGGACCTTCGTCTCTACTCTTGCTTTGGGCCCCACAGATGTTAGAGGCAGACCAGACCAACATTTCCAGACTAGTAACATCTTAGACTTGATTTCTTCTGAACAAGAATTGCCCTTCAAGCCAGACCGCAGGAAGGGAAAAGTGGACAAAAGGTAAAGAAAGTATGACCTCCAGGGTGCAGGGCCCAGTGTGGGAAAGCCCAGCTTGTGTGGCAAGGCAAACCTTAGTGTGTCCTTTGCAAGCCCTGTCTGCATCTCAGGGGAAAAGTGAGAGAATGGGAGTGGGGCATAATTCTGTTTTTGCAGAACTGACAAATTTGAGCTATCTTGGGGGACCCAAAATCCAGGTTTTTCTAATTTCATTCTCTCCAGGACTCTAGCCTCCCCAGCATGAGTCAAGTTGTCCTAATTTTTCTTAGAATGAGATAATAGTCTGAAAATGTGAACACTTTTCTGGCTATCTTTAACATATTTTCAAAAAAAATTGCACATAAAAAAGACTTGTTCAATTATTTTATAAGGGGATTAACAAAGGAAACTTTTAAAAATATATTTCACACACATTGGAATGTGTAAAAAGTCGTGACATGACAGGCACTACTTCAGGCCATATTCCACATACTTCAATAAAAATATTCCTTAAAACACCAATTACTTTCCTCTCATTAGATCTGCTATGTACAGTTGTCCAAGATGTTGACTGTGTGAGAATACTTATCCCAAGAAATAAATGGGATCTAAAATCCAGCCTACCATCTCCTTGTCAAGCTGAGTGCTCTGACATGGCCTGCATCCTGCAGAAGGAAGGATGCTTTTTTCTAATCACAAAAGTGGCAGTCTGCTTGTCAAACGATACACCTTGCTCATGATAGGGACATGTTTGCTGAGGTTACCCTCAAAATAACGGAGCTGAGGATGCTAAAATGATGCCATATATTTTGGAATAGCGAAAACTTTCTAGGGAGATGGTCATCAGGGAATTTGATTACTTGCCCTCTTTGCACCCCTGACTGCAGTGAAGAGAAAGAATGCCTTTCTGGAAAAAAAATTACTGGCTAAAAACCAAACGAAACCAAAACAAAATGCCAAGAAACCCTACACAGCTGCTGTGATTTCTGTGAGTCCCAGAGAAAAGAGGAGTTCACTGCTGCTTCAGCCTGTAAATGCCAGAGCCTGGGACAGAATTAACTAGAGTTAGAAAATAGAGTTAGCAAGGTGAGTACAGTTGGAGATGGAACATTTATTGCTTTTGATCTACTAACTTGGAGTCCAGGAAGTTATTAGTGCAATGTGGATCAGCACTGGTCATGGACTAGAGGAGGACATCTCCTACCCTTGACCAATCCTGGACCCCCTTTCAGGTCCTGCTGGAAGTCACAGTCCATTATTAGCAAAACCCAATAGTGTCAGCCTTGGCTCCGACTCTTCCAGCACCATCTCATTCTGACGAAAACCTGGCTGTCCCCGGGGAATATGGCCTTCCGATTCTGCTGGTATTCCCTTTGTCCCATGGTGACTGTGGTTTGCTCCTCCAAGTTGTGCCATGGGGCCTGGAGGTGGGGTGCATTTCTTTTTCACTCCCTATTACCACTTCTGCATCATTCTCTCTCTCCTCGCTAAAAATGTCCTGCATTGAGTCTCAGGTCATCAGGTTATGTCACCTGACTTCTCATTTTGCTGACATCTGTTATCCTGAGGTCATTTCCCCTGGTTCCTCGGTGTTCCTGCCTTACCATTGTATTCCTCTTCCTGTCTTAACTCTGGGCCAGTTCAACGTATACATAGATTGTCCCTCCATTCTCCTGGTCTCTCAGTTCCCTGCTGACCTCTCCTCTCAAAATCTGGTCCTTCCCCTTTCATTCCCGTCATTCTGGACCCTATCATTTCCTGCAGCTTCATGGCCTCCACAGCTGCAAGGCATGCCTCTCGCTCTAGGACCACTGCTTCCTCTCTTCCTAGCATGCTCCCTCAGTCACCCTGTCTGCTAGGGCTGTCACAGCAAAGTCCCACAAATTAGGTGGCTTAAAGAATAGAAATGTATTCTCACACAGTTCTGGAGGCTGGAAATCTGAGATCAAGGTGTTGATGGGGTTCGTACCATGTAGGGGGCTGCCCCAGGATGCTGTCCTGGACTCTGGTGACTTGTTGGCAATCCTTGGGTTGTGGACTCATCACTCCAACTTCTGTCTTTGTGTTCACATGTGTACCTGTCTGTATCCAAATTTCATATTTTTATAAGGACACCAGTCATTCTGGATTAGGGCTTCCTCTCAGCTTAACTAATTAGGATATTTCAGCAATGACCCTGTTTTCTAGTAAGGTAGCATTTTGAGGTACCAGAGGTTAGGACTTCAACATTTAGATTTTTGGGGGTGGGGGGCAAACAATTTAACCCCTAACATGTGCCATCTCCAGCAATCCTTCCACTGTCATCTTAAATTTGTGAACATAAACCTTTAATGCTGCTTGGCAAACATACTCTCTGATATGGTTTGGCTGTGTCCCCACCCAAATCTCATGTTGAATTGTAGCTCCCATAATCCCCATGTGTTGTGGGAGGGACCTGGTGGGAGGTAATGGAATCATGGGGACAGGTTTTTCCTGTGCTGTTTTTGTGATAGTGAATAAGTCTCATGAGATCTGATGGTTTTTTATAAAGGGCAGTTCCCCTGAACACACTCTCTTGCCTTCCGCCATGTAAGATGTGCCTTTGTTCCTCCTTTGCCTTCCGTCGTGATTGTGAGGCCTCCCCAGTTATGTGGAACTGTGAGTCCATTCAGCCTCTTTTTCTTTATAAATTACCCAGTCTCAGGTATTTCTTCATAGCAGTATGAGAATGAACTAATACACTCCTCTGTGTCATCAGTTTTTCCTGTCTTGTACTCATCATTACTAACATCATATAAAGATGCTCTTATTTCTTTCATATTAATTATATTAAAAACTTTGTTGACCCCACATCCACCCATAGCTCTCCCTCTGGCTCTACTATCTCTGCCGTTCTTCACTGCACTATTCTGGGGCTGTCTATACTGACTGCCTTCAATTCTTCTCCTCCCATTCCCTTCAGTCCCTTCCAATCAAGCTTTTGCCCCCCACTGCTCCTCTGAAAGTTCTAATCTCAAGGTTAACATAGTTTATAGTGTTAGCAAATTTCTTCTTTTTTATCATGGTTATCCTCTATGAAAAACTGAACTTACTCCCATTTATTGCATGTGTTAAGTGATGAGGTTTGTCCAAAGCTCAGGAAAACAACAACAAGAAGGTGAAATAATGAACAATATGTAGATTGGCAGGAAAAATACAGAAGGAAACAATTGTTTAGAAAAAAGTAATCCCTTTATAGTATTGGCCACTCAATAGAGATTCGATTTCTAACATTTACATTTACACATTTTAACCAATTACTTTGCCCACTTGGAGCACATGGATGTATTTATATCAACCACTCTGTGTCCTTCCAGGTTCTCCTTGTATGTGTATGGCTGTCTTGATCTCTGGCAATTTGGAATCCCAAGCCCTTTCTGGGATTATTACCTAGCCCCTAGGTCAGCCCTCTCTAGGGATCCAGAGTGGAGGAGGGAGGAAGAGGAGGTGGTGGTGGTAAAGGGGGTGGGAGCAGGAGGATTTAGTGGAACAAAGGATGAGAGAAAATAAGAAAGAAGAAAAAGCAGCAGACCCAGGCAACACATGCTATAGTCATAAAAACTGTTTTCTGTACTGTCTGTTGCAATTAAAATTTTAAAACATGCTTACCTTTTTTTTTTTTTTTTTTTTTAAATGAGCAAACTCCTTCAAAGGAGGTGGATTGTATAGTTTCTGGCATGCTACAGGGAAAAAAAAGTCCATCTCAATACTTTATAGGCATGCTTTGAATTCAGAACTTTACAATTCTTCAGAAACAACTAATGAAAAAAGGAGCGCTGTTGGGATGACTGTGAGTCACTTCCCCACCCTATGATTCACTAAGTCACAAACACTGGACATGCTGTCAGGGGAGAAGGACTTTTGATTTTGAGGATTCATGAGCTGATTCAGTACTGTCTTTATGTTTTGATACTATCTATTCGAGTCTGAGCTTTGAAGTGTTTTGGCTCCATAAAGCAGCATCAAGGTAAGGGATCAAAGGATGGAAAAAGCCAGGATGAGTGAGGGTTTGTTAGCTAAAAGCATCCAGTTCTTGTATAATGTCAGAAAGCAAGGTTAGACAGCTACTGATAGCATGGATGCTGAAGAAAGCGAACTATTTTCAAATCCAGATAACTCCAGTTGCTTGCTTTCCTATGACTACTCTTAACTGAAATATTTACAGTGGCTCAAGAATGACAGCAAAATAAATATCCTTGGGCTCCCCACTGGTTTAAATCCCTCCACAAAAAACCTTGTCACTGATATTTGTTAAAATTCATCCAAAGAAACACTGATAAATGCTATATGTTTAGAAAACATTATATAACATACACAAATAGATAAGCCATACAGTAATTGGTCCCTTAAATTATTATAAGGAGGTAAAATTTTCTAACATCTTAATTTCTACCTGTTAGAGGCGTTTGAACCAGAGCAATTCCATCTTGATTAGAGGGTGGGTAAAATAAGGCTGAGACCTACTGGGCTGCATTCCCAGGAGGTTAAGGCATTCCTAGAGACAGGATGAGATAGGAGGTTGGCACAAGATACCAGTCACAAAGACCTTGCCGATGAAACAGCATGTGTAAAGAAGCTGTCCAAAACCAAGATGGCAATGAAAGTGACCTCTGGTTGTTGCACTGCTCATTATATGCTAATTACATAATACATTAGCATACTAAAGACACTCCCACCAGTGCCATACAGTTTACAAATACCATGGCAACATCACGAAGTTAACCTATATGGTCTGAAAAGGCAGGGGGAAACCTCAGTTCCAGGAATTGCCACCCTTTTCCTGGAAACTCATGAATAGTCAACCCCTTGTTTAGCATATAATCAAGAAGTAACAGTAAGAACAATCAGTTGAGCAACCCACACTGCTGTTCTGCCCATGCAGTAGCCATTCTTGATTCCTTTACTTTCCTGATAAACTTTATTTCACTTTACAGTATGGACTTGCCCCAGATTCTTTCTTGCATGAAGTTCAAGAACCCTCTCTTGGAGTCTAAATTGGGACCCCTTTCCAATAAAAAACATTTAACTTTGCTACTAGGTCATGACATTCTAGGAAGGAACAATGTCCTAGTTTGAGCCCCCAGTTTGATAGTACAAGTTGAGTATCCTTAATCAAAAACATCTAAAACCTGAAATGCTCCAAAATTTGGAATTTTTGAGTGCCAAAGAAAATGCTCATTGGAGGATTTCAGATTTTGGATTTTTTTATTTAGGGATGTTCAACCAGTAAGTATAATGCAAATAGTCCAAAACTGGAAAAAAATCAAAATTGGAAACACTTCTCATCCCATGCATTTCAGATAAGGGATACTCACCTTGTAAAACTTGAACATTCTTGTTAGTAGAGTGTTCGATGTAATGAATGAGATGAATGTACCTTTTTTTGGTTTGTTTTTCTGTTTTAAGAAACTAAATGTTCAGAAATTATTAGCATATACTCAATTACACAGATGTTAAATATTAATTGAATTGCAACTCTGATTTTATTTTCATCTGGATTATTCTGATTTACCTATGACATTATTTCATATCATCACTCACAAGAAGCCTACCTTTTTACTTGGTAGAGAGTGCAAAGCAGCTGAAAGAAATGGAGATATCTGAGAAACTACCAGCTGGTAACCAATATATACACTTGAGACACATCTATGTATTTTTCAGATTGGAACTGTGAGTGACTATAGGTGCCAAAATAGGAAATTTGGTGTTAAATCCCTCATAAGTATCTTGTGTGATAGCATATTTTAGGATTGCTGAATTCATGGGAGAAAAAGCATACTGCTAAACCAAAATGCATGAGTACAGTTGAAAAGTTAAAAAGCTATATTCCTGTTTTTGAAAATTTACCCCAAATTTTGACAACAAAACTGCTTGGTTAAGTTTATTAGATTAAAAATATTGCTAAAATCAGGCTAAATATGGATGCAAAGTTCCTTCTGATACGATCTGGCTGAAAAACAGTAAAAATCAATAGATTATAAACTAAATCATGCCTTGAGCTGTGAAAGAGGAAAGGACCATCACAAGTAAACTGATAGGCACGAGGTCTCAATAGGCAATGACTTACATATGTTAAAAGATGGAAGAAACATTATAGATAATTGGAGTTCAAGCCCTTCACAAACATTAGAAACCAAGAGATTGAGGTGCAAAGGGATTGCTTGACTTGCCCAAGGTCCCATGACTTGTTAGTGGCAGAGCCAGGCTGGAATTTTACCCTGGATTCCAGGAAAGAACAACTTTATTATACCATGACAGGCCAGCACCAAAATTCCAGGACTGCTTTTGCAAGTGGTATGTTTAACCGTCGTTCTTAATTACTAACTGGTAGGGAATTTGCACAGAACCATATAGATGTAGATCAAAATCACATAATTAAATGTTTCACAAGTGGTGAATTACATATATGTGTACATATATATATGTGTATATACATATGAATGAGAGAATTAAATTTACTTTAAAAATATATTTAATTATTTAAAAAAAAGCCTTGAGATCATCTATTGAGATGATCAGTGCTGGGAAAACAGTGATGTCATAAAAAGATGACCAGATGTCCGCAGGAACTGACCTCCCATCTTGCCCTGCCGTGCATTAGCTGTGGAATTGCTCCATTTTCCAGTCAGTAAAATAGGGATGTTGACAATTGCTCTACCTCCAAGAAACACTCTGAGGATAAATAAAATAGAATAAGTGGAGTGTTCTGAGGGTTTCGTACCTTCCTAAAAGAATTGAAATAGAATTAGGCATTAGACCACAACTTGTTTAACTTATGGTGCTGATGACGACAAGTTTTCTCATAGTTATGAGTCAGTGATTCTCAGGAATTCTTTTTCATATCACTTAACCTTTAAAATGTTTGCTTTATTTAACCTTAGATTTAAAAGACTGAGAAATCACCTAGAAATTTCTTCTCTCAGTTTAAGTACCCCCTCTTAAAAATGCTGATAAAGAACTTATTCCTATACAAGGTGGTTTATTCCATGGCAGAAAAGGCACAACATAGAAAAATGTTCATGTTATTGAACAAAAATTTATCTCAGTGTAATTTTTTTGTTATTCATTTTTATTATTTTTATTTTCCATAGGTTATTGGGGTACAGGTGGTGTTTGGTTACATGAGTAAGTTCTTTAGTGGTGATTTGTGAGATTTTGGTATGCTCATCAACCAAGCAGTATACACTGCACGCTATTTGTAGTCTTTTATCCTTCACCTCCCTCCCACCCTTTCCTTCAAGTCCCCAAAGTCCATTGTGTCATTCTTATGCCTTCATTTTCTCATAGGTTAGCTCCTACATATCAGTGAAAACATACGATGTTTGGTTTTCCATTCCTGAGTTGCTTAACTTAGAATAATAGCTTCCAATCTCACCTAGGTCACTGTGAATGTTGTTAATTCATTCCTTTTTAGGCTGGGTAGTATTCCATCATACATATATGTGTTGTGTCTGTGTGTGTGTGTGTGTATCTATGTCTATATATCTATATCTATATCTATATACACATATATATACATGCACATCTATATCTATCTATATATTTATCTCACAGTTCTTTATCCACTTGTTGACTGATTTGCATTTGGGTTGGTTCCATGATTTTGCAATTGTGAATTGTGCTGCTATAAACATGCCTGTGCAAAAGTATCTTTTTCGTATAATGACTTCTTTCCTTCTGGGTAGACACCCAGTAGTGGGATTGCTGGATCAAATGGCAGTTCTACTTTTAGTTCTTTGAGGAATCTCCACATTGTTTTGCATTGTGGTTGTACTAGTTTACATTCCCACCAGCAGTGTAGAAGTGTCCCCTGATCACCACATTCATGCTAACATCTACTGTTTTTTTGATTTTTTGGATTATGGCCATTCTTGCAGGAGTAAGGTGGTATCATATTGTGGTTTTGATTTGCATTTCCCTGATCATTAGTGATGTTGAGCATTTTTTCATATGCTTGTTGACAATTTGTGTATCTTCTTTTGAGAATTGTCTATTCATGTTCTTAGCCCACTTTGTGATGGGATTGTTTGTTTTTTCCTGTTGATTTGTTTGAGTTTGTTGTAGATTCTAGATATTAGTCTTTTGTAAGATGTATACATTGTGAAGATTTTCTCCCACTCTGTGGTTGTCTATTTACTCTGCTCACTCTTCCTTTTGCCATGCAAAAGCTTTTTAGTTAAATTAAGTCTCAGCTATTTATCTTCATTTTTATTGGATTTGCTTTTGGGTTCTTGGTCATGAAATCCTTGCCTAAGCCTATCGCAGTGTAATTTTTAACTATAGTCATAGTTTTTTTTTTGTTTCAAATTACAAATTTTATCAATTCTTAAATTATTTGAATTCAACTATCAAGTTTCTCCTAAATTTTCTATGTTATAGTTAGAAAGAAGAAAGCATTATTAAGTGGCTACTGTGCAATATTAACACTTTTGTCTAGGTGTTTTCAATTGAAACTCAAAATAAGTAGCCTCTATTCTTGCATTGATGAGACTAGCAAAGTGGCTAAAATCACAAGCTCTGGATTTAGACACACCTGGATTTAAGTCTTGGTTCTACTACTTACTAACTGTATAAATTGCAGAAGTTACTTAGCTCCTTAAGTCTTAGCTTCCTTGTTGGTGAATTTTAGAAGTAATAACTCTGATGATAAAGTGGTTGTGGTTGTTATGAGGTTTGCCTGGGCAAAATGATGAAACCCCATCTCTACAAAAAATATAAAAATTAGCCAAGCATGGTGATGTGCCTGTAGTCTCAGCTATTGGGAGGCTGAGGTGGGAGGATCACTTGAGCCTGGGACAGGGAGGTTGCAGTGAGCCAAGATTGCACCATTGCACTCTAGCCTGGGCAACAGAGCAAGATGCTATCTCACACACACAGACACAAAATATATATATATGTATGTATGTGTGTGTGTGTGTATCATGTGACTACGTAAAATAACTATTCAATAAATGTAAGCTATTGGTATTATTAGTCTCTCTTTTTTTTCTTTTGCCTCAGCTCAAGACCTTATGTTTATCCCAAATAACTTGCATTTTCTTTGTTTTGGGCCTGATTTCTATATGAAGAAATTGTTTTGAATTGTCTCCTGGTATATTAGCTCTCCCTCCCTAATTTTTTAATTCAAATAGTCATAAACACGCATTCTGTGGTTTTCATGTTTTTGACAAAAATATTGAACAGAAATGAGGAAATCATAAATTCTTGGAGTTGTCTTTTAAGGTTGAAGTCAGGTCTTTGGCCAATATTCTTTGGGTGACATTGATTGCCTATCTATGAAGCAAACCACCAGTCATCTTGCTCTTACCTGGCCCTCATTTCTCCATCTTAACGACAAAAGGTGTGCATCATAATATTTGGCTATGCCATGCTAAAACCAAGCCATACCATGTACATGCCTTCCTCCTGACACAGAGGCAACCAAATCTAAGAAAAGATGTGACTGGTTGGCATTGTTCTTAGTGAATTCACACTCATTGCCAGTGGTTAGTATTTGCTTACTGTATCTTGCTAACAAATCATCCATTTTAGAATTTTGTTTGGCATCTGTGTAAGGCTCATCAGTTTACATACAAATATCATTCTTTCACTATTTTTAGAAGTAGAAGCATTTTCTAGCCATTAGTCACCTTTTCCATTCTCCTTGATTCTCAGGAACAGTTCTTTGATCTCATCTGCAAACTCTTTTGATACTTTGGGATAGAATTTATATTAACTGAAATTTTGCACTCATTTAGAGTAAGTGAAGATTTCTCTTACTATCTCTTTTTCTATTGTAGGTTTTAATTCTCTCTTCATAATGTCATTTGTCTTCACAAATGATGTTCATTCTCTCTTAGAATATGGAAGTAAAGCAGAAAATTGAATAGTTTTTTGATTATGCTATCATTTGTTAAAGTTACATTAGTTTTTTTTGTTTTTTAATTTTTTGAGATAAGGTCTTGCCCTGTGGTCCAGGCTGGAGTGCAGTGGTGTGGAGATGGCTAGTGAGGGTTTATTTCCTGGGCTCAAGTGATCCTCCTACCTCAGCCTCCTGAGTAGCTGGGAACACAGGCATGTGCTACCAAACCTGGCTATTTTTTTTTACAGTGTTTTTGTAGAGATGGAGTCTCACTTTGTTGCCCAGGCTGGTGGGCAAGTGATCCTCCTGGGCTCAAGCGATCCCCCTGTCTCGGCCTCCCAAAGCATTAGGATTACAGGTGTCAGCCACCATGCTCAGCCCAAGGTTATATTGTCTGAGATATAGCATAGCTTTTTCTTCCCAGATCTTTTCTTGGCTACAGTGGTTAAAAAGAAAAAAAGCTTTCTTGTTGTCTTTTGTGTTTATCTCAGCTCCTACTTTAAGACTTTATTCTCATAATACTCTAAACAGTTTTTCCTTTTCTTTTATTAAATGCTTGGCTCTGTCCACCCCAACCATCCTCTGAGCCACAGGAACCTTGAGTCTTCTGACTCCATGTCTAACACTCCTTTCATCTCTCTGAGAGCTGTCTGCTCCCAGACTACTTCTCTATTCTTGCTTTTATGTTTTCAGCACGAGCTTAGGACCTCATTTATGGTCAATTATCTGAGATTATCCCTATTATATTTTCTTTTTAGACAGCATATCTTTCCTCCTAAACAGGATCCTTTTTGTAATGCTGAAGTAATCCTGTTTTCAGAGTCTACATTCCTCTTCTAAACATATTCCCTTGGGCACTATTAATTTTCGTTACTTTTTATGAAGCTTCCTTTCTGAAGGCCTAACCATTACCTTTTTCCCTATTAGAAAACATCAAGGCCATTTTATCCCAAGGTTTCCCTGTTTCTACATTTGACGCCTCCTTCTTTCTTGTTGGAATCCAGGATAGAAGTTTCCCAAATGTATTCCTTTACCTGCAGGGGGAAAATTGTCAGCAACATACACCAAGAACAAACCCTCCTTCTGCTGTGTGCTGGGTTGAATGTGTGCCTTTCCCCAACTTAAGTCCACCTGGAGCCTGTGAATATGACCTTATTTGAAAATGTAGTCTTCCCGGATGTAATCAAGTTAAGATGAGGTCATACTGGAATAGAATGGGCCCTAAATCCAATATAACTGGATCCTTATAAAACAAGGGCCGTTGGGATGCAGGGACATAGACAGGGAGAAGATCGTAGGTGGAGACTGGAGTGATGTATCTAGAAGCCAGGGAGCACCAAGGGTGGCAAGCAACTGCCAGAAGCTAGGAAGAGGCAAGGAAGGTTCCCTAGAGGCATCAGAGGAAAACATCATCCTGCCAGAACTTCAGTTTCAGACTGCTAGCTGCCAGTACTGAGATAATAATTTTTTGTTGTTTCAAGCCACCTACTTTGTGGTAATTTGTTATGGCAGCATCACATAACCAATACATGTGGTTAATAGCAGGATACCACTAGCAGGTTCCAGGTGGCTAATTCTGTAGCAGTTTTGCTACATCTATCAGAAGATAGCATGGCTATGTGACAAGAACGTAGACTTTAGACTTGAAGACCCATGCTCAAGCCTTGAACCTACCACCTTGGTGAGTTGGGTGATCTCGGGCTGTTAAAAGAAAAAATTTGGACAAACTAAATTTCAGACAATTTAATTGAGAAAGGAATGATTCATAAACTGGGCAATCCCCAAACCAGAATAGATTCAGACAGACTCACGTGAAAAGGATTTAAGAACAGAAAAACGAAAGTGAAACAGAAGTGAGGAATAGAAACAGCTGGATTGTAACAGTTTGATGTTTGTCTTATTTGAACATGGTTTAATCAGTTGGCCATCTGTAATTGGCTGAAACTCAGTGATTGGTACAAGAGCAGGTTACAGTCTGTTGATACATCCAGTTAGGTTACAGTTCACTATGTGCAGAGAAAACCTTTAGCCTGAACTTAAAAGTATGTAAGAAGGCAGCGTTAGGCTAAACTTAATTTAACAGGGCATGGTCAATTAATCACTTATAACTTCCATAAAATGATGATAATGTATTATTCATCTGATAAGGCTTCTGTGAAGTTGAAGAAAATGTGAGAAATCACGTTTTAAGTTATAAAGCCCCGACAGAGGCTATTGTATAGAGCACCCTTGACATAAGTAACTCCATCTTAGAAAAAGACTCTGTCTTACATTTCACGGGACACTTTGCCAACAGGGATATGATGTTTTCCTAACAAATTTATAGTAAATAAAGACTGCATCCAACCAGACGAAGACATAAACAAGCATGCTTTTCCACTATCTGTCCTCTGATGGCCGTAAAAAGAGCAGGGCTTCAGCAGCTCGAAGCAGCCATCTTAACTGACACTCCCTTGCTGTCACTAGTTATCAACACCTGGCATCTGCTGCTGAAGGCTCTGCCCACATCAAAGACTATTCCTCTCAAGACTTATGGACCACCCAGCACAGACCAGGAGATTCTTTCTGTCTTCATTGTCACTTTCCATGGACTAGTTCATTAACCCTTTTTCCTATCCCCTTTCTCTTGATGTTAAATATTACTTTGATGTGGAATGTTTAATCTTAACATTTATATATTGTGAAATATACTACTATGTATAGTTTGCAATATTGACTGACTCGTGAAGTGGCTTGAGCCTGTGTGCTCTGACTACTAAGTGAACAAGAAGTCTTAGGAGAGAGTTGCTTCTTTGAAAACTTGTGGCTTTTGTGATTAAAATAGCATCTGTAAAAATCTGACATTGTGAAAGACAGAAGCATGCAAAGACACAAACATGACCTTGCCCTGCTCATGAGAGCTATCTAGCCTTGTTTTACCCAACTTCCTTCATCTGGCTGGCTATCTGTATTATAGTCCTTTAAAGACACTACTTCCATTTCTTTCTGGGTTTATCCTCTTTTAAATACTTCTACCCTCAGATTTTAAATTCTCATTGGAATATATACATTCTTGACATACAATTTTCCTATCTTATCCTTTCATTGAAACATTTTCCTTTTGAACAGGGTATACATGCTCTTTCATTGTTGTATTCCAGGCATGAATCTCATTAATAAATCTCAATGATCCTGAGACAGTATTTACCAATCCTGATCTAAAAATCTTCAAAGTATGGATACTGTGTGCATTTGACATATACACTTAGATCTACTTCTATAACATCTTCTCTTGAGAATTATAAGGTTTCTCTTCTATGAGATGCTTGCAGTCTTTCATTGTGTCTGGTTTAGAGTAGTTTATGTCCGATTTATCTTTTTCTGAGATTTGATCTCTTTTTCACTCTTGTGCTGGGTACATCTTTTTGCCCCACCCTCTCCCCCAGCCCCCACTACTCAGTGGATTTGAACATAACCTTCTTCAGATTTTCTTCTGGCTGATTTTCCATTGTTTTACTTCATGCAATTTTGTTGTTGGGCAGATATTACTCTGAGTTAGAATATCATTGTATAGTTTTTAAAAACTTTTTTAAAAACCCCCCACCTTTTTTCCTTGAAGCCTAAAAAAAAGTAGATTTAAGAAGGACTACCCCACCACACACCGCCCCAATATCTGAGAGGCTGTCATGTGGAGAAGGGATTAGACTCATCCTACATAGAACAAGGTATGGAGATCAGAGGCAGATGTGATCCTAACAATAATAAAACTTTTCTAATGATCAGAGCTGTCCAAAAACAGAATGGCATGCCTTGTGAGGCAGAGAGCTCTATTTCTGGAAATGTTCAAGGGACGTGTCTTAGGTCAGGTTCTGTAGAAGGAGAGCCTAAAATGGAGATTCCTGTGCAAGTGACTCATTGAGGGAGTGGGCTCAGGAACAGCCAGTGGAGGAGTAAGCTGAGCAGGGGAGGGCAGATGGGGGGAGGAAGCTGGGCAAAGATGTGGGTATGCTAAAGTTTGACCCCAACCTGATATCACGGGAGTTCTGGGGCATGAATGGTATCACAGAATTGTCCTCTCTTGGATCTTTTGTGCTTCTTTATCAGTCAGTCATTGCCTGTATGCTGCCCATGGAGGGTGTGTGTATGGGGTAGGGAGGCATACACCTTGCAGGCATTTCTAGGCAAGGCAGTTGTGCTGAAGGCAATTCTTAGGTTAAAAGTACAGCTGTGAGTTGCCAACAGCTAACATTCATACAGCTGGGAAATGCAGGCATTTACCAGATAAACAGGATCTGAGTAGGCCCTAATAACATTTACTACAAAGAGGAAGAATTTTGCGGTAGCTTTACTATTTTTTTTTAAAACAGGATCTTCCTGTCACCCAGGCTGGAATGCAGTGGTACAATCATAGCTCACTGCAGCCTCGATCTCTCAGGCTTAAGTGATCCTCCCACCTCAGCCTCCTGAGTAGCTAAGACCATAGGTGCACCACCAGGCCCAGCTAATTTTTTTCATTTTTTTTTTGTAGAGATAAGGTCTCCTTATGTTGCCAAAGCTGATCTTGAACTCCTGTGCTCAAGTAATTTTCCCACCTTAGCCTCCTAAAATGTTGAAATTAAAGGTGTGAGACATTGCACCTGGCCAACATTGCCTTTCTTTTATATATTTTATTGCACTTTAGGTTTTGGGGTACATGTGAAGAACATGCAAGATCGTTGCATAGGTACATACATGGCAATGTGGTTTGCTGCCTTCCTCCCCATCACCTATATCTGGCATTTCTCCCCATGTTATTCCTCCCCAACTCCCCACCCCCTGCTGTCCCTCCCCTAGTTCCCCCCCACAGACCCCAGTGTGTGATGCTCCCCTCCCTGTGCCCATGTGTTCTCATTGTTCAACACCCGCCTATGAGTGAGAACACTCGGTGTTTGATTTTCTGTTCTTGTGTCAGTTTGCTGAGAATGATGGTTTCCAGGTTCATCCATGTCCTTACAAAGGACACGAACTCATCGTTTTTTATGGCTACATAGTATTCCATGGTGTATATGTGCCACATTTTCCCTCCCCTGTCTAGTCTATCATCGATGGGCATTTGGGTTGGTTCCAGGTCTTTGCTATTGTAAACAGTGCTGCAGTGAACATTCGTGTGCATGTGTACTTAGAATGATTTATAATCCTTTGGATATATACCCAGTAATGGGATTGCTGAGTCAAATGGAATTTCTATTTCTAGGTCCTTGAGGAATCGCCACACTGTCTTCCACAATGGTTGAACTAATTTATACTCCCACCAACAGTGTAAAAGTGTTCCTATTTCTCCACATCCTCTCCAGCATCTGTTGTCTCCAGATTTTTTAATGATCGCCATTCTAACTGATGTGAGATGGTATCTCAATGTAGTTTTGATTTGCATTTCTCTAATGACCAGTGATGATGAGCATTTTTTCATATGTTTGTTGACCTCATGTATGTCTTCTTTTGTAAAGTGTCTGTTCATATCCTTTGCCCACTTTTGAATGGGCTTGTTTTTTTCTTGTAAATCTGTTTTAGTTCTTTGTAGATTCTGGATATTAGCCTTTTGTCAGACAGGTAGATTGCAAAAATTTTTACCCATCCTGTTAGTTGCCGATTCACTCTAATGATCTTTATACAATTCAGTGTGAGATAGTGATACCAATGGTGAGAATATAGATTTTGGTCTTGCTAAGAGCGTGTGTCTTA
Source organism: Aotus nancymaae (assembly GCF_030222135.1). Taxonomy (NCBI): domain Eukaryota; kingdom Metazoa; phylum Chordata; class Mammalia; order Primates; family Aotidae; genus Aotus; species Aotus nancymaae. The sequence continues at coordinate 51,477,427 of NW_026988413.1, forward strand.
GTCTGTTTTCTGCTATAAAGTTGCAGAAAACAGACTGGGTAATTTATGAAGAAAATAAATTTATTTGGCTCATGGTTCTGGAGACTGAGAAGTCAAGAGCATGGCACTGGCATCTAATGAAGGTCTTCATGCTGCATCATCCCCTGGTGGAAGGCGGAAGAGCAAGTGAGCATGCAAAGGGGGCTGAACTCTTGCAATAACTATAACTAACCTTCTTTTGTGATAATGGCGTTAATCCATTCATGAGGATGGAGCCCTCATGGCCTAATCGCTTCTTAAAGGCCCCACACCTTAATAGTGTTGCAATGGCAATGAATTTTCAACGTGAGTTTTGAAGGGGATAACATATAAACCATAGCAGTTTGATAAGTTGTGTTGGGAGACAATTCTTCAGGGTCCCTTACATTTCTGCACATTTTGCGAACAGAGGCACTGACTACTTTTGTGCTGGATTATCTTTTTAAGAACCTTTGCATCATAAACTGCCTTAGAATATGGTATCTCCCTATGGAGCAGAGGGCAGATTTATTTACTGTCCAATCTGATAAAGATAATGTCTGTTTGGGGGCAAAGACTGGGCAGATTTGCTTGCAGCCCATTATAAAAGATTGAGGTTCCTTAAACTTGGTGGGTTTTTTTTTTTTTTTTTTTTAACCTTCCAAAGAAGTGCCTTCATTTATTACAGGACTTAGGAAAGGAAAAAAGCTCTAAACTTGGGGTTCTTTAGCTGTGACGTAAGTCGAAGTATGTGGAGCATCCATGCAGTTGCTCTGTGGAATTTGGTTGGGGCGTTGAGGAAAGGGAAATTAACATGGGCATGTAGTTTATGCTCCCTTCCATGCTCTGGATAAAGTCCTTTGTCTCTGAGCTAGAAGTCTGGTACCTTCTATCAGCATTCATGCAACAGTAATAGGCTAATGTGTTAATTTGCCAAGTAGAATATAATCTCAGACTCTTCAGAGTTGTTGACAGGTTGACTATTTACTATTGAGGAATCACACTTACCAGGATAATTGGTTTATAATCACAGAAGAAACTATGTTCTTGTTTTCTATAAAAATATAGAAGGGAAATTTGATCCCTTTGACCAAAGGCAAACATGTATTACTAAAGTGTTTTTAAACCCCTTCTATTTGGGGATGTCATGACTAACGATTAGAAGCAGATTAACATGGAGATTGGCTAGTCTTGGCATTTATAGGGGCTTTGCTTTTGTCTCTAACATCATGACCATAGGTAGTCATCTTCTGTACCTTCTTAGGAGATAAGACCTGGCCCAAATCCTATTTGCTATTTTGTGCCTTGGCAGGGCTGAGGGCAACGAAAGACTCTGTGTCCATCAGAGCTTCAGTGAGATGATGCAGGCTGTGGCTCAGTGGTCCATTGGGATCAATCACAAATCTTATCCCACCTGGGCAGAGGACTGCTAACTCCAGCTGACACAGAACATTGCCCTCCAATCTAACTTTCAACCTCACCTTCTATCTCAGGAGCTATTTGCCTTCCTGTCACAAATCAGTTGGCATCTGGGAGCAAAGATCAGAAAGAAGAGAGAGAGAAGGGGAGCTAAGACCACAAGGAGGAGAGGGGAGGGACATGGGGTTGGGTTGAGAAGGTTACGTGGGCCTCTGATTGCTTCAGGCAGAGAGCAGTAAGTTAAAGCACCTTTATTAGAATCAGATTGCTGTTCCACTCCCATATTTACCTGATAGTGGCTTCAGCACTAAAGAATAAAAATACATAGAATTTAAAATACTTGTCAGTGTATCACCTACTTGTTTGTTCTCTTTAATCAATTGTCTATAAGCTCAGTAAAGATGAGTATTTATTTTATAGCAGTTTTGTGGCAGATCACATGACAAACTTAAAAAATGAGAACTCCAGTTCTAAATAATTAATGATATACAGTCATGAAACTTTCATGCTCTTCATAACTTGAGTTGTGGTCAGCAGATTCTCCTTTTAGTAATAATTCAAAAAGTCGGCCCACCATGTTGTATACAAACTGAAAAATGTTCATTTGATTTTTGCATTCATAAGCTATTTCCTGATTATCTATAGCAATTCAGTTTATTCTAAAATATATTTCTAAATTATTGAAATATTTTCTGGGAGTCTGGGGGTAAAGAATCACCCTCACAAAATTAAAAAGATCAAGAAATGCCAAATGTCTTTTACTCTGTATTACCTTGACTAAGCAATTCACAGAAACTGCATCTAACATCTATTTGAACAGTTTGGAAAACTCTCTTCTGTGTTTATATTTAATATATGTAATAGTCCATTGGGAAATTTTCTTTGCTATTATTGTATTTGGTCTTTAGGGTCTGAAATCTCTGCAGCTCTCCTGCTTTTAGAATCCCCCATCTTGGCCCCTAGTTCACTGTATTCTAACATCAATACACCCAATATGGCATCATGAGATTCATCATTTTATAAAAGTCTTTTACTATCTAAAGCTAACTTTATATATGTATTTCTTACCTTTTGCTGGAATATGTTCTTGAAGACCATAATAAACTGAAAGTTCAAAAATGCAGATTTTACTTTTCCGTAGAAACATTATGTTTGAGAACTATGCTCATGAGCTCGCACTTGGCACTGAGTACGCTTAGGTTCAATTAATAATTTATCATGAAAGCAATGATACAAATGTTATAAATTTTATTATTATTTTGAATATTAAATTTATATTAGAAGTCTTCTGTGCAAAAATGACCAAACCTAATGGGGACATTGAAATGCATGTTCATATATAATATTATATGTAATATATTTCGTGTATGTCCAGCATATTCATATATTATATATACTACAACTTGAAAATAACATAAACCAGCAAAAATAGTCATGCATTAAACATTTAGCTAACGGTGAAACTTGCCTTCTTGGATGTAGGAAAGTTTTAGGGGGTAATTTGGTTAGACTATATATCATTTACAAAAACACTTTGTCTTTGAAGCTCTGGCCCATATGATAAGGCAAAAAATAATATAAGACAAATAACATGTAAGTTAATAAATAACCAATAAGTATTAGAAAGGAAAGATATTTATTATTAATAAATGGAAAGACATACCATGTTCCCAGATGGAAAGACCCAGAATTGTATAGCTGCTTAGTATCTTGAATTAGTTTGTAAAGTCAAGGTTCTAATCCTAACAGGATTATTGAGCTTGAAGAGTAGATTTTGAAGTTCATAAAGAAGAGAGAACGAGCAGAAATAGCTGATAAAACATTGTGTGGGGAGGGGAATGAGTTTGAATAGAGGCCTTGCTCTATTAAATAGCAAAATTGCAAACTAATACAATGTGTTTTAGTTATTGCTATGTAGCAAAATTCCCCCAAATTGTGTGACCTCTTAACACAAACATTTATTGCCTCTCACAGTTTCTGAGAATCGGGAATCATGGAGTGGCTTCCTGGCTCAGAGTCTTTCATGAATTGCAGTCTTCTAAGCTCACTGGAGTGGCTGTAGCAGAAGACTTCTGTTTCTTGTCACTTGGGCCTTTCCACAGGGCTGCTCAGTGGACATGGCATCTGGTTTCCCATAGAGCAGGTGAGGAAAGGGAAAAAATCCCAAATAGAAGTGACATCCCATCACTTCTGCATGTGCTGTTGGTCACACAGACCAACACAGGTACAACGTGGGAGGAGACTACACAAATGTGTGAATGCCAGGAGCCAGTGACCAATGGGAGCCACCATGAAGGCTGGGCAGCCACATAATATGTAAACGGTGTGGCATTAGGAAGAGATAAATGAACCAACAGTTAGCATGGAGATTCAGAGATTGACCATGAATACATGGGAATTTAGTTTATGTTAAAGGTGCAAATTCAAATGAGTGAGAACTGACATTTCAACACACTGTATTATGAAATTCACTACTCTTCTATAAAAAGAATCATATTAGACCCATACCTCGTACTATACTCTGAGTAAATTTCAGAAAAAATAATGAGGTAAAAAGCACATACACACATATTTAAGACAAATATAGGACATTTTATTTTTTGAGAGACAGGGTCTCACTGCATTCCCTAGGCTGGAGTGCAGCAGTGCCATCATGGCTCACTGCATCGTTGACCTCCTGGGCTCAAGCAGTCCTCCCACCTCAGCCTTCTGAGTAGCTGGGACCACAGGCAAGCACCACCATGCCCAGCTAATTTTTAAATTTTTTGTAGAGATAGATTCTTAGTATGTTGCCCAGGCTGGCCTTGAACTCCTGGCCTCAAGCAATTCTCCTGCATCAGCTTTGCAAAGTTCTAGGATTACAGGTGTGAGCCAACTCACCCAGCCAGGAAAATATTTTTAATCAAAAATTTTAATCATTTTACAGTAGGGATGACCTTTCCAATGTACAAAATGCACAAAAGTCAGAAGCTTTACAGTGAAATATTGACATAGTTCATTACAGTAAAAACACAACACAAACTTCTACAGTACAAAAGATAAGTTAAAGACAACTGAAAACCGATGAAAATATAGTTAGGATACATCTTACAGAAAACATACATTACCCTAGATGGTACAAAGAGCTCCCACCATGAATAAGGTACAGGGACAATATCATTAGTAAAAAGGGCAAAGCATGTAAACAAAATAACTTGTGGAAGAGGAAATATAAATGGCAAATGAACATAAAATATACATTTCATTAGTAATCAGGGTAATACAGTTTTTAAAAAAGATTGTTTTATCTATTATAATGGCAGAAATTAAAAATATAAATATGATCAAGAGTTGGCAGGATACTCTCTCCTCAAGCAGAGAGTAAAGAAAAAAGAGAGTTGGCAGGATACAAGAAAATGAGTGTGCTTATGTTATCAGAGGATTGTACGTAAATGAGGCCTTTTTGGAAGGCAATTTGGAAATAGCTATCAAAAAGTTAAATGTTAGTAACTCTGAGGCAGGCTTACATGTCTAGAAATCTATCTATGAAAATACATGTGCACAAAGATATATGTACAAGGATGTTCATTGTAACATTGTTTCAATTAAGTAACAAAATAATTGGAAATAGACAAGTAACATGGACATGAGATAATAAATTATAGAAAATGTATACTACAGAATACTATGAAGCCATTTAAAAGAGTGAAATAAACTTATATCCATTGAACAGAAATATTAATAAGAAGCATTGTATGTAAAAACAGTATGTTGCAAAACACTACTTATGGTATGAGCCCACTGGCTACATGTAAATGTGTTATGTGTATTTGCAGAGAAAAAGAACTAGAAGGCTGCTCATGGAACTTTCAAAGTAGTACTCTCCTAAGAAGGTTTTAGGAGTGAGGATGGGTGGGCAAAGGAATATGTTCATGTTTTAGTTTGTGTATTTATATATTTTAATTTTTTTGTAATAGGAAGATTAATATATTATTTATATATTTTTAAGAGGAACATTTTTAAAAAATCAAAATAGTTTAATACATCAGATTCAAGATGGCCCATTGGGCATCTTCATCACCTCCCTTTTCTCTCTAGGCTTTATTGAAAGTCCAGAAAAACTCATTTTTTTTAAAGGAATGACATCATAAGAGCATTATAAAACAAGAGAGGGTACTATTGGTAGACCAGACAATTTGAGAAGTCCTACAAGAGAGAAATCAGGTAGGATCAATATAAAATTGGCAAAGAAACCAGAACAATAAGAACCAAAACCCGAACCAAACATCAAAGAAAACATGTTTTTTCCAAGAGCTACCAGGGAGACTCTAAAATCAGAATTACTGAATATGAACAGCAGAGATGGCCTGTAAAATAGCCACCGGGGCAATTAGCTGGTATCGATAGGGCACTTGGAATACTGGGTTAGCCCAATTCCAGACCTTTCTTACATAGTGCCTGTGGAATGTCTAGCACTGTAGCCAAATCCGAGGTACTCTTGTAATCACCCAGCAGCTTCTTCCTGCCCACTGCACAGACAAAATTGATTCATCGACACTGTGGCAATTGTAGTAGAGAAAGAGTTAAAGTGACACGAGGCCAACCCACATGGGAGAACTAGAATTATCACTCAAATCAGTCTCCCTGAAGGCTTGGAGGTTAGGGAGTTTTATGGACAATTTGGTGGGCAGGGGCTAGGGAATGGATACTGTTGATTGGTTGGGGATGAAGTCTTAAGGGTGTGGAAATGGTCTCTCAGGCTAGTCCACCATTGGGTGAGGCCAGAGGATCAATTGAGTCGTGAGTCACCAGTCTGGGTGGGATCAGTCTGAAAAATATCTCAAAAAAAGCAATTTTAGGTTCTACATTAGTGATGTTATCTATAAGAGCAACTGGGAAGGTCCCAAATCTTGTGACCTCTGGCCACATAACTGCTGAGCAGTAAGGGATTATAGAAAGTACACCTATCTTGTGATCTTTCTCAATCTTATAAAGGCAGTTTCAGCCCTGGAACAGGGAGGGGATTAGTTTCAGGAAGAGACTATTAACCTTTTTTTTTTTTTTTTTTTTTTTTTTTTTTGAGACAGGGTCTTGCTCTGCCACCTAGGCTGAAGTGCAGTGGCACAATCACAGCTGACTGCAGCCTTGACCTCCTGGACTCAGTCTGTCCTTCTGCCTCAGCCTCCTGAGCAGCTGGGACTATAGGCATGTGCCACCACGCCTGGCCAATTTTTGTATTTTTTATAGAGATGGAGTTTTGCTCTATCACCCAGGCTGGTCTTGAACTCACTTGAACTTTCTCAAGTGATCTACCCGCCTCTGCTTCCCAAACTGCTGAGATTACAAGCATGAGCTGCCACATCCAGCCTATTATTAATCTTGTTTCAAAGTTAAACCATAAACTAAATTCCTCCTGAAGTTAAGAGGAATGGCCTATGCCCAGGAATAACCAGGGACAGCTTGGAGGTCAGAAGCAAGACAGAGTCAACGATGTCAGATTTCTCTTGCTGTCATAATTTTGCAAAGGGAGTTTCATTCTTGTCTGAAGAAAATGATAGGTTTGCCTGGAGAGGAGAGGGGTTCTGAGATAAATGCTGGGGCCTGATGAATATATGGAACTGAGAATACTAGTGTCCACAACAGAGACCAAGGAAAGAACAATTAGAATAAAAGTGTGTTTTGCCCAAAGCTCCCAGCTTTGGCTATTTCCTGACCATGAGGCTGCAGGGGAGTCAGCCTAATGAAGTACGGGAACACGGAGCTTGCAATCAGTCCTCCTGAGAGAAAGCAGGTTGTAGGGCAGTATGCTAATGGTAGTTTTAGTTTAAAAAAAAAGGAGTCTAGCTATCTGAAGATCTAGAAGAATATTCCACAAACTATGGACAGTATTTACCCCTAGGGAGTAGGAGTTTAGAGGGAGGGTGAGAGGGAATGAGGGTAGGTCTTTCACTTTTTACTTCAAACATATATTGTTTGAAATTTGTGTCCATGAACAAATCTGTTGTTTTATAAATAAAAATGTTAAAATAATAATTGCACTAGGAAAATGTGGTTAGAAACACACGATATTTATGTCTGAAAAGATATACATCAGAAATATCAGCAGTGTTTCTCTCTAAGCGGTATGCTTACAGTAGAGATTTACATCCTTTATGCTTTTCTGCATTATCTAATATTTGGGATCCTGCTGTCAGAAATAGCTATTAGAGCATCTAGACATTTGAAACCATCAGTTAAATATTAGGATTAAAAGCAATGATGTGCTGGTGTTTAACAAGGGGCTCCCCGAAAAGAATGAGCACCCTGATTTGTGAGATTTGCTGACTTCTAAATATTTCCACCACAACAGACGCTACACGACCAACATGGAGTCACCAAGTGGAACGAGGAAGAGATGTGCACAATGGCCTCTTTCCAGCTTGTGTGCGGCGGCTCCACCACACATCCTGTGGAGCCAGAGTTTGGTGAGTTGAGATTTCTTGACTCAGATCCTCTGGCTTGATTTTCTTCTCTAGCCCACTCTCCTCGGTTATATGGAGAGCAGGCCCAAAAAGGTGAATTTGGGAGAGGTAGCTGGCAGATGAGTGTGGAAAAGTTGAAGAGGAAGCTGCGCTCTCCGGCATCCTGATGGAGGGGTTAGTCACGGGACTATTGCAGAGAGGGGCCTTCATTTTGTTTTTATTAACAGAACAATCAAAATGGCTGACCCCTCTTCTCACCACTGTTGCAAACACAGGTGGGGTAAAGGCACTTAGGAAGTGGAGGTATGGATGCAAGCAGCAGATAGATGAAACAAATTAAAGTCAACGGGAGCACTGAATACAGGAGGCCCAGCTGTATTCATTTCCAGTAAAGTTTGTCTGCTCTGTGTAAACAACTCAGTCACCCCCTCTTTTATGATCACCATAAGCATCCCATGCTATGCTCTGGTCTTGCTTATCCTGCAGTGCTCCCTTGTATTTAGAAGGAAAATGGACTACACTGGAAAGTATGGCTGGCTGTGCCTTTCAAAACTGTAAAAACGGGAAAAAGAAATTAGCCACCGTTCCTCTCCCTGCCTGCCTATTTATTGCCAGCATCTCCCCTTCTCCCCAACCCGTGGAAACCTCTTGATTTCCATTGACTTTGCATCTCACATGACGTCCTTTCCATGGAAGACTATAAGCATCATCTGCTTTTTCTGAATAGAGAAAGCCCTGTCTTTCCACTGGGCCATGTACCATTATTCCCTCTCCTCCATGGAACATAGTGACTTTGTCCTACATAGTATCCTCATTGCTCCTGAGTTTTCTTCAATGTGGCCAAATGGTGGAAGATAAAATGATCCAGTTGAAAAGCAGAGACTGGAGAGAGGTAGCTAGGGCAGTCATTATTTCTACATAAAGAAACCACAGGGGAAAAAGAATGTCTTTGGTTGACTTCTGGGGAGTTTTTGCACTAGCCTAGGATGAGCAGCACCCTTAAAAGAAAGCTTTTCATTTTTCAACACCTAGATTACATTAAAAAGTATTTAGGTCAACAACTGTTAGTATTCATTGGTATAGCTTTATTGTTTCTTAAAGGGAAGCATATATGCAGGTTGGTAGGTTGATAAACATTTGCATGCACTTACAGAAATAGAAACATTTTATCTGCACACACATTATATTCCAAATATTAATATGTTTATATAAAAGTAAAATTTTCCCCTTAATGTTGTTTAATTTAGATTTGAATATATTGGTCATCACTGAGAGGGGGAGTCAAGATGTTTTTGCTGTTTAGAAATAGGTTCTGGACAACAGCTGTATTTTCCTGATAGAAGCAGTAGACCGTTTTTGAGATGTGATGGTGAAAATAACAGACTTATATCATGAACCCACAGTTCTCATCTTAGTTTACTTCTGCACATGCAGGAAAAGTGTGATGTGGGCTCTTCAGAATAGTGGACCACCATGACAAAGGGGGTAGTGTAAGGGGTGGTCACAGGGCTTAAGAAAGCTGAACAGAATAAGGTGGTGGTGGGGAGGTAAGGAGAAAAGGGAATATCGAAACTCAATTTTATCTGAAAATTAAGAAATTAGATTTATTGATATTGTATGTATGAATTGACAGGCATGCATGAAGATCATTTGCAATTAATTTAAAACATATTTATTGGACATGTGGGAGCAGGTGCACTGAACTACTATGTAGCAGGTGGGATGGATACATTAGTGAACCATGGGCAGAAAGAGACAGAGAATAAAGATTATCTGGTGGTGATAACATCAGGAAGAAGAATAGGTTGGGATGAGGGGGACCATTATTTTATAAGGAAGGGTCAAGGAGTGCCTCTCTGACAACAGAATGCATTTGAGCAGAGATGTAAAGAAAGGGACCAAACCACACAGATATCTGGGGGGAAAGGATTTTAGGTGGAGGAAGCAGCAAAAGCAAAGGTCTGGCTGTGGGTATACTTAATACATTCTAGGAACAGCAAGGTGGCCAGTGTTGCTGCAGGGGTTGGTTGGATAAGTAGCTGGCCTCCACATCTGTCAGGCCCTGAGGCCATTGCCAGGACTTTGGCTTTTGATTTGAATGGAAGGGAAGTCATGGGAAAATTTGGAATTTGGAGCAAAGAGCTGTTCTCATCTGACTTACATGGAAAAGGACTAACTCTATTGTATTAAGACTCAACAGTGAGGGCAATGATGTGAAAAACCAGCTGGTAGTTCACTAGCCCCAGGAGCAGTTGTCCTGGCTTAAACCAGGTCAGTAATAGTAGAGATGGTGAGAAGTGGTCAGATGCTGCTTCTGTTTTTAAGATAGTGCCAATAGTGCAGGGCTGGGACTCTGGGAGGCAAGTGAGACAACTTGGATAAAAAATTTAAGAAGGCATTTACCTGGCGACATGTCATTGAGTAGGTAAGAGGGGATGAGACTTAGTGCAGCAGTTGGCTTATTAGAGCAGAGACAATTACTTCATCTGTAGTAACTGGAGGGAGGGCAGAGTACATGGGCATGGAGCCAGTGGTTGGCAGATGTGTGCATGGGAGGAAGTGGAGCTTCTTTTGATTACTGTAGTTTTTCAGTGAATTCAAAAGCAGGGTTATCAGCTGGGCAAGTTTCAAGAGAGGTGGAATTTTGCAATGAGTGAAGAAGAAGTGAAATAATCACGTGGGAGGATGAAAATGAATGAACCAAGTATATGCAGCAGGATTTTTTCAGGTGTTACTAGGGGATCCTTGAAGTTAGCAGTTGTAGGGCTGGCACTGGAGCTGTATGCTCAGAATTATTTACCCATTTGTTTATTTTACCCATAGCATGGAAACCATAGCTCTAGATCGTATAAGATCTGCGAAATTGGCTTTACAATTCATGTTTGAAAGTCTACTTTAAAAAATTTCAACAATAGCTGCCACTCTTTGTCTAAATAAATAATGTCTGAAAATAACCATTTGAAAATCATTAGTTTAAAAAAGAAATCAAGAACAATCCTATTTACAATAGCATAAAAATTATTAAATACTTAGGAATAAATTTAGCCAAGGAAGTAAACATTTAGTACACTGGAAACTGTAACATTGATGAAAGAGGTTAAACACAGTGTACTGCATTTGTGGACTGGAAGAATTAATATTGCTACAGTGTGCATACTACCCAAAGCAATATACAGCTTCAATATGATTCAATAAAGTCTTATGAACATTTTTCACAGAAATAGAAAAAGCAACTCTAAAATATATATAGAAATATAGAAGACCCCAAATAGCCAGAAGAAGCTAGAGAGAGAAAAACAAAGTTGGAGGTATCACACATCCTGATTTCAAACTATATTACAGAATTGTAATCAAAACAACATGGTACTGGCTTAAAAACAGACACAAAGACCAATGGAAGAGAATAGAGAGCCCAGACATAAACAAAAATGTATATGGTTAGTGAATTTTCAACAAGGCCATGAAGAAGACACATGGAAAAAGTATAGTTTCTTTAATAAATGGTGTTGAGAAAACTGGATAGCCACAGGTAAAAGAATGAAATGGGACATTTTATCTTGTACCATGCACAAAAATAAACTCAAAATGAATCAAAAACTTAAATGTAAGACCTGAAATCACAAAACTCCTATAAGGAAATAGGAGAAAAGCTCCTTGATATTGTCCTTGGCAACTGTATTTTGGATAGTACACCAAAAACCTGTGCCATAAAAGCAAAAATAAACAAGAGGAGCTATATCAAAGCTTCTGCACAGAAAAGGAAATAATCAACAAAATGAAAATACAACCTATGGAATGGGAGAAAACATCTGCAAATCAAAAGGGATTAATATCCAAAAATATAAAGAGCTTATACAACTCAAAAGTAAAAATCAAAACAAATAACCTGATTAAAAAATGGGCAAATAACCTGAATAGACATTTTCCCAGAGAAGACACAAAAATGGCTAACAGGTATGTAAAAAAATGCTCAATATCCCAAATTATCAAAGAAATGCAAATGAGATCCACAATGAGATACTACTTCACACATGTTGGTGGGAATTTAAAATGATGCAGGCACTATGTAAAACAATATGGTGGTTCTTCAAAAAACTAAAAACAGAATTACAATGTAAATCAAAAATAAAATTCTGAGCCCCCCAACCAACTGAATGGACCCCTCCTTTTATCCAGGAGCATTCCAAAGTTAACCTGAAAAACTAGCTCAGACCATAATGGGAAGAGGGGGTTGGATATGCCTCATTATGCTCTCCTCCCTTTGGAATTCAGGAACAACTGACCAGCATTAATCCTGGGTCTGTCCTGCAGACCCTGGCTGAGTGACAGAAGAAAGGAGCACTCAGACACAGGTAGGCAGTGTAAGAGCCACTAGGGGACTGTCGGCAGAGTGAGTAGTCCTAATAAGCTGGAGCTGCTAGCTTTTACTGAGTACAGACATAATGCTAAAAGCCTGAAGTCAACGCAATATGTGGGTAATTAACATTGTTGTTCCCCCTTGCGGGGATCAGTGTCTCACTGATGATCAAAGTCGGTTTCTGGACAACATAAGTAAACAAGCCTATTAGGTAAACTCCCCTACATTCCCCTGTACCTACTTCTCGCCCTTTGCCTCAGGGTAAGAGAACAGCTGCCTTCAGCTTATTTTCTGCTGAAGCTTTGCAAAACCGTCTGATCTTTCAAGGTTTGTGTCTTTCCCTATAGCTTCTCCCATCACCCTGACCGATCTCCTACACATTAACATTAAAACAGACAGCTTAAGGCTGACAAAACAGATTCTGTAGCAATAAGACACCAAATTCCAACCTGAGTCTAGTATAGCATCACATGATGTATAGTAGGACCTGAAAGAAATGGAAGTATTTTACTCCCAGATATATTTCTTTGATGTATTTTGAAATGGCCCTGAAAAGCTGTCTCTTATGGGGAAAGTCTACATTCTGTAGAGAATTCCCTTCTCCTTTTCCGTTTCCGGGTCTTCTCCCTGATCCAGGAGAGAATTAACTAAGAGTCTGGGACCTTTAAAGTCTTGTTTATTTGTTTGCTCGTTTCTTACTTTTAACTTTTATTTTATGTTTGGAGGTACATATGAAGGTTTGTTACATAGGTAAACACAAGTCACAGGGTTTTGTTTTACGTATTATTTCATCACCTGGGTATTAAGCCCTGTACCCAATAGTTATCTTTTCTGCTCTTCTCCTTCTCCCACTCTCCCCCATTAAGTAGACCCCAGTGTCTGTTGTTTCCTTCTTTGTGTTCATGAGTCTTATCATTTAGCTCCAACTTATAAGTGAGAACATGTGGTATTTGGTTTTCTGTTCCTGCATTTGTTTGCTAAGGTTAATAGCCTTCAGCTCCATCCATGTTCCCACAAAAGACATGACCTTGTTCTTTTTTATGGCTGCATAATATTCCATGGTGTATATGTACCACATTTTCTTTATCTAGTCTATCATTGATGGGCATTTGGGTTGATTCCATGTCTTTGCTATTGTGAATAGTGCTGCAATGAACATTCATTTGCGTGTGTTTTTATGGTAGAATGATTCATATTCCTCTGGATACATACCCAGTAATGGGATTGCTGGATCCGTAAAATGGTAATTCTGCTTTTAGCTCTTTGAGGAATTGCCATACTGATTTCCCCAGTGGTTGAACTAATTTACACTCCCGCCAACAGTGTATAAGTGTTCCCTTTTCTCTGAAACCTTGCCTTTTAAAATCTCATAAGAAACATTTAAAATATATTCTCTCTGAAGCCTGCTACATGGAAGCTTCATCTGCATAATAAGAACCTTGGTCTCCACAATCTCTTATCATAACCCAGACACTTCCTTCTGTTGATTCCAGGTCTTTCAGTAATAACTAAAATCTCTCAACCAATTGCCAGTCAGAAAATCTTTGAATCCACCTATGACCTGGAAGGCCCCTCCTCCACAGCTGCTTGGAGTTGTCCTGCTTTTCCAGACAAGACCAATGTACATTTTACATGTATTGCTTGGTGTCTTATGTTTCCCTAAAATATATAAAACCAAGCTGTAACCCAATCACCTTGGATGCATGTGCTCAGATCTCCTGGAGCTGTGTCACGGGCCAGGGTCACTTATATTTGGCTCAACATAAATCTCTTCAAGTATTTTACAGAGTTTTACTCCTTTAATCAACAACCATCTGATCTAGCAATACCTCTTCTGGGTATTTATCCAAAATAATTGAAAGTAAAAGAGATATTTGTACACCCATGTTCGTAGCAGCACTATTCAAAGTAGCCAAAAGGCAGAAGCAACCCAAATGTTCATCTGTAGATTAATGGATAAAAAAACACAATGGACTATACTATTCAGCCTTAAAAGGGAAGAAAATTCTGACTACTATGCATAAACCTCGAGGACATTATGCTAAGTGAAATAAGCCAATCCCCAAAAGACACATACTATATGATTTCATTTATATGAGGTATTTAAGGTAGTCAAATTCATTTTATTTGTTATCTTATTTTTGAGATGGAGTCTTGTTCTATCACCCAGGTTTTAGTGTAGTGGCATAATCTTGGCTTACTGCAAACTCCAGCTCCTGAGTTCAAGCAATCCTCATGCCTCAGCCTCCCAGTTAGCTGGGAATACATGCATGTGCCACCACACCCGGCTATTTTTTTTCTTTATTTTTTTTTTTGTATTTTTAGTAGAGATGAGGTTTTGCCATGTTGGCCTGGCTGGTCGCAAACTCCTGACCTCAAGTGGTTTTCCCACCTTGGCCTCCCAAAGTGCTGGGATTACAGGCATGAGCCATGACGCCCAGCCTAAAGTAGTCATATTCATAGAGACAGAAAGTAGGTAGTTGCTGAGGGCTGGGGGAGGAGGGATTAGGGAGTTGTCAAATGGGTACAGAATTTTAGTTTTGCAAGATGAAAAAGTTCTAGAGACTGGTTACATAACAATGTGAATAAACTTAACACTAATGAACCATATAGTTAAAGAAGTTAAGATGAGCTGGGCGTGGTGGCGCATGCCTGTAATCCCAGCTACTTGGGAGGCTGAGGCAGGAGAATCAGTTGAACCTAGGAGGTGGAGATTGCGGTGAGTCGAGATCATACCATTGCACTCCAGCCTGGAGACAGAGCGAGACTTCGTCTCAAAAGAAAAAAAAAGGGCTGTAAATAAAGAATCTGGAAATGTGAAAAAAAAAAAAAAAAAAAGAAGTTAAGATGGTAAATTTTATGTTATGTTTATTTCATTTTGTGAAGTAAAAGATAAATCTCCAAGTGTTGGCCAGAGTTGGAATGAGAGATCCCTCACTCACTGGATTAACTGTTACCTAAAAGAAGAAGGGAGTTACTTGCTCTACATAGATCAGACCCTTCCAACAGTTCAAGGTAGCTTTGTGTTTATTTATTTTTTAAAAATCAGAATGGTATGCAGCATGTACTATCTGCTAACCTTAATGTTTTTGTAGGAAGGCTTCTTTTTAAATTAAAAATATTTGCAATACCACTCATATCCAGGAGACATCAAGAAATACACTCAGAATGAGTGTTTCAACCCTGGTGGCTAGCTCAGTGGTGGGAAGTGCAGTACTAGGTTCTGTCAGCAAGGCATTGTGGGTTTCTTTTTTTTGACTCCAGAATTCCTGTAGTCTGAAATGGCTCCTTCCACCAGTCAGTCTACTCAAATCTAGCTTAGCTGCACATCTCCCCATTTCCTTGTCCTACCTCTTTTCCCCTTTTATTTCCAGCAGCACACCAGGTAGCACACCAGCAGCCTATGTCAGCATCTGTCAGAGGTGGCAAATTGTTGACTAAAATTTCCTACAACTGCTTCTTGATTTAGAGAAAAAAAAAATTAGAATTTTCTTCACTGGGGGACAGAAGGTCAACATAGAATCAATGGCTCCTTTTAACGTATTCCTTATCTCTGTTCTTTTGCCTGCCAAGTTCTCTATACCCTCTCAGGTCTTGTGACTTTGCTGGCACCTGTTCCCTTGCTCTGACATTTCCTGCTAAGTGTCCCCTTTACCTGCGCTTCCTCTGCTTGGGCTTAGCTCTGCATTCTGCTACAAGCAGTGGAGATAGGTTAATCCCAACTCCAGATTATATACCTGATTCTAGACACTTCTAGATCCTTCCTTTTATGAAGAGTCTTCAGGCCACAGCTGTTTCCAACTCATGGCTTCTAGTAGCAGGTATACATCAAAATCACTACAGTAAATATTTGAAATTTTTTTAAAAAACAGATGACTTTCATGAACAGCTCCAGAGTGGGGCTTGGGAGTATGTCTTACTAAAAAAAAAAGACCCTACAGGGAAAACGTTTTTGGGATTTCTCAAAGAATTAAAAATAGAATTCCCATTTGACTAAGTGATCTCATTACTGGGTATACACCCAAAGGAAAATAAATTGTTCTCCCAAAAAGACACATGCACTCATATGTTCATGGCAGCATTATTCACAATAGCAAAGTCACAGAATCAACCTATGTGCCCATCAAGAGTGTACTGGATAAAGAAAATGTGGTATGTATATACCATGGAATACTATGCAGCCATAAAAAAGAACAAAACCATGTCCTTTGCAGCAACGTGGATGTAGCCAGAGGCCATTATCCTAGGTGAATTAACACAGAAACAGAAAACCAAATATCACATATCTCATTTATAAGTCAGAGCTAAACATTGGGTACACACAGCCATAAAGATGGGAACAATAAACTCTAAGGACTCTGAAAGCGGGAAGGGAGGGAGGGGGTCAAGATTGAAAAATTTGGGTACTTTTGGGTACTATGTTCTCTCTTTGGGTGACGGGATCAATAGCCCAAGTCTTAGCATCATGCAGTATACCCATGTAACAAACCTGTGCATGTGCCCCTGAATCTAAATAAAAAATTAATGAAAAACCCACCGAGGATTCTGATGACATGTTTAGAGTTGGGAATCAACTTGTTTGAAAGGAATCAGTTGTTGAAAGGACAGTCCAACGTTTGTCCTTTCCCTGACTTGGCCTCCAGAGCTATTCTGCTCCATTGACTCTCAGCCTTTAGAGCCCCTGCTATTGCAGACTTCCCTTATACAGGGGCAGGTAGAAGAAGATAATATTTAGTTTAAATTAGGGATAATATATTTTTATCCCATGGCCCTTCCACCATTATAACTAGTCTCTGGATCTGAGCATTAGTGACTCTGGGACAGGTGGGTCACAGAGAACAAAAGGCAGATTTGTGGCTCTTGATTTCTAAAATAGACACTTGAAATTTATGCCAGAGACAGTAGACTGGAAAGCCAAAGAATTCAGTAGCAAGGGTCTGCTCTTTTGGGAGTCTATTCAGATCCAAAAAAGTAAGAACTCAGTTCATAAAGTTTATGCCATAAACAAAAGAGCTGGGAAAATTCCTTGATGAAGGAAGAGCCAGTGTTTCCACCTAAAAGGAGCTAATGTTAGTCCAGCAGTAAGGGAAGGAGAAGATGTAATCACTGCATCTTCAAGAAAGGATCTTGTGCTGCATCCTTGACTCAGCACAGCCATGGGACCTAAGAGAAACTTGAGAGAGGTTTACGTCAATATCCCAGTGGGGCCAGGGAACTGACAGGCTTCCCAGAGAAGCCCTCTGCTTCAACAGGGTGCCCCAGGCTGTGAACGAGGTATGTCAGCAAAGAGGACACACACCAGTCTGAGTCTCCTGTAGACCCAAAGGGCAGAAGACTTCCCACATTTCCCTCATGCCTCCAGGAAGGTTGCAGAGGAAGCAGAGAGAGGGATGATGGAGAAGGGAATCTGAGGCCGTGAGGAGAGGATGCCATCACAGGGAGTGGCCTGAAAGATACAGACTGGAGTTCACAGCTGAACATTTAGCTTCTGCAGCAAAACAGATGGTATTGGCTAAAGACCGGGAAAGGCCAGGCACGGTGGCTCACGTCTGTAATCCCAGCACTTTAGGAGGCCGAGGTGGGTGGATTACTTGAGGTCATGAGTTCAAGACCAGCCTGGCCAACATGGTGAAACCCTGTCTCTACTAAAAATACAAAACTTAGCCGGGCTTGGTGACACATGCCTGTAATCCCAGCTACGTGGAAGGCTGAGGCAGAAGAAATGCTTGAACCTGGGAGCTGGAGGTTGCAGTGAGTTGAGATTGCGCCACTGTACTCCAGCCTGGTACTAGAGTGAAACTCTGTCTCAAAGAAAAAAAAAAAAAAAAAAAAAAGAGTTAAAGACCAGGCAGAAAAGTCACATCTCAGCAGAGACTGGAGTGGACAAAGAACCATAGGATATGATGACCCCTTCACCCAGGTGCATACGGTCCTCCCTTCACACACCTCTGTTACTTTCTGTTTCTATAGATTTATCCATCTTGGACATTTTGTAGAAATGGAATCATACAATATGTGGCCCTTTGTGACTGCCTTCTTTCATTTACTGTAGTATTTTCAAGATTCACCCACATTGGAGCATGTATTAGTACTTCATTCCCTTTTGTGGCTGAATAATATTCCATAATATGGATATATCACATTTTGTTTATTCATTCTTCTGCTGATGGACATTTGGTGTGCTTTCACCTTTTGGCTATTGTGAATAACATTGCTATAAATATCTGTATACTGTATAAGTTTTTGTATGGACAAATATTCTCATGATTTTTTGGGGTATACAGTGAAATTGCTGGGTCATATAGGAACTATGCTTCTTATGTGGATTTTGAAGATGAGAAGAGAACTCATTTCCAGGAGAAGGAAGAATAGTTTACTAGTAAAGTATGGTGAAGAAGAAAGAAAAATTTGGGTTTCAGAAGGTCAGAAATGACTGAAATTAAGTAGAGCCAGAAATTATTAGTTCACAAATGATTTTAAAGTTCACATCCAGCAGTACTAGTTTATCAGGTTCACATTCCTTGGAGATGGTGTCAACAAAGGGTCTAGGCTAGAGCTGATAAAATAGGAGAATTTCAGTAAGAAAGGAAATAACTGATGTGGAATATCCCATAATAAAAATAAGGGAAGTAAGTGAAAAGGAATTGGTTAGTGGCAGTCCTTTGATTTCCTTTAGAGTCAATGATTGTAAAGTCTCCAATTTTGAAGGTTTTACAGTCAGAAGAAACAACAATTTAGAGTGGCCAAGTGTGGTGGTTCATGCTGTAATCCTAGCACTTTGGGAGGCTGAGGTGGGTGGATTGATTGAGCTCAGGAGTTCGAGACCAGCCGAACTACATGTTTTGTAGATATGGAGAAACCCCATCTCTACAAAAAATACAAAAAACTACCCAGGTGTGGTGGCACACCTGTAGTCCCAGCTATTTGAGGGGCTGAGGTGGGAAGATCACTTAAGCCTAGGAGGTTGAGGCTGCAGTGAGCCAGGATAGTGCCACTGCACTCCAACCTGGACAAAGTGAGATCCTGTCTCTAAAAAAAGAAAAAAAGAAAAAGAAAAAAAAAAAGGAATTTAGGTTGATTCACAAACTCAAATGCCCATGGGGTCAGGAAAGTAATGCAAATTAGTGAATCAGTCTTGACTGCAAAACAGTAGGGAGTGGTGGGCAGTGTGGTGGTCTGGAGACACATGCTTATCTAAAGCCATTGAAATTCAAATTTTTTCATAAGTGAAGGAAAAATAAAATTTTTGTGAACAAGCAAGCACTCAGAGATTTCATCACCACCAGACCTGCTTTACAAGAGCTTCTGAAAGAAGCACTACACATAGAAAGGAACAACCAGTATCAGCCACCACTCCAAAAACATATCAAAAGGTAAAGAGCATCACCATAATGAAGAATCTACATCAATTAATGGGCAAAACAGCCAGCTAGCTTTAAATGGCAGTATTAAACTCACATATATCAATATTAATCCTAAATTTAAAAGGACTAAATGCCCCAATCAAAAGACACAGACAGGCAAATTGTATAAAAAGCCAAAACCCATCGGTATGCTGCATCCAGACCCATCTCACATGCAAGGATACACAAAGACTCAAAACAAAGGGATGGAGGAAGATTTACCAACCAAATGGAGAGAGAGAGAGAAAAAAAAGGAGTTGCAATTCTCATGTCTGATAAAATAGACTTTAAAGCAACAAAGACCAAAAGAGACAAAGAAGGACATTACATAATGCTAAAAGGATCAATGCAACAAGAAGAACTAGCTATCCTAAATATATATGCACCCAATATAGGAGCACCCAGATACATAAGGCAAGTTCTTAATGACTTACAAAGAGACTTAGACTCCCACACAATAATAGTGGGAGACTTTAACACCACATTGTCAATATTAGACAGATCAACGAGATAGAAAATTAACAAGGATATCCAGGACTTGAACTCAGACCTGGAACAAGTAAACTTAATAAACATTTGCAGAACTCTCCACCCCAAATCCGCAAAACATACATTCTTCTCAGTATCACATCACACCTATTCTAAAAGTGACCACATAATTGGAAGTAAATCACTCCTTAGCAATTGCATAGCATTTCACAGGTTTAAATGAAATATTGGTTGGCTGCTTGTTTGTTATTTTCCTCCCTTATTACTTCCTGTCTCCATTGTTAAGCACAATTATTGGCATAAAAGAGGTTTTTAATACCTATTTTTAGACTGCATTCTAGCCTGGGCAATAGAGCAATATTCCTGTTCTCTCTCCCTCTTTCTCTTCCTCTTTCTTTCTCTCTTTCATTCTTTTTTCTTTCTTTCTCTCTTTCTTTCTTCTTTTCTTACTTTTTATTTCTTTCTTTTTTCTCTTAAAAAAAAAAAAAAAGAAATTCAAACTTTTAAAAAATACGCTGACAGCCAACCAAAACATGTCTGCCGGTGAACCCAGACTTCAGTAACTAGTTGTAATTCCTAAAATAAAGAAATGGGGAAGGGAGGGATATGGCACAATTAGGGATGTTTTCCCTTTCTAAGTCAGGCCATTCTTTGAATTTTATAAATATAAGATATTTCAAGATATTAAGAGGGAGGAACCAAAGGGGTCACTGTTCCCAGCGTGTGGCCAATAGGATGTGATCCTTAGTAACACGCACTTTTGGGTTACGCCTTTCAAAGGAAGAATATTTTCTCCCTTTCTTTCCCTTCTCTCTGGCTCACTAGACACAATGGTGAGCTATTTTGGACCATGCAGACAAGAGTAACAGCCTAGGGATGTCAGAGCAAAAAAAATAGAAAGGGCCTCAACTTTGTAGTGTAGACTAGCCATACCCATGCAGGCATTTGTTTTAGAGAGAAATAAAATTCTAACTTTTCAAAGCAACTGCTATTTTGGGTCTAGCAAATGCAATTAATCCTATATCTTAAGTAGAACATAACCACACTGCTAATTTCATTTATTATATTAGCTAAGGTTCAGTTTCAGAGAACAGATTTAGGAAGATTATGACAAGGAACTAAATGGTTTGTAGGAATGTTGTGAAGAGCAGATGCTAGAGTGAGCTTTTGGAAATGACTCCGAAAACCACACAGCAAAATGGTGTCACCATGGCAGCTGCTATGTCTTCCACATCAGAAAGACACTGCTACAGAAAAATGCAGGCCTGGCAAGGATGCCACGACAAATAGGAAACTGTCATTACTGCTGTGGGCTCTAGAACCACAGCCTCTGCTATGATCTCTCCAGTAAAATGGCACCTTGTGCCTGTGCATGACATCCACAAAACTAATGACTGCCCTAGGACTTCTGCTAATTTAGCTGGAGAGAAATTAGTCACTTCCAACTGGGCTTGCCAGCAGAAGCAGCAGAAGCTCTGCCTTCTGCCTTCCAAAAACTTGCATGAATGCATCTGATTGGCTAAATCTAAATCTCCCTTAAAATCCTGTTTGCTAGGGAATCTGGGAAATGTAGTTTTCAGCTTTCTAGGCTCTGCAGTTCAATAAGGCACACCAGAAACACAGTACAATGAATGTTCAGTACCAATCTACCATATGTACTCAGTATCACCTCATAAAAAAAAGAATGGTGCCTGCCAGAACTTCTGAGATATACCAAGACCGTATTCAAAGGAAAACTCATACCCTTATGTGCTCTAATTAGTAACCAGAAAGAGAAAATTAATGAACTAAACTTTTAACTCAAGGAGCAGGAAAAAGAACAACAAACTTAACCTAAAAAAAAAGGACAGATGAATTATTTTTCAATAAAAGCTTAAACTACTTTTAAAGCAGAATAATTAGTAAATGAAAAGCTTGTTAAAAACACAACAAAATAAAAAAATGTCTCAGAAGACTAATCTAGAAAAAAATGAAAACATACATAACATTCAGAATGGTAAAAAGGATAACCCATATACACAGAGGGGAAAGTTGTAGACATTTCAGTATTTAAAATAGTATAATGAACTTGTATGTACCCGTCAGTCAACCTCAACAGTTATCAACACATTGCCATTCTTGTTATTTATTCCTCCCTCCTTTCTCCCTCCCTCTTTCCCAGCTCTCCCCCACTTATTTTTCCCTTGGAGCATTTTAAGGAAATTAATACAACATAGTATTTTACTCATAAATACTTGAGTATATATCGCAAACAAATTAGGACTTTAAAAATTTGAAACTTAACCAAAATAAAGATTATTACACTGAACAAAAGTGATAGTAGTTTCTTTATATCATCTAATACCTAGTCTGTGTTAAACTTTACCTAAAGGTCTCAAACTCTTTTAACAACTGTTTTGTTAAATCCATGTGCAAACAAGGTCTACACACCTCAGTTAGTTAATTTGTTGTTCAGTCTTCAAGTCTAGAATAATTATCCTGCCCTTTTTTCCCATATGCCATTTTTTTGTTAGAGATACATAGTCATATGTACACTAAATTTTCTACATTCTCAATTTGACTGATTGCATCTTCATTAAAAAAGATAATTTTTAAAAGGAGAGCTGGGCCTGGAGTCTCATGCCTGTAATCCCAGCACTTTGGGAAGCTGGGGTGGAAAGATTGCTTGAGTCCAGGATTATAGACCAGCCTGGGCAACATAGTGAGACCTCATCTCTATTAAAAAAAAAGGATAGAGAGAAAATATTAGATATAATTCTATGATAATAAATGTAAGTACCTTGGGAAAATGAGGGATATTCTAAGAAAATAAAAAGTTCCAAAATTTACTTAGAAACAGGTGGAAATTATGAAAAAAATCCCAAAAGACACTGGAAAAAATTTAAGGAATTATCAAAAAAAGTTCCCATACATAGAAGGTTTTATAAGTAAGTGCTTTCAAATACTCAAGGAGCAAATAATTTGTTTTTATTTTTAAGATCTTTAAGAGCATGGAGAGAATATAAAAATCTTCCCAATTCATTTTATGAGATTACCCAGAAAATGATTCAAAAGTTTGAGAAAAAGAGCATAAAGATGAAAACCACACACCAGTATCTTATAAATATATAGATATGTATATTTGGAAAAGAGAATAATGGCAAAATATTAAAAGAACTATGCACTATAAGCAAATATGTTTTATCCTAATGATTTAGAGAGGATTCAGTATTAGGAAAATTTATTAAATAATTTAACGCATCAATAGAGTAAAGAAGAAAAACCATAAGAATATAAAAATAGATGCTAAAATGTCATTTAATAGAATTGAACATTCATTTCTCATAAACACAAATTTGGTAGACTAGACATGAACACATAATAACAAATTTCAATCTTAAATGAAAAGTCAGTACCATAGTACTCTCAGCTTATGATCACCACTATTATTTAACATTTTCCTTGGAGGGCTAGCAATTATAAAGCAAGAAAAAGAAACTGTGTAAGCTTGAGAAAAATATAAAATTATTATGTTTATAGGTAATACATTTATCTCCTTGAAAAATTATAAGAGAATCAACCAAGAACCATTTAGAACTAAGAAAAAAGTTCAGTCGTTTTCTTCTATATCATTAATCTCAGAAAATGTAATAGAAAAAAATCGCATCTACAGTAGCAAAAAAAATACAATACATAGGAACAAATATAGCAAGAAATGTATATAGCCCCAAACGAAGAACACTGCAAAACATTATGAAGGTTTTAAAAAGACAGTCACCAGGCACAATTAAAAAATTAGCTGGGCATGATTGTGCACTCCTGTAGTCCCACTTACATGGGAGGCTGAGGCAGGAGGATCACTTGAGCCCAGGAGGTGGAGACTGCAGTGAGCTGTATTTGTGCCACTTCACTCTAGCCTGGGTTAGAGAAAGACCTTGCCTCAATAAACAAACAAACAAACAATCAATACATGGAGATATATTCATGTTCCTGAATCAGAAAATGATGTGGTAAAGATGCAACTTCTCCCTCAAAATAATCTATCAGTTTTAGCAGAAGGATAAAGGACACAGACATTAGCAGAGGAAATGAAATCCAAGCAAATTGAGCTGCAATTTATTTTTTGTTTGTTTGCTTTTACCATCACGGTTTAAAACTTTTACAGTAAATAATTTTAGATGGAGCATGCGCTATATTATTCTGGCCTTCCCTTTTGTTTTATACCCCATGGCTCCACACATTTAGGATACCCATGTGACTGCTGACCTAATGCCATCCCTGCTTAATCAAATCCAAGCATGGTATTTTCTAAATAGTAACAACATGATAATTTACTTTTTCTGAAAGAATAAACAATAGAGACTAGTTAAGGCTGGCTACAGAATTTTCAGGGCCCAATACAAAATGAAATTGTAGAGTCCCCTGGTACAAAAAGAGAAAAAGTTCTGTTACAGTCTTAAAATGCAAAACCCATTTCTTTCTTTTGTTCAATAGTGTTTTTCCCAACTAGTCATTCGTGATGTTTTAAATTTGCTATTTCATGTTGTTCTAGGTAAAGAAAATTGGAATTTTAAATTATTAGTATGAAATTTTCTGTTCATCAATTTTATTTTATTTTATTTTATTTTGTGATTTTATTTTATTTTAAGACAGAGTCTCACTTTGTAGCCCAGGCTGGAGTGCAGTGGCATGAGCTCAGCTCACTGTAACCTCTGCCTCCTGGGTTCCAGCAATTCTAGTGCCTCAGCCTCCCAAGTAGCTGGAATTACAGGCACCCACCACCATGCCCAGCTAATTTATTTTTTCTTTTGTATTTTTAGTAGAGACAGGGTTTCACCATGTTGGCCAGGCTGGTCTCAAACTCCTGACCTCAAGTGACCCACCCACCTCTGCCTCCCACAGTCCTGGGATTACAGGGGTGAGCCATGGCACCCGGCCTTCTGTTCATCTTTATATTACACAATGCCAATTTTAAATGCAAATATAGTAGCATTTTACTCATATGTGGAATCACCAAGAATATACAATTTGTATTTTGTAGCTTGCACATGCATGTATTTTACTGTTACACAACAGTGGAAATGCTGCATAAAACATTCAACTCTTTTTATTTCAACTCTTTATATCACTTCATGCACATTCTACCAACACACTCTACCCTCAGCTTACTGATGAGGAAAGAAGGACTGAAAGGACAAAGAACACGGGTTGCCCTATCTTTCTGTTTCCTTTGACATCATCATTTTTAGTATAAGTGATCAGCTAATACAGGGAAATAACGTTAGGAAGAAAGTATGCCATAGTGGGTTTTGGTTATTTGCATTATTAGAATGCCTTCTTTCTGCATTTGAAGAATGAAAAGCATTACCTTTTGCAACACATCTACTTTGTACTTGCTTTGAGTCTCACCGAACTTTTATGCATCATGGTCCCACCAGAATTCTGTGCTCATGGGGAACTGTGACTGTTATATACAAATGGGACAGCAAGGAATGATGGGCACATACATATGTATATCTTTTCTGTTCACATGCATGTGCCTTTGTCCCACTGGACTTCACTTATAAAACAAAGTTGAAAAATAAATTTATTAAGAATTTCAAGGCTGGGGATAGTGGCTCATACTTGCAACCTCAGCACTTTAGGTGGCCGTGGCTGGAGGATTGCTTGAAGCCACGAGTTTGAGACTGCAGTGAGCTATGATTGTGCCATTGCACTATAGCTTAGATGAATGAGAGAGACCCTGTCTCTAAAAATTAAAAAAAAAATTTAATAAAAGAATTTCAAGACAGTGACAGCAGAGCACTGTCTTGAAAACCACATATGGGGCCCTATGACCCCTGTGCCCTGTTAGACCGCATAGGTGACACGCCCGTGAAGCAGGGTCTGAAACCAGCTCAACATTTCTAGAAAGGAAGAGTAATGATAGAAGGGACTTGGTTTACGTAATTTTAAATAATACTATGTAGTAAAGAATTTGGTTCTATTCAAGTGAGGTCTGGCCTTTGCCCTTGGCTTCTAGGAGTTAGTCTATGACAAAAGTGTCTTTGTTTAGTGAACTGACCACTCCTAATTTTAGGGTGGGCCTGGCCATGTCAGAAAGATCAACCATGTGATTTAGGGTGGAGGCCTTGGTCATCTAGTATCAGTACACCTTGAGACTGAGTTTAACCACATGGGCAATCAATCAATCAATCTTGCCTACATAACAGAAAACCAATAAAAACTCTAGACACTGAAATTTGGATGATCTTTCCCAGTTGGCAGTACTCCATGGGTATTGTCACACATTGATGCCAGGAGGATAATGTGTCCTGACTCCTCAGGAAGGACAATGGAAATTTTGCATTTAGAACACTCACAGACTCTGCCCTGTGTCTCTCTTCCATTGTCTAATTTTAATCTGTATTCTTTCTGTGTAATAAACTATAACTGTGACTATAATAGCCTCCAGGGAGTTCTGTGAATCACTCTTAGAGAATTATTAAATCTAAGGGTCATTCTGCAAACCCCTCAAACTTGCAGTCAAAGGTGTCAGAGGTGAGGGTAGTCTTGGAAACTATGCCATTAAACTGCAGTTTGGCTGACTCCAGGTAAATACTACAGAGCAAAACGAATGAAAATAGTACACTGTTGGTGAAAGAGTAAATGAATGAATAGCATAATGCAGAAGATGTAGAAACATTCAACTCTATATAAAAAATTAGTATATGACAAAATAGCATTTATTTTATTTTTAATTTTTTTTTACAAGAATAAGTTCTTTAGCAGTGATTTCTGAGATTTTGGTGCACCCATTATCTGAGCATTGTATATTGCACCCAGTGTGTAGTCTTTTATCCCTCACCCTCCTTCCCTGCTTTCCCCCAAGTCCTGAAAGTCCATTGTGTCATTCTTATGCCTTTGCATCCTCATAGCTTAGCTCCCTCTTATGAGTGAGAACATAGGATGTTTGGTTTTTCATTCCTGAGTCACTTCATGTAGAATAATGGTCTCCAATTCCAACCAGGTTGCTGAAATGCCATTATTTTGTTCCTTTTTATGGCTGAGTAGTATACCATGGGGTGTGTGTGTGTGTGTGTGTGTGTGTGTGTGTGTGTGTGTATCATATTTTCATTATCTGCTCATTGATTGATGTGGCATTTGGGCTGGTTCCATATTTTTGCAATTGTGACAAAGTAGCATTTTAAACCAATGAGGACAGGAAGGGACTTTCAATAAATGATGCTGTAGCAATTGGCTTACTATTTAGAAAAGTTTTCTGCTTTAGAACACACAAGTCCACATAGATAAAATATAGAATAAAAATATAGAAAATAAAAATAAAAATATAGAAAAGACATCATCTGTGTAAAGAAATTACTTCTATGCTTAATGGCAACACTTTTTTTTTTTAATTGAGAGATTTGGAGACAATCCAAGATGGCCAAATAGGAACAGCTCTGGAGTATAGTTCCCAGTGAGAACACAGAGGGTGAGTGATCACTGCATTTCCAAACAAGTTTTTACTGCCCACAGACCAGGAGATTCTGGGTGGAAAAGCGCTATGAGTCTCAGCACAGCTGTTTCAGCTGGCGCAGCGGGTCTCCGCACAAAAACTCATGCAAATCTGGGTGCCCATTTCAACTGGCACCTGGAATGCCTGGGAGACAGAATCACCCACCCATTGAACTGAAAAAAAGGGGGCTGAAACAGGGAGCCAGGTGATCTGGCTTGGTGGGTCCCACCCCCACAAAGAGCAGCAATCTGAAACGCTCTGGATTTAGAGTTTCACAGCAAGCATGGCTGGACCCGGGATGGTCCAGTTTTGTTGGGGAAAGAGCATCCACCATTACTGAGGCAGCCCACCACTACCGAGGCAGTCTGCCATTACAGAGGCAGTCCGCCATTACTGAGGCAGACTGCCATTACCGAGGCAGTTCTAACTACACCTCTATAAACAAAACCACAAGGAAGTTCACACAGCAGCTGGGTAGAGCCCACGGCAGCTCAGCAATACTTCTGCTGGCAGACTGTGACTAGGCTACCTCCTTACTGGGCAGAGCATCTCTGAAAAAAGGCAGCAGCATGTCAGGAACTTATAAATAAAGCCCCACCTTCCCAGGACAGAGCACCAGGGAAAAAAAGGTGCTTATGAGTTCCACTGCAGCAGACTTAAATGTACCTTCCCAGCAGCTCTGAATAGAACAACGGTGCTCACAGCTCAGCACTTGAGCTTCTGTAGGGGACAAACTGTCTCCTCAAGCAGCTCCCCGACCCCTGTATATCCAAAGAGACACCTCCTAAAGGAGAGCCCAGGCTGACATCTGGTGGGTATCCTTCTGGGACAAAGATAACAGAAGAAGAAACTGGCAGCAACCCTTACTGTTCTGCAGCCACCACAGGAGATCCCCAGGCAAGCAGGGTCTGGAGTGGAACTCCAGCAGTCCTATAGCAGAGGGACCTGAGTGTTAGAAGAAAAACTAAAAAACAGAAAGAAATAACTTCATCATCAACAAAAAGGACGTCCACTCAGACCCCATCAGAAAGTCACCAACTACAAAGACCACAGGTAGATAAGTACACAAAGATGGGAAGAAACCAGTGCAAAAAGGATGAAACCACCAAAAACCAGAACACCTCTCCTCCTCTGAGGGATCACAACTCCTCACCAAGAAGGGAACAAGGCTGGATGGAGAATGAGTCTGATGAATTGATAGAAACAGGCTTCAGAAAGTGGGTAATAACAAACTTCTCTGAGCTAAAGAACATGTTCTAACCCAATGTAAAGAAACTAACAACCTTGAAAAAAGGTTTGACAAAATGCTAACAAGAATAAACAGCTTAGAGAAGAATATAAATGAATTGATGGAGTTGAAAAACACAACACGAGAACTTCGCGAAAGATACACAAGTTTCAATAGCCAAATAGACTAAGCAGAAGAAAGATATCAGAGATTGAAGATCAACTCAATGCAATAAAATGAGAAGGCAAGATTAGAGAAAAAAGAGTAAAAAGAAATGAACAAAGCCTCCAAAGAAATATGGGATTATGTGAAAAGACCTAATCTACGTTTGATAGGTGTACCTGAATGAGACAGAGAGAATGAATCCAAGCTGGAAAACACTCTTCAGGATATTATCCAGGAGGACTTCCCCAATCTAGCAAGGCAGGCCATTATTCAACATCCGTAAAGAAAATAATTTTCAGCCTAGAATTTCATATCCAGCCAAACTAAGCTTCATAAGTGAAGGAGAAATAAAATCCTTTATGAACAAGCAATTGCTCATAGATTTCATCACCACCGGGCCTGCTTTACAAGATCTCCTGAAAGAAGCACTAAACATACAAAGTAACCAGTACCAGCCACTCCAAAAACATACCAAATGGTAAAGAGCATTGACAAAAGGAAAAAACTGGGTTAACTAATGGGCAAAACAATAAGCAAGCATCAAAATGGCAGGATCAAATTTACACATAACAATATTAGCCTTAAATGTAAATGGGCTAAATGCCCCAATCAAAAGACACAGACTGGCAAATTGGATAAAAAGTCAAAAACCATCAGTACGCTGTATTCAGGAAACCCATCTCACATGCAAGGATACACATAGGCTCAAAATAAAGGGATGAAAGAAGATTTACCAAGCAAACGGAGAGCAAAAAAAAGCAGGAGTTGCAATCCTAGTCTCTGATAAAATAGACTTTAAACCAACAAAGATCAAAAGAGACAAAGAACGGCATTACATAATGGTAAAAGGATCAATGCAACAAGAAGAGCTAACAGTCCTAAGTATATACACACCCAATACAGGAGCACCCAGATACATAAAGCAAGTTCTTAATGACCTACAAAGAGACTTGGACTCCCACACAATAATAGTGGGAGACTTTAACACTCCACTGTCAATATTAGACAGATCAACGAGACAGAATATTAACAAGGATATCCAGGACTTGAACTCAGATCTGGACCAAGTAAACCTAACAGACATTTACAGAACTCTCCACCCCAAATCCACAAAATATACATTCTTCTCAGCACCATATCACACCTACTCTAAAACTGACCACATAATTGGAAGGAAATCACTCCTCAGCAAATGCAAAAGAACAGAAATCATAACAAACAGTCAGACCACAGTGCAATCAAATTGGGACTCAGTATTAAGAAACTAACTCAGAACTGCACAACTTCATGGAAACTGAACAACTGGCTCTTGAATGTTGACTGGATAAACAATGAAATGAAGGCAGAAATAAAGATGTTCTTCAAAACCAACAAGAATGAAGACACAATGTACCAGAATCTCTGGGACCATTTAAAGCAGTGTCTAGAGGAAAATTTATAGCAATAAATGCCCACATGAAAAGTAAGGAAAGATCTAAAATTGACACCTTATCATCAAAATTGAAAGAGCTATAGGAGCAACATCAAAAAACCTCAAAAGCTAGCAGAAGACAAGAAATAACTAATATCAGAGCAGAACCAAAGGAGATAGAGACACAAAAACCCCTTCAAACAGTCAATAAATCCAGGAGCTGGTTGTTTTGAAAAGATCAACAAAATAGACAGACCACCAGCCAGATTAATAAAAAAGAAAAGAGAGAAGAATCAAATCAAAGCAATAAAAAATGATAAAGGGGATATCAGCACAGATTCCACAGAAATACAAACTACCATCCGAGATTATTACAAACAACTCTATGCACATAAACTAGTAAACCTGGAAGAAATGGATAAATTCCTGGACACTTGCACCCTCCCAAGCCTAAACCAGGAAGAAGTTGAAACTCTGAATAGATCTATAACAAGGGCAGAAGTTGAGGCAGCAATTAAGAGCCTACCCACCAAAAAAAGCCCAGGTCCAGATGGCTTCACAGCTGAATTCTACCAGACATACAAAGGGGAGCTGGTACCATTCCTTCTGAAACTATTCCAAACAATCCAAAAAAGAGGGAATCCTTCCCAAATCATTTTATGAGACCAACATAATCCTGATACCAAAACCTGGCACAGACTCAACAAGAAAAGAAAACTTCAGGCCAATATCCATGATGAACATAGATGCAAAAATCTTCAATAAAATACTGGCAAACCAATTGCAACAGCACATCAAAAAGCTTATCCTTCACCATCAAGTAGGCTTCATCCCGGGGATGCAAAGCTCATTCAACATACGCAAGTCTATAAATGTAATTCACCACATAAACAGAACCAAAGACAAAAACGACAGGATTATGTCAATAGATGCAGAGAAGGCCTTTCACAAAATTCAACAGCACTTTATGCTAAAAACTCTCAATAAACTAGGTATTGAAGGAACGTATCTCAAAATAATAAAAGCTATTTACAACAAACCCACAGCCAATATCATACTGAATGGGCAAAAACTGGAAGCATTCCCTTTGAAATCTGGCACTAGACAAGGATGCCCCTCTTACCACTTCTATTCAATATAGTATTGGAAGTTCTGATTGCCAGAGCAATCAGGCAAGAAAAAGAAATAAAGGGTATTCAATTAGGAAAGGAGGAAGTTAAATTGTCTCTATTTGCAGACATGATTGTATATTTAGAAGACCCCATTGTCTCAGCCCAAAATCTCCTGAAACTGATAAGCAACTTCAGCAAAGTCTCAGGATACAAAATCAATGTGCAGAAATCACAAGCATTCCTATACACCAATAACAGACTTAAAGAGAGCCAAATCAAGAACGAACTGCCATTCACAGTTACTACAAAGAGAATAAAATTCCTAGTTATACAACTGACAAAGGATGTAAAGGACCTCTTCAAGGAGAACTACAAACCACTGTTCAAGGTAATAAGAGAGGACACAAACAGATGGAAAACCATTCCATGCTCATGGTTAGGAAGAACCAAATTGTGAAAATGGCCATACTGCCTAAAGTAATTCATAGATTCAATGCTATCCCCATCAAGCTACCAATGACCCTCTTCACAGAACTGGAAAAAACCACCTTAAACTTCATATGGAACCAAAAGAGAGCCCGCATAGCCAAGTCAATTCTAAGCAAAAAGAACAAAGCTGGAAGCATCATGCTACCTGATTTCAAACTATACTACAAGGCTACAGTAATCAAAACAGCATGGTACTGGTACCAAAACAGAGATATAGACCAATGGAACAGAACAGAGGCCCTGAAAGCAATGCCACTCATCTACAACCATCTGATCTTTGACAAACCTGACAAAAACAAGCAATGGGGAAAGGATTCCCTGTTTAATAAATGGTATTGGGAAAACTGGCTAGCAATGTGCAGAAAGAAGAAACTGGACCCCTTCCTGACACCTTACACTAAAATTAACTCCAGATGGATTAAAGACTTAAACATAAGACCTAACACCATAAAAACCCTGGAAGAAAACCTAGGCAAAACCATTCAGAACATAGGTATAGGCAAGGACTTCATGACTAAAACACCAAAAGCATTGGCAACAAAAGCCAAAATAGACAAATGGGATCTAATTAAACTCCAGAGCTTCTGCACAGCAAAAGAAACAATCATTAGTGTGAATCAGCAACCGACAGAATGGGAAAAAATTTTTGCAATCTACCCATCTGACAAAGGGCTAATATCC
The DNA here is from genome assembly GCF_030222135.1 of Aotus nancymaae. Classification (NCBI taxonomy): domain Eukaryota; kingdom Metazoa; phylum Chordata; class Mammalia; order Primates; family Aotidae; genus Aotus; species Aotus nancymaae. The sequence goes on from NW_026988413.1 coordinate 51,510,095, forward strand.
AGAATCTACAAAGAACTAAAACAGATTTACAAGAAGAAAACAAACAAACCATTCAAAAGTGATCAAAGGATATGAACAGAGTTTTCAAAGAAGACATATATGAGGCCAAAAAACATATGAAAAAATGCTCCTCATCACTGCGCATTAGAGAAATGCAAATCAAAACTACATTGAGATACCATCTCACACCAGTTAGAATGGCAATCATTAAAAAATCTGAAGACAACAGATGCTGGAGAGGATGTGGAGAAATAGGAACACTTTTACACTGTTGGTGGGAGTGTAAATTAGTTCAACCATTGTGGAAGACAGTGTGGCGATTCCTCAAGGACCTAGAAATAGAAATTCCATTTGACCCAGCAATCCCATTACTGGGATTACATATCCAAAGGATTATATATTATTCTATGATAAAGACACATGCACATGTATGTTCACTGTGGCACTGTTTACAATAGCAAAGACCTGGAACCAACCCAAATGCCCATCGATGATAGACTGGACAGGGAAAATGTGGCACATATACACCATGGAATACTATGTAGCCATAAAAAACGATGAGTTCGTGTCCTTTGTAAGGACATGGATGAACCTGGAAACCATCATTCTCAGCAAACTGACACAAGAACAGAAAATCAAACACCACATGTTCTCACTCATAGGCAGGTTTTGAACAATGAGAACACATGGACACAGGGAGGAGAGCATCACACACTGGGGTCTGTTGGGGGGACTAGGGGAGGGAAGCAGGGGGTGGGGAGTTGGGGAGGGATAACATGGGAAGAAATGCCAGATATAGGTGACGGGGATGGAGGCAGCAAACCATATTGCCATGTATGTACCTATGCAACAATCCTGCATGTTCTGCACAGGTACCCCAGAACCTAAAGTGCAATAAAATATATATAAAAAAAGAGAAAAATAAATTGAGAGATTTGATGATTTAAAATGAAAACATTTCTGATCAGCAGATAATCTGCACAAACAAAATCAAAAGTCAGATGAAAAACTGGAAAAATATATTTGGCATACATAATACAGAAGAAGGATTAATATGTTCACACACACACACACACACACACACACACACACATATTATATATATATATTTTTAGACAGGGTCTCACTCTGTCACCCAGGCTGAAATGCAGTGGCACAATCTCAGCTCCCTGTAGTCTCAGCCTCCTGGGCTCAAGTGATCCACCCTGGTCTCCCAAAGTGTTGGCATTACAGGCATGAGCCACCATGCCTAGTATATTCAATATATTTTTTAAAGCCCTTACAAGTCAACAATGTAAAAAACTTGAAGGGAAACTGAGGGAATTCACACATACAAATAAAAAACCAAAATATCCAGTAAACACACACAAATGAATTCAACCTTAAATGACAAAAAATACAAATTAAAACAATTAGAAGATACTAATTTTTACTTATAGCAAATATTTTTAAAATGATAATATCCAGTTTTGACAAATATTCAAAGAAATAAAACTTTCTCACTGGACCAATAAGAATAGATATTAGTACAGTTTTTTGGAGGGCAATGTGATAATGTGTATCACATGTCTTTAAAACATTCAGGTCCTTTGAACACATAGAAAGTTAATAAATAATTATGAATTATTTGTCTATGAAGCTATTCATATAACACACTTGGAAACAACCAAATGTCTAATAATATGGGAACAGTTAAATGCAGACACCATGTAGCCATGAAAAATGATAATGTTGGAGAATAACAGCATAGAAGAATGATGTCTGCAAGATGGCAGAATGGAAAGTCCCAGCGCTCGTTCTACAGAAACACAGATTTAATGATGATATAAGTAACAAAATACCTTTATGAGACGTCTAATACTAATTAAGAATTTGCAGTACCCTTAGATAGGCACAAAACCAAGATCGGCTGTACTGAAACAGATAACCAAATGAATTTCACTTTATTTATATCAGCCCCTTGCCCAGATCCAGTTTGGGGGGCTGGGGAGAGTAGGGAAAATGTCCAATGTTCCCAGCCTTTCAGTATGCTCCCTGAGGGTCTAGTTTACCTCACACGGAGTGTTGAAAGGATTGGTATTGTTACAGGTAGTTAGATAGGCATGAGCAGGGGAGTAGAGCACTCTTCCACAACCCACCAGGAATGTCAGGTGACCCTCAGGTGATGGTTTGGCAGTTACCACACTGCCTCTCTAAAAATGAAAATTTGGCAGCCTGCTCCAGAGAGAGACAATATCCTGATAATCCACAGCTGTCACACTAAAGTGTTAATTGAACACAGGTTCCAGGGAGAGGCAAATTCCCAAACAGATGAAAACACTTGAGACTGGTAATCAGCTTCCAATAAAATCTCGGGAATTGGGCAAGTGAGCCCGGGTATATGCATCAAGAGACAAAATGGTGGAGTATGATCTTCTGGGTATATGCCACTGGAAAAGGGGAAAAAGCCTCAGATGGGCATGCCTACAACTTCCTAAGCACACTGAGCATGCTCACTTCCCAAGTGTAAAGGGGGCACTGTGCTTGCAGCAGCTTGCCCTTAGGGAAAATAAAGGGAAAGGGGCACGAGACGCCAGGAGTGGGCCAGCATATAAAGTCCTAGTTTAAAGGGCACACTTGTCTTTCAAGTTGCCTGCTTGCGTCTTTTCCAAGTGTACTTTCCTTTCTTGCTTGCTCTAAAGCTCGTTAAATAAACTTCCACTCCTGCTCTGAAACTTGCCTTGGTCACTTTTTCTATCTTATGCCCCTCAGTCAAATTCTTTCTTCTGAGGAGGCAAGAATTGAGGTTGCTGCAGACCTGTACAGATTCACCGCGGAGAAACTGGATACCTTTTACCTCTAACAGCATAGCCTAGATGCCTGGGGCCTCCAAGGGGGATGGGCACTTTACTGTGGGTGGCATTACTCTTAGAGCCTTGGAGAAGGTACATAACTGAGGCCTCTTCTCCAGGAAGGAGGAAGGAGTGAGGATGGCTGCACGCACGACATTTCAGTGTGTTCCCAAGGGGCTGGTTTATGCTCTGCCTCACAAAGAGCACTGAAGAAACTGAAATAGTCCAGATTCCTGGGGCAGCTGTTGCTGGCATGGCTCTGAGAGATTGCAATTGTGTGCGTAGCTGAGGCTTCTCCCTAAGGAAAGAAGAGAAAGAGTGGAGCATACCCCCAGCATCCCGGCCTTTCACAGTGCTGATTGAGGAGCCAGTTTCTATCTTACCTCACACAGATCACTGATGGAACTGACATAATCAAACACCAGAGGGAGCAAGAGATATGAGCTCCTGAAAGAAAAAGGCTGATGCCCAGAGCAGCAGGAATGAAGGCCCAGAATCTCTAGCTGAGCTGATTGATGAAGGCCTTTCCTAATAAAAGCCAGTCTGTAAAGACTGGGAAAAGGGACTGTTTCTTCAGGTATACAGACACCAATGCAAAGCTACAAGGACATGAAGAATCAGGAAAACTTAACACAATTAATAGAACAAAATAAATCTCCAGTTACTGATCCTAAAGAAATATCACTTATGAACTGCCTGACAAAGGATTCAAATAATCATCATAAGAAAGCACAGCAAGATGCAACAGAAAACAGATAGACAACTAAAGGAAATCAGGGAAGTGATACATGAACAAACTGAGAATATCAACAGATATAGAAACTATAAAGAAGAACCAAACAGAAATTCTGAAGCTGAATATAACAACTAATCTTAAAAATTCACTAAGGGGTTCAATAGTGGACTGGTCAAGCAGAAAAAAATAATCAGGAAACTAGAAGACAGGTCATTTAAAATTATCCAGCCAGAAAAGCAAAATGAGAAAGAATGAAAACAGTGAATAAAGCATAAGGGAATTATGGGACACTATAAAATGAAACAGTTTATGCATTAGGAGAATCCCAGAAGGAGAAGAGTGAGAAAAAAAGAAGCTTATTTAAAAAAATAATGGCTGAAAACTTCCCAGATCTAGGGAGAGAAATAAACAGCCAGATTTATGAAGCTTAAAACAATCCCAAATTGGATGAACCTTATATACAGAGACATATTATAATCAAATTATCAAAAGCTGAGAACAAAGAAAAATTTAAAAACAAGAGAAAAGTGATTCATCATTTATGAGAAGTCCCCATAAGACTGTCAGTGGATTTCTGAGCAGAAACGCTGTGGGTCAGAAGGGAGTGAGATAATCTATTCAAAGTGCTGGGGGTGGGGAGGGGAAACAAAATCCTGTTAGCCAAAAATATATTACCTGTCAAAACTGTCCTTCGGAAATGAAAAAGAAATAGTTTTCCAGACAAAGAAAAAATGGAGAAATTCGATTAATACTAGACCTGTCTTACAAGACATACTAAAGGGAGTTTTTCAAGTTGAAATGAAATGACACTAAACTGCAATATGAAAGCATACGAAAGTATAAAACTTAGTAGTAAAAGTAAATACATAGACCAACAGAGAAAACTGTGGTAATGTAATGTTGATGTGTAAATTTAGCTCTACTATAAAAGTTAAATGACAAAAGTTTAAAAAATAACTATAAATACAAAAACTTGTGAGTAGATATACAATATTAAAAGAGGATATAAGCTGGGTACGGTGGCTCACACCTATAATTCTAGCACTTTGGGAGGCTGAGGATTGCGTGAGCCCAGGAGTGGGAGACCACTGAGAAACATGGCAAGACTTTGTTTCTAGAAAAGAAACAAAAGAATTAGCTGGGTGTGGTGGCACATGCCGTAGTCCCAGCTACTTGGGTGGCTGAAGCAAGATGATCACTTGAGCCCAGGAGGTTGAGGCTGCAGTGAGCCATGTCCAATCCTGGTAACAGAGCAAGATCCTGTATTTAAAAAAAAAAAAAAGTGTGATATCAATAACATAAAGTGTGTGTGTGTGAGAGGTGTAGAGTTTCTGTATACAATTAAAACCAAGTTGTTATCAGCTTAAAGTAGACTAGTGCGTTTCACATAATCAAGGTAACCACAAGAAAAATTCCCATACTAGACATACACACACAAAAAAGAGAAAGGAATCAATGCAAGTCACTATAAAAAGTCAAAAAATCACAAAGGTAAACAGAAAAAAAGGGAAAGAGGAACAAAAACACAAAACAGAAAACAATGACAATAGTAAATCCTTACTTATGAATAATTAAACATAAATGGATTAAACTCCTAATCAAAAAACATAGAGTGGCTGAGTAGATAAAACAAGACTTAACAATATGCTGTCTACAAGGGGCTCACTGTAGAATCAAAGGCACACATAGGCTGAAGGTGAAGAGATGGAAAAAGACATTGCATGCAGAAGTAACTAAAAGATAGCAGGCTGGCTATACTTATATAAGACACAAGAGACCTTAAGTGAAGAACTATCACAAGTGACCAAAAGGTCATTATATAATGATAAAAGGGATAATTCATCAGGAGGACACAACAATTATAAATGTATATGCACTCAACATAAATGCATCTAAATATATAAAGAAAATATTGAAAGGTTTGAAGGGAGACAGAGCAATACAATAATAGTGGAGGACTGGCACATGTTCTCAGGACCCCCTGAGGTGGCACATGTCTGTAGTCCCAGCTACTTGGGAGGCTGAGGCAGGAGAATTGCTTGAACCCAGGAGGTGGAGATTGCAGTGAGCTGAGATTGCACCACTGCACTCCAGCCTGGCACCTGGCGACAGAGCAAGACTGTCTCAAAAAAAAATACAATAAAAAATAGTGGAGGACTTCAATACGTCACTTTCAACAATAGACAGAACATTCAGACAGAAAACAAATAAGAAAACAGTGCACTGAAACAATACTATGGACCAGATGGATCTTACAGACATATATAGAACATTCTACCCAATAGCAGCAGAACACATTCTTCTCAAGTGTACAAAGAATATTCTGCAGGACAGATCACATGTTAGGTCACAAAACAAGTCTCAACACAGTTAAGACTGAAATCACACCAGGTATCTTTTCTAACCACAATGCAATGAAACTAGAATCAATCGTTATACAAAATCAATTTAATTTATTTTGTATAATGGGTACAATAGAAATGTAGTGATAGCCCTAATGAAGAACAGAAAGCTCTGAACTGAGTCCAGTAGGATGAGAAGGAGTTATCCAAAGAAGATGTCTAACGGCAGTTAATACCAGACAAAGTGAGCATATTAAGAGGAAAGTATGGGAGCAGACAGATGACTGGAGATATCTGAATCTTGGCTGAAAGTGATAACAGTGATGAGAGGCAAGAAGGTGGTATTAGTAGTTTGCAAGGTGCATATCATTGAAATTAAATATCTTTGAGAGTATCATCAGTATATTCCAAGGTCAAAGGAGTCTGCCGGTGGGCGAAGGTGCTAAGCCAGGCATTAAAACTCCCAAAAAGCAGAGCAGAGCAGAGAGAACAGACGCCATTGACAGCAGCAAGCAATTGTGGATGAAATTATCAACTAAGGGAGTTTCACATGGGCATGAGGCGATAATCAAGATTTGGCAATAGGGAGAAAGGTTAACGCTGTGTCTGGGAGGAAGTGCTCTAAGAGGAACGTTCCCGGGCAAAGCAGAGCCCTAGCAAGTTGAGCTTCACCCAGTCTTGTCCTGCAGAAAAGTGAAGTCTCCGCTGGATACAAAGAGACACCCTTCTGCCTCGATGGTATCTGTCAGGTAGGAGAAGGGCTCATGAGGGAGAAAAGATGGGGTCAGAAATGTATGGTGTGGGGCTGTTTTGGTGGCGAGTCGTGGGGTGGAGCCTCTTGTGGTATCCCTCAGGGGAGAGATGGATCTCCCACACAAAATTTGGTTTAGATGTCAAGACTCATGTTACCACATGCTTACAAAGAGGGGATGGAAGGTTTATTGCACATGGAATTAGGCTTTCTAAGAGAACAGGGCAGGCTCCCAAGCAGATCTGAAAATGCCTTGAAAGAGCAGGGAAAGGAAATCTCCTTGCTTGGGGTTTTATAGTAGTTAGGGGGTGAGGCTGGGGTGATGGTTTCCTCATGCTGGCCACAGTTTGTATGATTTGAATTTCCTATCAGTGCCAAAGGAGTACCCAGACTTTTGATCAACTTGCTTGGATGTGGGGCACAAAAGGAAGGGGGCATGGCAGGGCTTGACAACTGTCGGCTGTCAAACATCAACAATGGAGTCAGACTCCTTGTTATTGAGTACTAGAGAGCACTGGTGAGCCTGAACCTCAAGAGAATTAAAACCGCAGGGCTGCCCATAGGACATCCACTTAATTCCTGAGAGGAAATTGGTATCCAGTGACTGTAGAGGGCAAGACTTTACAGCCTATGTTAAATTTTGGGACTTTTGTAATTTTCCATGTTTCTCATTTGTATTATTTCCTATTTTCTGTTTGGGCTATTAGAAAAATTCATATAACAAAAAAGGCCAATATCTTGTCATTTGGAATAGTGTGTGTACATATATGCACATGTATGCACTTATGTGTGTGTGTTTGTACGCTGGATGTAGCTGATTGGTACTCAGCCGTTTCCAGCTCTTTTTTTGAGCACTGGAAAACACATTTCCCTGACTCTTTTAGATGAACTTATTAAATACTTTGTTTTATATGTAGAAAGCAGAAGTGAAACAGAAGCCACCTCCCTTCTGTTGTCTGACTGTTTTTCTGTGGGTGAACAAGATCTTGAACCATCTCCAAGATCTCCGGTTTTTCTGAAGTGGTGTTCTAGTATTCAGCTAATAGCTTCATAGATGTTAAGAGGCAGTTGTGGTGTGCCAGCAGTAGCTTCCCGATCCTGACTTTCTGATCCTGGGACACAGCTATGCTTGTGGGTTCATGAACTCAAAAGTTCCGGTGTCAGCCTGCTGATTGCTCACCATCCGGATTGTTGCAGAGCAAGTAGCTTGCCTGGACAGTCAGTTCTGCATTGTTCTGGGAGTTATTCCTGGAGGCCGAACCTAGAGCCTGCTCCTCCAGCCATTCTAGTTCACATGTAAACACCCAATTTCCTTTATTCCTTTGTGCCTAATATAACTAGACTGGTTTCTACATATTGCCCTGAACCCTTATTATCATTGTGTGTTTGTGTTAGTAGAGGGGACTGGTATGGGTAATGAAAGTGGGAGGAGGATGCTCAGCTCTAAATCTTACTTTGACATAGGGAGTGTAGGGACCTTATACGGGAGAGAATGGAAAGATCTGCTGGGACTGAGAAGATCCTCTGGATCAGAGGTGGAATGGAAGGAATAGGCCTTTGGGGTTCCCAGAAATCCTCCCTCTAACTCTACTGAACTTGGGGTTACAAAGAATGAGGGTCTTAGATGAATTTCTTGAATCAGTAGTTAAAAGTGTTTAATATTTATTGTTCTGTATATGTATTGATTCTAAATTTCTTGGAGCTTATTCTCCTAAGTAGTTTTTATACTCTTAGTGCAATGACAGTACACTTGGAAAAACCCAATTTCTCTTTCTTTCCTTTTTCATCCATAGATGAGAGGTAACTTGAGTATGGTCTCCATTGAAACTCATATACCTATCCCTAAATTCAGTAGAAAAAGAAAGACACTTGCCTGGGGCAAAGATGGTGACGATCTCCAAGATTATTAAAGTAACACTGAGGCCTTAATGTCTCATACAGTGCTAACAGGTGAAGTAATTATTTGATTCAATTCAACAAGTACTTTTGAGGTGTATTAAGCTTTGTCACTTCCTGGGCCTCCACCACCTCTCCCTCTTCTCCACCTTAGCCACTCACTTTCATGACACACTTTAGAACTTGTCATCACCTGGAACCGTACCACATCTGCAGTCTTTACCTCTGAGGTACCATTGTCTGATTATAAACTCTTTCTTGGCAGATGGATTTGCCTTGTATTTCAGCGAGAAAGTTGAGGTTTCTAGTTGGGAATTTCCTCAACTTTTTGACTTTAACCAATGACCTTATTTATACTCATAACCTGATACCCATTACCACTTCTTTTTCTCAGTCTTAAGTTCATCATTAAAAAAAATTTTTATTAAGATATAATCAGATAACATACAATTTCTCTATTTAAAGTGTACAATTCAGTGATTTTTAGTATTTTCACAGAGTTGTGCAATGATCACCACAAAAAATTTTAAATCATTTTCATCACCGCAAAGAGAAATCCCTCGGCCATCAGTCCTCATTCCCCCATTGCTCCTAGCGCTAGGAAACCACAAACCTACTTTCTTTCTCTGTGAATTTGAGTATTCTGGACATTAAATATAAGGGAATCATACAATATGTAACTTTTTGTGACTGTCTTTTTTCACTTAACATTTTCAAGTTTCATCCACATTGTAGAATGTATCAGTTCTTCATTCCTTTTTGTGGTTGAATATTATTATACATATTATATATACACTTGAATATTATTATATTCAAGTGTATGCATATACCACATTTTATTTATGCATTCATTAGTTGATGGATATTTGGGTTATATCCACCTTTTGGCTATTATTAAGAATGCTACTATGAATATTCACACACAAGGTTTTATGTGGACATATGTTTTCATTTCTCTTGGGTATATACCTTGGAGGGGAATTGCTGAGCTATATGGTAACTCTGTATTTAATTGTTTTAAAAACTGCCAAACTGTTTTCCAAAAGATGTATATTCATTTCCATGAGGAGTGCATGCGGGTCCCAATTTCTTTTCATTTTTGCTAACTTGTTATTAACTAACTTTTAGATTAGAGCCATCATAATGTACATGAACTAGCAGCCCGTTGTAGGTTTGACTTGCATTTCCCTAAGGATAATGTTGATCATTTTCATGTGCATATTGGGCATTTATATGTCTTTGCAAAAATGTCTATTCAGCTTCTTTGCTTGTTTAAAAATTATGTTGTCTTTTTATTGTTGCGTTGTAAGAGTTCTTTATATATTCCAGACACAAGTCCTTTATCAGATATATGATTTGCAGAATTTTTTTTCCATTCTATGAGTTGCCTTTTAAATTTCTTAATTGTGCGTTTTGAAGCACAGAAGTTTTTTTTTTTTTAATTCTGTGATATCCAATTTATCTAATTTTTCTTTTTTTGCTTATATGTTTGGTGTCATAGCTGAGAAACCATTGCCTACTACAAGGTCATGAAGATTTACCTCTTTTTTTTCCTAAGAAGTTTATAGTTTTAGCTTTTACACTTAGTTCTTGGATCTTATTTGAGATGATTTTTGTATGATGTGAGGTAGGATTTAACTTTTTTTTTTTCAGATTGTGTCAGCACCATTTATGGAAAAGACTTTTATTTTCCCATTGAATTGATTTTCCTTATTGGAAATCAGTTGACTATAAGTGTGAGTCTATTTACTTATAGACTTTCAATTTTGTTCTAACGATCTATATGTCTTACCTTATGCCAATAGCACACTGTTGGTTACTATAGATTTTGTAGTAAGTTTTGAAATGGGGAAGTGTGAACCCCCAACTTCGTTGTTTGTTTTCAAGGTTGTTTTGGCTCCTCTGTGTTTCTTGCATTCTCATATAAATTTTAGGATCAGATTATGAGTCTAGAATTTTGATGGGAATTGTGTTGAATTTATAGCTCAATTTGGGGAGTATTGCCATCTTAACAATATTAAACTTTCCAATCCGTGAACGTGAGATGACTTCCCATTTATTTGGGTGTTCTTTTATGTCTTTCAGCAATGTTTTGTATTTTTCAGAGTATAAGTTTTACATTTCTTTTGTTAAATTCATTCCTAAGTATTTTATTATTTTTGATGTTATTGTAAACGGATTTGTTTCCTTAATTTCATTTTTAGTGTATTCATTGCAAGTGTATAGAAACACAACTGATTTCTGTAAATTGATCTTTTTTCCCCTCTTCACCCTCACCTTTGATGTAAATTGATCTTTTATCCTGCAACTTTGCTGAACTCGTTTATTAGTTCTAATTGTGTTTTTAGTGGATTCCTTAACATTTTTTGTGTATAAGATCGTGTCATTTGCAAATAGAGATAGTTTAACCTATTCAACTTTAAAAGCAAAAAAGAATTAAAATGCACTTATTATGTCTCAGGCACTGTGCTATCTTGTTTACATTAACTCTGATCTTAGAGTAGTGGAGAAATTCGGAAGCTCTCCTGGGCCCCAATAGTTTCCCCTACATAGAGTTTAATTGGAACATGCATAGAGCTGACTCCATTTCATCTGAATGACAAAGAGATCAACCAATGAAAACTGACACGATTTCTTTTGTGGTATAGTTTGGCACAAGCAAGACAGAAAATGTGTCTATTGTTCCAGAAAGGAGAAGGGCAACACCATGCTGATAGGAGAGTGATGACTGTTTTTTCAATACAAGATTAGACCTTGTCTGGCTCATCTTAGTAGGGAATACTTCTGTCACAGGTACTCGATAAGTCACAGTTCTCTCTAGTGGAAACCCCAAACTGGGTTTAGAGCTCTTGTGTTTACTCTTGCTCAGTTTGAACCCAGACTTTTCCGTTATGCCCCTTCAGAGGCCAGTGATGATCGGCAGAGGAGAGCCTTGGCAAGCATTTGACTGCCAAGTTGTGAGGCTTTGTGTGTAATAACTAACATGGGATGTCTCTAGGGGTGGCACAGCCTCCTACAAGAGAACATGGGTTTTTCTGAGGGAAGTGAGTTGAGCCATCAAACAGAGAGTCTTAAAGGGGAAACTGGATACTGGGCAATCTGAAATCAAACTGGGGCAGAGAGGTTGGAGTACAGGTTAGCAGGCAGAGAGGAGGGGAGAGAGGAGGCTGCCTCCTTATAAAAGCTAGTCTAGAAGGCTTCTCTCGGGAGGTAAAAGGAAATAGCTATGTTCACCATGAATTTATTCTTTATTTGCACTACAATGTTGTTGTTGATGGGACTGTCTGGAAGTTGATACACAGAGTTTAGGATGTCATGTATTTCTTAGCGATCAGCATCTGTAAAAGGAAGGGAAAAGAAACCGGATGAGGGTAAAGGTGAATTCAGGTCCAAAAAAGCCTCAGCAAACCTGAATGGAAGCTCCAGAACAAATGTTTGACAAGAGAGTTGTCTCACATATGACCAAAATGACAGAACTGTATACCCCTGTTTCGATTAGACACTAGATGCAGGCTGCTTGGGAATGTGTGAGATCAGGTGTGAAAGCTCTCTGAAGTTTAGGCAAATGCTGAAAAGTAAGTCAGCTGGAGACTGTTGTTTGCACTCATGGCCGCTTGGCAGCAAGTGTGTCCTTGGAGGGGAATCTGGGTACCTACATATCTCTGTATCTACCGTAACTGTATCCTGTTTAATCCATAATAAGTAGAACTAAATCTACTTACTAGTCTGAAGCGTTTGGTATAGTGAAGGCTGTTGGGTCGGGCTATTTCCCCATTCCTCCTCCTGTGAGCTTTTGTGGGAAATGAAGACCTAGTCATTTTCCCCTTTCACCATGCATGGATTTTGATGTGAAAGCCATCTCGTTTGTGGGCCATGAGAGACATGATCAACCCTTAGGTTGGGAGAACCCCTCTCTTCCTCTCTATGGTTCTGGAAACCCTTTGACAGTCTTGAGGAATTATCATAAAGGACGCATCCATTTTTCTCTTCATTCCTTCCTTGGCTCCTCCTCCTGTTTTCCTGCCAGTTGATGTCACTGCATATGTATGGCCTTAACTCTTGGTTCTTGCCCTCCTGCTACTTGCCTCAAAAATGGGTAAGGGCTGAGACCTTTCTCATATCTTATCTCCAGTGTTGTAAGTAGACTGGGCAGTGTTCCCTCTAGCTCCTCTGCCTGGCTGGGAATGCACATTCAGCACAAGGGAAAGACATTTTGACCTCAAGCCCAAACTATTTTCTTCATTCCAGCTTTACCATGAATAAAGCTGATACTTTGATATTCATTGGTTGCATGAGTCTGTTCTCAATTTGGAAGAAGCTGGAAGAAATGAGGTAGTGAATGACTAGGTTTTCCCAAATTCCAACACCCGGGAGGTGCTTGCGGAGATCCTAGGTAAAAAAGTGAGGTTAATTCTTTTGATTTTCATCGCAGTGGTGAGTGCCTGGCCATATCAGGTTGCAAATATAATACAAATACAAGGTGGCATAAATCCATTTTAACAGAGGAGGAAAACTCAGGCCTTCAGAGGTTACTTCACACTTAAGAGGAAGATAATCTCCTTGAAATCAGTTTATCCTTCGCAGTCACTTTTTAACCCATTTCAAGCTAGCATCCTTCATAACCACTTCACTGAAATTGCTCTTGCCAAGGTCACCAAAAAATCTTATTTTTGCTAACTCTATCAGATACTCTTTAGCAGTCCCCAACATTTTTGGCATCAGGGACTGGTTTCTTGGAAGACAATTTTTCCATGGGTGGGGGTGGGAGATGCAGGGGATGGTTTTGGGATGAAACTGTTCCACTTCAGATCATCAGGCATTAGTTAGAGTCTCATAAGGAGAGCACAACCCGGATCCCTTGCATGCACAATTCACAATAGGGCTCCTGCTTCTATGAGAATCTAATGCCACCTATAATCTGAAATGAAGTGGTGCGCAGGCAGTAATACAAGCAATGGGGAATGGCTGTAAATACACATGAAACTGCTCGCTCACCAGCCACTCACCTCCTGCGGCTCAGTTCCTAACAGGCCATGGATGGACCCCTGCTTTAGAAATTATCCAGCTGTTGAAACATTCACTTCTTAGCAGCTTCCAACACTGACCTTTCTTTACTTCTTGCTGCTTTCTTCTGCTGCTTCCTTTTCCACTGGCTTGCATGCTGTAAACTTACTGTGGTGCTTAACCTCTCTGGCTGTACCTTCTTTGTCTCCTTACTAACTTCTCACACTTTCAGTGTTCATGTTCCCAGTGTTCTGCTTCTGGTCTTCATGATAGGTAATAGGGTCTGGCTTACTCACCACACATTTCAGTTCAGCTTCCTTGTAATGTGTGAAATATAGAAGGCTCAACACACATAGCCAAAGCAGAACAAAACAAGCCATTCTTCAAATGTCCTAGAGTTCTGAGTGTGATTTACATTCTGACAATCAGACAGATACATTGTATGAGACTTAGATTTGGAGTTAATTTGCAAGGAGAGAGTCAAGACACAGGATCATATTTTTGCTGGTGGAGATTTTAGTGAACATGATGTGGTTTTGAAGCAGGTAGTATTAGTTTCTGATATGGCAAACAGTTTGCTAATTTTACAGATTCCTGATCATTTTTAAGGCAGCAGCTCCTTCAGCTACCCAGTTCTGTAGTGTGGCTTTGGGAATTGTTTCTAGAAGCTTAGAATAGAGTCTTTTTCATTAGCCTTTTAAAGTAAACCATTTAATATTCTGTAACAAATCCCTTTCCTCTTAAACCAGTTATAGTGGATTCTGTTTCTTGTAACTGAATACTGACCAATACAGTACTGGTTAGTTTGGGGGTTTTTATGTTTTCCTTAAAAAAATTCAATGGGCCGTTGATGGACAGTATTACCAGTACCACACATGAATGTCTGCTAATTTCGTATCTTCACACTAGGCAACTCTACTAAGCTCTAGGTTCATATATCCAAATACCTACTGGACATCTCTATCTGGTTGTCAAATAAAATGTCAAATACAGTGTATCCAAAACTAAACTAATATTTTCCCTTAATCTTCTATTTGCTTCCCATCCAAATATATGACCTAGAAATTGTATTGCTCTCCTCTACTTTGTGGCCATCTTTCTCAACTTCCCATTAGTTCCAAGACCTGATGATTCCAGTTACTAAAGGTGCCTTGCGTCCAACCCCTTCTCTCTCTGTCTTTCTGCTACTAGTGCCTTAGTTCTTATCTGGATTATTAGAACAGGTTTTTCTTGTTCATCTCCCTTTTCTCATCTTCCTCCTTCTCTTCTTCTACATTTAAAAATATGTCTTGAAGATAATTATATTTTTTGTTCTTATACGTTAACATGTCTAAAATTGGGATGTGTCTTATAATCAATCATGTTTTTTACTTGCTGTCAGCCAGGAAGTCGTTCTAACATAGTGATCGTTACCTACTTGCATAGATTTGGTTTTTAAGATGATATAAGTAGACCACAGCAACTCCTTGATATTTTTTATTCAACAATCATTGAAGGGCCATTTGAGGAAGGAATATGGTCCTGGCTGTTGTATAATAAACTTGTATTGACACTTTCTGGTAAAGTCAAGATTTGAAAGCAGCAAAAGCTACAGAATGGATGCCGGTAGCCTGGGAGAAAACCTCAAAGACAGTATTGGAGCACTCTTTGAATAGATGCTGCACATCACTAATACTCTGGATAGAACAGGGATCAATATCAGGTGATTTTAGGCTGTGGAGTGGGGAGATGGGGTGGAAGTGCAATTTTTAAAATGAGTATAAAAGATCTTTTCTCTCAGAAAGATTATGTCTATCCCTAACCAAAATATATATTTTTTCTTTTTTGAGATGGAGTCTTATTCTATCACCCAGGCTGGAGTACAGTGGTACAATCTTGGCTCACTGCAACCCCAGCCTCCCAGGTTCAAGCAATTCTCCTGCCTCAGCCTCCTGAGTAGCTGGGATTATAGGATTATAGGCATTCACCACCACACCCAACTACTTTTTGTATTTTTTGTAGAGACGAGGTTTTGCTATGTTGCTCAGGCTGGTCTTGAACTCCTGAGCTCAAGTGATGTGCCCAACTTGGCCTCCCAAAGTACTGGGATTACAGGCATGAAAGATCCTTAAATTTTTATCTTGAGTTAGCTTTGGTTTCTGTTTGTATCTGGTAAAAATTGTTTTTAAAGAATAATCTCAAGTATTCTGGAAGACAGGTATCCCCAAATTGATGAACATTCTTTTCTTCGAGAATTTTCAATAATGATGATTTTGTTTTCTTCATCTCCAGTGGGCAGACATGGCAACTTGGGAACTTGAGTCACGTCTGAAAAATGATAATGAAATGGTAGTATACCTTGCACAATAAAGACAGTGGCCATTAAATATTTTTAAATGGTGCAAAAGTATTTATCGCCGGTTGCCAGCAGTCATGCTTAGTAATTTCCTCCCTGGCTTTGCTCTGCCCAGGTATCTTTAACAGAATGCTATTAACGTCACAACTCATTATGAAGCTGAACATATTACAGCATTAAAAAAATGCTACTTTTCTAGCCATAGTAAAAAGTTGTTTAATGCAATTCTTTTAAACATTTGCTTATCTTCTTTCATCTTCTATCCAGTTCTGTACCCTTCCCCCACACATGACTATTAACTAAGTCACAATGAATGCGTCTATTGCCTCCCACTCAGCTGAATCAACACTTCCGGAGGCTGTGACTAATAAAAGCCACAGCCCATGGTATACTTGACTTCTGAAAATCCTGATTAGCTTTAAGGGCATAATTATGTGTACCCATACTTATAGAATGAGGAAGTTGATTTGAGCTGTGTCTCTAAATTACACTAAAAACTACAAAAATGAATCGGACTTCATTAAGATTATTAACTTACTTGGCTTTTAAAAAAATGTATTGACTGATTACTTAGGTATTCTGAAGTAATCATGGTATAAACTAAAGCATTTAGCTAACAGGATACTTAATGGTCCTTTGCTTTACTATTCATGGCTAAAAATAAAGGGAAATGTAGAAAAGGAAAGATCTAATCTCTGAAAGGCAATCTAACAGATACTGTATCTCTGAACATAATTTTGTTGAATAATTACTATAGAGATCAATTAATCCAAGAAAAAGGAGAGTGCTTCATAACTCCAAAAACAAATAGGTCTCCTCCAGTAGTGTCACTGTGTATTTGTCATTGAACTATGAGAAGACTTTTAATTTCTCCCATCAAGAAAAAGCGAATTGTGTATTACTTTGGGTGCTCCCTTTTGATTGACAGCTGTGCCCATAAGGTTCACTTCCCTTGGCTTAGTGCCCACTCCTGTCCAATAAGCCAGGCAAGATCACTGTATTCTGGCCTCTCAGAGGAGACCATGGGCCTAGCAGAAATGATAGGTAGGATTAAAGAATTTACTTATATTTTTCCAATCACAGCCAAGTGCTTTGAAAATGTAGTGTTCCTCATATGTGAGAGTTGAACAATGAGAACACATGGACGCAGGGAGGGGAACATCATACCCTGGGGCCTGTTGAGGGGTGGGAGACTAGGGGAAGGATAGCATCAGGAGAAGAACTACCTAATGTAGATGACGGGTTGATGGGTACAGCAAACCACCATGGCACATGTACACCTATGTAACAAACCTGCACGTTCTGCACATGTATCCTACCACTTAAGGTATAATTTAAATAAAGGGGAAAAAACGAAAACGTAGTGTTCAATTTTCTGTCTTCAGTTTCCCATATCCCCTTAGATTCTCAGCATTTTGTATTCTGCTTCTGTCCCCAACACTCAACTGAACTTCTCAAAACAACTCTTACTGATGCCTTAATTGCCCAATACAGTAGACTGTTTTCTGTCCTTAAGTTTCTTGAAGTTGTTTAAACAGTTGGCATAGTTGACGATCTTAGATTTCTCTGGAGGTATCCCTTCTGATGCTTCAGTTACTTCTTAGCCTCTTTTCTCCCTTTTGTCCGCTCTCAAAGACGAAGACACTATGTTTATCTTCTCTGTCAACTCTCAGGGCCCCTTTGGAAATATAATTCTGGTGGTTATATGAATTAAGCTTAAAAACAAAATCCTCTTAACTGTTATTCTAAGTTAAACAAATATCAGACTTCCAGGACACACTGCTTGGTTTCTGGATGTCCTACCACCACTTCAAATATAACATGTCTGCTAGGCCAGAATGCTGGGTGCCATCCTGTGCTCCTTGTCCTCCTCATCTCCTATGTTCAGCCAATCCTGTTGATTCTGTTGTCTAAATGTCCTTAAAAAACCACTCTCTCTGCATATCCCTGGTGGCGTTGCCCCTATTTGAGCCCTACCCTCCTCTTCCCCCTGCTGTTTCCTCCAGAATTGCTTCCTCCAATTTGTCTTCTGCACTGTTATTAGAGGGATCATTTAACTATAGATCTGGTTACATTTCTCTCTTACTTATAAAATGTTTTGATGTGTACCTTTCCAGTGATTTTATGAGATGCTCAACCTTCTTAATGTGTTGGGCAAAGCTTTTCCTACTCCTCCTTGTGCTCTCTCTTGCCTGTCTCTTGCTATCCTGTGCACCTACCATACATATTTTCTCTAGCTTCTGTGTCTACTTGTACATGTTGGTTTCTCTGTCTATAATGCCTCTTTCTCCATCTGCCCTTTCCCACCTATTGCCTTCACCAACATCTACTCATCAGGGAAATGCAATTTAAAGCCACAGTGAGATACCATGATGTATCTACCATAAGGGCTAAAATTACAATGACATACAGTAGCTAATGTTGGCCATGATGTGGAATAGCTAGAACTCTTATACATTACAGGTAACATAATATACTGGCTCAGACACTTTGGAAAGTGGTTATGTATGAAAGCTAAACACATTTAAAACCATTTAGGAGGCCGGGCGTGGTGGCCCAAGCCTGTAATCCCAGCACTTTGGGAGGCCGAGGCGGGTGGATCACGAGGTCAAGAGATCGAGACCATCCTGGCCAACATGGTGAAACCCCGTCTCTACTAAAAATACAAAAAAAAATTAGCTGGGCGTGGTGGCACATGCCTGTAGTCCCAGCTACCCGGAAGGCTGAGGCAGAAGAATTGCTTGAACCTGGGAGGCAGAGGTTGCAGTGAGCCGAGATCATGCCACTGCACTCAGGCCTGGTGCTTAGCGACAGAGCAAGACTCTGTCTCAAAAAAAAAAAAAAAAGAAAAAAGAAAAAAAACCATTTAAGAATCATCAGCTCCTGTTAGAAGTAGTTGGCTGCAACTCCCCATGTTCTCATAGCATTTTACTATGGCATTATGACACTTGCTTATTTTCTTATTTGCTTTTTTCACTAGACAGTGGCATCTTTCAGAAGCAAGAGTTATTTTTATGTCCGTATTTTGAGAGATTAGTACAGGTCTGGTACATAACGGGTATTCAATAAATGTTTGTTGAGTCAATTACAAATGTACTTTGAAGAAACAAAAATAGATAACTTGATGGCAGTTCTATGTCTAATTTATCAAATTATGAATGCATAGGATTTCTTCTGATTGATAGGGAATGAAAACTATATAGCTTGATGTACTTCCCCTTTGGCATTTTCAGAAAACCCTACAACTTTAAAACTCAGATTTGAAAATATCAACACCAAGCCATCTTTATATAAAAGGAAAAAATGAAATTAAATAAAATCAGCACATCATACCACTCACCTAGCAGAAATCATCAAAGATAGTAAAGTAGCATTAAGAGCCACTTTGAGACAGATCAGCCTGGATTAGTGAAAGTTTATAGGAACATCAAGGGAGTTGACATTTAGATTCATACCTGATGGCTTCTTGCTTAAAATGTAACTAAAGTACAAATTGACACATTGGCAACCGAACATGGTAAAGATCATCTAAGGAAACAAAAGGAAGAGATACTATCAACAGAGTGCTGGCCTTAGCTCCAAAATTCCTAGAAACTAAGACAAAAGAAAAGAAGCAATTAAATCACACAGCTTTCTGTTTCTGTGGAAAGGACATGTAAATTCATACACGCAAACAAAATCAACCAGTTTGTAAGTGACAGAGCCAGAATTTGCACTTACCTCTCCCCAGAGCTGGTGTTCCCTCCGCACACCAGGCTTACCCCTTCTCGCAGAGGGACATTCTCTGTGCATCCATCCACACTGTCAGGGTGTATCTTAACTTCGACAGCAAGGTTGTCTCCCAGAATAGCTAGACTGGTTACATAAACTTCAGATTTTATCTGTGACAAGGGGTTTATTTTGAAAAACTTGATAATCTCGTAGATGGATAGTAAAGGATATCAAGTATACCTAAACTCCTTCCATAATGTTTGATGAAAGAGTGGAGTCATAAAATTCATGGTTCTTGTGTGTTCTCTAACTTTTCTAAGGACAAATGAAGGATCTGGGTAAGAGACCTTATATCACGAGTGCATGGAGAACATTTCTCTCTAGTCAGTGCATCTGTACTCTAAAAAGAGGAAAGGAAAGAAAAAATGGTTTGCTGAGAGATGTGTTTATTATCCCATTCTTCCTTATGAAAATTATTTTCTACTTAGGTTACTGGTGTTTTGCTCCAATCCTTTGCTTCTGGAAGATTTTGGTTAATAAGGTGGTTCAGACACTGAGACAGATATCTTTCTTTCTATACCACATCCACATTCTTTTACGCAGTACCCTGTACCTGATGGCAACTGGAGCACTTCTTGATGTCACATCAGTATAAATGCAGTGAGAAAAGAATGCCAGTAAAGCAACCCTAAGTTCTCCCTGATACAAAAGTGCATACAGACTGACTGCAGAGCAGGCTCTATCAGATAAATGCATTAGACAATTTGTTTTCTACTTTGCTGTCAACAACATTCTCCTTCAGAAGAATGTCCTTTTATGCTTGAAGCCCAAGTTACACTTGAGAACAAAGTGTCTGTGTAATGTATGTGTTGCTGAATGCCATCGGGATCAAGCGGGAAGGAAAGGAAGATTATACTCTTCTATATAATCCTACTTTTCTGCTGTTGAGAATAAAACAGAATTGTCTAGTTTAATGGAATTAAACTAATTCTATAATAAATTAGGTTAAAGTGCTATCTTGATCATCTAATACCAAACTGGATTTTAAAATATCACCTGTACAAAACACCAACCTAATTTAAGCTTCTAATCTTACTCACCCTACATTTATTGCATAATGTTATAATTTACGATTGGTAATGCATTTTTGAAAATCATATATAAAACATGGAATTATATTTAATCTTTTAAAAAGCCAAGAAAACATGGCACCTATTAATCTCTGCTAATTCCACTGAAGTATCAGTAAAGGGAATTTTTAAAGGCATAAACTTAAGGAGAATGGAAGAGAAGACAGTTGTACCAAAATTTGGGGAGCATAAAAGCGAATGATGAGATCAGAGAAAGGCCAAGACTAAATGTGAGGAATGCCTAGGGGAAGGTAAAATTTTTCTGCAGAACCTCAGAAAAATCCAGAAATTGGACCTGGAAGTGGTCTGAGTTGCAACTCCAAAGAAGAATCAGCTAGACCCCTAGATTCCCTTCCCATGTTCTTTATAAGGCAACTGTCCTCTCCCAGCTGGGCAGAAGATGGGAGGTGATCCTCTAAGGCTCTGGCCTTAGAGACATAGACACAGCTGTGGGCAGAGCACCACAAGGTAATGCTATGTGCTCAACAGATAGAATCCTTCCTCCCTGCAGTCTGTCTTTCCTTACTCAGCTTCAGGAAAATGTTGACAGACAGGTTTATACATCCCAAGCAGGAATTTGAAGGATTTCTCTTCCGGGGACTTTCCAATCCAAGAGAAAAATTAAGACATATTGATTATTGAGGATTCCCAACAAATGGCTGGGTCTGTAACTGTTAGTGAAGTTAAAAACCCCAACCACTCACCCTCTATTTTTCAGTTCTCCATCCTTGCATATGAACAAAGATCTAAGGAGCACTGGATACCTCAGCAAACTCTTTAACATAAAATAGAGTGTATGGAACAGAAGAAAAAAGACTTGGAGGGTACACAGATTAAGGCAGGGAAGAGAATATACCAGAAAATTATAAGTAAAATTTGAGAGGTAAGAAAAGATAATGGATATGTAAAGAAACATTCGGAGAACAGCAATAAAAACTCTTAAAAATTAACTATATGATAGCAAAAGTGAAAAATTTAACTGAAGAGTTAGAAGATAAAGATGAAATCTTTCAGAAGGCAGAAAAATAGTAGAGATGAGAAAAAGGAGAAAATAGACAAGAAAATTAGAAAAAGGAAAGGAGTTCCAGAAATAAAGAGGTAGGACAACAAAACAGAGAAAATTAAGAAGTAGTAGCAAAAAAAAAAAAAAAAAATCCCAGAACAGAAAGACACGAGTTCTCATATTTAGTCCTCAGTACAATGATGGGAGGACAATGCAGTATGACAAATAGTTATTAATTTCCAGAATTCTGAGAACAAAATAAAAAAGATGTTTAACTTTCCAGAAAGAAAAGTAAAACAGGTCACATGCAGAGTTTCAGGATTCAGAACAGCATTGGGTTCCTTGACAGCAATGTTGGAAGATTTAAAAAAAAACAAATTCTGGGTGTGGTGGCTCACGCCTATAATCCCAGCATTTTGGGAGGCCTAGGTGGGTGAATCACTTGAGGTCAGGAGTTCCAGACCCAGCCTGGCCAACATGGTGAAACCTTGTCTCTACCAAAAATACAAAAACTAGCTGGGTGTGGTGGCTAGTGCCTATGATCCCAGCTACTTGGGAGGCTGAGGCATGAGAATCGCCTGAACCTGGGAGGTAGAGGTTGTAGTGACCTGAGATTGCGCCACTGCACTCCAGCCTGGGTGACAGCAAGACTTTGTAAAAACAACAACAACAACAACAGAACAATCTCCTTATAATCCTGAAGGAGAATGATTACCAACTCAGCATTCTATACCCACTTATGCTTTTAATCAGTTGTGAAAGTCAGGTATAAAAACTCAAAAAATTTAACTAACATGCACCTTTTTGCAAGAAGCTACTGGAGGAAATTTTCCACTCAATGAAGAAGTAAACTGGGAAAGTTGGTGCCTTAGGTCTGAGATACTGAAAGGTACCCAGCACAGGAGCAAAACGCAGGGAATTCCCAGACTGGTGGTAAAGAGACAAACCAGGAAGATGGCAGAGAAGCAGGTCAAGAGAAACACTAATTCATATTGACACAAGAGGGTTAAAGAGCATGTCTCTAAGAAGTAATAAAACTGACATTTTAACAGATGCATTTGACAGTTTTGAGAGAGTACTTATAGTTCTGTTTTAAAGTCTGGATAGAAATAAGAGATATACATAAAAAACTAAACAAATAAAAAAAGCTACTAAAAACTCAAGAGACAGAAAAAAAAGCAAGCAAAGTAATATATTATGCCTCTGTGTTCAGCTGGAAATTATAGTTGTATAATCATATATTGTAAAAGTGAATATTGATTTAGCTATAATTATGACATTAATGGGATTAGATATTGGATTGGCGAAGTGTGTGTGCATGTGTGTGTATTTTGTGAGAGAATTACTTATTTTTCATTGGAAAAAATAAATAATATTTAAGATTAAAAAATTGAGACAGTATAAGCATGGTATTTAGAAATTATGGAACTCACCATCAGAATAACAATTATAAAGTGGAAAACTAGTCCGTCTAATCTCAAAATATCTAAACATTTCCTACTTTCCCCAGGGAGTAGAAATTTGGAAGGGAAGAGGTAACATTTTGAATTCTGATTCTTTACAAAAAATTATTGAATTGAGTCTTAAAACTATGTATGGTTTACAGTTTTTGGTTTAGTATGTAAGAAGCTCGGAAGTTGCCACCTTGTCTAGTAAGTAAAAAGCTGAACACACTGAAAAAAAAATCAGCTTGTCTTAGATTCATAAGAGAAGTGATGTCACAGGGCAAACCTCTGCTCCCCAAACTGGAGAGACCATCAGGTGAATACAGAAAGTCACAACTTACTGGAGCAGACACCTCTGCAGTAACCAGTGCTGGGGGAGGGAAACCTAAATTGTGATTGAAGGGTTGCTGGAGGTTTAGTGTGGACGAGTCTAAGAAATAAAAAGCCCAAGGGAACCCAAGCATCAGGGGCTACCACAGTTTTGTAAGTTTTACCAGTTTCTCACAGTGAATGTCAAAGAAATATCTTCTTGTGCTTCTAGCAGGGGTGGGGAGTCAGGAGAAGGGACCATTTTGAAAATGCCAGAGCATTCTGTTCTTAACAAGATCTTCTCTCAGAAGAAACTAACCAGAGCCTAACCTGCTGGGGTTTTACTGGAGCCTACCTGAGCTGAAGTCAAACTTCAGCTGACTTTAGCCATCCCATCCGACCTCAGGGTGAAAAAAAACTGAGAACTTGTGAAGTTCATAATCTGGAGGCACAGGCTCACTAGCAGACTGAGACCTAATTAATCATAGGACTATGGAATGCTTCCCCTCCCTGCACAGCTTACCACCCATTACTGAAGTCCTATTTACAGCAGTTCCTTTTACCCAGTCCATCATTTATGGCTGTCAACAAAACAACAAGGCATACTAAGAGGCAAAAAAAAAAAAAACAAAACAGTTGAAGAGACCGACCAAGCATCAGAACCAGACTGAGATATGGCAGTGTTAATGGAATTATCAGACAAGGAACTTAAAATAACTATAATTAAAATACTAAGGGATAAATGCATAAACTAGACAGCATGCAAGAACAGATGGGCAATGTAAGCAAAGAGATGAAAATTCAAAGAAAGAACCAAAAGAAATGCTAGGGGTCAAAAACACTGTAACAGAAATGAAGAATGCCTTTGAAGGGGTCGTTAGTAAACTGGACACAGCTCAGGGGTTAAAAAAAAAAAAAAACAGCTTGAGGATATTTCAATAAAAACCTCCGGAACCAAAAAGAAAAGAGAAAAAAATACTGAAAAATACCAGAACAGAATATCCAAGAACTATAGGACAACCACAGAAGGTATAACATGTGCATAACAGGAATACCAGAAGGAGAAGAAAGAGAGAAGGGAAGAGAAGAAATACCTGAAACTTTAATGACTTAGAGTTTCCCCCCAGTTAATGTCAGACACCAAACCACAGATCCAGGAAAGTCAGAGAACACCAAGGAGGATAAATGCCAGAAAATTGAAACTCAACATACCATTTTCAAACAACATAAAATCAGAGATAAAGAAAAAATTCCAAAAGAAGCCAGAGGACAAAATACCTTACCTAAAGAGGAGCAAAGATAAGAGCTACATCTGACTTCTCCTCAGAAACCATGTAAGCAAGAAGAGTGGAGTGAAATATTTAAAGTTTGAGAGAAAAAAAATCCACCAATTTGCAATTCTGTACCCTGCGAAACTATCCTTCAAATGTGAAGGAGAAATAAAGACTTGATCAGCTAAGCAAAAATTCAGGAAGTATTTTGCCAGTAAGTGCACCTTACAAGAAATGTTAAAAGAAGTCCTTTAGAAACAAGAAAAATGATATCAATCTGTAACTCATATCTACAAGAGGAAAGAAAAAGCACTGCAAAATGAATAAGTGAAGGAAAAATAAACACTGTTATTTTTCTTATCCTTAAGTGATCTAACAGGTAACAGTCTGTTCAAAATAATGTAAGCAACAGAGTATTTGATTATGTATATTTTTATTTATATATAAGTGAAATGCATGACAGCAATAATACAGAGGATTGGAGGAAGGAATTTGGATTACTTGGTTATTATAAGGTACTGGCACTACACTTGAAGTAGTATATTATATTGTTACTTGAATGTAAACTTGGATTAGTCATAAATGTATATTGCATACTCTGGGCCAACCTCTAAACTAAAAAAAAGTGTAACTGATATATTAAGAAAGGAGAGAAAGTAGATTATATAATATGCTCAATTAAAACCACAAAAGGCAAAAAAAAAGAGTAAAGGAGAAAAGTAGAAACAGAACAAGGGCATAAATACAAAACTAACAAATTTGGTAGATATTAATCTAACTATATCAATGATCACTTTGAATGCCAGTGGTCTAAATTTGCCAATTAAAAGAGTATCAAAGTAGATCAAAATACAAGATCTAAGTATGTGTTGTCTATAAGAAATGTACTTTAAATATAAAGACATATGTGGATTAAAAGAAAATGGATGGAGAAAGATATACTATGCTCACATTAATCAAAAGAAAGCAATAACAACCATATTAATTTGAAACATAGCCTTCTTCAGAGCAAAGAAAGTTATCAGAAACAAAAAGGGCCATTAGAAAATGATAAAAGGGTCACTTCTCCAAGAAGACATAATAATTTATAATGTATGCATCTAACAACAGAGCATCAAAATATGTGAGGCAAAAACTGATAGAGTGGCAAAAAATAGTTGAATACATTATTTTAGAGACATTAATATCTCTCCATCAGAAATGAACAGAGCATTAGTAAGTGTATAATTGAACTAAATAGCACACCAATCAACTGGATATAATGGACATGGACTACTTTGTCTAACAACAGCAGAATATATAGTCATCCCTCAGTATCCTTGGGAGATTGGTTCCAGGATCCCCCTCAAATACCAAAATCCATGAAGGTGCAAGTCCCTGATATAAAGTGGTACAGCATTTGCATATGACATTCGTGCATCCTCCTGTATACTTTAAATCATCTCTAGATTACTTATACCTAGGACAGTGTAAATGCTATGAAATAGCTGTTATACTGTATGATTTAGGGAAACATGAAAGAAAAAAGTCCGTGCATGTTCAGTACAAACAGAATTGTTTCAAATATTTTCTATCTGTATTTGATTGAATCCATGAATACATCCACACATATGAAGGGCTGACTATATATTCTTTCTGGGCTCACACAGAACACTCACCAAGACAGAGCCACATTCTGGGCCATAAAACATATTTCAACACAATTTTAAAAACAGAAATCATACAATGTCTGCTGTCAGACTACAGTAGAATTAAACTAGAAAACAGTAAGAAAGATAGCTGGAAAATCCTCAAATATGAGATTAAACAATAAATTTCTAAATAAGACATGAGTGAAATAAAAAATCTCAAGATAAATTCCAAAATACTTCAAACCAAATGGAAATGAAAATACAACTTACCCAAATTTGAGGGATGCAGTTAAAATGTACATGGAGGGAAATTTATGGCACTGAGTGCATACATATATTTGAAAAAAGATTTAAACTCAATCATCTAAGCTTCTACCTTAGGAAGTTATAGAAAGAAATTAAATTACCCAAATTAAATCCAAAGTAAGCAGAAGGAAGGAAATAAATATTAGAGTAGAAATCAAAGAAATTGAACACATAAAATAGAGAAAATCAATGAAACCAAAAGCTGGTTCTTTGAAAAGATCAATAAAATTCATAATTCTCTAGCCAGTCTAAGAAAAATGAGAGAAGTCATGAATAGCTAATATCGAGAATGAAAGAGGGGACATCCTTGCAGATCCAATGGACATTAATAGAATAATAAAGGAATACAATGAATAATTCTAGATAAATTAACCAATTCCTTGAAAGATACAATCTTCCAAAGCTCACACAAAAAGAATAAACAATCTGAATAGCCCTAGATTTATTAAGGAATTAAATCAATAATTAATAAACCTTCCATGGCAGAAAGCACCAGGCATAGATGGGTTTACTGGAAAATTCCACTAAATATTTTATTTTATTTTAGAATTTCTTTTATCATTATTTTTGAGACATGTCTCACTCTGTTGCCCAAGCTGGAATGCAATGGCAAGATTACTGCAGCCTTATTCTCCTGAGCTCAAGAGATCCTCTCACTTCAGCCTCCCAAGTAGCTGGGACTATAGGCATGTGCCACCATGCCCAGTTAATTTTTGTAGAGATGGGGTTTTGTCATGTTGCCCAGGCTGGTCTCAAACTCCTGAGCTCAAGCAATCTGTCCACCTCAGCCTCCCGAAGTGCTGAGATTACAGGCATGAGACACCGTGTCTAGCCAATTCCACCAAACATTTAAGGAAGAAATTATACCAATACTCTACAGTCTCTTTCAGAAAATGGGAGCAGAGACAATATTCTGACTAATTGATTCAATGGGGCCAGTAGTACTGTAATTCCAAAACTAGGCAAAGATAATACAAAAAAAGAAAAGAAAACCACAGACCAACAACTCTCATGAACATAGATGCAAAAATCCTCAACAAAGTATTAATCAGCTACATCTGATAATGTATAAAAAGAATTATATACCAAAAACAATTAGAATTAATCCCAGGTGAGCAAGGCTATTTCAGCATTTAAAAATTAATTAATGAAATCCATCACATTGCTGAGTGCGGTGGCTCATGCCTGTAATCCTAGCACTTTGGGGGATCCGGGTGGGAGGATCATGAGATCAAGAGATTGAGATCATCCTGGCCAACATGGTGAAACCCCGTCTCTACTAAAAATACAAAAATTAGCTGGGTGTGGTGGTATGTGCCTGTAGTCCCAGCTACTTGGGAAGCTGAGACAAGAGAGTCGCTTGAACCTGGGAGGCAGAGGTTGCAGTGAGCTGAGATCGTGCCACTGCACTCCAGCCTGGTGACAGAGCAAGACTCCATCTCAAAAAAAAAAAAAAAAAGAAAAAAGAAATCCATCACATCAAAAGGTTAAATAAGAATAATCACATGTCATATCAATTGTTGTAGAAAAGGCATTTGACAAAGTTAAACCCTCATTCATTCATGATAAAAACTCACAGTAAACTAGGGATAAGGAGAATTTCCTCAACTTTATAAATAATTTCTACAAAATCCCTACAGCTAACATTACACTTAATGGTGAGGAACATAAAGCCTTCCTTCTAAAACCAGGAACAAAGTGAAGACATACCTTCTTACCACTGCTTTTCAACATTGTATTGGAAGTCCTAGCTAATACAATAAGAAAAGGAAATAAAAGGTATACAGATTGGAAGAGAAGAAATAAAACTGTCTTTATTTGCAAATGACATGATCATCTATATAGACAATCTGAAAGAATTCACAAAAAAGATTTCTGGCATTAATAAGCAATTGTAGGCCAGGTACTGTGGCTCATGCCTGTAATCCCAGCACTTTGGGAGGCCGAGGTGGGCAGATCACTTGAGGTCAGGACCAGCCTGGCCAACATGGTGAAACCCTATCTCTATTAAAAATAAAAAAAATTAGCTGGGCATGGTGGTACACATCTGTAATTCCAGCTACTCAGGAGGCTGAGGCAAAAGAATTGCTTGAACCTGGTAAGCAGAGGTTGCAGTGAACCGAGATTGTGCCACTGCACTACAGCATGAGTGACAGAACAAGATTATGTCTCAAAAGAAGAAGAAGAAGAAGAAGAAAAAAGCAAAGCAATTATAGCAAGTTTTCAGGATGCAAAGGTAACATACAAAAGTCAATCACTTTCCTATATATCAGCAATAAACAAGTGAGATTTGAAATTAAAAACATAATGCCATTTATGTTAGCATCCAAAAAGATGAAATAAAGTTGGCTCTCTGTATCTATGAGTTCTGCATCTGTGGATCCAATCAACTGCAGATTAAACATACTCATTAAAAAAAAAGTAACAGTAAAATACAAGGCAAATAGAAATACAGTATAATATAGTATTTACATAGCATTTGCATTGTATTAAACATTATATGTAATCTGGAGATGATTTAAAATCTACAGGAGATTGTGCATGGTTATATGCAAATGTTACACCATTTTATATTTAAAAACTTGAGCAACCTTGGAGTTTAGTATCTGTGGGGGGTCCTGAAACCAACATCCCATGGATGCCAAGGGACAACTGTGCTGAGAAATGTAACAAAATCTATATACAACCTTTATGAGGAAAACCAGAAAACTCTGATAAAGAAACCAAAGAAGAACTAAATAAATGAAGAGATATTCCATATTCATGGATAGGAAGACTCAATATTGTCAAGATACTAGTTCTTCTTAGCTTGATTTATAGATTCAATACAATCCCAATCAAAATCTCAGCAAGTTATTGTGTTGATATTAACACACTGATTCTAAAGTTTACATAAAGTAACACACACACACACACACACACACACACACACACACACACACACAAACCCAGGATAGCCAATACAATATTGAAGGAGAACAAAATTGGAGGATTGACTCTATTACCATAAAGCTACTATAATCAAGACAATGTGGTATTGGTGAAAAATAAACAAGCAGATCAAAGGGTGAGAATAGAGGGCCCAGAAATGAACCAACATAAATATAGCAAGCTGATCTTTGACAAAGGAACAAAAGCAATACAACAGAACCAGAAATCTTTTGAACAAATACTGCTAAGGTAACTGGACACCCACATGAAAAAGTATGAATCTTTACAGACCTTACATCCCTCACAGAAATTTAACTCAAAATGGATCATTGACCTAAATTAAAAACTATAAAACTCTTGAAAGAAAACATAGGAGAAAATCTAGATGAGCTTCAGTTTGATGGCGATTTTTTAGATACAGAACTGAAGGCATGATTCATTAATAGAAGAACTGAGAAGCTGAACTTGATTAAAGTGTAAAATTCCTGCACTATGAAAGACACTGTCAACAGAATGAAAAGGCAAGCCACAGACTGGAAGAAAATATTTGACAAGGGACTGTTACCTGAAATATACTGAGAATTCTTAAAGCGCAACAATAAGAGAACAATCAAATTAAAAAGTGGACCAAAGACCTTAACAGATATCTTACCAAAGAAGATATACAAAATGAGAAATAAGCATATGAAAAGATGCTTCATATCGTATGTCATCAAGGAAATGCAAATGGAAACAATGAGATCCCATTACACACCTATTACTATGGCCAAGATCCAGAATACTTACACCACCAAATGCTGGCAAGGATGGGAGCAACAGGAACTCTCATTTATTGCTTGGTAGCAATGCAAAATTTAATGGTCACTTTGGAAGACAGTTTTGTGGTCTCTTACAAAATGAAGCATATGATCCAGTAGTTATACTTCTGGGTATTTACCCAAAGCAATTAAAATTTTATGTCCACACAAAAACCTGCACACATATGTTTATAGAAGCTTTGTTCATAATTTCCAAAACTTGGAAGCAACCAAGGTGCCCTTTAATAGGTGAATGTATACATAAACTGCAGTACATTTAGATAGTGGAATATTATTCAGCCCTAAAAAGCAATGAGCTATCAAACCATGAAAAGACATGGAGGAAACTTACATGCATACTACTAAGTGAAAGAAGCCAATCTGAAAAGGCTACATGCTGTATGATTCCAACTCTATAACATTCTGGAAAAAGTACAACTATGGAGACAGTAAAAAGGTCAGTGGTTGCCAGGGTTTAAGGAGAAGAAAGGGATAAAGAGCAGAGGCAGAGACTTTTTAGGGCAGTGACACTACTCTGTAGGATACTATAATGGTGGATACATGTCATTTTATCTAAACCCATAGAATGTAGAACACCTGGAGTAAAACCTAATGGAAACTATGGACACTGGGTCATAAGGATGGATCAATATCGGTCATCAGTGGTAACAAATGTACAACTATGGTGGGGGCTGGTGATAGTTGGGGAGGCTATGCAGATGCAGATGCAGGGAGTATGTGGGAAATCTCTGAACCTGAACCTGAAATCACTCTTAAATCTATGTAGAAGCATAACTGGCACAAATTAACTTAAAATCATACATAAATTAGAAAATTTGAGAACCGTATTATCTTTGTGTTGGAAAAGATGTTATTAGATCATTCATTCAGTGACTTTCCAACTTTTTGGACTACTGCTCACCATTAGAATATAAGTCACATAACAATCTAGGACACACATACACACCCCCACACACACTTTGCCCCTATAAAACCATAATATATATTTCATGAAACAATGCTTAGGCTTACTGTCTGTAATCTGCTTATATTTTTAATACTATTTTTCTCTATATTTCAGAAAACATGTTGGATTGTGACTCACTAATTAATTTTGTGAACTGTGATTTGAAAAACACTAATCTAATCCAACATTTGGTTTTTGGACCCAGCCCCTCACAGAAAACTTCCTGATTCCCACTCAGCACTGATCATTGGCCACGTGTACAAACAGGACTCTGGAGATGGTTTAGGGGAGGGCAGGGTTCAGTGGGACCATCTCACATTGTAGCAGACAATCTCCTCCAAGTCCTCTGGAGCCAAGCTTGGAGGCTGGAATATGTCTCAGCGAATGCAGTAGCTTTCCGGGTCCTACAATGATATAAACATTTCAATCAACACTATTGCACATAGGGGTACTTAATAAATACTTGCTTTGCTGATTTGGCTTAACGTGTTAATAAAAGCCCCCTAAATCCTTATCATAAGCATGCACTTATTCTCCATGTTTCTTTGGCTATTTAAACAGAGCTGTTGGCATGTTAAATGGTTTGCATTTGTGTTCCCATTTGACTTGGTAGATACTGCTCCATTGCGTCTTGAAGAGTTCAGAGTTCAGAATGATGCTGAAGCTCTATCACTGGTGTCATTCTTTTGAAGCGTCCTCATACATCATTTCTCATTCAAGCACATTCCACTTCATTCAGAGGGAATGGACTTGAGTGGACTAACCATGCAGAGCTTTTTTGTTAAGCACACCAAAAGGATGCAAGTCTCAGACATCTCAATGGACCAATCCTCACAAAAGAATGAAAAATATTTGAAAACAGGAAACAGAGAATAGTGGAAGAGTTGGTTTAGTGAAAATATAGGCCTCTGGAAACTCTACTGTGCTCCATTTCCTTTAATTCCTTTAATTATTGAACTTCAAATACAACAAATGAACTGATAATGTTATTGAGCTTAGACCCTGTCTCTGCGGAATAGGTATAGCTACAAAGCCATTGAAGATTATCAGAAGCTTGTCTGGTGTGTGGTGAACTTAGGATATAATCTTAGCTGACTTAATATTTTGTCACCTGTGAATTTTCTTGAACGTTTTCTAAAGGGAAACACTGATCACATGTTTTTAAGGGTTTTTTTTTCTTGTTTTGTTTTTAAACTAAGCAGAAATTCATAAACATGTATTCTAAAGTTGTCATTCATTCTAGTGGCTGTTTTTTCTTTTCAAGGTTGTAGAAATTGTACATATTTTTAATGCTTTCAAATAAAACATACATTAAAGGAAACAAATTCTTTTCCTCGGAACAATTTAAAATCCCATTAAACAGCTTTCTACAATCTTAAATTCCCACCAGAACATATCACAAAAACTGCTGGTCAAGAGGAAAGCACATGGAAGACTTGTTTTAAAACAAAAGAGTAATAGTTATATTTCTGTGCCTATTTTTGTAACTCAGTTCAAAGCTGAGTTATAAAGAAAGATATTTAAAGAATGTATGGAGACCTGGAATATGGGAGTGAAAGATCACTGGTAGATTGCTGCTATTAAAAAGGTGCATAACAACATATAATTTAACCTCTGATGAAGTGTTTCTAAAGTTTTATCTGTGGGCCAGTTTCATCAGAATCATTTCAGGTGCTTGTTAACCTCTGGCTCCTCATATCTGGGAGTAGAGTCCAGGAAGGGATGTCCAACAAGTTCCCCAAGTGGTTTTAATGAACACTTAAAGAAAGAACCGCTGCTCTGATGATGGGGGTTTGTGCGTGAAAGTTGGGGAGAGTAGGAAGTTCAGAAAGAGAGAGGGAGTTGCAGAGAGGGAAGGGGCAGAGAGAAGTAGGTAGAGGGAGAATGAGAAAGAGAACCTGGCCACTATTTATAAATGTAACAGAAATAAATATTCTAGCGCTACTCCAGAAACTTAAAACACACACCTACACACACACACACACACACACACACACACACAGAGTGACTGTTGTTCTAGGTTATCTAGAAAGAAGCTTGTCTGGGAGATTTATACAGTGTATCTGAAACCCTTCTTGGAATCATGGAATTCTCTAAAAGCCACCAAAATTCTCTCCTTTTTCTTATCATCAGACTGCACGTGTGTGCCATTTTCTTTGTTTCCTTCTTTGTTCTGTGTATCATGGTACTCGCGTGACCATTCTCAATCCATGTTCTCAAAGACTGACTGTTTTATACTACGAACAAAGCTTTCAGAAGTGTAATTCTTCTTAAAAACTATTTAAATCTGTTACATATAAATCACGTAGGTTATATAATGTCAAACAATGACATTATATGTCAGAAAGGGAAGCAGATCAAATTCTTTGCAGACTGTGAGTTATCCAAATCTACTAATACTGCACAAATGCTGTTTTACCCTAAAAGTGAGGAACTCGTGGTTTTTGAGTAAAATCTTACTCTAAACTTTACTCCACTTTGTGACTCACTGTGTGGTTTGCAGACCAGCAGAATTGCCATCACCTGGGACATCGTTAGGAATGCAGAATCTTGAGATCCCCCCAGACAGATTTAATCCAATTCTATATTCTAAAAATATCCCCACCTTATCTGTATGCACTCTGAAGTTCCAGAAGCACCGTTTACCACTCAATTCATTTTAAAATGATGATAAGTTCTGTTACTGCACAACAGAACACATTTCTCCTAAGTAAAGGTGCAGTTTTTATACTTGTGGAGTTTTACTCTAGCCATCTGAAATATTAGAGCAGGAAAAGGTGATATAATCTCAAATTTGCAAATTCATGGCCCTGGGCCTTTTGCAAGCTCAACTAAAAACTTTGCAGAAACCTTTAAAAGCTGTTAAAACTATGAGAAGTGTAATTCTTCCCCCACTTTGACTGCTTTTCTCTAGAGCAGCAATCTTCTGGAATTCCAGTGCATACATTCCTCCACCTGGCTGTAGAAGTAGGCTTTGGACATGCCGCTCATGTGCAGACACTTCCCAGTCTTGCAGGAAACTGATTGTGCCTGTTCACACACACTGGTCATTGTTATAATACAAATTCAGCTAGCATATTTCATGTCTAATCACTATTATATGATAGGTGAACAAAATAGCAGGAGGGCCCTGGTGGCATTAGTAAGAAATAGTGTCAGCCATTTAAATGGGGAATCTGGGTGACTTGGCTTGTGAAAAACAGCTTTTGTTTTCCCCAAGCCATTTAGGGTAATGATGTCGGAGTTTCAGAGTGACATGGTTGGAGAGTTGTAAGAGGCTTGTTTGGGTCCCACTCCCTGTGTCTTGCACCTGGGAAGACCTCATCTAGAACAGGCAGATTGTCTTGTCATGACCTGAGGTCTCTCACTCTAAGACACAGGAAATCACACAGCAACTGTGGTGTACTTGGCTAAGAATCTATCTTTCATGCTTATTGAAGTACACTGTAACTTCTGTACTACATGGGCCAGATGGGCATTTTGCCAAGCCTGAGACCTAGACTGCCCTGGGATGACTTCAGCTGTCTTTAGAGGATGCCAAGTAAAAAAAAAAACCTTTTATTTATTTTCTCAAGATGGTAGGGAAAACACACACACATTCTGTCTCACACACAGACTTGAAACTAAGGAAGAGATCAATTATTTAGATTGTTTTAGAATCCAAGTTTGAAAACTTTGAACATTTAGTAATGAATAGTAATGAGTAATTTACTAATTTGGAAATGAGTAGTAGTACTAGAACATGAGTGGTAATGTGATTACCCCAAGAGTTGCCTGCTGTATAATTAGTGAATTGATATATTCATTCAACAAACATTTACTGAAAACCTAAATGCCAAGTACTCTGTTAAGAGCCGGGGATTTGAAGGAAATTGGAGTTGATTCATGACTTCAAGCTTTTAGAAAAGAGAAATATAGAAGCAAGTACAAAATAATGTGATAAATGCTAAAATGCAGGTATGGGTTTAAAGTTGCATAACTGCTGGGGGCTGTGGTTCATGCCTGTATTCCCAGTATGTTGGGAGGCTGACATGGGAGAAGCCCAGGAGTTCAAGACTGGCCCAGGCAATGTAGTGAGACCTCATCTTTACAAATTCTTTTTTTAATTAATAAGAAGTGGTGCCAGTAGTCTTAACTGAACAAGATGAGAGAGTTCCTTTTTTACTGTAAATCTACCTACTTCAGATGGGTAGTAATGCTTAACTTTTCTATAATATTTAAAACATATTAAAGAACAACATCAACCCATTAGTGTTCAAATTGTTCATTGTAGACATTTTAAAGTTTGGACAAGTGGCATTGACATGCTATTATTAATATGACTCTAAGTTGAGGTCACTGGTTTTCAAAGTGAGGCCTCAGTGTCTTTAGTAATTTACAAAGGTCCTTAGGGAATTCGGGGAAATGATATCCTGTGGTTTTAATTCTGTAATGTAGTTATACTTTTTCTAGTATAAATTCCTCATTTACTTAATATATTCCTCACTGGTATCCTATCATTGAGTTTGTCTTACCTTTTTAAGGGAATAAATGGCCTATAGGGACTTTTACCTCATAAATATTGTCCAAAATTTTTTGCAAACAATCAAAAACAGAAGACCAGTTTCAAGATGATAGAGTTAAAAAATATGAATGTGCTAGATGTCATTATGAAAAAGATCTGTCCATTAGAGAATGTAAAAGTATTCTGTGTTTATTATGATTTCTGAATATATAACTTGTTCCTCAGAGCACCAAATGTCTTCAATTCCCTGAAGCTTCTCACAGCCAGATAAATAGTGAAGAGGGCAGGGTGTCAAATAGTACCACTAGTATTAAGATTATGAGTTTTGATTTGATAACCTTGAAATTTCATGGAATCCAAGGATTGCAAATTCAAATATATTACTGAGCACACAGGTTACAAAAATCCTTGTGATCATGTTTGAATGAGGACCCAATAAGGACAGATGTAAGAACTTTTCAAAAACAGCCAGAAATTTCTTGTAAACTTTCAGGATTATTAAAATTCTGTGGAGTTCAAACAAAGCATTTCTGTGGCTTTGCAACTCCTAGTCACGGCTATAATTCTATATCAAAGCAGGAATTCCTCTAAAAGAAAATCTGAGAAAGTTCATGTTTTTTGGATTTTTTTCCCCTTGGTTATCATGGCATACTACTTAAATTAATGGAGTAAAACATCCTACTCAGAGGCTGGCACTGTGCTAAACAAAAGATAATACCCTTTACTCCTCCTCCATATTATACTATGAGAGAAATTGATAGACTAAATTAAGGTACTTTGAAGTGAAAGAAGGACTCATCAAAGTAAAGTGAAATAACAATTATAATATGAAATCCCAGAAGAATAGTTATCACAGAGGTGATACTAATGCTGCAGGTCAAAATATTTTTGAAAGTTTAAATAAAGGCCCTGATTGACGCTGGTATATCTCTTAGTTACATAAATTTTGAACACCGTTTCCCACCTGTTCCCAAGTTCTGTCTGAACATTATGTAGCCTCTGATGTAACAAAAAATCATGTGTTTATCTAGATATATATGGCATCTCAGTAGGTAGGCTAAAAATATCCTGAATCTAGATTAAAACTTATCTCATTCTTTGTCACCTTGGAAAAGACCGAACCATCATATATTTAATAGTGTGAAATGTGTGTGTGAAATCCACACATTGAGGCCGGGTGCGGTGGCTCATGCCTGTAATCCCAGCACTTTGGGAGGCCGAGGTGGGTGGATCACCTGAGGTCAGGAGTTCAAGACTAGACTGGATAACATGGCAAAATTCCATCTCTACTAAAAATACAAAAAAATTAGCTGGGCATGGTGGTGGGTGCCTATAATCCCAGCAACTCTGGAGGCTAAGATAAGTGAATTGCTTGAACCCAGGAGGCAGAGGTTGCTGTGATCCCAGATCGTGCCACTGTACTCCAGCCTGGATGACAGAGTGAGACTCTGTCTCAAAGAAAAAAAAAAAATTCACACATGAGGCTGATGACAAAATGCCCATTGGAAGCCTAAAGCACTGGAAAGGGTTTGATGCTCCTCCTCTTCTTTGCTAATCTCTATAACCTAAATTGCTAAGTAAGAGTAAGGAAGTCTAATAAAGTTCTGGTTTACTTACCCCATAGTCACTATTTTGATGCTCCTTTGAAAAATATTAGATGCCACATTCCTTCACAATACACATTCCCATTATTATTGCCTTGCTATGCATTGCCATCTGTTATTCTGGATATGTCTCACTTTATATTACATGTGTCCCTAAAAATTGTGGCTGAACTGGAGTTGAAGGTCCAGGCTGGCCAACATGGTGAAACCCCGTCTCTACTAAAAATACAAAAATTAGCTGGGTGTGGTGGTGGGTGCCTGTAATCACAGCTGCTTGGGAGGCTGAGGCAGGAGAATCGTTTGAACCCAGGAGGTGGAGGTTGCAGTGAGCCAAGATCGTGCCATTGCATGGGGTGACAGGGTAAGACTCTGTCTCAAAAAAAAAAAAAATTGTGGCTGAACTGAAACATAAATTGTGTAAAATAATATATCATCATGGTGAATTACTTTATCAAAAGATGATTTTATAATATTTCCCAATTTTCAGTTTTTACAGTTTGAATTTTAATATACCACATATTCTCAAAGTGGATCTCACCTACATTTTAATTTGAAGTTGACAGACTCAACCAATCAGTGGATACATATAGTCTTGGGTTGGCACTGTGATGAAAACCAGGGAATTCAAAGTAGAAGACACAACCTTTCTCAATGAAGTGATAAGACAGATGTGTGTTTACACATGCCCCTAACAAAACAAAAGTCATACACAGTAAGTGCCAAATGATTGATGCAGTTACTAAATCAGTTGTAGTAGAGAGTGATCACTTGATGGAGAGGATTTAGACAGAAGTATAAGAACAATGTAGGGCCAGGCATGGTGTCTCACGCCTGTAATCCCAGCACTTTGGGAGGCCAAGGCAGGTGAATCACAAGGTCAGGAGTTCAAGACTAGCCTTGCCAACATGGTGAAACCCCGTCTCTACTAAAAATACAAAAAATTAGCTGGGCGTGGTGGCAGGTGACTATAATCCCAGCTACTTGGAAGGCTGAGGCAGGAGATCGCTTGAACGTGGGAGGTGGAAGTTACAGTGAGCCAAGACAGTGCCACTGCACTCCAGCCAGGGTGACAATGTGAGACTCCATCTCAAAAAAATAAAATAAAATAAACATAGATTGAGAAGGCAATTGGCACCAAGATGTCTACAGGGAATTGACTAGGAATCTAGAACAGTGATTCTTTCATTAATCCATTGTGCACTGAGTTAGTCTTTACCAGGCAGATATTTACACACATATTTAACCATGTGTCTTTGATTCTAGGGACACACAATTAAAAATATGATAGAGTCCTTCTAAGGACATGTCAGCATATACGAGGTAGCTGAAGCCATGGGTTTAGGTAGATCTCCAAATCCTGATGTTTGTCAGTAGATTATTAAAACCATTATAGAACAGGGGTTGGTGAACTTTTTCTGTGATGGGCTAGGCAGTAAATATTTTAGGCTTTGTGGGTCATATAGCCACTATTCAGCCCTGCCATTGTAGCAGGAAAGCAAACTAGACAATATGGGTGAATGTGGCTGTATTGCAACAAGATTTTATGTACAAAACAAGTAGTAGTCTGGATTTGGTCTTTGGCTATAGTTTACTGACCCATTTAAGAGCTAGGGCCACTGCAAACAGTTGAACCACTTGTGCCTCAAACTGAGTGATCAAGGGGATAAATGGGGACTGAAATGTAGGCATACTTCCCTTACTATGCTTTGCTCCAAAGTGTGACACTATGCCTGCCCAGAGAAGAGGAAATCTTTCTCAACTCATTTGCCCAATAGAGATGCTTTTTTCTTATAATACAATGGCTCCATGGCTAGTTGCTGCTCTACATAAAACCTTAGAGAAAAAGCAAAGATTAAAATTCTTACAGGTTAATAATATCCTATATGAGACTTCTATTCTCCAGGCAAAATATCCCCAGACATTTATCCATTCTTTCCATGACCTAATGTTGAGTCACTTTATTTTCCTGGTTGTTCCCTTGGGAATAGGCTCCAGTGTCCCAGAACTATACACAGTACTACAGGAATGGTCAAGAGAGTGCAGAACAGAGCTATTATTAATAAGTTAGCTGTAAAGTCACAGTAGTTTTTTTAGCAGTGAATACCTGAATATCTAC
The DNA here is from genome assembly GCF_030222135.1 of Aotus nancymaae. Lineage (NCBI taxonomy): Eukaryota > Metazoa > Chordata > Mammalia > Primates > Aotidae > Aotus > Aotus nancymaae. The sequence goes on from NW_026988413.1 coordinate 51,549,715, forward strand.
ACAATGGAAGGCCCTTTATCATTTAAACATCACTGCTATTAAGATACAGATCTTATAGTTTTAGGTTAGTGCAAAAGTAATTGTGATTTTTATCATATAGTAGTTGGTTTTGTTTTACTTTTTTTTTCTCTAGGTAATTTTCCATCCAAGTAGTAGGGTTTGTTTGTTTGTTTGTTTTTGGTTGTTGTTTTCTTATTTTAAGAGACAGAGTCTCACTCTGTTGCCCAGTCTGGAGTGAAGTGGTGCAATCATAGCTCACTGTAACCTTGAACTCACGGACTCAAGTGATCCTCCCACCTCAGCCTCCTGAGAAGCTGGGACTACAAGAGCAGGCTATCACACCTAGCTTCTAAGATCTAGTTCTTTTATGGTATACTTCCACTGTTGTTTCTGAACCCTACTTTGAGATTTTATACTTGTTTATGTGAAATTACATTTTGTAGAATTGGTTCACTGTTTCAGGTAGTTTAGAAGGAGATATTAGCTCTCCCTTATTGCTCCATAGGAACTCTAAATCTGAGAAGCCTGCCGGGCATGATGGCTCATGCCTGTAATCCCAGCACGTTGGAAGGTCAAGGCAGGTGGATCACTTGAGCCTGGGAGTTCAAGAGCAGCTTGAGCAATCTGATGAAACCCTGTCTTTGCAAAACATATAAAAATTAGCTGGGTGTGGTGGCACACACCTGTAGTCCCAGCTACTGGGGAGGCTGAAGTAGGAGGATTGCTTGAGCCTGGGAGGTCAAACCTGCAGTGAGCCGTGATTGTGCTGCTGTACTCCAGCCTGGGTGACAGAGTGAGACTATGTCTCTGAATAAATAAACAAATAAGGCTTGTCAACTAACGTCTAAATTACTGATTAAAATGTCAAAAAAAATGGTAAAAACCATAGAAGGGTAAGAGATCATGAAAAGACAATGCAAATGAGTGTAGGTCAAGATATATAAAATCAAATGCTTATTCTCACTAATAGAATAAATGCAAACTAAACTAATAATAATGACAGGAATAAAATATATAAAACACCTATAGCTGAAAAGGTTGGGGTGAGACATACACTCATATTGCTGCAAGTATTGTAACTCAGTGTAATCTGCTTAGAAATCAACATGGCAATACGAATTGAGAAGTTTCAAATTTCTTCTTACTTCTCAGCCCAGGAAATCTATCTTAGGAACATAGTGAAAAGAAGAAAAATAAAAGTTCAGAAGGTACATTATTATAATCCGTATTTATATAAACAAATTATTTATAATCTATTATTTATAATCTATAAAAGCTGGAAACAATGTCTTGATTGTATAAAAAAAATACAGAGAAATACTTATACATTAAGTGAAAAAACTATATGACAATATAAAATTGACAAAAACAAGAAAAGAACTACTGCCAAGTAAGTTTTTTATTTTTAAATTTTTAAATTAATGTTACTATAATGTCTTCATAAGAAATGCATTTTATATTAAAATTTACTATATAAAATATATTGTTCTATCTGATTTTTTTTGTTTCCCATTCGCATTCTTTTATTTTTATTTATTTATTTTTATTGCATTTTAGGTTTTGAGGTACATGTGAAGAACATGCAAGACTGATGCATAGGTGCACACATGGCAGTGTGATTTGCTGCCTTCCTCCCCATTACCTATATGTGGCATTTCTCCCCATGCTATCTCTCCCCAACTCCCCACCCCCCGCTGTCCCTCCCTTATTTTCCCCTCAACAGACCCCAGTGTGTAGTGCTCCCCTCCCTGCGTCCATGTGTTCTCATTGTTCAACACGCGCCTATGAGTGAGAACATGCAGTGTTTGATTTTCTGTTCTTGTGTCAGTTTGCTGAGAATGATAGTTTCCAGGTTCATCCATGTCCTTACAAAGGACATGAACTCATTGTTTTTTATGGCTGCATAATATTCCATGGTGTATATGTGCCACATTTTCCCTGTCCAGTCTATCATTGATGGGCATTTGGGTTGCTTCCAAGTCTTTGCTATTGTAAACAGTGCTGCAATGAACATTCATGTGCATGTGTCCTTATAGTAGAACGATTTATAATCCTTTGGCTATATACCCAGTAATGGGATTATCTGATTATTTTGAAAAATCTTGAGATTTTTCAAATCTCATGAGAGGAAAATGCAAACAAAACAAAGCAAAACTGGGAAAATCATATGGGAGAGGATCCTTGGTCCTTTTCATTTATATAGAAAGGAAAAGAGTCATTAAACTATAGCTTAGTTATTAGACAAAGAGTGGGAGATGGTTGATGAGACAGTGGAAATGTCTTCCTGGCCACAATTTGGAGAAAATCGTTCCAGTAAATCTAGACACAAATCTTTGAAAATAAGAGTTAAGTAATTTACATGAAAATATTTTGTAAGTGACAGAACCCTGTAGTCTCTTTGGTCTTTCCTTCTCCAACATATTTTCCATATTAATCATGTATTTATTGCTCGAGACAGTGATTATTTATTATGTTTCTACCTGAATGTGGAAGAATTTCTCAAGAAAGTAATTTCCACATATTTTGAAATCTAAAACAGTTTTGGGAAATCTCTAACATTGGCAGTCAGTGGGTTTGTGGTAGGGTCGGGGACATCCTTGAAGGGGTGAAGTTCATGTCACAATCTCCTGGGGGTCTGTATCAGTATGAGTACAGCTGCAAGTGACAGCTGACATCAGGACATTTAAGGACCTTTACTGATTCATTAATTAGGTGTCTGAGCTGGACAGTCTCAGGGTTGATTTGATGGTTTAACAATGTTGCTGAGGATCTGCAGTCTTTCTAATCCTCCCCACCATCCTGTGCTTAGATTTTATCCCCAGGATTTTGCATCAGTTGTAAGAGGGCTACATACGGTTCAAGCATGGTGATCTCTCATTCTCAAGTCCAAAGCAGGAAAGAACAGGTAGTGTGTCATATCCCTCGGATGTTGATTTGAGCTGGATAAAATGTTGTTTGTAATGGTGAGGTAGTAAAGATAAGCCTCTTAGCAAAGTCTGCTGCGGCCCTCTCTCTCTGTCTGTGGACAGTAAAAAGCTCCTCTAAAAGAGGAAGTAAAGTTTGGCTAAGTAGGAGCAAGTTCTTGTGTGGGGTACGGTCTGAGAGGAGTAAATGCTTTTTCTTTTTTGGTAGAAGTTCACCATTGACTAACAGGCATATACTCAACGCCTAAGCCAGCAGAAACTTGAGCTTATACCTAAGGTATAAGGACCACGAACTGGGATCTAAGCTAACCTTCCTCTTTTTTTCTTTTCCGCAATCATACCAAATGTGATTCGCTGAGAATTGTCTACCAATTGTGTGCCCAGGCTAGGATGTGGTAGCTGCTGCCTGAAGGAAGCCAGTGCTGTGGGAGCCCTTGCCCCAGCTGGAGGGTGTTTTGTGTTCACTTGGGCTGGCACCCTCCCACTGGACACATCTATGAGGGGCCCCTGGCCACAGACCCTGGGCCACTACATCAGCTGTGTAGGCTTGGTCATAGACTTGGTTTCCCCTATGGTTGAGAACCACTAAGCTTTACTTTTCTATGTCTTCTCGTCTTTTAAAAATACTTACCTTATACCTCTTTTGTTCAAAGAATTTTAGAGATTGATGATATCTTAATAGACTAGTTTGTTTATATCAAACAGGACTTAAATTAGAAAAAGATTAGAAAAATGAGATTTTTAATTAGAAAAAAGCCACCAAGTTTGTGGTAATTTGTTACAACAGCAATAGATTGGAAAGGGTGAAGTTCCACAGATAGCCAAAGAAGATTCTATAATGTTCAACATTAAAAGATTTGTTTCAAAACAATTGTTGAGTGCTTTTACTATGAGCAAGGAGAAACAGGGCTGAAAAGAGTGCTGGTCTTTGAATCAGAAAATTTTGATTCAGGATTCAGCTTTATCACTTTAACTGGAGCACATCAGTTAACCTTACTGAGCTTCAGCTGAAGCTCAACCATGAAATAAGAGTATTTTTTCTTGTTTTCCTCACCTGGCTCTTTGAAGATCAAATCAGACAAAGTACTGTTTAAACTATAATGTACTATCTTGAGAGAAAATACTAAGGTATTACTGCCACAAACAATGACAAATAAAAAGATGAATAAGACACAGCATTTCTGTGAGGGAGTTTATAATCTAGATGATTCACAATTACTCTTCTGCTCTAATAGAATTGAGAGATACAACCCATTCCCCTCAGTAACAGTGGTTCTTCTAGGGGTAAGGATAAGGTGGAGGTATGGGTGGGTGGGGATGTGTGCTGTAAGAGAAATGAAAACAAAAATGCTCCAGCCTTCAAAGAAGGAAGACAACATGTAGGGACCAATGGCTTTGTTGAGGAGTCTCAAAGGATGGGTAAAATCTGGAAAGGGGAAAGAACAGTCCCTATGTGCCCAAGTGTAAAGTGGGGCATATAGAGTAGTACTTACCTCATGGGATTGCTGTGATGATTACATGAAGTAATCCATGTGAAGTACATAGTACAGGGTCTGGCATAGGATATGAGTATTCACATATGTTACACCTGTGTAATTTCTAGTTAAGTAGTTCCGTAGGCAGAAAAATGGTGCCCCACAGATATTCATATCTTAATTATTGGAACATGCAAATATGTTAAGTTATATGAAAAAGGGGAATTAAAGTTGCAGATGGAATTGATGTTGTTAATCAGCTCACCTTATAATGGACTATCCTGGATTATCTGATAGGCCTAATCCAATCACAAGGGTCTCTAAAAATGCAAGAAGGAAGCAAAAGAGGAGAATCAGAGGGAGATGTGACTATTCAAGGATGGTCAGAGAGATTTTACATTGCTAGGTTTTAAGATGAAGGAAGGGGGCCATAAGCCATGGAATACGGGTGGCCTCTAGAAACTGAAACTGGTGAAGAAACAGATTCACCTCTTCAACCCCCAGAAAAGAACACAGCCCTGCTGACATCTTCCTTTCAGCCTAGTAAGATCTATATTGAGGCTGAGCATGGTGGCTCATGCCTATAATCCCAACACCTTGGGAGGCCAAGGCGGGAGGATGGCTTGAGCTCGGGAATTTGAGACCAAGCTGGGCAATATAGAGAGCCCTCATTGCTACAAAAATTTTAAAAATTAGCTGAGTGTGGTGTATGCCTGTAGTCCCAGCTACTCAGGAGGCTGAGGTGGGAGGATCAGCTAAGCCTGGGGAGACAAGGGCTATAGTGAGCCAAGCTGGTGCCACTGCACTCCAACCTGGGAGACAGAGTAAGAGCTTGTCTCAGAAAACAACAATGAAAAAAGAGAACTATATTGAACTTCTGACCTCCAGAATGACAAAATGATACATTTTTGCAGTTTTAAGCCACCAAGTTTGTGGTAATTTGTTAAAACAGCAATAGGTAACTAATATATTAGTCTATATGCATCATGAAGCAAATTCCCAATACAATTTGCTCACAGTTTATTTCCAGCATTCCAGCTATAGCAGACTCTCAATAAATTATTTGAATGATTGAATGAATAGGCATTCTAGGAACATGTTGTGGTAAAGTTTGGTGGGAAGTTCGGCTCTGGCCTAGGCGTAAATGGGTCCTAAAGGTTGAAAAGTCTCATAATTTGAAGGCTTTTGAATAGCAGGTACAGAGTTTGTTCTCAATTTGGCAGGCAATGTAGATCCACTCAGGATTTCTGAGCACTAAAGGGACAGGACTGTGTTTTAGGGGTTTTAATCTGGGTGGTACTAAGTAAAAATTTTTTAAAGATCACTTTGTGATTCTGGAATTTTATATGCCTATTTATGCATCCTACTTATGTGTCTAAAAGCATATTGTTTTTAAGTAATATGAATTTGTTGATGCTTGTTTGACTGTAGTACTTTGATCTTTTTTCCATATTTATGTTTTAATATGTTAATATTCTTCCAATATGATACTAATAGTGTCAAACTGGGTAGTTATTTTTACATGTAATCAGAGTTGAGCTCCAAAATTATTAAGCAAAAGGAGAGAACAAGTGTGGTCTACAATTGAGATCAAACAGTCTGAGAGCTTATAAAAAATTATGGGATGACTTCAATTTATTTTTAACAGATTTATCAGGTTTAGTAGGTTAGGGGAAAACTCATAGACACAGCATATTTTGATTTCCAGAAAAATGTGACAGTGTTTCTTCTAATACCTTCCTGGATAAGAAATTGTGAGCTGGGTGATAAAAGTCTTCAGGCTAATGGGCAAACCATACACAAAAAGTGCTTACAGATGGGTGTATATCAGCATGATCAAGTCTCCAGTAGAGTGACACAGGTCTTTGTCATTGAGTCTGTTCCAATTGTTAGTGCCATTGGTGACTTGGTTTAAGGTGGAAGGATGCTTGTTTAATTTACTAAAAGGATTAATCAAAATCAGATATTATAGAATTTAGATCTGAAAGTACCACAACAGGTAGGAATGTTGTACTGAAATCAACAAAATGAAATTTAACAGGGATAAATGTAAAGTCCTCTAAGTCAGGGGTCATCAACTCCAGGCCATGGACTGGTACAAGTCTGTGGCTTGTTAGGAACCAATCTGTGCAGCAGCAGGTGAGCAGTGGGTGAGCAGGCATTACTCTCTGAGCTCCGCCTCCTGTCAGATCAGCAGTGGCATTAGAGTCTCATAGGAGCATGATCCCTATTGTGAACCGCACATGCAAAGGAATCTGGGTTGCATATTCCTTATGAGAATCTAACTAATGCCTGATGATCTGAGGGGTCCAAGGAAAAACTGTCTTTCACAAAACTGGTCCTTGGTGCCAAAAAGTTTGGAGACCCTGTTCCAAGTACAGAAAAGTTCAGGGTACACTTAATATTGCAGTAATTCATATGAGAGAAAAAATGGTTTCTAGTTGACTTTAAATTTAATATAAATTAACAATATAAAGAAATTGCTTACGTTGCAGTTTTGACATAATCTAAAATTTATGGAGATTGGTTCTATGAAGTTCTAGGAGACAGGGCAATGGGTAAAATAAAACGGAACTAGGTTTTGGACTAAACATGAGGAAAAAACTTTTTTCCTTAGGATTTTGGTTAACATAAGGCCTAGCTAATTTCAAGTCTGGCCAATTTCTTAGTCCATTTCCAATCTGGGTAATTTCTGATCAATAATTAATAAGTAAACTGACACAAAATATTATGTTATAGCCTAATCCTTTCACTTTGTTTTCTGTTTATTCTCTCATTTGCATTTCTCTATTTTTTTCTTTCTGTGCATTACTTAAACTTTTTTTTTAGAATTCTATTTTGATTTATCTGTAATGTTTTTGAACATATCTTTCTATAGCTTTTTCAGTGGTTGCTCTAGGTGTTACACTATACAATTGACTGTTGAACAACACAGATTTGAACTGTAGGAGTCCACCTCTATGTGGATTTGTTTTCTATGAAAGTTACAAGTGTGCCTGCCTTTCCTAGTTTCCTTTCCCCCTCTCTACCTCTTTTCACCTCTGCCACCTTGAGATAGCAAGACCAATCCCTCTTCTTCTTCTTCCTCCTCAGCCTACTCAATGTGAAGATCAAGAGGAGGAAGATCTTTATGATGACCCACTTCCACTAATGAATAGTGAGTGTATTCCCTCTTCCATATGATTTTCTTAATAACATTTTCTTAAGTTTGCTTTATGGTAAGAATACAGTATATCATATTTATGCAAAATATTGTTAATCAACTCTATATTATCGGTAAGGTTTCTAGTCAACTGTCAGGTTGTTAATAGTTAAATTCGATGGAATCAAAAGTTAAACTTGGATTTTCAACTGCATAAGGAGTCAGTGCTTCTAACCCCCATGTTGTTCAAGGGTCAACTGTATGTATATATAACTTATCCCAGACTACTGGTGTCATTTTTACCAATTCTAGTAAAATATAGAAATCTTTTATCTTTTTATGTCCCTTTAACCTGACTCTAACATATTTGTTTAAAATACTTTCTTTACATACATACAGAGCCACATCTGTGTTACTAATTTTCACTTCAACCATTGGATTAGTCTACTTGGGCGGCCATAATAAAATATCATACACTGTGTGTTTTAAACAATAGAAATTTATTTTCTCATAGTTCTATACACAGGGAAATCCAACATAAGGTGTCAGCCAATTTAGTTCCTTGTGAATGCTTTCTTCTTGGCTTGCAGATGGCTGCCTTCTTGCTGTATCCTCATATGATGGAGAAGGAGAGACCTCTGGTATCTCTTTCTCTTATAAGGGCACCAGCCCTTCTGGATTTGAGTCCTACTCTTATGACCTTTATTTAACCTTTTATCACCTCTTCATAGGCCCTATCTCTACAGTCACACTGGGGTTTAGGGCTTCAGGATATAATTTTTGGGAGGACACAAACATTCAGTCCATAACAAACATAAAACATAATTTTGAAAACTAAAGAGGAGAAGAAAAGTCTATTCTGTTTACCCAGGTTTTTGCTTAACATGTTTTTTCTTCCATTCTAATATTCCAAGAATCCTTCTTTTACTGCTTCCTATTTAGAGAACCTCCATTAGCCATTCTTTAGGGTAGGTCCACTGGCAACAAATATTGTTTTCCTTCATGTGAGAATCTCTTGATCTCCTATTCATTCTTAAAGGATATTTTCAGTCAATAGAAATTTAAATTGACAGTTCTTTTCTTTCAGCATGTGAAAAAAGTTGAGCCACTTCCTCAGGCCTCCATGGTTTCTGATGAGAAATCTGCTGTCATTTGAATTGCTTTTCTCTCATAAGTAAAGTGTTGTATTTTATCTAGCTGCTTTCAATATTTTTTTTTCATCTCTAGTTTTCAGAAATTTGATGTGTTTTGATGAGGATTTCTTTGGGTTAATCTTATTTGGATTTGTTCTTGAATCTGTGGATTTATGTCTTTTGCAAATTTGGAACATTTTCAGCCATTCTTTCTTTAAGGACTTTTTCCATTCTCATCTTTTTTCTCCTCTCTTTCCAGATCTCTAATGACAGAAATAATAGATCTTATAGCCCCAGAGGCCCCTGAGGGCTTTAAAAAAAATCAGCCTATTTGTCCTCTGTTCAGATTGAATGATATCTATTATTCTGTCTTTAAGTTCACCAATTCTTTCCTCTGTCCTCTCTCTTCTAATGTTGAGCTCATCCACTGAGCTTTTTATTTTGGTTGTTATATATATTTTTTTCAGTTCTAAAATTTTTATCTAGTTCTTTTTTATATCACTTGATTCTTTGCTGAGATTTTCTATTTCTTTGAAGTAGCTTTTTATTTTTCATTTGTTTTAAGAATGTTCATAATTGCTTATTGAAATATTTTTTGATGGCTGCTTTTGTTATATAATTATAATATTTATTATGTAATTCTAATATCTTTCTCATCTCATTGTTGGCATCTATTGAAAATCTTTATTCAGTTTGAGGGCTTTCTGGCAAATAATTTCTTATTGAAACATGAATATTTTGGGTATTACATTATAAAACTTTGGATCTTATTTAAATTTGTTGTAGCTGGTTTTCTGACACTGTTCTAATGGAGGTGGGGTGGGCACTGCCTCAGTACTGCCAGGTCAGAGTCCAGATTTCTCTGTTTCCACTGACACCTGAATTGGGGAAAGGAACTCCTCATTATTGCTGAATGAGGGTGGGAACTCTGGCTTCTCACTGGGGCTTGGGAGGTGGGTAGGATTGTCTTGTTATATTTCCCACATGTTCTCCACTGACACTGCCAGTAAGGATTGCCTGTTTATTGCCTAGCAAGGATTAAAGTCCTGATTCCTTATCCAGCCTCCTCTCATGCCACCCTAGCAGAGGTGGTGGGGGTGCCTTTTTATAGCCTGGCAAGGGTAAAAGTCATAGTTTTTTTTTGTGGTGTTGTGCAGCAGTAGGAAAATTATTTTCTAAAAGCATTCTGTTTTGTTAGGCTGCCCCTCCTTTCCTGGTCCTATAGCTAGAGGAGAAGATTTTGTTGGGGCTTTTTATGTTGGCATCTGTTGGCATTTTTGGGTTGCTGGCTTATCTAGTACTCAGTCTCAGATGAAGAAAGGAAACACAGGGAACTCATTGCCACGCCCTTGTTTTGGTTCTCTGAGGTCTCTATCCTATCTGCCTTCTCCATTTTTCAGAGTCTTCTTATATATATTTTATATATAACATCCAAGGTTTTTAGTTTCAATTAACAGGAAAAATAGGGAAAGTACATGTATTCCTATAAGCAAAAGAATGTTCTATTGTCTCAGTTTATATGGTCTTTATGTATTTCACATGAAGTGGTTTTAGAGCATATTGGGGTTTGAGATAACTTTTATATAAAAATCTGAATTACTTTTAGAATAGGTCTGATGACAAGGCTGAATTTTTTCTTGCTGAATCATGCAATATTTAATATCATTTGAGCTAACAATTAATGCTGTCTCCTTGGATTAAGTACAAAATGTAGAACGTTAGAAACAATTCTGAACTAGAGTTAAGAGATCTAGGTTCTAGTTCAAAGTTTTCCACTATTCAGCTCTGTGACCTTGGGCAGATCTCTTGGCATCTCAGAATTCTTGTCTGAATTAACAGTGTTGGACTCATTAGATGATCTCTAAGTTTCCTTGTAGCTGTAAAGTTTTTTATTTTCCTTTCATCAGTGCTACTACTTTAAAAAGAAATGTGTAGGTACTCTATAATGCGGGATTTAAAATATGTTGATTAAACCAAGTAAAATCTTCAAAAATAAATAAGACAATAGGAATAGCTATTATTTATTGAATGCTGTGTTCCAGACACTACAGTAAATGTTTTATGAATATTCTCTCATCCAATTCTTAAAACTTTGAAGTTAGAGTTTACACTCATTTTACAGATGAGAATGCTGGGGCTCAGAAAGGTGAAAAGTGTGTCTAAGAATATTTTGTTATAAATATATAATTGACCCCAAGTTTATTTGATTCCAGAGCTGATGTTTGCAACCACTTAAATAGAGTTTTCAAATTTTTTTTTGGCTACTTTCCAAGAGGCAAATAATTGTATAGAAATTGAATTCTAAAGCAATACTTCTGGGTAGCTAAAAGATACATTTTTCCCATGACTTTATTCCACTTGGATTTATTTTTTAACTATATAAATAATGAATACAGAAAACAAATACAGCTTTTTTGTTTCTTACTATTTATCACTCATTTAGCAGACATAGGAAGCATTATTATTTTTGAGCTATAAAGGAATAAACTGAGGATTGTAAAATATCATTACTCAAGAGCAAAAATTTAATTTGCCAACTTGCCATAAACTTCTTAGTATCTCAAGAGAGTCTCAGGAACTAGAATAGATATGTTATTTCTATGTGTAAATTTTGCTCAATAATGGAGATTGAATAAGGAATCATTTGCAAGACTATTATTAGAGTTAATTAAAAGGTGGAGGTCAAGAAAAAATTAAAAATAATAGAGGAGACAGAATAGAGCAAATAACGTCAAATGTAAAAGTATACAATAACATAAGGACTTCATCATGATGTTAGTTCCTAAAAATATTTCAAAAAATAGTGTTTGGTTTTAAGTAAATTAAATAGGCATGCATTACAAAATGAACTCTTAAATACTTGGCAATTTGTTGAGATCTTATGTTTTATTAGAACCAAAATTGTGTTTAAAAAAGATTTATCTTCTTAACTGAAATAAGTTCTATACATTTGTGTAAATGCCTGGAATATATATATGTGTGTGTGTGTGTGTGTGTGTGTGTATATATATATGGCAAAGACCCTGAAAAATTTATAAAATGATGATTATCAAGGAAGGAAGGGGATTCCAATATGAAAAGCTGGTCTACTTTAATCCTTGTTTTTCATTATGAAGTCCCCCTAACTTTCCCATGGCTTACTGATTTTCTTTGTCAATCTGCAGGGGTATTCCAATGGAAATTATTCAAATTTTACTTTACTATGTGTTCTCAGAATTATGGAAAGAGCAAATTGTGATGTAAAGAGTTGTTGCTATATCATTCTTTTATAAGGATTTAGGAAGCTGGTAATTGGCTCTGTAATCTTGTTCTGAGATCAGAGTGTGCTTTTCTAGGAAAATGATTTTCTCTTCAGAAAGTTACCATGATTTTGGTAGAGAGCTGTTTCCTGATCAGTTTTATGTTTGCCATAAACTCATTGTGTGGTGAGAGCTTTCAAGAATTTGAAATCTCTGGTGTAGAGCTTTCAAATTATTTACTTTAGGTTTTATTGAAACTGAACAAACAAAATATTATTCATAAACCCATTATGAGACAGAGAAAAACTGCTCAATTCTGGGTGGGGTAGAAGTAGGAATAGGGGTACAGCTCTGTCCTTGGTCATTCCACTCACACATAAAACATGTTCTGTTGAATTCTTTAGAGTCTGGACAACACAGTTTGAAAAACCTTCAGTGAAATACAAAGATCACTAGCTTAGAAATGGAAAGATTTAGAATCCCAGTTCTGCTATCAGCAAGCTGTATTACTGAACCTCTACTGGTACAGATTTCCTCATATGTTAAATAAGGAGAATAAACTAGGTCTCTTTCAGCTCCAATATTTGAGGAAACCATTAGCAACTATATGTAAATCACAAAACTTCTGTGCTTTATTTGTTCATTCCTGCAAAATAAGATGCTTCCTGGGTAAAATTCACATGCCTACCTCAAAAAGTGTCTGGAGATTTTTTTTTTAACCTTAAGAAATTTAAAGGAGTTCTGTGAAAATAGCAATATAAATATACAATATAAAATTGTCCTGTTCTAAGCAGTTTCTGACTCCATTTAGGATAAGCAGTGGTATTTCATTGATTCATTCAGCAAACACATTGAGTACCCACTACCTGACAGGAATTAAGTTAGTTATAGAGGACAGAGAGATGACTAAAGAATGTCCACAACTCTCCTCCCAATACAAAAGGTAATGTGTTCTTAACAGTGTTTTTCAACAAAAACTTATCTATTGTTTGCAATGACGCATCCTTTCTAAATGATAGGGATGGCTCTGACATTTTAAAACTAAATGAAAAATGAACTGGCACTCTTAAAGAGCTGTGTATTTAAAACTATATATATATATTGTGTGTGTGTGTGTATATATATATATATATATATATTACACAGAATGGCTTTATTGCAATTGATCTTTGATCAATTTGAGCAAAGAGTATTTAGTTTTATAGAGTATGAGAGACTTTGCTTTCTGGTTAAGCAGAGTCCTAAATATGAAGATGGCTCCAGTGTCCAGAGGGAGACTCTAATCTCTCAGTTGCCACCCACGCACATTACCTGAATGATTCTGGATTACTACTACTGGCTTCTTGAGATGGACTGGGGTCAAGACGGAAGAGTTTTGAATGAAGATGCCAGAAAAGGCCTTTGAGAAGGTGAATGGGAATTGTGAAAGGCCCATTTCCCCTAGACTTAAACCCAAATTCCCTATCCGTGATACCAGCAACATCCTTTAGGCAAATTTCCCTTTGTTATTCACACTGGTAGAGCTCCCAGCTCAATCCACAACTGCACACCACCTCACTGTAAGAGTCTCTCTTCCCAAGGTGGAGCCAACATACACCCTCTTACTCTAGACGTGGCAACCCTCCTAGAACCACCCAACCATTGACTTACGTTCAAAGGCCATCACCATCACCCACCCCAGCACCATCTTCCAGGAACTGGCCTTTCCCTCATCAGTCCCCGCCCCTCTTCTGAGAGCACCCAATGGGTGGAGTCGGGGCTGTGGTGGGAGGGGCCTGAGGCGGGCACATTTAAAGAAAGGCAGCCGGTGAAAAGAGGCAAGAGAGGAGAAGAAAGAGAAACCAGGGGGGCGAGGCGCCGTCCAATGACAAAGCCCAGGGGTGGGCGCTGGCCGCCATCTTGTACCGGGCGGCAGGATATTCGCCCGCGTCCTCCGCCCTCAGAGGGGGAGGGGCGGCGGCAGAGGCGAGAAAAGTAGCTACAGACGCCAGCAGCGGCCGCCGCCGCGGTGGGACGGCAGCGGCGGCAGCGGGACCCGGCGAGTACGAGCGGCCCCCGGCGAGTGCGAGCGGCCCCGAGCGGCCTTGGATGCGTCGCAGCATGAAGAGGCGGCGGCGCCGTCCCCGGCTCGCCCCAGCTGCGGCCGCCCGGGGCGGCGGCTTTAGGGCAGAAGACGGGGCCGGGCTGGAGGCGCGAGAGGAGAAGGTGGTGTACTCGCGGTCCCAACTGTCGCTGGCTGACAGCACCAAGGCGCTGGGCGACGCCTTCAAGATCTTCATGCCCCGCAGCACGGAGTTCATGAGCTCGGACGCGGAGCTCTGGAGCTTCCTCTGCAGCCTCAAGCACCAGTTCTCTCCACACATCCTGCGCAGCAAGGACGTCTACGGCTACTCCTCCTGCCGGGCCCTGGTGCCCGACCCGCCGTTACCCCCCACCGGCCGCAGCCAGGCGCGCCGGCCGGCACCGCGCGCCATGGCCAGGAGGAGGCGCCGCGGAGCCCGAGCGACTGCCGCCCGCAGGAGGAAGCCCCAGCTGCCACCCGCGCCGCTGCCGGCCCCGGAGGAGAGCTGCCCGGCCAAGCCTGTGGCCCCTGGGCCCTGCTTCGGGGGCCGCACCCTGGAGGAGATCTGGAGGGCTGCCACCCCGACGCTGACCACCTTCCCCACCATCCGCGTCGGCAGCGACGTGTGGGGTGAGCGCAGCCTGGCGGCGGCGCGGCGCAGAGCACGCCAGATCCTGCAAGTGAATCTGGAACCCATGGTGAGGCTCCGCCGCTTCCCGGTGCCCCGAGCGTGAGGCGCGGCCTCCGTAGCGCCTCCTGCCGGCTACGACCCTGGGACAGAGCTTCCGCCCGGAGGAATGAACAAGTGTCAGTCGAGTGTTTACAGATCCGGCCAGGACCCCGGCCCCCAGTGCACTTTATGCGCGAAGAAGAAGTCACCGGATGGTTGTCCCTGCCCTGCGCCCCCGGGCCGTGGCGCCGTCGTCTTGGACTCCGGGGCAGGTGTGGCCTCTGCTGCCTCCCGCACCCGGCCTGCAGACAGAGGGGACAGCCGGACCCACAGGGGAGGTCCCTTCCTGACCCCAGATTGAGACATCTCCAGGACCTTAGGGGCATATCCGTTTTCTCCCTGTTGGACTCTACCTCACGGGTCTGGAAGTCCTCCGAAGAAGACATTATTTTTCCAAAGGAATTTGGTTTTGTGCGTCTGTAATAAAGCCAGAATTTACTTGCTCTTTATCTCTTCCTTTTTTCACTGCCACCCCTCTTTCTGGGCAGAAGTTCGAACGCGTGGTGTTGCACTAGTTTGTGCTCAGGGTATTCAGAAGCCCACTCGTTTCCTAATTTTTACTGGATTCCAAAGCTTTGATGGAGGATATTTTTTAAGAGGTTCAAGCTTGTGAATGTTAGTAGTGCAAGGATTTGGATGGGCTCAGTGATTACAAACAAAGACATGCGAAATATAACTTTAAACATTTTCAAGGTGTTTCTAAAGGTTTTATATTGAAACTTAATGTTTATATTTACTGAGCTCCTAAAAATGGTAGAATACACATGAAAACTTTTGTTTAGGAAAAATTAACTTGTTAAATTCTCTTGAATTGAATAAAAAAACGCATTGAAACCATATGGCGTGTGATTAAAAAAATGAGTGAATTGTGAAGAACTGGCTTTGGTTGCAGGAGTGACTGGAATCTGACTGGAGATCATTTGGCCCCTCTCCTGGTCTAACATACAAATCTAGGAATATTAGGCATTAAGGTATTATGTATTTTAAAATACATTACAAGGAAAATGTAATTTAAAATGGGACTTGCATAGGAGAGATGCCTGTGTGTAAACATTATGATTAAAATGATATACAGAATACCCATTAGAGTTCTGAGAACTATTAATGATCAAGAGGGGTGGAGACATTTCTTGGTATCAAATAACTGGTTGAGGTTACTTTGGGCAAAATCTATTTCCTTTTTTTGTTGTTGGATAACAAGAAATGTCTGGACTAATATTCATCACTTTTACAAACGTCATGAATATTAGTTGACTTTAAGTTGACTTTTGGTCCCATCATTTTTTTTAACCTTCTTGCCACTTATGTCTGCAGTTCTAGGTCTTTGACAGCTGAAGACCACAGGAATTAAACAGGCGAGCCACACAGGTTACTGACCCTGCTTTACGCTTTTATAGTGTTTATACCATATGGCCCAGTGTGGAATTCTTGATTATCCAAGTGCCTTCGGTCATTTGTGGCAGGAAGACTTAGTTTTTAGCCAGTGGTGCCACAACCAGCTTTTACTGCAATACCTAAAGGGTCAAGTAGTGTTTTTGTACCACTATTATTTGAAATTTAAATATTCTGCCATAAAACGATCCATACTGGGCTGGAACTTGACATGTGAAATCCTTAATACTGAAGTTTATCTCTGCTTGGCAGCTTCTTAGGACAATAATGAGAGTTGCAATTTTAACTCTTGTGTTCCTAGAATTCAAATGGCATAGCTTTCTGAAATGAATATTTCAAGTTTAGTAGTCCATATAGGAGTGTTGTGACTTTAATTTCAGTGTTCTTGTTTTGTTAAAAGAGTATATATATATACACATACACACACACATATGTATAACTTTTTGCCAGTTTTCTAGTAAGCCTCGGTCTTTTATTCACTACTCAATGATAATGCATTGTTACAAACACTGTCACATGAGTAAACAAAAATGAATAATTCTTTAGAAGATGGAGAATGTTAAATTATATTTGTGATAGGAAGCTGAGACATACTCTTTTGGTTATTAGCTTCCATTGCCAATTGTATTTCAGATGCATAGGGTTTTCTTCCCAAAAATATATTGTTAACTTTTATAGCTAACTAGCACCTGGAAAAAAATGTATTTGTACAACTTCACTATTGTATATAGTTTTATAATAATTACAAATAAATCCAATGGCCATATTAGAATGTAATTTCAACATATAACTTATCTAGATAGTTTTCCAGAGGATTTTGAAATTTGACTTAGCTGGGAGGATAGCTGCTCAGCACACAACTGAAACATAACCCTTGACACCATTCATTTATTGTAACTGAGATTCTTGACATTTTTCTCTCCTATGCCCTGTTACTTTAGCCTACTTGAACTCACATAAATGCTTATTTGGATTATTTGGGGTATCTGATGCCATTTTGGATCTGATCTTTCATCTTGAATTCAGTATGGTGTTCATCTGGGCTATTAAAAAATTATGCCATTTCTAGTCTGTGAAATAAGATGTAAAATATCTTTATTTTTGCTGTTTCCTCTGGTAAAAGCCTATGTTACAACTTTTAAAATGTGAAGCAACATCTTATATAGTTGACTGGTACACTAATAGGAAAGTGAAAGTATTTCATGGGTACTTTGGGGCTGAATGTGAAAATAAACTTGGCATAGTGGCCTTTATGATGAGGCATCCACTTACTGTCCTCTAAAGTGAAGTCTGTAGTTTACTTAGCTTGTGTATAGTTTTTGAAAGAAATCCCATGATCTTCATTCATTCTCTTGCCTTCTCTTATATCTCATATGGCACAAGTAGAAGGGGAAGCCAGGGGGAAATTCATCACCTTGCTATGCTTTTATTTGGTTTTTAACTCCTGAGTGCCTAAATGTGGTGACTGGCACCTCACATAACCTTTTGAGATTCCTGATGTCATTTTTATCCTTCTGGTCAACCAGCAACATATTTTTATGTTACTAAAACCAGTAACGTCATAATTGTTGACACCAAGCTTCATTGTTAATAGTGCAAAGTGTCGCTGTTGTGGTGTGTATTTATTTTGTTCAAGTTTGAATACTCTATTGACAAGCGTAACTTAAGCTGGTGACTGACACCTATGGATCTGCTACGTGCAAATGATAGTACTATTTTTTAAAAAACTTTAGTAAATTTTAAAAATATTTGAATACAAAATATCTGAGCAGTTTTGAACTCAAAAGTTTTTCATTGTTTTAAGGGTTGCCACAAGACTCTAATGGTTTTTAATGGACGTATATGCCTAATATTTACTTTATTGGTGTGTTTAAAATATTTTTTGATAGACTATTATTTGATAGACTATTATGTCTTAAGTGCATTAGAAAACAATTGTTTGTAATGGAATCGAAGTGTTTCCCTGGATAGTTTGATGTGCATATGGTTAAGATTTATAATCTGCTTGTACTTTGCTTTTTAACTTATTAACTGTAAATAAATTTTAGAGAATATGCAGTGTCTAGTTTTTCTAATGATTTGAACATTTTCGAAATAGTATTTGTGTTTGCATGTGACTCAGAAAACATCTTAATTTACAATTTGATAAATTTTGACTTTTTTGTGAACTTCGAACTCCCAGAAATCTCGAGATTTGTTTTTTGTGCTAACTCAGGAGTCTGTGTTCCATCAATTCTTTAATTGTCTAGTGAATTTCTAGAATGGTGCTACAAGCCCAAGTTATTAACCAGTTTGCCAGCAATAGAATATCCTACAAAAAATGCATCAAAATTCAGAATTCTCTAAATCCTGAACCGAGGTGCCCCTGTGATGATGAAAAAAGGTCTAAAGCTCCCGCCTTTTATAGAATGAAGGAAGTGAGAGTGCTCCATTTGAGTGCCAGCAGTAAGGGCTGTTCCACAGATTAAGGGTAGGGGGCTAGAATTTTCATTAGAATCTAGAAGACAGAAGTGGAGTATTAGTGAACAGCACAGCAAGGGCCAGATTCACAGATAATATTGTGTGGGCTGAATTTATCTTTGTACCTGAGTTCCTACTAGTTGGAGACAGCGTAGTGTAATAGGTGTGGAGTAACAGAGCCTGGGATGGAATTGTCATGCATACCTTCGTGACTTGCAAGTGTTGAGACTGTAGGTAAGTTACTTAAAATCTTTGTGCCTTAGCTTCCTCAACTATCAAATGTGACTAGTGAAAGAAACTATTGGGATATTGTAAGGATTAATAACTACCCCTTTCAAAGGGTAGTAATGCTAGACACATAGGAAGTATTAAATAAATGCTATTAATTAGAGGTGTGACAGTGAGAATAGGTATATATACTGAGAGTGGTCCATTGAGAGTTTAGCTCTCCAGCTTTCTCAGCATCCCAAGAGTATTGTGTGGTCTGAGAAAACTGTAAGATAAATTAAGAGAAGAGAAGTTGTGCATGAATGAAAGTGAAGACGTAAATTATATAATTTTTTAGCTTGCTGACTATGCAGTAGGAGATTAGATTAAGTTGACACTACAATTTTCACTGCTAAAGGTTTTTTTTAATCAAGTCTTTTATTACATCTCTAAAAGACATTTAAATGTTCTGCTATGTGTTTTAAACTATCTGAGAATTTATAACAGTAATAGATTAAAGTTACTGATCCAAGAACTTACAAACGTTTTGGACTACGTTTTTGCTTAAACTCAGTAAGTGTTGCCTATAAACCATGTTAATTTATATGCACAGAATTAAGCTAGAATTAGTTTGTATGAGGTTTATAATGCAGGTGTTAAAGGAAACAAAGTGAATACAATAGCTATGCTTTAAATACCAGAAAATTATTACCGAAAGTTAAAAAATCCTTGTATTTGAAGCATTGGCACACTTATTTTTGGATGTCAAATATAAAGTCTGTAATTTAGATCTAATTACTCATAGCACAAAGAATAATAGAACATCTCCTAAATTGATGAGCAAGCCAAAGTTGTAGTTATCTGAAGGTGACACAAAATAATTTCCTGGAAAATTATTAGATGAAAGTCATACAGGAGCAAGAAGCTAAAAATGGAGCCTAATTGCAGATTTCACAAAAGTGATGACTTCTCACTGTCATTCTAAACAAGATCTGTAACATAATAAACATATCCAAAGCCCAGTTGGAGGGTGATGGTCATAACAACACCAAACACGTTTAGCCCAGAAAACTTGAATAAGTAGTCTACTGGACTCAAACTAGACTTATTTAGCTTCTGAAAGTATTCAGAGAAAAGTTTGAGATTCTTCCAAGTAGTAAAATTAACTGTGTACAAAATATGTACAAAAAATGTGTACATATTTCTCTTTTCAAGGATTTTTTCAAGTACATATTCTTTAAAGAGTACAGAAAAAAAAAAAGTATGACTTGGGGTCCTAAATCTTACAGAGTAAAAGAATTGTTAAAGCAAAAACATGTATAAAAAGTACATATAAATGTACAGTTTGATGAATTTTCATAAATTCAATAGGCTCATGGAACTAGCACTCAGATTTAAAAAATACAATTATGAGTACCCCTGAAGTTCTCCCTAACACCCCATCAGTCATTACCTACTTACCTTCTTGCCCAAGATAACCATTATTTTGACTTCTTATAGCATATTTTTTGCCTATTTTTGAACTTTACATAGATGGAATTATTGGTCATGTGCCTAGCTCCTTTCACTTGAAATTATGTTTGTGAGATTCATTTATATCGTTGTATGTGCTATAATTGTAGATCATCTATTCTCATTGGTGTATAGAATTCCATTGTGTGAATATTGCACAATATATTCAAGTGTTGAGGGGCATTTGGGTAGATTCCAATTTGGAGCAATTATAAATAAAGCTTTGATGAATATTCTAGAACATACCTTTTGATGAACATATGCATGTGTTTATTTTTTATTTTTATTTTTTGGCATATATAGCTAGGAATTAATTTGCTGAGTCACAGGGTCACAGCAAATAATCATCTTTGGTAGACATTGCCAAATAGTTTTCCAAAGTGGATACATCAATTTATGTGGACTCTTGTAAAACTGAACTTCAAAAAGTTTGCTTTTTGTTATTCTTCCTTCCTTCCTTCTTTTCTTTCTTTTTCTGTTTTTTTTTTTTTTTTTTTTTTGAGACAGAGTCTCACTCTATTGCCCAGGCTGGAGTGCAGTGGCATGATTTTGCCTCACTGCAACCTCTGCCTCCCAGGTTCAAGTGATTCTCCTGCCTCAGCCTCCCGAGTAGCTGTGACTACAGGTGCATGCCAACATGCCTGGCTAGTTTTTATTTTATTTTTAATAGAGACGGCTTTTTGCCATAATGGCCAGGCTGGTCTCGAGCTCCTGATGTCATGATCTGCCTGCCTTGGCCTCCCAAAGTGTTGGGATTACAGGCATGAGCCACCGCACCTGGCCTATTCTTCCTTTGTTCTTCAAAGCTAAAGAAGTTTTGTTCCTTCTGCTCTTAACATGAAATGAAAAGACATTTCCCCCCTATGTTTTCCTCTTACTATTTTAAAGTAGAGCTTTTTGAAAAAAGTCTTTTTATGTATTAGTTATTTTCTTCTCCATCCTTTATACAAAACCAGCTCTGAGAATAACGTTAACTATGTTAACCCAAGCCCAGCAAACTTAAATTGTCATAAAACCAAGCATTTGAGACTTGGGTTCATAGTGTTCCTCTTCTACTCCTTGGGCAGGATTCCACTGAAATGATCCATAACGTAATGGAGACCCTGCCTCTGGGAAGAACTGTCTGATTCGACCTTATATGTTGTTTCTTCTAGAAAGCTAGACATCGAGAGGACTGGGGGTTGGATGACAGAGAGGGAGGCTTTGAAGAAGTGCAGAATATTCAGGTTTGCTTGAAGTCAGCTGAGAAAAGGAGACTTCTATCTTGGGAGGTGCTGGCTCAGCAGGGCTCAACTCTCAACTGTGAAATGAATGAAAAATGTACTCGTGAGAGCCCACTGGAAGGATGCCTCCAGAACTCTAAAAGGGAGTTGTTCCTTTTCCTCATTAAGTAAAGCGTCTTAGAGGATATTTATTTTACCCTTGCATGTCCACAGCACTTCACATCGGGCAGTTGTGTTGTTATTATTATACTTCCTTATGTATTTCTCTCGTCTTCCCTCCTAGATTGTGAATTTCTCATTGGCAGGACTCGTCTTTCTCGTCTCTGTATCATTACAACATTGCTGGTCATGTGCACAGTGCTCAGTGGTGTTGAATGAATAAATTGTGTTTATGGGGTTCAGACAAACCTTGAACAGTGGCTCCCAAATCTTACAGAAGAACTAGTTGTGTTGCTTCAGTTTTATGTGTAACAGAAGCAATTTGTAAATGGAGCTATAGTATTTTACAGAAACCTATCAAATGAACTTTTGATGAATTCCAACCATTTTGTGATTAAATGAATTGGCTGTAGACTCTGATGTCTCTCATTGTACCTGCAACCCAATACTACTTCCCATCACTACCTCAGAATCTCTCAGTAAGAGGCAGTGTGGTGCAGTGGTTAAGAGGCTGGCCCCGGCGGGGCAGAGTGCCTGGTTTAAAACTCCTTCTTCCCTTTCTTGCTAGCAGTAGACCTTTTAGCAAGCTACTTAACCTCTCTGTTCCTCAGTTTACTCAGCTGTAAAAACAGGCACAATATAGCACCTGCCTCATAGAGCTCTTAGGAGAATTGAATGAGGTAACACATGTAAAACACTTTAGAATACTGCCTGGAACATGGTTTGCCTCAAGTCAATAAATGTTAGCTTTTATTAGTAGTAATGTAAAAAACTTTATAAAGCCTCAGTTTGCTTACTTGAAATTTTTATATTGGCATGTGTTAGCCTGCAGTCCATAAAATGTCAATTAGGGCCAAACTTATGTGAGAGACTGAGTTCCAATTCACTAAAAGTGGTATGTGTGAAAGGATGCTGTAGGTGCTGTGAGGAGTGCAGGGATGTACAAGGCTCAGCACAAGCTGATAGCAAAATAATCAGGAAAACACGGGTGATAGAAGAAGCAAACTAACATTGACTTAATTCCTACTGTGCGCCAGGTACTATTCCAGGCACTTTATGCTTGTTGTTTTTTTAAAGTAAACCTCAACAATCCTATGAGATAGATGTTATCATTCATATTTAATAAATGAATAAACTGAAGCTTCGAATGGTTAAGAAATGTGCCAAGTATCACACATCTAAGTGGCAGAGCTGGGATTTGAAACCGCATCTGTCTCATTTCATTTTCTCTACTAATCTTTATAAACACTTTTAGAGGAAGTGGAATAAATTAATCACCCCCTGGAGGAATCTCCTCTAGGATGTGAAATCCCAAGATGGGAAAATCAATTTAGGAACCCTGTTTTGTTCACCTTTGCATTGCTCATGGTGTTCAGCATAGATGTTCATTCAATGCTGGGGAAATGAGTAAGTCTGTGAATGAATGAACAAAAGCACAAACTCCTTTGTTCCTGTGATTAGATTGTTTAGTTTGGTGGAGGGTCTCAGAGCAATCTGTATGGTCTAACGTCATTCTGTATGTCTCCTCCTCTAATTGCCACAGCGGGTAAAAGAGACGGTTATTTAATATAACATTTGTCTCAAATTACTTGTAAAGTCCGTAAAAAGTAGACTTCACAAATCTAAACATGGAGAGTCATAGAGATTTAAGCCCTCCTTCCCCACAGTTGCTGTCCTGGAGCCTCTCTGTGTTGGAATTCTACAGCTCCCATTGCAGACACTTCTTCCAATGTATTATGATATCTACTCTGCGGACCACTATCAGACAAGGTGGGCAAGGTTCTGAGTCCATTCTGATTCTCTTTTCCCTCCTAAACACCTTCATAAAGTTCTAATTTCCAAGTTTTACTTAGATAAACTAGAGCATGAACAAACAACAACAACAAAAAACTCAGAATAATGGGCATAGGGCCAAAAAAAAAAAAACTCAAATAAAAACAAGATAAGTGTGAGTAAATGGGGTGCTGACACAGAAGGAGGGGGACTCCTAGAGGCTTTAAATGCAAGTTCACATCCTAACAGAGGTGGAGAGTTGACCTTTGTATTCCTTTGTGCCAGAACTTCTTGCCCCCAGCACATGGTATCCATTTATACACATTTCAGAGCTGTAGGATGGATCAACTGCCCTTTGCAATCATAAGAAAAAAACACCACTAATATAACTTGCCCTGTAATGTTTATCTGATGGTTGGTTGTGCTAAGAGCATGTATTTTTCCTTATAATTCCGTAAAACAGGTAGATTTACATCAGCCACCTTTTGCTTTCTTTCTTCTTCTCAGTTCATTTATCCACCTATGGTTTTACTGAGAAATTCAACAAAATTTTATTAAAGGCTTCTGCTATGGAATGGATTATAGAGCCCCCAAATTTACATATTATAGCCCTTACCACCAATATGATGGCATTTGGAGACAGGGCCTTTGGGAAGTAATTAAGTTTGGACGAGGTCATGAGGGTAGGCCCTTCATCATGAAATAAGTGCCTTTAAAAGAAGAGTCACCAGAATTTGCTTGCTGTCTAACTCTCTGTTGTGTGAGAACACAGTGAGAAGGCAGCAGTCTGCAAGTCAAGAAGAGAGCCCTCATCAGAGCCTGACCATGCTGGTGCTCTGATCTCAGACTTCCAGAACTGTGGGAAATAAATGTCTATTGCTTAGGCCACCCAGTGTATGGTATTTTGTTACGGCTTCCTGAGAAGACTAAGCATGTATGTGCAGGATCTGTTCTACAAATAAAACCCCTGCCTCGGGGCTGGGCGTGGTGTCTCACGCCTGTAATCCCAGCACTTTGGGAGGCCGAGGCACGTGGATCATAAGCTTAGGAGATCAAGACCATCCTAGCCAACATGGTGAATCCCCATCTCTAATAAAAATACAAAAATTAGCTGGGCATGGTGGCGAGCACCTGTAGCCCCAGCTACTCAGGAGGCTGAGGCAGGAGAATCACTTAAGTCCAGGAGGCAGAGGTTGCAGCGAGCCAAGACTGCACCACTGCACTCCAGCCTGGGAGACGGAGGGAGACTCTGTCTCAAACCAAAAAACCAAAAAAACCCTGCTCCGTGGCGCTTGCAGGCTAGTAGGTGATTCTTTCTTATATTCTGTTATTTCTGTATCTACAGCCACTACACCAGGTGGGTCACTCTGTGACTTTCTGCTGCTTTTTCAGTGTCACTGGCAGGTGACTGCCTGCTTCTTTTCTTTAATTATGTATAGGGTGGAATCCAATGCTCTGGGGATACAGATGGCTATAGTGAAAGGACTTCTGGACATGTATATTATCTTGGCGAAACATACTTTTTTTTTTTTTTGAAAATCTAGTTTGTTTTTGAGTTGGATATTTAAAGCAAAACAAAACAAGCCAGAAGGGGCTTATCAAAATTGTATGTCTTAAGGGTTTGACAAACATTCAATGGCTTTTTGCTGAAGTGTTTGGTTAAGGTACAAATTAGTTTAGGGTAATTCTGAGGAACAATGCAGATCGGGCTACAGAGCCTGCGAGTGTGGAGCTTGACGGTTGACTTGAGGGTTTCATAGTGTCTTCTCAAAAGCATAGCAAAAGGAGCTGCTGCCGGGGTGTACCTACCACATCCACCGCACCTGAAGTATCTTCATCACTCATGAACTCCCTCATGCTGGAGGGCCCTTTATTCCAATTAAGGTATAGCCTTTCTATACAATGAGAGGTGTGGCTCAGCACAGCCTCCAGAAACAACCCAGCCCACCCCACTCCTTTCACTGCTATGGTCCAAAGAGATAAAGGGTTTGCCCAGGGTTGCTCAGCTAGTGAGTAGGATAGCTGGAAAGAGAATCCACATCATCTAATCCTCTGTCCAGTGTTTCTTCTGCTGATTCATTTGGCTGGGAAGGCTTAGCTTTTCTTATACTTTTGCTTTTAGAGTGTTTTTGCTGTGGGAGTCAAACATGAGATAGGCTTCTCAGGTAATTGGAACTGAGGACAGCAGGGGAACAAGAGGCCTGGAGACCTGGAAGGAGAGAGGACGTAAGGAGAGAGAAATGCTAGGAGTGGAGAGTGGATCGATGGACACATTGCCTCCTTCAGTTTTGCTTTGGGATGGCCTTCTTGTGTTTTGTTTTGTTTTGTTTTTTGAGATGGAATTTTGCTTTTGTTGCCCAGGCTACAGTGCAATGGCGTGATCTCGTCTCACTCTGACCTCTGCCTCCTGGGTTCAAGCGATTCTCCTGCCTCAGCCTCTCAAGCAGCTGGGATTACAGGCATAAGCCACCATGCCTAGCTTTTTGTATTTTTAGTAGAGAAGGGGTTTCACCATGTTGGTCAGGCTGGTCTCGAAATCTTGACCTTAAGTGATCCACTTGCTTTGGCCTCCCAAAGTGCTAGGATTACAGGCACGAGCCATTGCGCCTGGCCTGGGATGGCCTTCTTAAGAATTTCTGAGCTGCATGGTCCTGAGCCCATGGAATTCCAGCCCTGAGAGGAAAGACTTGGCTTTGTCTAAAACCCAGCAGTTGGCTTGGGGAGATTTATGGCTTTGGCATTGCCTTGGGTGGGTTTCTTGGTGGTGTGTCACCAATAGTCTGTGGGAAACTGTGTGTGTGTGTGTGTGTGAGAGAGAGAGAGAGAGAGAGAGCGAGCATGGGTGTGGATGGGGTGGTGGTGGAGAGGGATGGAGGGAGAGAGGGAGGGAGGAAGAGATCACAGTGGAAGAATCTTTTATTTATTCTGACTATTCAAAATGTAGCATTTTCGTTTTTAAAAAATGTCCTAAAAATACCGGATAATAAAATTGGGTGTAGAAATTGATGTACTAGTAGTGTATATTGTTAGAAAATTCTAAATATGTTTCTTTGATTATAGAAGTTGGCTTTGTCTCCTCTGAGTCCTGGAAGATGTAACAGAATATTAAGGATGGTTTAGAATGTAACTTTCATTGGTGTGATTTTAATTCATTTCACAGACCGAGCATTCTGGCGGGAGAAACCTGACATGTACAGTCAAATGCGTTACCCCAGCCAAGGGAGAGCAGAGAGTGAGGTAGAGTGAGGTGAGCCTGAAGAGCCCAAGGCTTGGAACCGGAGTTCACAGTCTGTATGACTGCCAGCCCACTGTGAGGGTTCGGGCAAATCAAGGTTTCTTCCATTTTGAAGTTTCATAATGTGGCTAAAGTTCTACATGAATCTATACCAGCAAAATTCATGTCTGAATAAATAATTCAGGAAAGAGGGCTTCAGATGAAGCTATTCAGACAAACATTGTTTATCTTTAAAGTCAGCAATGAAAGATAATAAACAGAACTCCAGGATCACATGACCCGGGTTCAGAAATTTTATTTACTCACCATGAAGACATTTTGAAACTGAATTTAGCTTTGTTAAGAGTTAGTTATTGTTCTATTTTGGTTACTTTATACTTAAAATGTTAGGTAAGCAATGTGTTTATCTTAGTTGTAGCAGAGCTAATGTGTGAATAGGGACATTGTTAGAAACTCAGTAAGGTTGTTTTTCTCTATTAAGAGGAAGAGTCATCTATTAGCATAAACTATGCCTTGAATATGGCATCAGCACATGAAAAAATATTGTAAGCTTAAGATTTCATTGTGAAATACAGGATTTGTAACACTGAAAGATTCTTGTGGAAATTCTAGCATTCTTACTTGTGGGCACTAATGGTTAAAAGTGTTAAAAGAAGGAAGACATTTTAGTTGAAATAAATGATTGCTCTTGAAAATGCAAGTGTAAATAGGATTTTGATGAATTATTTTGCTAATTGTTCTTCATTATGCAAAGCAATATATTATAAATGGAAAAAGTAATCTCTCTTCTAAAGGGAAAATGTTATTAAAAATCTGATTGTAGAGGACCTCTGGAAATTTCACAGAAGACTCTTTTCTGTAGACTTGTGCCTTTTCCCAAAAACTCAGAGTAATTTGAATAAACCTCTATTTCTATTATTGCTTCATGTTCTTTAAAAAATGATATATTTAAGATTTTTATTATAGACCTACTCTTCCCATGGTAGGTGTGTAAGCTTGTCTGGGAAGAAAATTGGCAGTAAATTTTAAGAAACTTAAACTAGCACTCATACCCTTGGCTCATGTCTAGAATCTGTTTGAGTGCAATAATGAGACAAAAGTCTGAACTACTATACAAAGATGTTCATGTGAGAATATATGTTAAAAAATTGTAACTAAATGATGTTCAACAATAGGACAATAATTAAATGAGTTACCATATACTCACACAGAAAAATTTGATGTAATCATTAAAGTCATGTTTTCTTGGTATATTTAGTGCTGTGATGTTAAGTGAGAAGAGAGGCAGTATATAAGTAATATAGAAGATATGATCTCAGTCGTATTATTTAAACTCAGGTTTATTGAGGTACAATTTACATATGGTAAGATTCTTGCTTTTCAGGTATACACTTTTATTAGTTTTGACAAATGTAAACTTTCTGGGGTGGTGGAAAGAGTCTATGTCTATGACTCTTTCCATTGTCCCAGAAATTTTCCTCATACACCTCTATAGATAATATCTTCCCTTTACTCCCAGTCTCTGGTTGTCTTAGTTCGTTTGGGCTGCTCTAACAAAATTCCCTAGGCTGAGTAACTCAGAAGTAATAAAAATTTATTTCTCGAGATTCTGGAGGTTGGGAAGTCCAAGATCAAGGCACTGGCAGATTTGGTGTCAGGTGAGGGCTCTTTTCCTCATAGACAGTGCCTTCTTTCTGTGTCCTTACGTGTTAAAAGGAACTAACTAGTTCTCTGGCGTTTCTTATATAAGGGCACAAATTCTATTCATGAAGATGGAGCCCTCATGAGCTAATCACCTGCCCAAAGCCTCACCTAATAATATCACATTGGAGATTAGGTTTCAACATATGCATTTGGGGGAGTCACAGACATTTAGACCATAGCACTAGAAAACTAGAGTTTTTCATTTTCCAGTATGTCAGATAAATAAAATCACATTTTATATATGGCTTTTACATCTCACTTTTTTATTTTTGAGATTTTTTTTTTTTATGTTGTGTGTATCAATACCTCATTCCTTTTCTTGCTAAAAAGCATTACATTGTGTGGATATATCACAATCTACTCATTTACCAGTTCCAGCCATTTGGATTGTTTCCAGTTTCTGATGATTATGAATATTTATGTACAGGCCATATGTTTTAGTTCTCTTAAGTGAACACCTTAAGAGATGGATTATTTGGTTGCATGGTAGTGTGTAAGAAACAGCCAAACTCTTTTTCAAAGGGTCTGTACCACTTTGCAATCCTACCAGCAACACATGGGAGTTCCAGTTGCTTTGCGTTCTCTCAGCTCATAGTACTGATTTTAAAGTTGAGCCATGCTTATAGGTATGTACTAGTATCTCCTTTCCCTAATGACTAGTATCAACTGTCTTTTCATGTGCTTATAAGCTATCCATATATCTTCTCTAGTGAAGTTTCAATTCAGATCTTTTAAAATTGGGGTTATTTTCTTAATACTAATTTTTGAGAGTTCTTTATATATGTCGCATACAATTCCTTTGTCAGATATGTGATCAGCAAATATTTCTTCCCAGGTTATAATTTGTCTTTTCATTTTTGTAATGTCTTTCAAAGAGCAAATGCTTTTAATTTGTCTATTTATTCATTTTTAAATTTCGTGGTCAATGCTTTTTTAATATAAAGTTTTTAGTTTAGTTTTAGATTTATAGAAAACTTGCAAAAATAGTATAGAATGTTCTCAAATACTCCACACCCACCTTTCCCTATTATTAACATTAGTATGATACATTTGTCGCAGTCAGTGAATATGGTTTATACTTTTTGTGATCTAAAAAATCTTTCTCTACCCCAATGTCATAATACTTTTCTATGTTTTTTTAAATAAAAATTTTATACCTGTTGCTTTTAGGTTTAGGTCTATGATACATTTTAAGCTAAGTTAATTTTTATGTGTGATCTGATACAGTGTTGAAGTTCATTTTTTTCTTTCTTTCTTTCTTTTTTTTTTAAACACAGAGTCTCGCTCTGTCACCCAGGCTGGAGTGTGGTGGTGTGGTCTCAGCTCACTGCAACCTCTGCCTCCCAGGCTCAAGTGATTCTCGTGCCTCAGACTCCTGAGTAGCTGAGATTAAGGGCATGCATCACCACACCTGGCTAATTTTTTGTATTTTCAGTAGAGATGGGTTTTCACCATGTTGGTCAGGGTGGTCTCAAACTCCTGGCCTCAAGTGATCTGCCTGCTTCAGCCCCCGCAAAGTGCTGGGATTATGGGCACAAACCACTGCGCCTGGCCTTTTTCTGTCCTTCTGTGTGGATATTCAACTAGTTGTAGCACCATTTGTTGAGTAGATCTATTTTTAAAAATATATGTGTAGAAAAATATACTGAAGAAGATCTTGAATGGTGGTTTTACCTTTTTTACCTTCTATTTCCATACGTCTCTACAGTTAGCACGAGTGAGCAGAATATTTGAATGAGTAGACACAATATGGTGAAGAATGACAGTGAAAATAAATGCAATAGAAGCCAGCTTCTGAAAGAGGAATCAGCAGGCCATGTTGCTGAGAGGCTGATGGATAACTCAGTCACCGATTTGCCAATTTCTGAACTAATCACAGTGTCTGGGAGACCTGGCTTTTTTGTGGTTCCTCTTTTTCTCTGAATTCTGATCTAGTCTTTGAGAAGCCTACATTTTTCCACATTCATCCTTACAACAAACACCCATTACTTAACACAGTTTGAACGGGTCTCTGTTTCTTGAAACCTGAAGTAAAATTACCAGCAAGCCTATGTATAGACGAAGCAGTCAGCTCTTCATGTAGTGTGGATGAGTAACTGGAGAAAAACAAGTGCTGGCCCCAAAACTTATCTTTTAGGGTTTGGCCTCAATGGATGAAATTAGACACAATATGTCTTTCTGCCATATTATATTTCTGGTAGCTGTAAATAAGTTGCTAAGATTAGGGAATAACATGCTGATATATTAATCCAATTATTTTTCAAATTTACTTTTCACATCATGTCAGCTCAGAGATCAGAGTTCTGAAAACAAGTAAATTCTGAATTGGAGTGGAGAGAGAGAACTACAATTAGAAAATTTCTGAATTTAGGTCAAGACCTGTACTTGTGAAACTGATCATCAGAAATGGTGTAAGGATCATTGTCTTAGTCTTCTGCTGCTAAAGCAGAATACCACAGACTGGGTAATGTATAAAGAAAAATTTATTTGGCCCACAGTTCTGGAGGCTGGGAAGTCCAAGATCAAGGGGCTGTATCTGGTGAGGGCCTTCTTGCTGTGTCACACATGGCAGAAGGCATCACATGGTGAGAAAGAGTGTGCACACAAGTCGCATATGGCAAAATCCATCACATGGCGAGAAAGAGTGTGCACACAAGAGGCAGTGAGTGGGAGAGACAGGAGGGAGGAATGAGGGCCAAACTTCATCCTTTTATCAGGATTCCAAAATAACCAGCCTACTCCCTGATAATGGCATTAATCCATTTATAAGGACAGAGCCCTCATGACCTAGTCACCTCGTAAAGGTCCCACTTCTTAATACTGTCACAGTGGCCATTACATTTTAATATGACTTTTGGAGAAGACAATAAACCATAGCAGTCACCACATGAGACAGTATGTTGTGGGTTAGGTTGTGGGCTGTGGAGTCAGAGTGGCTGGGTGTAGAGCTCGCCTGCATGACTTTATAAGCTGTGTGAGCTTGGCAGAACACAAAGCTTCCTTAAGCTTCAATTTCTTCTTCTGCAAACAGAGGTGATTGTGAGGCTTCTATCAGGTAATGTGCCCGGCATAGAGTAGGTGCTCAATAACAGTTAGCTCTTCTGCTTGACCCCTAATTTTCTCAGCACTAGTGCTAGGACCTGCAGGCCTTGTGTGTGCATTTGAATTACCAGGCTAATTGTTCACTTTGCAATGAAGGCATCCTGTTTCATGGAGCCTCTGAGCCACCCCATCTGTTCAGCCATCTCCGTCTCCCTGTGTGATTTCCCTCCTCCTTTTCAAGACCCTTAATTAGTTTTGGTGATAGAATGATCAGCACCACCTGAGCATCAGCTATTAGCAATAAATGTGGCTCCTCTGAGTAGCTACGGCATACTAATTATTTCCAAATAAAGGTAGTTTTCTGCTGCAGCTCTGATTATCTGCTAAATTATACCAGTGCGTATTTTACAATTTTTTTGTTTGTTTTAAAATTACTTGCCTCACGATTGCCTAGTTAATCCAGAGGCACCTGCAATAACACTGGGATAAAATACTTTTGTTTTATTTTTCTTTCAATTTTTAACCTCAATGCGTTTTTTTAAAATAGCCCATTGGGAAATTCTCTTTCTTCTGTTTTCTGGATCATGTTTCTTAAATAACCAATTAATTGTTTAATAGGTGCTATCTCTGGGATGCTGTTGCTCTTTTCCAAGCATTAGGATTGTTGTGTCAGCATGTTAACTGTTTGACTCACTTTTCCTCCAAGTCCATGTGACAAAGGCAACAAAGCAAAAGAGCTACTGAGTTGAAACAGCTAAAAAATTAAATTCAACTAGGGCTAGTTTAGCACCTGCCAGAAGCTGTAGGCATAGAGGCTAGGTTAGGAGACACAGAAATGAAACACAAATGAATAAAATAGGCTGCATATAGAAATAAACTCTATTTCTGGCTGGGTATGGTGGCTCATGCCTGTAATATGAGCACTTTGGGAGGCCAAGGCAGGCAGATCACGAGATCAAGAGATTGAGACCATCCCTGACCAACATAGTGAAACCTTGTTTCTACTAAAAGTACAAAAAAAAAAAAAAATTAGCATGTCTAATTTTGGGGCATGGCGGAGTGTGCCTGTACTCCCAGCTACTTGGGAGGCTGAGGCAGGAGAATCACTTGAACCCAAGAGGCAGAAGTTGCAATGAGCCGAGATTGCACCACTGCACTCCAGCCTGGCAACAGAGCGAGATGCCGTCTCAAAAAATAAATAAATAAATAAATAAAAATAAACTCTATTTCCAGCACTATAATGAAGCTGTATTTCTGTTAAGCTATGGTGTAAGTGTGTAACATAACACAAGCATATGTTCTTTCGGATGCTTATTTTAATTTTCATGATGGTCTCAGTTTGGGGAAAACCATAAGGAGTGGTGTACCTGCCCAATCTCAAGTGGGTAGAGCTATTTAGATGTGACTGATTTTGTTTTTCTTTATAACATTTTGTACAATGGAAATATTTCATAATAATTCATAAAGAAAACAGAGTTGAAGATTGTAATTGAAGGCAAGTCTAGTTGGGAGTCACTTGCAGTAGTCCAGGAGAGGCGAAAATTACACGAATGAGTCAGAGCAGGAGTTGTATAGTAGAAAAATTAGGACAGATTTGAGAGTTCTAAAATGCTCTTTTATAGTTTAATTAACATACTGTGAAATTAACTTTTTCTGGTGGGCAGTGCTGTGAGTTTTAAATTTTGGAAGGTGAGGAGGGACAGGGTCTAGCTCTGCCACCCAGGCTTGAGTGCATAGCACAACTTCAGTCCACTGCAGGCTTGAAGTCCCAGGCTTAAATGATCCTCCCACCTCAGCCTCCCGAGTCGCTAGGACCACAGGTGTGTGCCACCATGCCCAGCTTTATTTTTTGTAGAGACAGAGTGTCACCATATTGCTCAGGCTGGTCTCAACCTCCTGGGCTTAAACAATCCTTCCACCTCAGCCTCCCAGTGTTGGGATTATAGGCATGAGCCAACATGCCTGACTGAATTTTAACACATGTGAAGAGCCATATAACCTCCACCCCATCAAAATATAGAGCAGTTTAATGAACCCCCCAGATTCCCTCATGCTGTCCCCCTTTGTAGTCAACCCCTCCTCCATCCTAACCCTGACAACCACTGAACTCCATCTCTATAGCTTTGCATTTCCACAATATCATATAAATGGAACATTATTTAATTTTTTAGACTGTTTTCTTTCATTAAGCATATTAACTTTTTGAGATACACTCATATTCATATATCAGTAGTTTGTTCCTTTTTTTTTCCTGAGTGAAATTTCATTATATAGATATTCCAGAATTTGTTTAACCATTCACTTGTTGAATGATATTTGTGTTATTTCCAGTTTTGGTCAATTATGAATAGAGCTGCTGTAAACATCTATGTATGGGTTTTTGTGTGAACATGTTTTCACTTCTCTAGAGTAAATATCCTGGAGTGAGGTCATATGATAAACATATGTTTGACTTTGTAAGAACCTGCCAAACTGTTTTCCAAGGTAGGTGTACCATTTTGCATCCCACCAGCAGTGCTTGAGAGTTGCAGTTGCTCAACATCCCTGATAGTAGATAAATGGTAGATATCATTTATATGTTGAAAGACAGCCGGGCGCAGTGGCTCACGCCTGTAATCCCAGCACTTTGGGAGGCCGAGGCGGGTGGATCACGAGGTCAAGAGATCGAGACCATCCTGGTCAACATGGTGAAACCCCGTCTCTACTAAAAATACAAAAATTAGCTGGGCGTGGTGGCGCGTGCCTGTAATCCCAGCTACTCAGGAGGCTGAGGCGGGAGAATTGCCTGAACCCAGGAGGCGGAGGTTGTGGTGAGCCGAGATCGCGCCATTGCACTCCAGCCTGGGTAACAAGAGCGAAACTCCGTCTCAAAAAAAAAAAAAAAAAAAAAAAAAAAAAAAGACAATATCAAATACTAAAAGAATGGCTAAATATATAGATAGACCATCAGCAAGCTGAAGAGTTACTGAAAACAGATTTCGCTTTAAATAGTTCCTATATAGGAGCTTCTTAAATATAGCTTCAATGTAGACTCCACCTAATAACAAATAAATAGCACAGGGAATAAAACAGAATCACAACAATGATAGCAATCTTTCCAGTAAAGAAGAGAGAGAGAGAGATATATATACTTGTATATATAATATTCTGGATACAAGATTGTTGCTAGATATGTGATTTGCAAATATTTTCTCCCAGTCTGTAGCTTGTCTTTTAATTCTCATATAGGTGTTCATCTTACAACAAAAGTTTTAATTTGACAAAGTCCAATTTATCCATCTTTTTCTTTTAAATAAATATGATTCATAATGCTTATAACTTCAGGCATAAAATTTGTGCTCTTTGTCATGTGCATTTGTTGTTATATACAAATGTCAGAATCTTTGGGGGTTTTCTGCTTATGGTTGCACAAGTTGTGCACTGCACATCTCTAGGAGGCATGATTAACGTGGAATACAATGTGAACGGCAACCCCTAGAGTTGTCAAGTGCACAGCTTATGCAGCATATATTATGTCCCTGGTATCTTCTTAACTGGAAAGATTGCCGTCATTGTTGTGATTCTGTTTTACTCCCTGTGCTATTCATTTGTCATTAGGTGGAGTCTACACTGAAGCTATATTTAAGAAGCTCATATATATGAACCATTTAAAGCGCAACCTGTTCCCAGTGACTCTTCAGCTTGCAGATGGTCTATCTTTGAGGTTCCAGAAATATCACACTTTCAGGCTGATTGCCTTAGCTGACTCTTACCATTAACTTCCATTTGTGGAAATTGGAAACTCCCTGCATTCAGCCAGTTTTAGCTATCTAGACAACCATGGTTTTGAAACTGACATCTGAACAAATGACTAACAATGAAGATTTGTGGCATCACTCATTACTTATGCAACTCTGGATTTTACCCTGCAGAACCAAAAAAATCAACAGAATATAGAGACAGACATGCTATTTACAGGTAATATTTTGGCTACGTGTAATGTTACCTGAAAGGGGTCCGGATCCAGACCCCAAGGGTTCTTGGTTCTTGTACAAGAAAGAATTCGAGGCTAATCCATAGATTAAAGTGAAAACAAGTTTATTAACAAAGTAAACAAATAAAAGAATGGCTTCTTCATAGGCAGAGCAGCAGCATGGGCTGCTCGGCTGCTTATAATTATTGTTACTTATTGGTTATATGCTAAATAAGGGGTAGATTATTCATGAGTTTTCCAGGAAAGGGGTGGGCAATTCCCAGAACTAAGGGTTTCTTACCTTTTTAGACCATATAGGGTAACTTCCTGACATTGACATGGCATTTGTAAACTGTCAACGGCACTGATGGGAGTGTCTTTTAGCATGCTAATGCATTATATAATTAGTGTATAATAAACAGTGAGGATGACCAGAGGTCACTTTTGTTGCCATCTTGATTTTGGTGGGATTTGACCAGCTTCTTTACTTTATCAGCAAGGTCTTTGTGACCTGTATCTTGTGCCAACCTCTTATCTCATCCGGTGGCTAAGAATGCCTTAATCTCCTGGAAATGTAACCCATTAGGTCTCGAGTCTTATTTTTTCCTGCTGCTATTCGGGATGGAGTCACTCTGGTTTGAATGTCTCTGACAATAATGAAGAAGTAAACTCCGAGACGGCACATGACTTTCCTCTGATAACTTAAGGTACCCTTCAGTGTCTGAGAGTTTTGTACTCCAAATATCTGACTAGCTGCATTTTCTTGCAGCTAGTTAAAGATAGAATCACAAGCTGTTGACTGGTCAGCAGTTAGTGTCAGAGCTGAACCAGAAAAGCTTCAACAGGCCAGAATTGTTCTTTGTGTCCTGATATGTTATCAACTCTATCAATTAATATAGGCTCTAAAGTGCTGTGCTATGGGAAGAAGAAATATATGTCCTATTTATGAGTAGTTTTTATTCAAAATCAAGATGATTATGTTTTTAGGTAGGGAAGCCATAGAATCTGTATCTTGGGAATGTTATAACTTAAATGGGGAAGTTGTTAAGAAGGGTACTTTGGAAGGTGTGGACTTTGAAAATTGCAAGTTTTGGAGGATTGAGTGTGTTACATTACAATTAGGTAAAAAGACTGTTCAAAGATGGATCCCGCTTAGAGAGCCCAAATGAATTGTTTGATGGGTGAGGGAAGGAAATTATATATTTGAGGGCTATTGATCCCATTCTAAGAAGTGATAATATAGAAAGAAGAACCAACACATTTTTTTGTTTTGTTTTGGTTTGTAAACTTCTAAAGAGATTACAGAGAAAATGATCTTTCTGGATGTCTTTCAACTACCTGGCTTCTTTATAATAGGCTATGGTATAATTTCAGAAAGCATTTCATTTCTCACCATTAAATATAATTTTTGTTGGTGTGTCTTACATGCTCTTTATCAAGTTGAGGAAGTTACCCCCTATTCTTAGTTTGCTGGGAGTTTTGGTTTTGTTCTCTTTTTAAATCATGCAAAGGTATTAGTTTTTGCCAAATGCTTTTCTACATCTATTGGTATGACCAAATGATTTTCCTTCTTTAGCCCGATGTGATAGATTATATTGACTGGTTCTGAAATGTTAAAGCAGCCTTGCTGTGATGGTTGATTCTGAGTGTCACCTTAACTGGATTGAAGGATACAAAGTATTAATCCTGGGTGTGTTTGGGAGGGTGTTGCCAAAGGAGATTAACATTTGACTCAGTGGGTTGGCAAAAGCAAACCCACTCTTAATCTGGGTGGATACCATCTAATCAGCTGCCAGCACGACTAGACCATAAAGCAGGCAGAAAAATGTGAAAAGGCTAGACTGGCCTACCCTTCCAGCCTACATCTTTTTCCTGTGCTGGATGCTTCGTGCTCTTGAACATTAGACTCCAAGTTCTTCAGTTTTGGGGCTCAGACTGGCTTTCCTTGCTCCTCAGCTTGCAGATGGCCTATTGTGGGAGCTTGTGATCATGTGAGTTAATATGTAATAAACTCCTTTTGATATGGATATCTATCCCATTAGTTCTGTCCATCTAGAGAATCCTAATACACTTTCATACCTGGAAGAAGTCTCACTTGATCATGTTGTATAATTCTTTTTATACAGAGTTGGATTTAATTTACTAATATTTTATTGCAAAAATTTGCATCTATGCTCAAGAGAGACATTGGTCTGGGTAATGTTGGCTTTGTAAAATGAGTTGGACATGTTCCCTCTGCTTTTGCTTTCTGGAAGAGATTGTAGAGAATTAGTATCATTTTTACTTAAATGTTTGATAAATTCAACCAGTGAAACCATCTAGGCCTGGTGCTTTTTTTTAAAAAAAATTATTCTTGATTAAATTTATTTAATAAGGTAGGACTGTCCAAATTATCTACTTTTCTTCATGTGAATTTTAGTAGTTTATGTGTTTTAAAGATTTGGTCCATTTCATTTAAGTTATCAAATTTGTAAGCATAGAATTGTTCATAGCATTCTTTTATTATTATCCTTTTAATGTTCATGGGATTGGTAGTGGTTATTCCTATTTCATTTGTGATACTAGCAATTTATGCCTTTTATTTTTTTTTGGTTAGCCTGGCTAGAAGTTTATCAATTTGATTGATGTTTTCAAAGAACCATCTTTTGGTTTTATGGATTTTCTCTGTCAATTTTCTCCTTTTAATGTCATGGATTTCTGCTTCAATTTTTATTATTTATTTCTTCTGCTTGCTTTATTCCTTGTTTGTACTTCTTTCTCTAGTTTCCTAAGAAACAGTCGAGATGTCCTATGTAATTCTTATTCTTTATAGGGAAAGTGTGTTTTCTTTCTTAGAATTTTTGTCTCTGCTTATATTTCCCATCTGTTCTTGCATATTGTCTAATTTTGTTCCCATTAGAGCCCATAATGTATTAACCACAGTTACTTTAAATTCACTATCTGACAATTCCAAAATTTGTGACATATTTGAGTCTAATTCTAAGGCTTGCTTTATCTTTTTACACTGTTTTTTAACAGGACTTTTAGTGTGCCTTGTAATTTTCTGTTGAAAGTCAGACATGATATACCTGTCATAGGAACTGAGGTCATAAAGCTTTTAGTGTGAGGTTTTATGTTAATCTGACTAGAAGCTAGGCTGAAGCTCTAGGTGCCAGAAGCCTCAGTTTCTTTTTTCTGTGTTCTTCCTTCCCTTTTGTCTTTGGGTTTCCTTAAGAATGTCTTCCTAAATAGAGTTTGTGTCTTGCGTTATTCTCAGCTATCTACTGTTATTATACTAGAGCTCTATTGACTTGGTCCTAAGATGCTGGAGGCAGGAAGCTCTGAGTCCCTGGGCTACAACTTTTGAAACGTTTCTTAATCTTTTTTCTCTCTCCTTATGTAAGACAAGAAGGTTAGAGAATGCTGGAGCTGTCTAATTTTCCTCCCCCAAGTTTAAATAAGGCTTTGGTAAGGTAGTTTCCTGTGGGACAGGACTTTGTTATGGAGAAGCTCTCAGTATATTTCAAAATGTTGACTTTTCCCTCCCCCTGCCAGAAACATGAGGGGATGTTGTTTTCTCCAATCTGAACCTTGTGAATCTGGTGGGGATCCTGGGGGTAAGAATCCATGAAAATGTAGGAGCCCCCTTATGATCAGGGCCCTAGGGATTTTTAACTCAATTTAGTCCACACTTAGTCTCTAGGAATTCATCAATTATGATTTCAACGTTCCTGCTAGTTATTGGCTCCAGTGGCTTCTGCTGCCAGTAAGCTGACATCAACTGTAATTCTTAGTCTTGCTCTGTCACTCAGGCTGGAATGCTGTGGTATGGTCACAGCTCACCGCAGCCTTGACCTCCTGGGCTCCAGTGGTCCTCCCACCTCAGCTTCCTAAGTAGCTGGGACTACAGGCACACAACACCACACCAGCTAATGTTTTCTATTTTTTGTAGAGATGAGTTCTCTCTATGTTATCTAGGCTGGTCTCAAACTCCTGGACTTATGTAGTCCTCCATCGTTGGTCATCCAAAGTGCTGGGATTACAGGCATGAGCCACTGTGCCTGGCTGACCTCAATTTTCTGATGCATTTCAGAAGTCATTGATTTTCAGTTTGTTCAATTTTTTTCTTGTTGTAAGGACAGGAATGATGACTTCCAAGTTCTTAACATGTTGTAGCTCAAATCAATGTCCCTGTTAAATTTTCTTTCTTTATTACTCACTTTTAAGATGTACATATGGTAAACTTCACTCTTTTGGTGTAACATTGTGTGAGTTTTGACAAATGCATAGAATCTTGTAACCATCATCACCAATAAGACATAGGCATTCTGCTACCCCTGCACTGCCAAATTCCCTTGTGCTGCATCTTTGTAGTTAATTTCTCTCCCCGGGATTGCTGGCAAGATGGCCAAATAGAAACAACTCTGGTCTGCAGCTTCCAGGGAGATCAACACAGAAAGGGGGTGACTTCTGCATTTCCAACCAAGGTACCCATTCAGTTCATTTGGACTGGTTGGACAGTGGGTACAGCCCACAGAGGGTGAGCCAAAGTACAGTGGGGTGTTGCCTCACCCGGGAAGCACAAGAGGTCAGAGACGTCCCTCTCCTAGCCAAGGGAAGCCCTGAGGGAATAAGCCATGAGGGACTGTACTGTGAGGAACTGTGTTCTCCAGCCCAGAGACTGCTCTTTTCCCATGGTCTTTGCAACTTGCAGACCAGGAGATTCCCTCTGGTGCCTATGCCACCAAGGCCCTGGGTTTCAAGCACAGAACTGGGTGGCCATTTGGGCAGATGCTGAGCTAGCTGCAGGAGTTTTTAATTTAGTTTTGTTTTGTTTTCATACCCTGTGGCACCTGGAATGCTGGCAAGAGAGAACCATTCACTCCCCTGGAAAGGGGGCTGAAGCCAGGGAACCAAGTGGTCTGGCTCAGTGGGTCCCACCCCTACAGGGCCCAGCAAGCTAAGATCCACTGGCTCGAAATTCTTGCTGCCAGCACAGCAGTCTGAGGTAGACCTGGGACACTCAAGCTTGGTGGGGGGAGGGGTGTCCACCATTGCTGAGGATTGAGTAGGCAGTTTTACCTCACAGTGTAAACAAAGCCACCAGGAAGTTTGGACTGGGCAGAGCCCACCGCAGCTTAGCAAGAGCAGTGTGGCCAGACTGTCTCTCTAGAGTTCTCCTCTCTAGGTAAGGCATCTCTGAAAAAGACAGCAGCAGCCCCAGTCAGGGGCTTATAGATAAAACCACCATCTCCCTAGGACACAGCATGTAAGGAAAGGGTTAGCTGTGGGCACATCTTCAGCAGACTTAAACATCCCTGACTGATGGCTCTGAACAGAGCAGTGGATCTCTCAGCATAGCGTTTGAACTCTACCTGGAGTCAGACTGCCTCCTCAAGTAGGTCCCTGACCCCCATGTCTCCTGATGGGGAGACACATCCCAGTAGGGGCCAACAGACACCTCATACAGGAGAGCTCTCACTGGCAGCTGATGGGTGCCCCTCTGGGACGAAGCTTCCAGAGGTAGGAACAGGCAACAATCTTTGCTGTTCTGCAGCCTCCACTGATGATACTGAAGCAAACAGGGTCTGGAGTGGACCTTCAGCAAACTCCAGCAGACCTGCAGCAGAGGGGCCTGACCATTAGAAGGAAAACTAACAAAAAGAAAGGAATAGCAACAACATCAGCAAAAAAGATATCCACTCAGAGACCCCATCCAAAGGCCACCAACATCAAAGACCAAAGGTAGATAAAGCCATGAGGATGGGTAGAAAGCAGCACAAAAAGGCTGAAAATTCCAAAAACTAGAATGCCTCTTCTCCTCCAAAGGATCACAACTCCTCACCAGCAAAAGAATAAAACTGGATGGAGAATGAGTTTGATGAATCGACAGAAGTAGGCTTCAGAAGGTGGGTAATAACAAACTCCTTCAAGCTAAAGGAGCATGTTCTCACCCAATGCAAGGAAGCTAAGGAGCTTGAACAAAGGTTAGACAAATTGCTAACTAGAATAACCAGTTTAGAGAAGAAAATAAATGACCTGATGGAGCTGAAAAACACAGCATGAGAACTTCATGAAGCAAACACAAGTAGCAGTAGCCAAATTGATCAAGCAGAAGAAAGGATATCAGATATTGAAGATTAACTTAATGAAATAAAGTGAGAAGACAGGTCTAGAGAAAAAAGAATGAAAAGGAATGAACAAAGCCTCCAAGAAATATGGGACTATGTGAAAAGACTAAATCTATGTTTGATTAGTGTACTTGAAAGTGACAGGAGAATGGAACCAAGTTGGAAAACACTCTTCAGCATATTGTTCAGGAGAACTTCCTCAACCTAGAAAGACAGGCTAACATTCAAGTTCAGGAAATACAGAGAATATCACAAAGATACTCCTCGAGAAGAGCAATCCCAAGACACATAATCATCAGTTTCACCAAGGTTGAAATGAAGGAAAAAATATTAAGGGCAGCCAGAGAGAAAAGTCAGGTTACCCACAAAGGGAAGCCCATCAGACTAACAGCAGATCTCTTGGCAGAAACCCTACAAGCCAGAAGAGAGTGGGGACCAATATTCAACATTCTTAAAGGAAAGAATTTTCAACCCAGAATTTCCTATCCAGCCAAACTAAACTTCATAAGCAAAGGAGAAATAAAATCCTTCACAGACAAGCAAATGCCGAGAGATTTTGTAACTACCAGGCCTGCCTTACAAGAGCTCCTGAAAGAAGCACTAACTATGGAAAGGAAAAACTGGCACCAGTCACTGCCAAAACATACCAGATTGTAAAGACCATTGATGCTATGAAGAAACTGCATCAACTAACGGGCAAAATAACCAGCTAGCATCATAATGGCAGGATCAAATTCACACATAACAACATTAACCTTAAATGTAAATGGGTTAAATGCCTCAATTAAAAGACAAAGACTGGCAAATTGGATAAAGAGTGAAGACCCATCGCTGTACTGTATGCAGGAGACTCATCTTACGTGCAAAGACACACATAGGCTCAAAATAAAGGGATGGAGAAATATTTATGAAGCAAATGGGAAGCAAAAGGCAAAAGCAGGGGTTGCAATCCTAGTCTCTGATAAAACAGACTTTAAACCAACAAAGATCAAAAGAGACAAAGAAGGGCTTTACATAATGATAAAGAGATCAATGAAACAAGAAGAGCTAACTATCCTAAATATATATGCACCCAATACAGGAGCACCCGGATTCATAAAGCAAGTGCTTAGAGACTACAAAGAACTTTAGACTCCCACATAATAATAGTGGGAGACGTTAACACCCCACTGTCAATATTAGACAGATCAATGAGACAGAAATTAACAAGGTTATCCAGGACTTGAACTGAGATCTGGACCAAGAGGACCTAATAGACATCTAAACAACTCTCCATCCCAAATCCACAGAATATATATTCTTCTCAGCACCACATTGCACTAAATTGACCACATTTCTAAAATTGACCACATAATTGGAAGTAAAACACTCCTCAGCAAATGGAAAAGAAAAGAAATCATAACCAACAGTCTTTAAGACCATAGTGCCCTCAAATTAGAACTCAGGATTAAGAAACTCACTCAAAACTGCACGACTACATGGCAACTGAACAACCTGTTCCTGAATTACTACTGGACAAATAATGCAATGGAGGCAGAAATAAAGATGTTCTTTGAAACCAATAAGAACAAAGACACAATGTACCAGAATCTCTAGGACACATTTAAAGCAGTGTGTAGAGGGAAATTTATAGCACTAAATACCCACAAGAGATAGCAAGAAAGATCTAAAATCGACACCCTAACATCAGAATTAAAAGAACCAGAGAAACAAGAGCAAACAAATTAAAACCTAGTAGAAGACAAGAAATAACTAAGATCAGAGCAGAACTGAAGAAGATAGAGACATGAAAAACCATTCAAAAAATCAATGAGGCTGGGCATGGTGGCTCATGGCTGTAATCCTAGCACTTTGGGAGGCTGATACAGGTGGATCACCTGAGGTCAGGAGTTTGAGACCAGCCAGGCCAACATGGCGAAACCATGTCTCTACTAAAAATATGAAAATTAGCCGGTTGTGGTGGCACATGCCTGTAATCCCAGCTACTTGGGAGGCTGAGGCAGGAGAATTGCTTGAACCCGGGAGGCAGAGGTTACATTGAGCCAAGATCTCACCACTGCACTCCAGCCTGGGCAACAAGAGTGAGACTCTGTCTCAAAAAAAAAAAAAAAAAAAAAAAATGAATCCAGGAGCTGTTTTTTTGAAAAGATCAACAAAATAGGCCACTAGCCAGACTATTAAAGAAGAAAAGAGAGAAGAATCACATAGATGCAATAAGAAAGGATAAAGGGGATATCACCGCTGTGATCCCACAGAAGTACAAACTACCATTAGAGAATACTATCAACACCTATATGCAAATAAACTAGAAAATCTAAAAGAAATGGATAAATTCCTGAACGCATACACCCTTCCAAGTCTAAACCAGGAAGAAGTCAAATCCCTGAATAGAACAATAACAAGTTCTGAAATTGAGGCAGTAATTAATAGCCTACCAATTAAACAAAGTCCAAGACCAGATGAATTCACAGCCAAATTCTACCAGAGGAACAAAGAGGAACTGGTATCATTCCTTCTGAAACTATTCCAAACAATAGAAAAAGAGGGAATCCTCCCTAACTCGTGTTTTAAGGCCAGGATCATCCTGATACCAAACCTGGCAGAGACACAGTGAAAAAACAAAATTTCAGGCCAATATCCCTGATGACCATCAATGCAAAAATCCTCAATAAAATACTGGCAAACTGAACCCAGCAGCACATCAAAAAGCTTATCCATTATGATCAAGTCAGCTTTATCCCTGGGATGCAAGGAAGATTCAACATACGCAAATCAACAAATGTAATCCATCACATAAACAGAACTAATGACAAGAACCACATGATTATCTCAATAGATGCAGAAAAGGCCTTTGACAAAATTCAACACTGCTTTATGCTGAAAACTCTCACTAAACTAGGTATTGATGGAACATATCTCAAAATA
Source organism: Aotus nancymaae (assembly GCF_030222135.1). Classification (NCBI taxonomy): domain Eukaryota; kingdom Metazoa; phylum Chordata; class Mammalia; order Primates; family Aotidae; genus Aotus; species Aotus nancymaae. The sequence goes on from NW_026988413.1 coordinate 51,594,114, forward strand.
ATAAGAGCTATTTATGACAGACACACAGCCATTATCATAATGAATGGGCAAAAACTGGAAGCATTACCTTTGAAAACTGGCACAAGAGAAAGATGTCCTCTCTCACCACTTCTATTTAACATAGTATTAGAAGTTCTGTCAAGGGCAATCAGACAAGAGAAAGAAATAAAGGGTATTCAAATAGAAAAAGAGGAAGTCAAATTGTCTCTGTTTGCAGATGACATGATTGTATATTTAGAAAACCCCACCAGCTCAGCCCAAAATCTCCTTAAGCTGATAAGCAACTTCAGCAAAGTCTCAGGATACAAAATCAATGTGAAAAAATCACAAGCATTCCTATACACCAATAACAGACAAACAGAGAGCCGAATCATGAGTGAACTCCCATTCACAATTGCTATAAAGAGAATAAAATACGTAGGTGTGGGTAACACCCCCCATGGGCACCGAGGAAGGAGAACTATCCAGACCCCAGGCACAACCAGTGCCTGAAGAATATCTTAGTTTATAGTGTTATTGCTCAGCTGTTTCCTTTATATAATCCTTCATATATAATCATATATTAGTTTATAGAATTAGTGCTTGAAGAGTAACTTACTGCTTACATATATCTAGCATACTTAGTTCTATATAGTCTTTCTATATAATCATATAGGTATTGTAGTCAGAACTGTACTTACACACTTAGTGCTGATTTATATAATCCTTCTATATAACCATATAGTAGTTTGTAGTAGGAGGAATGCCTAGAGCAGTCACAGAACAGAAGCAGTACATGGGAAAACAGCCAGACCAGGATGAGAACCGAAGATCCAGGCAGTGGCGTCCCTGCCTGAAAGGGCATACGCTGTATGGCAGGCTTGGAGCAAGTGCCTCTCCTCCTGATAAAGGAGTTGTAGTACCTTGCATCCAGTTCCTGTGGAAAGTAGGCCTCAGGCCTGAGATCCTGAAAGTTACCAAGGGAGAAGAACCCCTCTGGTGTGACCAGTCACTGCGGCTGTACACCCTGTCAGTGTTTTGTCACTTCTGTGCTAGCTCAAAGAATCCTCCCATAAATATCTTAAGAGAAGAGCACAAGTGTGTCACTCCCACTGCATTACACTTACAGTATCCTTCTATTAGAAATCCTTGAAGTCTCCAGCCCCCAGATAAGAAGTGTTGTGCATGACACCTGTTGCACACAGCCCACCTCCTTGCCTCAGTGACCTAATGGGGGTGGACCCCTTTTCTGTACATGACCCTCTCCTACTGCGCACAGCATGTCCCCCTGCTGCACATGGCCCACCTCTCTGCCCAGATGACATAATGGGGTGGTCCCCTCGCTTGTAACTCACATGATTATTTATGCCCTCTTATTAAGCCTATAGATGATGACTTCACTCACGACCCTGCCCCCTGCTTGTACCTAATAAATACAGATGCTCTTGGGCATTTGGAGGCCGCTGCTGATCTCTGCTCACAGGTGGTGTGGCCCCCCGAGTCCAGATGCTCTTCACCAGTACTTCGGTGTCCTGTCTCTTTGCCTCTTGGATCCTGCACCTCGACACAGCCTAAGTGACACCCCACGACCCTGTGGGGTTTCCACAGCCCTACCTACACCTAGGAATACAACACTACAAGAGATGTGAAGGACCTCCTCATGGAGAACTACAAACCACTGCTCAAGGAAATAAGAGAGGACACAAACAAATGAAAAACATTCCATGCTCATGGATAGAAAGAATCAATATGATAAAAATGGCCATACTGCCTAAAGTAATTTATAGATTCAATGAAATCCCCATCGAGCTATGTTGACTTTCTTCACAAAATTAGAAAAAACTACATTTCATATGCAACCAAAAAGGAGCCCACATAGCCAAGACAATCCTAAGCAAAAAGAACCAAGCTGAAGACTTCACACTACCTGACTTCAAACCATGCTACAAGGCTACATTAACCAAAACAGCATGGTACTGGTACCAAAACAGATAGATAGATCAATGAAACAGAACAGAGGTAAATAACACCACACATTTACAACCATCTGATCTTGGACAAACCTGACAAAAGCAAGCAATGGGGGAAAGATTCCCTGTTTAATAAATGATGTTGGGAAAACTGGCTAGCCATATGCAGAAAACTGAAACTGAACCCCTTCCTTACACCTTATACAAAAATTAACTCAAGATGAATTAAAGACGTAAATGTAAGACCTAAAACCATAAAAACCCTAGAAGAAAACCTAGGCAATACCATTTAGGACATGAACATGGGCAAAGACTTCATGACTAAAACACCAATAGCAATGGCAACAAAAGCCAAAATGGACAAATGGGATTTAATTAAACTAAAGACCTTCTGCACAGCAAAAGAAACTATCATCAGAGTGAACCGACAACCTACAGAATGGAAGAAAATTTTTGCAATATCTCCATCTGACAAAGGGCTAGTATCCAGCGTCTACAAATAACTTAAACAAATGTACAAGAAGAAAAAACAAAAACCCCATCAAAAAGTGGGCAAAGGATATGAACAGACACTTTTCAAAAGAAGACATTTATGCAGCCAACAAACATATGAAAAAAAGCTCATCATCACTGGTCATTAGAGAAATGCAAATCAAAAACCACAATGAGATACCATCTCATGCCAGTTAGAATGCTGTCATTGAAAAGTCAAAAAACAACAGATCCTGGAAGGATGTGGAGAAATAGGAATGCTTTTACAATGTTGTTGGGAGTGTAAATTAGTTCAGCCATTGTGGAAGACAGTGTGGCGATTCCTCAAGGATCTAGAACCAGAAATACCATTTGACCCAGAAATTGCCTTACTAGGTATATACTCAAAGGATTAGAAATCATTCTACTGTAAAGACACATGCACACATATATTTATGATGGCACTATTCATAATAGCAAAGACTTGGGACCAACCCAAATGCCCATCAGTGATAGACTGGTTAAAGAAAATGTGGCACATATACACCATTGAATACTATGCAGTCATAAAAAAAGACAAGTTCATGTCATTTGCAGGGACATGGATGAGGCTGGAAACCATCATTTTCAGCAAACTAACACAAGAACAGAAAACTAAACACCACATGTTCTCACTCATAAGTGGGAGCTGAACAATGAGAACACATGCACACAGGGAGGGGAACATCACACACTGGGGCCTGACGGGGGTGGGGGGTTAGAGGAGAGGTAGTATTAGGAGAAGTACCTAATGGAGATGATGGTTGGTGGATGCAGCAAACCACCATGGTACGTGTGTATCTGTATAACAAACCTGCACGTCCTGCACATGTATCCCAGAACTTAAAGTATAATAATAATAATAATAATAGATTTTTCTCCCCACTTGCAACCCCGACAAGTACTAGTCTGTCTTTGAACTTTGGTTCTTAAGTCATTTGTGGGATTGAGAAGCCTCTGGGACTGTCATGGAATGTACATTTTTAGGGCATGAATAGATCACAAAAGACACTTCCTTTCTATGGATCCCAAATGATGTAACACACTATGGCTCTCACCTTTGTGCTTTTTGTTGCTTAAAAAAAAGTAAACAATTAGAAAGCAAAGTAAGAATAAATTTTGCAAAAGTAAATAAAAGTAGATGAAATGGTTTAAAAAAAAAAGTTAAGTTGTAAAGCCAATTGCACATTCCTTTCTTTGAAATATTCAGGTAGACAGAAGTGGGCAGGTGCCCTGCATAAAGGAAATCACTGGGATGACTACTCTCTCAAGGGCATCTTAGGCTCACAGAGCTGGATGAACTTTGGAGATGACCTATTGATCTATGCAGGAGCCTGCAAACTACAGCCCACCAGCCACAACTGGCAGACCACCTGTATTTATATGGCCATGGAATAAAAATGGTTTGTATATTTATAAAAGACTGGGGAAAATGTAAATAAGATTATTCCATGACACATGAAAGTTATGAAATTCAAATTTCACTGTCCACAAATAAAATTTATTGGAACCCAATCACGCTCACTTACTTCCCTATTGTCTGTGTGCTTTCACACAAAAATGGCAAAGCTGAATGGCTGTGGCAGAGACTGTATATGGTGCTCATCACTTAGCACTACTGCTTGGAATGCTACAAATTGCAGAGAAAGTTAAAATTCAACTGCATTTCAAGCATCATACAGTGACATTCCTCCCTCCCTCCTTCCTCCCTCACCAGCTCTTTCTCCTTCCTTCCTTCCTTCCTTCCTCCCTTCCTCCCTCCCTCCCTCCCTTCTCTCCCTCCCTCCCTTTCTCCCTCCTTCCTCTCTCCCTTTCTCTCTTTCTTTCTCTCTTTCTTTCTCTCTTTCTCTCTTTCTTTCTTTCTTTCTTTCTTTCTTTCTTTCTTTCTTTCTTTCTTTCTTTCTTTCTTTCTTTCTTTCTTTCTTTCTTTCTGTCTTTCTTTCTTCTTTCTGATGGAGTCTTGCTGTCACCAAGGCTGGAGTGCAGTGACACGATCTCAGCTCACTGCAACCTCCACCTTCTGGGTTTAAGCAATTCTCCTGCCTCAGCCTCCCGAGTAGCTGGGCTTACAGATGCGTGCCTCCATGTCCGGCTAATTTTTGTACTTTTAGTAGAGACAGAGTTTCACATATGATCTACCTGCCTCAGCTTCCCAAAGTGCTGGGATTACAGGTGTGAACCACTACACCTGGCCTCTTTTATTTCTTTATTTCTCCCCTCTCCTCCCGTCTCCTCCCATCTTGTCCCCTCTCCTCCCCTCCCCTTCCCTCCCCTCCTCTCCTTTGCCCTCTCCTCCCTTCCCCCTCCCTGTCCCCTCCCCTCCCCTCCCTCTCTCCCTTCCTTCCTCCCTTCCTCCCTCCCTTCCTTCTTTTTCCCCCTTTTAAATTTATTCCTTATTATTACCATAACTACTCATTAAGTGATACCAAGAAAGGAAAAGCAGACTTTGAGTATCATGCTTTTAAGACACAGTGGAGTGTGGATTATTTTGTTTTATAATAGAATTAGTTGGCAAAGCATTTTGCTTACTATGCAATGACACTATAGTTATGCTAAAAGAATACAATAGATGTCAACATAACCAGGCTGAACAATCATCAGGATATTCTCAGCTCACAGGAAAGCAATGATTAGAAAAAATTAAAACAGAATTTCTCATCAGAGCAGAATTTCTTCACAAAAATAAAAAATATTGCAACCAAAGAAAGTTTCTGAGTGGCTTGTTAACCCAGCAAAAAAAAGCTGTTTAGCTACGGTGAGTTAACAGAATTGAGATTGATTGCAACAGCCAAAGAAATGTGCCCAGAGAAAACAAACTTGTTTGAGACCTTTAGCCTTCCAGTAAGAACAATTGCTCAGAAAGTTAAGGACATTGGAAGCAACATCAATAGTCAATTAAAAAAAACAAGACAAATAATTTGGAGTGGTTTTTCTTGGTTCCTGATAAGCCCACGACATTAATGATACTGCTCAGCTGTTACTTATTCAAGGAGTCAATGCCAATTTGAAAGTGACTGAAGAATTAGCTTTTATAAGTAGTCTGCATGGAGCAACTAGAGGTGAGAATACTTTCAAAGAATTTGAGAAACACTAATTTAGTACAACCTGCGGTAGAATCTGCTAAGATATATCAAACCCGATGGCAGTAAAAATACATGTGAAGTTGTAAGAGATTTTCAAAGAATTTGAGAAAATACTAATCCAGTACAATCTGAGATGGAATCTACTACGATATGTCATACTTGATGGTAGTAAGAATATCTATGAAGCTGCAAAATGCATAGTTGGATGAATTTATAAAACTTGGGAAAATGTAAGGCATTTAAAGTCTACAGTTATTTATTGTGATACTTATTAGTAGGTTCTTTGCTGAAAATATTTGTATCTGTCATGTGTCATTGATCCAAGTTTAATGGTAAACTCATTTCCTCTCATGGACATAACCATAATCAATTCCATGAATTTTTGTTAGAAAGAGAGGCTGAATATCCTGACTTGCTGTACTACACAGCAATTCAGTGGTTCAGCGGTGGTAAAGTTTTTGTTTTGTTTTGTTTGAGATGGAGTCTTGCTCTGTCACCCAGGCTGGAATGCATTGGCATGATCTCGGCTCACTGCAACCTCTGCCTCCTGGATTCAAGCGATTCTCCTGCCTCAGCCTCATGAGTAGCTGGGATTACAGTCGCGTGACTCCACACCTGGTTAATTTTTGTATTTTTAGTAGAGATAGGGTTTCACCATGTTGGTCAGGCTGATCTCAAACTCCTGACCTTGTGATCCACCTGCCTTGGCCTCCCAAAGTGCTGGGATTACAGGCATGAGCCACTGTGCCTGTCTGGTAAAGTTTTATTGTGATACGTTTTTGAGCTCAGGGCAGAAGTTGACATTGTTTAAAATGACAACTGTCCTCATCCACTACTAAGGAACACTGAATGGCTTTGGAAATTAGTTTTTGCTGCAGACTTTATAGTATTTCTTAATGAATTTCACCTAAAATTACAAAGCCAAACAGTGCTCATGTAAGAAATTTATACTGCAGTAAAGTCATTTCAACACTAACATCACTTGAATGTCAACCTGCCTTATACAATTCCAGTGTTACTGAAAGATAAAACAAGAATTGAGATCTCCATGCAATTTTCCTTACAAATTTGCAGTGGATATATTTTCTCAATTCTACCTGCCGTCTCAGTAGCATCTTTTGGACTCACTGAAAGGGCAAAGCAAATTTCCATATTTCAAAATCCATTTAACTGAACAATTGAAGGGTTTCCATCTATCCTTCAACTGGAAGCTATTTATTTGCAATGTAATGATATGCTAAAAATATCAAGGGAAACATTTAATAGAACCCTACAAATGCCTTTCAAGTGATCAATATGCTCAATTAAAATCATATGCTCATGAATCAATAATAGTATTTAGCAGTACTTATCTGTGTAAAAAGACATTTTCAAAGATGAAATACTCATTCACCCATGGAATTGCAATACTCAATGAGATACAATCTCAGTATAGGTCAGCATTAACAAATGAACATTAGCAATCAACATCGATAATGGGTCAAACACATTTGAATCCCAATGCAGTGAAATGTTATTGCCCCCAGAAGAATTCCAGTGATTATTAGACCTGTATTACAAAGACAGTATACTCAATTATTTTTATATTTTAAATTTTGTCAGCAAAAAAATGCATGGAAATGTGTTTTCTTTCTTGTTTTGTAAGTAGTTATATAAGATTTTGCCTCTTGGTCTACTATCGGTCTCTTTACAGAAACTTTTTCAATCCCTGACCTAGCACATTCAATTTCCTCTAGGACAGTCTGAGGTTTCAATTGGAAAAGCCTCAGGGACAGGGTCAATAATTTCTAAAGATACTTGTGTATTACAAAAGGAACAAAGAAAGCTCTTATGGGTTGTCAGCTGATAGGTCAAACTGTCATTATGAAAAAATTGGACTGGAACCCAAAAGTGGGTGCCTGTTTTCCACCACAACTGTAATAGTTTTCTAGGGCTGCCATAACAAAATACCACAAACTGGAGGCTTAAGAGAAACAAAAATGTGTTCTCTCACAGTGCCAGAAGCTAGAAGTCCAAAATCAAGGTGTCAGTAGGACCATACTTCCTCTGAGTCCTCTAGAAAAGTATCCTTCCTTCCCTTTTTCTAGCTTCTGTTAGTTGCCAGCAGTCCCTTAGTGTTCCTGGGCTTGTAGCTGCATCACTTCGATCTACCTCCACTGTCTCACAGCCTTCTTTCTTGTGTGTCTGTCTGTGTCTAAATCCTCCCTTCTGGTAAGGACCTCAGTCACACTGGATTTAGGGTGTACCTAAATCCAGTATGACTTTACCTTTATCTAATATACCTGCCAAAAACTATGTGAAAATTATGAAAAGAATCATTTATTTCAAAAATGAATTATGAGAGCTACAAGTTTCTTTTGACCCAATTTTATCTATTTTAAAGCAGAATATTATAAGGCAGGGGAGATTCAGGAATTGCATCCTCAGAGATTCTAAGAAATAGGAAGAAGAAGAAGATGTTTATCTTCTATTTCCAAAAAAAGGCACATTCCGAGTTCCTGGGTGGACATGGTGGGGAGGCACATTCGACTCAATACCTTTTAGCAGTGAAAGGAGCAAGTGATCAAAATGGTGCTTAGCTAGAAAGCTTCAGGATGCATGGTAGACAGAATTATGCCCTTCTCCCCAACCACCACCAAAGATTCATATCCTAATCCCTGAAACCTGTGGATATGTAGACTTACATAGCAAAAAGGGACTTTATTGATGTGATTAAGAATCTTGAGATGAGAAGATTATCTTGGGTTATCTGAATATGCCCAACATAATTACAAGGGGCCTGATAAGAGGGAGGCAGGAGAATGAAAAGCAGAAGAATAAGATGGAACAATGCAAGCAGAAGTTGGAACAATGGAAGCAGAAGTTGGAATGATGGAAGCAGAAGTTGGAATGATGGAAGCAGAAGCTGGAATGATGGAAACAGGTTGGAATGATGGAAACAGGTTGGAATGATGGAAGCAGAAGTTGGAATGATGGAAGCAGAAGCTGGAATGATGGAAACAGGTTGGAATGATGGAAACAGGTTGGAATGATGGAAGCAGAAGTTGGAATGATGGAAACAGAAGTTGGAATGATGGAAACAGGTTGGAATGATGGAAGCAGATGTTGGAATGATGGAAGCAGAAGTTGGAATGATGGAAGCAGAAGCTGGAATGATGGAAACAGGTTGGAATGATGGAAGCAGAAGTTGGAATGATGGAAACAGAAGTTGGAATGATGGAAACAAAAGTTGGAATGATGGAAACAGGTTGGAATGATGGAAGCAGATGTTGGAATGATGGAAGCAGAAATTGGAATGATGGAAGCAGAAGCTGGAATGATGGAAACAGGTTGGAATGATGGAAGCAAAGGTTAGAATGATGGAAGCAAAGGTTAGAATGATGGAAGCAGAAGTTGGAATGATGGAAGCAGAAGTTGGAATGATGGAAACAGGTTGGAATGGTGGAAGCAGAAGTTGGAATGATGGAAACAGAAGTTGGAATGATGGAAACAGGTTGGAATGATGGAAGCAGAAGTTGGAATGATGGAAGCAGAAGCTGGAATGATGGAAGCAGAAGTTGGAATGATGGAAACAGGCTGGAATGATGAAAACAGAAGTTGGAATGATGGAAACAGAAGTTGGAATGATTGAAGCAGAAGCTGGAATGATGGAAGCAGAAGTTGGAATGATGGAAGCAGAAGCTGGAATGATGGAAGCAGAAGCTGGAATGATGGAAGCAGAAGTTGGAATGATGGAAACAGAAGTTGGAATGATTGAAGCAGAAGCTGGAATGATGGAAGCAGAAGTTGGAATGATGGAAGCAGAAGCTGGAATGATGGAAGCAGAAGCTGGAATGATGGAAACAGAAGTTGGAATGATGGAAACAGGCTGGAATGTTGGAAGCAGAGGTTGGAATGATGGAAACAGAAGTTGGAATGATTGAAGCAGAAGTTGGAATGATCGAAGCAGAAATTGGAATGATGGAAGCAGAGGTTGGAATGATGGAAGCAGAAGTTGGAATGATGGAAGCAGAGGTTGGAATGATGGAAACAGAGACTGGAATGATGGAAACAGAGGTTGGAATGATGGAAGCAGAGGTTGGAATGATGGAAGCAGAGGTTGGAATGATGGAAACAGAGGTTGGAATGATGGAAGCAGAAGCTGGAATGATTGAAGCAGAAATTGGAATGATGGAAGCAGAAGTTGGAATGATGGAAACAGAGGCTGGAATGATGGAAACAGAAGTTGGAATGCTGTGCTTTGAAGATGGAAAGAGAGGCATGCCTGCAGCCTCTAGAAGCTGGAAGAGATAGAACAAACAAACAAAAGACAGATTATCTGCAGGCTTTTCCAGAGCGAATGAAGATCTGCTGACACCTTGATTTCAGTCCTCTAAGAGCCATTTTAGATTTCTGACCCCCAGAAATGCATTTGTATTGTTTTAAGCCACTAAATTCTGGTAATTTGTTGCAGCAGCACGAGGAAGCCAATACAAGGAGGAGAGCTAGCTAAGTGGATTTCTTCAGCTCCACTGGGTGAGACCTGGCTGTGGATGAAGGAGTGAGCAGCAGGGGAGAAACAGGGCAGGACCAATGCAAACAGACCCCAGGAGAATGGGCAAAATAAGTCAGAGCCAACTTCTGCACTTCTGCTCTTTTACAGGCATGATTTGAAAGGGCAGGTGAATTCTGTTTGTGGCATGAAATTGTAAAGTTTGTAGAAAAGAGGTGGTGGTTTCTTAAATTAATGACAGAATGTGGCATTTATGTGCAAGTTTTCAGATTCAATGTGATCTCATAATCACTGTTGCTTCCAGATGGTTCCCCGCAGATGCCCTGCTTCACTTTCCAAAACTGGAGAGTGCCCATCAGAACTCTTGGAGTTTTGCATCCCAGGGCGTTAAAGGCTCTGTGTTAAAGGCTCCACTTTGGCTTGGGAGCTAAGAAATATTTGTAACCAAACAAATGTTTGATAGCTGGGGTCTTTCCTGAAAAAAATTATTTGTCCAAGGCCCTCGAAAAGTGTTGGAGCGGAAAAAAGAAATTGAGTATTACTACTTGCTATCAGGCTTGAATCAGAATCTCTAGGCTAAAAATAAACTATTTACAGGCCAGCTCATTCTGTTATGACCCCAGACTTCTTAGGAAACAGTAATGCTAGAACTATTTCTCAAAGACATAACAAATTAAAGGAACATTGTGCCAAACAGAGGACAAAAGATCAGATGCCTAGAAAAGGACTTCAAAAACAAGTAAAAAATCGTAAAAATAATCTCTTGTTTGAAAAATGAATTAGAACTACAAGGATTTTTTGACACTTGATTTTCGTTTATTTATTTTAAAGCAGAAAATTACTTTATAAGGCAGGGGAGATGCAGGAATTGCATCCCCAGAAATTCTAGAAAAATAAGATGTCTATCTTCTAGGCATGGGTATAGGAAGTCACCCATTCGTAGGTAAGTAGACATGGTCAGAGCTTTTCAACTCTGGCTGCTAGTGGTTTTGAAGTCCTTTTCTCTTGCTAGAAAGCATTAAAAAAACACTGATGCCCAGGACCCAAATCCTGATATTCTGATACAATTGGCTAAGAGACAGGACTAGATGGAGCCTGGAGTCCCTTGAAAATGTAAAAATTCCTTGATTGACAGGAACTTATCATTAGGATGAAAGCTTTAGTCAGCTGATTCTTTAACATATTTTATTTAGCAATCATTTATTGTGTACACACTATGCAGCCCTACTCTTTAAAAATTCCACTCTAGTAGGAAGTAGGCATTTAAACAATAAGAATTCTCACACTGTGTAACAGGTACCAGCAGAGGACCATGTTTAACTTAAAGAGGTAGGTAGTAGAGAGGGAGGGGAGGTCAAATTAATTCAGGGGTGTGGAGCAGGGGGGCAAGGGGGTAGATGTAAAGGCAGGAGTAGGCTCTGGTCCTAGCTGAGTTGGAAAGCTAACTAGAGTTTGCCAGGTTGTCATGCACAAAGAACATTTCCTGACTCAGGGAAACTGTGTGGAAAGTCACAGGCGGGCATGGCATGCTCAGAAGGTGATCAGTAATATCACTGGAGGGTAACATTTAGGAGATGAAGCTGAGGAGAAACCTGCTGAGAATTGGCAGAAGGGGAGGATGGGAGGTGAGGCTGCAAAGTAGGCTGGCACTGGAGATCCCGGGGGACCTGTCAACCTTCAGGCCTTGGAAGGTACATGCTGGCACTGATGGACATTGAGTGGAGGGGTCTGAGAGCTGGGATATGATCAGATTTGCTTTTTTGCAGGATCCCTGTGGCAGGCCTGGGGAAGATAGGCCTAGGAGGAGTGGGACAAAAAGCAGGGAGATGAGTAAGGAGGTTGCAAGAGAAAGACAAATTGACGTGCAAGACAGGAAAGGATAGCTCTAAAAGATATTCAGATGGCAGAATGAACAAGATCTGGTCATTGAATGACAGATATAAAGGAGACAGGGAGTCTCCACTGACTTCCAGGTTTTTGGTTTTTTTTTGAGACAGAGTCTCACTCTGTCACCAGGCACCAGGCTGGAGTGCAGTGGCGCAACCTCAGCTCACTGCAACCTCCGCCTCCTGGGTTCAAGCAATTCTCCTGCCTCAGCCTCCTGAGTAGCTGGGACTACAGGTGCGCGCCACCACACCTAGCTAATTTTTTTGTATTTTTAGTAGAGACGGGGTTTCACCATATTGGCCAGGATGGTCTCGATCTCTTGACCTCATGATCTGCCTGCCTCGGCCTCTCAAAGTGCTGAGATTACAGGCGTGAGCCACCACGCCTGGCCAACTTCCAGGTTTTTAATTTGATGAGCCAGATGGTTTGTAATACCCATCAACCACAGAACATTGCACCATAATTTATTTTATGGAATCAGAGCGTTATACAGGAGCAGATATCTTAAGGCTTAACTCTGTACCATGTCAAGTGAACCATGCTCTGCAGGTCACCCCAGCCTGTGAATGTATGGTTGTGGGGGCTGGAGTGTGGGGTGTGTGTAGGTGTGCAGAGTGGAATATGGGTTGAAGCAACAACCTTTTGCTCTGGATTCCATTAGCTAAAGCAATTGCAGCCCTCAAATCATTCCATATGGTTAAACGGTCTGTGGGGTTTTCCTAATGAGGCTTAGGATGGTGCAATTACCCTTGTTTTCTTCTGGTCAATATTTTATATCCTCCTAGATGTGGATGCTGCTTTACTGCTGAGCCAAGGTCACAAATGGCTGCTCCTACCCAGAATTGTGGCTACTTCTTGCTCTGCTCCAACAGTCATCATGCCCAAGCAGGGCAACAACCCTTCTTCCACCTGTCCATCAGCCTACAGCAGAGCCTTGCATTCATAGCCTCTTCTCCACTGGCGGCTCAATCAACCATTTGACTTGTGTTTCAGTCCATCATCATGCCCTTTCTAATTACCCAGTGCAAGAAGAAGGGCCATAAAATGGGGTGAAAGTGCAAAATCGGGCTGTACTCTAACACTGTCCCCATTTTCAGGCTAAGCCTGGTTCCCATTACTCCCTCCTTCTTCCCTGGTGCCAGTCACTTCTCCATCTGTATACTGTCCTGGAGATGAAGGAGCAGTGCCTGGGCTTCACCCACTTAGAGCCTTAGCCCTGGAGACTTCCACAGGATCCAACCACTGTCCACATGAGGCTTCTCAGGGCTTCCCTACAAATAAAACCGTGGCGCATCCTGAATTCACCAAAGGTATGAGTTCAGGCCTTCCCTCTTGTCCCTCACTTTAATTTTGCAGAGATTTCAGGCAAGATTGCTAGAATTTAAACATGTGTCTTTTGTCTAATACAGAAATTATTCCTTTTGAGGCCAGGTGTGGTGGCTCATACCTGTAATCCCAGCAATTTGGGAGCCTGAGGAGAGAGGATTGCTAGAGGCCAGAAGTTTAAGACCAGTTGGGGCAACATACGGAGATCCTTGTCTCTATAAAAAATTGAAAAATTAGCCAGATATGGTGGTGCACATGTAGTCCCGGCTACTCGGGAGGCTGAAGTGGGAGGATCACCTGAGCCTGGAAGTTCAAGGCTGCAATGAGCTGTGATAGCGCCACAGCACTCCAGCCTGGGTGACAGAGCGACGAGGCTCTGTCTCTTGAAAGAAAGAAAGAAAGAAACTGTTCATTTTTAACTGTCACATAGACCTGGAAAAACAGGTTCTTCCAGTATATCAAAGTAATGTAAGTCATTTCCAATTTACTTCCGTGCTCAGACCCAAGGCTTGGGGTTTCTATTAGTTTCCTTGGATTGTTGTAACAAATTACCACAAATTGGGTGGCATGAAACAACAGACACTTACTCTTTCACAGTTCTGGACACTTGAGTCTGAAATCAGAATGTCAGCAGGCTGAGTTCCTTCTGGAGGCTCTAAGGAAGAATTCATTCCCTGCCTGTCTTCTCAGTTCTGGTGGTTGCTAGCAACCCTGTCATTCCTTGGCTTGTGGCAACATGACTTCAGTGGCAGCTTCACCTTCACATGGGCTTCCCAGTATCGCTGTGTTACAGTTCCCTCCTGTTTCCCTTAGAAGGATGCCAGTTATCGGCTGTAGGGCCCACTCTAAATTTAGGATGATTGCATCTTAAAATTTTTACCTTAAACACACTTGCAAGATCCTATTTCCAAAGAAAGTCACATACACAGGTGCAGGAAATTATAGCTTTGATCTATCTTTTTGAAGCCACTATTCAACTGATTATAGGGCCCAGCATTATCTCTGCGTTGGTTGCTCCACCAAGGTGGTGACCTAGAAAAAATATTTATCTGATAAATGGGGCTGTTTGAAATAAACTGAGAAATGGCTCCCTTCTGAATTTAAGATTGGTAAGATCATATTTGGTGTTCTGAAGAGTACTTAGTATTAATGAAGGTATAGACAGACATACACACACACACACACACACACACGCACATGCACACACACTCCAAAAATAATATTATTGTAATTTTCTGCTTTAAATAAACCTCCCATTTTCCAAGGTGAATTTTCCTCTCAGTTTTCCATAAGCCACTCTATCCTAATACCTTTCTCCCAGAATTTGATAAATGATTTACCTTTTCCAGTAGTGTCTCCTACATGTATTCCTCAAAGCACGGGTAGCCCTGGCATAGGAAATGCCTCTTCTCAGCATGTTTCTTCTCTGAATTTGACAGTGAAAGGATTCCTGATGGCTCCACCCTCTTGCCAGATCCGGCCAGGGCCACATGCTCTTCCTGCTCGCAGGTCAGCAGGAAATGGCCGCTGGGATGCTGGAGCCGTTTAGAGTGGTGTTGTTAGTTCTCACACTGCTTGTCCCACAGGCTTTGCCATTTGGCAGACTTAGAACATTGCTTGTGAATATCGGTTTCCACTCAGTGTCTGAGAAAGATTACTACTCACATCACGTGTATCAATGGCTTGGAACTTCTTTAGAAAATAAGACTTGGAGATAAGATCTATTGCCCTTCTCAAGCACTTCCAGAGCAGATACTACTCACTCCTAGGAAAGAATGTAAAATAACGCTCTTCCTGGCCAAGATTCTCCTCATCTCTCTCTAAAGTCAACAGAGACAAGACACAAATATCCACTGAGGAAACAAAGTCTGCTGGGATAAAGAAGGAAGATGTGAGGGTCAGACAGAGACAGCTGGCAACAATGCCAGCCCTGTTCCCAAGAACACCTGCCCTGCTCACCACAAGGGAGCAGAGGCCAACATGAAGATGACATTTCCAGTTCCTTTTCCTTTTCTCCAGTGCTCCTACCTGCTCTGAGTTAGGTAATGCCAATGTCTAGGAAAACAGTATTGGTTGAATCCCACTGGAGAGTCCCTTGGCCTCCGTGGTGACACATAAGAAGTCTGCTTTAGATACCTTCAGAATTGGTTGGGCAGCAGCTTGGGGTTGGCTTTAGCAAAAATTAAATCTGTAAGACTGAGTTAAAGAGAAAATGGAACTAGCTTCCCAGGAATAATGCAAGATATGAGGCTCTGCAAAAAGGGTGAGACCTGAAAGGGAGATGGAACAATTTATATAAAGAGGTACAGTACCCCCTGCATTCCTTGAACTGAAGTAGCTGGAACCAAGGCACAGCTTCATTTTACCTCCTTAAATGAAGGTGGTCAGATGTTCCTTATCCTCATGCGAATAAAACAATAACAATAACTAAACATGTATTTAACTTCCCAGAAAAGTGGCTAAAAAAATTAGTGATGAATTGTTAAAGAACTCCCTTTCCTGCCTGAATTTGCCTAAAGGAAGGAAGCACGATATCACAGTATTATCTGTTGCCTACTGTCTTCTGGAAAATAGTCCCTCAGTATGAAGAAATTAGTGAATTTGAACAGCCCAGGGATAATGGAATTTATCCATCCATCCATCCATCCATCCATCCATCCATCCATCCATCCGTCCATCCACACAGCAGTCCATTCATCATTCTATAAACACATTGAATATCTATCATCTATTGGGCACCATAAGAGATGTAAGGATGAATAAGACATGGTGCTGAAATCACATGTCTTTCAACCTCAGGATCCTGTGACACTGTAGTTTTCTCCATTAAATGATAAATATACAAATCTTCCTTTAGCCACAGTAAACAGTTGACTACTAGAGAAAGAGGTATCTGAAGTCAGAGTTTAGGTTCAAATCCCAGCCCCATCATAAGTTGTGTGATTGTGGATAAATTAATTAAACTCTGTGGGCCATAGTCTCCTCATTTGTAAATGGGAAATAATTCCAACTCCAGGAAGTTATTATATGGAATGAATGAAATGCATAAAACTCCTGGATATAGTAGTTCTCTTTTCTTATTTTTTATGGGAAAATCTTTCCCTCTAACAGGAGTGTGGCATTCCTCTTTAAAATAGTTGGTGTTTATAACTTTAGTTTGAGGCTCATAAAGAAAGGAATTTGATTGTATACTCCAAGTCAGGCTTACCTGGCAAGTCTCCTAGTTTTTTTTCAAAATAGCTCTCTTCCAGGATTCTTGGAATGTCCAATTTAAAGAGGTTTCAAAGCTCTCAAGCAGCCTCCTGCTTCATGCCAGGTCAACCTGGATTTCTCTTCTTAACAGTGCTGAATCTCCTTGCATATTTTGCTTATAGTGCATGCTAGTGCATTGAGGACTGCCAAAGGGGCCATCATTGCTCTTACTCATGCTTAAACATTTGCTCACCCAGCCTACAGACTCAGACTCAATGACACATACCAGGGAGCCACACACATTTCTCAAGTATGTAAGTCAAAGGCTAGTATTTATTTATTACTGGATCAGACACACACTATATATAAACTTAATTTAGTTAGTTTTTTTTTTTTTATCCTAAAGTCTCTCCAACCAAAACTTTAGGATCACCCAGCCTACAGACTCAGACTCAATGACACATACCAGGGAGCCACACACATTTCTCAAGTATGTAAGTCAAAAGCTAGTGTTTATTTATTACTGGGTCAGACACATACTATTTATAAACTTAATTTAGTTAGTTTTTTTTATCCTAAATTCTCTCCAACCAAAACTTTAGGATCAGAAAACATTGAATTCTATTTTTTTTTTTTTTTTAAAATGAAACAGGGTCTTGCTTTGTCACCCAGGCTGGAGTACAGTGGAATGGTCATAGCTCACTGCAGCCTTGAACTTCCGGGCTCACGTGATCCTCCCACTTCACTCTCCCAAGTATCTGTGACTACCACCACCACACGTTGTTAATTTTACTTTTATTTTTGTAGAAATGGGATCTTGCTGTGTTGCCCAGTGTGGTCTCACACTCCTGGACTCAAGCAATCCTCTGAAAGTGCTGGGATTACAAGTGTGAGCCACTGTGCCCAGCTTAAATGATCTTCATTATTTAAAAATGCGTTTATGGTTCTTATGAAAAATAAGATGAATATTGTTAAATGTCATTTCAGCAAAGATGGGAAATATCAAGAGAGGTAGAAATTCTGCAATGTGTTGATAATTTCACAAAGATTACATTGGGCAAATTGTAGAGCCTTTAAATATCTTGTTCCACCAGTCTTCCTTGCTAACTGCTGATGCCCTTTATTAGCTCTGTAACCATGAGCAAATACTCCTTCAGTGTTTTATTTTTTCCCATTTGTAACATGGGGAAAATAATACCTATATTCAGGATGATTGCAAGATCACAGATAATGCCTATAAAAGATGTAGCAGAAAGCCTGGCACATGACACTCAATAAACACTATATTACAGGTATGCCTTATTTTATTGCGCTTTGCTTTATTCCACTTTGCAGATTTTGTGTTTCTTCACAAATTGGAGGTTTCTGGCAATGCTGCATCAAGCCAAGTCTATTGGCAACATTTTTTTCCCAACAGCATGTGTTCACTGTGTCATATTTTGGTAATTTTCACAATATTTCGAACTCTTTCATTATTATTATTATATCTGTTATGGTGATCTCTGATCAGTGATATTGGATGTTACTGTTGTAATTGTCTTGGGGTTCCATGAACTATGTCTATATAAGACAGCAAAGTTAATCAATAACTGTTGTCTATGTTCTGACTGCTCCACTGACCAGCTGTTCTGTCTCTCCCCATCTCCTTGGGCCTCTCTATTCCCTAAGACACAACAATATTGAAATGAGGTCAAAATGGCCTCTAAGTATTCAAGTAAAAGAGACAGTTGCATGTTTCTCTCTTTAAATCAAAAGCTAGAAATTATTAAGCTGAGTAAGGAAGGCACATAAAAAGCCAAGATAGGCTGAAAGCTAGGACTCTTGAACCACAGGTAGCCAAAGTGTGAATGCAAAGGAAACATTTAGAAATATATATTAAAAGTGCTACTCAAGTGAGCACATGCATAAGAAAGTTAAACAGCATTATTGCTGATGTGGAGAAAGTTCAATTGGTATAGCTGGAAGACTAAATCAGCCACAGCATTTAATTAAGCTAAAGCCTAATCAAGAGTAAGGCCCTAATGCTCTTCAATTCTGAGTCCGAGAGAAGTGAGAAAGCTGCAGAAGAAAAGTTTGAAGCTAGCTGAGCTTGTTTCATGAAGTTTAGAAAAGAAGTCATCTTCATAACATAAAAGTGCAAGGTAAAGTCCTGATGTAGAAGCTACAGCAAGATATCCAAAAGATCTAGCTAAGATAATTGATGCAGGTGGCTTCACTAAACAATAGCTTTTCTGTGTAGACAAATAGCCTTCTATTGGAAGAAGATGCTATCCAAGACTTTCATCACTAGAGAGGAAAAGTTAATGCCTAGCTTCAAAGGACAAGCTGACTCTTGTTAGAGTTTAATACAGCTGGTGATTTTAAGTGGAAGCCAATGCTCATTTACCATTCTAAAAAATCCTAGGGCCCTTCAGAATTATGCTAAGTCTACTTTCCCTGTGTTCTATAAATGGCACGACAAAGCCTGGATGACAGCACATCTGTCTGCAGCATGATTTACTGAATATTTTAAGCCCACTGTTGAGATCTACTGCTCAAAAAAAAAATATCTCTTTCCAAATATTACTGCTCATTGACAATGTACCTTGCCCCTCAAGAACTCTAATGGAGATATACCAGGAGATTAATGTTATTTTCCTGCCTGCTAACATTAGATTTATTCTGCATCCCATAGATAAGGAAGTAATTTCAACTTTCAAGTGTTATTGCTTAAGAAATATGTTTTGTAAGCCTATAGCTGCTACAGTGATCCCTCTGATGGATTTCAGCAAAGTGAATAAAAACCTTCTGGAAATGATTCACTACTCTAGATGCCAGTTAGAACACCCGTGATTCATGGGTCAAAGTATCAAGATTATGAGAAGTTTGGAAGCTGATTTCAACCCTCATGGATGACTTGGAGGGGTTCCAGTGGAGCAATTAACTGCAAATGTGGTGAAAGTAGCAAGAGAATTAGAGTTAGAACTGAAGGCTAAAGATGTGGCCGAATTGCCACAATCTCATGATCCAACTTGAATGGATGAGGAGTTTGATAAGCAAAGAAAGTATTTTCTTTAGTTGAAACTTACCCCTGGTGATGATGCCGTTAACATTGTTGAGATGCCAACAGCGGATTTAGAACGTTACGTAAACTTAGTTGATAAACGCAGCAGCAGGGTTTGAGAGAATCGATTCCAGTTTCTAAAGGCGTTCTATTGCTATCAAACAGCATCTCATGCTACACAAAAGTATTTTGTGAAAGGAAGAGTAAACTGATGCAGCAAACTTCATTGCTATCTTATTTTAAGAAATTACCACAGCCACCCCAGCCTGCAGCAACCATCATGCCGATCAGTCAGCAGCGATCGACATAGAGGCAAGACCTTCTGCCAGCAATAAGATTAGGACTTGCTTAAGGCGGAGATGATTGTTAACATTTTTGTTTTTAGCAACAAAGTATTTTAAATTAATATATGCACACTTTTAGATACAATACTATTGCACACTTAATACTCTACAGTGTAATGTAATTATAACTTTTATATGCACAGGAACACAAAAAATTTGTGTGACTCACTTTATTGCGTTATTATCTTTATTGCAGTCGTCTGGAACCAAACTTGCAATATTTCCAAGTATGCCTATATTAAGATTTATTTTCCAAACATATTTCTCTCTGCCTCTATGTGTTACTATGTCTCAAAGATGACGGCTTTTATAGGTCAAAATGTCATCCATATGCAATATAAAGTATCTAAAAATGCAATATTTTTCTTCTGTCCTTGGGAAAAGCAACCCTTCTCTTTTTAACCCTTCTCTTTATTAAGCATATATAAAAAGATTGCTTATGAATAACTGATCAAATTTACTAAATTTTAGTGTTAAGAGTTGATTGAGAACTGAAATCCATATTGTAGTGGACACACAGAGAGGCAGTGAGAATTTCCTTAATTTCATGCATTGAAGTTGTATTTATTGCACATCTTCGGTGTCAGGTGCTGTTAGGTTTGGGTATGGAGTGATGAACCAAACATACCTGGTCCATATTTTCATGACGCTTAAAGCCTTAAACAAACACAAAATTACACATATAATTATAAATGGTGTTAAGTGCCATCAAATAAAAGACAAGGATCCATAGAGAGAATGACATGCAGGACAAAATTTTAGATTGGGGGATTGGTCTGTGGGGAAGAGACATTTAAACTTTGAACATTGGTAGGCTAGGAGCTAGCCAGGCAAAAAGTGGGCACAAAGTGCATTGTAAGAAGCTTGTTAAGAATGGATCTAGTTTAAGGAACGAGGAGAAAAGTGTGGACACAATCACTGAAAGAAGGGGAGTATGAGGAAAGAATGGGTACCAGAACAGGAACCCCAAGGCCTCGTCAGGTTACAGATTCTATATATTATTATACAGGGCACAGTGGGGACCTTAGGAATGTTTTAAGCAGGAGAATAAGCTCCTTAGATTCAGGATTGTTAGATGATATTCTAGCTGCTGTGTAAATCAGGTACTGGGGCCGGGATGGGAAGGTTGAGGGGGCACAGAGGTTAAGAAAGAAAGCAGGAAGACCAGTTGGAGGGTGGTGAGAGATCAGGTGATTTGGCATAGGGTGAGGTGGGTAGAAAGAAACAGAGGCAGAGCTGAAAGTACTTGGCGATGGATAGATAGTAGGAGAGATTGATGAGTGGGGGATGGAGAGTGACTTTCAGGTTTTGTGCTTGAGCAGCTGGGAAGAACAGAGCATCGTAAAGATGGTCTTAAGTTGGTTGTAGATTTCAGTTGCTGTTATATGTGGTATTAATTCATACATTTAGAGAATTTTGGTTAGAATTTTCCATTGATTGTTTTGTTTCTATCCAATTGCTTAGTTGTTACCACCTCAATTGGTCAGAAGATTGTCTCTAATTCTTTGCTGTCATCAAGGTCTTTTCACACTGGAATATAAAACTAGTGGGTTATGTACATAGTCTTTTGCTCTGTCTTTAGTTGCCATTGCAAATCTTTTTTTTCTTGTAGAGACAGGTCTTGCTACGTGGCCCAGTCTGGTCTCTAACGCCTGATCTCAAGTGCACAAACGTTTAATCGCCATGCTTTAGAAGAATCACCCACTCCAATGAAATTGGTCTCCTCACTGTTAACTGAACATCTTCCCCTCTTTTTTTCTGTATATTTGCTCTTGTCTGAAATGTCCTTCCCCTTCCTGCCTACTGATTAGCCCTCATCACACTAGAAGTTGAAGGCATTCAACTACCTGGCTAGATATAAATAATATTAAATTTCTAAAGTATTCTGCACATATGACAAAATAATTGGGCTTATGGCCTCTGTTCTTGCCTATCTACCAATGATTGGGGATTCGAATAGAAGAGGAAACAGCTTTTAGAGCTTCGTGATATTTCCATACTATTTGTTGCTGTACTTTCTAGAGCCATGCTGTCCATTTTTGTTTTTCATTCTCTGAAACACATTTATCAAGATAGCTCCTGGGCATGAGTCCAAAAAACAGTTGCAAGAATTCAGGGAATTAAATAGCACCAACCAAATTTTCAATCGCAACAATAGTTATTAAGTAGAGCTCCTTTAATTCCAGGCTATGATCTGGACCAAGGAAAATTAACTCTTGCCTTTTTTGAAGTCTCGCTATTTGTAGAACAGGGACACCAAAGTCATGTCTGTTTAAATATTTCATAGCCTAATCTTCCACCCAAGGTGTGCTAAATTATGACACATGTATCTTTAAGTCACATCTAGAGTAAACTTCCTTTGAGACTTTGGCGACTTTTCAAAATACTCTAGAGGCCACTTACAGTATCATAAAACCAGTACACATAATCTTTTGGTTTGGGAGATTGAAGTAAAAATATGAAAGATAAAGTCAATACAAACACAATCTAATTTTTACATTGTTTAATTGTCCTCTTTCCAGAAAGCAATTCATTGAGAATCCCCTAAACTGGATTACTCTCATTTTCTGTCTGGTGGTTGGGGGAGGTCTCAATATCTAGCACAGTGGTTCTTAACTCCAGCCTAGATTAGAATTAACTGGTTCCTAGGCACCACGGTGATCCTAATGTGCAGCCAGGGTTCAAGACCAAGGCAGCTAAACTAAATAAGGCAGCTGTAATGAGTATGCTTCTATCTAAACCCAGTGAAACAGGAATGCTTCTAGCAGCCTTCATTATAACAGCTGCAGCCTAGAAACAACACACATGTCTACACACAGTGGTATAACTAAATTGTGGAACACTCATACAAAAGAATAGGATACAGAAATGAAAATAGCTAAGTCACTATTGTACCAAACAGCATGGATACAACCCCAGTAATGTTGAGTGAAAGAAGTAAGACATAAAAGAGCACATACGGTTTCATTTTCATTTTATTAACTTCAAATACAGGCAAATCTAATCTATGGTGTTAGAAGTCAGGGTATTGGTTAAGTTTGGAGAGGGAGATGGAGGCAGTAATTAAGAGAGATCACAAGGGAAAGATTCCATGGTGCTGGTAATAGTCTATTTTTTAAGGTTTGTGGAAGTTAGAGGCCAAAGGTTATACAAAATAAAATTGGTTTTTGTTTTATCATTTCAGTATGTTCTAAAATCTATACACTGAAATGATTAAAGAGATTCACCTATAATATCAAACACTATAATATTTTGGAGGAAGATGTTTGGTTAAAAAATAATCAGATTTTACAGTGACATTTATTATTGCAGGTCTTGATTTTCTACTAGTTCTTGGTCTTTTAATATAATATGATCTTTGAGACAGACCTACTTAAGACAATATTTTTCAAGTTAATTCCAGCAAATGGGGTCTTAGATAAATCTGCTCATTTATTCTGCTCCAAAGTAAATAGGCTATGATGTAAAGCAATTTAAATATTTTTCAAATAACTGTAATATCTTATGAATTCGTATTGCAATATAGAACTGAACAGCATTAACACTGGGCTATTTTAAACCCTCTTAATATCAGGAGAGTGCCTAATAAATTTGTTAATTGAAATATGTTATTGAAGATGATGATATCTGGTACTAAATTATTTAATTCATTTACAAGTGTTATTATTTTCTAATTATAACAGTAATAGGTTTATTGTAAAAAAAAGTTGGAAAATAATTTAAAAATTAAAAATGCTTTAATTCAACCACTTAGAGGTAAGCACTATTATAACACTGTGGTATAATTCTCTGGGAAAAAGAAAGGATGTGTATATGCATGCAACAAAATTAGCTACACAGCTCTGAGTTCCATTTTTTCCATTGAGTAATGTAGTATAAGCATTTTCCTGAATCATAAATATTCTTCACAGGTATGAATTTTAAATATTAATTTCTTTAAACTCTGGTGTTGGACATTTAGGTTATTTCCACTTTCTTGCTTCCATTAGATGTTAAGAATGGAGTGAGCATCGTTGGTGGAGAAAACAGGCTGAAGACTTAGGCAGGTAATGTGCGAGGGAGGAGCTTGCATGGCCAAGCTTTGCAATCGCTTATACCTTGTTGTCAGTGTTTGCAGCCTTCTCTGGCTCCGCTTCCTCTTCTTTTATCCTCACACCTTTTTATCGTACCTAACCATACCTTTTCCTCCTCTCCTTTTTCCCCTCATCCTCCTCCCTCCTTTCCCTCTCTCTCCTTCTCCATTCCAGCCACACTGACTTCCTTGCTGTCAATATACCAGGTCCTTTTGTGCCCTCAGGAATTGTGGCTCCTTCTGCCTGAATTACTTTTCTCTCCTGTCACAAGTGTCTCCTTCACACCTTCACTTCCTTGAGGGGCTAAATAATTGTCCCCAGGTCAGATACCTAAAAGGTGAATCCAGGTCTTCCGACTTTGATTCTTTATTTAGGAGATAGCCCAGGGCTGGGATAGCCTGGTGAGAGAAGCTAGTGGGCCTGTAGGCTGGTCCTCTTTCCAGCTCCTATTTGAAAGTCCATGGTTGCAGATTCATCTCTGTATTTAAGACATTCTTCCAGTATCTCCCTCTAGAAGAGATAATACACAGAACTGTACATGTAATATTCAATGTCAGGCACTGTACACAACTTTCCATGCACCATCTCAGTAAACCGTCACGTTGACCTCTCACGTGGGAGTTCTTATTCCAGTTTCCAGGTAAGGAAACTGAGACCTTACGGGAGCGAAGTGACTTCCTCAAGGTCACATGGCTAGTTGTGGCAGATTGTGACTATCACCCTAGACTCCTGTTCCAAGTCCTCTGTACCACAATTAGATCTCTCACAATGAATGATTCTCAGATAACCATTTGGAAAAAGTGGTAAAAAGATATACTTAAGATTTCTAGTTCTCACCCAGGCACTGTTCTCCGGGTGATTTTGAGATTGTTATCTAACAATTTTGGTGTTTCTCTCTCTGAAAAACAGAGATGACATATTTATGAGCTTTGTCTTTGATAGGTTGCTGGGAGGACCAGTAAAAATTAGTAAATCTCACTGACAGATTAAAGTTACCAAGTTGAAGCAATGAGCTTGAATCCTTCTACAATCACACATTCGTTCCAGTAGAGGTGAGAGGTGGGATTTCAGATGGCTCTGATACTCTCCATCAACTTCTTTCCCCAGATCTGGCCATTTATTCTCATTTCATTCCCAGTTCTTCCCTTTGTTCTTTTTAAACCATATTTCCCATATGTCAGCTCGTTCCCTGTAATTTCTCCTCATGTCTAGCAATTGTCATTTCCCATATGTCCACATAAAATCTACCATCTAAGAAGAAAAAAAATCAGAAAACAAAACCAGAGAAGTAAGACTCAACATTAAAATTTAATTTAAAGTTAACACTTCCACTCAAAATATAGCAATAGGGACTGAATTTACATTCCTACTGGAAATAACTAAAAAAGTAGACGAAGTATATGAAACAATAGTTCTCAAGACATAAGACGTCAGTCAATGAAGGACAGTGATCCCTGAGAGATGGAAAATAAATGAAGAGATCCATAAAATTGTCCTAACTTACTGACTGAACAAAATTTACAGGCCATGGTACAGAGAGGAGGAAATCAGGCAGAGCTGAGGAGTTTCCCTGAATTGTCGAGATAGTCAGTAGTCCATGGAGGCTGCTGTGTTTCGTATCTAATGTGTATTAGGAAACTAGCTGAGACCAAGAGGAGAAACACCCAAAAGGATTAGAGGAAACAATACCCAGGATCACATGGGGCCGGGAATAATCCCTGTTCTCAGTAGCTGGTGTGGAAGACCTCATAATTCACATGCCATTTGGTAGAATGCTAAGGAGAGTTTTGCCACAGCAGTGGAGAAAAATTATCCCTCCACTAACTACTGCTCTGGTCTTGTCTAAAAAGGCTTAAAAACAAGACCTGAGAGGATAAAACTATTTCCAAGGAACTTAACTGTGTCCCTAAACAAAGTTCAAGAATATTTATGAGAATACAACAATATCCAGCACCCTCTAAGGTAAAACTCATAATGTTTGGCATCCGATCAGAAATTACCAGGCATGCAAACAAACTGGAGAATACAACACATAATAACAGGGAAAATCAGACAGCCCAAATGGACCCAGGAATTTTGCAGATAATAGAATTAGTAGAGAACATTAAAATGGTTATTATAACCATATTCCATATGTTCAAGAAGTTAGAGTGCAGATTGAGCATGTTAAGTAAAGACAGGCAAGTTAAGAAATCCAAAATAAACTTCTAGAGATGAAAACTATAATGACTAAAATGAAAAATCTCATCTTAAGATTTCTAGGTAGGTTTAATGGGAGATTAGATATTTTAGAATAAAAGATTAGAGAACTTGAAGACATAGCAATGGAAGCCATCTAAAATAAAACACATAGAGAAAAGAATACTTCAAGTGTAATTGGATCACCAAGGGGTAAGACAGGTAAAAAAATAGTTAAATAAGTAATGGACAAGAATTTTTAAAGTTGATTAAAACTATAAATGTATAGATTTAGTAAGCCCAGTGAACTGTAAACACAGGAAAACATGAGGAAAACTATGCTGAGTCACTTCATTTATTGATTTATTGCTTAAATTTGAAAATAAAAAGAAAATCTTAAAAGAACCCAGGAAAAAAATACAAATAAAAGCAGATTTCTCAACAGAACTGATATTATCTAGAATACAATGCAGAAACATCTTTCAAGTATATTAAAAAATATTTTTGTGACCCTGGATTAGGCAGATTTCTTAGTTACAACACCAAAAGCATGATTCATTACAAAAAAAAAAAAGGACCTTCTCAAACTAAGAACTTTTACTTTTTAAAGACTTTTAAAAGTATTAGATGATAAGACACAGGCTGAGAGGAAATATTTACAAGTGACATGTGACAAGGGGCTTGTATCCAGAACATAACTCTCAAAACTCAATATTGTGAAGATAATCCAATTAAAAATGGGCAAAAGATTTGAACAAACACATTACCAAAGAAGACATATGAATGACAAGTAAGTGCATAAAAAGCAAAAAGCTGCTCAACATCATAAGGCCTTAGGGGAAATGCAAATAAAAACTACAATGAGATAATACTACACATCTATTAGAATGTTTAAAACACTGACCTACTAAATGATGTGGTAACTGGAACGCTCATGCACTGCTAATGGGATTGTAAAAATGTAACCACTATGGAAAACAGATAGGTAGTTTTTAAAAAACATTTAAGCATACACCCAGCATGTGACCCAATTTACTTCCAGGTATTGTCACTAAAAAGATCAAAGCATATCCATACAAAGCATTTTACAGGAATGTCTATAGAAGCTTAATTTATACTAGGCAAAATGTGGGTACAATCCCAATGTGCATGATGTTTTAATGAATAAGGAAAACAGTGATGAATTCTTGATATATAGAACAGTGTGGCTAAGGTTCAAAATAATTATTCTGAGTGAAAGAAGCCAGATTCCTCACAAGAGAGAAAGACAGAGAATGTCCTGTATAATTTTGTTGATATGGTATTCTAGAAAATGTGAGAGAATCTATAGTGACAGGAAACAGACAAGTGATTGCCTAGGGCTGGACGTTGGGAGGTGTAGGATGGAGGGATAACAAAGGACATTTTTAGAGGTGACAGATATGTCCTTTACCTTGATATGGTGATGTTGACGTGGATATATGCATATGTCAGAACTTATCAAATTGGGTACTTTAAATAGGTACAGCATTTTAGTCCATTTTATGCTGCTTTAACAGAATGCCACAGACTGGCTAACTGATAATAAACAAAGTTATTTGGCTTATGGTTCTGGAGTCTGGGAAGTCCAAGGGTACCTGAAGATGCCAAAGAAGTCCAAAGGCATCCCGTGAGGGTTTTTGTGCTGCGTCATCCCACTGAGAAATGCAGAAGGGCAAAGAGCACACAAGAGAGCAAGAGGGGGCCAAACTCACTTGTATAGAAAGCCCACTCCCAGGTCACAAACTTACTCTTAGATGAACAATATTAATCCCATTCATGAGGGCAAAACGTTCTTATTAGTCCCCACCTCCCAACACTGTTGCAGTGGAGATTAAGTTTCCCACCCATCATCTTGGGAGACACATTCAAACCAAAGCAAGTGTTCACTGTATGTGAAGCCGTGTGTGTGTGTGTGTGTGTGTGTGTGTGTGCGCGTGTGCGTGTGTGTGTGTGTGTGTGTAAAGTATGCTATTAGATCCTATCAACCTCCAGGACTACTATGGCATTGCTCAATTTTGAAAACTGATCCTCAGGCATCCACTGATTCTATGAATCCTCAGTATTCCTTTTCTTAAAATATAAATGCAGTTGGGAGAAAGGGAAACACTCTGGCAGTTATGATATGTAGCAATTAGAGAAATGTGTCATAGTTCTTGGAACTGTGGTATAGAGGCGTAGTGTGTGTTTGCCTTAGGCAACTCTGATTCGGCTGATCTATTCATTATTTGTTTCCCAGTTATCTTCTGCCTCTTCCTGCTATATAATGAGCAAAACCTGGTTTGTTTTGATCACCTTTGCATTTATAGTAGAACAATAAACACCACATAGGAGGTGCTCATTAAATCTTTCTTAAACAAATGACTGAAATTTATTGCTCCTGTATAGAGCGTATATCCAGATATTAGATAATACTACCAATAGAAGTTCCCTAACCCATCATAATTTCACTGATTTCAAGACTTTCATTTTTAAACAATTTGTAGATTTTGTTAAAAACAACCACAAGCGGCCGGGCGCGGTGGCTCATGCCTGTAATCCCAGCCCTTTGGGAGGCCGAGGTGGGCAGATTATGAGGTAAGGAGATCGAGACCATCCTGGCTAACATGGTGAAACCCCATCTCTACTAAAAACATAAAAATTAGCCAGGCATGGTGGCACGCCCCTGTAGTACGAGCTACGTGGGAGGCTGAGACAGGAGAATAGCTTCAACCTGGGAGGCAGAGGTTGCAGTGAGCCAAGATTGCACCACTGCACTCCAGCCTGGGTGACAGAGGGAGACTCCGACTCAAAAAAAACAAAACAAAACAAAACAAAAACAAAACAACCACAAGCAACCTAGCCTTAAAATTTTACTTTCTGTATCAGACAATGCCCCTATTTGTCCTTCATTCACACTCTTATGTAACTGAATGAAGAAGATTCTATAATACGTTTCTTGTTTAGGAAAGCCAAATTCTTAATTTTTTCACAGTCAGACAATGAAATCTGACCATGTGAAACTCTGCAGTGACGTGGCAACAGAGATGGAGAATTGCTCTGGGCTGATCCTCGTAAGCTGCTTGGAACATGAGTGCAGTTAAATGAAAATGCATTCACGAATATGCTTACTGCTTGCTCAAATAACAAAAATCCAACACTTAAACAAATAAGTCATTTTTCCAGAAAGTAGTTTTGTAAGAGAGATAGAGGGGTAGAAAATTGATGAATTCTTCACTTGAGCCTTTCCTCCTGGAGATGTGGAAAGGCTCACATCTTGGGGGTGTGGAACGGAAATATGAAACCTGGGAACTTGTTGAAAGGGAGGATTGTCTTAGTAACAACATTCTCTAAATTGTGCCTTAAGCATTGACATGGTAATCAAAGGCAGTCACTTAATACTTATTATAAGTGGCTCAGAAGCTGACAGTTTTTACATGCTTCAACAACTATGTTTCATCATGTTTACTTTGTTCGTGTTCACTTTGTACGTGAACACTGACTTAGTAGTCATTTTATTCCCCCTTAAAAATGGATCCCATATATTCCAGTGGATTTTCAAATTTAGCCTTCCTGAGGTGGGGAGTGGGCAAAAGGGCATTCCTTGATATCTGTCTTTTATTTTATTGAATACTCAGGGACCTACACTGTAAAAAGATTCAGACTTTTCTCAGTCTGTAGTCAATTTGAATTGAAAGCCCACTCTCTATAGTCAATTCAGCTTAACAAATTTGTTGTTATCTTCCAGGCATTGTAAGACATATAACTGAAAAAAAAAATGGCTTTCCTAAGGTCATTTGTAATGGGTACAGTAGATTGACCCTCAAAATCAGCCTGCCTTCCTAATGATACCTCATTTATTGGAAGATCATGAAACAACTTAGTGGGTCAAGATCAGAGTGATTTAAAATAAAATAGAAACTATTTCACAATGCATACATATATCAAATCATCAGGCTGTACACCTTAAATGTACATTAATACAATTCCTCTTTATCTATTATATTTCAATAGGTTGAACTTTTTAAAAAATGAAATAGAACCATAATGAAAATATCAGAATACATTGCACTTAGTAAGGGTAAGTAATGTTTTATAAAAATTTTATTTCATGTACTCATATATGTGTGCTTATACTGGGTATGATAAAATATGCATTTCCTATAATGGTGTGGGGTCAAAATATTTGAAAGACACTGTTCCCATGTGTCTTTCTAAGCTGCCTGACTCCCTTGTACCTGGAGTTCTAGATAGGACTTAGGTTCAGCCAATGTAATATATAGTACTTGCCTGAGATTTGAAAGGTGTGATGGTTAATTAAATGTGCCCAGATATTTGGTCGATCATTATTGTAAGGCCAGGAGCAGTGGCTCATGTCAATAATCCCACCACTTTAGGAGGACAAAGTGGGCAGACTGTTGAGCTCAGGAATTGAAGAGCAGCCTGGGCAACATGGCAAAACCCTGTCTCTACCAAAAACACAAAAAATTAGCTGGGCATGGTGGCATGAGCCTGTGGTCTCAGTGACCCAGGAGGCTGAGGTGGGAGGATTCTGTAGGCCAGGGAGGCAGAGGTTGCAGTAAGGCAAGATCTCACCACTGTACTCCAGCCTGGGTGACAGAGTGAGATCCCATCTCAACAAGCAGACAAACAAGCAAACAACAATGAGAAACACCTCATCATTCTGAGTGCTCCTGTGAAGGTGTTTTTGGATGATATTAACATTTTTATTAGTAGACAATAAAGCAGATTGCCCTCCCTAATGTGGGTGGGCTCATGCAATCAGTTGAAGGCCTGAATGGAACAAAATGGCTGATACTCCCATGAGTAGTAGGGAATTCCTACTGCATGACTTCTTTCAAACTAGGACCTCAATTTTTTTTTTTGTCTTTGGACTCAAACCGAAACATTGGCTCTTCCTTGTCCTTGAGACTGCTGGGCTTCATGCTGAAATGATGTCATCAGCTCTCCTGGGTCTCCAGCTTGTCAACTCACCTTGTGGATCTTGGGACTTGTCAGACTCCATAATCATGGGAACCAGCTCTGTATAATAAATCTCTTTCTCTATAGAAATGTATCCCACTGATTCTGTTTCTGTGGAGTACTCTGACTAATGAAAGGTATATCTATGGCTATATTGTTGTTTCTGGCAAGCACAATGTGGTAGGCAAAATTCTAAAACTAGCCCCAAGGTTCTATACCCTAATCCCAGAACACATGATTATGAAGAGACACTACTGCTGTGATCATACTGTTATCTGGCACAGCTGATTTCAAATAGAGAGATGATCTGGGCGGGCCTAACCTCATCACATGAACCCATTTAAAAGCATGGAATTTTCTCGGCTGGAGGCAGTAAAGGAAGTAAGAGAGATTAGTGTTGGGGGACTGGGGAATCCCACATAAGGGATCTTGCTGCCAGCTGTGATGCTGTGAGAGGATCTGTGAAAAAGTTCATGCAAGGGAAGGGTCTCTAGAAAGACCTTAGTCCTACAATAGCAAGGAACTGAATTCTGCCAAACCTGAATGAGCTTGGAAGTAGATTCTTCCCCAGAGCCTCCAGATAAGAACCCAGCCTGCTGCACTTTGACTTCTGCCTGGGGAGGCCCTAAGCAGAGAACCCAGCCAAGCCCACCTGGACTTTTGACCTGTAGAAGTGATATAATAAATGGATATTGTTTTAAGCCATTAAAGTTGGTGGTAATTTATTATACAGCAATAGAAAACTAATGCACATGGTCACAGAGGCGTGTTTTTCTGCAGCAGCATTAGCAGAGATTCTAGGGGCCAGTCATTGCTATCAAGAGGCAGGTATAGGGCACCTGTCTGGGCTCATGCAGAGCTAGCAGGTATAATGGCTCTGAAGCCAACAGCTCCAGTGGCCACCATCTTGTTTTTAGCCCTCCCATTGTGGAAGAGATCCAGGTTACACTGGCAGGACAATTCTGAGTGTTGTTCTGGGATTCCAGGGGGCACAGCCTAGAGCCCATATATTCAGCTCTTCTAAAGATGTTATCAGCATCTGATTCCTCATATTAAATCACTTTCTGCTTAAATATAAAGTGATTTCTGTTATATGCTGCGGAACCTCGGCTATTACATCTCTAAGTCTTTCCTACTTGTTATATACAATGACTTCTGTTGGCTTATTTACGTCTTGAAAGTATTGAGCACCTCTTACTTCCTGAAAATCCTTTCTCTTTTCATTTTGACAACACCTGCTTTCCTAGTTTCTATTACACATTTTCCTCCATTAACTTCCATTTCATTTTCCTAGTTTCTTTTCATTTAAAACTCAGGTATTGAGCATCTACTGGGCTGAAGATTCTGGGTGAGCAAAGCGCAGGAGCCCTATCTATCTAAGAACTGATCATGGATCTTGTCCTTCTGGGACTTGCCAGTGTGTAAACAAGTAACTATAGTGATGTGATAAAATCTGTCTTAGAGATGGGTAAGATATACTCTGGAAGCCCAAAGGAGAAAAGATGTCACTCTTTCTGGGACAGTTAGGGAGGGATTCACAAAAAGATAGAACTTAAGGCTAGTCTAGATGCAGGAGTAAACATGTTTCAGATCAAAAGGACATTCCAGGCAAAAGGACCAAAGAGGACAAAGAAATGAAAGTTTGAATACGTGGCATATTAAAGGAATAGCAAAGAGGCTGGATTTCTGAGCGCAGGTGAAAGATTGGCAGATAAATGAAGTTAGGATTGGTATAGAAGGTGACATGTGGATTGGATCCTAGAAATAGAATTTATTGGAGATAGTTATCTTAGTAAACCTCTTAACTTTTGTTCATTATCCATTCTATTCAGATAAAGTATGAACTAGTTAGTTAGACTAAAAATGTCTAGCATCACTTTCATCCCAATATCCTCTCCCCTACCATTCGTTCACTCATTTGCTCATTTATTCATTTAGTCAAAGAGGTGGTGGAGGACAGATCATGTAAGATGCAAAGGTCATTGAAAGATTTGGGCTTTTAGTCCAGGTGAGACAGTAAATCAGTTGAGTGGCCTGATCTAATTTATATTAAAAAAGAATTACTCTAGTTACTCTCTGGGGAGTAGAATGGGGTGAGAGGTAAGAACTTAATCAAAGAGACAGATAAGGAGGGCATTGTAATAATCTAGAAATGTCCTTGTCTTGAACAAGGATGGAAGTGGTGGAGATGATGAGAAGTGTTATGATTCTGTGTATGTTTTGAAGGTAGAGATAATAGGATTTGCTGGTGAACTGAATGTGGGTTCTGAGAGGAAAAAAAAGGTATCAAGGATGATGTCTGGGTACAGTGGCTCATACCTGTAATCCCAGTACTTTAGGAGGCAGAGGTGGGCAGATTGCTTGAGCTTAGGAATTAGAGACCAGCCTGGGAAACATGGTGAAACTTCGTCTCTACCACAAATACAAAAACAATTTAGCTGGATATGGTGGCATGCACCTGTAGTCCCACATACTTGGGAGGCTGAGGTTGGAAGATTGCTTGAGCCTGGGAGGTGGAGGTTGCAGCAGTGAACCAAGATCACACCACTGTCCTCCAGCCTGGGTACAGAGTGATACCCTGTCTCCAAAAAAAAAAAAAAGACACTAAGTTTTTTGGGCTGAGCCATAGGATGGGGGTAGTTTCCATTTATTGTTAGACATCAAGGAAAGGTGGATTTTAGGGATAATATTAGGAGTTGGTGTTTTAACTTGGTGATTTTAAGATGCCTATCATACATCCAAGCTTCATTTTGGGTATAGACTTGGATTTAGGAGCCCAGAGCTCAGAGGGAGGTTCAGGAGGAAATCATCAGTATTTTTCTTGGCACTTAAAGCTGTGAGCTTGAATGAAATCACCTATGGAATGAGAGCAGTAGATGAGGAAGAGAAGTATAAGAATTGAGTCTTAGGAAAGATGCAGAGAAATCAGCCAAGGACACTGGAGTAGGTGGAGAAACTCAAGGAGGAGGAGAAAGAGGACTATCAGGAGGGAATCAATTCCTCAAGTCAAGTGAAGAACAAGTTTCAAGGAGAGAGGGATCAAATGGGTCAAATGCTGATGGCAGGTCAAGTAGGATGAGGTCAAAGGAATGGCGATTGGGTTTCACAATGTAGAGATCATCAGCACGTGACAGAAGCAGTTTCAGCAGAGTGGAGGAAAAGCTTAACTGGAGTGAGTTCAACAGAGAATTGGAACTCTACAGTGCCTGTAGACAGTGGATGAGACAATTCTTTCAAAGAGTTTTGCTATGAAGTGAAGGAAAATGAGACAGTGGCAGGGGTGGGACTGATTATGAGTTCCAGAAAGACTTTTTTTTTTTTTAAAGATTTGAGAAATAATAGCATTTTTATATGCTTAGGGAAATAATGATATGGGAGGGTGGGGAGATTGCTTGCAGCAATGGCCTTGAGAAGGCAAGAATGCCTCATGTCTAGTGTTCAATGAGTTAGCACAGAGAGGGATTAACAGTCCATCTGTATTAACCTCGGTGAGAGCAGAATACATGGGATTAGACAAGGTGGGATGGTAGATGTGCTGGCCGGTGATTTTGCAAGTTCTCTTCTCACTGATACAATTTTCTCAGTGAAATAGTGAGCAAAGTTGTCAGATGCAGGCTGATGAAGGGGCTTGGGAATATTTGGAGGTATGCAGAGAAAGAAGTTGTAGAATAATAGTCTACGGCTGTGCTTGAGTGAGTGAGTGGCTTAGTGACCTCCCTTAAGGTCAGTGGCCTTGAAGTAAGGGAAATGTGGTTTTCTCCAATTGCATTTGGGTGTTCAATGATGACGGGGGAGTTAAATTGAAATTCTTACAGTTCCCCACTCCTTTACCTTTGCACAGGCTGATCCATCTGCCTGGAATGCCCCCTCAGCCTTGTTAATTCAACTTCTGACTCAACTGCCACTTACTTAAGCCTATCAGGCAGACTTAATTATTCCCTTCTTGGAAGGTACTGTGTGCATCCCTCTATTGTAATAGCTGCCATATTATAATAATTTGCTTTTCTGTCTCTCCAGTTAGTCTAGCCACTCCTCGGGAGTGTTAATTTAGGAACCTCCATCCCTAGCATGGTGTTTGGCCTGTGGCTGACATCCATTAATTGCCTATTGAATTTCATTGAATTGAATTCTATGCAGAGAATCAGTAGAAAGAGTTAGTTAGCAGACGGGAGAAACTGAGAGGGTGGTGACATTTAGAAGTAGGCTTGGCTGCTCTACAAGGAAGGGAGCTCCTATCCCTGAGGGTGAGTAATATAACTGCTAACTCAACTCTAATGGTGACGTGAAATGGGCCCTCAACCTGAAGTCAGACCTGTGTAAATTGGGTCAATAATACTTCTTTGGAGTTTTCTTTGAGGATAAAAAGAATTCATAGACCTGGAAGAATTTTGTACAGTTAATGAAAATGTACTCTACAATGTAAGATAGTATTTTTGTAACACTCTATGGAGAAATAACAGAAATGTGTTGAATTTGTATATTTTATTAGAGCACAGGCTACATAACACAGAAAGAGGAAAATGGGTTAAAGATAAAAAGAAAGATTGTAGCTGTCACCTTCTTGTTGATCTCTAGTCTTAAGTCTGTACGGAAGATGTTATCACAGTCTCTTTCAGTTACAGCATGTTCCAGTGCCTGTCATTGTCTGAGCCAAGAGCCTTGTCTGACCTACTTTATTAAGCCAGGTGGTATCATAGACAGACAAAAGTGCCAGCAGATTCTGTAGGAAGTGGAGGATGAGGAACCTGCTGATCTGACAGACACCATATGACTGGCTGATGTCATAATGAACAGGTTTGGGAAAGTTGTATTGCTTTCTGAGTACTCAGAAGAAGCCAACCTTCCACAAGATTCCAACACTCAAACAAACTTTTTAATGCATTGGCAATACTAACAATAAAGCAATAGAGTGTTGGATCCTTGATGCTGAAAGAAAATAGTATTGTTTTAAGTTCTCTCCTAAGATTCTTAAGGACAGGGACCATATTTTATATGTGATATTCTCTATCCACACACCTAGTACAGTGTTGTAGGGGTACTCAATTACCATATGTTGTTGATAGACTTGTTTAGCAGATGTCAGGCAGTTTTCATGGTAGCCAGGTACAGACAGAGCATAAAGAGGGAAGCAAGAACAGGGATTTTCATTTTATTTTTTTGAGACACGGTCTTGCTCTCTTGCCCAGGCTGGAGTGCAGTGGTGCAAACATGGCTCACTGCAGGCTCAACTCCCTGGATTGAAGTGATCCTCTTGCCTCAGCCTCTCATGTAGCTGGGACGAGGGGTGTGCGCAGCCACACTCACCTAATTTTTGTAGACATGGGTGTCTCACTTTGTTGCCCAGTCTGGTCTTGACCTCTGGGCTCAAGTGATCCTTCTGCCTCAGGCTTCCTAAGTGCTGGGATTATAGACATGAGCCACCATGACCAGCCAGAACAGAGATGTTTTTAATGGTATAACCCACAAATTGCTTAAACTGAAACCCTGGGAACATAGGCTTTCTTGCATGAATGACTGTCGGCTTAGGACACTTATTCTACTCTTTCTTCCCAACAATTCAACATATCTGTATTTCTGTTTATCTTTCACTTTCTAACTTAAAACAATTTGCTTTTGAGATAACCGCTCATGTGGAATTTAAACTCATAAAAGAAGCAGCTCTAGAAAATACACGGGTATGTGCTTTGAGGTACACCAACAAGGCTTCCTTATTTATTGACTTTGTAGGGTAGATTGGATTATGCCATCATTTATCTAGGAGGATCTTTTGCATGCAAATATATTTCTTGCATACAATAGCATGTCAGTTCATTATCATTGCTATGGCGCGAATATTTGGCTTGGTTGTTTGGCCCCACCAAGTCTCACGTTGAAATTTGATTCCCATTGTTGAAGATCGGGCCTAGTGGGAGGTGTTTGGATCATGGAGGTGGATCCCTGAAGAATGGCTAGGTGCAGGAGTGAGTTTGTTCCCGTTCTTAGTTCTCACAAGAACCAGCTGTTGTAAAGAGCCTGGCACCTCCCTCCCCTCTCTCTCTCTTGCTTCTGCTCTCTTGCCATGTGATCTCTGCACACAGTCCTGCCTCGACCTTTCTTTTACCTTCTGTCACGAGTGGAAGCAGTCTGATGACCTTGCCAGGTGCAGATATTGGCACCATGCTTCCTGTAAGCCTGCAGATCCATGAGCCAAATAAGCCCCTTTTCTTTATAAATTACCCAGCCTCAGGTATTCCTTTATAGCAAAAAAAATGGACCAAGACAGTTATCTAGTGGGAAGTCTAGTTTATTCACAGCAGAGTTAATCATATTAGTTTTTCATTAAGGAAATGAAAAACAGGACAGATTTGGTGTATGAGAAAAGGCATTGTAGCATTCTGCGAGTGTAGAGTGATACCTAGAGAAACACAAAAAACAATAGCACAAGGCTAGGGACGCAAATCAAGAATCATCCTGGAAAGCCGAATCAAGGCATCAGAAGAAAGAGCAAAGATAAAAACCGCCTAATCTCTAGAGGCTGGAGAGGGTGCTCCAGTATGAAGTAAACTTCAGAGTTAGGGAGAGGCCAGTTAGTATTCTACAGACTCCCCATCACCACCCCAGACCATTATCTTCCAACTCTCATGCAAAACACCTTTCCATTTTCCCTTGAGATTCCTGCCTCGATCTTCCTCAGTCCATCTCCTCCATCCCTGGGCACACTCATTGTTCACTGGACTCCCTGGAACCCCATTCCTATTCTTCTCATTCCCTTCCTGCGTTTATTGTGGGTAACCTCAGAATCCTGGTACAATAGGTTCAATATGCAGCTTCAAAGTTCTCTAATTTTCTGATTCCTACAACCTTAATTTCCGAGTCCCTTTAGCAACCTACTTCCATGGCTACACTACAATCTGGGCTCTGACATCACCCCATAAAAGAGGTCCAGCTCAGGAATCTAAAGTAAACACCCTAATCTCTCAAAAGCGCCACCCTGACCAGGTATCCCACTACCTTACCCTACAATTTCGCTTCTTCAGCATGATGTAGA
Source organism: Aotus nancymaae (assembly GCF_030222135.1). Classification (NCBI taxonomy): domain Eukaryota; kingdom Metazoa; phylum Chordata; class Mammalia; order Primates; family Aotidae; genus Aotus; species Aotus nancymaae. The sequence goes on from NW_026988413.1 coordinate 51,632,198, forward strand.
CTTGTGGTCTTTCGCTTTCTCACACCTTCAAACCCTCACTCAGCCCCTAACAACTACAACTTTCAACACCTTCCAATGCTCCCATCCAAGTCTTAGAGAGAGAAGTGTTTCTTCTCCCACTCATAACTTACTCATTCAATCAACAATGACTGAGTGCCTATCACATCCTAATGAACACTGTGCTATATGCTGGGGAAACTAGAGAGGAAGATACAGATCCTACCCATTAGGAGCTTAACATCATGTAGAGGAAACTGATCTGTAAAGGCAAAACAATTTAACGTGCATTAAGGTGTAATGATAGAAATAAACACAGAACGTTACAAGATCATGGGAGGAAAAGCCACCTAACTCAGCCTTCATTGGAAGAAAATAAAGTGTCATGAGGGAATTCCTGGATGGAAGGTGGCTTGATCTAATTCTTAAAGAGGGAGTAGGCATTAAGTAGGCAAAATTGTGGTAAGAAGGAGACCAAAGAGTTAAGGATTGAAGAGCACAGAAAAGAGATTGAGTATAGGAAGAGATTATAAGTGAAATATCATAATTGTGGGGTAAGATATTGGGATACCTGGTCAGGGGTGGTTACTTGCAAGTTGGAACTCACAAGTAACCTCAAGCTCCACACTTTCTCCCCAGGCTTTTTCATCCTTTATTCTTTATCCTAGTATACGGCACCCCTACCAGTTTGGTAACCAGAAATATAGATTTCTTCCATTTCTCCTGTTTCCTCACCTCTGTCCTTCAACTAATAACTTCTCCTGATTCTTCTGCATCAACATTGCTTGTATGCCTGTCTTTCTCCACCTTTACTCAGGGTTAGTGCCACAGTCTCTTAATTGGCCTCACCTCCATACTCCTAGTGATCTTTCTAACATGCACAACTAATTACATCACTGACCAGCCAAATACTGGCTGTTCCAGAATGATAGAAAAGACTTTTGTCATACAGCCTCCGCCCTCACCTCTGCAGCCTTATTATTCCCTGGCTATTTGTCATGCCCCAAGAACTATCAGCAATTTCCCCAATGTGCCGCCTTATTTCATGCCTATGTGTCTTTCCCCCAAAAGGCACAAGAACATTTTGATGCAGCATCTTAATATGATCACATTTTAATTCAGTCTAAAGTAGTAATCAAACGTTTAGCTAGTCTTAATTTTTCTTTCCCAAATAATGACTGTAATGGACAATCTTAACCCATTCTTCTATCCTTCCCTTTTGATTTTCTCCAGGATGATGATGACACCAATGACCTTCAACCCATTGACTCCCTGTTTTAATCTTCCATCAATAGTCTTAAATTATCTTAAGTGTCCTGCTTCGAGTTACATTGTTTCTGCTGCTTCAAATGCCCTTCTATTTGCTTGTCTTGGGAGGGCACCTCATTCTCCTTTTATTACCATCACCACCACTTTCCTCTGTCACCTCTCAGGAAATCCATCCAGTTCCCCATTATAGTCCCTGATTACAATTGACCACACCCTCTCTGTGCCCTGTCGATCTCTACATTCACTTCTATTGACACCTCTTACACTTTTATGTCCCTCCATAGGAAATAGTCTCTCTGAGGACAGGGATTATTCATTCTCCTGACTTCCAGCACCTTCTATAGCTTTGGAACAGAACGTGTGCTCCATTAATTGACGCCAATGCAGAGGGAGAGCACGCTAAGGACCACAGTAGATCCAGGGGAGGAGGTACTGCCCTTATTACAAGGGAGGGCCCTTGGTGTGGCCCTGTAAGGGAGGAGGGGGCATGGGAGGGCGGACAGTGGCAGGGACAGAAAATTGGAATCCCATTTATAGTAATGGAATCTCAAAGGAATGCTACTCTCTTATTCATATGTTTTCCTATTATATGTGTCCTAAGGAAAATAATATTTTTTTCCCTAAATGGTTTTTAAGGTAATATATATGTAGTAAAAACTCACTGAGTATAAAAGGATATTCAATGAAAGTAAAGCTCTGTCCTACCCTATCCTCCATTATTCTTTCCCAGGGGTGACCTCTAGTCTCAGTTTCTAGTCTTTTCCCCAAAACCTTTAAGTATATAAATGTATATAATATATACATATATAATACACCACACAAGTCTATCTAAATCCAATACATCACACAAGTCTATCTAAATCCAAACCTAACTGTACATCTCTATCTATATTTTAAAATATAGTTGGTAGCATCCTGTCATCGAGAGCTCGCTATTTTAGCTCATAAAGACATTATTATCATTTTAGTGCAATAGGAACACATAATGTGAGCTCTACCTTCTTAGCAAATTTTTAACTGTATGTGATAGTGAGACATTATTTGTTAAACTGCTACATTATATTCCTACTATAACTGCCTGATATTTAATCAGTTCCCTATTGATAAATATTTAATTTGTTTTGGTCTATTACTATTTCAAGCACTGCTGTCATGAAAGCCCTTGCACATATGTGTGTGAGTCAGGGTCCAGCAGAAGCAGATGGCATATCCCAAGCTTACCTGAAGAGTTTAATAGCAGAGGTACTATTTACACAGGTGCTGGCGGGATGAATGGAAGCAGCAATAAATGGCTAAATACTCAGGAACTCCCAACAGTGGTAATCCTTCACCACCCCAGGCATGAAGGGACAAGGGGAGGGAGCAGTGTTACTAGAAGCCAGTGGGACCGTGACTGTGGGAGAGGCTAGCCAAACAGCTACAGCCACAGGATGAGAAATGCAGCCAGTACCAAAACTGCAGCCATCAGAGCAGGAGTGAGAGGAAAAATACCCTGACTGCTGTTTCCTCTTGCTCTCTGGTTTTCTGTGAGTTCTTCCCAGCTGCTGAATAGAAGTGGAAGCCAGAGGACAGGGAAGCTCAGGTGATGCCGTCCATGGAGGTCAGTCTGCAGGGTACAGGGTAGGCAGGGAGAAGAAGGATAAGTGGGGAACAATCCGTGTAATATGTTGTCACACAAATGTGCTGTTAATCCGGTAGAAATTTTCCTAGAAGTGGAATTGTGGTGTCAGCAGGAAGGAAAGTGCTGGCAAAGTGTTCCTCAGTCTCCCTTCTCTTCCTCTTCCATGGTAATACAATGCAAAGCTGTGCAAATGGCTGCCCAGAATTAAGACTACATTTCCCAGCCTCCTTTGCAGCCCAAGCACTGGAAGGGGAAGTGTCGCATAACAGCTTCTGAGAAACTTCTCTGAGAGACAGATGACAAAGGCCTTCTGTCCTCTATTCTTTATTACTTCTTGTAATTCACATGCTGCCTAGGGCCACACCCTTTGGTTGTTGAGTGGGGAGCTGGAAGGAGCCAGGCTCCTGAGGACTTCATAGGGTAAGAGCTGCCCTGCCAATCTGAGCTACATACCTCCAGATTTTATTATTTGGGAGAGAAATTAACTTTTACCTCATTTAAGCAACAGTTATTTTCTTTACTATGTCAAATACCTGATTCTAATCCTAATGAATATAATGGGTATAAAAATTTTGAATTTTTATGGATGTTGTCAAGTTTGGTTTATTTATTTTTAATTTAAAAATATCTAATTGGCAAAAAATATATATATTCAAGGTTTACAAGATGCTGATGTGATACACATATATGTACACTGTGTACTGATTACTATGATTACTACAGTCAAAGTAACTAACACATCCATTATTACCCATAGTTAGTGTGTGTGCCTGTGTGTGTGGTGGGTATTGTGTTTTAGCCTGAATTTTCCAGACTTTCTGGGTTTGAATCTCAACTTCTTCATTTACTACACATGCGATCTTGAACAAGTTTCTTAAACATTTTGTGCCTCAGTGTCCTCATAGGGACAATGATAGAAGCTACCTCATTTGGTTGTTACGACAAGTAAATGAGTTAGAATATCTGAAACACATAGAATATCTATCTGACATAGCTGATACGCAAAAAAATGTAAGCTATTTCTGTTATTATTACTAGTATCATTTTTAATTGTCCTCCAAAGAAGAAGTACCAATCAGTCTATTCAATGTCTGGAAGTGTCTCTTTCCTCTCCCCTCATCAATACTGTGCATTAGCAAAGATTTTTGTCCAGTAGATGGATAGTGTTGTTTCATTTTTATTTTAAATTACCATCTAAAATTTTGAGGTTGAACATCTTTTTATATTTTTATGCCATTCATATTTCTTTTCTGGTGGATTTTCTGTTTATGTCCTCTGTTCATGATTTTTTAAAAAAAACTCTTGAATGTATTAGCCTTTTGCCTGCTATGGGTGGAGCAAATATTCTCCCATGTTTTTGTCTTTTGACTTTATTTTTTCCATACATAAATTTTAACATAGTAAAAATGATCCTTCTTTTCCATTATAACATCTGAGCTTAATGAGAAAGGTCTTTCTCACTCTGGATTATAAAAATAATTCCCCCATTTTTTTTTTCTAGAACTTTATAGATAGGTTTATATCAAAAATTTTTTTCCATTTGGAATTTAATTTGGAGTAGGCGGTAAAGAACGTGTTGGAGTAATTCTTCGGAAGGTTTGGTTGGAAGGTTAGCAAAAAGGAGCTGTCTGACACATAAATCCTGCAGAAGTAGCAGCTTACTGAACCACACCATAGGTACATTTTAAACAAGTATGCCAGTACCCCCTGGCCAGCAGGCATGCAGATGTTTGATGAGCTTGCCTCTTCAGCTTTCTTTTCTTTGTGGGAAACACATGGGTTGTTTGCAATGACATTTTGTATTTCCAGAGTAAGGTCTTGCCAAGTCTAGCACAATTACTTAACCAGTTTTCACACATCACATCACCTGGCTCTTACTTCCAGGTAGCACACAATTTCTTCTTCTGCCAGCAGGGTCACCTTGCTATTCATTCATAGGATAAATAATAATGCTACAACATTTCATACCTGTGCTAACAATGACCCACCTGTGGACATGACAGTCAGGGACTGCCCATGCATCACAGCCAAGGAGGGATGGAGCCCAGCAAGCTGGCCCAGGACCTGCCACTGGCCTTCATCTTTGTCTTTTTTCCAGGTAGTTTATCACAATGGTTAACACAAGCTCTAGAGTAAAACCATTTGGCTTTATACTTCCACTCTGCTGCTTTTGAGCTATCGGAGCAAGTGCCAAGTCTACTTCACCTTTTTGTGCTTTGGTTTCTCATCTGTAAAGTGGGGATTATAACATTGCGTAGGAATTAAATAAATAAACATAGGTAAAGTGCTTAAAAATTGCTTGGCAACCAGTGCTCAGTAAATATTAAAAAGGCTTTTCCCCAATCCAGAATATAAAATAATTTCTTTATTTTTTTCCTAGGACTTTACAGACTGATTCATATTAAAAAGTACATTTTATTTATTTATTTGTTTATTTATTTATTTGAGACAGAGTCTCCCTCTGTCACCAGGCTGGAGTACAGTGGCACCATCTCAACTCACTGCAACTTGAGCCTCCCGGGTTTAAGCGATTCTCCTGCCTCAGCTTCCCGAGCAGCTGGGACTACAGGCGTGTGCCACCAGGCCCAGCTATTTTTTGTATTTTTAGTCAAGACAGGGTTTCCCCATGTTGGCCAGGATGGTCTTGATCTCCCAACCTCGCGATCCGCCCGCCTCGGCCTCCCAAAGTGCTGGGACTACAGGCGTGAGCCACCGTGCCTGGCCTAAAAAGTACATAATATTTATAATAAATGTAACTATAACAAATGTATAATATTATAATAATTAAAACATTGGTAAGAAAAATGTATTATAACTTTATGAGTAGAATCACTATCATTTGAAGAATGCATTTCCTTCTAAATGTCACCTTTATCATAACTGAATTTGCATGTGTTTGAGTCTAGCTCTGGATTCTCTATCAATTCATTTATCTAGCTTAATCACATATGCTTTATAATATGTTTTATTATCTAGTAGAGCTTGCCTAATTCATTATGCTTCCTTTGTAGAAATTTTTTTCTGGCTAAGCTTGAATTTTGGTATTTATACAATAATCTTAGAACCAGCTGCTCTTATTTTTTAAAAAATTAATATTTTATTGGGGTTGCAACAAATTTGCATATTCATTTGGAAAGAATTGACAGTCTTACAATATTAGCTTTTCCTATTTCAATTTAAAAAGCTCTTCATTTATATTCAAGCTGCTTTTCTTTTAAAATGTCTCTCGGAAAGTTTTTTGAAAGTCTTCTTTGTATATAGTTACTGCACATTTTGTAAGTTTATTCCTACTGTCCTCCCTCATTCCTTCCTTCCTATCCTTTCCTTTTCTTTGTTCCCTTCTTCCCTTTTTTCTCCTCCTCTTCTCTTTCTTTTCTTCTTCTTCTGTATGGTAAATGGCACCAATTGTTTCATTAAGTTTTCTGGTTACTTCTTGTTTGTACATGGAAGAACTATCAGTTGTTGCTTCATGAGTTTGTATCCTACAATTGGATCAGAAAAACAAATGAAAATTTTCTAACCTCACCTTCCTCGTTGCAATTATGTATAATCACCATATGTTGGAAGGAGATAAACTGAGTCAGGAAAACAGTTGTTTTAAAAGAGAGGCCCCAGAAGAGAGAGGCTGGAGAACAAGTGGGGAAGGAATACTTGTGACTGAGAAAAGGGCTGACTGTGAATGAGGTGGTTGGAGCAACAGTCCACAAGCGCGTTGATGAGCAACAGCGCAGATCAAAAATGGTTGCATGTGACCGAAAGTGCACGTAGGAATTCTATGCTGTTTGATTCTTTCTATTACTTTAAATGATCGAATTAAAACTAGATAAATGAAGCAATCTACTCAACAAGATAGATATATAAATCAGACATTATTTATAAAACTAATAGCATTAAGAGATAAATTCAAGAATTGGTTTGCTGGGAGAAAAATCCAAAACAAAATTAATAAAATCAGAACTAGGTTTTTTTTTTAATAAATGAGAAAATTCAAATAAACAAAACTAAAGAAGTAAAAGGTGATAACAGTATAAAGTTTTTATTATTAAAAAAATCTATGCCAATAAAGTAGGAAATACATGATTTTTGAGAACATGTACATAACAAATTTATTATGGAAAAGTAGAAAACTAATTTACAAAAAAATATGGAAGAAATGCTTTTAATCAAGGAATTTCCTCCAATAAAGATTTGGGGACAGTTGTTATAAAAGCTATTCAAGTCATTTTTTTAAGACTAGTATAACCCTGATACCAAAGAGGCCATGTATAAGACCCAGGTGCAGATTGCCTGGGTTGGGTCTATATAACAAACACTTGATTTTGTTCTCGCTCAGTGCCAGGCAAGGTTCTGAGATTTCACAAATATTCATTTGCACATTCCTCCTAAAACCCTATGAGGGAGGGATAATTATTATCCTCATTTTACAGATGAGCAGACTGAAGAAGTGAGAGGCTAAAGAACTTGTTATTCAGTGTCACCCAGGTGACACGTGATGGCAGGGACCAGTGACATTCAATAGTGCCCTAAAGCATGTCCTCTATAACCAAAGTACCTGAGTTCAAATTGTGGCTCTCCTGTGTTCTAGCAATATGACCAAGGGCAAGATATTTAATACTTTTCTGCTTCAGTTTCCATAGATATAAGACTGAAATATAAATAATTTAAAGAACTTAGAACAGTATCTGGAACATAGCAAACAATCCTTAAACATAATGATATTATTATAATCGTTACTATTACAGAGAATACATAAAAAGACATTATAAATTATAAATATAAATGCAAACTGAGCTGAATAATGCAATAAAGGAATTACCATGGCCATGGCCAAATTGAGTTTAACTCGGGAGTACAAGGATGTTTTATTCATCACTTTAGTATATCCAATAAGAAAAATATATTTATATACATATATAATGCAATAATCTCAATAGATCATTGCAATACCATTTCTAAAGTAAACAAATAACAAATCTTAGACAGCCAACAACACCAGATTTTTCCTAAACATGATAAAGAATATCAATATTAAATAAGCAGCCAACATCATATCCTGCTAAATTACCTGGAACCAAGGGGAGGGTCTCAATCTCCGAAAATAAGCATCACCTGGGGAGCTTTTTAAAATTACTGATGCTTGAGACCTACTCCGGACCAATTAGATCAGAATTTCAGGGGGTTGGGACTCTGGCAACAAAGTAGGAATAACTAGCCTAGAAGAAAGCTAATTAAAATCAAGAACTAACTAGGATGCGTACCATGACAACTTTTATGTGACATTATTTTGGAAGTTCTCATGCATACACCGAAACATGAAATAAATAAGAGATTAAAATTCTGACCAAGAGGAGAAAAAAAATCATCATTCGTATCCAATGTGATTATGTACTTGGGAAATGCCGGTAAAATAAACTTAAAAACTTGGAAGAATTTTTAAGATAATTTACTCATCTATAAAGGTAGCTTTCCAATGTATCAACAATACAAGTTAGAAGATGTAATGATAAAGATTTTATTTAGATTATTAACAAAAAGAAAATAAATAACCCAAAATAGAACTTAGATAAAGGTTATAGTAAAACTTAGTTTTAAGAAGATATCCTGTATCTGTGGTTTTCAAACCAAGCTTTCGGGAGTCCCTGGACAAAGGTGACCTGATGCACAGTGACAAATGGATCTAAGAGGACCACAGGACTCCTACCCCTGCTTTAATTGAAGCAGCTCCATTTTTCTAAGTGTTGACCTTCTGCATACAATTGTGCTTGAAGGAAGGTTTTGGCTACTGACAACAACTTAATGTTTAAAAACCTGTAGCTTAAATAAAGTGTTCATGAAGAATATCTGGTTCCCTTTGCTATCCATTCAGTCACTTGTTCTATATTTACTGAGAATCCACAATATATAAAATTTACATTTGTTGAGTACCAGCTGGGAGCCATGACTGTGTTAGCTTCTTTATGGATTTTATCTCATTTACTTTTTGCCAATACCATGGGTGGAAGGTATTATTTACATTTTGCAGCTAAGGAATAATATTCAAAGTAAGGAACTTGCCCGAGTCTCACAAATAATGGGAACTACAGCTATAATTCGAAAGTATTTCAGCTTGACTTCAGAGCTGTTTCTCTTTTCCCAACAGACCACACCATTTCTTAGCAAGTAGGAAATAGTGATGGCATTTGAGATGATGGTAATAATTGCACTGGTGTTCACGACCCATTGTAACATTGATGAGGAAGTTGATGTTGATAGGTGTGGAAAAGGAAATGAAGGAGATGTTGATATTGGTGCGGGTGACGCATATGGGATGTGTGTGGTTCTGTAGAGGTGGAGCTGTTCTCTCTGACGGCTCCTCTGTTTGTCATGGCAGGAGCCAGAATTGGCTTGGTCTCCCTGGGTCAAACACCTTCTGTCCAGAAAAGTAGGCCTGACTATGGGTCTGGAGAGTAGAGGACATGTTTGAGGGAGTGGTGTTAAAGAAGAGGAGATGTGGAATGAGGAGACTCAGGCTGAAATCGAGTCACCTGCAAAGATTGCTTGGGCAGAGGAGTTAGCATGTTAAAAATATTTTCTCCACCTGTGGCAGTTCTCAGAATTACCGTGTTCCTACATTGATTGCACACGTGCCAATAGACACATACCCGGCCCTGTGCTTAAGTGGAAAGAATGAAAGCAGGTTTTATTCTGATTGCGGATTGTATTAGTCTGAAACCTTGGAATTAGGGCAGACATCCTTTGCATAGTAGACATAAATGTTCTTATCACTCAAATATCATCTTTTGTTGTAATTACTGACATATAGTTTGTGCCAAGGCCTGATCATTAAAAAATATATATATCCATTGAAGTTCTAGGTTCACAGAACTGAGACAGTAAACCTCAGTTTGTAGTAGCTGAGCCAATGCAGAGGACCCTAGAGTATCTTAAGATCCTGCTTAAAGCGACAAGTCCTCTTATCGTCACTACAATATGACACAGGCAAATTTATGAAACACCAACATGTTCTGATTAAACAACAATGTGAACTAGAACCTATGAGGTCATAGACTCCATGAAATAAAAATTCTCATTTTTAATAAGATCTGTGATTATTTCAGACCTGCATGAAGTTGAAATAAATATTATGGACAACTGTAAGTAAGAACTATCCAAACAGAGTGTGAGGAATCAGAGTTGACTAGATGATTTACTTGTATCTCAAGCAACATATTCTAATTTAATAACTATTCACATACTCGAAGCAACAGAATAGATGCTTATTCTATTTGACGTAGTGGTTCTTTCTACCCAAGTGAAAACAGCACACACACACACACACACACACACACACACACATATATTTTGGACGAATATAGATTATTAGCATTATAATTTATGTAAATGACGCTCTATGTGAAGAAAATTGGTATCTTAGTTTTATGCTAATTATTGCATAGAGTATAAATAATCATGTAAAAGGATTTTATTTTCTAGCTAAAACTCTATGTATTTAAAGGTTCACTATTGTATCATATAAAACCTAAAAAGAATGACTCATATACGTTCCAAAGCCTTAAAAATAAAAACCCTGTTTGGTGTTCTAAAACTTTTATTTCTTAGGGTTCAATAGGCCTAAGTGATCATTAAAATCCGGAGCAGTAGTTACCAACATTATTGGAATTGATTGTCCTCGTGGTAGTCCTTGGGAGGAAGAATGAGTTTAAATGTCTCAAATGTGAGTGTGCCTCACGATCACCTGGAGAGCGTGTTAAAACACAGTTGGCCGGGCTCCACCTTCAGAGTTCCTGATTCAGTGGGTCTGAGCTGGGGCTCAGTAAATTCGCATTTCCCAGGTGATGCTGATGCACATGCTTCCAGATCCTTTATTTGATAGTTGTTTGCTTGCTCCAACCTGGGCAAGGAGAGGTCTGTGTTTATGAATTCCATGGGAACCTTTTGAATTCCAACCTGGACCTAGGCCAAGCCAGGCAAGTTTCTTTGCAGTCTTCCTGTACCAGTAGACGGAATTTTTTCTAGTTCCCTCTTCCCACTCAAGTTGTACTTCTTCAAGGGTGGTTCTAGCTTTTTTTTTTTTTTTTTTGAGACGGAGTTTCGCTCTTGTTACCCAGGCTGGAGTGCAATGGCGCGATCTCGGCTCACCACAACCTCCGCCTCCTGGGTTCAGGCAATTCTCCTGCCTCAGCCTCCTGAGTAGCTGGGATTACAGGCACGCACCACCATGCCCAGCTAATTTTTTGTATTTTTTAATAGAGATGGGGTTTCACCTTGTTGACCAGGATGGTCTCGATCTCTTGACCTCGTGATCCACCCGCCTCGGCCTCCCAAAGTGCTGGGATTACAGGCGTGAGCCACCGCGCCCGGCCGGTTCTAGCTTTAGATGTGTGTGTTTTGTTTTCTGTTAATTTCTCCTTTTTTTTTTTGATGGAGTTTTACTCTTGTCACCCAGGCTGGAGAGTAATGGCGCAATCTCTGCTCACTGCAACCTCTGCAAGTCATTCTCCTGCCTCAGGCTCCCGAGTAGGTGGGATTACAGGTGCCCACCACCATACCTGGCTAATTTTTGTATTTTTAGTAGAGCCACTGTTTCATCACATTGGCCAGGCTGGTCTGGAATTCCTGAACTCAGGTGATCTACTCCCTTGGTCTCCCAAAGTACTGGGATTACAGGCATGAGCCACCATGCCCGGCCAATTGCTGCTCTTCATAACTTCTTTCACTGAACTGTCTTTGGATTTCATTTGCTTTTCTTTATCCAATTTTTCAACATGAATGATTGGTGCTTTTTTATAGCCTTGCTGCTTTTCTGGTACATTTATGTTGGCATTTAAGTTTCAACTTTCTACTTGCAGTTGGCTCAAGGCTTAGTCTTGTTTTTCTGAATGGCTGTTAAAACCCAAACTCCTTCGTTGGGATAAGTCGACACGGTAGGACAGACAAAGCCATTAGGGCTTGCTGTCCTCCTTTGCCTTCAGCTTTCTTCCTGTTGTTTTTGCTCCTAGGAAATTCCTTCCCTTTCTCACCAGCTCAGATTTGCATTTACAAGTCTGCTGGTTATCCTCAATGATTCAGTCTAAGTGGTTTGCAGTAAGAGACTTTTCAGGGTATCTACTCCATCATATTGCTAGAAATAGAAGTCTAGAGATGACAACTCTGAGAGATTGTGAGAATAAAATGATAATGCCTGTAAACCCCTTAGCTCAGTGCCTGCCACATAGGAACTTCTTAGTAAATACTAACTGCCTATTATTTCCATTATTATGTTTGTATACCTAGACCTAGATCTCAGTGGATCACTAGCAGCAGAGGTTAAGAAATTGAGTCCTAGGTCGGGCGCAGTGGCCCCCTCCTGTAATCCCAGCTCTTTAGGATGCTGAGATGGGTGAATCACTTGAGGCCAGGAGTTTGAGACCAGCCTGGCCAACATGGTGAAAACCTGTCTCTACTAAAAATACAAAAAATTAGCTAGGCATGGTGGCACACACCTGTAGCCCCAGCTACTCGGGAGGCTGAGGTGGGAGAATTGCTTGAACCTGGCAGGCGGAGGTTGCAGCGAGCCAAGATCACACCACTGCACTCCAGCCTAGGTGATGGAGCGAGTTAAGACGCAAATCCTACCAGGAGGACTAGTTAGTGATGGGAAGGGAAGGGATCATGGTAAATTCAAATTTTAATGAAGATTGTGATAACTGGTTGGGGATGTATTATATATTTTCTGGATAGACATAGAAAATGGATTCAATCAAGAGAAAATTCTTATGCAGAGGGAAAAATCCTGGAATCAAATTTGGAGCTACCATATATAGTTGCTGAGGCTCAGTGAGTACAGCTCTAGAGGCACCGTTCAATAGACCAAGATGTCACAGTGACTGTGACCAGACTGAGGACATGCTTCTCCAAAAAGTGCTTGGGCGTGCATTTTGGCAAAGTTAAAAAGGGAGCAAAGATGTGGAAATGAGCTAGACTTTTTTGTAAGGGAGTAATTGAGAGAGTTCTTCTGCCTCACAGGTACACAACCTATGTTTAAAATAATAGCTGAAAAGCAATGCTTAGTGTAGCTTTCTGCTTGTTTCCTACTGACATTGCTTTGTCTCAGAGCCCTGGAAGTCCCCCTCTTGAATCAGGTGAGTACGATCAAGTTGTGTTCAGGCCACCAGAACCATCTGAGGCAGAAGAGCTAAGTATGGGTTCCTGGTGCCATGTGGCTCCTCTCCCAGCTCTCCCTTTCTCGCTTCTCTTGCTCCCTCTCTGCTGACCACTTTCTCCTGTCTCCAGCAGTAAACACCAGCCCCTTCCTGTCTCATGTCATATGGCAGGCAGTTCTTGGAGCAGCTGTTCTCTTCAATTCTGGCTGGCCATAAGTCCTTTGGAGCCAGGCAGGCCCCTACCTTTAGAACTAGGTATCAGGCAAATCATCAAGACAGGGGAACTAGGAAACAGGTTGAGCCTGTTTATCATCATGTGGAAGCTAGTTATCAAAATGAAGGCACAAGGCTAGACCAGCAAGAACAAAGGAGCCGAGTCACTCCATCTGCTGCTGCACAGGCTTCTTGGGTTTACCCTACTCAGGTGTGGGACTGTCCCATAGCTGAGAGTGGTGACAGCGAGGAGGAGAGGGTTCCGGCAGCCATTACCTGGGCTCTCTGGTTGGAGCGCCATGATTCTCTCTTCTTCCCTGGCCTGGGTTAAGCAAGCAGCAGAGGCCTTGATCTCTTGTCTTGAGCACCTCCTCTAACCAGAGTCAGAGGAAGCCCAGGAAGCTGGGAGGACATGCCATATACAAACTTTCACTGTGGTTCTGCCACACCTGCGCTATGGGTCAGCTGGGGGAGAGTGAGGCTTCCTCTCCTGAGAACTTCAGTGTGAAGGCTTTCAGTAAGAAAACAGCTCTTTGAAGTCAGAGGATAGATATCACCCGGTCATTTGTGAAGCAGAAGAGCCACCTGTTCCAGATTCTTTGGGCCTTTGCTGTAGGAAAGGAGGAACAGTGAAAGACTGATGAGATGAGCATGCTTGAAGATGCCAGACGTGGCCTGCACTGCCAAGGTTAGTCCATTATCTTTCTCCTTCTCAGTGCTACACAGATTCAGCCAGTGAGGCGGTTAGGTGACCAGGCTTGGAGTGCCATGTGACCTTGGAAACACAGAGGTCAAGCCAGGAGACAGCCCACAGATGAGCACACACAGCCATCCTGTGAAGACCTCACCCCCAGGATGGCTTTACTGCCATTTGACTTAGAAAACTGGCAGTGTCAAAGGCTGCAACCTAATAGTTACTAAGTGCAGTCTCGCAGGTAAAATACCCTCATAACTCACCTGTCCAGGTGCTGCTTCTGGCCTACCCGTTTGGCTTTTTCAGTAGATAATGGGAGTCTGGAAGTTTGAGAAAGAGGATGGGGCAGATGCTGGGGTCCCCAGTAATTCTGTGTCAGTCTCTTGAGGTCCTAATAATGGCACCTGAACTATGCAGGAAGAAAAGAGAAAGCAGAAAACACATAGGCAGGCCCCATCCAGGGTCCTGGTCAATAAATTCTAGGTGCAAATGAAGGCTTTTAAAAAGAGAAAGGAATTCTTCAGAGTATTCAGGATCTAAAGATTGTGTTCATCAACAAAGCAATCAGATTGCAAATTAATTGTATTATTAAGTTATACACAGGGTAATTAAAATTAATTTTTGTAGAGCAGTTTACAGAGTGAGCCACATATATTATTGTATTTGATGCTCACAATAACTGCCATTTAGAAAGTGTTTATTGTGAACTCAGCCATTTATGCAAATGATCTCATTTAATTCTCACAATCTCTCTATGAAGAAGGCATTGTTATGATCCCCAACTTTATAGATGTAAAAACTGAGGCTCGTAAATGGCAAATAACTTGTCTAAGGTGACACACAGCAAGTAGTCAGAGCTGGAACCCTAATCCAGTTCTGAGTCCGCCATCCAAACTTTTAACCACGATGCTAAACCACTGCACAGCCTGGCAGGTGGAGACGTAATAGCTGTCTTCTCTTTCATAGGAATGGAGATTGTAGGTTGAACTATGTGAAGTGGCTGATGTTCTACAATTTTTGACTTACAAAAATGGCAGTTTCACGTGCTACAACCTAATAGTACTAAGTGAATATCATCCCAGTCAGTAAGTGTTCTCCTAAAACCCTAAACTCCTATTCTTTCTGCTACTCCACTCATTCTGGGAGTAAATGTCTGAGAGTAAACAACCCACTTAGTAGGCGTGGGTGGTTGTGACAGACACATGGTGCCATTTGTAAAGAAGACCTCAAGAAGAGTCTTGATTTTTAGATAATGCTCTATGAGATCGTGGAGGGTAGTCCTGGACAGGTCAGGAAGACTTCCAATCCCGACTCCAGACTGAAGGAGTAGCTCCCACAAAGTCACTGTGGTAAGGATGAGCTGCGCCTCCAAGGGGTTTTAGGTCGCTGGGCTTGGCTAGAGGATAGGACTTTGATTATGGAGTGTGGGAAGATTGTGGGGCACATCACAAAGTGCTTGGAATTATTACAGAGGCTGGATTTTATTTCCTGCAGGGCAGCATTTAGATATTGTAGGCACTACAGTGACACACAGATCTGTGCTGAGAAGACCTTCCTTGCATGTGTGTTCAGGAGGGATTAGAAGGGCGTGCCTGCAGCAAGAACACTAGTTATGAGAAATCCAGGCAAGGTAGGAGGAGTGCCTAACCAAAGAGGTAGAGGGGACAGAAGACAGAAGTGATTTGGGACCTGTAGGAGGCAGAATTGAGGGGCCCTGGTGACTGGAAGCAAGGGATCATCTACAAATGAATAACTTATTTAGAAACTAAGATAGATCCTCAGCCTCACCCAGTCTTACAAACAGTATCACTCAAACTCCCAGAAGAGGGAAGGATGAATCCTCTACAAGAAGGAGCCCCAGGCCACCACGAGCTACGTCCTCTTTTTAACAAAGATGGGAACAGGTTAGGAATCTTCCACCCTGGTTACCAGGGGATGTCTTTCCACTCACGATGGGGCCAACATTCTGCGATATATACTGAGCTCACATACCAGCCAGCATCCATTTTTATTGCTGATTGCCATGCTTTATGGGTTGTCAGATATTTTGATCATCATCCCTGCTTTTTGCACCAAGAGGACAAACCAACCAATCGTATTGGTGTGAGAAGTACTATGCAAGGATATGTACATTTTTAATCCTTAGTTACTCAATGGAAAACAGACTTTTGAATGTCCCTAAATCCTTGGGAGGAAAGGATGGCTAGGCATCAGAATCTAAGGACAAGGTTTGGTTTGCTGGGTGGTATAAAATGCCTGAAGAAAAAGAAGGAAATTCAGGAATAGCTCAGCAGGGTCTTAGTTCTTGTTTAATTTCTGGAAGAGAAGACATATCTAGCTGTGCTGGGAACAGCCCAGGCACTGTGCATCCCCATTGCTGTGAGCCCTCAGTATAAGGGAGTCGCCCTGGACCTGTGCAGATCGTTCCCATCCTTAAGTTAGCGTCAGCAGTATTCCAGCCTCCCCATGGGAAGTGACAGGAGACTTTATAGATGGGTTTGTCTCACTGCCCGACAATTTAGTGAAATACAATAGCAAAGGTCATTTTGTATATACCTAAAGGGAAGTTCTGGGGAACCTTTCTTGGGGTAGTCAAATTCAAAACCTAACCTCTTGAAAGAAACTTTGTCTGCTTATAAAATTAAACACACAAAATTCACCACATAGCCCTTCCCGGTTTGAAAGTGAGTTAAAAGGAGGCTATGTTATCATTAGGCATGTTCTTTAACCAGCTAGCACAGCAAATTTCTGAAAGGTAGTCCAAGAAAGAATTCAAGCCCACTTAAAACCTGTTCCTGGAAATCTGTATTTCTCTCCCCTGTATGGCTTATATAACCTAATATGAATTTTTAGAGAGCTTCAATATAGGAAGATGAATTTTTACCAACTCTCTCAAGCAGCCTAGTAAAAAGGTTTCCAAGGCTGGGAAGACAGATATATTAATCAATAGCTTTCAAAGTAGCAAGACTCCCAGCAGTAATCAGAAGAGACATCTGTCAGCAATGGTAAACCGCTTGACGGAAGCAGGAAACAACATCAGCTGCCAGATTAAATCATTTCAAAGATCTCTGTGTTGGAAATGCCTCATGGTCCTTGTCCCCCATGATTTAGAGGCCTATGAAATGACAGAATTTAACTGCTTCTGAAGGTTTCACATTTCACCCTATTTCTGTCTCTTTGTCTTGCTCTGCTCTTCTGTTCCTTGGTATCTGTGTTTCTGGAGGTGTGGATGTGTTTATCACACACACAGGCAAGGATTCCTCAGGTAAGCCAATTGCGGACTTGGTTAAAGACTGGCCTTCATGGGAAATTGTATTTAGTAAAACCTGAAACTGGGCATGAGTGAAGCCAAAGGGTGGTTCCAAGCCCAGGGACAGCTCAATCTTGCCCTTCATGTGTCCTGTAAGTATATCTAGGGCTACGTGGTCTAAGGAAGTGCATCCCCCAACAAAGACAAGATGAGGAGGTTAGAACGTGTCAGAATGTGGTCTTGATCTGTCATCCTCCACTGGGCCCTGTGTTCCCCAATTCAGAACCTTAGAGCAGAATGACTAATGCCCTAGAAAAGAAGATTTATTTTCTTGGATGCAAATGTAGAGCGCCCTCATAGTCCCAAAGGGCCCCCTTTCTCTTCAGTCTTTGCTGCTTTTGGAGGAACGTTCCTGCTCCTGAGATACATAATGTGCAGTCATTTGAAACATATTTTTCTCCCTTAGATTGATGGAATAAAGGATTATTGAGTACAAATGAAAATTATATTTCAAGGACATTGTGGGATAGAATAGGTTCTATTTATTGAACTAGGAAAATAGTAGAAATATGGTTGTGAGAAACTGCTTTCCAGGTTACAAACAACCGATGTATAAACATAATTGGGAACCCAACTCACTGGAAAGTTAAAAGATGTTATTACTGTAACATAGTAGAAATTTAACACATGATATTAAGCATTCTGTGATGGAGATTGCTTGTTGTCTTCCAGATTCCATAGTAATGGAATGTAAGCTGAGCAAATGGCCTCTCGAAGATTCCCTTTCTGAGCCTTCCTTGCAGCCAGGTGTGTTAGCTAAATCGCTAAGGTGATAGCAATAACATGCTTGACGGTGTGTGTATGTGGTTTGTGTTATGGGGGATTGGATGTGGGGGTCCTTTGCCTCTTCTTCATCTTCCCTTCCTCCATCCTGCTCCGTGGGATGCACTTGCTCGGATCTTGGCTCATGGGATCAAGGCCAGCTATGGCAATGCAATCAGATAGGACCCTGGGCTTCTGATACTAGGAGTCAACAGGTCTTAACGTCCTTCCTAAATGTTGATATAAGAGAAATAAACTGCAACCCTGTTTAGGCCACTGTCATTTAGGTGGTGGAGTGGGGATGGGTGGGGGAGGGGTGGGCTTTCTCTCACAGCTGAACCTAATTCTAACTGACAAACACTGGGTCTGCCATTTGGTATTAACTCATGATATGGCTTGGCTCTGTGCTCCTACCCAGATCTCTCATTGAATTGTAATCCCCAGTGTTGAGGGAGGTGACTGAATCATGGAGATGGATTCCCCCTTGCTCTTCTCGTGGTAGTGAGTGTGTTCTCTTGAGCTCTAATGGTTTAAGAGTGTGTGGCACTTCTGCTTTCAGTCACTTGCTCACTCTCTTGCTCTGCCGTGGTGAAACATGCTTGCCTCCCCTTCGCCTTCCACCATGATTGTAAGTTTCCACAGGCCTCCCAGCCATGCTTCCTGTTAAGCTTGTAGAACTGTGAGTCAATTAAACCTCTTTTCTTTATAAATTATGCAGTCTCAGATGGTTCTTTATAGCAGTGTGAGAATGGACTAATACAGTTTACCACCTAGATTAAGTTCCTTTTGTTAGCCTTGCAAACTTATGTAAGTGTGTACACTCTTTTTATATAAAGCAGCTTGTTTGGTGAAGTCATTTATTAGCATGCGCCCATAACACCAATATTTCTGTTATCAATTGGTAGGAAGCCTGGAAAGAATCAATTTTGCAAGTAGATTCATTCTTTTGAACCCATTTTCAAAATCTGTGTCAAGAAAGGGATGAAGACTTGATTCATTTTCCCCTTTGGATCTTCTCCAATATGAATGTCATTGAGGGACTGGTTTGACTGAAGGTAGAACGTAACTATCAAAGTTACTGATTAGAGTGGAAAAACAGCTTTTCAACATTCTATGAGTATCAGCTGTTTTGGAGGCTTGCTGGTCTAGGATGGCCTCCCATATGTGGTGGTTGGCTGGCTGTCAGCTGAGTCAATGGGTGGCCAGACCACATGTCTTTCCTTATCTAGCAGGCTAGCCTGGGTTTGTAAATGTAATGGTGGCAAGGTTCTGAGAGAGAAATGTGCAAGGTCTCTAGAGCACTCAGCTCAGAACCGGCATGCTGTCACTTCCATCACATTCTATGTCAAAGCAATTCACAAGAGTAGTCCAGATTTGAAAGGTGGGAAAATAGACTCCACTTCCTGATGGGAGGAGCCACAGAGTTATATTGCAATGGGTGTGGATACAGGGAGGGGTGGAGAAATGCAGCCATTTTTGTAACCAGTCTAATACTCTATGATTCTTGCATTAAAAGCTCTTTGATCATGTGGATCAAATAA
Source organism: Aotus nancymaae (assembly GCF_030222135.1). NCBI lineage: Eukaryota > Metazoa > Chordata > Mammalia > Primates > Aotidae > Aotus > Aotus nancymaae. The sequence continues at coordinate 51,651,747 of NW_026988413.1, forward strand.
GACAGGATACTCCCAAGAAAGCACATCAGTTTTTCCATAGATTAAAGAGATTAGAATAGTTGTGATTTCTTAGTTGAGAATCAGGGGATTATAGCTTCGGTTCTCAAGTTCTCCATCAAATCACTATAATGCAACCCAGTTTCTATTTTAATCTCATTTTACCTTAAACCATACCAGCCAGATAATGACAATCAGAGGGTGTGTGTGACAGTAGAAGTAGTCATTAAGTAGCCTTTACCTTTGAACCCCACTACTCACTCATTCATTGATAAAATTCTAGGCTCTTTGCTAGGGGGTAGGGATGCAAAATGAGTAACACTCAATTCAACCCCTCCTGGAGCCATAATCAGTTAGAGATGAAAGCAACTAAGGGGAATACACTGTCGTAGGAACAAATAACAGGTGCATACGGGGACAAGGATGACACAGGAGGGTTGTCTCTGGAGGCAGAGTCAGGGATGACATTCCCGGTACCCGCCACTATGCGTACTTTCCTAAGTCCCCGTGGCCCCCCAGGGTTCTCTCACACTAGACCACATTGTGCTCCTAGTTGCTATTGAGACTGTAAACCCTGAATATCTGATATGGGTCTCAGTTAATTTAGAAAGTTTATTTTGCCAATGTTGAGGATGCGGGCCCATGACACAGCCTCAGGAGGTCCTGACATGCTTTTGTGGTCAGAGCACAGTTTGGTTTTATGCATTTTAGGGAGACATGACATCAGTCAACATATGTAAGAAGAACATTGGTTTGGTCCGGAAAGGTGCGACAGCTTGAAGCGGGGAGGTGGCTTCCAGATCATAGGTCTTACTAATTTGGGGGGCCCAAGATTTATTTTCCTTTCACAAGAGCAAAGGCACCATCTGGTGCCTGTCTGGGCTACTCTGGCAGCTCCCGTGGTTATTCACTCTCAGATAGCAGAGTTCTCTCTTCTCAGGGCTGTTTATAAAGCTTCCACCAGGATGGGCTTGTCTTCCAAATGCCTTACAGCAAACCCGAGGTGTCAAGTTTTTTTTCTTTTCTCCAAGACCTTTAGGTCTTTCATATTCAACTTTCTCTCAAGAAATGTGATAAAAAGAAAAAAGAGGACATAAAGCTCCTCTATGGATGGACAGCATTTGAAAGACCAAACAGTACCACTCCTCATAGTAACTCCTTTTCTTCTTTCCAGCTTTTATTTTAGGTTCAGGGGGTCGATGTGCAGGTTTGTCATTTGGATAAATTGTGTGTCATGGGGGTTTGGCATACAGATTATTTCATCACCCTGGTAATGAGCATAATACCTGATAAGTAGTTTTTCGAGCCTCAGTCTCCTCCCACCCTCCATCCTCAAGTAGACCACAGTGTCTACTGTTTCCTTCTTTGCATCCATGTGTACTCAATGTGAACTCCAACTTACAAGTGAGAACATGCAGTATTTGGTTTTCTGTTCCTGTGTTAATCCACTTAAGATAATGGCCACCAACTCCATGTTGCTGCAGAGGACATAATCTCATTCTTTTTATGGCTATGTAGCATTCCATGGTTTATATATACCACATTTTCTTCATCCAGCCAGCCACTGATAGGAATTTAGGTTGACTGTGTGTCTTTGCTATTGCGAGTAGTTCTGTGATGAACGTACGCATACGTGTGTCTCTATGGTAGAATGACTTCTATTCCTTTGGATACATACCTAGTAATGAGATTGTTGTGTCAAATGGTAGTTCTGTTTTAAGTTATTTGAGAAATCTCCAAATTGCTTTTTACAGCTCCTAGATCTCATAAACAACTTCAGTAAAGCTTCAGGATACAAAATCAATATACAAAAATCAGTAATTCTTCTTATTAGCAAGTTTTGGTGACCTAGGATGAACATAGCCTCAGGATGAGCTCTCCCCATCGTTAGTGGTACCCTTTACCATTTTCCCATTAGTGAGTCCTTGGCTGGCCCAACAGACCTCTCCAAATCCTTTGAGCCATCTCTTCTAGAGAGCACCCAGACTCTTATGCAAATGCAGCCTTTGACCATTCTACATCTCCTGAGGTGGAAATGCTGATTGGGTATCCCCTATGTGACCCTCACCACACTTCTCCTGTAGTTAGATTTCTCAGCGTTCATACGATAACAATTTTTTAAATGGAGTCTGTCTTTACATGAGTCAGAAAATCTCACCTTTCTAAATAAAGGTCCATAGCTAAATATACTGCCCATAGTGGGGTTGGCTTGGAGCTGCTGTCTTTTGATTCTGGAGACTGAAGTTAAAGCATAGCATGGAAGTTCAAAGAACTAGTAATACAATTTTTCTCTTATATACAAAGCTTTTCAGGAAGATGTTAAAGGACAGAATTAGGCTTTTTAATTTAAAAAGAAAGTTTTGAGACAGCATCTTAACTCTGTCACCCAGGCGGGATTACAGTCTCAACCTCCTGGGCTCAAGCAATCCTCCTGCCTCAGCCTCCTGAGTAGCTGGGACTACAGGTATACACCACCATGACCATCCACTCTTCTGCACCCCTTCCCCATAGAGACAGGGTCTCGCCATGTTGTCTAGGCTGCTCTCAAACTCCCGGGCTCAAGAGAACCGCCTGCTTCGGCTTCCCCAAAGTGCTGAGATTACAGGCGTGAAACTACATTCTAGTGCATCCTCCTCAAGCACTTACAGAGAAGCCTGCTAGACTCTATACTAAGTACCTTACCCACATTATCTTACTTAATCTTCACCATAATCATGCAAAGTAGAAACTGTCATTATATAAATGAAGATTTTTTTTTTTCTTTTTCGAGACAGAGTCTCTCACTTTGTTACCCAGGCTGGAGTGCAGTGGCCTGATCTCAGTTCACTGCAACCTCTGCCTTACCAGCTTAAGCAATTCTTGTGTCTCAGCCTCCTGAGTAGCTGGGATTACAGGCGTGTGCCACCACACTCAGCTAATGTTTGTATTTTTAGTAGAGACAGGGTTTCGCCATGTTACCCAGGCTGGTCTTGAACTCTTGCTCTCAAGTGATTGCCTGCCTCAGCCTCCTAAAGTGCTGGGGATTACAGGTGTGAGCCACTGCACCTGGCTTTCTTACCCTTCTGGTTTAGATTGCTGTCCCACATTGGCTATGAATGGGATTGATGTCCCCTAAGATTATTGGCAATAATACTGTAGCATGAAGAATAAAGAAGAAAGTGAGCATGGACAGAATAAAATAAGCTAATTCCGTAAAAGTCTAAAACCTTTTTAAAAATCCAGTATATCTTTTCAGCTCTCAACTAAAACTAAACAAACAAAATGACTGATTACTGCCTTCTGAACTTCTCGTCTCCATTAAAATGGCATTAAGGAGAAATACAAAGTTTTGATGTGTTTGTATTTTCCTCTTTTGTTTCAACCTTAGTCTCTCTGAGTTTGCCTGGGAAGCAAATCATAGTTTATGACATTTTCATGAAAAAAAATTCAAATTCCAAACAGTTGGCTGACAAATGCAATTTTGAAACAATCCATTTATGTCTTTCTGTGCAGACTGCTTCAGAAGTTGAACCTTCTTTTTGATTCAACTATGAATTCCTTGATATCTTCCATTTAATATTCTGAAATCTCTATGTGATATACAAATGCAGACATACCAGTTAGAAATTCTTATTTTACTAATTGCACCCATCCTCTCTCCTAGTATTCTTGTAACAGCAGCCTCACTGAAGTGAGTTTGCCAAATAGTTGATGATAATTCTATTTCAAAGCCATTCTAGTTAAATTCAAAGTACTACTTTCTTTTTATGTTAGAATAAGGAAGATGAAACAAGATGAACATTTCCAGCTGTCAGTGTTAAAAAAAAAATTCAAAGTAGCCACTAACCATATGTAGCTATTGAGAACTTAAAAGGTGACTAGTTCTAATCGAGATAATTAAAATACACACCAGATTACAAAGATTCAATAAAAGACGTAAAATGTTTACAGCTTTATATTGATAACATGTTGAAATAGTTTTTTGTATGTTGGGTTAAATGAAAACATTAAACAAATTTAAGAAAGTTGAACATGATGGACAGGTATTTGTAGATGAAGAGCAAGGAAGGTGAATTCTTGACACAGTATGTACAACTGGGGATCTCAGCAAAGTAGACGAGTGGTTCTTTTGGTTTGTCATGGAGTAAAATAGACAGGAGAGAAGGAATTTTGCTCTTTGGGCAGAACGCGTTTAACTTCAACCTTCGTGTTGTAATCCCAAGAGCAGGTAAGAAAGAACAAGCCGTGACAGAGTCTCTTGTGTGTTGCTGGTGCTGGGAGAGCCGTGCAGGTCACTAAGAAGCGGTGCTGACAACACACTCCCTTTCCAGAGGTAGGAGGAGGCAACCTTTTCCAGGATGCCGTCCACAAAGGGTAGCTAATGTGGCTGCAGAACACTTCCGGGTATTCATTCATTCTTTACTTCTGCGTATTTTCTCCTCCCCTCCATTCAAGCCGTCAGTCCACTCCGTGCTCCTTGCCTCAGAAGGCACGAAGCAGGTTGGAAAACAGAAGCAATCTTGCTGGCTTTTGTTTTTCCAAAAACCTAATTCTTAGAGGTCTAAGAAGAGGGAAGAAGAAGAACAAGATTTTCTGATAGAAACAATATTTAGAAGAAGCCAACATTAGATTGGAGCTTCACTCTCACACTGGGTAAAGACCATGCCCTCCAGAGTTAGAGGGAGAAAAAGAAGACTGTGGGTCCAGGAACAGCAGGGATACCTTGAGGTACAGGACCCTAGGGGTGAGGCTACATAGTGTGTCTAGGCAGAAGGGCTGTGGGAGCCTGGCCAAAGAATTCCATGGAACAGCAACAGGCGAGACCCCCAGATTATGACACCTTGCGGGCCTAGACAGCAGCTGCCTCAGTGGTCACTTGGACCACGTGGACACTCTCATGTCAGAGAGGTGACACTTTGTAGGATCCCAGAACTGTGGCATATTATGGGGAAAAGGGAATGAACCCTAAAGTTAAATTTTCTACCACGACAGTGGAATGTGGCTTTAGCCAGAAACAAATTCAAATTGGAGACAACAGACACTGCTAATCATTTTACAATCTGTTTATTGACTGAAGACCTGTCCCTACTACAGTAGTGATGAAAACAGTTTGGGGCCATGAGCTCTTCTTCTCTCTGCCATACATTTTCCCCGAGCATCTCCTCTCAGTACATAAACAGGTAGGGGCACAAGGTAAGATTAGATTGACCTTTCTTCCGATGCTGTGAGTTTCACATCTCTAGGAACTTATAGTTCACATTGCTTCACAGCTTCCCCTCAGCAGGAAATCTGGTGAGACCCCTCCCACCCCAGTATGAGTTAGGTGGCTGCGTCCTGCGGAGATCATGCCCAATGAACTAGAACATAACTGATTTTACTGCCTCAGACACTTCTTACTATGACAGTAAAATGTTTTTCTTTTTTAAAATGTTGCTTATTTAATTTCTTTAACATGTATGTACTTATTTATTTTTAAATGGACAGATAAAATTGTGTGTATTGTGTACAAGATGTTTGAAGCATATAGACATTGTAGATGTGTCTTCCTTTTTATAAGACATAGTTTTACAAATTGGAAAACCAGGGAGCTTGTAAAAACTTACCTACCTGCCACTTTACTGGGCAAAGCTCTTATTTAGGAAAACAATTAAGCTCCATCCCTAGCACAGCTGATCAACTCTCCCCTCTCTCCCTCCCTAAGGTGAAAGTTCCTTCAGAATAGAAAATGCCAAGTGGGTGCTTTTAACTGTGTTCGGGAACATTCTTATTCTCTCTGTCTTTTCTGCCACGCATTGTGTGCCTGTGTTCTGCTTTTCTCTCTCAACCTTCCGTCCCTGTTCTAAATTCAGTGGAGAAAAACGTGAAAATATTGTTCACTTAAAAAAATACATACTGCTATTTGCTTTCTATTGGGAGGAAGGAAAAGCAATAATCAACACTTAAACTGTTAATATCCAGACCTTAGAAGGCATCAGGAAATAGGGGAGATTAAAATGCTGAGCGGGAGGCAATAGAAGAGTTTCCATTCACTGGGTCAGGAAACAAATACAACTTTCAGTGTTTAAATGTTCTATTGGCACATTAGTTATCAGTTGCCGTTGACAAATACAACGTCGCTGGTGCTGAAGAGAATCTAGGTCTGGTCATTGGCCTTTTCTAGCACCATATCCACATGGCAAGTTCAGGGGCCAAGGTTGGAGTTCTCACTCCTCCCAGGCCACGCATGTCTGGGGCCAGGCAGGCACCTGGTGAATGTTTGCTGATGCTGCAAACTATTCTCATCCTCCCACCAGGACAGGAATAGCCAGTACAGCCTCCAAACCCAAATTACATAGAATAAAAAAATCACAGAGCTATGGTATTCTCAAGTAGAAAGGGTCCTTGGAGACAGTCTGGGGTAACCCCTTGATTTTACAAAGAAAGGGATGCCACATGAGGCCAACAGACATGTCCACAGTCTTATCACCGGTTACTGCTAGAGTGAAGGGCCCCAACTCCTGATGCCCAGCCTTATGTTCTTGCTATCCAATCTGTTAATAACTTGAATGACAACTATGGCTTAACTGAGGGGCATAAATATAGCACAATCGAGCACATCGAACCTAGTGGTGGACAATGAGAAGTCACGGGCCTGATATGGATGGTGCCTGCCCTGCCTGAAGATGTTCACGTTTCCCTCTGTACAAGTTTCCTAGTGATACTGTAACAGATTATCCCAAACCATGGCTTGCAACAACACAAATCTATGATCTTACACTTCTGAAGGTCAGAAATCTGAAAAGGGTCTCACCAGGCTAAAATCAAGGTGCTGGCAGGGCGATGTTCATTCTGAAGGCTCCCAGGAGGATTTGTTCTCAGCATCTAGAGGCCATCTGCATTCCTGGGCTCACAGCTCTCTTTTATCTTTTAAGCAGCCCATGGTCAGCAGAGCTTCTCACAGTGCCATCCCTCTGGTTCTGACTCTTCTGCCCCTCACGTGCACCTTTAAAGGATCCTTGTAATTACGTTGGGCCAATCCAGACAACCCAGGATAATCTCACTATTTAAAAATCTTCAGTTACCTCTGCAGAATCCCATTTGCCATGTAAGGTAACATATTCACAGATTCTGAGGACTGGGATGTGGACATCTTTGGGAGCCGTGATTCTGCCTGCTATACTTTTTTTTTCTCTCTCTCTCTTTTTTTTTTGAGACAGAGTCTCACTCTGTCTCCCAGGCTAGAGTGCAGTGTCGCCATCTCGGCTCACTGCAACCTCTGCCTCTTGGGTTCAAGTGATTCTCCTGCCTCAGCCTCCCAAGTAGCTGGGGCTACAGGCAAGTGGCACCACACTCAGCTAATTTTTGTATTTTTAGTAGAGATGGGGTTTCACCATGTTGGCCAGGCTGGTCTTGACTCCCTGACCTCAGGTGATCTGCCCGTCTCGGCCTTCCATGGTGCTGGGATTACACACATGAGCCACTGCGCCCAGCCTGCCTGCTATATGCTTTATAAAATGAGGCAAAGTAAATACCCTTGGAAGCTGGATGTAGCCATGGACTGCCAGCTCCTCAATTGACTGCCATGTTGAGTGTCATGGCACATAAGAAATGTGAGAAAGTCTCTAACCTGGAGGGCGGTCAGGCTGGAGAATGAAAGTAACCCACAAAGCAACGAGGCGCCGTGTGCCAGAAAGGGAAGCGCCATCCCGCATGGGGGCTGTGAGTGCCGCCAGTGGCTTTCTCTGTACTACTAAATGCCCACAAGTCTTGCATCTCAATCTAAGTTATGATTTATTCATCTTAGAGCAAGCAGAAGCCTTTTGTGGGGAAGTGACAGGGTGAGTTAGTGACCGAACTGGGATTAGAGCTCTGGTATCCTAAGGCCCAGCTCGGTTCTCCTGCCGCCCTACAGGTTGTTCACTACCAACACTCTTGCCTAACATTCAGTGACTCTGCTTTGCCAGCCACTGCCACCTTCTCCGATGACCCAAGGTGGCCTTTCTCTCAAGTTACTCTCCTTATCATCCCAGGACAATGGCACCAGACTTGTTCTCATTGATACACTTATTCACCTACATCTTTGTTCATCATTTGTCACTCACATACCGAGCATGTACCATTGCTAGACTTTGAACCAGGATCTACAAACACAAGGGCAAATAAGAGCCCATCCCCTTTCTTTAAGGGGCTTCGGGGCCGGAGCAGCACTTCCTGCCCCTGTTATGCCATGCACAAAAGGCGGGGAACTGTTCACTCCTTTGTGAAGTGTGTGAGTGTGTTCACTCCTGCTGGCTATATTCCTGGGTACATTCCCTCCTTCCTTTCCCTCTTAAGAGAGAAGAAAGAGCAGAAAGAAGGCCAGTGAGTGAGAGCACTATTACTCAAGGGAAAACTTTCATTGTTTCTAAGTTACACATAATCATTATCAACGTACATTATTTACAAATATATGTAAGTAGCAAATGACTTGGGTCATGCTGCTACAACTTGCAGGTAGGAACTTCTAATTTAGTGGTTCATGTGGTCCTTCCTTAGAATGCCCTTTTTTCTCTCCCTCTTTTTAGCTTTCTATTTTTATTCTTCTAGAGATGGAATCTCACTGTGTTGTCCAGGTTGGTCTCTGACTCAGCTTAAGCGATCCTCCCACCTTGGCCTCCCCAAGTGCTGGGATCACAGGCATGAGCCACTGTATCCAGCCTTCTATTTTTTATTTTTTATTTTTTATTTTTATTTATTTATTTTTTTTTTTGAGACGGAGTTTCGCTCTTGATATCCAGGCTGGAGCGCAATGGCGCGATCTCGGCTCACCGCAATCTCCGCCTCCTGGGTTCAGGCAATTCTCCTGCCTCAGCCTCCTGAGTAGCTGGGATTACAGGCACGCGCCACCGTGCCCAGCTAATTTTTTGTATTAGTAGAGACGGGGTTTCACCATGTTGACCAGGATGGTCTCGATCTCTTGACCTCGTGATCCACCCGCCTCGGCCTCCCAAAGTGCTGGGATTACAGGCTTGAGCCACCGCGCCCGGCCCCAGCCTTCTATTTTTTAATCTAAGTGAGCACCGAGGAGTTCCAACTAGTCCTCATTTTCCCAAAGAGAAGAAAAGCAACTCAGAGATAAGAAACTCTATACCCTTTTGAGGACAGAACTTGGCACCTGAATTTTCCCGTTTGTGTTCTTTGAACAAACATCATTAAAGTATACCAAATCTACAAGCAGTAAAAGATTTGGATGAAGACAGACAAAAATGTGAACGGACTACAATGAAAGAGGCACAGACATACGTTAACCAGGTATAGTAAGCTCGAGGTGAGTCACCAGTGGGCAGTGGTGGCTAAAAATGCCTTGCCATCACAGGCAGCATAAATGAGTGACAGAATCTCCAGTTAGGGAGGGAATGGCCACATGGCACGCTAGACCTCAGACCACAGCTGAATGCTGCATTTGGATTCAGTAGATACTCTTTGAAAGAGCTAAAAACAAACTTAATTATGTTCAGAGGAGCATGCCCTGAAGAGACAGTGTGGGGTCCTGGTAAGAACATGAACTCTGGAGGCAGCAAGATGGGTTTGAATCCATCTACCACTTACCTTACCAGGTAGTGACCTTGAGCAGGCTGCCTAACTAACCCCTTCGTGCACAATTTTTCCATCTGTGAAATGGTAATAACGTGAGGGTTGCATGAGTCCAAATGCTTAGAACAGTGCCTCAGACAGAGTAGGTCTGGGTAAAAGATACTTAAGAAAAGTGAAGGGCCGGGTATGGCAGCTCACGCCTGTAATCCCAGCACTTTGGGAGGCCAAAGTGGGTGGATCACAACGTCAGGAGTACAAGACCAGCCTGGCCAAGATGGTGAAACCCCATCTCTAATAAATATACAAAAATTAGCTGGGCCTGGTGGCAGCCGCCCGTAGTCCCAGCTACTTGGGTGGCTGAGGTAGGAGAATCGCTTGAACCCGGTGGCAGAGGTTACAGTGAGCCAAGATCACACCATTGCACTTTAGACTGGGCAACAGAGTGAGACTCCGTCTCAAAAAAAAAAGAAGAGAAAAGTGAAGAAACTCAACATCCGAAAAACTCCTGTGAGAAGTGTTTTAAGGAACTGGGAGTGTTAACCTGAAGAGGAGGAAGTTAGAAAGGGAAGCTGAGAGAAGTCACCTGGCAAAGGGAAGAGATTTACTGTGAGTTCCAAGGGAGCAGCGCCAATGAGAGGAAGCTACATGCAGGTGTGTTTCACACTTAAATAGCTCGGCCCCCAAAGCAGTGTGGTCAAAAGATCACTAGATTAATCAGGAAACGTTTGGTTACAAGGAACAGAACCTTAGCACAAGACGCTAATGGAAAAAATAAAGGGAGAATTTAGTAACATAACCTCAGGGGCCAGGGCTAGAGTGACTTCAGTCACCCCTGGGTTCACATCATGGTTCTTTGAGTCCATCTCCACTCCTGGCCTCTGCATCCACTGCTGGCTTTCCCCAGGGTGGGCTGAGAGGACAGGCATTGGGGATGAAAGCTCTGTGGCCCCAATTCACACTCCTATAGGACACCCGTTCACCCATTCACAGTCACCCATTCACTAAGGTAGCACCATCCAGGGATTGTCTTCCAACGAAACAAACTCTGTGACCCGGGAGAAAGGCGCCGATTGGCTTAGCCTGAGTCCCATGCCACCCCTAATGCGGGCAGGGAGGCATAGGGGAAGGAGCTCCCTGCCTAAACCTCATAGTCTGAGGGTGAGTTGGCTCCTCAAAACAAAAGAAACTCCAGCTGCTTAGCTGAAGAAGGGGGAATGAGGGATGGGCAGGTGAACAGAGCAGATGTCCACTCAGACGCTGTCTATGCCACCAAGACAGGTCAGAATAGATAAAGCCTTTGGTTTTCTTGTTCCACACGAGGGCCATGCAGGAAATCTTCAGCAATCCTACCCTCTCACATGCCCACGCCACACCTGCCCTCAGCACCATTCTCCCCACTGAAGCATCCCTCTGCTCTACCTTCCCACCTGATTCTCTTACAGGAAACCTGAGAACTGGTCTGACAGGTAGGACTGGAGAGAGGACAGGCCAGAGTGTGTGCTGGGGGAGGTGGGGAAAGGGGGACTTGCAACTTTATTGCGTTATCTTAGCCCATCGGGGAAAAGATGTGAGTTATCTCCCAAGTTGAAAGGTCGGCCTTGGAAGACACAGTTCTCGACCCTGGAGGAGAGGCTGTGCTCCCCACATTCAGGACCTGGAGGATTTTAAACTTTCTCAATGTCCTGCTGCTGCCACATTTGAACTGTATACAAGTTCACTTGCTGTGTCTTTGAAGAGGAAATTTCTCTTCTTATCTGCTATCAAGGGTGTTGCTAATAATTTAAAGTGAGTTTTTTTTCTGCATTTTAGTCTGGCACATCTGGGATTCAAGCGTCAAGTGCTGAGTCTTGTAAGGGCTGTTCTGCAGCCAAAAACCCAGGAAAGGAGAAACATAAGCAAAAAACCAGTCACAAGTGAAAAAACTCAGCCAGCCTAATTACATCTTTGGGATTAAAAATAGTTTGCCACCTGGAAGGGGAAATGCCCTTTTTGTCCTATCATTCATTTCTTAGCTAAATAACGGATTCAATGTATATAATTCCAAAATCAAAATTAGAATTTTTAGAAGATACCCCCAATATTTAGGCATTTTATCTCCTGACCAATTTGTCTTGGAAGGTATTCCAGCCTAGGAAATTCTAATTTATTTCTCTATGTTAAAAGACATATAGATTTTTGTTTATTGGTCAAGGTGGGTATGTGAGAACACCTGCTTTAAAAAGTTCAAGACTGGCTTTATGACTCCGATCAAGTAAAACTCTAGAGCCTCAAGATCTGTTGAAATGGAGAAGGTTAAAACTGCTGGGTCTCTGCTTGCCCTTCCCCACCCGAAAATTCTTGGCCCTGACCCTGGTCCTCCCTCAGACCACCTGTAGATGAACGTGGAGTAGCCTTCCGTTGAGACCCCTGAGGCTCTCTGGCTGTCATTAGGAGGGCATCAGCCGACTGTCAAAATACAGTGTTGTATTTCATCAGCATCATAGAATATCATCTCAGACTCACCGAGGGTCAGCAGTGCTTAAGGACTCAGTTATGAAGAATTCTGTTTTAAGGAGAATTACCTGAAAGAGATGTAATCATGATACTTTAAAATTTATCATTGGGTTTGCAGACCCTCAGAGAGCAGCCCATGTGACCGCTCAGTTCTGTCTCCCCACTGACTTACTGAGCCCAGCTTTGGCATTCTGCCATTTGTACACTCTGAGGGGAGGGAGGAGTACAAAGCTGTGCCAAGAAATGTGATGCTGAACTTACTCTAAGCAGGCGTGGAGAAACCATTCACCACTGTTTCAGGGTTCCTCCGGCATGAACTGGAATCCCAGTATGTCCTTTTATTTGCAGATGCTCATTCCTGCAAATCCCAGGCCTTCAAACGGACTGTAGAAGGTTTGAGCTAACACTCATACTTTGGCCTTCCCTAAGGTAACGTGCCAGGTGGAAAAGACTGGGAGCCTGTCCAGTCACCTTGGGCTGTGCTGCTAAGTGGTCATTTTGCACTGGGAATGGACCTTGCTAGTTATTTTAGGCAGCAGATGGCTGTGACTCTGAACATTTACTTCAGGAGCTTCACTGGGGCCAATGGACTGTTTCATGGAGATTTTAGAGCTTTAACTGACCCTGATCACTTAAGGACAGATGCTGTGTCCTGGGGCTATGGGGTCTGGTCACTTTTACATAATTTGAATGTGCCGTCTAATCATCCAAGTACCGTTTTAAGCATTTAAGTTCTTGCCAGCAATTAGGCTGCTGCTGAACATGGGAGGTGTACGCGCCGCTTCACTTGTTTCAAACAGCACACTCAACCTTAGCAGTTATTGCATCAGCTCAGGGCAACCTGCTCTTCCAATCAATTAAACTCTTTGTGCTTGAATAGGAATGCCTGCCAATCACACTTTAAATCACCACCTCACGCTTATTTCACGATAAGCTTACTGAATGAAATGACTTCCTAAAACTTAATCAGTCCCGCCTCTGGCAAGCTGGCCTTTAAAGAGATTTTGCAGTGTCTCTGGGAACAACCCTATTACATTCCTCCCTGAGGACCTTCTCAGGTCTCCCTTCCAGAAATAGTAATACTGCTGCCGAGTTGCTGGTTTGTATTTGTCCTGGGACGGACACTATGAATGATGAAATTAATTGTGTTTACTGGTCCTCTCCTGCCTCCCAGTAATTCATGCTTATAATGGAAAAGAAAAATTGAACCATACAGCAAAGCAATGAAGAATAATTAAGTTACCTAAATTCTCAACATCCCAAAGCTACAATGGCTGAAATGTTGGTTACCCTTCCAGGTTTTTGTGTTTCTTCTTGACAGTGGCTGCTAGAAAGAGCCAGATACAAATCCCAGTATAAATGAGACTTTAATATAAAACAATGGAGTGAAGATGTGTAATAGACGGCACTGGCCCAACTGGCTCTCCATTTGGAAGAAAATAAATATGAACTCTTTATACCACATGGAAAAGTCCATTTCTGATAGGTTAAAATTTTAAATGTAAAAAATATAACAATGAAGGTATTGTTTAAAAATCTGGCAGGCTATGTGTATATTCTAGGGGTAAGAGAGAACTTTTTAAACAGACTAGAACCTATAAAAGAAGGAAGGGATAGTTATTTGATTTTTAAAATTATAAAGTAATAGGTTTGACAAAATAAGAAAAGTACATTTGTAATGCAAGTGGCAGTTTATGCCTATGATAAAAACTCTTAAATTTGATGAGAAAAGGACGGAATGATGAGATAAAGATGTTCAAAGGATAAACACTTCACAGACATTGAAAGGCCAGCCCACATATGAGAAGATGCTAAAATTCACTAGTGGTCAGAAAAAAGCAAATGGAAGTTAACAATAGAACACCGTTTTACGCCTAGACTGGAGAAAAGAGCTAGAATATCATACGCTGGTGGGAGATAGGAATGTCGTCTGATACTCTGCTGGTGAACTGTGATGTGCTAAAATCTTTTAGGAAAGAAATTTGACAGTATCTATTAAAATTAAAAGGACATGTACCCCTTGATCCAGCAATTCCACTCACGGGAGTGTAGCTCAGTAGAATTAAATGGGTAGTTTGAAGGATATACAAACACAGAGGTTTACTGCAGCATTGCTGAGAGGGAAAAAAAACAGGAGAAAAGAGAACGCCCATCAGCCAAGCAGTGGCTTAATAATTTATAATATTTCTCACACAAAGGAACATTTTTTAATGACAAAAAATATGAATTACAACCAAAACAAATGATTTGGAGGGATTCCCATAAGATACTACTGAGGATAAAAGAGGAGTGCATATATCCTATTGAAAGAAAAAATGACAAACTATGTATGTGTACATCTGTGTGGCATCCAATCTCAACAACCTCTCTGGACAGAGGGCTGGACAGAGGATACATATTAGGTTGTACACGTTGGATGCCATGGTCAGGGGAGGAGGGAGGGCTGATGACAGTGAAAGAGGGGGATGAAGGGCAGGACAGAGCTAAGTTTTTAAAAAAGTTTAAAAAGTCACTAAAAATAAATGAAAATATATGCATATGGCCATATTTAGGCTTTTACATAAAATTATCTGTAGATTTATGTTTTATGGGTTGATTTATGTCCCCTCAGAAAATATATGTTGAAGTCCCAACCCCTAGTCCCCCAGAAGGTGACTGGATTTGGGAATAGGGTCTTTACAGAGATAAGCAAGTTACAATGAAGTCATTAGGGCAGGCCCTGGTCCAATATGACTGGTAGCCTTATGAGAAAAATTTGGACGCAGAATCAGACATACACAGAGGGAAGATGTGAAGACGCTCAGGGAGAACTCTGTGTGATGATGAAAGGTTGGAATCATGCATCTGCCAGCCAAGCAAGGCCAAAGATTGCTGGAAACCAGCAGAGGCCCGGAAAGCATTCCCCTACTGATTTCAGAGGGAACTTAGGTCTGCCAACACCATGACTGCAAACTTCCAGTCTCTGAAACTGTGAGACAAAAAATTTCTGATGTTTTAAACACTTAGTTTATGGTACTTTGTTCTAGCATCCCTAGGTTGTGAATACAATGTGTGTGTGTGTGTGTGTGTGTGTGTGTGTGTGTGTGTATCTATATATACATGTCTTTCTCCTTTATATTCCAGGATCTGAGCTGGATTCTCCTCTTTTTAGAAATTTCTCAGAGCTCTGGGGTTGGCAGTGTGCTTTTAACTCTTGGCTGTCTGTTCTCTTGTCTCAAGTGGATTCTCTGCTTCTCCCTAAGAACTGCAGGGCAGCACCTACCACCCTTTGGGTCCAAATATATAAAATCAAACAGCAAATTTTTCAAAAATCAACACAAATGTATTCTCTTATAGTTGTAGAGGTCAGACATGTGAAATGAAACTTACTGGGCTAAAACCAAGGTGTTCACAGAGCTGGTTCCTTCTGGGGGTTCCAGAAGAGGGTTTCCTAGCTTAGAAGCTAGGAAAACTCTGGAAGTTTTCTCTAGGAAGACTCCAGAGAGTCTGCCTGTATTATTTGACTTGTGATCCTTTCAGCTTTCAAAGTCATCAGCGTAGCATCTTCTCTGACTCTGCTTCTCTTGTCACATGGCCTTTTTATCTAAGACTAAAAAATTCTATTAAGTTCAGAGTCATATTTACACCTCAATCCTAATGAGTAGCATTCCAGTGTTTTTGTCTCATTTTATCTCTCACAAACATCTTCTACAAGCATGTTGATGCTCATCTTAAATTATTTTTGGAACATGGAGCCATGGGTTTATCTAGATCCTATAGACTCAGGGCTGGTGGCCAAGTTGGGCTACACACACTAAAACTAGCCAAAGTGAGAGAAAGTGGTGGCCCCTGATGCAGTTTTGCATTCCTGTCAGTCTCCGTAAAGTGAAAGGTTGAATCCCTCTTGTCTTGACTTAATTAATACAGCACTGAAGTTGTGTGAGGGGTCCTATATTATGTAACAGAAAATTTAGATCATCTTTTGACACAGATAATTAAAAGACAGCAAAGTAATAAGAACTTAGAAACAGGCTGGGTATGGTGGCTAATGCTTGTAATCCCAGCACTTTGGGGGACTGAGACAGGCAGATGGCTTCTCAGTTCAAGATCGGCCTGGGCAACGTGGCAAGACTTCATCTCTACCAAAAAAAAAAAAAAGAAAAAAAATTAGCTGTGCATGGTGACATGTGCCTGTAGTCTCAGCTATTCAGGAGGCAGAGGTGGGAGGATCACTTGAGGCAGGGAGCTGGAGGCTGCAGTGAGCCACGATCATGCCACTGCACTCCACCCTGGGCAACAGAGTGAGACCCTGTCTCAGAAAAAAAAAAGTTAAATAAAATTTAAAAAACAATCTAGAAAGAAAGTTATCCTCTGAGACTGAAATTAGGAAGAACCACCATATAAAAGATTTAATAATCAAAGATCAGAAGTCACCTCCCAGAAAAAATAGGTGACTGAGAGGACACAGTAACTAAGGTAGCTGAGGTCAAATTGCATGAGCAAGATGGTCAAGACAAGTAAATCACTGCATAGAAGGCGGTGTCCCAGGGAGTCTGGTGAAGAGTGTCAAAGATAGCATGTGTTAGTGTACTTTTAACGCAAAGCCAGGAAAAGCCCTGACTCTCCAGGTCTCTCACGTTTGTGAGAATGTGCCCAGCGTGGAACAGGAGGCAGCAGTCTGCCTGACGGAATTTGAGGGCACCCATTATTCCTCCCATGGAGGAATGCAAAACTGCATCAGGGGCCGCCAAACAAAATTCTTCATTGTTGCCTTTGGTTAAAATGACATGGACCAAGCAGGCCTACCAAATAAAATGTATTTTCCTCCAGTCTAACACCCTGTCTGTTGGCTGAGATTGGATTTGTACATTGGTTTATATGTGAAGTCTCCCTAAATAGATAAAACCTAAATCTCCTAAGCTATACCCACTGCTGGAAATCAAAGCCTGGATTATAGCTTAATTAAGCTTAATCGTTTAATTAAATTTAATCGGTTCATTCATATACCAAAAGCCATGATCACTTGCTACATGCCATGCAGGGAGTGACATGCTTGGCACATACACCCAGCTCCTCAGTCCCCAGCTCTTGATCCCATTCAATACCCAAAGTCAGCCTGCTCTTGGATGACACTGATGAGGCTCTCTGTGCCTGGGTCTTCCTGGTCTGCTCTGTGGGTTGTGGTTATGCCAACACAAAGGGAAGTCCTGCTCTCTTAACACCATCTTTCTCCTTCATATTCCAGAATCTGAGCTGGATTCTCCTCTTTTTAGAAATTTCTCAGAGCTCTGGGGTGGGCAGTGTGTTTTTAACTCTTGGATGTCTGTTCTCTTGTCTCAAGTGGGTTCTCTGCTTCTCCCTAAGGACTTCAGGGCAGCACGTACCACCCTTTGGGTCCAAATATGGTGGATCTTGTTATGAGCCTCAAGGTTCTCCTCGAAGGACCCAGAGGAAGGTGGGTTTGAGAGCTCTTGTGAAAATGGTCTGGGCAAGCGTCCAAATTAGATCCAACCTGTAACCTTAATTAAATAAACAGTAGAGAGAGGAGACTAGTTGCACCCAGTGTTTGGAATGCCTTAGGCTTGGTGTTGGAACACTGCAGGCTGAGTGTTTGCGGTTCTCGGAGATGCTGCGCCCACTGTTTTGACACTTAGGAAAGAGTGATGTAATTTACTTGTGATAGGTTCCAATGGCACTAACATACAAGCATTCTGTAATTCTGGTCTGAAGCCAAAGTTTTGCTGTAATCTGAACAAAGAGAAAAAGTGCCTTAAAACTACCGTTTAACTGATTTTCAAGTTAAATTGCTTACTCCCAACTTTCTGAGCTCTGTCTAGAGAGGTGACTACTGATTTCACTTATATCTTCTTTTTCCTTTAACTTTTTTAAAATGACGGTTAACTCTTTGGAAGAGTTTTGAAAAATAGACACAGCAACTCTGGCTATCTACAATAATGTCAGTGCCAGCTTACTTTTTGTTTTTTCTTTTTAACAGAAAAAAAAAATGGCAGTTGTCTAAAAATATAGCAGAACCAACACGAGTCAACCATTTTCCTTTTTTCATGTGCTGGTGCCATTCTAGAGGGGAAATAATCCAGTTGCTGCACTGATGAGGAACTTCACTGGGGATCCCAATGAGGATTTAGAGCAAGTAGAACCAACCCAGGGTATAGAGAAGCCACAGCAGAGCAGAGAAATATCCCAGGACACTTGGTCATGGCACAAAAGGCTACAAAGGACTAGTAGGGCTTCCCCAGGCTACAAGCAACCCACTCTGGTCAAAGTGCTGCCTTGTGGCGAAGGTGGGCCGGCCCCTTTCCCTGCGAGCTCTCTCATCTCAGTTTGAATGAGCTGAGCTAAGCTGACCCATGGGGATTTATGAAGCCCTGAATCTCTTTTTGCTAGCTCAGCCCCATCTCCCAATTTTTGATACAAACACACACACAGAAACATTGGTACATTATGTCTGGTTATAAATATTCAGTCCAATTGTTAGGTTCTATGTTTGATGCTGTCTCAACCTTGTGTCTTAGATATTACCCTATCTTCCCTGCGTAAGTGTTCCTCACAAAGGGGAAAGGAACCTGTGGAATGGCAAAAGAAAGGGAAGAACATAAGCAGGAAAGGAAGAAAAGAAATATTACCCACCTAGTCTCTTTCTATTCTCTAGAAACTTGGTTTGTTAGTAGCTTAATATTTTTACAGTTTATTTTATGCTAGATGCTATTTTGTGTACATTATGAATATGAAGTTATTTTTAAAAAGTAACCACAACCCTAATTAACCCTGTGAGGCAGGTTCTACTAATATCCTCGTTTTTACAAAAAAGAAGAGTAGAGTCCCTTGCCCAAGGTCACTGCTAATACAAACCGGGGTTCAAACCCACGCAGCTTGGTTCCAGCAGACTGCTCTTAACTACCACATTCTAAGCCTCTTCTTTCTGGTGTTTTGTTTTTAAAGATTTTAACCTAAACATTTTATGATTATGTGAATACAGTGTTCTTACTATAGGAAATTGGAAAAGAGGTAAAGTATAAAGAAGGAGAAAAAATAACTCCAATAATTCCAGCATCCAGAAACAACTGCTCACATTCTTATTTTTTAAGTCTTTTCTCTATGTGACTTTTTCCCACATGTAGAGATTGCATCACATACACAACTGCATTTCCTAGATTTCCCTTAACATTATATAATAAATATTTTCCAGTAGTCACTAAACGCTTTTTAAAAACATTTTAAAGATGTAATACTGGCGATTCCAATTGCTGCTAATTTTTTTTCTCATAAATCTAGTCACATTTTGTCTTATTGTTTTCTTCTTTTTTAAAAAAGGGAAGATACTTGAGTTTAAAAATAACTGTCAGATTATAAAAGTAATATATGTCAGTTTTAGAAAATTTAGGAATAAAGAGATTTGTTGCGCATCTTCTACATTTCAGGCACTGTCAAATGTGAAAGAGACAATGGTGAGCAAGCATATTTCTACTCTCAAGGAGTCTACACTCTGGTATAGTAAGCTACTATTGCGTAAAGTGTTGAAAGAGAAAGAATGTCTTAGACCACCACCCAGAGATGATCACCACTTAAAATTAGGTGTATGATCTCTCAATTATATATTACATGCACACAGAGTTTTAAACCAAAATGGTATCACTATGTGTATGCGGTTTTATGTCCTGCTCTTCATGTAACAGTATCATTTTCTGTGTCATTAAGTGTTTGTCAAAAATTTTACCATTCATGGCGGTATAGTTTTCCAGTTTATATATGAAACACATTTAATCATTCTCTGTTGTTAAATGTTTAGATTGTTTCCAGTGTTTGGAATTACAAACAATGCTTCAGTGAATATAGTTGTACTTAATTTTCTTTTTTTCCTCACATCTTCCTGTAAAATAGTGTCTGAAAATTGAATTTCCAATTCACAGAGAATAAAATGTGGAAGATCCTCAATATTTAGGAAATTGATTTTCGTAAGCTTGAATATTTTCACTCCCACCAGGAGCACATGAGGATTCTTTTTAACTGTGTCCTTTCCAACACTGTTGATTATAATATAAACAGATCTTTGCCAAGATGTTATCTGATTAACATTTTATTTGCATATACCTGAGTACTGATAAGGGGCATATATTATTTTTCATAAGGTTATGTTATCTTGATTTTGTTTGTCTTTTCCATCTATTAATGTTTTTAAATGCTGACATTGCTAAATATATTAAGGATATACTTGTTAAAAATTTGCAAGATGTTTTTCTAGTTTGTCATTTCCCTTTAACTGCTAATCATATTTTTATATACAGAACTTTAAAAATGTTTATGTAGTCTAACCACTTTTCCTTTGTGATTTGTAACTTTGCTTTCTTGCCTAAAAGGAGTTTTATGGTATTATTTTTCCCAACATTTTATTACGAGAAATTTCAAACACATGGCAAACTGAAAGTATTTTATGCCGAACACCTGTGTACTCACTGCTACATTCTACCATAAACATATGCATCAATTTCCTGTTGCTTCTGTAACAAATTTCCATGAACTTAATGGCTTAACACACATTTATTATCTTACAGTTCTGGAAATGAGAAGTCTGTGTCCCCACCCACATCTCCTCTTGAACTGTAATCCCCTTGTGTCGAGGGAGGGGCCTGGTGGGAGTAATTGGATTATGGGTGCGGTTTCCCCCATGCTGTCCTCCTGATAGTGAGTCTCAGGAGATCGGATGGTTTTATAAGCCTTTGGCTCTTCTTCACCTGCTCCTTTGTTCTCTCACCTGCCTGTAAGACGTCCCTGCTTACCCTTTGCTTTCTGCCATTATTGTAAGTTTCCTGAAGGTAGCCATGCTTCCTGTTAAGCCTGCAGGAACTGTGAGTCAAGACTCTTTCCTTTATAATTACCCAGCCTCAGGTAGTATTCTTTATAGCATGTGAAAACAAACTAATACAAAGTGTGAAGTGGGTCTCACTGGGCTAAAATCCAGATGTGAGTAGGACTGCATTTCTCTCTGGAGGCTTTAAGGAAGATCCTGTTTGCTTGTTTTCTCAGCTTCTAAAGGCTGCCAGCGTTCCTGGGCTCCACTTCATTTTCC
The DNA here is from genome assembly GCF_030222135.1 of Aotus nancymaae. Classification (NCBI taxonomy): domain Eukaryota; kingdom Metazoa; phylum Chordata; class Mammalia; order Primates; family Aotidae; genus Aotus; species Aotus nancymaae. The sequence goes on from NW_026988413.1 coordinate 51,672,832, forward strand.
TCTGGTTTCAAGGCCAGCAATGTTGCATCGCTCTGACCCTCTTCCCATAGTTACATCTCCCCATGACTCTGCTCTCCTGCCTGCTTTATTTTAAGGGCTTTGTGATTAGATTGAGCCCACCTGGATAATCCAGGATGCTCTCCCCATTTCAAGGTCAGTTTAGCTGACCGACTTAATACCATCTGCAACCTTAATTCCCCTTTGCCCTGTAACATAATATTCACAGATTCGGGGAACTGGGATGTGAACATATTTTGGGGAGGGGTCGTTATTCTGCCCACTATGATATTTTACTATTAATACTTGCCTGTGGTGGAGTGAAGAGTAAGGAAAGGCTGGTGGTTGAGTATTATCTATAATTTCTGAAGGTAAGGCAGAGTACAGGCTTATAAATAGCATTATGGATCAATAACATCGTATTTCTGTACAAATAGTAGTAGCAGAAAATGATTAGGAGCCCACATGTTGACCCAGATTACCCAAATTCAAATTTTGACTCTGCCACTTAAACAAGCTGTGCAACCTTGAGCGAGTTACTTAACCTCTCTGTGCTTCAGTTTCCATGAGGGTGAAATAGCACTAAGGATAATAATAGCTACCGTATGGGTTGTTGTGAGGCTTAAATGAGGTAATCCATGTGAAGTACTTACAAGAGGACTTGAGATATAGTAAGTACTCTATAAATATAGCTATTATACCAAGAAAGGTATTTTAGACTTTTTTTTTTTTTTTACATACTTAGATATCTTATTCTTCTTTTTCCGTATTTGGATAGTCCTCACACGACTGTAACTCCTTCCCCAATGATATGTATAAGAGAGCCCTCCAATTTGTTAAGCAGTGTCCACATACACTGGGCCGTGCACTCTTAAGTATAGGATATAAGTACAAATTCTGCCCTCAAAGAGCGCTGAGATCTTGGGAAAGATGGTGCCATAAACTCTGATAAGAAGCCACCCTGTCTGTGATAAGGATTCTAAGAGAAATAGCACCGCCAGAAGACAGGCTCCTGGAGGCGTGGTGGTGAAATTCTGACTGCCAGGGTAATTAGGCCTTTCAAAGGGGCGGCATTTAGCTTGGACTTAGAGCAGCAGTGAGGTTCTACCAGGTGGTGACTAAAATTAGGATAAGAGGCCTTCTCAACCTTAAGCAGAGCATCAAACCAGCTGGGGGCTTGTTAAAACACTGGCTGCTGGGCCCCACCCCTAAAGTTTCTATTCAGTGGGTCTGGGGTTGGGCTTGAACATTCACATATCTAAGAAGTTCCTAGGTGATGCTAATGGTGCTGGCCCAGCCCACACTTTGAGAAGCACTAAGTTAACATCAGTAAAGCCAGTAACACCCTGGCTTTACTTTAGAATTTCTTGGGCAACTTGAAAAACAACAAAAATAAATAAAAATAGACCCTTGGATATCATCGAGGTATTGGTATTTAAATTTAAAAGCAAAACAAAAACTCCCTAGGTTATCCTCATAGGCAGGCAAGTCTGAAAACATTTTAGTTCAGGTTAACGTTTTTTCAAATGTATTTGCAATGTACAAATCGCTTTCACAGGCTCAATTTATCCTCACATGATTTGAGGTAGGTATTATTATTACTATCCCAGTCTATAGAGTTTCAGTTTTGACCTGGAGACACAGAAAGATGAGATGGAGTTGCTGAAGGCCGCCAAGTTCTTGATAAAGCTGGACTCAAGCTCAGGTCACTGGCTGACCACATGCCTATTTTGTAGCTGGGACCCTCCCAGAGTAAAATTATGCATCCAGATGGAAGGGTGTGAGCAGAGATAAATAGACGGAAGGTGTGTGAAGATGTGAACCACGCCTTTGATGGGCCACAGGTGCCATGGGAAGATGAGGCTGAAGCAGCTTGGGACTGAGGGGAAGGAGCTGGAAAATCATGTTTAAGAGTATGGACTTTATTTGGTAAGTTATTACCAAATATAACAACATTTCTAGAGAACTAAATTCTATGGCAGCCACTGTCTCCATGCGCTATACTCATTCCCCAATTCTTGCAACAATTGAGACTATTTCCCCCATTTGACAAATGAGGAAACTGAGCCTCAGGAAGGCTAAGTAGCTTGCTGGAAGTCGCAGAGCCTGAATTCAAAGTCAGGTTTGTCTGGCTCTAGAATCCATATGGTTTTCATTGTGTCACAGCCACATGCTTTGGAGGTGCTTAAAGAAAGCATTTTTTAGCATTGTATTTTGAAATATTTTAGAGAAAAATTGTAAAATAGTGCAGAGTTCCTAGCTACACTTTGCCCAGCTTCTATTAATCATTGTGCATAACCACTGAACAAATAGCGAAATGAGGATATTAATGTAGGCCTAATACAAAGACCTTATTTGAATTTCACCACTTTTCTCACTAAAGTGCTTTTTGATTGGTCCAGGATTCAACTAAGATCCCAAGTGCATTCTGTTTTCATGTCTTGTAATGTCTCTTTCATGTCCTGTTTTTTGACCTTGACACTTTCAAAAAGTATGGGACAGTTATGTTGTAGAACATCCCTCAATCTGGGTTTGTCATGATTAGTTTGAAGTTAAGCATTTTTGTGAAATAACAGAAAAGATATGCCCTTCTCAGTGCATCGTGACAGGGGGTAAGTGAAATCAGTAGGTCTTATTTCTGGTGATGCTAACTTTGATTACTCCTTTAAGGTTGTGTTTGCCAGGTTTCTCCACTGTAAACTTGCCATTTTCCTCCTTGTAATTGACAAATACTTGTGCAAAGTTATCTTGAAACTATGTAAACATTCTGTTTCTTATACTTTTGCCCATTAATTTTAGCATCCATGGATAGATTTTACCTGTGACAAGTGTTACATTGGTGTTTGTCTCTAATGGTGATTTTCTATGGCCGTCATTCTACAAGAAAGATTTTATACTTTCTACGTCCTCTCTTTTAAGCACTAGCGGTGATGATTTGAGGTCTGCCTGACTGCCTTCTTTGATTGATTTACGTCACTTCAGCAGCTGTGCTTGTCACACAGGTTCTACCCAAAAAGCATGAGTTTGTGTTCCTGCGCCATTGACTTTTATCTCCCTTCAGCTTTCAGAGGACTCCAGATAATAACAATTGGGGTGTCCTTCCCTCCTTCCCTCCCTCCCTCTCTCTCTCCCTCTCTTCCTCCTTCCCTCCCTCCCTCCCTCCCTCCCTTCCTCCCTCCCTCCCTCCCTCCCTCCCTTCTTCCTTTTCCTTCCCTCCCTCCCTTCTTCCTTTTCCTTCCCTTTCTTCCTGTCCTTCCCTTCATTCCCTTTGACAGGGTCTCACTCTCTCTCCCAGGCTGGAGTGCAGCACAGTGGCATGATCACAGCTCACTTCAGCCTTGACCTCCTGGGCTCAAGTGATCCTCCTGCTTCAGCCTCCCTAAGTGCTGGGTTTAAAAGCACAGTGGGTTTTGAATGAAAAATTGTCACATTTTTAGCTGCCTTCCCAGCAGCCCTGTCTAGCTGTGTGTCAATATGAACAGGAGCAGTCTCAGGGGTCTTGAGTTCAGTTAGAAACCTGGACACATGAAGGGTGTTTTCGGATCCTAGAGGGGAGTCAGCAAGTCATGGAGGAGTACAGAAGCCTGCAGCAGGCTGCAGAACTGGCTTCGAAGGGTCAGGGCACTTGAATTTCCCTCTGAGTTTTTCTGGATCTATTCTTTAGCCAAGATGAGAATGCAGTAAATGGTGGCCTACCTGTCCACACCTTGGGACTTCCTTGTGGATGTGTCCTTAGGCTTGGGATGAATGAAGAGAACCAACCAGTCTCTAGTCTGGAGATAGTTCTCGTATTAGGGTTTTCTGGAGACAAAGAACCAGTATATATATACATAGATACACACATAGATACACACATATATAGTGTATCTATGTGTGTATCTATGTATATATATAGTGTATCTATGTGTGTATCTATGTATATATATCTATGTGTCTATATATCTATGTGTGTATATATATGTGCGTACATAGCTATATGTGTCTATATATCTATGTGTGTATATATATGTGCGTACATAGCTATATGTGTCTATATATCTATGTGTGTATATATATGTGCGTACATAGCTATATGTGTCTATATATCTATGTGTGTATATATATGTGCGTACATAGCTATATGTGTCTATATATCTATGTGTGTATATATATGTGCGTACATAGCTATATGTGTCTATATATCTATGTGTGTATATATATGTGCATACATAGCTATATGTATATATATGTGTGTATATGTGTGCACATATCTATATGTATATATATATCTATGTGTGTATATATGTGTATATATCTCTATATGTGTATATATATATCTATGTGTGTATATATGTGTATATATATCTATATATATATCTATGTGTGTATATATATGTATATATATATGTGTGTATATATATGTGTATATATATCTACGTGTATATATATACATAGATATATACACATAGATACACTATATATATACATATATACATACATATATACACTATATGTACACATATATACATACATATATACACTATATATATATACATATATATACACATAGATACACTATATATATACATATATGTGTATATATAGAGAGAGATTTAGTATAAGGAATTGGCTTACACTATCAGTGGAGGCTGAGAAGCCTCATGATCTTCTGCCTGCAAGCTGGAGGCCCAGGAAGGCCAGAGGGGTAGCTCCAGTCCGAGTTCAAAGGCCTGGGAACCAGGAGTGCTGATGGTGTAAGTCCTAGTCTAAGGGCAAGAGAAGACTGACATCCCAGCTCAAGCAGTCCATCAGAGGGAGGGAATTCTCCCTTCCTTCCTTCACCTTTTTGTTCTGTTTGGGTCCTCAATAGATTCAATGATTCCCATGCACATTGGGGAGGGCCATTTGCTTTACTCAGTCACCTATTCAGATGCTCATCTCTTCTGGAAACCCTCACACCCTCACACAAACACTTAGAAATACTGTTGAGCCAAATCTGGGCACCCATTTCCCAGTCAAACTGATACCAAGTTAACCATCGCGGTTCCCAAGTTTGTTTGTTGTTCCTGTTATACTGTCTGGTGACTATCTCAATTTCTAGAAGAGACATAGCTCAAACAGGCCCATTACTCAGATGAGCACCAGGGAAAGGCCTGCCCAAAGCACAGGAAACTGAGATGAGCACCAAGGAAATGTGATTAAGACACTGCTTTCATTTTGAATGTGCTCAGGAATTTCCTAGCAATCCTAGTAGAGTGAATCTTTTTATTCAGCGGGTCTGGGTTGGGGCCTGAAGTTTTGCATTTCTACAAAGTTTTCACATGATGCCTGTGCTTCTGGTCTCAGGACCACACTGTGAGCAGATAGAATTAAGGGACATGTAAAAGTCTGAATGTTAAAAAATGTTACCCATAAAGTATATGAAGCAATCCAAATTGTCCTTTCTAGGACTTTTGCACCCATAAGAACAGGGAGAATTCTGTCACTTTTGGCAGGGGGAAACCTTGGGAATCAGGTTCAATGCACATTGTGATTTCATTGCAGAATATAGTAAAATGGGATTGGCCAGCAGGACAGGGCTTAGATGACTCATTTGAGTTTTTCCAACTTACCCCATATTTATCAAGAACTTACCCCATATTTAATGCTTGTGCCAAGGCATTAAAAAATGTGGAGACTTCCTAGAAAAGCTTTCTATATATCTACTTTTTTCTGAAACAAAATATGAATGAGTGTTCACACAGATGATACTCCCATGGTCATGTTCAAGGTTAAACACAGTTTCCCATAGTGGCCATAAATGCACCCTTTTCTCTCCCACTTAAAAGGAAAATCAGTATGCAAATGAATAAGATAAATAATTTTGAATATCCTCTATAAGTATTAGCAATTGTTGGTACTTTAAACTGTTAGTAACACATTATAGCGTATCGCAGAACTGATGATGACACATCAATGTGTCATTTCAAAATGGGTGAGAACCACTGGCCTAGAACTCACTTGGTGCGCCTGCAAAGCCACCTGTGCTGGGTACAGATTCTGGAACATGAGCCTGGGCCTCATGGCTGCCTTTATGCACCTTAGGAATAGCCTATAGTGGTAATGGTCTAGGTTCTATGCTGTCCAGTATGGTAGCCACCGGCTATAATTGCAGCGAGGGTCCCATAATGCTGTTGTTTTCCAGTTGTGTGATCACTTGAGATTATGGCAGTTGTTGATAGACTGAAAAGTCAGCCATGCCCTTCTTCACCTCAGCCAGCCAGCTAAAGCGAAAAAGGGCATGGCCCCTGAGCACTTGAAAGGTGACTAATTCAAAGTGAGATGTGCTGTCAGTATAAAATAACACGAGTATCAAATACATAGTATGAAAAAAAAGAATGTAAGATAACTCATTAATAATTTTGGTTTGGGATTACATGTTGAAATAATATTTTGATATATTGGTTAAATAAGATACTTTAAAATTAATATTTCTCTTGCTTTTCTAATGAGGTTACTAGAAAATTAAAATTTCCCCTATGTGGCTGCCATTATGTTTTTACTGGATAGTGCTGGTCTTAGAGCATATGTGTTCCTCCCGCTAACAGCATCTCTTTCTGGTATACCTACTTCTGAGAAGTTGGTACCTGTGCTCATCCTGGGCCCTGCCAAACCCCTGACTCCTCTGTGAGGAGTGAGGAGTGCCTTGGCAACTACTCTGATTTTTCTTCAGGTAAAGGAATTCGAGACCCATCTAATGCATGACCTTTCATCAATTTCTGAATTTCAAATGCAGACGTGTAGGTGTTCTATGTTTGTCTATGTACTATTCCTGAAACTCCTAGTTTACTAGGAGGGGTCAATAAAGTTAATAACACTAATAATACCTTAAACTATGAGAGGTCTTAGAGTAAGATGACAACCATAGGTATGGAAATCAATCACTTTTTATCTTTTAACCATCCCAAAATTTGGTTTGCCCCTATGCTAACTTAAATGACTCAGGGAAGGGAACATGCAGTGATTCCTAGCTAGGTAGGATTTAGGGGACCTGACTTGACTTAGAATTTTGCTCAGCTACATACTGAGCAGGACCTCACTGAAGCACAGTGGTAGACAAAGTTCATCCTGGCTCTAAGGTGCCTTTTATCTTTCTGCTGTCTTCCTTCCAGTGAGCCCCCAAGCACCCACTCCTAGTACGCAGGAATCTGACTGTCAAAGACTTACCTTTTACCTCTTGCTGTCCTCCTCTGGCATGTTCTCACCCCTGCTCTATTCCTTCAGAGCCCTGATCTCTAAGATTCAGCTGATTTGATTGATGTCATAATGGAAGAGCAACCCACAGTCTTAGGCAAGAGTCTTAAATTTGAGGGTTACAATGAAGAAGACCCAAGTTGTCCCTTTCCAACACAAGATGTCGTTTGAAGGATTTTGAGGATGTCGGATTTCATGTGAGATGGTGTCACTGAGCAAATGTTAGATGCCCCAACGCAGCAGATGAAGAATTAATAGGGGACTGCCCTTAGTGACATCTTGGAATGCTACCTGGAAAGAACTGGGGGTGTGGATAAGTTCTCCTGCCCTCCAAACACTTCCCTTCTCCCAGAATATAGAATTATTTGTTCAGAGCAAGTGATGGGAGAGGACGGGTTTATGAGAGAGGAAATGTTGAAGAAGTGCTGGACCCATCGGCCCCAGAGCTTGAAGATGGCCTTTTCCTCCCTCCAGATAGGAGGTTCTATCTTTACCCCTGGAGGGCAGCTTCTTGAGGACAGAACTTTCCTGTGCCTCTTGAAGGGAAAGGCATTATATAGGTGTTCAATACCTATTCAATGCTCAGCTGACTGGCTGAGGTGAAGAAGGGCATGGTCGACTCTGCGGTCTATTAATAACTGCCGTAATCTGAAGTGACTCACAGACCTTGAAAAAAAATGATGCGGCCTTCATTGCAGTTTTGCAGAAGTGAGAATCTCCATTGCATGTAACTGTCTGTTGAAAGGGGATCTTCAGAATGACTTTGGTGAAATGTTCAGTGACTCACTCGTAAACTGCAAAGCTGTACAAGGCAATAATGCTCATGATATCCCAGAGCAATGTGGGCAATGGCCACACCAGAGATCTTTAAGGGTGTTCTCTGAGTTAAGGGGGTTAGTACTGCATGAGTCAGCCGTAATGGATGGGAAGTGTGCATGGGGCACTGCGCAAGGCTCTTTGTGAAGAGAAACACATCATCCCTTTGACAATTTTCCACTGAGACCACACAAAGAATAAAATATTTAAACATAAACAAATTCTGTGTTTCCTCAAAATGTCTTCTTATCTAATTTCCCTCTTTTCTCCTCCTGTTTCCTCCCAATTTCTCTGCCAGGCTCTAAAAATTCTCTTCCTTTTACCTCTCTGTCCTGGACCATAAAGGGTCTTAATGGAGACTCCCCTCTCTTTCTCTCATGCAGAAGGCAGCTGAATTGCTTTCCCACTTAATTCCAGGCCTAATGAAAGTATTTAGGCCTTGAACCACTCAACCATTCAGGTTTTGCTTATGTTTTTTTCGTCTCTTTTCTTCCAACTGTCTAGTTTACCTTTTCACTCTGGTTAATTGTTTTAACTTGTTTTCTTGTACGAATCCTCCTTTAGATTACTTGGATTGTCCTGGAATGGGCATGAGGGACTTTATCATTCTGTGTCCAGCATTCTTAATGCAGCTCACTTCCACCTGGGCCTGGCTCAAGAAAAGAGGCAGACAGGGTTCTGTGTGAGTGGCCAGACACCAAACAAGGAATGGTCAGATGTCTGGGGTTCCTGGTGTCCTGCATCAGCAGTGAGTCAGTTGACAGGAACAAGCTTTTGGCAAAGTCTTTAAAATAAAAAACAACCTTGTTGTGGTTCTAGGATGTGTCTAAATCAGGGTTTGGAACTGGGTATGTCTTCGCCCAAAGCTCTTGGTCTACCAGTGTTGAAACCCCAGGTGACTCTGCCTTAGCAGTGATGGTGGTGTGAGGACTAGCTGCTTCCTTCATTTGTCATTCTGACAAGGCTTCAGGAAATTTAGCCAGTAGCAATTACAATCAATGTGCTCTTCTCTACCATATTGAATGAATGCCATATTGGACAATCTCATTATAGGTCACGTATAACAGAGACGTAGGTACTCTATGACATGGGAGTGAACTATAGTACCTTGCAAAGACCAGTATTTGTGGTTAAAAACAAAAGACTGATGCTCAAGTGTAGACATGAGAATCCAGAATGATTTCTACTTTGCCTTCTAAATTATTAGTTAATCTGATGGGGATAGAAAAGGCAAAATCTCAGCATGTCAGCATGTCAGTAATTCAACACAACTGGCTCTTGTTAAGCTCGTAGAGTCTTTGGCTGGGTGGTGACAAGCCTGCCCAATTCTTTGTCCCCAGAATTGGCCTCAGGAGATATTTAGTTTTTTTTCATTGATCTTTTGCCCACAAGTGATGAGGGTGCATGGTTAGATTCCTTTCTATCCATAAGTGCCTTAAATATGACAGATATTTAAGAAACAAGTGTAAGAAACAAGTGTCTAGTAATTATGTGTGGTAAACTATTTTTTTCATTTATCCATTTGACAGCTATTTTCTGAGTGTGCCTGACACTATGCTAGGAATTAGTGATGCAATGGCGACTGAAGTAAAGATGGTCCCTGCTTTAATGAAACATGCACCTTAATGACAAATGCAAACAAGTCAAAGAAATTACATGATAAAAATGTTAACCCATAATAAGCACTTTTTATATTTAATTTTATTTTTAATATTGAAGTCACTGATCCATTCAGAATTTATTTTGGCAAAGGAGTGATATAGAAATCCAAATGTTTTACCCTATAACATTAGCCAGTTTTCACAATATCATTTATTAAATGGACCATGTTTTCTCTACAGATGTGAAATTATATCCTTATTATATACCAAATTCTCATATATTCATAGAACCATTTTGGCACTGTTTTCTGATACATTGACTTATCTCCCTGCTTTTGGCTCAGTGATGGTTTTTAGACTCTTAACTTTATAATGATGTTTTTCTAGTTGGCAAACAAGTTTCCTTTCTTCTTTATTTTCTTCCCTCTTTTTCTTTTCCTTCTCCTTTCCAGGTCATTCCATGTATGTCTTTTTTTCAGATGATGTTTAGAATAATTCTAAGCCCCTGATCTCCCCAAATTCCTTTTAAAAAACCCTGGGTCTGCAAGGCTGCTTGAAGTCCTGTTGATAAGGAATCTATTGCAAGTGTTCCTCTGCTAAAATAATTCTAGAAATTCAATATATGTGTTAAACTAAGATTCTTAGTTATTGCTCATGGGGAAAATTTTCTTTGGTGGGTTGTATTAAGTAGTAAAGCCTGTAAAAGATATCCCTTTAGAGTATTGTAAAACATAAAAAGCAATTTCAGATGCAGCTTCTAATCAATGACTTCATGCAAACAGTTACATACATGAGGCCAACAAGCATATGAAAAAATGCTCATCATCACTGGCCATTAGAGAAATGCAAATCAAAACTACATTGAGATACCATCTCACACCAGTTAGAATGGCAATCATTAAAAAATCTGGAGACAACAGATGCTGGAGAGGATGTGGAGAAATAGGAACACTTTTACACTGTTGGTGGGAGTGTAAATTAGTTCAACCATTGTGGAAAACAGTGTGGCGATTCCTCAAGGACCTAGAAATAGAAATCCCATTTGACCCAGCAATCCCATTACTGGGCATATATCCAAAGGATTATAAATCGTTCTACTATAAGGACACATGCACACGAATGTTCATTGCAGCACAGTTTACAATAGCAAAGACCTGGAACCAACCCAAATGCCCATCGATGATAGACTGGACAGGAAAAATGTGGCACATATACACCATGGAATATTATGCAGCCATTAAAAACGAGGAGTTCACGTCCTTTGTAGGGACATGGATGAACCTGGAAACCATCATTCTCAGCAAACTGACACAAGAACACAAAATCAAACACCACATGTTCTCACTCATAGGCGGGTGTTGAACAAGGAGAACACATGGACACAGGGAGGGGAGCACTATACATGGGGATCTGTTGTGGGGGAGTGGGGGGGACAGCGGGGGGGTGGGGAATTGGGGAGGGATAGCATGGGGAGAAATGCCAGATATGGGTGAAGGGGAGGAAGGCAGCACATCACACTGCCACGTATGCACCTAAGCAACAACCTTGCATGTTTTTCACATGTACCCCAAAACCTAAAATGCAATAAAAAAAAAAAAAAAATTAATAAAATTAAAAAAAAAAAAAAAAAAAATTTTCTTATAATATGTACCCTTTATAGGAAGATAATTCATGCTGTTAGCTGGAAAACAATTTGATTTGTTCCTTTCACACACATTCAGTAACTATAGATCTGTTACAGAATCTTAGAGTAATTTTTGATCAACCCAGAGTGGTGAATCAGTGAAATACTACATCAAAATTTCCAGTGGAAGCAATACAACATATTCTGGTATCTGTAGTAGCAGCGGTTTCAAGGCATCATATTCGTTCTTTATCTTCCAAGCTTGTAGTCAAACTATGTAATCACAAACGTAAGGCAGAATACACCAGGGCAGAATCCATGGTGGCATACTTAAGGACATAGGCTTGTCCTTAAGACGGGTCCCGAAGGAAGTTTAAGATCATTAAAGACGTAAAGAAAACATGGAACTTCTTATTTCACACAGTAGCAAGCAAATAACAAGGATGTCTGTATCAGATGAAATGGGAAGATTAGTAAATTAAATATCTGAATCATCTTTGGTTTGAATCCGTTATGCACCAGTTAATATGACCATGACCTCAGGAAATTTCCTTAATCTCTCAGACCATTAGCGTGAGTAAAAACTCTCTTGTGTAAATCCTAGGGTTCTTTAGAATGTACCAACAGAGACTGAAAAGCCAGCATCTTCTTGATGCTCTGAAGGACACTGCTGTCATAAGCAGTCAAATATGATAATAAAAGCTTACTGATTACTGCCTTTTACGGAAGAAAAATGTTAAGAAAATGAACTGCCCCAAGTAAAGACTTAAGATTGTTATTTTAAATCTATTTCATCTAACCAAATGAAAAGCTTAAAACATCTTTAAAGTAGTTTCAGCTTAGATTAGACTACTTTGCCTTGAGTGGAGTTATTCATGTCAAGGCATGTGACAACTTGCATTTTTGTTCCCAATTATTTGAGAGGCATAAATTTCCTCATCCCATTGGCATCAAGATGTTCCCTATTCCACATCAGGCCCTCTGACTGGCTTTGGCCAATGTGGGTGAGAATGACACATGGCACTTTAGAGAAAGACACTAAAAGCCTTCATGAGGGTCTAACATTTTGTTTTTTTTTTTCTCCTTTGGCACTTGAGATTTATGTTCCAAGATGGCAGAAGTCTGCTACTCCAGCTTGGTTCTGGATTGAAAATGGAGAGCAGAATCATAGCCAAATTGCAGCTCGCATCTACTGTGACCAAAAATAATTGATTGCTGTTATAAGCCTTTGAGATTTGGGGGCTGTTATCAATCTAGGCTGAGCTGACTAATACAAAGCATCATACCAAAATGGTAGTAATAATGTCATATTTCTACTTCTTCATGTAGGTACCCAATTTCTAAAAGAAGTATAAGATGCTTTATATTTTCCCAGGTTCATCCTCTGTTGATTTCATGTTTATGATATCACTGAAATAACAATGCCTAGGGATTTTAGACAGTTGAATTGTTTTTGAAAAATCCCAAAGGCAACACAAATTAATGTGGAAAAGTATTTAACTTTGCAATCATTTTAAAGCATGGTACAATGGCTTTATAAACAATAAGCTGTTGATAAACTTTGTGAAAACAAATTTGACAAAGGCCTTTTACTCCGATACAATAAATGCTCTACCAGTTCGTCCCTTGGCCAAACCACGTGCCAGGAAACTGAAGATGGAAGTGGAAGTGGCACCTTTCACTATTACTGTTAGCGATTGACTCATAAAATGGTGCTTCATATCCCCATGAGATTGGCCTCTGCTGGAGTAGAGCATAAGTGCCAAGGAAGGGACGCTTCCACTAGGGCGTATGTCAGTGGTTCTGCTGAATTGGAGGTGAGATAGCTACCCAGACATCTTGGCTTCCTAATGTCATTGGATAAACAGGCAAAAAATAAAAAGAAATTAACCAGGGTGAGGTCTTAATGACTAAGAAAAATAATGTGCTTGATACACGATGGGGCAGGCCTGATGTGGTTAGTTTTCCTGCTATTGATATGTTGGCTCCCCTGCGGCACCCTCTAGTACCCCATATCTTGTAGTAAAGGCTATTGGAAGCAGACTGCAATCTCATAGAGGCAGGACTAGCAGAGTTCAATCCTTTAGAAAAGATGACGTGAGTCAAACTACCAAGAGAAGAACCCCAACGACCTGATGTGCTGACTGAGGACAAAGAACATGGACTGGGTAGTGGAGGACGGAAGTCATAAATGTCAGCAGCAGCCTTGTGAACAGATGCAGAAATGAGATTATCATGTCTACCCATATTTCTTTCTTGCTGTGTCATTTAAATATGTATATATTTTAAATAATTTTCCATTTTTCCTCTTCTTTTTTTTAAAAAATAGCATGTATTGGCTAACTTTACGGTTTAGTTTATTGGATTCGGAATATAGATATACAGAATTGTGACAGAATTAGAGGAGAGATGTATATCACCTGTAGATCCTGGACTTAAAGCCAGTTTTAGTCACAATAGAACCTTCTCTTCTCTACCTTTAAGAAGAGGATGAGTGTGCTTTTGTTTGTAAAAATGGAGGGTTGGGTTATATTGACATGATCACTTTGTTTTAGTGTCAATAGTGTAGTTATAATCTGGAAGTTTGAGTATGGAAGACAGTGGACTAAATGATGGGTTATAGTGAATATGTGTCATGTTTTCATCTACCAGCTTATTTGGCCATCATTCTTACTTTGGGTAATTTCCCACATTATGAATCCAGTTTCCTCAAGGAAGAAGTCTCTGCCACCTTTACCTGATAACTAAATGTGGCCCAGGTTCTCATATCAGGTATACCCAAATATGGGACATCAGGTATGTCCGTCCTTCATTTTGAGGGACAGTGATTTAAAGAAACAATCACTATCTAAAGTATGCTTTGGAAATAGTGACTATCCCTGTGTTCTGCTTTGGGAGGTGTGCTGGTTAATTTTATGCAATTTGACTAGGATAAGGGATGCTGAGGTAGCTGGTAGGATATTTATCCTGGGTGTGTTTGTGAGGGCATTTCTAGAAGCCATTTGCATTTTAATCAATAAACTGAGTAAAAAACATCTACTCTCACCAGTGTCGGTGGGCATCATCCAATCTGTTAAAGGCCTGGATAAAACCAAAAGGGAAAGGAAATGCAAATCCACTCTGTTGGAGCTAGGATGTTCATCTTCTCCTGCCCTTGGACATCAGTGTTTCTGGTTCTTGGGCCTTTGAACTTGAACTGAATTTCAGTTTCCTGGTTTTCCAGCAGGAGATGGCAGATTGTGGGACTACTTGGCTTCTGTAATCATATGAACCAATTCCCATGATGAGTGAATAAATGAAAACACACACATGGACATACACATACACATATATCCTGTTGATTCTGTTTCTTTGGAGAACCCTGACTAATACAGGGGAGAGCAGCAGCTGAGCCTACAACATCCAGGGCACAGTGACATTGGTGCGAGCTGCTTTATTTGTCCATGGGAAACAGGGTTTTTCACTGGAGTTGTCCTTCATTATGGTCTGGGTGGAGACTGTATGAGCTATCTAATATCTATTAACAAATTTACTTTTTGCTGCATGAATTAGAGTGGGTTTTGCTATTTCCAACGAACTGAAAAACCTTTTCAAAATGTTACAGAAGCACCAGGTCCCCTACCTCTCATACAAGATTTTCTTCAGCATGCCAATAGAAGCTGTTTGTGTATTTCATTTACAAAGCACTGTTTAGTAGACCTCAGTAGAGTAGCTGTTTATTTGATAAAATGTGGAGTGTTGCTAGGTTGATACATTGTTAAATGCCTTTTATACCTGTCTGGCCTCCTGTCCTTTTCTATGATCATTCATCAAATACTCAATCTTTTCATTCAACAAATGTTTATTGAGATCCTACTGTGTGACAAGCATTGTAATAGTTGCTACAACTACAGCAGTGCCTGATACAGACAAGGTCCCTGTCCTCGTACAGTTTATAACCAAATGGAGAAGTCAGGAAAGTAACAAATAAACCAATAAATAATGAAACTAATAAAATGTGAGAAGTGTTTTAAAGGAAATATCCTAAGTGAGGCAAAGTATAACTATAGCTGGAGGAGCTGCCCTCTTTGGAAGGATGATTATTGAAGGTGGCCAGTAGACATTTAAAGTTTAATTTTATATTAACATGTTCATCTGTTGTTCCCGTTCCCACCAAGTGAGGCATTATAATAGGAATTCTATTCACAAACAAATCTTGGCCTAATTCTTTTTAAAAATAAGGTAAACTTACTACTTGTAAGATTCCCTAAAAAGCACTGTCTTCGGTACCAATGAGGATAGCACACTAGGTATGTAGCACTCGTTGGTTAGAGAGCTCTGTGTTTCAATAAGTGATTCAGTTCTTTTCAGCTACTGCTTTAAAGGCAGGGATATAATGTCTACGTCCTGGTGAAATGACTGTGGCTTTTCTTATAGATTCCTAAATACATGTAAATCCCCAAATACAGAAGATAACATCCTATTCTAGGGGTATGACTAGACACTGAGCATCTACTATATACCAGGCACTGTACAAAGTGGAAATTAAAGACATACCCTGACTTTATGTGATTACCATATCTGTTACATCAAGTATTGCTGTGATACAGAACATCAACATCAGCTATTGCTATCTTATAGAAGGGACACCTATCTTAAGAACCTTGACAAAAGGGCCAGGCGCTGGTGGCTTACGCCTATAATCCCAGCACTTTGGGAAGCCGAGGCGGGCGGATTGCCTGAGCTCAGGAGTTCATGACCAGCCTGGGCAACACAGTGAAACCCTGTCTCTACTAAAATACAAAAAATTAGCCGGGCATGGTGGCAGTGAGCTGAGATCGCACCGCTCAACTCCAGTCTGGGCAACAGAACAAGACTCCATCTCAAACAAAACAAAACAAAACAAAACAAAAAACTTGACAAAAAGCCCTAGAAAAGAAAATGTCTCAATAACCTTTTCTTTAATTATTGCTACATTATAGCAGGAGGTGGTTCCTGTCTTATTCTCAAAATCCTACATCCAATCTCACATTCAGAATCTCAAAAGTCATCATTTATACCTCTATTTCCTTTGCTTTTCACATGTAATACATCATCAAGGTCTGCGGACTTCCCCTTTAAGTCTACGTGGAACTGTGTCGCTGTCAGGCCGCCGCTGCTACCATCCTCGTTCTCACGGCCACCATCTCTCACACAGACTGCTGTCATGAGGCTGTTCTTCCTGTTTCAGTGGTGGATGGTAAACATTCCCCTTCGTCTCTAAGGGGAAAAGCCCAGCTTTGTAGCCTTTGCCAACTTCTGTGGTGTAAACACCTCCACCATGGCCATTTCAAACTGATGAAATGAACATGATGTCACTGAACATGGAGTTGGGAAGAGAGGCAGAGTAACACCTGCTTGTATAGTATTTCCATTGCACAGATGAAAAGATACAAATAACCTCAAATGCATCGATAATGGTGATGTAGTAAAATAATTAAAAAGTGATGTTTTTATATACAGGAGCTAGAAAGAAATTTTTCAGGCAGACAGTAAGGGTAAGCAAGTCCTCCATAAGGTTTTCTTTTTAATGAAAAGCAGCCCCCAAATCATTGCTTTTCTAACAAGAGCAACCTGTAAAATTGAGCTGCGGGCAGAGATACGCAAGCTGGAAGCTTGCACGGGTGAATGCTGGCAGCTGTGCCAGTAGAAGAGGTGCCTAGGGGCTAGGCATGTTTAACATGACAACTCTATCTTCCCTTTTCTTTGTCAATCACGTGTACAGTATGGAGCAGAAAACATGACATCAGCTAGGTAGAAAACTCATTTGCATAATAAAAGATTAGGGTGGGGTGGCCAGCTTCTTCCCATGCTATATAAACGTCACACCTGGTCTAGCCAATCTTTGGGCCCTATGTAAATCAGACACCACCTCCTCAAGCCAGGTATAACCCTCCCCTTCCACCCCTCCAACCCTTCCCCGCTCCTTGCACTTCACCATGGAACTAGAAGATCCACTTTGGTGCCCCTCTCTCTCTCTGCAGGAGAGAGAGCTATTCTCTTTTCTCTTTCTTTCACCTATTAATCCTTTGCTCTTAAGCTCCCTCCTGGTGCATCGGCTTCCTCTATTTCCCTGGTGTGTTGCCCCAGACAAATGATGCCACTTCACAATCTTTTTAAAATATCACTTAGTTGTGAGTTTATATAATTTGATTTTCAATAATTGTTGTGTTTAACACTTGGTTCACAAGTTCCTGAAAATTTAATAGTCAGCTCTTGTGCCTCCAGCACAACCACTGCTTCCTCTCTTAAGCCCCTACAGTCCAGAGGCCAATTCCCTACAGCCAGATCCCTGCGGCCAGAGTGATCTTTGAAAGGCATATATCTAATAACATTGCCCTTGGCTTAGACCAAAATCTAAACTCCTCACCATGACCTTCAACGCCCTTCAAAGTCAAGTTCTGCTTACCTCTCATCTCTCTCTCTCTCTCTCTCTCTTTTTTTTTTTGGCATTTTGACAGCCCAAATTTTATTTTACAAACCAATGACAGCTACTAGAAGATGCTTTAGGAAACCTGAGCTAAGCCACATAATCAGGCCTATACAAGTACAGAAAAATCTAAACATCAAATCTCACTTTTTGAACATTCTTTCTTCTCGCTCGATCCTCTCCAGCCACATTGACCATCTGCTGTATTCTCAGACACACCAAGACATTTCTTCCTTAGAAACTTTGCATTTGTTATTCTGTCTGCCTGGGATGCTTTTCCTTCAGAGGTTCCCATGGCTTACTCACATCCCTAAAACAAGTCTCTTCCCTGACTACTCTTTAAGGGAGAGTCCATCTTTTCCACCCTCAGCACATTCTAGTCCATCTCCTTGCTTGATTTTCTTCTGTGAACGTTCACTATCTGGAATTTATTATGTTTGTTTATCTGTTGTTGTCTCACTAGAATGTGAGTCTCAGGAGAGCAGAAACTTTGTCTATCTGGTTCAATGCTCTATCCCTGGGGCCTAGAACAGTACCTGGTCCTTTAAGAGCATCAGAGCCTTGGCATTGCACAGCCCCTGGGGTATTCACTATGAATCGTGCTCCTCTATGGAGCATCATTCATGCAGGATAAATCAATGATAAACAAACCTCCAGTGAATGTGTGCTGTCAGCCCAGCAATGTGCTATAACTACTTGACTTGTATTTTGAACGCTAACATTTCAAAAAGTCTGCCAGAGCCTTGCATATCTCCCTGGTTGGAAAGAATGAGAATTCCTTACCATCAGAAATCACGAGACTGAGAATACTAGTTTGTATTTTTAGAAGAGTCTTACTTTCAGGCATAGTTTCGAAATAATTGCCTCATAAACTTCTGAGCCCTGGATGCCCTGACTATTTCTGCCTGGCTCCTGAAATTTGTTCTGGCACCGTCTAAAGCTCTTCTTCACTCCAGCTTTGGGCTTCTGGATGAAAGCTCTTGGTTTTTGTCTTGTTTTGTTTCCACTCACCACTGTGAACCACACACTCCAAACACCCAGCCCCAGCGTTCTTCTTTATTCTGTCTTTGGCAGTTGTTTTTGTGTTCTGGTTTTAGTTTGATGTTTTCAGACTATTTCTTGTAGCCATGGGCCGTCTCTGGCCGGCTTCAGTGTTCCTGGTAGAATTTGTGCCCCACCTCCCTCTAGCTGCTGGCCTTTTCCACATTCTCTGAGTAGGGATTTTCTTACACCCTGTTCACATCTGCCCCCTCCTGGCAGCTATGAAGTTATTTGAATGCCCTTGACTGTAGTTCCTGATCAGTTTTGTGCTTGATTTAGTACTGATGCTAGGTCTCGATCAAGGCATTCTTCTGCACATAATGGGCAACATTTACTCAGTTTCCAGCTTTGACCAGCTAGATGAAGAATAAGGAGAAAACACAGGAGAGTAGACAAGTCAATGCTCACTACCGGGGGTGTGTGCCCCACAAGAGCTGCATAAGGTGGTCCATTGGGAAACTGGAAAGAAATGTTAGAAACGCTCTTTGTAATTTTATTTTTAATTTCTATATTTGTGTATGATCAAAGCATATTTATAGACAAGAATGTATGATCTGAAGAGTTTGAAGATCACTGTTCTAGATAATAATTCTGTTTATACTTTAGAACCAATAATGACTCATTCATTTACACACACACACACACACACACACACACACACAGTGTGCATTATGTAAAATAAATCCTATTCACCCCTACATTGATTCATTTTTTATTGCTGGTGTGGGGGTAATCATCAAATTCTTCATGGCCCTCTTACATTATAGAGTTCTTACTAGCCACAATTTAATAAACATATGGCCAGGGGTGAGCAGTGAGGGAATACTGTATCTTACCAACTATGTGATGTTTCCAGCAATACTATTCCTTGTAAAAAAGTTCATCCTATTTTAAATGTGAGCCTCTGCAAATCTTAAAATAGTTGAAATGCTTCCAAGTGAAATAATATGTCATATCATTGAATCAGTTAAAATATGCTTCGACTCATACTTAAAATATCTTTGATATTGTGTGTTTTAAACTTTATTGCAAATCACTTAACATTTATTAAGCGCTTTTTGTT
Source organism: Aotus nancymaae (assembly GCF_030222135.1). Classification (NCBI taxonomy): domain Eukaryota; kingdom Metazoa; phylum Chordata; class Mammalia; order Primates; family Aotidae; genus Aotus; species Aotus nancymaae. The sequence continues at coordinate 51,692,634 of NW_026988413.1, forward strand.
TTTCTTTTGCACTGGGTGAGTAGTTGTCAACTTGGCATTCTTCCTGTCTCTTGCCATGGGGCTTTCGGGTTTGATTCTGCTACTGAGAGAAATCTACATGACATTTGGAAACAGATAATAGAAGTCATCATTTATGGTTATGGACAAAAGTGGGGGCAGTTGGCAGACTTGAGGCAGCTTCTCTGTTAAGTACTGCTTGGGTGCTGTAAGCAGCTGAGACCAACACTAGTGGTTTCCCTGATAATTCTGTTTCGCAAGTGAGACAATTTAACATTTATTTTGTATAAAATCCAGATCCTGTACAACTGATTTAACCTTTTAAACATATTAATTTGACCCCAAAATTAATCTAAAATTTCATGGCAAATTTAACCAAAATTCCAGTAGAGTTTTTTCTTTTTTTGCAGGGTGGGTGGGAGAGGGTAGGGAACCAGATAAACTGTTTCCGAAATATATAAGGTAGAATAAGGGTTCACATTAGAAAAAGCAACTGTATCAAATAAAAACATAAAAAGGAAGATTTACAAAGTCATAGACAAAATAATAATGTGGTACTTGCAAGTAGACAAAGCAGTGAAATAGAGAGCTATGTATGCATAGCAGATCCTCAAATATCATAATTTCATTCAATATAATTTAATTATAATGTTGATAAGAAAAAAATAGATTCCCAGCCAGGGAAACTCCACTGTGTGGAGTTTGCACATTCTCCCAATGTCTATGTGGGCTTTCTCTGGGTATTCCAGCTTTCTCCCACATCCCAAAGATGTGCGTGTTATGTCAACTGGTGTGTCTACACGATCCCAGTGTGAGCGTGGGATGGTTTCTTTTCCAGCGTGTTTTCCCACCTCAGGCTTTGAGCTGCTGGAATATACAGGTTGAAATATGAATAAAAGAATGAATACAGATTATTGTCAAATAAAAATTCATGAAGTAGACAATAATGCATGACAGTAACCGATGTGGTAAGAAAGCGTTGAGTGGCCAGGTGCGGTGGCTCACGGCTGTAATCCCAACACTTTGGGAGGCTGAGGTAGGCGGATTACCTGAGGTCACGAGTTTGAGACCAGCCTGGCCAACATGGCAAAACCCCGTCTCTACTAAAAATATAAAAATTAGCTGGATGTGGTGGTGCACACCTGTAATCCCAGCTACTTGGGAGGCTGAGGCAGAAGAATCACTTGAACCTGGGAGGTGAAGGTTGCAGTGAGCCAGCCAAGCCTGCACCAGCCTGGGGATAGAGCGAGAGAGACTCTGTCTCAAAAAAAAAAAAAAAAAAGGAAGAAAGTGCTCAATGAGCCCCTGGATTTGATTGTTTTTTGTTTTTAAGACAGATTCTCATTCTGTCACCCAGGCTGGAGTGCAATGGCATGATCTTAACTCACTGCAACCTCCACCTCCTAGGTTCAAGCAATTCTCCGGCCTCAGCTTCCTGAGTAGCTGAGATTACAGGCGCCTGCCACCACGCGTGATTAATTTATTGTATTTTTAGTAGAGACGGGTTTCTCCTGTTGGCCAGGCTGGTCTTGAAGTCCTAACCTCAGGTGATCCACCCTCCTAGGCCTCCCAGAGTGTTGGGATTACAGACATGAGCCACTGTGCCGGCCTTGGATTTGATTGTTTTTGAACTGCTTGGGGGCAAGAGGTGCTTATGACCATTTTGCTTGAACTCCCGAAGTCAGGTGATCCGCCCGCCTTGGCCTCCAAAGTGCTTGGATTACAGACGTGAGCCACCACGCCCGGCCTTAAGACCATTTTTCTTTGCGAACATTTATTCCTTGACTTAACTCACTACCACAACCACTGTCACTCACTGCAAATTGGATAAATAATTATCTTACTTGATTTTATTAATCTTTCTTAACTGTATGTATAGCTCACATTTATTTTAGTGTTTGATATTGGAAGTTTTTTGGCCTTTATGTAGAGGTTGCATGATGTTTTTGTGACCAGAAATATGCCATAGGAACTTAACTCTTGTTTATATCAATTAGTCTGTAGTAAAACTGGTTTCCTTATATGTTGTTTTACTTAAAGTCATAGTTTCCAAGAACCTATCAATAATGTTAAGTGAGGACTTACTGTATATACATATATGTGTGTATGTATGTCTACATACATATGTGAACTTGGTATAAGATAGTGAAGGCACCCCAAAATAGTGGGGAAAAGATGGCGTCTCGTATGATATATAAAAATAATCTCCAGTGGATTAAGTAACTAAATGGGAAAGCGTGAAATGACAGAGCTAACACAAAGGAAAAAAAGGAGAATATTTGTGGCCTCTGAATGAGGAGGGTTTTCTTTTAAAAGTCTAAAAATCATAAAATTTGACTGCATCAAATCCAAGATTTAGGGTCATTTAGGTGATGGTCATTATAGAGTTAGCAGGTAAGTAACAGGCCGGGAGGAGGTGGTTTTTGTTTTGTTTTTGGCATTATCCCCAAGTGCCAATGGATTATCAGCCAAGAAATTTCTAAAGGAGCAAGAAGAACCAGAAAAATGGTCAAAGTTTACAAATAAGTCAGGTTCAGACGGGGAACTCCAAATGATAGGAACATGGAGACTTGTACAGTTTTCACCAGCAATCAGAGAAAGGCAAATTAAAGCAGGAAGAATCACCTTAAATGCATCAGAGTGGTGATTATTAGATGGTCAAAGGCTAGGGTTGCATTTAGATGTGAAAAAGTGATATTTCTTATTCTAAAAAGACACAGAGTTCACAGAAAAATGGGAACTCTTGGACACTGCTGGTATGTTATAAAAAGAGCACCCATTTGGGGAAGCCTTCAAACACAGCTTTTCCCAGGTCCACAGGGAACTGTGTGAGAATGTACATGACAGTGTGCTTATGGTTACAGTGGACTGGAAGCCACCAAGTGTCCACCCAGTAGCAATCCCTCATGTAGGACATTAAGTTGTAGTTAAAAGCAATGAGATAAATGTATGCATAGGAACATGAATAAACTTGAAAACATCCTAGTAGATGAAAAATGTAAGAAATAGGATATGATTTGGCACAATACCATTCTAGAATCAGAATGACACGTTCTTTAATGTGTGCCCTATATGGAAATTTTACAAAGAGAATTCATTCAAATTTCTGAGTAAATCGTATCTGATTGACTCCTTTTCTAAAAAAATTAAGCATCTATTTTATTGTGTGTCTGTCTTTGCTGCTGGGTTTTAAACTTCGAGTGCACCCATAGTTCTGGGTGTTCTGCCTAGCACAGAGCAGCCCTTTAGTAACAGTTACTGTGATGAGCTGTTCCTACCCTAAATTATCACCTTCTAACATTTAGATGTGAAAAAGTGATAGGTCTCCTTCTAGAAAGACACACAGAAGCGGTAGCTATCATATTGCTTCCACGTCTGTTCCTGAAAGTAACCAGAAATGATTTATGAGATTAAGTAAGGCTAGTTGAAGGATAGGGTTTATTTGTGTCGAGTTGTTAATTCTTCAGTTCAGGAGCTGGCAAACCATGGGCAACAGGCCAAATCCAGCTACTGCCTATTTTTATATGGCTGGGAGGTAACAATGGTTTTCACATTTTTAACAGTTGTTGTATGAGTACCTAAATAACAGCCTCATTTTTGCCACTTGGCCTGTAAAGCCTTAAGTATTTACTGTCTTACACTTTTCAGAAATGTCTACCAATCCTTGCTGTAGTTAATTTATTTACTGAACAAATAATTACTGAGACCAATGATATACCAGGCCAACTGGGAATAGAGCAGTGAAGAAAAGAGGCCAACTCTCTTCTTTTATAGTACTTAATATCTAGTAAGGAAGACAGATAATCAAGGTAAAAAAATATAGCATGACAGATAAGGGCAATGAAGAGTAATAAAGCGAAGGGGAACAGAACGGTTGAATAAGATGATTTCTAAAAAAAGTGGCTGTTCTTGAGAAAGATTGCAACATGTAAACTTTAAGTAAATGTGTTATTTGTTAGTACAACTCAAGTATAGCCATGCATCATTTTTTTCAGCAATAAAAGATTATTATTATTATTAATTAATTTATTTATTTTTATTGCATTTTAGGTTTTGGGGTACATGTGAAGAACATGCAAGGTTGTTGCATAGGTGCACACGTGGCAGTGTGATTTGCTGCCTTCCTCCCCTTCACCTATATCTGGCATTTCTCCCCATGCTATCTCTCCCCAACTTCCCACCCCCCCGCTGTCCCTCCCCTATTTCCCCCACAACAGACCCCAGTGTATAGTGCTCCCCTCCCTGTGTCCATGTGTTCTCATTGTTCAACACCCGCCTATGAGTGAGAACACGAGGTGTTTGATTTTGTGTTCTTGTGTCAGTTTGCTGAGAATGATGGTTTCCAGTTTCATCCATGTCCCTACAAAGGATGCGAACTCATCATTTTTGATGGCTGCATAATATTCCATGGTGTATATGTGCCACATTTTCCCTGTGCAGTCTATCATCGATGGGCATTTGGTTGGTTCCAGGTCTTTGCTATTGTAAACTGTGCTGCAATGAACATTCGTGTGCATGTGTCCTTATAGTAGAAAGATTTATAATTCTTTGGATATATACCCAGTAATGGGATTGCTGGGTCAAATGGAATTTCTATTTCTAGGTCCTTGAGGAATTGCCACACTGTCTTCCACACTGGTTGAACTAATTTACACTCCCACCAACAGTGTAAAAGTGTTCCTATTTCTCCACATCCTCTCCAGCATCTGTTGTCTCCAGATATTTTAATGATCGCCATTCTAACTGGTGTGAGATGGTATCTCAATGTAGTTTTGATTTGCATTTCTCTAATGACCAGTGATGATGAGCATTTTTTCATATGTTTGTTGGCCTCGTGTATGTCTTCTTTCGAAAAGTATCTGTTCATAACCTTCGCCCACTTTTGAATGGGCTTGTTTGTTTTTTTCTTGTTAATCTGTTTTAGTTCGTTGTAAATTCTGGATATCAGCCCTTTGTCAGATGGGTAAGCTGCAAAAATTTTTTCCCATTCTGTTGGTTGCCGATTCACTCTATTGACTGTTTCTTTTGCTGTGCAGAAGCTGTGGAGTTTGATTAGGTCCCTTTTGTCTATTTTGGCTTTTGTTGCCAATGCTTTTGGTGTTTTGGTCATGAAGTCCTTGCCTACACCTATGTCCTGAATGGTTTTGCCTAGGTTTTCTTCTAGGGTTTTTATGGTGTTAGGTCTTATGTTTAAGTCTTTAATCCATCTGAAGTTAATTTTAGTGTAAGGTGTCAGGAAGGGGTCCAGTTTCTGCTTTCTGCATATGGCTAGCCAGTTTTCCCAACACCACTTATTAAACAGGGAATCCTTTCCCCATTGCTTGTTTTTGTCAGATTTGTCAAAGATCGGGTGGTTGTAGATACGTTGTATTGCCTCCGAGGCTTCTGTTCTGTTCCATTGGTCTATATCTCTGTTTTGGTACCAGTACCATGCTGTTTTGATTACCGTAGCCTTGTAGTATAGTTTGATGTCCGGTAGTGTGATGCCTCCCGCTTTGTTCTTTTTGCTTAGAATTGACTTGGCTATGCAGGCTCTCTTTTGGTTCCATATGAAGTTTAAAGTGGTTTTTTCCAGTTCTGTGAAGAAGGTCATTGGTAGCTTGATGGGGATAGCGTTGAATCTGTAAATTACTTTGGGCAGTATGGCCATTTTCACGATATTGATTCTTCCTAACCATGAACATGGAATGTTTCTCCATCTGTTTGTGTCCTCTCTTATTTCGTTGAGCAGTGGTTTGTAGGTCTCCTTGAAGAGGTCCTTTACGTTCCTTGTTAGTTGTATTCCTAGGTATTTTATTCCCTTTGTAGCAACTGTGAATGGCAGTTCGTTCTTGGTTTGGCTCTCTTTAAGTCTGTTATTGGTGTATAGGAATGCTTGTGGTTTTCGCACATTGATTTTGTATCCTGAGACTTTGCTGAAGTTGCTTATCAGTTTCAGGAGATTTCGGGCTGAGACAATGGGGTCTTCTAGATATACAATCATGTCGTCTGCAAATAGAGACAATTTGGCTTCCTCCTTTCCTAGTTGAATACCCTTTATTTCTTTTTCTTGCCTGATTGCTCTGGCTAGAACTTCCAGTACTATATTGAATAGGAGTGGTGAGAGAGGGCATCCTTGTCTAGTGCCAGATTTCAAAGGGAATGCTTCCAGTTTTTACCCATTCAGTATGATATTGGCTGTTGGTTTGTCGTAAATAGCATTTATTATTTTGAGATACGTTCTGTCAAGGCCTAGTTTATTGAGGGTTTTTAGCATAAAGGGCTGTTGAATTTTGTTGAAGGCCTTCTCTGCATCAGTTGAGATAATCATGTGGTTTTTGTCTTTGGTTCTGTTTATGTGGTGAATTACATTTATAGACTTGTGTATGTTGAACCAGACTTGCATCCCTGGGATGAATCCTACTTGATCATGGTGGATAAGCTTTTTGATGTGCTGTTGCAATTGGCTTGCCAGTATTTTATTGAAGATTTTTGCATCTATGTTCATCATGGATATTGGCCTGTAGTTTTCTTTTCTTGTTGAGTCTCTGCCGGGTTTTGGTATCAGGATGATGTTGGTCTCATAAAATGATTTGGGAAGGATTCCCTCTTTTTGGATTATTTGGAATAGTTTCGGAAGGAATGGTACCAGCTCCTCTTTGTATGTGTGGTAGAATTCAGCTGTGAAGCCATCTGGACCTGGGCTTTTTTTGGGTGGTAGGCTCTTAATTGCTGCCTTGACTTTAGACTTTGTTATTTGTCTATTCAGGGTTTCAACTTCTTCCTGGTTTAGGCTTGGGAGGAGGCAACTGTCCAGGAATTTATCCATTTCTTCCAGGTTTTCTAGTTTATGTGCGTAGAGTTGTTTGTAATAATCTCTGATGATGGTTTGAATTTCTGTGGAATCTGTGGTGATATCCCCTTTATCCTTTTTTATTGCATCTATTTGGTTGTTCTCTTTTCTTTTTTATTAATCTGGCTAGTGGTCTGTCTATTTTGTTGATCTTTTCAAAAAACCAGCTCCTTGATTTATTAATTTTTTGAAAGATTTTTCATGTCTCTATCTCCTTCAGTTCTGCTCTTATCTTAGTTATTTCTTGTCTTCTGCTAGGTTTTGAGTTTTTTTTGATCTTGCTCCTCTAACTCTTTCAATTTTGACGATAGGGTGTCAATTTTAGATCTCTCCTTTCTTCTCATGTGGGCACTTATTGCTATGTATTTTCCTCTAGAGACTGCTTTAAATGTGTCCCAGCGATTGTGGTATGTGGTGTCTTCATTCTCGTTGGTTTCAAAGAACATCTTTATTTCTGGCTTCATTTCATTGTTTTTCCAGTCAACATTCAAGAGCAAGTTGTTTAGTTTCCATGAAGCTGTGCGTTTCTGGGTTGGTTTCTGAATTCTGAGTTCTAACTTGAATGCACTGTGGTCTGAGAGACTGTTTGTTATGGTTTCTGTTCTTTTGCATTTGCTGAGGAGTGATTTACTTTCAATTATGTGGTCGATTTTAGAGTAGGTGTGATGTGGTGCTGAGAAGAATTTATATTCTGTGGATTTGGGGTGGAGAGTTCTGTAAATGTCTATTAGGTTTGCTTGTTCCAGGTCTGAGTTCAAGTCCTGCATATCCTTGTTAATTTTCTGTCTCATTGATCTGTCTAATATTGACAATGGTGTGTTAAAGTCTCCCACTATTATTGTGTGGGAGTCTAAGTCTTTTTGTAAGTCATTAAGAACTTGCCTTATGTATCTGGGTGCTCCTGTATTAGGCGCATATATATTTAGGATCATTGGCTCTTCTTGTTGCATTGATCCTTTTACCATTATGTAATGTCCTTCTTTGTCTCTTTTGATCTTTGTTGCTTTAAAGTCTATTTTATCAGAGATGAGAATTGCAACTCCTGCTTTATTTTGCTCTCCATTTGCTTGGTAAATCTTCCTCCATCCCTTTATTTTGAGCCTTTGTGTATCCTTGCATGTGAGATGGATTTCCTGGATACAGCACACTGATGGGTTTTGGCTTTTTATCCAATTTGCCAGTCTGTGTCTTTTGATTGGGGCATTTAGTCCATTTACGTTCAGGGTTAATATTGTTATGTGTGAATTTGATCCTGCCATTTTGATGCTAGCTGGCTGTTTTGCCCATTGGTTGATGCAGATTCTTCATTGTGTTGATGCTCTTTACCATTTGGTATGTTTTTGGAGTGGCTGGTTCTGGTTGTTCTTTTCTATGTGTAGTGGCTCTTTCAGGAGCTCTTGTAAAGCAGGCCTGGTGGTGATGAAATCTCTGAGCACTTGCTTGTTCACAAAGGATTTTATTTTTCCTTTACTTATGAAGCTTAGTTTGGCTGGATATGAAATTCTGGGTTGAAAGTTCTTTTCTTTAAGGATGTTGAATATTGGCCCCCACTCTCTTCTGGCTTGTAGGGTTTCTGCTGAGAGATCTGCTGTGAGTCTGATGGGCTTCCCTTTGTGGGTAACCTGACCTTTCTCTCTGGCTGCCCTTAACATTTTCTCCTTCATTTCAACCCTGGTGAATCTGATGATTATGTGCCTTTGGGTTGCTCTTCCTGAGGAATATCTTTGTGGTGTTCTCTGTATTTCCTGGACTTGAATATTGGCCTGCCTTGCTAGGTTGGGGAAGGTTTCCTGGATAGTATCCTGCAGAGTATTTTCCAGCTTGGATTCATTCTGTTCGTCACATTCAGGTACACCTATCAAATGTAGATTAGGTCTTTTCACATAGTCCCATATTTCTTGTTGACTTTGTTCATTCCTTTTTACCCTGTTTTCTCTAATCTTCCCTTCTCATTTTATTTCATTGAGTTGATCTTCGACCTCTGATATCCCTTCTTCTGCTTGGTCAATTCGGCTGTTGAAACTTGTGCATGCTTCGTGAAGTTCTCGTGTTGTGTTTTTCGGCTCCGTCAATTCACTTATATTCCTCTCTAAGTTGTCCATTCTCGTTAGCATTTCATCAAATCTTTTTTCAACGTTCTTAGTTTCTTTGCATTGGGTTAGAACATGTTCTTTTAGCTCACGGAAGTTTTTTATTACCCACTTTCTGAAGGCTGATTCTGTCATTTCATCACACTCATTCTCCGTCCAGTCTTGCTCCCTTGCTGGTGAGGAGTTGTGATCCCTTGTAGGAGGAGAGGTGTTCTGGTTTCAGGTGTTTTCTTCCTTTTTGTGCTGGTTTCTTCCCATCTTTGTGGATTTATCCACCTGTCGACTTTGTAGTTGTTGACTTTCTGATTGGGTCTCTGAGTGGACGTCCTGTTTGTTGATTATGAAGTTATTTCTGTTTCTTAGTTTTCCTTTTAACTGTCTGGCCTCTCTGCTGTAGGACTGCTGAGGTCCACTCCAGGCCCTGCTTGCCTGGGAATCACTTGCAGCAGCTGTCAAACAGTAAAGGTTGCTACCAGTTTCTTCTTCTGCTTTGTCCCAGAAGGATAGCTGCCAAATGTCAGTCTGAGCTCTCCTTTATGAGGTGACTCTTTGGATATATGGGGATCAGGGAGCTTCTTAAGGAAACAGTCTGTCCTTTATAGTAGCTCAAGTGCTGAGCTGTGAGCTCCGTTGTTCATTCAGAGCTGCTGGGCAGGTAAGTTTAAGTCTGCTGTAGCAGAACTCATAAACCCCTTTTTTTCCCCCAGGTGTTCTGTCCCAGGGAGTTAGGGCTTTAACAGTTTCCTCTGTGCTGCTGCCTTTTTTTTTTCTTCAGGGCTGCCCTGCCCGCAAGGAGGCAGCCTAGTCACTCTCAGCCTGCAGAGGCTTCTCTGAGCTGCTGTGGGCTCCGCCCAGCTGCCATGTGAACTTCCTGCAGTCCTGTTTATATGGGTATAGTTGGAACTGCCTTGGCCATGGTGGCCCACTTCTGTAATGACAGACTCTCTCTGTGATGGCGTGTTGACTTGGCAATGGCGGGTTGCCTCGGCAACGGCAGGCTTCCTTAGCAACGGCAGACTGCCTCTGTAGTGGTGGAGTGCCTCGGTATTGGCAGACACCCCTCCCCCACAGAGCTGGACCATCCCGGGTTCAGCTCTGCTTGCTGTGAAACTCTCAACCCAGAGCATTTCCAATTGCTGTTTTTTTGTTTTGTTTTTGTTTTCGTGGGGGTGGGACCAGCCAAGCCTGATCACCTGGCTCCCTGCCTGAGAGCCTTTTGTTTTTTAGTTGAACGGTTGGCTCTCTCCCAGGTGTCCTGGTCACCTGTTGAATAGGCTCTGGGATTGGTGTGATTTCCTGTGCGGTGACCCACTGCGCTGGCCAAAATCGCGGCTCTGAGATTTGTGGCGCTTTTTTGCCAGGGAATCTCCTGGCCTGGCTCTCTGTTTCAGCTCCCCTTGCTGGCTAAGTGGGGACACAGTCCCGTTTACTCTGCATCGGGAACCGCTGCGCCGGGGTGCAGGCAAAACAGCCGTGGTGGCCAAAACAGCCGCGCTGGTGACCCGTGGGGCTCCTCCACCTGGGAATCTCCTGGTCTGTGGGCAGTAAAAATCCATCTGGAAATGCGGCGTCCACTCACCCTCTGTGCTTTCCCTAGGAGCTGCAATCCTGAGCTGCTCCTAACCGGCCATCTTGGATCAATAAAATCGCTATGTATCATTTAACAAAGGGGGGTATGTTCTGAGAAAGGTATCGCTAGGGAATTTTGTCATAGTGCAACATCATAGAGTGTACTGTGCTCACACAAACCTAGATTGTACAGCCGTTGTTCCTAGGCTACAAACCTATACAGCATGATACTGTACTAAGTACTATAGACAATTATAACACAATGGTATTTGTGTATCTACAGATGTTTAGACATAGAAAAAGTACGTAAAAATGCAATATTATAATCTTATGAGACCACCAATGCAGTTTGTCATGGAAGGAAGCATCGTTATGAGATGCATGACTATGATTTGTTTCCTGAGTCTTTTGGTTGGTGTTCACACTTATTCTTTCATTCCTGAGACTCCACTGGAATAAATATATAGAACTCACTCCTCTCTATGTGCTGCCTTGGACTTTGGCACATCCTGTTGTTACTGCAGAACTTCCCTTTATCGATCAGTCTTTATTTTCCTCTTCTACGTCCAGATAAACATCGATCCTTGCTAACTTCTTACTCATCCTTGAACTGCTTTTGGTGAATCTATCTTGCCTTCATCAAACTCCCTTAAAAATGTTAAACACCTTTATTTTATTTTCATTACAAAAGCCAAATATGGCAGGGAAGCTACATATAAAAATATGATAAACTTCAATTAATATCTTGGAATTTAACCTTAGAAGTAATAGTTTATCAATCAATCCATCACGTACAGATTTATACTTCAGACACTTTATGTCTTTTTTCTCTTAATGCATATTATGAATATCTTTTCAAAATAATAAAAGATCTCAACTATATATTTTTTTTTACTGCTACAAGAGATAGAAATTGTTTTCAACTGTGATGTGAAGCAAATGTGATTCAAGTAACTTGAACATATAAGAAGTGGTTTTGGTTTTTATTTTCATCTTCAGTCTTCATACAACAGTGGATCTGGAAGTAGGTAACTGGTGGCATTAGTTCAGTGGCTCAAAGGTGTCAAGACAAGTACTTTGTATAATTCTTGGTCTTTTCTCCCTAATGTCAAAATAGCTGCCACAGTTCCATCCATTTCATCCACAGTCTAGGTAGGAGAAAGGGGAATGGAAGCTGTTTTGCTTTCTTGTTGCTGCTTATTATCTGCAGTTCTAGAGTTCAGAAGTCTAAAATCAGTGTCACTGTGGTAAAATCATGATATTGGTAGTGCTGTGTTCCTTCTTGAGGCTCTCAGGAGAATCTATTTTGTTTTTTTCTAGTTTCTTGGGGCTGTCTACATTCCTTGTTTTTTTTCTAGTTTCTTGGAGCTGTCTACATTCCTTGGCTTGTGGCCCCTCCCTCCATCTTCACGCCAGCAACTCACCCTCTTCAAATCTCTCTGAGTACTCTCTACTACTCCCTGCTTTTCTTCTCACATCTCCATCCCCAATCCTAACACTCCTGCATCCCTCTTACAAGGACTCTTCTGATTATGTAGGATCTTCCAGGATAATCTCCCGTCTCAAAAGTCTTAGTCACATCTGCAAAGTCTCTTTTGCCATGTAAAGTGACATATTCACATGTTCCAGGGAGTGAGATATGGATATTTAGAGGGGGAAGAGTCATTGTTCTACCTACAACAAAAACCAACTAGAGCAGCATAGTATTTCTATTAAGAAAATGAAAATTTCCAGAAATTGTCATTGGACTTGGGTTGATATCTCTTTGCTCAAAGCTGTATCATGTACCATTCTTCAATGACACCTTTGACCAACTCTAGGAGGAAGCTCTGGAACTAAAATAGCCTGCTAGAATGGTCCTGTATTGGGTCAGATGACCTGGTCATTATATGTCAATGTGATTAGTCACTGGAAGTGGGTTAACCCAAGAAGGGTGTGACCTTGGGTGAGGTGGTGCTCTATGACTCAAGCACATCCTGCATGCTAGCAGCTTGGGGCTGTCTGCAGACAGCACTCCCAGATCTGGGGCAGTAAATCTTTCCCTGAATGGGGCACCTAGAAGGCACATCACAGTGTTCACTACAGTCATGGTTTAAAACACTGAGGTAGATCTCTGTGTATCACTGGGGGGAAATGTCCACATGTAGCATGACATAAATAAAGTAGTAAAGAATGTCTGGGAGGTTCTACAACAGTAATGAGTTGATAATCACAGGACCCAGGAATGCTGTACTACCCTCTTAGCCCTGCCACTCAGTCTCCCTTTGAAGTTCATGAAGGAGCAAGAACCTCGAGGAACAAAAGCAGGTCTTATGCAAGAGATCACTATTTATCATCCGCTTCTGATCAGTCATCTAATGAAGCACTTCCTGGCACACTGGGATGGATCATGAAGCTTGGATTCAAGGTTAGGTGGGGTTTCTCACTCCCCAGAAGCTTAAGTCTTATCATGTGTGATCTGGTCAACGAACACGTTGGAGCAAATAAATAGGAAAAACAGAAAAACTGTTGATTCACTCCAGGGATCCAGCCTTGCCACACAAAGGGAAGAGGCATAAAGGGGTGTTCAGAGAGTTACCCCTGGGAACATCATGTTCGGCTTTGACCCTATCAGTGTCACAGAACTTGACCTAGTCAGGTTTCTTCTCTCAGAAAGACAAGTTTGAGTGAGAACATGCAGTGTTTGATTTTGTGTTCTTGTGTTAGTTTGCTGAGAATGATGGTTTCCAGTGTCATCCATGTCCCTACAAAGGACGTGAACTCATCGTTTTTGATGGCTGCATAATATTCCGTGGTGTATATATGCCACATTTTCCCTGTCCAGTCTATCATTGATGGGCATTTGGGTTGATTCCAGGTCTTTGCTATTGTAAACTGTGCTGCAATGAACATTTGTGTGTGTGTGTCCTTATAGTAGAACGATTTATAATCCTTTGGATATGGGTGTTGAACAATGAGAACACATGGACACAGAGAGGGGAGCACTATACACTGGGGTCTGTTGGGGGGAAATAGGGGAGGGAAAGCAGGGGGTGGGGAGTTGAGGAGAGATAGCATGGGGAGAAATGCCACATATAGGTGAAGGGGAGGAAGGCAGCAAATCACACTGCCACGTATGCACCTATGCAACAATCTTGCATGTTCTTCACATGTACCCCAAAACCTAAAATGCAATAAAAAAAAAAAAGAAAAAACAAGAAAGACAAGTTTGGGAGAAGAAAAGCTAGACCAGTGTGTACAACATTATCCTTTTTGGGTTTATTTTTTTGGTGCATAAACTTACGCATATATAAAACAAAAAGCTAAAAGAATATACACCAAAGTTTCAAAATGGAAATTTTTGTGGCCTAGGGCCACAGTTGGAGTTAGGATCAGCGCAGATGGGGCTACTGGAAGATCACTGGAATTAACTAAAAATAGGGTGACAGTTAACTTAGTTCCTCATGCAGAACTTACTAAGTAAATGAGGAAATGTACATTGGCACTCTCCTACCAGATAGAATGGTATCCTTGGAAATAAAATTTTAAATGCAATAAACACTTGTCCCTTTGGTTACTGGAAAGGGGTCCCAATCTAGACCCCCGGGAAGGTTCTTGGATCTTGTGCAAGAAAAAACTCAGGGCAAGTCCACAGAGTAAAGTTAAAGTCAGTTTATTAGAGAAGTAAAGAGAAATAAAAGAATGGCTACTCCATAGACAGGAGCTCTAAGAGCTGCCGGTTGGCTATTTTTATGGTTATTTCTTGATACTATGCTAACAAGGGTGGATTATTGATCCGTTTTTCCAGGAATGGGTGACTCCCCTTTTAGGGTATTTAGGGTAACTTTCGGATGTTGCTATGGCATTTGTAAACTGCTTTGGCGCTGGCAGGAGTGTCTTTTAGCATGCTAATGAATGATAATTAGTATATAATGAGCAGTAAGGATGATCAGAGCTTACTTTCATTAATATCTTGGTTTTGGTGGGTTTTGTCATTTTCTTTTTTTTTTTTTTTTACCACATTCTGTTTTATCAGCAGGGTCTTTGTGACCTGCATCTTGTGCCAACCTCCCATTTCATACTGTGATTAAGAATGCCCAACCTCCTGGGGATGCAGCCCAGTAGGTCTCAGCCTCCTTTTTCCCAGTCCCTGTTCGAGATGGAGTTGCTCTTGTTCCATATTGCCTCTGATATTTTCACCAAGCCACCCATCTCAAGACTTGGTGAGTTAATGTTAAAGAGTATTATCAGGACTTAAAAGGCCTAATCGTGGCCTGTCTAGGGTCCTGTGTGTCCTGTCAGCCTTTGATGAGACCAGAACAGGATTTCTTTTCTTATCTGGGTACTGTTTTATGTTGTTTAAACATTGCACAGAAAATAAGTATAATTTTCATATACTCGGTTAAAAACAAAGCTATTTTCTTGCAGGAGGCAAACAACAACAACAAAACAAAAAACAAAAATCCAACTTGCAGACCTTGGCTGCTCAGGCAGAAAGCAGAGGAGGAGCGAGGAGAAGGCCGATTAGCGGGATGCCTTTGCAGAAGGAACTCCGGGCTGATTACATTTCCTGGAGTCTTGGGAAGGCCTTCTGTCTCCTATTTCCATCCCCAGGGGGGCTGAAGTGGGTTTCCCATGGCATATTCTGGATCATGCTTGGCACAGAGCCACCTACTGGTCACGCTGCCTGGATCATGAAGCCCTGGGTCTGTTTGTTTATCGTTATCTACCAAAGCCTTCACTGCCAAGCCTCTGGCCCCCAGGTGGTGATTTGTGTCACAACATAGGCCTCCTGAGGACCCCAAGTCTCTTTTGTTCCTTATGCCATGTCAAGTCCCTAAGCAATACCCTAGAATGAAATAGGCAAGGGGACAGATGTGGCTGGTCCAGGTGATTTGAGCCAGCAAAATTTTCAGGTTCTGGTTTGCCACTGACCTGGCAGAACCGTACTCCTCCTCTGGTGCTCTGCCCTATGTGGCCCTCTCCAGGTAATAAAATGAGGATGTGATTTCTTTTTTTTTTTTTTTTGAGACGGAGTTTCGCTCTTGTTACCCAGGCTGGAGTGCAATGGCGTGATCTCCGCTCACCGCAACCTCCACCTCCTGGGTTCAAGCAATTCTCCTGCTTCAGCCTCCTGAGTAGCTGGGATTACAGGCACGCACCACTGTGCCCAGCTAATTTTTTGTATTTTTAGTAGAGACAGGGTTTCACCATGTTGACCAGGATGGTCTCGATCTCTTGACCTCGTGATCCACCCGCCTCAGCCTCCCAAAGTGCTGGGATTACAGGCGTGAGCCACCGCGCTCGGCCAGGATGTGATTTCTTAGTGGAGGCAGGTACTTCTTGATGCCTATGGCTTGGAGGAGTTGGGGCTTTCTCAGGGTTAAGTTATGCCTTTCTAAAAACACACGAGCCTATAACCCTTTGTTCTGAGAGTGTCAGGATGATTTACTGAGATACTGATTTGTGTTTTGTGCTGATGAATGTAGAAGAAAAAATGACTACAAGGTCCCTTTCCAGCTTAGCTTGTCCCCTTTACACCCTTACCAAAGGGCAGCCCAGGCCTTCATAGTCCTAAAGAGCACAGCCTTTCCTGAACCTGAGGGCAAAAGTAAGAAACTTTTGTTTTCAAAGAATTGGCTCTAGAAATAAAGGGCTATCTCTTCTTGAATTTGGAGGGGTTTTGGATAAGGAAAATAGGAAGATGAAGTAAACAGACCTGGGAAGCTTCGAGTGGAGCTTAGAGGGAGGCCAGGACAGGGTAACTTGTGTTTGTGGGTAAGGTGGTCCTTGAATAGCAGCAATACCCTCCCCCAAAATCTTTCAACACACCAGGAGATCTCAGGGTGACCCTCTATAAATGCTTAGATGGGTGTAACTTTCACATGAACCTGGAGGGAGGAGAGAGACCATGATAATGACGGATGGCATTTCTGGCCAGCCTAATGGGATGGGACCTCACAGCAGAGGAACCTGAATTAGGGAAGTGTAAGAAATATGGAAAAACTTGACACCTCAGGATATGCAGAAAAACTGTACACATAGTTTAACATCTCTGTGATGCTAGCAAGCTTAGGGAAGCCTCTCCTCAGCTTTCTTTTCCACCTTTTATTTTTATCTCTTTAAACAATGTTTTCCCTTTGGTATCCATCACATGTGAGAGACGTGGGAGAGGCCTAGAAGTTTAGCAATTTAGATGCTATCACTGGGCATTTCCTGAGCTCCTTTTAAAGACCATCATATGATGGGACAAGACAGCAGGCTCTGGCAAGGGGAAGTCAGTTGTGATGAAAATATACTGTGGGTGGCCAGGCACGGTGGCTCATGTCTGTAATTCCAGCACTTTGGGAGGCTGAGGTGGGAAGATCATGGGGTCAGGAGATCAAGACCATCCTGGCCAACATGGTGAAACCCCGTCTCTACTGACAATACAAAAATTATCAGGGTGTGGTGGTGTGTGCCTGTAGTCCCAGCTACTCAGGAGGCTGAGGCAGGAGAACTGCTTGAACCTGGGGCGCAGAGGTTGCGGTGAGCCGAGATTGCGTCACTGCATTCCAGCCGGGATGACAGAGCAAGACTCGATCTCAAAAAATAAATAAATAAATAAATAGAGAGAAAGAAAAGAAATGTGCTGTGGGTACCTTACTACACTTAGTACCGCTACCACAGCTCCTTCTGTTAAAGGAAAGATGAGGACTAAGAACCCAAAATCTGGAAAAGTTTTGATGCTAAGCAAGGAACCAGAAGTGGCAGAAACTGAACCCTGAGGAATGAGGTTCCTAAGAGGAGAAACGGGTGAGTATTTTAAAGCCAAGACACCAGGAACTGTCTGTCTCACATTAGGAAAGCAGAGTGTCTGAATATCAGTGAGAGGTGAGTGACCCCTGGCTCGTCAATCACGCAGCATTGAGCTGGCGGAGTTACTGTGGCTGCCTCAGTGGAGCACCTGCTGCGCTACGGAGTCCCAGTTGTGTTTTCCTTTTCGATCAGGCCAGCCAGCCATGTCTGGGTTTGTCAGTATTCTTCCACAGCTTTGTTGCCGGCATAACTGGTACCTCATGCATCCTGGGGCTTTCTATTTCATCATCGGACTTTGATGTGCATAATATTCTGCTTGGTCTGAGGAAGTCAGAGTACCTATGTTTTTCTTAGTTTAAAAATAAGGAAGCCAAAGTTTATGGAAGTCCAGTGACTTATGTGAAGAGTGTTTATGGGTAAGGGGAGAACAAGGGATTACAGCAGGGGCGAGCGTCAGAGATGACGGTCGCATCCCGTCTCTCCCCTGAGAGCCTCGCGCAGCACTCGGGAGAATGCGCACCCCAGAGATTTTAGTATGTAATTATCTGGCCATCGTTACTCACCGTAGGAATGACAGAAATAATTTCTCTTGAGTTATTTTTTATTGATTTACTAATAAAAATTACTTTATTATAAAATCAGTCTGAAACTTATAGATATTTACAGAAACGTAGACTTTTTAAAGAAAACTTGGAAAATATAGAAAAAATGAAGAAGAAACAAATATCAAAAGTACCAAAAACTCAGAGATAAACAGTCACATTTCTAGGGTTGTATCCACATACGTATGTGTGAGTGCGTATGTGTGTATATAGTTGGTATCACATTATGCGGACCATTTATATTGAATATTTGCATTGTAACGTGGTGTCTCAGCCGGGTGCCTCTATTTGTCAGCTAGGGCTGCTGTAAAAAAGTAGCATGAGCTGGGTGGCTTAAACGGCAGGAATTTATTCTGCCACAGTTCTAGAAGCTAAACGTTTGAAATCAAAGTGTCAGCAGGATGGGTTCCTTCTGAGGGCTGTGAAAGAGAATCTGCTCCCCGTCTCTCTCTTAGTTTCTGGGGGTTTGTCGGCAATCTTAGGGGTTTCTTGGCTTGTGGCAGCATAATTCCAATTGTCCCATGACTTTCTCCCTGTGTGCAAATTTCTCTTTTTAAAATAAAGACAGCAGTCATGTTGGATTAGGGACCCACCCTACTCCAGGATGGCCTCATCATAACTCAGTGTATGTGCAAGGACCCTATTTCTAAATTAGTTCACATTTTGGGGTGCTAGGGATTAGTACTTCAACATACAAATTTGGGGGGAGATACAATTTAACTCATACAGCCTCGACCCCATGACATTGAAGCAGCTTTGAAGCATTTCATTTTGTTGGGAACAAGATATTTCATTGTGCAGATAAAGCATCGTTTGTTTAGCCAATCCTGTCTTGTTTAACAGTTGAATTGTTTCCTGTGTTTCCCTATTATAATCAACGCTACTGTGAACCTTTTGATAATTCTTAAGGGGTCTCTCCCACCCCTACATGAATAAGTCCATCATTGCTATCCAACTAAAACTTAATGACCAAAACTCTCGAGAAATACAAGTAATAAAAGCTGCCCTCAGTCTACTTCCTATTACGTAGATAGGAGCAATTCTCTGGTTAGAACAGTGGTCTCCAAAGTTGGGTGCCGTAACACAATATTTGGGGGTATGGAAAAAAGACATTAGAATGACTACTCCAATTGTCTAATAGAAAAATTCAAGGTCTGTTTTTGCAAACATCTTAATGTTCACAATGTAAAACTAAAGTAGCACATACAGATAGTTTATAAATAAGGACATGTTTATATACCGTGGACATTTTCTTAAAAATCCCTTCCTGATGAAGTTAATAAATTTAAAATGTTTGGAGATCACTAGTCTTGAATCTTCAGCCAAGGCCATTTTCCCTAAAATTTACTTTATTTTACTCTAGTGAGAATACTTAACATGAGAGCTACCCTCTTGAAAGTGTGCAATGCGTTATTATTGACTATAGGTACAATGTTGTACAGTAGGTCTGTAGAGCTTATTCACTTTGCTGGACTGAAACTTTATGACTTACAATTCTTTTTATTTAGTTTAAAGGCAGTGTCTCACTATGTTGCCCAGGCTGGTCTCAGACTCCTGGGCTCAAGCTATCCTCCTGCCTCGACCTCCCAAAGAGTTGGGATAACAGACTTGAGCCATCATGCCTGGCCTGACCTATGTTCTTAACAGCTCAACTGCAACTCACCGTAGGACTTAGTCGCATGCACACTTACTGAGTCATCACTTCTGCGGCAACTTTAGGTCTTTATTCTGACCAGGAATTCAGTCCCTTGATTCTTGTCCACATGGCCTTGCCGTGGGTTCAGAGGCAAACACACAAGTAAAAAAATAAACTGGGCCACGCGCAGTGGCTCACGCCCGTAATCCCAGCACTTTGGGAGGCCGAGATGGGTGGATCACGAGGTCAAGAGATCAAGACCATCCTGGTCAACATGGTGAAACCTCGTCTCTACTAAAGATACAAAAAAATTAGCTGGGCATGGTGGCGCATGCCTGTAGTCCCAGCTACTTGGGAGGCTGAGGCAGGAGAATTGCTTGAACCTAGGAGATGGAGGTTGCGGTGAGCCAAGATCACGCCATTGCACTCCAGCCTGGGTAACAAGAGAGAAACTCTGTCTCAAAAAAATAAATAAATAAATTGGTGCCTGGTGGTCTTGGAGAGCAAAAGATGCCAGATAAGGAAGGTTCAGGGTGTGGAATGCCAAGTGACTGCTGCCTCTTCCCCATTTGGATCTCCCACAACCATCTCCACCACGAAGGAGGAGAAAAGGATCCATATCAGATCAAGTTGCATCCTTCCCTGTTTTACTGTTTCCCATTTTATACCCACAGGTGTTTGCCACCTAGTCACACAAGCCCACTAGGCAGGCAGACACCCAACTGCTGACAGGAGGGGGCAAATATTTGGCTTAGTTTCTCTTTCTGCTTTTATACCTAGATAGTATCTGCTACCTGCATTCCATGTCAAGCTGTGAAACAGCATGTCTGCTCTGCAAGAGATGATATTCAAAATGTGTCTTTTAAAGCCAGGAGCCTGAGAAGATGCTAAAGGAAAGTGGGTGGAAGCCCAGTGTCCTGGCTAGTGGAAACCAAACTGTTTAGTGGTAGAACAGCAAGTTTTGAACCCCATGTTGCAAACGAAACAAAAAAAAACAACTAAAAAAGGAGGAATTAGTTTGACTTTTTTTTTTAATGAGACAGGTCTCACTCTGTTGTCGCCCAGGCTAGAGTGCAGTGGCACAATTATAGCTCACTGTAGCCTTGAAATCCTGGGCTCACACCCTCTTCCCACCCCTCTGTCCCATGTAGCTGGGACTATTGGCTCATACCACCATGACTGGCTAATTTTTTATTTTTTAAGTTTTATTTATTTATTTATTGTAAAGATGGAGTCTCGCTATGTTGCTCAGTCTGGTCTTGAACTTCTGAGCTCGAGTCATCCTCCTGCCTCCGCCTCTTGAAGTGCTAGGATTACAGATGCGAGCCTAGTTTGACTTTTTAAATGTAAATTTATATTCAGGGGTTGCCTCTGGCCAAATCCTTTGCTCTTTGTCTCATGCACCATTTTGGAATTCCTTTGGCTTATTGTTCCCTATGGTTTTGGAGTGAAGCGTATGGAAAGCCTTAAACATTTTGGGTTCTGTCACTTTTGTTCCTACTTATTGATAGGAGAAAAAAAGTGATCTATTTATAGAACACAGTAAAGTTATTCTCCTACTTAGAAGCAGGCTTTATTCTGGAAGTCTGTATATATGTTGTTTAGGACTCAGAATACATTTTCTCCTTGATGTCCAGTCTGAATAACATAACGTTCTCAAACTTCAGCATGCAGAAGAATCATTTTGCAGTGCTTGTTTAAAAAGAAGATCCTGTGGCCTCACTCAGAAATGTAGCTCTGCAAAGAATCTATGAATCTGCATTTTCAAATAAAGCCCCAGGTAATGCAGACACATTGAGAAATGTGCTGTGAAGTCAATTCAACCTGCAGTGAACTGATACACCAGACATTTTGAATAAAAAATAGTAAAGTTTCTTATTTGGGAGAAAATAATATTTAACACATACTTACAAAACATATCTAGAATGTTGATGTACAATGAAAAGCAGATTGTGTGTGTGTGAGTGAGTGAGAGAGAGAGAGACAGGGTCTCACTCTGGTTGCCCACGCTGGAGTGTGTGCAGTGGTGCAATCTCAGCTCCTTGCAGCCCTGACCTCCCAGGTACAAATGATCCTCCCACCTTAGCCTCCTGAGTAGCTGGGACTACAGTCCTGCACCCACCACACCTGGTTAATTTTTTGTATTTTTAATAGAGGCAGGGTTTCACTATGTTGCTCAGGCTGGTCTCAAACTCCTGGACTCAAACAATCCATCCACCTTAGTCTTCCAAAGTGCTGGGATTACAAATGCAAGTCACTGTGCCTGGCCTTGAAAAGCAAATTTAATTAGAGTTGGATAAAGAAATTCATGTATCCCTCAAAAATTTCACTTGGGCTCCTACCATGAGACAGACACTGATTAGATAGTAGGGCACAACGTTTGGACGCCATTCCTCTTAAAAGTTGATTGTCAGTAGGGAAGGTATACCTTCATCAAATAATCATGCTAAATGATGAGATAAGTGATCTGAAGGAGAAGTATGACTTTCTCTAAACATGTATGACAGAGGAACCTGAGGTAGACTAGGGCTGGGATGGGCAGTGAGAGAAAACTTTCCTGAAGTGGTGAAACTCAGACTGAGACCGAAGTGAGTTGTTTCAGTGATGCATACCAGAGGGAACTGCACGCACAAAGGTCTAAAGAGGCAAGGTGCTGCTTTTGCTGATAAATAGGAAGAACGTCCGTGTGGCCGTGGCACAGAAGTTTCAGGGGCAGGTGGTAGAAAAGACTAGAAAGGGAGTCAGGACTTTCCCTACCATTGCGAAATGATGTTTTTTAGCCTAAAAGCAGTGGAGTAACAGAACCATGTGTATGTGTGTGTGTGTGTGTGTGTGTGAGATCACTCTGGTAGCTATATGGACAGATTTTGGCAGGGTGGCCAAAGTAGAGGCAGATAAACAGTTTGGAAGCTTTAGCAGTGGTGTGAATGAGTGTTGATAGCAGCTTGGGCTAGGATAGCAAAGTAGAAATCGTGGGAAGAAAACAGATTCTAAAGATAATGTGGAGGTTGCTCATGGATTGGATGTAGGGAGTGGGTATCTCAGATGATTTTCTGAGTTTCTGGCATGTGTAGCTAGATGAATGGTTATGCCTGTAACTAAGTAAGATAGAGTGCCAAGGGCCAGGTACTAAGAGGAAGATCATGAGTTTCTTC
The DNA here is from genome assembly GCF_030222135.1 of Aotus nancymaae. Classification (NCBI taxonomy): domain Eukaryota; kingdom Metazoa; phylum Chordata; class Mammalia; order Primates; family Aotidae; genus Aotus; species Aotus nancymaae. The sequence continues at coordinate 51,715,292 of NW_026988413.1, forward strand.
TTAGACATGTTGAATTTGAGATATTAAAATACAGATGTGTAGTTAAGCAGTTGGAAAAACACATCCAGAACTTACCAGGATAGTTTGAATAGAAGTTACAAATTAGAGTGCTCAGTGTCTGGAGTGTTACCGAAACTTCAGGTGTGAATGATACTGAGGAATGAGAGTTTGGAGTGAGAAGAGAGGGGAAGAGAGGGAGGGGAGGAGACAAGGAGAGGAAAGAAGAGGAGAGGAGAGTGAAGAAGGAGAGGGGAGAGGAGAGAGGAAGGTAGGAGGGAAGGAGATTGGAGGACAAGAGAGAAGAGTGGAGGGGAGGAGAGAAGACAGAGAGGAGAGAGGGGAGAAGATAAAAGGGAGGAGAGAAATAGAGGTAACAAGGGGAGGAGAGGAGAGAAGGGGAGGAGAGAAGGAGAGGGAGGAGGAGGAGAGGAAATGCAAAAAGGGAAGGAGTGGAGAGAAGGAGAGAAGGGAAAGAGGAAGGGAAGGGAAAGAAAAAGGTTCTGGGACAAATCCTTGGGAAATGAAATTTATGCCAAATAGAAGTAGGATGAGCTGGATAAGTCTGGAAAAAAAAAGTAGCCAGAGGGTTTTAAAAAATCAAAAATGCATAAATAACCCAGGAAATTGTGGTGTCACAGAAGCTGTGGGAAGGAATAGTTCAAGAAAGTAGTCATTGCTGTTGAATAATATTGAAGGAATTAAGTAAGACGATGAATTAAAGAAAAGTCCTCTGATTTGTAAAAGCAGACGTCACTGCTTAACCTTCCAAAAGCTGTTTCTGTGGGCTTTATGGGAATAGAAGCTAGATTGGAGTGCAGGAAGTGAGTGAAGTGAGAAAATGGAATAATTCCCTAGGTGATTTCTGGGCTGGCCAAAGATTGATGATACTGGTTTTGTTTGTTGTTTAATTTCTCTTCAAGGGTGTTGCTTTCCTTTCCCTGACGTCTCAGTAGTAGTACTTCTATTCTTATTAGCCATCTGTATCAGTCCATTTTCATGCTGCTGATAAAGACATATGTGAGACCAGGAAAAAAAAAATAGGTTCAATTGGATTTACAGTTCCACATGGCTGGAGAGGTCTCAGAATCATGGGAGGAGGCAAAAGGCACTTCTTACATGGTGACAGCAAAATGAGGAAGAAGCAAAAGTGGAAGCCCCTGATAAATTCATAAGATCTCATGAGACTTTCTTACTATCACGAGAAAAGCACAGGAAAAACCCACCCCTATGATTCAGTTACTTTTCTCTGGGTCCCTCCCACAACATGTGGGAATTCTGGGAGATACAATTCAAGTTGAGATTTCGGTGGGGACGTAGCCAACCCATATCACCACCATTAGTTTTACCTATTAACTTTGAAAGAAAGTAAAGGAGAAAAAGAACTAGAAAAGAATGTTAAAACAAATAAACAACAGAAACAACTTCCTCAAGAGACTGGACAAGAGTTATAAGAAGAAGGGGATTCACAAAGATATGTCTACAGATAGTAATGATTAAAAGAAAATAACGGGGCACCATATTTGGGAACTATTGGGGGCACTCCTACTATGTGTGAGGCATTTGGTCACGGACATTAAATGTGATAACTCATTCAATCCCTACAACAACCCTAAGAGATGGTTATTACAATCCCTATTCTGTAGATTGAAGAAACTGGGACTTGGAGTGACAGAGGCTGAGTGAATTGGCCAAGGCCGTCTAGACAAATGGTGGAGCTGGTGGTTTGAATCTTTGGTCTTTATCACTAAGTGAGTATGAGCTTGGCAAGTTGGAGCAAGTGAGTTTAGAGTGGCGGAAAACACAGAAAAAGCAGGTGACGTGAGATGGGTCGAATCTCACTGAGGTGGCACGAATGGTCTTATGGGAGAGATGAGCAAATGTCTGGTTGGAGAATGAACTACCCAGTCCCTCTTTCTGCAGATACCCCTAGCCTTTACTAGTGATGCTCCTAGATACCCCAGCCCATAAGGGTGTTTTTTTTTTTAGTAGGGGTGGGGAGGGTGAAAATATTCACACCTCTCTGAGAGACCAACCACACTCAGTCTTCTTTGTATATTGACTGTGTGGGAAGTAAGAAAGAGCTGTTGGAAGGTCTGGTTCTGAACTGGTATCTCTGAGTAAGCCCCATTGAGAGGTAGCTCCCTGCCAGCACCAAGTTACTTCTAGATGAACGCAGAAGGGAAAGAGGGGATACTTAGTATAGGTCAACTTAGTCTTAGTCCCAGTCGTTGCATGATTCTCACTTGACAATATGTCACAAAAGTATTTTTCTCTTTTTGTACAATGCCTGGAATTCAGTAAGTAGTGACTATCATGATGCTTATTGTTATAACCTCACGACTGAGAAGAGGGCACCATTCTGAGGATATAATTATTAAATGAGGAAGGAAGAAATTCAGCTCTTCTATGGTATGAGCAATTAGACCATATCTGAGGGACTGTTTCTGGCTTTTCTGGCACTGCATTTTAAGAGGGGTGAGATTATGTTCAGATTTACGTTTTAAAAATTAAAGTTTTATCATATGAAAAATGGTGGGGCGAATTAGGGTTGAGTCACTTGGTAAAAAGATGACGAAGGGGACATGATGACCATTGTCAAATCTTTGAAGGAGTACCCTATGAAAAAAGAAATAGGACTAATGGGCAGAAACTTCAGGAAGATACATTTTGCCTCAATATAAATAAGTAATTCCTCTAATTCCTCACGAAGCCGCCTGAAGTTGTGACAGGTTGCCTGAAGGAGTCCCCTCCCCACACCCCCTTTTAGAGCTCCTCAGCCTTGGAGGTGTTCACGCTGGATGAGCATTTGCTAAGGGATAAATGGTAGCTGAGTGATAGATATGTAAGTTGCAGAGTATTTAAGCTATGGAAGATGCCTCATAAAATGGACACTCAAAATATGTCTATTAAATAGATGAATAAATTAGTGGAGCTAGAAACCATATCCAAGGAGACCCTTACAATCCTCCAATTCTTGGGAAATCAGTCATGTTTCAGTGAGAGGGAGGAGGGATGGTTTTGGATCCGGGTGTGTCATTGGCAAGGGGACAGGCCAGAGTAGGGACACGGGGCTTGGGATGGGGAAGCATGGTGACTAGAGGAGTGTGAGCAGTGAGGATGGGCACGGAAGACAGCCCCTACAGACAAACTGTCAGCCTCTGTTTTATCTTGAATCTCCCCAAGCTCTTGTTGTATAATTACTGTAAGAACATCAGGGAAATACTCGCATCTTTCTCTCCAAAGAAAATTACTATCAAAGGATGGAAGACAGAAAACTTGAGGTAAATAGCCACTAGGGGACAAACATACATTCTTGCAAGTTAGTCATTCATATTAAAGAAAGCTAATTTTGTTAACTATGATATTTGGAAGGATTTTGTTGTCTAGGTTTTAATGAAGAATAGGGGAATCAAAGTGTATCTTTACTGTCAGCAGTCCCACCTGTGATCCTTAGTTCAGTGTGTCTTTCAACTTTTCCTTCCAACTCCCTTTCAAACTACTCCAGGGCCCCAGAGGAGTTGATACATTTTGATATTGTTGATTAAGGGTAGTGTTATAAAAGCCTTCTTCATAAAAATGTGATGGCTACTGGATGAATAATTGTTCTGAATTGTCAAAATACATCAGCACAGCTTGCTATAATACTATGTTTTGAGCTGCAAAGCTGGTAGGTCAACTCTCACCACATTAGATGGGTTCCCTTTTCTTCCCATGGATTTTGTTTGACATTAAATTGTCATGGTGACGGAATACCAGCATTGCCAAATGTATTGTTCATGGCTGGAAAAAAAGCACAAACTACATGGCAATAAAGCAAACCATGGAAACAGTTTACTGTCACATATTAAGAGCTAACATTCAAATATAACAAATCAATCTACTGGCAGGATATAAATTCTTGCAGAGTTGGCTACAATAAATGTGGAATTATTAGTAGCTGCTTTTTTAAAATTCAAGATTAAAAACAAAGAGATACAATATTAAATAAGAGGTCCTTTGGATTTTATCATTCTAAGAAGGAAAGACCAGCTCCCAAACTGGTGTGAAGATGAAACTAAATAGAGATAATTAGGTCTTCTTTATCAGAGTTTGCCCTGGGAGCAAGGGAAATCCCCATGAGTTTGAGTCCGATTGCCCAGTTCTGATGCGCTGTCCTGAAGTGGGAGTCAGCTGGCAGGGAGGCTTTCCTGGTTCTCCTTCGTCCCTCATTCCAGATGTTGCTGGGAGTTATTCCCAACTACAGTTGCTTAATCAGAGAACAATGATCATAGAAGGTGAAAAGACCTTGTAGGATCACATAGTCCAAGTTCTTCATCTTATCTGTTAGGAAAAAATGATGCTCATAAGGATGTGGGAAAATGAAATCAGTATCTTGAAGAGATAACTGTGCCCTCTTGTTTATTGCAACATTTTTCACAACAGCCAAGATATGGAAACAACCTAAATGTACACAAATGGACAAATGAATAAATGACTTTTGGCATATGTATATATGATGGAATACTATTCAGTCTTTAAAAAGAAGGAAATACTGTCATTTGTAACAACGTGGATGAACCTGGTGGACTCATGTTATGTGAAATAAGTCAGGGACAGAACGACACATACTACATGATTTCACTTATATGTGGAATCCAGAAAATGTCCAATTCATAGAAACAGAGTACAAGGGTAGTCGTCAAGGGCTGAGGGGTGGGGAAAATGAGGATTTGTTGATCAAAGAGTACGAACTTTCAGTTACACCGTGTACAAATTCTGGGGATCTAATGTACAGCATGGGTGGTGATGGATGTGTTCATTAATTTGACTGTAACAATCATTACACAACGCGTACATAAATCATAATGTATACCTTTAATATATACGGCCTTTGTCAATTAAATATTTTAAAATAATAAGTAAAAATCAAAAGTAAAGATTCAGGAGTTATCCCTGCCCACACAGGAAACTGGTGACGTCAACACACGTGAGAACTAACTCTTGTCACGCTAGGGTCATATTCTTAGTACTTTAAATATGTTAGGTAATTCAACAGTCCGAAGAAGTAGATACTAATATCTCTTTATGTTACGGATAAGGAGAGTTTGAATTACTTGCTCCAGGTGAAAGCCAGGAAGTGCCTGAGCAAAGACTCAAACCTAAGCAGTCTGTGATGGAGAAAGTCATGGGTTCTTTGAAGAAAATAAATTTATGTTGCAATTCTTGCATCAGCACTTACCAGCTAGGAGACTTCGGACAGTTTCCTAAACCTCTCAAAGCCTCAAACCCCTCACCTATCAAAGAGGATAATAATAACCTCTATGTAGGATTGTTGTAAAGACTCATTGAGGTTATATATGTCTTAACATCATATCTTAGTAAATACTCAGTAAACTAATATTAGTAGCATTTTCGTTCGTATTTTTATATCTTAGCTCTCTAGAGTCTCATCTATCAAATAGAATAATAATAACTTCTACTCAGGATTGTTGTAAATACTAATTGAGGTTATATATGTCTTAGCATAGTGCATGGTACTAAGTAAGCGCTCAGTAAACCACAGTAGCTAATATTAGTATCATTTTTTATTTTTATTTTATGTCTCAGCTCTCTGGAGGCTGAGACTTTCCATTAAACTGTTGATCTTGTCATCAAAAATCCGCCAAACACTTCTATAAATGAAATGTGTATGAAGCCTTGAAATATATTTTTTAGTACTAGAACTGTGTTAGGCTAAAAAAGTATAGCCTCTCTAGCAAAAGTAGTTTTTAAAAGTTTTAGTCTTCTCCCTTTTTGTTTTTTATTGTTAAACATTAAGGTATATACAGTTTCCATACTTCCTACATTCACTTTATCCCTTTCTTATTCTCCACCCATTCGTGAAAGCAGCTGCTCTTGGTGTCTCCTTCCTCACCATCTCCCTCCTTTCCTTGATATACATATTTTGTTGCATTACCTAAGGTCATCTTACATCAAAATTTAAATACATAGTCATTAAAGTTTAGAGTCTACAATTTTCTTAGAAATCATATACCCCAATAATTGTTGGGGGAGGCTGTGAGTTGAGGAATTGTGAGTGAAGATTTGCAATTTTAAATTCTATTCCTAATAGCTGGCACCATTCCAGGATGACAGCATAATTTATCCTGTACTCCGTTTTTTTGCAGCCTTCTCTGAATAGCTAATACTTTTGTCTCTACCAGTTCATCAAGGCCAATAGCTGTCTAGATTTAGAAATGTTTGTCCGGTTATTGACCTATAGGAAATAAATACAGTAAGACTTCATCTGGATGTAAAATTCTACGTTATAAATTATTTCCAGGTAGGGTAAAATGGATTAAAAGTAGCTACATTTTTTCGGGCATCAATCGTTCTAACATTTAGGTGACCTACTATTCCTATATATTATGACTCTCATTAAGGTTGTAACCATATCCAAAGTTATTCCAAAATAGATAAGTTTCTATCATGGGATCTCTTTGCTGAGGTTAGACCAGAAGCTGGTTTAAGGGCTTAGAAGTAGAGATAGAGGTTATGTAAGTGTATTGGGCAGGGGTATGATTGGCTAAAAAAAAAAAAAATCTGGAAAGTGACTTTAGATCTGGCATCCCATGAGATTAGGGATAATTTTATTATGTACAATTACTCTATTACTTCTTTTAGCTCTGTAATTGGAGGTTGTTGATGATCAGTTGCTTTATACTTCGTCTTATACAGAAGAGTGTGCCTGCCACTCTTTATCTGTGGTTTAAATAGAGAAAAACCACGATAATGTGGAATTGACAGTAGATCATGGGTGTTTTTTTCCTTCCAATATGTAAAGCTCTAATTCATTCATTCATTCATCCATTCAACAAATATTTGTTGAATCCACACTATGATCCACCAAGATAGATGATTGGAAAAGATTAGACTTGGAGGCATGGCCTAGAAAAGAAAGATTTTCCTCTGTGTCAGGCCTTACATGAATAGGACCTCTGTGGTCTTGTTAACAAATTATCCTTCTCAAAAGAGCTAGGTGGGACCCTGTTCTGTGAGCAGAAGCTGAGACAGTCTGGGGAAGTGGGCAGGTGGCTGGAGGTGTGGGGAGGGGAAGATCACAGTCTGCGTCAATGTGAGCCTAGACTTTCCTAAAGAAAGGGAAACACTGGCCCATGGATGAAGCACACGGGTCCTACTGACCTTGGTAAGTAAAGGCACAGATTGATATGAAGGACTCAAGAGGGTGAGGATACAGAAAATAAAATTCAAGGTGGATAAAGTGTAAGTGAATATAATCAGATTAGAATAAAACAGCCACTTTTAATATTCAATAGGAAGATATGCAGTAAAAAGGATATAAAGCTATATTTATTGTCTTAATGATATAGACACAAAATACAGGTCAGAAAAAAAATTGCAAATAGTATAAAGTACATAAAAAATGAATGTGTATATATAAAGGTGATCATAACATGTTATATTAATGGTTTTCTTTGGGTAATTTGATTATGGGTTGATTAATTTCTTCTTTGTGCATATTTGTATTTCCTATAACACACATATATTGTTTGCAGTTTTGGAAAAGTGTTTCTCAGTAGTGGAACCCAAAAAACAAAAATTTTGCCAGTGATTCTAAACTAAAAGTAGAAAGCAGTTTATAACTGTTAAAATTCGCTGCTAAAGATGAGTTATTTTGGCTTCACAAACATTTATAGAACAGGGTGTTCCAGCCTCTTGTATGTAAGTCAGACCTGCTGACTTTGTGCTTACCACACTGTCGACTTCGCAGGAATGAAGAAAATCAGCGCTGAAGAAGAACGTAATTTCTCTGGTTTTGTCAGACCTAGGCAGAGGCAGAGCAGGCAGGGGGTGGCAGGGTTGTCAGCAGCTTCTCCGGGTTTTCTCCGGATCCCACTCTCTCTGTGGCCCCGGATCTCTTGCAGTATCCTTGGTACCCAGCTACACCATGCTTCCCCCTCTCATACTGTGCTGAGCACAGGGAACACGGAAAGCTGATCCTACAGAGAAGGCAGAGTGTTATTGAATAAGACCCAAGATCTCCAATGGTATGACCATCTGAGGTCACTGTAGCCTGAAAGCTTCAGCGTTTCCTGCAGCCTCCTGTTTATGGAGGGACTCCTCCGAGCCAGAAACTTTCTACACCTTAGCACAAGGCATTACTGTAGTGTAGACACATTTATCTTCGTATCTTTGTAGTCATAATCCTAAGTGATCAAGAAAAGTTAAAATGCTATTAATATCAACTATTATTAATATTAATAATATTCAATAAATGTATTGAAAACATCCCATTTGTCAGAATAATTATTAGGGCTTCATAGGTACATTTAGATAAACTTTTATTAATTAATGTATGCATGCATTTACTGTTTTAAGAAGGCAGGAAGCCTTGTAATGTTTTAAAATAATTGCCACTGAAACTTTTTTTTTCACTTTGTAACTTAAGAGTCAATCCTCTCAGCCACTTGCAATAATAATAAAAATGAAGGTTTTTTTCTCACTCTCCTTCCCTCATAATCATTTTGTGCTGATGAAGACATAATCATTTAGGCTAAGGTTGGAGAGGTGAAATGAAAAGGGATACTGTCTCATTTCTTGCCGAGTGAAAAGATCCTTCCCAGTAACCTAAGCATCCAAGGACTATGATTCTGTCCACCCATTCATTTTCCTTTCCTGTTCCTGGTTCCCTGTGGCAGCAGTCGTGTTCCCTGTGGCTGGAGCAAGGAGTTCCAGGGACTGAGGAAGGGCCGCTTTCCCAGGCTTCGCCTGCCCTTCCTGTCAGCTCACATTTATCCTGTTCTGACCTCACACTTCATCTTCCATCTCTCATCTCCTCACACTCCTTGGCCTCATCCTCCCGGAGTCCTTTCACTGCTCCCCAATCTCCTGCCCCATCAGCCAAAGCAAGGCATTTTGATTGGGCTTCTTGTAAGCGTGTGGTCATCAACAGGTAACACACTGATGTTTCATTCCTCGTTATTTCTTCAGGTGTCCTGACCCTAACCCACCCCTGTTCCATCACCTCAGTTCTGACCACCTTGCATTCTGTCTTCCTTATCCTGCAAGGGCTCAGTACCTGCCATCGGCATTACCCTTGGAGGGTATGTTGAATCTATTTCCTCCCCTGTCACTGCTTTGGTTTCAACTGTTCAAATTTGTTGCAGAAACTATTACCTGTTTCTTCCATTGCTCTTTATTTCCTCCAACCCTACTTCCCTTCTTTTCTCCCTTCTTCTGCCAAAGCTTTCTTGTAAAAACAACTGCTCCAGTCATTTATCACCTGATACTTCTTAGTACTCTGTAGAATAGTCCCAATTCCTATGTGTGAGCTCGAGTCATATTCCCAATCTCCCCATCAACGTCAGCCCCTCTCCATAGACAAGGTGCTATGCACTCTGGGTCCAACCAGAATAGATGTGCCTGGTGCAGGCGGAACATACATCGTGCCTCCGCGCCTTTGCTTATGCTCTTCCCTATGCCGGAATCGTCTCTTGTCCATTTTAGCCTGAAGAAACAAACCCTTTACATATTTCAAGCCTCAGCTCCGTTGTTACTTCCTTGTGAAACCATAAACTTAGCCACAAAGTTTGTCAAGTCTCTCTTTGCTCTCAGAGTGCTTCCTTCATTATCTCTGGAATAGCTTTTCTCATTATTGTATAGTACGTTTGTGGTCTTCATCTGTAACTGGAAATAAAGGTAATATTGGCCTTATGGAGTGTTGTGAGGATTAAATGAGTTATCGCCAGGAGGAGACCAGTGCCCAGTGCCTACTTAGTTATGCCGTGTGTTAGTGGTTGTCACTAGCATTGTCCTTTATCCTCATTGAGGCTGTGATAGCCACAAAAATAGAGGCAGGTCTTATTCACTGTGAATCCCTAGCTCCCAGCCTAGCAGCTGTGAGTGGAATTGAACTGCAGTATTGAATTCCCTCACTGCACTACCTCACTCACAGAGATGTTTCAGGAAACAAAAACAGGTTGAATTTCAGGAGACTTTTTCCTGCTACAGAAAAGCATTTTTGCAGGTGGTAGAACGGAAATAAACCCGAATGACTTGGAGAAACCCCAGAATGCTGTAACACCAGCACCAGTTAGCTGGACCCTTGCAGTTTGTGTCAGATAAGACATCTCCAAAGAGGCACTGAGACCCTTGGGGACCTGTGCTTAGAAGGCGCATGGTGTTTATAGGTGTGTCCAATTTCAGTGTCTGGAAGAAGGCAGAGGAGCTTCCAGCCAGATTGAGCATCTGTTCCTTGGCTGGCGGGCATTTTGTATTCTTCACACAGATGGAAAAGTCAGGGAGAAGCAGAGATAGATGAGCCCTCAGCACGATGAGCTTACACCATGGGGCTTTTTCAGAATGCTTTGTAGTGACTTTCCTGCGGCAGAGAAGTAAAAATTAAGACAACTCTTGCTATAGGTTTCTATTCATTCTGTCACTGAAAACCAAGTAAAATTAAGGTCCCTTAGCTGTGTGTTAAGTTCTCCATTCACATATTCTTGGCTGCAGCCACCCTGTTCCCTAGGCTGTACTTCCCTGTCTCCATGCCTCAGCCTCCCTTGAAATGTACTCCTGCCCATCTGGTTGAGTCTATTGCTTACTGATCTTTCAAGGCTACCCAGATGTGTTCTCCGTTTTCCAGACAGGCAGGTCTTAAGACACTGGCCACATCTACAGTGCCTTCTACAAGGATTCCCACCTGTAACTCTACCTCTGAGGAAAGTAGCCCAAATGGTCACATGATTGTAACTCCCCAGCCTTGTAATCTGTGCCCGCCTTCTTCCTCTGCCACTGCTAACTCAGCTGGGGCTGGAGCATGGACCAGCAGATTTTGAGGTGAGCCAAAGAGAGCTCTGGCCACTAGGGTTCTGACTGCATTGGACCATTCCTATTCCCTCTTAGGCAGCTTTAACATGAGCTAAAGGAAGAACTGCAGCAAAAGGCAGGAAAAGAGGTCACGAGGCCATAGGTCTTCGAGACGTTTTCAGCAAGCAAAAGGCATAATTAAGCAATGTACACAAGATATGTCAGTGTAGGCTGAGTTAATTAGTTGGCAGTGGTAGGAACAGTGGGTGTGCATGGTCAGAGCCAGAACCACGAGGACAATTGTCTTGTACTCACAGACCACAACCCCCTTCGTCTTCCCAACCTACTCTCTTGAAGACTGGGTTCCACTGAGGACCAGCTACATAATTTGTAGGGCCCAGTGCAAAATGAAAATGTGAGGTTCTGCGTTCAAAAATTAAGAATTTCAAAAATGGCAGCCTTACTCGAAGTGAACCAAGTGCGTTTCTCGTCCTTATAATTGTAATGGTTTGACTAAAATAGTCCTCCACTAAGTCTTGATCCCCTTCCTTTGTGTAGTTTGACTTTGAAGTAGGGAGAACTTGCAGTTTCTTTTTACCTCCCATGGCATTTTATTCCTAACTTTGAGACCTTAGCACTTTATTAGAGCCCGGTAGTTAGTGACACTCATGTCTCATCTTCCCATCTGCAGGCTAAATTATTTTAAAAGCAGGTCTATGTCTGATTTATCTTTGTTGGCCTCACTGTCTTATCAGCTCACATTGTTATACTAACTAACTAGCAAAGGTATCATCTCCCCGCTGTCAAAGTGGGTTACCAATAGTAATTAGCTACCTGACTGAGGATAAGACCAAACTGCCCTGTTTTTGGGATAATGCCTTGCATAAAATATGCCCCTGGTATTCTTAGAATTCTAACAGTAGGGCATGTTCCCCCTTCACCCTTGTAAGAGAGAAATAACATACTAGTGATCACAGAATCACCACTCACAGACACTAGTTTCAATAATTACAGAAAGAGGCTTTTTGAGCCCTCAAATTGGTAATGTAGGCTTATAGTTTATCACATTTATAAACACTTAGCTTTGCATAAGAAACTGTAAAATACTTTGTTCACATTATCTTCCTTAACTTGATTTTCACCACAAACACAATAAAGGAGTTTCTGTTTTGTCCACTGGGCAATAGGAAGAACTAAGGCTTACCTTACATTGACCAGGGGAACAGCCACATTACTTGATACCAAAATCTATATTCAGCCTCTGCTTTCTGTTGCCTCATCACTGTGGGATTTTGCCAAGTCTAGACTGTGGCCCTTGGCAAAACTGTGTCTACTGCTCCCTGCCTCCCTCCCTCCTTCATCTGAAACATTTATTTTAGCTTTTGGGGGATGGCAACCTCTCCCACAGGTATGCATTGCCAGCATGCTTCTCCATCACTTAATCAAAGTGAAAAATTCTCTGCTAAACACAATAGGGACTTTAGCATTTGCATTTTTAAAAAGAGTCCAAAATCTATATTTAATCTGAAGCATGATTCTCCTAAATCTTTTCCATAACCCTAGAGGGAGTGGAAGATGTTTGATCAACCACTCCAATAGGAAAGTTTCTTTGAGTCTTCCATTCTAATTTGTATAATGACAACAATTTTGTTTTATTCTCCATGTTATGTTTATGTTGATGTCAAAATAACATATTGTTTTAGATTACTTTATTAAATTTGATTGATGTATGAATCTTATTAAATTATTTAGTTCTACATGCCTACCCACTCCAAATCTTATAGGAAAAACAGAACTCTTGGAACATATGCCAGATTTATCCTGTGGATGCTTATATTCACTGGTTCATCTCTGAATCCCTCAACCCAAGGCGTTTAAAAGTCGTAAATTAAAAAATTGTTGGAGGCAGAATTTGAGAATCAGAGAGTAAATGGGTGGTACAGGGCAAGGGTGTCTCCCCGGTGCGTTTCAACTCATACCCTGCTGGCCCATCTTCCTGACCATGCACCCAGGTGTCAGGGTGTCAGTTTCTAGAGTAGCATATAGAGAAGCAAGAATGAAATAGATACTAGGCCTACTGTCTGGGTTGTTCAGCAGACGCTTGATATATAGGTTGAAGTTGGGGTGTCATGTCTAAAAGACCACAACAACTGAAACATGCCTTAAAAAGGGATTCAAAACCGTGATCGAAGAGTAATAGTCAACATCACAGGAGACAATTGGCAGGTTTTTTAAATTAAAAAACCTGCCAATTTATTAATATATAGATTAACACTATTATCTATATATATAGATTAACACTATTATCTATATATATAGATAATAGTGTTTTATTAATATATAGAGAAGACTTTTGAGGCATTATTATAATATGACTTTTATAGATGAGAAAAGTGTGGCTCAGAGAGATAAAATAGCTTGCCCAACATCACATAATAATAATCGATAAATTACTTGGCAGTATTGTTGATTGTCTACTCAATTCCCTCCTTCCTTGATAATAAAGCCATGATTGAGTTCATCCTCTTCTAAGAAGCCTTGTCATTTAAAAGAGGCTGGGTCCTTCTCCAGCTCCATTGGGGGTGAGAGGGACATGAGCCTTAATTGGTTGAAGCCATTTACGGTCATCTTATTACCCTTGTCAAATGATTGGGTTAGACATGGGCAAAGAGAGGTGAGTAGAAATCAGCAGGGAGGCTTAGGCATGGGAAAGTTTTCCTTGTTCTTAAAAAGGGGGCACAAAGGAAGAATGTGGTTTTTTTTCTGCTTCTGGACATTGTTTTCCAAATACGGCACTTAAGATCTGTGGCACTCATTATGAAGGATCCAGATGATAACTTCCCTTAGAGAAGATTTATCCTTTCTTCTGCTTGGGAGATACAGGGATAACTGATCCCATTAAACCCATCAGTGACTAGAAAGAGTTGCACTGGTTGCTGTTCTTGAAAGGCTGTGTCTACCTCTGCTTCTATTCTGCTCCTAAAGCATAGTTTTCAAGGTCTTTTGACTGTGAGACTGGTGTGTTACTGGAGCACCTTCCTCTGGAAGTCTTGAACTCTAATGTTCATCTGCATCACTGTGAAACTGCAGAAAACCCCACTCAACTTTTCAGATGTGTTCTTCTTAGATGTTTAGCCTAGTGCTCCAGCTTCAGAATTCTATGAATGTCTTGGGAAGAAAACAGTCCATGTGTTAGGCTCAGTTCTCTACCCTTCTGATACGGTTTGGCTGTGTCCCCAACCAAATCTCATCTTGAGCTGTAGCTCTCATAATTCCCATGTGTCATGGGAGGGACTCAGTGGGAGGTAATTGAATCATGAGGGTGGGTTTTCCCATGCTGTTCTCAAGATAGTAAGTCTCACAAGATCTGCTGGTTTTATAAAGGAGAGTTTCCCTGTACATGTTCTCTTGCCTGCTGCCTTGTAAGACGTGCCTTTGCTCTTCCTTCACTGTCTGCCATGACTGTGGGGCCTCCCCAGCCACATGGAACTGTGCGTCAATTAAACTTCATTCCTTTATAAATTACCCGGTCTTGGATATGTCTTTATTAGCAGCATAAGAACAAACTACTACACCTTCCCTTCCTTCTGGACATCAGCCTCCCCATGCTTTAGTTTTGTCTCTCAGCCCCATGAGACCACCCAAGGTCTCTCTGGTTTCTCTGTCCCCAGCAGTGACCCTGTGCTCCAAGTCCAGGAGCTCAGCCTCTTTTCCTGAGCCCAGTTTTGGCACATAGCCCCGAGGACAAAGGCTGCAGAGTCAGCACACTTTGCCACAGTTCTCCTTGTTTTAGAATACTGTGCCCTCTTATTCCTATTTCATCAGCAATCTTTAAACAGAGAATTTTTGAATTTTACCCAGTTTATTTAGTTTTTCTCAGTAGGAACACTTGTCAGCTGCAAACTATATCAAGTCTTACTTGGAAGTTAAAGGGACTCTGTTGTGTTTAAATTAAAGTGGATGATGTAAAATGACAAATATCTCAAATATCTTTTCTAATTTTTATTATAAAAATTTTCATTTACACAGAAAAGTTGAAAGATTAGTGAATTAATGTCACATACCCACCACCCACATTTTAAAAATTATTACCATTTTACTATATTTGATCTATCATCTATCTAACATTTGCTGAACCATCTCAAAATAATTGCAAATATCATGATCCTTTTATCATAAATAATTGAGCTTGTATCTGCTAAACATAAGAAAATTCCCTTTTGCCCTAACACCATTACTGTACCTAAAAATAAATAATTTCCTGTCAAATACCTGATCCATAATTAAATTTTGTCTATTGTTCCAAAGATATAATCTCTAGCAGTTTTTTCCAAGTAAGATAAAGTCATGCACTGATTTTTTTTTCAACCTAGCACTCTTACTTTATAAAATGACATAGCAATTTAAAAATGCTAGACAGTTGATTCAGGTTAAATGTTTTTGGATACTACATAGATGATGCTGTATAGCTCATATTGCACCATATTAGCCGACACATGTCTTATTGCTTCAATGTTAGAGATGCTAATTTGATCACTAGGTTAAGGGGATGACAGTCAAATCTTTTAACTAGAGAAATTATGCTTTCCTTTTACCATTTCCAGGTTACCTGGAACAGGGCAAATGTCCTGTTTCCCTCCAATCTTTTACTTTTGGTTTTAGTATTTACTGGTGATCCTTCCCTCAATAAATTATCATTTTGGAGACTGCAATATGAGTAATTTTCTCATTCTGTCATTCCTCCTACA
This sequence comes from Aotus nancymaae, assembly GCF_030222135.1. Classification (NCBI taxonomy): domain Eukaryota; kingdom Metazoa; phylum Chordata; class Mammalia; order Primates; family Aotidae; genus Aotus; species Aotus nancymaae. The sequence continues at coordinate 51,730,828 of NW_026988413.1, forward strand.
TTCATTATCTGGCATTCTTCTCCGTTAGAAAAAAAGTTGTTTTAAAACTTCCACCTCATCAACTGAGGATGAGCTATAATGTCTCCCGAAAATGGAGGATAAGTTTTAGTTACTCTTTAATAACTAACCTTCTGAATAAGGGGATATGTCATCTTTAATGGTAGCAAATTAGTTTCTTTTTTTCTCTTTTGGGGTATAACCATGGACTTTTGGGATTTTATTTATTCAATGTGTTTTATGAATTACAGTCATTATTCTTTTGATGTTTAAATTATTCCAGATATTACTAGTGGTAGCTCCTCTCAGTTGGTATGCGTGTAATAATTGAGGACTTCTGTACTTCCTGGAACAATGCAATGTTCTGTACTTGTACTTACTCTAACCATTTCTCCAAGAAGTCTTGGTTCCTTTAACTGGAGAATAGTATATGAAAATCAAGATAATTGGACTATCAGTGTGTATTACTACTAGAATGACATTGCTTGAAACCCTTTCAGTGGATAGACACACTACATATATAGTATATGTAGTTGGGAAATCATGAATTTTCATCAATATTTCTAATTAAAATTTAATATTATATTTTTTCTAAACGTCTTCGTCTCTTTTCATTCCACTGAAAATCTTGGACCTTAATAATATATTCCTTAGTTTTCTCTGTCCTACAAATACATAAGCTAATTCAAAATTGTAGTGCTAATACCATTAAACTTGGAATATATTCCATGAAAATGAAGAGTCAAAAGTCAACTAAAGTAATTCTTTACCTTAGCAATGTGTTATACTCTTAGGTTCCTTTCTTCAGTTTGTTTTCAGTTTTATAGCTTGGCCATTTTAAAGTTTTATTTTGTTTTTAACATGTAAACGCTTTAATCGTCTCCTATTCACCCTATTGGTGAGGGAGAGATTCCTACCATAGGGTTATGGGGGTGGCTGAACACATACGACTTGACCTTGTATAAAGGAGATTGGCAGCAGTTTATTAGCGACGTATACTGCTGGCCTGGGGGAACAGGCCACGGCACACCATGCAGGGCCACACAGGGAGGGTCACACAGGGATAGCACTCAGGAACAGAGTGAACAGCCAGGAGCTGTGGGAGGCAGGCTTTGTAGTACCAAGGGGGCAAAGTGCCTAGGTTCCCACTGGAAGATGTGTATTTGAATAATTCTGTGGACTGGTGGGGAACCAAAGCCCTCTGCCCAGGAATAAGCAGGAACTGTGTCTGGTCCCTTTCATAAGAAGGGTTGCTTGGCTAGATAGAGGACCTTATCTGCAGAAGCAGAGTCAGGAGGGGAACTTATAGTGCAAGTCTCTCCTGATCTTATCAGGTGTCAAGGCAGCACACCATGGTGAACCTTAATTGAGGTCTTCCAGCGCAGTGAAACATTTATGTGGTTCAAAACCATATAAAAAAGAATCCCCAGAGAAGCACTATTTCCATCCTTATTCCTTCCATGCTCTTTTTCACATAGGCTCTTTTGTTAGTTTCTGATTTATTTTTCTAGTGTTTCATTTGAAAAATAATAAGCAAATCAGGAAATCTTTCTCTCTACTATTTATCTGTTATCCACCTATCTATCTACCTATCATTTTTTTTGCTTCCTTTGTAACAGAGAAGAAGCATACTTACATATGTCATTCTGCATCTTGCTGTTTTCAGCCAGAATACTCCATATTAGTACACTGAGATTTTTTCTTTTTCCTTTTTTTTTTTTTTTTTTTACAGCTAGGGAGTACACCATTGTGTGGAAGTAACTATAGTTTATTCAACTAGCTCTATATTAGTAGACGTTTGAGTTATTTATAATCTTTTGATACTACAAAAAGTACCATAATGAATAACATTGTGCATATGTTATTTTGTCTTTCTGGGGTTACATCTACTGAACAGAGTCTAAAAGTGGAATTGCTGAGTTGAAGATTAAATTCTTATATAATTTTATTAGATTTTGCCAAATTCAGCTTTATATGGAATTTTCCACTCCCAACAGCAATGTATGCCTCTCTACTCCCTCGTTAAGAGAGTATATTGGCAAAATTTTGAATTCTTTGCCGATGTGAGAAATGTTTTATCATTGAAGTTTTATTTATATTTCCTACCTGAATGAAGTTTGTGAACCTTTGGTTCATTTAATTGCTATTTACATTTATTTTTGCAAGAAGTATTTATTAAAGTCTTTTGCCCAATGTCGTCATAGGTTTCCGGTCTTCCGCTAGATTTTTAAGAGCTCTGTATATACTGGGGAAAATAGTCCTATTTTGTTGTGTAAATAGCAGATTTACTCCCAGTTGTACCTTTTTCTTTTCAATTTGATTATGATGTTCGTTGCTATGAAAAATATTTTTATTTTAATATATTTGAGTTTAATAATATTGTCTTATTTCTGAATTTTCCCCATTCCAAGTTAATAGATAAATTTATCTGTTTTCTTCAAGTACTGCATGATTTCCTTTTTTGTTTTTTGAAGTTAGGTCTCTGATCTATTTGGAGTTTATCTTAGTGTATAGTGTGAAGTACGAATTCTATTTTAAGTTTTTCCAAATGGTTTATCAATTGTTCCAGTACTTGTTCTGAAAATGGCTATTTTCCTAAGTGGTTTAACATGTCATCTTTATCAAATATTAAATTTTCACATGTACTTTTTAAAGCAATATTTATTGAGTTTAATTACTGATGCTATATGCATTTGATTAAAAGTATTGGAAGTTTTCCTTCTTTACCTCTGCTCTAGAAGAATTCAAACAGCATTGGGTATATCTGCTGCCTGGAGGTTGGGTAGAATCTCTGTGAAACCATATGAGCCTGGTGCTTTTGGAGAGTTGTACCTCCTTCATAATTTTCCCTAGTTCTCTATATTTTCTCTTTGACCTTTACTGCATTCAATTTTGATAAATTACATTTTCCTAGAAAATTATCCATCTCCTCTAGGTTTTATAATGTATTGTCATAGGATTGTTTAAAGTAATCTTTTAGGCTGTAAAGATTTCCTTTCTTTCAATACAAATTTTCCTCTTGTCATTTCTTATTTTGCACAGTTGTGCCTTCTGCTTTTATTTCTTTTGAGTAGTTTGCCTGTTCCGTTGAGTTTGCAAAGAACACATTTTAAAACAATTAATTGTATGTACTTTCTGTATTTTAACTTTTTAACTCTCATCAGTCTTTTTCAAAACAAATAAACCTGAAAATAAGCAACCAAAAGGAGTCTAGCCTTATTGTAACAAAGAAGACTGCATCCATTAGACAGATTTTCCACTCTTCCCCTAAGCTCAGCCTTTATGATTTCCTTCATCTATGTGTTGGATTTCAAATGCCTGCTGATCTATGTAGCTGAACCGCAGACGGTCTCCTTTTTTGAGGCTCCTTAAGATTTTGCTGACTTCTCAGTAATGATAGGCGTAATTCATTGGCTCATCTCCTTATTTTACAGGCAAATAAAGCTGCAATTCCAGGGACCATGGCCTCAAGCAGAGGTGCTTGCAAAAATGACAGAGGAAAATGCCACACACCAAGAATAGATATTGCTTTCCACACTAATGGGGAAAACATTGTTCTTCTTAATCCCAAATTTGAGGCAGCTCACTAGGGAGTCTAAGCAGTAACCTTCCTAGGGCCTTGGGAGAAATTGGCCCAGGACTGAGAGGGTGCATGATAGGCAGGCAGGTGTTGTGCTCTCACTGGTTTCCTACCTCCCTTCCCAGTTCTTCCCTCTGGGCAGGCCCCTTGTCTTTTTGTTCATTTTCAGTGCACCAGATTGTCTGACATCCCAACCCAGTGAAATGCTGTTTTAGATTTATTTTTCTTTGTTTTTATTACAGAAAATTTTAATCATGCATAGAAGTCAAACAAGTGATAGAATGAACTCCACATACGGATGTACCAATCACCAATATTCTGCCAGTTTTTTTTGATCTTCCGCCTTACATTACATCGTGTCATCTGTAAATTCTTCAGAGGTGACCTTTAAAAAACACTACAGAAAATGTCATTTTCACATTTAACAAAATAATAATTCTTTAACATCACATACTATCCAGTACAGGACATATTCTATAATGGTCTCAAAAATATCATTCTCTAGTTGTTTTAATTGAATCGGGATTGAAACAAGATCCATAAAAACTTTTGATGATTCAGAAAATGCAGAAGTTGGAATATGGCCTAAAATGGTCCAAAGTCTGAATGATTAAACCATTTTATAAATTCTACAACTTTCAGATCCAGGGAGACATGCAAATTAAGTCAACAAATTATGCCTTTTTTCACAAAAAAAGAATTTTTTATTGTGTACTAGTAATACTTATGAAAGACTGCCTTGAATGTGCTAGAAGCACTTGAAAGCAATTTATTCTAAGCTCCAGAATAATAATACATATGGTCTGTTTTTTCTGGTTTTATAAGCAATGCAATTTCATTGCTGAAATTTGGAAAATAAGAAACTTAGCAAGAAAAAATATTGCTTAATTCTGTCACTTTAAATAACTGAAACATTTTTCATATTTTCTTTTCTTTCTTTTCTTTTTTTTTTTTTTTTGAGACAGAGTCTCACTCTGTTGCCAGGCACTAGGCTGGAGTGCAGTGGCACAATCTTGGCTCACTGCAACCTCCGCCTCCCCGGTTCAAGCAATTCTCCTGCCTCAGCCTCCCGAGTAGCTGGGACTACAGGCGCACGCCACCACACCCAGATAGTTTTTGTATTTTTAGTAGAGACAGGGTTTCACTATGTTGGCCAGGACGGTCTCGATCTCTTGACCTCGTGATCCACCTGCCTCGGCCTCCCAAAGTGCTGGGATTACAGGCTTGAGCCACTGCACCCGGCCTATTTTTCATATTTTCTTGCGGTAACTTTCACACATATATTTATTTTCTTTTAGAATGAAATGATTATATATATAATTTTACATCCTATTTAATAGCTTAACATAGTTAATGATCATTATGTCATATCTTTACGTACTCTTCAAAAATGTCATTTTTAATGGTTACATAACAGTCCACGGTACAGACCTGTTTCATTTATTATCTAGTCCTCTAAGGTTGAATATCAAATATATTTTCATTTAATTATAAATAACCTTGAAACATTCTTGCACACAAATTTGAGCTTCCATTTTTATTATTTCAAGAACTGAGTGTACTAAGTTTAGGATAATAATTGGATTAAGGTTCATTGATACACATTTCCAAATCATTTTCAAGAAAAACTTTAGTAATTAACATGTGTTTCATGAACGTGGCTCCAAGCAACATGGGGGTCTTTCTGAGGCAGAGGTGGGATGTGAGATAGATCTTAAAGTTTACATAGAACAACGAGGCCCTGATCTCCTTTGGTTGACTCCCACGTGCTTCCAAACCATATGAACTTGGTGAGCCCTTGTCCTCACTAGTGGAGAAGTCCCAAGATACACACTCTGAGAAAAATATTATGAACTGGGAAAGGAATTGAATTGGGATTAAAAGAGAATGGAATTCATCCTGCTGCTTTTTCACATATTTTTCATGCGTCTGAACTATGTGTACAAGCCAGTATTGGCTTGATTAGTGTCTAGCAGCTAAAGTCTGCTAAACATCTAGGTTAGCATTTAGTGGAATTCTAAAGTGTCCCCCAAGATGCCCACACCCTGGTGTATACTCTGCATAATCCCCTGAACAGTGGCAATGACGGATGTACGTGGAACACCTTTAAGGGAGGGAGATTATCCTCATGGGCCTGACTAATCACATGAACCCTTTTTAATATGGGCCTAGATATCATAGACTGGAGAAATGGGAAAGATGTGAGGCATGAGGTGGATTTGACACATGGAGGTTTCTCCACAGCACTCTTTGGAGATGGAGGAGCCTATGTGGTCAGGCTCATGGAAGGCCTTGAGGGGTTGAGAACAGCCCTCTGATGACAGCCACCAAGGACATAGGAACCTTTGCTTTAGCAATAAACTAAATTCTACCAACAATCTAAGGGAGGTTGGCAGCAGATCTTTCCTCAGTTGAGTCTCCAAATAAGAGCACAGTCAGCTGAAACTTGATTTCTGCCTTGTGAGACCCTGACTGGAGAACCCTGTATAGCCACGCCAGAATCCTCAGCCATGGAAACTGTGAAATAGTAAATGTGTATTGCTTTACATACTGATATAGTTTGGCTGTGTTCCCACCCAGATCTCATCTTGAATTCCCACATGTTGTGGGAGGGACCCAGTTGGAGGTAATCGTATCATGGGACACTTATTTCCCTTGCTGTTCTCGTGATAGTGAATAAGTCTCACGAGATCTGATGGTTTTAAAAAGAGGAGTTCCCCTGCACGAGCTGTCTCTCTTTGCCTGCTGCCATCCATGTAAGATGTGACTTGCTCCTCCATGCCTTCCTTCATGATTGTGAGGCTTCCCCAGCCACATGGAACTGTGAGTCCGTTCAACCTTTTTCTTTTGTAAACTGGTCAGTCTCAGGTATGTCTTTATCAGTAGTATGAAAATGGGCTAATACTCTAAATTGATACCAGTAGATTGGGATGCTGCTGAAAAGATACCTGAAATGTGGAAGCAACTTTGGAAGTGTGTAACAGGCAGAGGTTGGAACAGTTTGGAGGGCTCAGAAGAAGACAGGAAGATGTGAGAAAGTTTGGAACTTCCTAGAGACTTGTTGAATGGCTTTGACAAAAATGTTGATAGTGATATGAACAATCTCAGATGGAGATGAGGAAACTGTTGGGAGCTGCAGGAAAGGTGACTCTTGTTGTTTTAGCAAGGAGCTGGTGGCATTTTGACCTGCCCTAGGGATTTATGAAACTTTAAACTTGAGAGAGATGATGAAGGGTATCTGGAAGAATAAATTTCTAAGCAGCAAAGCATTCAAGAGGCGACTTGGGTGCTGTTAAAGGCATTCAGCTTCATAAGGGAAGCAGAGCATAAAACTTCAGAAATTTGCAGCCTGACAATGTGATAGAAAAGAAAATCCCATTTACTGAAGAGAAATCCAAGCTATCTGTAGAAATTTGCATAAGTAATAAGGAGCCAAATGTTAATCCCCAACACCATGGGAAAGACATCTCCAGAGCATGTCAGAGATCTTCATGGCAGACCCTCCCATCACAGGCCCAGAGACCTAGGAGGAAAAAGTTGTTTTATGGGCTGGACCCAGGGTCCCTGTGCTGTGTGCAGACTAGGAACTTGGTGCCCTGTGTTCTAGCTGCTCCAGCTGGGTCTGAAAAGGGCCAACATAGTGCTTGGGCCATGACTTCAGAGGTGCAAGCCTCAAGCCTTGGCAGCTTCCATGTGGAGTTGAGCCTCCAAGTGCACAGAAGTCAAGAATTGAGGTTTGGGAACCTCTGCCTAGATTTTACAAGATGTATGGAAGTGTCTGGATGCCCAGGCAGAAGTTTGCTTTAGGGGCAGGGCCTTCTAGCTAGTGCAGTGCAGAAGGGAAATGTGGGGTCAGAGCCCCCACACAGAGTTCATACTGGGGCACCACCTTGTGGAGCTGTGAGAAGAGGGCCACCATTCTTCAGACCCCAGAATGGTAGATTCACCAATAGATTGCACCATGTGCCTGAAAAAGCCACAGACACTCAACACCATACCATGAAAGCAGCAGGGAGGGAAGCTGTACCCTGCAAAACCACAGGAGTGGAGCTGCCCACAACCATGAGAACCCAACTCTTACATCAGCATGTCCTGGACATGAGACATGGAGTCAAAGGAGATCATTTTGGAGTTTTAAGATTTGACTGCCCTGGAGTTTCATGGAGCCTGTAACCCCTTTGTTTTGGCCAATTTCTCCCATTTGGAATGGCTGTGTTTACCCAATGCCTGTAACCCCACTGTATCTAGGAAGTAACTAACCTGCTTTTGATTTTACAGGTTCGTAGGTGGGAGGGACTTTTCTTGTCTAGGATTAGAATTTGGACTGTGGACTTTTGAGTTAATGCTGAAATGAGTTAAGACTTTGAGGGACTGTTTGGAAGGCATGATTTGTTTTGAATGTGAGGATGTGAGATTTGGGAGGGGGCAGGTCCAGAATGATACGGTTTGGCTGTGTCCCACCCAAATCTCATCTTGAATTCTCATATGTTTTGGGAGGGACCGAGTGGGAGGTAACTGTGTCACAGGGGCAATTCTTTCTCATGCTGTTCTTGTGATAGTGAATAAGTCTCATGAGATCTGACGGTTTTACAAGGGGGAGTTTCCCTGCACAAGCTTGCTCTCTTTAACTGCTGCCATCTATGTAAGATTTGACTTGCTCCTCCATGCCTTCCACCATGAGTTTGAAGCTTCCCCAGCCATGTGGAACTGTAAGTCCAATTAAAACTCTTTCTTTTGTAAATTGTCCAGTCTCAGGTATATCTTTATCAGCAGCATAAAAATGGACTAATAAACATACTATGTTTATGGTACTATGTCATGCAACACTAGCAAACTAATACAGTACTAATTCTATGGTAATCAAAATAATCGTGGTTTAACAAAAACCAAAGTTTATTTCTCACACTCTGTGAGGCATTGGCTTTGGTTTTGGCTGCCTGGCCCCAAGCTTGGTTCTCCAGTCCCTAGGATGATTCTTTGCACCTCACATTCCAGAGCTCTTTGCACTGTAGTCACTCAGGTACCCAAACTGACAGATGCTCCATCTCAACAGGTACTTCCACCACCATCAGGGCAGAAAGAAGGCAATGTGACAAATTGCACTTTGGTACCTACAGTTTCTGTTTAGATGTGACAGATATCATCATTTGACAGATGTCATGTCAAGTCACACAACCGTACCTAATTTCAGAGTGAGTGGGAAGTATAATTGTGCAAGGAGTAAGATGGAAATGTTTGTAAACAGTGAATGAGTACCAGACTATGCATGAGTGGCCTCTAGGCCCCAGTCAAGCCAGCTGAGTGAGCAGTGATTTATGTTCTGTGCTACCTGAGATAGCTAGGCTCATATTTTCATTCACTGGTGGCCCCAAGGGGATGCTTTCTTCTGCACTCCTTTGACCAGTCCTCTGGAAGCTGCACTTTTGTTCACTTATTCATAAAATCAAATACTATATCTAAAATACTACACGTGATATATTGGCTCTAAAGATGTCCTCCAGCAAGTTCTCCCATCCCTGTACATTTATATTCCCTTTCCCATCAAGAAGTAGAATCTATCTTTCCTCTCCTTAAAATCAGGCTGGCAGGGCTGGGCGCGGTGGCTCATGCCTGTAATCCCAGCACTTTGGGAGGCCAAGGCGGGTGGATCATGAGGTCAAGAGATCGAGACCATCCTGGTCAACATGGTGAAACCTCGTCTCTACTAAAAATACAAAAAAAAAATTAGATGGGCATGGTGGCGCATGCCTGTAATCCCAGCTACTCAGGAGGCTGAGGCAGGAGAATTGCCTGAACCCAGGAGGCGGAGGTTGCAGTGAGCCGAGATCACGCCATTGCACTCCAGCCTGGGTAACAAGAGCGAAACTCCATCTCCAAAAAAAAAAAAATCAGGCTGGCTTTGTGGCTTACTTTGACCAATAGAATGAGGCAGAAGTTACACTGTGCCAGTTTGGGCCCAGGTCTTCACAGGCCTGGCAGCTTCCACTTTTGCTCTCTTGGAATCTAACCACATAAGATCTCAGTTTTCCTGCTGAAGAGGCCATGTGGAGAGGAATCCTGGAAAATGATGGGACATCTTGGACATTCAAGCCCTAGGTGAGTGGTCAACTGAGTGCAGCCACATGAAGGATCATAGCTGATACCACCTAGAGCTGAGATGAACTGGCCCTGCTGAGCCCTGGCCAAATTGTAGAATTATGAGCAAACACATGGTTGCTTTAAGCCACAGCGTTTGAGGGTAGTTTCTTGTGCAATAATAAATATTTGCTCAACTATACATGGATCCCTGATTTTGCACATTTAAAATAAAATTCAGTGTGTGATCATTGTTATTAAAAAGATATAAAATACTGAAAGAGATCAGAACAGGGAAAATACTTGCAGGCAGAGGCATTGGGGAATCCTTCACAGAGAAGATGGTAACTGAAATGGGCTTTAACAACTCAGCCCAGTTTATTGTCACCTCTAGATATCTATTTCCCTCAGGAGATTTTACACATACCCGCACTACCACCACCACCACTACTGCTTTTGTATTAAGTTTAAATAAATAATACATCCTGATAATTTAATTGAACCCTCCTGTCCAGTTGTTTGCATTTCAGTGGCGGACTATGTTAATGAATGGTTGCATTTTAGAAACAACCACAGGAAAAGTCTTTCTTAGGACCTTTGTAGCCCCAACCAATTTGTGTCACATGATTGATCTTTACAACATTTTCTGGAAGGCTGGCTCTATCTGTATCCCCTACCACATCCACAGGATGACACAAAGGAACAATCTCCCATTCAAAGCTACATGTTTTTTTTTTTTTTAATGATAAATTTATTTTTTTATTTTTTTATTTTTTTAAATTACATTTTAGGTTTTGGGGTACATGTGAAAAACATGCAAAGTTGTTGCATAGGTGCATTCATGGCAGTGTGATTTGCTGCCTCCCTCCCCCTCACCCATATCTGGCATTTCTCCCCATGCTATCCCTCCCCAACTCCCCCCCCCCGCTGTCCCCCCGACTCTCCCGCAACAGACCCCCGTGTATAGTGCTCCCCTCCCTGTGTCCATGTGTTCTCCTTGTTCAACACCCTTCTATGAGTGAGAACATGTGGTGTTTGGTTTTGTGTTCTTGTGTCAGTTTGCTGAGAATGATGGTTTCCAGGTTCATCCATGTCCCTACAAAGGACGTGAACTCCTCCTTTTTAATGGCTGCATAATATTCCATGGTGTACATGTGCCACATTTTTCCTGTCCAGTCTATCATCGATGGGCATTTGGGTTGGTTCCAGGTCTTTGCTATTGTAAACTGTGCTGCAATGAACATTCGTGTGCACGTGTCCTTATAGTAGAACGATTTATAATCCTTTGGATATATGCCCAGTAATGGGATTGCTGGGTCAAATGGAATTTCTATTTCTAGGTCCTTGAGGAATCGCCACACTGTTTTCCACAGTGGTTGAACTAATTTGCACTCCCACCAACAGTGTAAAAGTGTTCCTATTTCTCCACATCCTCTCCAGCATCTATTTTCTCCAGATTTTTTAATGATCACCATTCTAACTGGCATGAGATGGTATCTCAATGTAGTTTTGATTTGCATTTCTCTAATGACCAGTGATGATGAGCATTTTTTCATATGTTTGTTGGCCTCTTGTATGTCTTCTTTTGTAAAGTATCTGTTCATATCCTTCGCCCATTTTTGAATGGGCTTGTTTGTTTTTTTCTTGTAAATCTTTTTTAGCTCGTTGTAAATTCTGGATATCAGCCCTTTGTCAGATGGGTAGGCTGCAAAAATTTTTTCCCATTCTGTTGGTTGCCGATTCACTCTATTGACTGTTTCTTTTGCCGTGCAGAAGCTGTGGAGTTTGATTAGGTCCCATTTGTCTATTTTGGCTTTTGTTGCCAATGCTTTTGGTGTTTTGGTCATAAAGTCCTTGCCTACGCCTATGTCCTGAATGGTTTTGCCTAGGTTTCCTTCTAGTGTTTTTATGGTGTTAGGCCTTATGTTTAAGTCTTTAATCCATCTGGAGTCAATTTTAGTGTAAGGTGTCAGGAAGGGGTCGAGTTTCTGCTTTCTGCATATGGTTAGCCAGTTTTCCCAACACCACTTATTGAACAGGGAATCCTTTCCCCATTGCTTGTTTTTATCAGGTTTGTCAAAGATCGGGTGGTTGTAGATATGTTGTGTCGCCTCCGACGCCTCTGTTCTGTTCCATTGGTCTATATCTCTGTTTTGGTACCAGTACCATGCTGTTTTGATTACCGTAGCCTTGTAGTAGAGTTTGAAGTCCGGTAGTGTGATGCCTCCTGCTTTGTTCTTTTTGCTTAGAATTGACTTGGCTATGCGGGCTCTCTTTTGGTTCCATATGAAGTTTAAGGTGGTTTTTTCCAGTTCTGTGAAGAAGGTCATTGGTAGCTTGATGGGGATAGCGTTGAATCTGTAAATTACTTTGGGCAGTATGGCCATTTTCACGATATTGATTCTTCCTAACCATGAACATGGAATGTTTCTCCATCTGTTTGTGTCCTCTCTTATTTCGTTGAGCAGTGGTTTGTAGTTCTCCTTGAAGAGGTCCTTTACGTTCCTTGTTAGTTGTATTCCTAGGTATTTTATTCTCTTTGTAGCAATTGTGAATGGCAGTTCGTTCTTGATTTGGCTCTCTTTAAGTCTATTATTGGTGTATAGGAATGCTTGTGATTTTTGCACATTGATTTTGTATCCTGAGACTTTGCTGAAGTTGCTTATCAGTTTCAGGAGATTTTGGGCTGAGATGATAGGGTCTTCTAGATATACAATCATGTCATCTGCAAATAGAGACAATTTGACTTCCTCCTTTCCTAATTGAATACCCTTTATTTCTTTTTCTTGTCTGATTGCTCTGGCTAGAACTTCCAGTACTATATTGAACAGGAGTGGTGAGAGAGGGCATCCTTGTCTAGTGCCCGATTTCAAAGGGAATGCTTCCAGTTTTTGCCCATTCAGTATGATATTGGCTGTTGGTTTGTCATAAATAGCTTTTATTATTTTGAGGTACGTTCCGTCGATACCTAGTTTATTGAGAGTTTTTAGCATAAAGGGCTGTTGAATTTTGTCGAAGGCCTTCTCTGCATCAATTGAGATAATCATGTGGTTTTTGTCTTTGGTTCTGTTTATGTGGTGAATTACATTTATAGACTTGCGTATATTGAACCAGCCTTGCATCCCCGGGATGAATCCTACTTGATTATGGTGGATAAGCTTTTTGATGTGCTGTTGCAATCGGCTTGCCAGTATTTTATTGAAGATTTTTGCATCTATGTTCATCATGGATATTGGCCTGTAATTTTCTTTTCTTGTTGAGTCTCTGCCGGGTTTTGGTATCAGGATGATGTTGGTCTCATAAAATGATTTGGGAAGGATTCCTTCTTTTTGGATTATTTGAAATAGTTTCAGTAGGAATGGTACCAGTTCCTCTTTGTATGTCTGGTAGAATTTGGCTGTGAACCCATCTGGACCTGGGCTTTTTTTGGGTGGTAGGCTCTTAATTGCTGCCTCGACTTCAGACCTTGTTATTGGTCTATTCAGGGTTTCGACTTCTTCCTGGTTTAGGCTTGGGAGGAGGCAACTGTCCAGGAATTTATCCATTTCTTCCAGGTTTTCTAGTTTATGTGCATAGAGTTGTTTGTAATAATCTCTGATGATGTTTTGAATTTCTCTGGCATCTGTGATGATATCCCCTTTATCATTTTTTACTGCATCTATTTGGTTATTCTCTCTTTTCTTTTTTATTAGTCTGGCTAGTGGTCTGTCTATTTTGTTGATCTTTTCAAAAAACCAGCTCCTGGATTTATTGATTTTTTGAAGGGTTTTTCGTGTCTCTATCTCCTTCAATTCTGCTTTGATCTTAGTTATTTCTTGTCTTCTGCTAGGTTTTGAGTTTTTTTGATCTTGCTCCTCTAGCTCTTTCAATTTTGACGATAGAGTGTCAATTTTAGATCTCTCCTTTCTTCTCATGTGGGCACCTATTGCTATATATTTTCCTCTAGAGACTGCTTTAAATGTGTCCCAGAGATTCTGGTATGTGGTGTCTTCGTTCTCGCTGGTTTCGAAGAACATCTTTATTTCTGGCTTCATTTCATTGTTTATCCAGTCAACATTCAGGAGAAAGTTGTTCAATTTCCAAGAGGCTGTGCGGTTCTGGGTTGGCTTCTGAATTCTGAGTTCTAACTTGATTGCACTGTGGTCTGAGAGACTGTTTGTTATGGTTTCTGTTCTTTTGCATTTGCTGAGGAGTGATTTACTTCCAATTATGTGGTCAATTTTAGAGTAGGTGTGATGTGGTGCTGAGAAGAATGTATATTCTGTGGATTTGGGGTAGAGAGTTCTGCAAATGTCTATTAGGTTTGCTTGGTCCAGGTCTGAGTTCAAGTCCTGGATATCCTTGTTAATTTTCTGTCTCGTTGATCTGTCTAATATTGACAATGGGGTGTTGAAGTCTCCCACTATTATTGTGTGGGAGTCTAGGTCTCTTTGTAAGTCTTTAAGAACTTGCCTTATGTATCTAGGTGCTCCTGTATTAGGTGCATATATATTTAGGATCGTTAGCTCTTCTTGTTGCATTGATCCTTTTACCATTATGTAATGTCCTTCTTTGTCTCTTTTGATCTTTGTTGCTTTAAAGTCTATTTTATCAGAGATGAGAATTGCAACTCCTGCTTTTTTTTGTTCTCCATTTGCTTGGTAAATCTTCCTCCATCCCTTTATTTTGAGCCTTTGTGTATCCTTGCTTGTGAGGTGGGTTTCCTGGATACAGCACACTGATGGGTTTTGGCTTTTTATCCAATTTGCCAATCTGTGTCTTTTGATTGGGGCATTTAGTCCGTTTACATTTAGGGTTAATATTGTTATGTGTGAATTTGATCCTGTCATTTTGATGCTAGCTGGCTGTTTTTCCCATTGGTTGATGCAGATTCTTCATTGTGTTGATGCTCTTTACCATTTCGTGCATTTTTGGAGTGGCTGGTACTGGTTGTTTTTTTCTATGTGTAGTGCCTCCTTCAGGAGCTCTTGTAAAGCTGGTCTGGTGGTGATGAAATCTCTGAGTACTTGCTTGTTCTCAAAGGATTTTATTTTTCCTTCACTTATGAAGCTTAGTTTGGCTGGATATGAAATTCTGGGTTGAAAGTTCTTTTCTTTAAGGATGCTGAATATCGGCCCCCACTCCCTTCTGGCCTGTAGGGTTTCTGCTGAGAGATCTGCTGTAAGTCTGATGGGCTTCCCTTTGTGGGTAACCCGACCTTTCTCTCTGGCTGCCCTTAGTATTTTCTCCTTCATTTCAACCCTGGTGAATCTGACAATTATGTGCCTTGGGGTTGCTCTTCTAGAGGAATATCTTTGTGGTGTTCTCTGTATTTCCTGGACTTGCATATTGGCCTGCCTTGCTAGGTTGGGGAAGTTTTCCTGGATAATATCCTGAAGAGTATTTTCCAGCTTGGATGCATTCTCTTCGTCACATTCAGGTACACGTATCAAACGTAGATTAGGTCTTTTCACATAGTCCCATATTTCTTGTTGACTCTGTTCATTCCTTTTTACCCTGTTTTCTCTAATCTTCCCTTCTCATTTTATTTCATTGAGTTGATCTTCGACCTCTGATATCCTTTCTTCTGCTTGGTCAATTCGGCTGTTGAAACTTGTGCATGCTTCACGAAGTTCTCGTGTTGTGTTTTTCAGCTCCATCAATTCGCTCATATTCCTCTCTAAGTTGTCCATTCTCGTTAACATTTCGTCAAGTCTTTTTTCAAGGTTCTTAGTTTCTTTGCATTGGGTTAGAACATGTTCTTTTAGCTCACAGAAGTTTCTTATTATCCACTTTCTGAAAGCTGATTCTGTCATTTCATCACACTCATTCTCCATCCAGTCTTGTTCCCTTGCTGGTGAGGAGTTGTGCTCCCTTGTAGGAGGAGAGGTGTTCTGGTTTTGGGTGTTTTCATCCTTTTTGCACTGGTTTCTTCCCATCTTTGTGGATTTATCCACCTATCGACTTTGTAGTTGCTGTCTTTCTGATTTTGGTAATTTTAAGTCTGTAGTAGCTGAACTCATAAACCCCCTTTTCTTCCCCCTAGGTGGTCTGTCCCAGGGAATTAGGGCGTTATGATTTTCCGCTGTTGCAATGGTTTTCCCTGCCCACAAGGTGGCAGCCTAGTCACACTCAGCCTGCAGAGGCTTCGTTGAGCTGCTGTGGGCAAATTGTCCTGGGAACTGCAGGGTGTTTCCCGGTGGGTGACGCCCCTCCTCCACAGAGCTGGACCGTCCCGTGTTCAGCCGTGTTTCCGGAGGCGTCCTCTTTGCCCAGGAAACTCTTGGGTTGAGTCCCTGCCTCAGCTCCCCTTGCTGGCCCAGAGGGGATCCGGTCTCGCTCACTCTGCACAAGGGGCCACTGCTCCCTGCCTCGGGTGCAGGCAGAGCAGCCGCGCCAGTCCAACCAGTGGCGCTGGCAACCCGTGGAGCTTCTTCACCTGTGAATCTCCTGGTCTGTGGGCAGTAAAAATCCGCTGCCCTGAGAGCTGCTGCATCAGCCAAAGCAGCGGCTCTGAGATTCGTGGCGCGCCCTTGCCCGGGAGTGTCCTGGCTTGAATCCCTGCTTCAGCTCCCCTTGCTGGCTCAGAGGTGATTCAGTCTCTCTCGCTCTGTACGAGGATCCGCCGCCCCCCACCTCAGGGCGTAGGCCGAGCGGCGCGCCGCTCCGCTCAAACCAGCGGTGCTGGTGACCCGTGCGGCTCCTCCTCCTGTTAATCCCCTGGTCTGTGGTCAGTAAAAATCAGTCTGGAAATGCGGCGTCCACTCACCCTCTGCGCCTTCTTTCGGAGCTGCGATCCCGACTTCCTCCTAATCGGCCATCTTGAAAACCTCCTCCCAGTCTGTGAATGATTTATTTGGGTTGAATTTTTCAGTCATATCTTTCATGTCTAGTGATTCCTGCCCTCGCCGTCCGCGTCTTGGTTCCTCCGACTTGGCCGCATGTACCCGCCGGCTCTGGGCACGTGCTCCAGCCTGCGGTCCGGGATGGATGAAGTCGCTGCTGCCGAAAATCAAAGCTACATGTTTTGATTCTCCCTTTGGAGTTCACTACAAGCCTCGAAATTAACCAGCTCAATACAAAGATTTCTGTCTCCTTGTGTTTCCAACCAGTGATAACTGTAGGTAAACTAACCCTGCATCTTAAGTCTTCAAAAGGTAGCTACATGTGTCAAACTCTTCCATCATTATAATCTCAAACTTGCACTTACCTGAAAAGTCAGGGAATATAGCAACTGTGACGGTTAATATTAGGTGTCAACTTAATTGGATTGAAGGAAACCTAGATAGCTGGTAAAGTATTGTTTTTAGGTGCATCTGTGAGGGATTTCCAGAGGAGACTGACATTTGAGTCAGTGGACTGGAAGAGTGTCGGGGGCCGGTGAGAACGGCACGTCTGCCGGGGTCTCTCGACCTGCAAGAGGGTCCCAATACCTGGAAGAGAGAGTGCGCGGAAGAAAAGAAAAGACAGGACAGCTGGAGTCTGGAGGGCTGGCCCTAAAACCAGCAACTTTATTGTACACTGAGTTAGTATATATATCTTTTTCTACCTCATTTTACAGGAACATTCTTTGCCCCACCTCATTTACATAAGCATTCTTAGTCCCATCTCAATTATCAGAACAGATGCCATTATCTTAATAAAGGGAAGAGAGAGCCATCCGGCTACAAGCTTAGGCAGCGGAAAACACACAATGGGTACAATCAAGTCACACAATGGGTACAATCAAGTCATGGAGGTGGGTCTCATTATCAGGGTGAGGAAACCTATAGTTAAAATGTTAATGATCTATGCAAGTCATCAGAGAGGCGATAGACCCATTAACTTTGCAAATAGCAGTCACAGGAACAAGCACGGGACCCATCAATAGAGGGTAAACAAAGTCATAAAACTAGCCCAGAGCAGGTACTTCAAGAAACAATGCCTAGTAAAACCACACAGCTTTCACCCAGCCTTTTAGGTCAGTGGGCCAGAAATAGGCTTCTGCAAACTCAAACTTCTATTAAATCTCTCTTTCACTGGTCTCGACTGCTTCCAGGGGGTGAGAAACATGTCCGGGCTCAAGCTCCATTATGGCGGGGACACCGAGTGGTCTCAACGCTGGAGCGATCCCCACAGAAGAGAAAGACCCATCCTCAATGTGGGTGGGCCCCATCCACTTGGCTGCCAGCTCCACTAGAACAAAGCAGGTGGAAGAAGGTGGGATAAGCTGGCTTGCTGAGTCTTCTGGCTTTCATCTTTTTCCTGTGCTGGATACTTCCTGCCCTTAGACATGAGACTCGTTGGCCTTTGGACTCTCAGACTTACATCAGTGGTTTGCCAGGGGCTCTTGGGCTTCAGCCACAGACCGAAGGCTGCACTGTTGGCTTCCTTGCTTTTCAGGCTTTTGGACTTGGTCTGAGCTGGCTTCTTTCTTCCCCAGTTTGCAGACAGCCTATCATGTGAACCAGTTCTCCCTGGCAAACTCCCTTTCATGAATAGATATATTCTGTTCTGTTCCTCTGGAGAATCCTGACAAATACACCAAGTAAGCAGATTGATTTAGAAGATCAAACCCAGTGAAGCTGGGGTTTCTAGATCTGACATTGGAATCCGGTAAATTTAAAGATGCATATGACATGTGACCTAGCAACTTGGCTCCTAGTATATATCCTCAGTGTGTCCAAGGTGACAGTATGTTCATGAAACGACAAAACCTTAGAACCAATTTACATCTCAACGAACAAAAAAAAGCAGAAAAATAAATAAATGTACGTTTGTATAATATATAGTAACAAAAAAGAACTAGAATACGTATATTAATATCCATAAATCTCAAAAATAGGTTGAGTGAAAAAAGCAAGGCACAGAATACCATATACAGCATGACATAATTTAGAAAGCTTTAAAACATAAAAGTAATACAATATATTATTTGTGAATATATACATATGTAGTGCAGTTTAAAATATTCATGTAAATGATAAACAGCAAATGCAGGATACTGATTATATCTTGGGGGTGATATAGAGGAAAGGGATTAGCAAGGGATATAAAAAGGACTTTAATTATGATTATTTTATTTAAGTTGGGTAGTAGGTACATGAGTCTCAGTATATTGTTCTTGGTACTTTTTGGTATATCTGAAATATTTTTCTTGACATTTAAATGAAAGTAGATGAAAAAAATTGTCTTATGATGAATGGATTCTCACTGGAGACCATGAAGGCAATTTGAGTTTAAAAGTGCACTGAGCTAGGAATATGAAGTTCCAACTTCTGGTTCCATTTCTGCTGAGTGATTCTAAACAAACCACAAGTCGCTTTTGCTCTCAGTGTTGCAGTCTCTCCTCTACTGAAATGAGAGACATCTAAAGATCATGCCAACCCCAAAAAACAATTAAATTTTCTTCCAACCTCAAGTTCTTCCAAATCCACGTCGTATCTCTCAAGGGCAGGAACATGTTTTAACTGCTTTACATTTTCGGTGTCTTTTCCATTGTCCATAGATTCTCAATAAATTTTAAGGCCCTACATGATAATATTATAACTTATAATGACTGAATAAACAAACACCCACAAAATAAAAACAACAAAATCTTTTTTTCTCATTATTAGCTTTTCCTAAGTCAAATAGCTTATTAGAAGTGACCAGACTCAGTTTTGTGTTCCATGCATGAAGTAGCATTCCAGAGAAAAACTGCTGTCCTATTCCATACTACACCTTAAACCCTAGCTGATGTGCTGATCAAGTATATTTTTGATTGCCAAAACATACTTGAGAGAGAGAGAGAGAGAGAGAGAGAGAATGAGAATAAGTACATGTATTATCATATTAACTAATCCTGGCAGCCAGAAAAGAATTTCAAAAGGATGCATCTTTGATGAAGAGTTAGTGGTAGTGGTAATTATCTTCTTAAGGATGGAAAGTTCCAAATGTCAGTCTGATTTTTCCATCCTTGTAAAGCACGTGGGAACAGAGATAATTTGGGTAGCATATATACCTCTTCTATTAATGTAACTTTTCAAATGTCTCTTCTCCCTTCTCTCTTCCCCAAGCATTGCTTGTAAGTCACTTTGGATTCCACTTTGTTCTGGAGTCTCTCCATGCGTTTTCTGTTCATGTGTACTTTGGAAGCCTTATGAAAGAACAGCAGGGTGGTTTTACCAGGAACTAGAGGTAACAAAACTGCTTGTTCAAAGATAAGAAAATCAAGGCAGAGTTCTTGTCTAGTGTCCTGATGAGGAGTGGATGAAACTTTAAAGGTGTAATTATACTTGGAAAAGAGACTATGTTAGGAAAAAATTACAATTCCCATGCAGACCACTTATGCTAGATAACGTCAGAGATTACAGCTAAAAAAGTGGAGAGGTATTCAATGGAATGGAATAAATGCCAGAAAGTTTATTACCTAATTTGTCCTCTTGTACATGGAGCGCCAAAGGAATGCAACCGCAGAGTACTGAAATCATTAATCATTGAATTTTATTCTTGATTAATCATTGAAATAAAGGCATTCAGAGTGCACTTAGGTGCTGTTAGGTAAAAGCAGGCACTTCAAGGCTGTTTTGCCCAGTGAAGCATAATATAGCTGAGGTTACTATGTGGAGTGTGGGGAATGAGTTTATCGACTTCTCATTTGTTGTCAGGAGGAGGAGATTTAAAAGGAGTCTTCTAACGCTGGCTGGCTTCTTATCATTTTGGGAAATGATTCCTTCTCTCCCTTAGAAAGGCCAATAGATTTCTCATGTGGCTGCAGTGAACTGACAGGAACACACTTTTTGTAGTAAATTAGATTGAGTTTGGTTCATGAAAAACACAAAAGAAGCCAAGTCTGTGGGAGCAATCTATAGCTTGGAACCCTGTGTACTCTAGTTACACAATGAAAGCGTGTTCAAAAGGTGAGAAGTAGGACATGCTGAGCCAACATTTCATTATTTGAAGCCTGATTCTTTGTAGAGACAGAGCTATTGTAAACAGTGGAGAAAAGTTACTAAGTGAACAGGACCGCAAATGTAGAACTAAGCTCACCCATCTAGGGACAGATTTCCATGAAATGGTGTGACAAATCAGAGAAAAAGTGGGGAAACAATGAGATTGGTTGTGAGAAATAGGTGGAGAGTTTGGGGCAAGTGATGTTGGTCTGAAAACTATGGAGAAAGGTGATCTCGGGCAGAAATGTGAGGAAGTTTGAGGTGTGATAGAAGAATCTGCTGGGAAAAACGACTTGAAGTAGCAGTATGGTAGACACAAGGAGGCACTGCCCAGCTCCCCCATCGGTGAAGGCTCATCACCCCAGCTCCTGACAATGTGGTGGGCCAACAGCTGTCAACTGTCAGCTGCTTTAGAGATTGTCCCCTCCGCAGAAAGCTACCTCCTCCAACGTCACACCCTTTCCCAGGGTGGCCTGCATCCAGTGACTTATCAGTGTGGGGACTTCAGTTAGCAAATAAGCTGCCACATGTCCAGGACCTTTAAAGATGTAAATGGCAACTTCTGTACTGTGTTCTAGAAGTGTTGAGGTTCTCTGCACAGAGGCAAGTGCACAGAGCTGTGAGTCTAAGTTGTCTGAGTTGAGGAGGGGTGTGTGTATCGGAAGGCCACAGCTGGAGGCCTGGCAGTGGACTAGAAGCTTTCTCAGCGACTCTCCATTTACAAGATTCAATAAGTCTAGGGTTGTCTCTGCTCAGAGGGCTCAAAAAAATGACTTGGATGACAAGGCTGAAACTTTCACTTGCTGGCCAATCTAGCTCTAACTTCTGGAACAAATCAATGTTGCATGACAAAGATTCTAATTTTAGCTTCATACATTTGCTCCGTGAATATACGTGGTTGTTGATTACCATTATTAATTTAATATCCAATAACATTAAGGAAAGAAAAAATGAGTCAGACACCATCTGTGTGAATCCTGAGCAATGAGTTTCTTTGAAACCAGAGGCAGAGAAACAGGTTGGTTTTTAAATCTGCTAATTAACTTGTGGAGACACTTTTGTCTGGTTTGCAGTCACATTTTTGCCTGGCATCCCAAAACATTAATGCTTGGGACTTGTCCACTCTTCAAGGTGTTAGAGGTTTGCGAGGAGAATGTCTTCAAATTCAAACTCTCCTCTATTACTAAAGAATCGAAATTGTTCTGTCCAGGAAACCTGAATTCTACCATCACTTCCTAGGCACTTGAAGATAAACTGTTCTGAGGTTCACAGCTCTAGGTCCTGAAAGACTTTGCTCTTAGCAGAGCCTCTTGTGCAATCTTCACTCCCTTTTGTGTGTAGCTGCATGAAGTTAATAATAAATTACAAAACTGGTCACTTAGAGGCTGGCCACCATGTGGCCAGTTCCAAGTTACAACTCTGCTTACTGTCACCTTCATTTCCACCCTGCCTTTGCCTTGTCAGTGGTGCTGTGATGAGATTAAGAATGACTTTAGGAAGACACAGGATGATGGAAACATAGAAATTCAGTGCTTTTTGGTTGTTTTCTAACAGCAATAAAAAGTTTAGCAGGCAGAGGAATTCTTTTGTTTTCATCTAGCTTTTCTCAAGTTCTCTTTAAGTTAGTTAACATACTTCATCAGAAAAAAAATAGTAAAAGAAGCAATTTATCAATACTTCACCAAGTGAATGTTGAGTATCTGAATAATATCTGCTAAGGAGGAAAGAGGACTGAAAGCATATTATTATTATTATTATTTTGAGATGGAGTCTCACTATCACTAAGCTGGAGTGCAGTGGTGCGATCTGTGCTCACTGCAACCTCTGCCTCTCAGGTTCAAGTGATTCTCTTGCCTCAGCCTCCAGAGTAGCTGGGACTGCAGGCATATTCCACCACGCCCAGCTAATTATTGTATTTTTAGTAGAGGCAGGGTTTCACCGTGTTGGCCAGGATGGTCTTAATCTCTTGACCTCATGATCCACCCTTCTCAGCCTCCCAAAATGCTAGGATTACAGGCGTGCAAGCGTACTATTTTTAAGAGAATGAATCAGTCAGTGTGGTAAACATCGGTGCTGCTGTCCAGTATTTCTGGCTATCCTCTCCTTTTGGACAGTTGGGAGGACTAAAAAACTTTGCTCTTAGCAGAGCCTCTTATGCAATCTTCACTCCCTTTTGTGTGTAGCTGCATAAAGTTAATAATGTTGGGAGGAATATCCTAAAGGAGAGGATGGCCAGAGGGGGAAAGTTTGGATTTTCCCACTCTTTGAGGCTAGATGTGGACCTAGGATTTGCTTCAGCTCATTAAATAAAAGTACAAGTCGTGTGTGTACTTCCAGGTGGAAGCATTCAACAGCCAATGTGCAATTTTCCATGCTTCCTTTTTTTTCTGCTATGATAAATGAGGTATCTTGGTGAAATAGTGACATCATAAGATGATTTGGAGTAATTCTGTGACTGGAGCAGAACCCATCACCAGTTATCATTGGATATATAGTGGGAATGATAAATATTTATTGTTAAGCCACTGAATAGTTTTATTTTTTTTTTAATCCTTTTTCTTTTTCTATAGCTAACCTTGCCTATCCTAGCTAAACTAACTAGTGTAACACTAATCAGACCCAGAGAAAAGATCAGTATTGATATCTGAGGATCACATAATAAAAAAGTCTTCTTGCTGTTTGGGCAACAAGCCCCACCCTCTCTAAGTTTTTCTGGTGCCTCGCTTTTATATGACAAGGGATAGCCAAAGATCACCAAATATTTGGAAACGCCTCCAATTTGAGAGGCCAAGTACAAAACAAATAGAAAAAAAAGACATTTAGTAAAAAATACAAGTAATTCATGTGGCAGGATTAAAAACAATCTATAGCTTATATTTTCAGAAAGATAAAAGATATTGCATCAATGAAACAAAACAAAGTGATATAAAAGAAAATAATCAAAAAATTGAAAAAGAGCTCTTAGAATAAAAAAGAAAAACCATGATGGCAAAAAATGTCTAAATTATACAGTAAAAGTGGAACTCACCTAGAAAAAGAAAAAATTCAAAAAGAGGGACAGTAGAAGTGAAAAGGTAATCCAATCAGAAGATTGCTACAGAAGGAATTGTGTCCATCCAAAATTCATATTTAAGCTGTAATCCCAATGTGGCAGTATTTGGAGACAGTACCTGTAAAGAAGTAATAAAGGTTAAATGAGGTCATAAGGTACACTCTTGATCCAGTAGATCTGGTATCCTCATAAGAAGAAGAACATATGCCAAAGACATCTTTTTTTACAAACACACAAAGAAAAGGCCACGTGAGCACACAGTGAGGTGGCAGCTGCCTACAGGCCAAAAGAAGAGACCTCAGAATAAAACTTCCCTTGCCAGCACCTTGATCTTGGACTTCTCAGCCTCCAGAATTACGAAAAATAAAGTTCTATTGTTTAAGCCACTCAGCCTGTGGCATTTTATTATGGCAGCTCCAGCAGACTAAAACAAGGATCAGATCCCAAGATCTCATTTCTAATTAATATGAGTTCCAGGAAGTCTGAACAGAAAGGGAGAACAGAGGAGGAAATTATCAAAGAAATAACACAATAAAAATTCTTACAGTAATGGATCAACAGAGTAGCCAGCACAATAAATAAAAGAAGAAATTGTTGAAGGCTCACTGGAATGACATTTTAAACACCAAGGGCTGGGCACAGTGGCTCACACCTGTAATCTCAGCACTTTGGAAGGCTGGGGCAGGCGGATCACCTTAGGTCAGGAGTTTGAGACCAGCCTGGCCAACATGGTGAAAACTTGTCTCTACTAAAAATACAAAATTGGCTGGGCATAGTGGCTCATGCCTGTAGTCCCAGCTACTTGGGAGACTGAGGCAGGAGAATTGCTTGAACTCAGGAAGCGGAGGTTGCAGTGAGCCAAGATCGCACCATTGCACTCCAGCCTGGGTGACAAGAGCAAAACTGTCTCAAAAAAAAAAAAAAAAAAAAATCCTTTGGATATATACCCAGTAATGGGATTACTGGGTCAAATGGAATTTCTATTTTTAGGTCCTTGAGGAATCGCCACACTGTCTTCCACAATGGTTGAACTAATTTACACTCCCACCAACAGTGTAAAAGTGTTCCTATTTCTCCGCATCCTCTGCAGCATCTGTTGTCTCCAGATTTTTTAATGATTGCCATTCTAAAAATGGCATGAGATGGTATCTCAATGTAGTTTTGATTTGCATTTCTCTAATGACCAGTGATGATGAGCATTTTTTCATATGCTTGTTGGTCTCACGTATGTCTTCTTTTGTAAAGTATCTGTTCATATCCTTGGCCCACTTTTGAATGGGCTTGTTTGTTTTTTTCTTGTAAATCTGTTTTAGTTCGTTGTAAATTCTGGATATCAGCCCTTTGTCAGATGGGTAGGCTGCAAAAATTTTTTCCCATTCTGTTGGTTGCCAGTTCACTCTAATGATTGTTTCTTTTGCTGTGCAGAGGCTCTGGAGTTTAATTAGATCCCATTTGTCTATTTTGGCTTTTGTTGCCATTGCTTTTGGTGTTTTAGCCATGAAGTCCTTACCTACGCCTATGTCCTGAATGGTTTTGCCTAGGTTTTCTTCTAGGGTTTTTATGGTGTTAGGTCTTAAGTTTAGATCTTTAATCCATCTGGAGTTAATTTTAGTGTAAGGTGTCAGGAAGGGGCCCAGTTTCTGCTTTCTGCACATGGCTAGCCAGTTTTTCCAGCACCATTTATTAAACAGGGAATCCTTTCCCCATTGCTTGTTTTTCTCAGGTTTGTCAAAGATCAGATGGTTGTGGATATGTAGTGTTGCTTCTGAGGCCTCTGTTTTGTTCCATTGGTCTATGTCTCTGTTTTGGTACCAGTACCATGCTGTGTTGATTACTGTGGCCTCGTAGTATAGTTTGAAGTCAGGCAGCATGATGCCTCCGGCTTTGTTCTTTTTGTTTAGGATTGCTTTGGCTATGCAGGCTCTCTTTTGGTTCCATATGAAGTTTGAAGTGGTTTTTTCCAGTTCTGTGAAGAAGGTCTTTGGTAGCTTGATGGGATAGTGCTGAATCTATAAATTATTTTGGGCAATATGGCCATTTTCATGATGTTGCTTCTTCCCAACTATGAGCATGGAATGTTTATCCATCTGTTTGTGTCCTCTCTTATTTCGTTGAGCAGTGGTTTGTAGTTCTCCTTGAAGAGGTCCTTTACATCCTTTGTTAGTTGTATTCCTAGGTATTTTATTCTTTTGTAACAAATGTGAATGGGAGTTCACTTTTTATTTGGCTCTCTGTCTGTTATTGGTGCACAGAAATGCTTGCGATTTCTGCACATTGATTTTGTATCCTGAGACTTTGCTGAAGTTGCTTATCAGTTTAAGGAGATTTTGGGCTGAGACAATGGGGTCTTCTATATATACAATCATGTCATCTGCAAATAGGGATAATTTGGCTTCCTCTTTTCCTAATTAAATACTCTTTATTTCTTTTTCTTGCCTGATTGCTCTGGCTAGAACTTCCAATACTATATTGAATAGGAGTGGTGAAAGAGGGCATCCTTGTCTTGTGCCAGATTTCAAAGGCAATGCTTCCAGATTTTGTCCGTTCAGTATGACATTGGCTGTGGGTTTGTCGTAAGTAGCTTTTATTATTTTGTGATACATACCATCGATACCTAGTTTATTGAGGATTTTTAGCATAAAGTGCTGTTGAATTTTGTCAAAGGCCTTCTCTGCATCTATTGAGATAATCATGTGGTTTTTGTCTTTGGTTCTGCTTATGTGATGGATTACATTTATAGACTTGCATATGTCGAACCAGCCTTGCATCCCCAGGATGAAGCCTACTTGAGCATGATGAGTAAGCTTTTTGATTTGCTGTTGCATTCTGTTTGCCAGTATTTTATTGAAGATTTTTGCGTCAGTGTTCATCACGGATATTGGCCTGACATTTCCTTTTTTAGTTGTGTCTCTGCCTGGTTTTGATATTAGGATGATGTTGGTCTGATAAAATGAGTTGGGGAGGATTCCCTCTTTTTGTATTGTTTGGAATAGTTTCAGAAGGAATGGTACCAGCTTCTCTTTTTATGTCTGGTAGAATTTGGCTGTAAACTCATCTGGACCTGGGCTTTTTTTAGTTGGTAGGCTATTGCTGACTCAGTTTCAGTCCTTGTTACTGGTCTATTCAGGTATTCAACTTCTTCCTGGTTTAGTCTTGGGAGAGTGCCTTGTCCAGGAATTTATCCATTTCTTCTAGATTTACTAGTTGTGTGCATAGAGTTGTTTGTAGCAATCTCTGATGGTAGTTTGTATTTCTGTGGAATTGGTGGTGATGTCCCCTTTATCATTTTTTATTACATCTATTTGATTCTTCTCTCTTTTCTTTTTTATTAGTCTGGCTAGCAGTCTATCTATTTTGTTGATCTTTTCAAAAAACCAGCTTCTGTATTTGTTGATTTTTTTTTGAAGGGTTTTTTATGTCTCTATCACCTTCAGTTCTGCTCTAATCTTTGTTATTTCTTCTCATCTACTAGTTTTTGAGGTTTTTTTAATCTTGCTTCTCTAACTCTTTACATTTTGATGATAGGGTATCGATTTTAGACCTTTCCTTGCTCCTCATGTGGGCATTTATTGCTATGAATTTCCCTCTAGACACTGTTTTAAATGTGTCCCAGAGATTCTGATATGTTGTGTTTTCATTCTTATTAGTTTTGAAGAACATCTTTATTTCTGCCTTCTTTTCATTGTTTATCCAGTCTACACTCAGGAGCCAGTTGTTCATTTTCCATGAAGTTGTGTGGTTTTGAGTTAGTTTCTTAATTCTGAGTTCTAGTCTGATTGCACTGTGGTCTGAAAGACTGTTTGTTATGATTTCTGTTCTTTTGCATTTGCTGAGGAATGATTTACTTCCAATTATGTGGTTGATTTTAGAGTAAGTACAATGTGGTGCTGAGAAGAATGTATATTCTGTGGATTTGGGGTTAAGAGTTCTGTAAATGTCTGTTAAGTTCACTTGGCCCAGATCTGCATTCAAGTCCTGGATTTCCTTGTTGATTTTTTGTCTTGTTGATCCGTCTAATATTGACAGTGGAGTGTTAAAGTCTCCCACTATTATTGTGTAGGAGTCTAAGTCTCTTTGTAGGTGGTTAAGGACTTGCTTTATGTATGTGGGTGCTCCTATATTGGGTGCATATATATTTAGAATAGTTAGCTTTTCTTGTTGTATTGATCCTTTTACCATTATATAATGCCCTTCTTTGCCTCTTTTGATTTTTGTTGGTTTAAAGTCTGTTTTATCAGAGACTAGGATTGCCACCCCTGCTTTTTATGCTCTCCATTTGCTTGGCAAATCTTCTTCCATCCCTTTATTTTGAGTCTATGCATTTCTTTGCATGTGAGATGGGTCTCCTGAATACAGCACACAGATGGTTCTTGGCTTTTTATTCAATTTGCCAGTCTGTGCCTTTTGATTGGGGCATTTAGTCCATTTACATTTAATGTTAATATTGTTATGTGTGAATTTGATCCTGCCATTTTATTACTGGTTGGTTGTTTTGCCCTTTGGTTAGCATAATTTCTTCATTGTGTCATTGGTCTTTACCATTTGGTTCTTTTTTGCAGTGGCTGGTACTGGTTTTTCCGTTCTGTGTTTAGTGCTTCCTTCAGGAGCTCTTGCAGGGCAGGTCTGGTAGTTACAAAATCTCTCAGCAATTGCTTGTCTATAAAGGATTTCATTTCTCCATCATTTATAAAGCTTAGTTTGGCTGGATATGAAATTCTGGGTTGAAAGTTCTTTTCTTTAAGGATGTTCAATATTGGCCCCCACTCTCTTCTGGTTTGTAGGGTTTCTGCCGTGAGATACACTGTGAGTCTGATGTGCTTCCAATTGTGGTGACCCGACCTTTCTCTCTGGCTGCCCTTACTATTTTTTCCTTCACTTCAACCCTGGTGAACCTGATGATTATGTGCCTTGGGGTTGCTTTTCTAGAGGAGTATCATTGTGGTATTCTCTGTATTTCCTGTATTTGAATGTTGGTTTGCCTTGCTAGGTTGGGGAAGTTCTCCTGGATAATATCCTGAAGAGTATTTTCCAGCTTGGATTCATTCTCCCCGTCATCTTCCGGTACACCGATCAGGCGTAGATTAGGTCTATTCACATAATCCTGTATTTCTTGAAGGCTTTGTTCATTTCTTTTCACTCTTTGTTCTCTTTTCTTGCCTCCTTGTTTTATTTCATTGAGTTGATCTTCAATCTCTGATATCCTTTCTTCTGCTTGATCTATTTGGTTATTGAAACTTATGTATGCTTCATGAAGTTCTTGTGCTGTGTTTTTCAGCTCCATCAAGTCATTTATGTTCTTCTCTAAGCTAGTTATTCTACTTAGCATTTTGTCTAACCTTTTTTCAAGGTTTTTAGTTTCTTTGCCTTGGGATACAATGTGATCCTTTAACTCAGAGGAGTTTGTTATTACCCACCTTCTGAAGCCTGCTTCTGTCAATTCATCAAATTCATTCTCCATCCTGCTTTGTTTCCTTTCTGGTGAGGAGTTGTGATCTCATAGTTGGGGAGAGACATTGTGGTTTTTGATGGTTTCATTCTTCTTGTGCTGGTTTCTTCCCATCCTGTTGGATTTATATAGTTTTGATCTCAGGTAGCTGCTTGGGGAGGCAGCCTTTCCTTTGTCTGCCTGCAGAGGTGCTGCTGGGCTCCCACAGATTCAGTGGAGCTGCTGCATCTTTTATTTACTCAGGAAAATTAGGTTGGCTTCTGCAATGGCAGCTTCCCTTCCCTCTGCCAAGCTCGATCATTCCTGCTCACTCTTTGACTGATGTTCTGGGTGCCTAACTCTGGAGTGAGAGTTCTTTAGCCTGCTGGGCTTTGTGCAGGGTGGTCGGGGGTGACCCATCCTGCCATGTGGGCTGTTTCCCTGTGTTCAGTTCTCCTTCTTTCTGGGGTGCGGGTAGCTTCGTCCCACCAGCTTTTTGGCTTTCTCCGCGTCAGCCAGTGCTTCTGCCTAGATCTATGCTGACAGCCACGGCACTGGCTGAAGTTGCTATTCTGCCCTGCTCAGGGAGCTCACTGAGGCTTTTCACCAGTAAAGATTTCCTGTTCTGTGGGTTGTAGAGGGCTTGAGTGGAGCACCGTATCCGAACCAAAATACCAGAGGGGGATAACCCCCGATCCTCCCGTCAGTTGCACGCACCTCCTGGGTGGGGCAGTGCCCCGCCTTGCCTCAACTTGCCTTGTTTGGTTTATACCCACTGTCTAACCAGACCCACAAAATGAACCTGGTTCCTCGTTTGGAATTTTGGAGACCACTCAGCTTCTGTGTCTCTCACTGGGAGCTGCTTTCTGAAGCTGCCTCTTATTCGGCCATCTTGGGATTCCACCACCCCCCTGCCCCGTATTAATGAATGGCTTTTATTCTAAGTGATATGGTAGCTGATCGTGAGTTTTGAGAAGGAAGGGGAATGAAAATGAAATAACTTACATTTTGAAAAAATTATTTTTGCCTGGTGGTATTGAAAAATGAAAGAGGGTCATGGGTGGACTCAGTGAGACAAATTGGAAGCTTTTGCAGTAATCTAAGTGAGAGATAATTGTGGCTCAGACCAGGTGGTGGCAGTGAAGAAGTTAAGATATGATTGGCTTGTGGATATATTTTGGAAGTGTAACTGATAGAATTTTCTTCTAACTAGGCTGTAGTACATAAGAGAAAGAGAAGCTTAAAGGAGGACACCACTGTTTCTGGCAAATAATTACCAAGAGTGGAAGTGCCATTACTAACATAGGGAAGTCTTGGGGTGTGGTAGATATTTTGTGGGGAGGAATAAGAAGTTCAGTTTTGATGTGTTAAATTTGAGATCCCCATTAAACATCTAGTTAGAGATATTGGAATAGGAAAGTAGATATATAAGTCTCTACCACAGGTGAGAGGTTTAGGCTAGAGATATAACTTTGAAAGTCATTAGCAAGCATATGTTTGGCATTTAAAGCTGTGAGACCCAGTGAGATCATCAAGGAAGTGAGTGTAGATAGAGGGGAAAAAAGGGGCCGAAGTCTGATCCCTAGAGCACTGTAATAGTAAGAGGTCAGGAATAAATCAGGAAAGAAAAAGAAGGAAACAGGAAGAAAACCAAGAGAGTATAGAGTCTTGAAAACCAAAAAAAGAAAGCTTATGAAGTAGGGAGTGAAGACTTGTGTCAATTCCTATTGTTAGATCAAGGAAGTAAGGCCTGAGACTTGACTATTGGATTTAATTAGGTAAAGGTTATTGATGAGCTTGACAAAAGCAGCTTTAGTATAGTTAGGTCTTAATGAGAAAATGAGAATGGATTTAAGAGAGAATGGGAGGAAAGGATTTGGAAAAAGTAAGTATAAATAACACTTTCCAGAAATTTCATCTAAATAAAAAAAGAGAGTTGAATATTAGCTGAAGATGGATCTGTGGTCACAAGAGGGTTAATTTGTTTTAAATAAATGACAGCTTCTTAATATGCTTATGCAAAAGTTCTAGTAAACAGAAAAAAATGGTGCTATAAGAGACAGAATATTTGCTCAAATGTTGTCCTTGAATAAGTTAGTGAGAATGAGATCCAGTTGATAGGTATGAGGTTGACTTTATAAGGATTGTTACATCCTCTTGATGAATTCACCTTTTTAACAATATGCAATAGTCTCTTTATTTCTAACAACTTTCCTTGTTCTGAAGTCTGCTTTATGAGGGTAATATAGCACTCACTCCAGATTTTTTCTTTTTTTTTTGATTAATGTTAGGGTGGCATATCATTTTTTTCCTTTTACATTTAATCACTAAATGTCATTATATATAAAGTAGTGTTCTTGTAGACAGCGTGAAGTTAGATCTTGTGTTTTTGCTCAATCTGACAGATGTCTGCCTTTTCAATGGAATGTGTAGGCCATCTACATTTAATGTGACTTTCAATCTAGTTGAATTTAAATCTACCATTTTGCTATCTTTTCTCCCTTTCTGCTTTTGGATTGAATGATTTTTTGAAAATATTCCACTTGTAGGCTTATTAACTATATTTCATTGGTTTGTTTTGCATCATTTCTTTAAGCTTTCAAATATATATCATTATCTTATCAAAGTTTACCTTCAAATATTGTATTATTTCACATGTATTCTGACTCTTACAAAAGTATGTTTTCATTTTCTCTCTCAACCATTATGCAACTGTTGTCACACATTTTACTTCCACATAGGAATGAACCTTTTACTATATTGTTATTGCTTTTACTTTAGACAATCATATTTTAAGACTTTTTTAACTTAGAGAAAACCCTACAATTTGTTTATATACTTATTTTTCTTGTTTTCTATTCTTTTATGTAGGTTCAAATTTCCATCTGGTGTCATTTTTCTTCTGCCTGAAGAATTGTCTTGAATATTCCTTATAGCATAGGTCTACTGGCAATAAATTATTTCAGTTTTTGCTTGTCTGAAAATTTCTTGTTTTGCTTTAATTTTTTTAAACAGCTTTAAACCATAAAAATGTAAAGTGTATAATTTAAAAGAGTTTGATGTGTGTGTACACCTGTGAAACCATTACCACAATCAAAATAATGAACATATCCTCCATAAGCCCCCAAAGTTTCTTCATTTCTCTTTGTAATCCCTATTTCCACATCTCCATGTTACTGCTTCCTTGGGCAAGAACTGATCTACTAATCTATGAGCACAGATTAGTTCGCACTTCGTAGAATCTTATATAAGTAGAATCTTATAGTACGCACTTATTTTTGTCCAGCTTTTTTTTTTTTTTTTTTTTTTTGAGACCAGGTCATGCTCTTTCACCCAAGCTGTGCGGTGGTACCGTCTTGGCTCACTGCAACCTCCACCTCCTAGCCTCAAGGGACCCTCCCACCTCAGCCCCCTAAGTACCTGGGATTACAGGCACAAGCTACCACATCCAGCTAATTTTTGTATTTTTTGTAGAGATGGAGTTTCACCATGTTGCCCAAGCTGGTCTTGAATTCCTAAGCTCAAGTGATCTACTTACCTTGGCTTTCTGAAGTGTTAGGATGAAAGGTGTGACCCACTATGCCCAGCTGTCTGGCTTCTTTCACTTAGAATAATTACTTTGAGTTTTATTCATTTTGCATGTATCAATACATCATGTTACATAATTTGTAAGTTTATTCATCTGTTAATGGACATATGGGTCATTTCCAGGTTCCAGGTATTACAAATAGAACTTCTATGAACCTCTGTGTGTCTGCCTTTGTCTAGAAATACGCTTTCTCTTCGGTT
Source organism: Aotus nancymaae (assembly GCF_030222135.1). Lineage (NCBI taxonomy): Eukaryota > Metazoa > Chordata > Mammalia > Primates > Aotidae > Aotus > Aotus nancymaae. The sequence continues at coordinate 51,763,638 of NW_026988413.1, forward strand.
TTGCCTAATTTTTGAAAGATATTTTTGACCAGTGTAGAATTCTAGATTGAGAGCCTTTTTCTTCCCGTATCTTACTGATATCATCTGGCTTGCAAGTCTGAGGCAAGCCTGCTGTAATTCTTATTTTTACTCCTCTCTCTATAAAAGATAATGCATCTTTTTTCCTCTGGCTGATTTAAATATTTTTTTATCTTTTTCATTAAAGTTCAGCAATTTGATCATGATGTGCCTTGTGTGGTTTTCTTCATGTTTGGGATTTACTGAACATTTTGGATCTGTGGGTTTATCATTTTTGTCACATTTGGAAGTTTTTTTTACTATTCTTCAAATATTTTCTCTGTCTCTCCCTAACCCTCCTCTTCTTCTAAGATTCCAATTATATACATATTAGACTGCTTGATACTGTTACATAGGTCACTGATTCTCTGTTTAGTTTTTTTCAATTTATTTTCTCTGTATATTCAATGTGGATAGTTTCTAATGCCATGTCTTCTCCACTTATTTTTTTCTGTAGCATTTAATCTGCCATTAATGCCATCCAGTGTATTTTCATTTCAGATATTGTGTTTTTTTTATTTCTATAAAGTTAATGTGGGAGTTTTAAATCTCTGTTTTCTTTCCTCATCATGTTCATGCTCTTCTTTTGTTTTTGAGAACATGGGGTATTTTTATAATAGCTGTTTTAATTTCATTGTTTTCTAATTCTATTATCTGTGTAATTTCTGAGTCTGTTTCTATTATATCTTTTTTCATGATTATAGGTCACATTTTCCAGCTCCTTCCTATTCCCACTATGTTTTTTGTTAGACACTGGACATTGTGAATTTTACATTATTGGGTGTCAGACTTAATGTATTGCTTTTAATATCTTTGAGATTTGTTCTCAGGCATGTTGAGTTACTTGGAATTAGTTTGATCATTTTAAGCGTTTAATTTAGGGCTAATTTTGCCCACTACTAGACTTCTGAGGACATTACCAAATGTCTTACATATTAGGAGACTTTTCTTCCCTGGCTTGTACAAACATAAATTTTTCTCAACTCTGTGTGGTGAGTCCTAGGGATTGTACCACCTCCTCTTTTCCTGTATTTTCTTTCTCAATCTTTGGCTAGTTTTCTTATACAAATGTGTAAATTAGTGCTGAGTCTAAGACTTAAGGGACTTCTCTATAGATTACCAGAGCTCTTTCTCTTTGCATCTCCAAATGTCAGTGTATGTTTCCTCAACTCAGCAAGACTGCTAGGCTCATTTGCTCTTCTCCTCCTGGGACTGTGGCCTGGAAACTCCTCTGTACTGTAAGCTCAGACAGTTGTGGGCTTCATCTTATTTGTTACCCTTCTTTCAGAGATCACTGTCCCATGCTTCCTGTTATCGAATGCCTGCCTGAAACCTGCTTTTTAAATATGTTTTGTCTTATTTTCTAGTTGTTTAACGTAAAAGGTTAAGTCCAGTCCTGTTACCCCATCATAGCCAGAAGCCTAAAGTTGAGTCCTTGATCATTTCTGGTAGTGAGGACAGTTCATTCATAGTAATAGAAGAGAAAGTGAAATACATGAGTGCAGATGCAGATGGGTGGGTACACGTGGTGGTGGCAGTTTGTAGAGCTTTTCTTGTTGCTTGCATTCTTTCAGTGAAATAAGATGCAAAATATTTGGCTTAGAGTAGAGATAGGAAAAGAAATGTAGGAGGTTTGAAGGTAGAAAAAGTGTGGCATAATTATCTAGGAGAGTGGGAGGGCAAGTGGGATTGATGAATACATCATGGTTGTTGTGCAGCAATGAGGGTCTTCTTCAAACTAGTCATCATTTCGCATCCACTGAGGTACGGGAAAAACAACCCAAAAGCTAGTGATCATGAATCTGAAGTGTGAACATTGGTTTTTCTCCAGGCATGTTTAGTTGTGCAGTACAAGTGTGGCATAATTTAGAACTTGATTTTAACGAGGCTTGCGATTTTTAGGGCTGTGATTTAAATAAGGCAAAAATATGACACCCATACATATCCTTGTCATATGGGGATGAAGGCCACCCATGGATTATCCTGTGAAATATACTTGCTTGAACTCACTGTTACCTATTGATTAAAGGCCCCAGGTAATATGTGAAGTTGCATATTAAGTTGTCGTTTTTTGTCCAGCAGAGATGCAAATAACTTTTGTCTAGTGGAACACATGGTTTATGGCCCTATTGGATGTTAACCAGTTTTGTATCTAATCTAGCAAGTTTTATCCTAGCCCTGCTTGTATATGCTTAATTCCTTAAATGTTCTTTGAACCAGTTATAACTTCTTACTAATTCCCTCATGAATTAATGAGTTGAATAAAATATTTAATCTGTGCATATTAATATTTGCATCAGAGTCAAGTTTAACTTTATTTTTTTAATTATACTTAAACAGATAGGAGCACAACAAAATGAGAGAGGGGCAAGAGAACTGAGATTGTAAGCAAGGGCAGAAGTGTAATGACTGGCCATAGAATTAATCTGAGTAAGGAGTCCAATGAGGAGAAGAGAGGTGCGGGGCATTGGCAACGCATGGAAAAACCTCCCATCTCTACTGTAACCCAAAGATTTTGCATCTTATTTCACTGAAAAAAAGATAAGCACTAAGAAGAAAAATTCTATGAACTGCCACCACCATAGGTAGCCACCTATCTGCATGTGTACCCATATATTTTATTTTGTCTCCTATTACTATGGGGAAGTATTAGTTAAAGGGCACAAACTTTCAATCATGAAATAAGTAAGCTTGAGAGATCTAGTATACAGCATGATGACTACAGTTAACAATCCTGAATTTATACTTGCAACTTGCTCAAATGTTCTCATAGCAAAACAAAACAAAGAGTCATGAGGTGAAGTGGTGAAGTGATAAGTGTGTTGACTAACTGGATTTTACAGTAATCATTTCACAAAATATACGCATAATGAATCACCACATTGTACATCTTAAAATCATACAATTTTATTTGTCAATTATACCTCAAAAGAACTAGACATTGTAAAAAGCAGGGCACAAGGGTCAGTAAAAAGTGATGAAAATAATAAATTGTAGATTTTGATGTTTTAGGGAAGTCTTGATGTTCAGGTGCTACAGGAAGTAAAATAGCAAAATAGTGATGATTGGAAGTGGATAATATCACAGGTTAAAGTTATTGCTGGCCAGGTGCTGTGGCTCACGCCTGTAATCCCAACACTTTGGGAGGCCGAGGCAGGCAGATCACCTGAGGTCAGGATTTCAAGACTAGCCTGACCAACATGGCAAAACCCCATCTCTACTAAAAATGCAAAAATTAGCCAGGCATGGCGGTGGGCATCTGTAATCCCAGCTACTTGGGAGGTGGAGGCAGGAGAATCACTTGAATGTGGGAGGCGGACGCTGCAGTGATCTGGGATTGCAACACTGCACTCCAGCCTGGGCAACAGAGTAAGACTCTGTCTCAGTAAGACTCTGTCTCAAAAAAAAAAAAAAAAAAAGTTATTGCTAAAAATGAGAACGATGGTATCGATGGCAGGACCTTTGGAGCAGATAAGGTCAAGGAACTAAGGAGTCACTATATTGTGAGGATTGATTATATTGACATCAAGAATCGTAACAGGAAGAAAATGAGAAATGAGGTAATCAGGAGATAAAATGATTTCAAGGAATGATGGAATGTAACCAGTTGGCTGATAGGTGACTGTCACAAGAAACAGTAGCAGGTAGCACAATATAATGACATAATATCACATGTGGATACTTTTAAAGAGGAAGGAGGAGGAATGGTCTAGAAGCAGCAAAGAAGAAGAAGGAGTACACTAACCTTCCTGCCCCAGACCAGTTGACCAGAGGAACGTGGACGAGAAAGAAGCCACAATTTTAGAAAGCTGCAAGGGCAGCTGTATCCTCAAGAGAGAGCCTACTTTCAGGGAGAGAAAGAAGAGAAAGGAAACATTCAGGCACATCATGGGATTTCTTAGCCTCCGTAATTACATCAGTCAATTCCCATAATAAATCCCCTTTTGTCCACATATCTAGTTTCTCTCTCTCTCTCTCTCTCTCTTTCTCTCTCTCTCTCTCTCTCTATATATATTATATGGTATATATATAATGGTAGTGCTGAGGTGAGAATGGGGAAATGCTCCTAGAAACATCCAGAACTTCAGGGGTCTCCCTTGACCCTCTGCTAGAGGCTAAAAGGAAAGCAAACCAAAAGGCCACTCAGGTACCAAACAAGGGACTCACTTTGGGTGAAAACGTGATTTTTGGAGCACATGTATACTGTGAGGAAATAGTCAATGGCAACCTAAAAGGAAGAAGCCGAGGCAAAATTAATATAAGTAGAGAGTTTATTTGGGCCAGGCTTGAGGATTGCAACCTGAAAGCACAGATTCAAGTTGCCTTCAACGTAGTCTCTGATTAGCAGCTGTTACAAGTGGATTGTTGAAGGGAAAGAAGAGGCAGTTCCTGAGTCGCTAACCCAGAATTTATATGAAAATAACATAAGCAATTGATTAGCTACACATTGTTTAGGTATAGGGTGTGAGTTACAGTGTCTGGTGCAGCATTATTGGGTTAATTTAGAGCTACTTGTGGCAATAGCAAGCAGTTTCAAGAGATGAATACAGAGCTCAAAGGATGCAGGAACAGGAGTAGGACACAATAGCTGACTCATTTGAATGCCTCTTTGGGCCTGATCCTTTAAAAGGACTTGCGTTCCTCAGATAAGAGTTCCTAACTTTTCTCATTAGAAATAATGAAGATAGAAAATATGGGGTCTATTATTGAGGGTTTGCATAACAGCCTAAGGAGTTTTGGGCTTTGTATGTCAGCTTGGGCGTCCATGGGAGGTTACTGAGAGGGGCATTAGAAAGGGAAAGTTGAGTTTTAGGATTGTTGGTCTAAGTGGAGGGAGTTGAAACTGGAGGGTGAGTCAGATCAAGTGGCTGCAGTAATCTAAGGATGAAGCAATAAGGAGAGTCAATCTACAGAAATTGTCAGAGGAGAATCTGTTGGACATTGAGGCAGTTAGATGCTGCAGATCAAGAAGAAAAGAACATCAATGATGGCTCTGAGGTTTCAGTCTGGGGAGACTAGGAGAATGGTGATAACACGCCTAAGTGACAATAGAATATCCAAGTGCTTCCAAGTGTTTCGCCAACAGTTGGAGATATGGGACCAGCTTTAATCAGGAGTAGAAACCAAGCTGTACTTGGTAGATTTTAAAGGGATGGTAAGAACATTAAATGTGATTTAACTTTCCCAGAACTGCATGCACTGAAAGCAATCTTTCAGCTTCTAATATTTCTCTTTTCTGTTCCATAGGGTTGGGTGAAATGTTAACCTTCTGTTCTATTCTTGTGTTTTTGTTTGACATGCCAGGGAACGTTTGGTGCCTGCAGAATCTAAAGTATTTGCAGGGGTTGGAAAATGATCACAAATTAGATTCAAATGGGGACAAATGGCTACTCAGCATGGAGAGGCACTCCTGGGTCACGTGACTTCCCGGTTGCCCTTTCTGTCCTTGGTCTCAACTTGGCGGGTTGCCTGGGGTCAGGAGGGACTTCCAGGCAGCCATATTTCTTTTCACTTCAATAGCACACCAGTCAGTTTGGAAAAAAGAAAGAGGGGTTGAGAGGATTATGAAAGAGACCACACTTAAGGAAAGTGGCACTGGGGAAAATGAGGAATTAGACAAAAATAGAGAATTGTGTGAATTGGGCATAATTAGAGAAAGTATTAAATTCTACTACAAGACCTTAAGAAATGAATTTACTTCTCCATAGCACAGGCTGCTTCTCTGGTTTCCTGTTCTGACGTTCTCAACCATGAATGCCTGTACCGTGCTGGTGGCCCTGACGAAGAAATGTGCTTCTTCATTTAGACCGAGAATGGCTGATGGTTTTCTGATTGATTGGTAGCAATACCTGGAAAGCTAGATTGAGAGATTTAAGACCCAGGCCAAGTGCAGCAGGTGAAGATGTTGAGGTTGATGGGTGACATGTGCTGTGGGTATGGGAACATGCAGCAGAGCCTCAACTGCCATGGTTTTGCCAGTGTTGCTGTAAACAATTCTTTAAGCTGAGTACCCCTCTCCTTTCCAATTTTTCCAAATACCTTCATAACTCATGTCTTGTTACCCCATCCCTTTCTTTCCCTCAGAAGCCTTCTTGATGATTCCAGGCGATGGGTTAATGGAGGAGTACCATATGTTAAGTAGATTCTCAATAGACTTCTCAATCTCCAAAACATCTGAATGCACCAAGGAGTAAGAAGGTGTTACCTTCTACCAGTGGGGTGGCAAATTTTGATCTGGCTGCTTGAGCTCTGATCATTTGTCTTCAGTGTTGTGGCAACAGTGGACAGTGGGAAAGGAGAGGTGGCCAACAACTGGGATGTTCAGTCTCCAGAAAGTAGCCCAGTCATAAGACTGGCACCAATGAGAGCTATAAGACTAGCACCAGTGGTGCAAATCTCATTGTCCCTAAGGACTCTGTGACCTCAACTCTTCTCATGCTAGAATTGATACCAGAGGTGTTCAAGATGGTGAGCTGATGGTGAGATCCACCAGGGTGTAGGCCAGCCCTCAGCCAGCAGCCATGATAAGGGGTCACAGTCCAGCTCTAGGGAGGAGAGAGGCCTGGTACAGTTGGCTGGAATTCTTAGCATAGTTCTAGTTTCAGCAGGTAGAGGAATGAAACCCAGAATCTGAAAGTCAGGAGGCCACTGGCAGAAGGCAAGGTTACATCTCTCTGAGAATGGGGCTGACCAGGAGTAGAATTGTCTGTTGAGAGAGAAAAATTAATTCCAGCTTCCCCACCAGCCGATGAGAACTGAGCTCCTAACACAGCCCTGGGCCTGGTCAGAATTAGTCAAGTGATACTGAAAGCTGAGCCTCTGGGTTAGAGTACTTTTTTTCTATGGAGCTGAGAAAGGCAGGCCAATAGTTAGGTCTCATGTCCTCTTCTGAGGTTACATAGCCTTTCTACCTGCTCAGGGCTAGAAATCTCACAAGTGTGTTTTCTATACTAGTGATTCTCAACTGTGGCTACACACTGAAATCACGTAAGCAGCTCTCAAAAATAGGAGGCCTGAGTCCCACTCTCAGAGTCAGATGAGGAATCTGGGCATTAGGATTTTTCAAAACTCTCCAGGTAATTCTCATATGCAGCTAAGGTGGAGAACTACTGTTCTAACACTTTCCAGGTCACCTCCCAATTTTCACTTAGTTATACATGGCTGGAAACAGAAGCTGTGTGACTTCTTCCTTCACCAGCACAACCCTTTCCCACAGCCCTCCTAATGAGATGTAGGTTCTAAAAGAAGTGATTGGGTCATGGACTTACTTATCTTGTGTCCTTCCCAAGGCTAAACTATGTGATCCTTGGTTCTCTCTCCCGGGTGTACGATGTTCTTTCCCTCTGGTTACTTGTGGCAGCCCCACCTACCTTCATCCCTCCCTCCTGGACCCATCTCCAGCATCTGCCATCCTGGTTGGCCCTGCAGCCATGCCTGCTGCATCAGCTTCTCTCTCTGGAAGGGTCCAAGAGTGATCACTTTTATTTCCATAAGATTTGTGTAATACTCGCTCTCCACATGATTCTGCATAGATTACTTGGTTGCCTTTACCTCCCCATTAATGTGGATCAAAATCAAACTAGGTTTTCAGGAAATAGGTGACTCAGATAGCAGCTGGATATACTCAATTACCTTTCAATTTTTTTCTGGCTCTCACTCTCTTTGATACATTGCCAGTAAAGTAAATGATAACAACAGCAGTAATAATAAAATCTGGACTGCGGAGAAGCCAGTATTTTAAATTAGTTTTAAAAAGTCAGAAGCCCACAATGTTTCAAAGACATTGCATTTCTTTCTTATTTGTTTTTGGTTTTTATTATTATTATACTTTAAGTTATGGCATACATGTGCAAATCGCATAGGTTTGTTCCATAGGTATACATGTGCCATGGTGGTTTGCTGCGTCCATCCCCTTGTCATCTACATTAAGTATTTCTCCTAATGTTATCCCTCCCCAATGTCCCCAAACCCCTGCTATCCCTCCCCTAACCCCTGCCATCCCCCAACAGGCCCTGGTGTGTGATGTTCCCCTTCCTGTCCGTATGTTCTCACTGTTCAACTCCCACTTATGAGTGAGAACATGCGGTGTTTGCTTTTCTGTTCTTGAGTCAGTTTGCTGAGAATGATGGTCTCCAGATTCATGCATGTCCCTGCAAAGGACATGAACTCAACCTTTTTTATGGCTGCATAGTATTCCATGGTGTATATGTGCCACATTTTCTTTATCCAGTCTATCATTAATGGGCATTTGGGTTGGTTCCAAGTCTTTGCTATTGTAAACAGTGACACAATAAACATACGTGTGCATGTGTCTTTATAATGGAATGATTTGTAATCTTTTGGGTGTATACCCAGTAATGGGATTGCTGGGCCAAATGGTATTTCTGTTTCTAGGTTCTTGAGGAATTGCTACACTGTCTTCCACAATTATTCAAGTAACTTACACTCCCAACAGTGTAAAAGTGTTCCTATTTCTCCACATCCTCTCCAGCGTCTGTTGTCTCATGATTTTTTAATGATTGCTATTCTAACTGGTGTGAGATGGTATCTCATTGTGGTTTTGATTTGCATTTCTCTAATGACCAGTGATGATGAGCTTTTTTTCATATGTTTGTTGGCTGCATAAATGTTTTCTTTTGAAAAGTGTCTGTTCATATCCTTTGCCCACTTTTTGATGGGGTTGTTTGTCTTTTTCTTGTAAATTTTTTTAAGTTATTTGTAGATTCTGGTTATTAGCCCTTTGTCAGATGGGTAGATTGCAAAATTTTTTTCCCATTCTGTTGATTGCCAGTTCACTCTAATGATTGTTTATTTTGCTGTGCAGAAGCTCTTAAGTTTAATTAGATCCCATTTATCTATCTTGGCTTTTGTTGCCATTGCTTTTGGTGTTTTAGTCATGAAGTCCTTGCCTATACCTGTGTCCTGAATGGTATTGTTTAGATTTTCTTCTAGGGTTTTTATGGTGTTAGGTCTTATGTTTAAGTCTTTAATCCATTTGGAGTTAATTTTTGTATAAGGTGTAAGGAAGGGATCCAGTTTCAGCTTTCTGCATATGGCTAGCCAGTTTTCCCAACACCATTTATTAAATAGAGAATCCTTTCCCCATTTCTTGTTTTTGATAAGTTTGTTAAAGATCAGATGGTTGTATATGTGTGGCATTACTTCTAAGGCCAGAGTCATTGATACTTGTTGCAAACAAACTGTTCCTAAGTAAATCCTACTATAAGAAATAGTTTTCCATTCAGAAAGAAGCTTATGTGCCAATTCCTTAATATGTGTAACAAATTCTAAGTATTACTATTAGAAAGGAGGACACTAAATTAACAGTATGTGTGAACAATATGTTTGGATCTAAAAAAAAAAAAAGATTGACTTTTTTAAAAAGAATTAATGACAATTGTGTAGTCAGATTTACAGAAATGGAAACTTAGGGAAATCCATTAGTACCTGGATGGTTTAAATATTCTTTTAAGTTGTATTTATGCTTTTAATTTGCTTTGCACGCCACTGCTTCACAAAAGAGCAAAAATAAACTTTAACCACATCTTATGCTAATAATTTTATACTCTAAGTATTTTACTAGGCAAATGTACCTATTAAAAGACATCTTCTTTAGACAGTCTTTCTGAGGACCAGAATAGATTGAACTAAGAGCAAGGCTAAAATTCAGCCATCTGCCCTTGTCTGGCTCTCTAGTGCCCCTCCCCCATCCTTCTCTGGTACTCCTCTCCCCACCTCCCTGTTATTATCCAGCAACTAAAATGTTAAAGGCCTGACCCAGCAGGTGACAGTCCAACCCAGTCCTGGCCTCCTTACCCTCCTTGCTGCATTGCATTCCTGAGTTAGGGACACATTTCAGGACGGCTTATTTGATCTGTGCAGAATCTAAGAAGCGATCTGATTCAAAGATCACCCATCTCTCACAAAAGCAGTCATCTCAGTTTCTCAGGAAGATCAATTATTACATAAGGTTCATGACTCAGCCACAGAAAAGTGATCTTATCAATCTGCTTGTGTTCACTTTTCATTTTAGCTTAACGGGTGTTTGCTCAGTGTCCAGGTTTTATCTGTATTTGCAAATTTACTGTATTATTTTAAGCAATATTTTAGAAGTTGAAATTGATCTTACAAAGCTGTATAGCTTTTAGGGCATTTTCTTTTCCCATTAAAATATAAGGACCATATTCTGGTTTTAATTTTGGGGAGTCAAAAGCGTTACATATGCGAAGTGTCTATGAGTCAAACACTTCCTCGTTATTTTATGAGTTTCTGGGAAATCACAAAACGCCCTTTGAATAGCAGGCAAGAGAGGTATTATATAGTTAGAGGGAAGCACTCCTGTGCTGGCAGTCAGTAGTATTTCAGCATTTGTATTAAGCAAAAGAATATTGACTTCCATTTCTTCAATCCTCCCTCTCCAAGCTATGGAAATTGAAATTTCTCATTAGGCCACGAGGTGGCAGATTAATTGCAGAAAAAAAAAATGTTAGTATAAAAGCAATAGGGAAATTTCTTCAGCTAAAGGGAAATAAAGAATATCCTTTTTCCATCTAATACCCACTGTGTGGTGCTCCTCTCTGACCAGAAGTTATGTTTGCTAAGAGACTCGATGATTTAACAGCATTTCTTGGATGTTTTACTGTTTCTTTGAAAGAAAGAAAAAAATCTCTGACCACTTGCTCATGATCTTCCTGAACACACAGCTTGCTTGAATCCTACTGGAAAAGGCCTCTTGTGGAAGCCCCAGAGTCGACTTCCAGCACAGAGGAATTTTCAGTCTTCTGCCTCTGTCAATCAACTGAATCATTTATGGCTGGTATCTTCTTTTCTAGTGCCCATAAGCCCTGTCACTGGTGAGCTGGGCCCACCTTGAGACACACGTCTCTTGCAATTTCTGGGCCTACTGCAAGTGCTCCTAACTGTCCTCCCTACCTCCAGCCTTCCAACCTCCAGCCACCAGAGTTGCCTTCCTACACGTCAGAGTCGAACATGCCACTCTCCTGCTTAAAAGTCCGTCTCACTGGCTATGGGACAAAATGAAAACTCCATTGCATGGCACACAAGCCCTTTCCAACCTGGTCCACAAACACACACATGCACAAACACACCCACACGCACAAACCCATACTTATTAATTCTGTAACACAGACATTTAGCAATTTGCCAAACATGCCTGATTTTTCATGACTCTGTTTACATACTGTTGCCTCTATCTAGAATGTTCTTCCTTGTCTGTATCTGGCAATCCCTAAATTCCACACGATGCTTTGCTTGACCTCTCAAGTGGACCCACAGTATTGCTGCTATGAAAGGAAAATAACTCTTCAGACCCCAAAATCACTACACTAAAGGGAAAAGTCAAGCCGGAAATTGCTTAGGGCAAACCTGCCAGCCTCCCATTCTACTCAAAGCCATCCCTCCACTCACTGAAATAAATATATATCTGATGACCTCCTTTGGAAAGGCTAATCAGAAACTCAGTGCCACCATTTGTCTCCCATCTACTTACAACCTGGAAGCCCCCTCCCCACTTCCTCACCTTGCTGGACAGAACCAGTGTGCATCTTACATATATTGATTGATGTCTCAATCAATAAATGTGTGCATTTATTGCTATAAATTTTCCTCTAGACACTGCTTTAAATGTGTCCCAGAGATTCTGGTACGTTGTGTCTTCATCTTTGTTTGTTTTGAAGATCATCTTTATTTCTGCCTTCATTTCATTGTTTATCCAGTCAACATTCAAGAGCCAGTTGTTAAGTTTCCATGAAGTTGTATATTTAGAAGACCCTATTGTCTGAGCACAAACTCTCCTGAAACTGATAAGCAACTCCAGCAAAGTCTCAGGATACAAAATCAATGTGCAGAAATCACAAGCATTCCTATACTCCAATAACAGACTTAAAGAGAGTGAAGTCAAGAACGAACTGCCATTCACAGTTGCTACAAAGAGAATAAAATACCTGGGAATACAACTAACAAAGGATGTAAAAGGACCTCTTCAAGGAGAACTACAAACCACTGCTCAACAAAATAAGAGAGGACACAAACAAATGGAGAAACATTCCATCCTCATGGTTAGGAAGAATCAATATTGTGAAAATGGCCATACTGCCCAAAGTAATTTATAGATTCAATGCTATCGCCATCAAGCTACCAATGACCTTCCTTACAGAACTGGAAAAACCACCTTAAACATCGTATGGAACCAAAAGAGAGCCTGCATAGCCAAGTCAATTCTAAGCAAAAAGAACGAAGCTGGAGGCATCACGCTACCTGACTTCAAACTATACTACAAGGCTACAGTAATCAAAACAGCATGGTACTGGTACCAAAACAGATATAGAGACAAATGGAACAAAACAGAGGCCTAGGAGGCAACACCACATATCTACAACCATCTGATCTTTGACAAACCTGACAAAAACAAGCAATGGGGAAAGGATTCTGTGTTTAATAAATAGTGTTGGGAAAACTGGCTAGCTATGTGCAGAAAGCAGAAACCGGACCTCTTCCTGACACTTTACACTAAAATTAACTCCAGATGGATTAAAGATTTAAACATAAGACCTAACACCATACAAACCCTAGAAGACAACCTAGGCAAAACCATTCAGAACATAAGCATAGGCAAGGACTTCATGACTAAAACACCAAAAGCATTGGCAACAAAAGCCAAAATAGACAGATGGGATCTAATTAAACTCCAGAGCTTCTACACAGCAAAAGAAACAATTATTAGAGTGAACCAGCAACCAATAGAATGGGAAAATTGTTTTGCAATCTACCCATCTGACAAAGGGCTAATATCCAGAATCTATAAATAACTGAAACAGATTTACAAGAAAAAAAAAAAACCTATTCAAAAGTGGGCAAAGGATTTGAACAGACACTTTTCCAAAGAGGACATATATGAGGCCAACAAACATATGAAAAAATGCTCATCATCACTGGTTGTTAGAGAGATGCAAATCAAAACCACATTGAGATACCATCTCACACCAGTTAGAATGGGGATCAATAAGAAATCATTAAGAAATCTGGAGACAACAGATGCTGGAGAGAATGTGGAGAAATAGGAACATGTTTACACTGTTGGTGGGAGTGTAACTAGTTCAACCATTGTGGAAGACAGTGTGGTGCTTCCTCAAGGACCTAGAAATAGAAATTCCAATTGACCCAGCAATCCCATTACTGGGTATATATCCAAAGGATTATAAATTGTTCTATTATAAGGACACATGCACAGGTATGTTCATTGCAGCACTATTTGCAATAGCAAAGACTTGGAACCAACCAAAATGCCCATCGATGATAGACTGTACGTGGAAAATGTGGCACATATACACCATGGAATACTATGCAGCCATAAAAAAGATGAGTTCATGTCCTTTGTAGGGACATGGATCAATCCGGAAGCCATCATTCTTAGCAAACTGACACAAGAACAGAAAATCAGACACCTCATGTTCTCACTCATAGGCTGGTGTTGAACAATGAGTACACATGGACACAGGGAGGGCAGCATCACACACTGAGGTCTGTTGGGGGGGACTAGGGGAGGGACAGTGGGGGGTAGGGAGTTGGGAGGGATAACATGGGGAGAAATGCCAGATATAGGTGATGGAGAAGGAGGCAGCAAACCACATTGCCATGCATTTACCTATGCAACAATCCTGCATGTTCTTTACATGTACCCCAGAACCTAAAATGCAATAATATATGTATATGAAAGAAAGTAGAGGAATAGGTGCAATGCAGTGCTGAGAAGAATGTATATTCTGTGGATTTGAGGTGGAGAGTTCTGTAGATGTCTATTAGTCTGCTTGGTCCAGATCTGAGTTCAAGTCTTGGATATCCTTGTTAATTTTGTCTCATTGATCTGTCTAACATTGATAGTGGAGTGTTAAAGTCTCCCACTATTATTGTGTGGGAGTCTAAGTCTCTTTATGGGTCATTAAGAACTTGCTTTATGTATCTGGGTGCTCCTGTATTGGGTGAGTATATATTTAGGATCGTTAGCTCTTCTTGATGCATTGATCCTTTTACCATTATATAATGCCCTTCTTTGTCTCTTTTGATCTTTGTTGGTTTAAAGTCTATTTTATCAGAGACTAGCATTGCAACTGCTTTTTATTTATTTATTTTTTTTGCTCTCCATTTGCTTGATAAATCTTCCTCCATCCCTTTATTTTGAGCCTATGTGTGTCCTTGCACCTGAGATGAGTTTCCTGAATACAGCACACCGATAAGTCATAACTTTTTATCCAAATTGCCAGTTTGTGACTTTTGACTGGGGCATTTAGCCCATTTACTTCTAAGGTTAATATTGTTATGTGTGAATTCGATCCTGCCATTTTGATTCTAGCTGGATGTTTTACCTGTAAGTTGATGCATTTTTTTCATTGTGTATATGGTCTTTACCATTTGGTAAGTTTTTGGAGTGGCTAGTACTGGTTGTTCCTTTCCTTCTAAAATTGACCACATAATTGGAAGTAAATCACTCCTCAGCAAATGCAAAAGAACGGAAATCATAACAAGCAGTCTCTCAGACCACAGGGCAATCAAATTAGAACTCAGAATTAAGAAACTAACTCAGAACTGCACAGCTTCTTGGAAACTGAACAACTGGCTCCTGAATGTCGACTGGATAAACAATGAAATGAAGGCAGAAATAAAGATGGGCAAGAAAGCAATACTCCCATTCTCTCTCCCTCTTTCTTTTCCTCCTCCCCATTCTCTCTCTCTCTTTCTCTTCCTTTTTCCTCCTCCCCATTCTCTCTCTCTCTTTCTCTTCCTTTTTTCTCCTACCCATTCTCTCTCTCTCTCTTTCTCTTTAAAAAAAAAAAAAAAAGATGTTCTTTGAAACCAACAAGAATGAAGACACAATGTACCAGAATCTCTGGGACACATTTAAAGCAGTGTCTAGTGGGAAATTTATATTGATAAATGTCCACATGAGGAGCAAGGAAAGATCTAAAATTGATGACCTGTCTTCAAAATTGAAAGACCTAGAGGGGAAAGATCAAGAAAACTTAAAAGCTAGCAGAAGACAAGAAATAATTAAGATCAGAGCAGAACTGAAAGAGATAGAGACACAAAAAAAACCTTCAAAAACTCAGTAAATCCAGGAACTGGTTTTTTGAAAAGATCAACAAAATAGACCACTAGCCAGATTAATAAAAAAGAAAAAAGAGAAGAATCAAATAGATGCAATAAAAAATGATAAAGGGGATATCAGCACTGATTCCACAGAAATACAAACTACAATCAAAGATTACTATAAACAACTTTATGCACATAACCAGTAAACCTGGAAGAAATGGATAAATTCCTGGACACTTACACCCTCCCAAGCCTAAACCAGAAAGAAGTTCTAACAAGGGCTAAAGTTGAGGCAGCAATTAATAGCCTACCAACCAAAAAAATTCCAGGTCCAGATGGGTTCACAGCTGAATTCTACCAGATGTACAACAAGGCTGATTCCATTCCTTCTGAAACTATTCCAAACAATATAAAAAGAGAGAATCCTTCCCAAATCATCTTATGAAACCAACATCATCCTGATACCAAATCCCGGCAGAGACTCAAGAAAGAAATAAAACTTCAGGCCAATATCCATGAGGAACATAAATGCAAAAACCTTCAATAAAATACTGGCAAACCAATTGCAACAGCACATCAAAAAGCTTACCCATCATGATCAAGTAGGCTTCATTCCAGGGATGCAAGGCTGGTTCAACATATGCAAGTCTATAAATGTAATCCACCACATAAAGAGAACCAAAGACAAAAACCACATGATTATCTCAATAGATGCAGAAAAGGCCTTCCACAAAATTCAACAGTGCTTTATGCTAAAAGCTCTTAATAAACTAGGCATCAACGGAATGTGTCTCAAAATAATAAAAACTATTTACGACAAACCCACAGCCAATATCAGACTGAATGGGCAAAAACTGGATGCATTCCCTTTGAAATCTGGCACTAGACAAGGATGCCCTCTCTCACCACTCCTATTCAATATAGTATTGGAAGTTCTAGCCAGAGCAATCAGGCAAGAAAAAGAAATAAAGGGTATTCAATTAGGAAAAAAGGAAGTCAAATTGTCTCTATTGGCAGATGACATGATTGTATATTTAGAAGACCCTATCATCTCAGCCTAAAATCTCCTTAAACTAATAAGCAACTTCAGCAAAGTCTCAGGATACAAAATCAATGGCAGAAATCACAAGTATTTCTATACACCAAAAACAGACTAACAGAGAGCCAAATCATGAGCAAACTCCCATTCGCAATTGCTACAAAGAGAATAAAATACCTAGGAATACAACTAACAAGGAACGTAAAGGACCTCTTCAAGGAGAACTACAAACCACTGCTCAACAAAATAAGAGAGGACACAAACAAATGGAGAAACATTCCATGCTCATGGTTAGGAAGAATCAATATTGTGAAAATGGCCATACTGCTCAAAGTAATTTATAGATTCAATGCTATCTCCATCAAGCTACCAATGACTTTCTTCACAGAACTGAAAAAACCACCTTAAACTTCATATGGAACCAAAAGAGAGCCCACATAGCCAAGACGATCCTAAGAGAAAAGAACAAAGCTGGAGGCATCACGCTACCTGACTTCAAACTATACTACAAGGCTACAGTAATCAAAACAGCACAGTACTGGTACCAAAACAGAGATATAGACCAATGGAACAGAACAGAGGCCTCAGAGGAAACACCACACATCTACAACCATCTGATCTTTGACAAACCTGACAAAAACAACCAATGAGGAAAGGATTCCCTGTTTAATAAATGGTGTTGGGAAAACTGGCTAGCCATGTGCAGAAAGCAGAAACTGGACCCTTTCCTGACACCTTATGCTAAAATTAACTCCAGATGGATTAAAGATCTAAACTTAAGACCTAACATCATAAAAACCCTAGAAGAAAACCTAGGCAAAACCATTCAGGACATAGGCATAGGCAAGGACTTCATGACTAAAACAACTTAAGCATTGGCATCAAAAGCCAAAATAGGCAAATGGGACCTAATTAAACTCCAGAGCTTCTGCACAGCCAATGAAACAATCATTAGAGTGAACCAGCAACCAACAGAACAGGAAAATTGTTTTTCAATCTACCCATCTGACAAAGGGCTAATATCCAGAATCTACAAGTAACTAAAAGAGATTTACACGAAAAAAAAACAAACAAATCCATCCAAAAGTGGGCAAAGGATATGAACAGACACTTTTCAAAAGAAGACATATATGAGGCCAACAAACATTTGAAAAAATGCTCATCATCACTGGTCATTAGAGAAATGCAAATCAAAACCACAATGAGATACCACCTCACAACAGTTAGAAGGGTGATCATTAAAAAATCTGGGGACAACAGATGCTGGAGAGGATGTGGAGAAATAGGACACTTTTACACTGTTGGTGGGAGTGTAAATTAGTTCAACCATTGTGGAAGACAGTGTGGCACTTCCTCAAGGATCTAGAAATAGAAATTCCATTTGACCCAGCAATCCTATTACTGGGTATATACCCAAAGGATTATAAATCATTGTCTTATAAAGACACATGCACATGTATGTTCATTGGGGCACTGTTTACAATAGCAAAGACCTGAAACCAACCCAAATGCTCATCAATGATAGACTGGACAAGGAAAATGTGGCACATATACACCATAGAATACTATGCAGCCATAAAAACCGATGAGTTTGTGTCCTTTGTAGGGACATGGATCATATATATATATATATATATATATATATATATATATATATATATACACGCACACACATATATATACATTAACAGTGCTTGAATCAGTATCCAAATAAGGCCTACACATTTCAATTCAGTTGCTATCTCTTATGCCTTTTTCAGTCTGTATGTTTCCCCTCTATTTCCTTTTCTTTCTAAAAATAAACCTTATTTTTTAGAATAGATTTAGATCTACAGAAAAGAAAGTAGTATTAACATCTGCATTGGTATGGTACATTTATGACAATGAATGAAGCAATATATATACATTATTAACTGAAGTCCCTACTTTATATCAGATTTCCTTAGTTTGTACTAACACCTTTTTCTGTTCCTGGATCTCATCTAGGACACCACATAACATTTAGTCATCAGGTCTCCTTCAGCTCCTCTTGGCTCTGATGGTTTCTCAGACTTTCTTTGCTTTTGATGACCTTGAAAATTTTGAGAAGTATTGATCATGTATTTTGTAGACTGTCCCTAAATTGGGCTTTGTCTGATATTTTTCTCATGATTATAGTAGGGAAAGGGGTTTTGGAGAGGATTATCGCAGAGGTGAAGTGCCATTCCCACTACATTATATCAAGAATACATACTACTGACA
This sequence comes from Aotus nancymaae, assembly GCF_030222135.1. Classification (NCBI taxonomy): domain Eukaryota; kingdom Metazoa; phylum Chordata; class Mammalia; order Primates; family Aotidae; genus Aotus; species Aotus nancymaae. Next base: position 51,782,080 of record NW_026988413.1, read on the forward strand.
TGACTTATCATGGTTGACATTGGCCTTGTTCATCTGACTGAGGTAGTTTGTCAGGTTTCTCCATTGTAAAGTTACTCCTTTCTCATCTTTCCCATACTTTAGTTTCTGGGATGAAGTCACTCTGTGCAGCCCACATTCAGAGCAGAGAGTTAGGAGTCACCTCCTTGAGAGTGGAATATTTGTGTAAGTTATTTGGAATTCTTTTGCACAGGAGATTTTTCTCTTCTCCCCCATTTATTTATTTATTCAATTATCTATTTATATAAGTGGGGACTCATGGATATTTATTTTATTCTTTGGGTTATGATCCACTATTACTTCATTTATTTTATTGCTCAAATTATTCCTGAGTGTATACTAACTCATGTATATATACTTATCAATATTTCCATATGTAACCATCTGTATTTATGTTAAGTTTAATATGAATTTATAGTAATATCTCCAACTCTAATCAGTTACCACCAAGTTAATTTTAGCCCTCCTGCCTTGCTTATCTCACAATTTCCACTCTCAAATTTCTCAACAGCAAAAAACTTTGCTGCTACCATCCACCATCCATTGCTTAATTGTCCAGTTCCAGTATACATGCATGGCAGTATCCGAATTGTCAGCCAACCCAGGGAAATAACTTTATCAAGCAGGATACAGTGCTTATGTGCAATTCTTTTTGTTTTTAGTCTTATAGACTCCGTTTATTTCCAAAGTTACTTAGGTAAGTTGCCACTTAAGTTAAACATACTCCTATCATATGATCCATCCATTCCATTCCTAGCTATTTACCCAAAGGAAATGAAATCATATGTCCATGCAAAGACTTACAAACAAGTGCTTATAGAGCCTTTATTTATAGTAGCCCAAACCAGAAACAACTCAAAATGTCTATCTACAGGTGAATGGATAAACAAATTTGATTTTTCCAAACAATTAAAATACTAATTAGCAATAAAAATAAATGAACTGTTAATATGTGCAACAATATGAATGAATCTGAAAATTATTATTCTGAGTAAAAGAAGCAGTTACAAAAGAGCAAATTCTGAATAAAATGAGTACCTACTATGAGTTCATTTACATAAAATTTTAGAAAATGTAAATGATAATGACAGACAGCTGATCAGTCATTGCCTGGGAATCAAGAGGTTTGGAGGAAGCAACTATAAAGACATAAACTTTGGGGGATGATGGATATGTTCACTCTCTTGATTGTGAGGATGCTTTTGTGGGTAAAATCACATGCAAAGTTATCCAATTGCACAGTTTAAATATGTACAGTTTACTTATGTTCATTTCACCCCAATAAAAATGTCTTATGCTTCCTATCCTTCACCAATTTATTCTAGAGCAGCTCCTCAAACTTTAATGTACACATGAAGAATGTACAGTTCTCTCTCCTGTGAGAACTGTGTTAAAATGCAGATTCTGATTGCTATGCTTAGGACGTGACCTGAGATTCTGCATTTGTAACAAGCACCCAGATGGTGCCATTGCTGCTGGTCTGAGGGGTCACACTTTGGGTGGCAGGTGTGATGGTTCATATACTTTATACACAAGAATCACTTAGAGACATTTTGGAAATTGCAGGTACTTTATACTCAGAGAAAAGGATTCCACAATGCACATTTTACAAGACCCTCAAAGATTCTGATGCTTAGATATTTGCTGACCACCCTTTGGAAAACATTAAGCAAAGGCTTGAAAACCAACTTGGCCATATTCTCTAACATATTCAATATTACCAGATTTCCAGACACCATTTGAAAACTTTTAAGTCTTTCTTCTGAATGTGAATTGTACTTATCTTTTGTTTATGGAGTTGGAGTCCCAGACATAAAACTGATAACATTTTAACAGAAAAGTACATATAGCAAAGGTAGACTCAGTCAGCAGGTGAAAGTTCTGAGACCATTCTAGTAGGAAGAAGGGAGATAATTTAGCACCTGGGGAAAAGGTACACCTGTAACTATAACAAACTTCCTACTCTTCATATAACATTTGAAAAAGGGTTTCCTCCTTCCTTCCTTCACTGTAATCTGGGCCACAAAGCTGTGGAAAGAGCTCAAGTTGAAGTAACGCAAACTGAGATTCTCAGCTCCTCTACAAGTAACATTGTAACTCTGGGAAATTTTCTTTTCCTCTTGAACCTTTATTTATCCACTAAATGGATATAATAAACTGATTTTTCCAGTTTATTGCTAAATTGGGAAATAACGCAAAAGAAAATCAATGATTAATCCCCCTTTGATAATCAAAGTGTAAGAAAATACAGTTCACAGAAAAGCAGACACAAATGGAGTTTACATATGTGAAATAAGCCTTAACTTGATTCACGATAAGAGAAATGCACATAAAAACTACAAGATATATTTTGCACCCATCATATTGGTAAAGATCATTTTATGCACTATGTTGATAACAGCATGAAGAATAAACACTCTCTTACACTTACAGTAGGAATATAAATTGGTACATCACCCGTGGAGACCAACTGGCCATGTCAACAAAAATTAAAATTTTTATACACTTTGAATTAGAAATTCCATGTCTAGAATTTTGTACTACAACTGCAAGTACTAGTTCAAATAGGAAATGAAGCATTCATTGCAGTATTTTATAATACCAAAATACTAGAAACGTAATAAATATCTACTGCTAATTAAATGAATATATGTAATATAGAGACTCTATATAATACAGCCATTAAAAATGAGATATATTTTTATGAGAGGATCTCTAATACATACATGCATAAACATGTCTGATGAAAATACAAGTATTTATTTATATAGAAAACCTTTGAAAGAATATATGAGAAACTGTTAAGAGTAGCTATTTGTTGGAAAGAAAACTCGATTTCTGGAAAATATGTTGATGGGACTATTGTCAACCTCTTTTTTCCTTTAAAAATGAATATTTTTTTT